>NC_140099.1:19382559-20626446 GCF_964237585.1 Gallinula chloropus
GGGCGATGGGCTCAAGTTGGAGCACAGGGAGTTCCCCCCCAATGTGGGGAAGAACTTCTTCCCAGTGAGGGTGAGGGAGCCCTGGGACAGGCTGCCCAGGGGGTGTAGAGTCTCCTTCTCTGGAGAGATTCCAGCCCCATCTGGACACTGCCCTGTGTGCCCTGTCCTAGGGACCCTGCTCTGGCAGGGGGTTGGACCCCATGGGCTCTGGAGGCCCCTTCCAACCCCTACAGCTCTGTGACTCTGTGTGACTGTTGTACTTGCTGCATCCAAGTTTCTCTACTTGGATAATAAATAAACCCCAGATTGATTAGGGCCCATCTGGTTGTACAGGACCAGGCAACAAGGATCCAGCACCCACGTCTGCTGCAATCCAAATAAGATATTTATACATTTGGGGGTCTGACAGAAGCTGGTTCATTAATCTGTATTCACACCCAGGCTCCCGCTCAGTTTAATTTAGTCGTTGGCTGAAGCAGCCCTACCTCTTCTGGCAATGATTTTCCAAGGATTAGGTGTAATTTAAGAGCAGGATTTGTTTCTGTGCAAACACTCTGTATGTAGTAGCAGATGTAAGAGAGGTATTTCTCTCTTCCCATGCTGGGGGTAATGCTTTTGAACCACGCCATGGTTCGCTTACATCTGACGTGTTTCTGAACTCTAGACTCTGTGAAGGAGGATGAAGGATTGGTGGCTTCCCTAGTTTTAGAAACAGGGAATTCTTCCTCCCTGGGGAGTCTTTCTGGATGAGCAAAACGTTTTGTTTGTTTGAGTAGAAATATTTCTAAGCTGGCTCCCAAAGAAAAGTTCTGCTCAGATGGTGTAATGAGGCGTTTCCCTCACTCACACCCTCCCCAGCAAGAAGCATCTGTAGTCCCAATAAGTGCAGAACAGCCTCAGACACATCAGTGAGGTGCAGGATGAAAGGCACTCATTAGCCCTCTTCTTTTTGCTGCTTAAAATCCAAAGGTGAGTTTGCTTGAGCGCTCACTTGCACTGGGACCTGTTGGAGAGGAGCTCTGCAGAGAAGGACCTGGGGGTCCTGGTAGATGACAGGGTGGCCATGAGCCAGCAGTGTGCCCTGGGGGCTGAGAGAGACAATGGGATCCTGGGGACATCAAGAGGAGTGTGGGCAGCAGGTCACAGGAGGGGATCCTCCCCCTCTGCTCTGCCCTGGTCAGGCCCCACCTGGAGTGTTGTGTCCAGTTCTGGGCTCCCTGGGATAAAACAGACATGGATCTCCTGCAGAGAGTCCAGAGGATGCTACGGAGATGCTGAAGGGCCTGGAGCATCTCCCCTGTGAGGAAAGGCTGAGTGAGCTGGGGCTGTTCAGCCCAGAGAGAAGAGACTGAGAGGGGATCTGATCAATGGGTATCAATAGCTGAAGGGTGGGACACAGGGGGCCATGGGCAGCCTCTGCTCAGTGTCTGTGGGGACAGGACAAGGGGCGATGGGCTCAAGTTGGAGCACAGGAAGTTCCCCCCCAATCTGGGGAAGAACTTCTTCCCAGTGAGGGTGAGGGAGCCCTGGGACAGGCTGCCCAGGGGGTGTGGAGTCTCCTTCTCTGGAGAGATTCCAGCCCCGTCTGGACACCACCCTGTGTGCCCTGTCCTAGGGACCCTGCTTTGGCAGGGGGTTGGACCCCATGGGCTCTGGAGGTCCCTTCCAACCCCTGTGAGTCTGTGATTCCCTTTATTCTCCAGCAACCTCGGTGTAAGCACCTGATTTTGTGGCTGTTTGCCAAGGATTCCCTGCTTTAAACTTAGCTGGAAGGAACTGTTTGATCTGGAAGTGGCACAATTCAAAGTGGTGTAAATTCTGCAGGTGAAATTCCTTCCCACCACCACAATTTGTTTCAGCAGAATTGGGGTGGGGTGGGATTCAATGGTGCTGTAATTCCAGAGATTTTCTGTTCAATAGGTGCTGACTGCAGTTATGATTTATGAATTGGATAAACTCCCTCTCCTCTATAAGCCACAGTATGGTGTGGTGAGGAAAAGGTTAATGAAATCACACCCAACTCCTACATGTCCTTTAACTCCTTCCTTACCTACGAAGCGATGTACTCATTGCCAATGCAGGTTTTGGTGTGAATACCCAGAGAATCTGGCAAAGTCTGGGGAGCAATGGGGCCACGGGCAGGATCACCCGTGGGATGCACCCCCAGAGCCTGCCTGGGCAGGGCAATTGCTGCTGGGTGGTGTAAATCAGGGAGAGCTGGGTAAGGGGTGTGAAGTAGAGCTGTTAGGCTACTGTGAACAGAGTAGAGAGTATCTCTACTCTTAAACCTCGTCTATGAGCAAAGAGGAAGCACACAATACACATAACCCCAGATTTATTTTTAAGGTTTACTGAAATCTTAGCAGTCTAATTAAAGAATCATCATTATTAGCCCAGATGTATTTAGTATGGAAAGAGGAAGAATAGCTCTATGCCTAAAACCTTTTAATAGTAATAATATTAATGATACAGTTAAAATTATTAATTAATTTTAAAATTGTCACTGATGTACTCAGTAGTTTCTACCCCTTTTCCTGGCATCATGCCCCCTCCTCCTCCCCCCCTGCTTTTCTAGGTGTTTTCTAGTTGGGGGTTTCCCCCTGGGGGTGTCACGGCGAGGGTCAGCAGCATCAGTCTTTGCTGGGATAGGGTGTCCATGCTGATGGTTTCTTCTTCCTCACCACTCAGAGCAATTCCTGTGCTTGCTAACACACCTTTATACTGTTGGCGTGCGGAGAATAGACTCTATAACTCGAAGGTTATACAGTAGGTATGTTTATTCAGCGCTGGGTGCACGGGGAGGATCTCTCCACCACAAGCGTGCACCCCCGGAGTAACGAAACTGTCCCTTATTTATATAATGAGACAATGACTATTCAATTAACACCTATACATATTCATTACCTAACCCCACCTACTCTCACTTGTTATGCTAATCAGCTTATCAGTCCTTTGCGACTGCGCAGTTCCTTCCGAAAATTGTGGGCAAGGGTCTTCAGTGGTCCTTGGGAGGAAGGCCCCAAGTCCTCCTCACCATGTACTTTTCACCTCTCGCCTGGAATGTGCTGACCTTGCAAGCTTGCAGAGTTCTGATCAGTCTGAACTAATTTATGGCCTTGTTAACTACCTGCTTTCCTCCAGTAACGAGGTCTATGATCACAATTCCTGTCCTTTATCAGCCACCTGTTTTCTTTAATAAGGAGGTAACGGGATGGACATGATTCCATCCTCGAGTTCTTGCTCTTTATCTTCTCCTCGAGATAGTACAAGACCTTCAGGAGTAATCCCTTTGCTATGGAAAAGAGAAACAAAAAGACTCCCCTTCTCCTTCACAAGCCGTTCCACAGAATTACCCAGCTGAGCAAGAGCTGCTCTCCATAATTATACTACACTACATATATAATTGTGATTCTGTACCCTCAGATCACTGTTTCCTTTCTTTGTTGGTCCTCAGCTCCACATCACATCCCAATTTACTACGTGAGGTGCCCTTTACACATGAGATACTATTTCGGAGTATCTAGGTGCAGACCAGAGAGATGCTGTTCTCTTGGTTACCCATCTTTGTGCAGCTCTAGCTCTGCATTTCTTTAATTGCCAGTGGGTGAGCTGCATTCAGGAGTGGGGTGTCCCATGCCACCCTCTGCCTATCTCTTACTGTCCATACCCCCCTTATTCTGCACCTGGGGGTCCCCACTTCTCACAGCCTCTGCTGTTGCAGCAGGTCTGGATTTCTCTACTCATTGGTGCATCAGTGATAGATTTCCTGCTCTGCCTAAGAATAACTGCTTGTTACTGCTGTCAGTATAAAACTCTGGTTGTACCCTACAAAGATAAACAAAAGTAAAACAAATTAGCCCCAGACAGCTGGTCAATTAGAAAATCTGCTGTTACAGCTAAACCAGATCAGAGAAACCTGCAGGCAGGTCAGGCAAAGTTCAGGCAGAGCAGAGCTGAGGCTGTGGCAACTTAGGGAAAAACACCTGGCCTGTAACTGGTGATGGCCATACCCTATTGTGGGATGACTGCACTTAATCACAGGGCTGTAGGGGTTGGAAGGGACCTCCAGGGACCTCCAGAAATACTGAGAAGGACACTTAAAAAGTCAGTAAATCCTGAGAAGTATTTCTTGATATTTGTTCAATACACTCGATATTAAAAGAAACCACTGTGGCCATGCTTTACTTTGGAGTTAAAAAACACTCTGAAAACACATTTCCCAATGCTTTTTGAAGCAGCTTTCCCACCAGGCTTTGACTGTCCTTTCCAAGGTCTATTATTTCCCTTGCCTACGTAAGGTGACACCACATCCTTCTCCCTCCCGGGCAGGGGAGCGCAGATGGGGAGGCTGAATTTCCATTTCTCCTCTACACTGCACAGAGTGAGAAGGAGCTGGGCATTTCTTTCCCTGATCTCTCCCTTCTAAGATGCTGAGATGTAAGATGTTTGCAGGTATAGCTCTGAAGTGCTTTAATTTTCTCTTTAATAGCTCTGGAGGTTTGGAAGCGGTGGAGGTCGTGCCAGACTAGTAGGTGATGGAGTAAGTGCCTCCTGCAAGCCCAGGAGAAAAACCAGTCAGGGGCCAGACAAGCCTTGGCTCCTTTTGTTACAGAATCACAGGGTTGGAAAAGCCCTTTAAGCTCATCCAGTCCAACCATCCCTGTCCTGTGCTAAACCAGATCCCTGAGCACCTCATCTCCCCTCTGTTAAACACACCCAGGGCTGGGGACTCAGCCCCCTCCCTGGGCAGCCTGTGCCACAGCCCCACAACTCTGCCAGGGAAGAACTTTTCCCTCCCAGCTGAGCTGACCCTGCCCTGGGGCAGCTTGAGCCCATTGCCCCTTGTCCCATCTCCTGTCCCCTGGCTGAAGAGACCATCGCCCACCTCTCTGCACCCTCCTGGCAGGGCAGGGGAGGTGGGGAGAAGGTCTCCCCTCAGCCTCCTCTTCTCCAGGCTGAACACCCCCAGCTCCTTCAGCCACTCCTTGAAACAAAGAAAAATCACCCAGAGAACAGCATTTGACAGAGAGGAGGTGGCTGTGGTACAGCCACACGATTGCTTTCTCAGGCTCTCTGATGGGTGAGGACCCCACTTCTGCTCACATGAGGGGCTGTGTTGGAGTGGAGTTTAGGAAGCTACTTCTGAAAATTGGACATCTGGTGTGGATGAGGCTGGTAGTGCTGCTTGTGAGCCCAACACGTTGCTTCTCCCAAGGGCAGTGATGCATTGTAATTCTTTGCTGTTCATTAAGCAGACTATTCTCCCAGTTCAATATCATAATAGTCATAATTGCTCCGCTCACAAGGACTGGGGTTTACTAAATTCCAGCGACGCGACGGATGCGAAACCCACATAAGAGCATTTCAGCACTGACACTATACAGGCTTCCCTATAGCAAGCATATTTTTATCCTTGGCAAACAGCTTTTAGAAGATTAACAGAAAAACATCGTAAAAATACTCCTTAAATTAAAGATTGCATCGACTTTAGTGGGTTCCCCTTCCCCCATACCTCTGCTCCAAGCAATAAAAGCACGAGGATGTTTACATGGTTTCCAAACCATAAAACACTCATTTTTTCATTATTTCTCCAATCTCATAATGGAGAGTTGTGTTCATCTGTAACTCAATATATTATAACAAAAGGCCTGACATTTAAGTGAACACTGATAGGAAACAAGCAGAGAAAAGGGTTTATAAACAAATTAATGAGATTACTGCAAGAAAATTAATTGGAAATAAGAAAGGAATCTATCAAAGAACCACACTGATATGTAGGTTGTACCTGAGGTGAATTTTTTCCATGGGTTTTTAAAAGCATTATCAACATAGGGCTCCATCACTGCTGCCTGACACCAGTGTAACCACCAGCCTTACCTCCCTCCCTCCCCATTTCTGCCTGAATTCTATGCCAGACAATTTTTGTGCCAATCTGGAACCACCACTGACCATTCAAAAAGGCAGGAGGTCTGGAAAAGAAACTTTCTTGTTCTGGTGTGGGGTTTTTTTCCTCTGCTGTGACAGCAAAGTGACCCAAAAAGGGTTGAAATGATTCTGAATAGAGGTGGCCAAAATCACAGCAGCAAAACCAGTGTGTCTTTCTAAGGTAATTCCCAAAATCCAAAGCATGGGGTGTGGGGGCACCTCCCTGCATCTCGGCTCCATCCTTTAGAGGTCTGTGGTGGCAAAGCCACTGTGCTTGTGTTTTGGCTCAGCATCTTCTTGATGGACCTATCCCACTGGCATAAGAAAAGTAGGAACAAATAATTACAGCAGAGAATAATTCTAGCCAGAGCACACTTGAAGGAACCAGCAGCTTCTCAGGTATTTCTCTTGGTGGTGAACAGGTATAATGGATTATTTGTCACTATGCTGGGATTTTAATATACCAATGGGAAATAGTTTGCAGGACACTGTTCCCCATAGGAAGTGCCACATAGTTTCCAAGACACAACTTTATTCTGCTCCTCATTTACTAGAATTAAAGATATTGATCTCCTTGGGTAGCACAAGCCCTCTAACAAAGATTGCTCTCAAACACAGTGGCAACACTGGATCTGTTAATATAATCACATTATCACAGAGGTGATATTGTGTATTACTAGGCTGGAGGAGGGCAGGGAGTGGGATTAAACACATCATCCAATCAACCCTGAAGGTGTAATTCAATATAAATCATTTTTTAATCAACAGGAGGATGTGTTAAAGTCGTTTGTTTGTGGGGCCTGTTTGCACTGAGAAAGCAGAGCCATATCAAAGAGTTCATGTCTCTGGATGTGTTTTCAAATTGTAGGCTTAGGGGTTTTTTTGGCCCATAGGACAATAGGCAAAGGAGATAAATAGTTGTCATCTGAGATGGTCATGCACCTTTTATAGGAGACACACCACCTCAAATGGGCTGTTGAAAAAAGAATCTCTGGTCTGTGGTCTTCACATTTCTGTATCACAGAGGGGATCTGATCAATGGGGATCAACATCTGAAGGGTGGGACACATGGGGACATGGGCAGCCTCTTCCCAGTGTCTGTGGGGACAGGACAAGGGGTGATGGGCTCAAGTTGGAGCACAGGGAGTTCCCCCCCAGTCTGGGGAAGAACTTCTTCCCAGTGAGGGTGAGGGAGCCCTGGGACAGGCTGCCCAGGGGGTGTGGAGTCTCCTTCTCTGGAGAGATTCCAGCCCCGTCTGGACACCGCCCTGTGTGCCCTGTCCTAGGGACCCTGCTTTGGCAGGGGGTTGGACCCCATGGGCTCTGGAGGTCCCTTCCCACCCCTGTGATTCCATGATTCTCGAAAGCTCATCTAGTCCAACCCCCTACCAGAGCAGGATCACCCAGACTAAATCCCACAGGAACACATCCAGGAGGGTTTGGATGTCTCCAGAGAAGAAGACTCCACAGCCTCTCTGGGCAGCCTGTCCCAGGGCTCCATCACCCTCACAGTGACAAAGTTCCTCCTGACATTCCCATGGAGCTTCCTCTGCTCCAGCTGCACCCACTGCCCCTTGTCCTGTCGCTGCCATCCCTGAGCAGAGCCTGGCTCTGGCCTCCTGACTCTCACCCTTCACATCTTTATAAACATTGATGAGGTCACCCCTCAGTCTTCTCCAGGCTAAAGAGGCCCAGCTCCCTCAGCCTCTCCTCAGGAGGAAGGTGTCCCACTCCCTCCATCACCTTGGTGTCCCTGTGCTGGGCTCTTCCAAGGAGCTCCTTGTCCTTCTTGAGCTGAGGGGCCCAGAACTGGACCCAATATTCCATTTAACATGCACATCACTGTGCTTGGACGTGACCAAGAGAAGAAGTAAGCTTTGTTTGCCAAAAAATCCTCAGTCTTCCTTGGGATCTTTAAACTCCCTGCTGACCTCCTCATGGTTAAGAGGTTCATTTCTGTGAGCTCCTTCCACACAGCAGTCCAGCCCTTCAAAGAATCACAGACTGGTCTGGGTTGGAAGGGACCCCAAGGGTCACAGAGCTCCAACCCCCCTGCCACAGGCAGGGACACCAACCTCCAGGCCTGGAGCTGCACAAGGTTGCCCAGGGCCCCATCCAACCTGGCTCCATCCAAGCCCTTATCCTTCACCTGTCTTGCCCCTCTATGGAGTAGGTATTTGCTGTTTGAAGGGACCATGCTGGAATCATCCTGGCAAAGCTCTTTCCGTGCCTCTCTAAATCAGTTACCAGTTACACAACTGGGATACGTCCATGAGAGGGAGGGAGGGGAAAATCTCAACTCACAGGAGTAATTTCATTAGCAAGTGAAATCATTCCCATGTGTCAGCTGTGTTTTAGGAAGACAAAAACTCTCCCTAAACTCTTTTCTGTGGCTGATTGTGTCACTCACAAAGGCTGGTGAAATCAGAGGAGACTATTTGAGTCTTTCACACGACTGCCTTTCTGTCCTGGTTCCCATGAAGGGCTCTCAAATGTAGCGTTCCTGATCCATCAGCCCAAGTAGCTCTTGCAGTAGCTGATTTATAAGCTGACATCGATGTCTCTGGGGCTGTCAGAAAATACCAGTGGCTGCTTTTTGCTTTTATTAATAAAGAAAAAGATCTTTGAACAGCAGTTGTCTCCAACATCTCCGCAAACAGAATCTGCTTCAGCCCCCTCGCCCGCTCGTGGGAAGGAGCTAAAGGGAAACGTGAGCAACTGTGTTTGAAATGGTGCAGGTGGTGTTACTATACACTGGGTGCCAAGAGGTTTCACTGTAGGGAAGGGAGATGGGAGTGTTTGGAACCTCCAAATTTTTCCATTTCTCCTCATTTCTGTGTTAATTACTCAAGTGATTACAGAAGAGGATATCATAGAAGTCCAGCCTGGTCTGAGTTGGGAGGGACCCCAAGGATCACAGAGCTCCAACCCCCTGCCACAGGCAGGGACACCAACCTCCAGCCCTGGAGCTACACAAGGGTGCCCAGGGCCCCAGCCAACCTGGCCTTGAACACCCCCAGGGATGGGGCACCCACCCCCTCTCTGGGCAGCCCCTTCCAGCCCCTCACCACTCTCTCTGCAAAGAACTTCCCCCTAATATCTCATCTCACCCTTCCCTCCTCCAGCTTCACTCCATCCCCCTTGTCCTGCCAGTCTCTGCCCTTTAACAAGCTGATTCCCCTCCTGTTCCTCTGCTCCCTTCAGGGACTGGGAGGCTGCAATGAGGTCCCCCCACAGCCTTCTCTTCTCCAGGCTGACCCAGCCCAGCTCCCTCAGCCTCTCTCCCTATACCTGGAGGAATCAAAGCTCAGTCACACAGAGCAAAATGAATCAAAGTTCCTTTCAGAGCAGAAGTGGAGCAGGGGAAAACCTTCAGCTGAGGCACATGAATGAAACTTGCTCCTTCTCCTGTTCATCTGGCCAAAACCAACGTGGTGACCACCCTCCTCAACACAAGCAGCGAGTGTTCCCCTGCACAATGCTTGTGTGCATTCCTGGAGGAGCATTTGGAGATGGGTCTTCTCTCGGTGGGGGAGATGCAGTGGTGTCACCCATGGGACATCAGTGTGCAGTGGATGGGGAGATGCTCTTGTGCTGTGGTCAAAGCAGCTCTTTGCATGACCAAGACACTGGGCCATACATGGGGTTTGGAGAAGTCCTCATATGCTGTGGGAGACAATTACTTACCTTACTGCCACTTCTCTGCTCTCTCTCATATTGAAAATCCTGGGTCAAGCATTGAGATTCAATCAGAATCACAGAGCTGTAGGGGTTGGCAGGGACCTCCAGAGATCATCGGGTCCAACCCCCCTGCCAAAGCAGGGTCCCTAGGACCAGCGGCAGGCAGTTGTTTTGGGGCCAACATTGCTAGATTGTCCTTTAATCCAGGTGTTTATCCATCCCCCAGAGGAGCCAGTAGCATCCTCCCTGTGAAGCAGCCTGCAAGATCCCTTCCCCTCGCTTTTCTGCAGCCTTTGCATGTTTGGGTGCCCTCATGCATGTGAAGATCTCCATGGGGGCTGTAAGGGCAGGATGGTTGGCTCTCCTCGGTCTAAACAGAAAGAAGGGGTGATAAAGGACTGTTTGCCATTTTTCACTTTGATCTCAAATTTAAGTGGTTTGAGATTTCGAGTCCATTCAGTAGTTGAGATGTTGCCTAGTTACCATTTTTGATATCGTGGAGAAAGGATAAATAAACTGACATTTTCATATTAAATGCTGTGGCTGGAGAATTGCAGATCTGGTCCCAGGGCATCGGGCTGCCAAGGCAGAAATCGGCTTTTGAAGAAGATCAGATTCTTCCCAGGAGACTTTAAAAACTGTTCTTTTAAACTTTTCTTTTTAAACAAAAAGAAAAATCCAACCCAGACAAGCCCTGCATTGCTCTTTGCATCACAGTGGGGCTTCTGAGTCATGTTGTTGCCACGGCTCATGGATTCTTGCTGCTGGGACATGGTGTTATGGGCATGGAAAAGTCCAGCTCTGCAGTAGCCACCACCCTGATTGCTGCTCACTGGTGTGGTGCCCTGGTCTACAGTGCTGTATTTGAGCTGGCAAATATGCATCATACCCATTGCAGTGTGTTAACAGAATCAAAGGATCACAGGATCACAAGGTTGGAAAAGACCTTTAAATATCATCGAGTCCAACCGTCCCTGTCCTGTGCTAAACCAGATCCCTGAGCACCTCATCTCCCCTCTGTTAAACACACCCAGGGCTGGGGACTCAGCCCCTCCCTGGGCAGCCTGTGCCACAGCCCCACAACTCTGCCAGGGAAGAACTTTTCCCTCCCAGCTGAGCTGACCCTGCCCTGGGGCAGCTTGAGCCCATTGCCCCTTGTCCCATCTCCTGTCCCCTGGCTGAAGAGACCATCGCCCACCTCTCTGCACCCTCCTGGCAGGGCAGGGGAGGTGGGGAGAAGGTCTCCCCTCAGCCTCCTCTTTTCCAGGCTCAACACCCCCAGCTCCCTCAGCTGCTCCTCAGAGGATTTGCCCTCCAGCCCCTTCCCCAGCCTGGTTGCCCTTCTCTGGACTCGCTCCAGGACCTCAATGTCCTTCTTGTAGTGAGGGGCCCAGAACTGGACCCAGCACTCGAGGTGCAGCCTCCCCAGTGCCCAGTCCAGGGGCACAATCCCCTCCCCAGACCTACTGGCCACACTGGGTCTGACACAAGCCAGGATGCTGTTTGCCTCCATGGCCACCCAGACACAATTTAGGCTCATGTTCAGCCTGCAGCCACCCAACACCCCCAGGTCCTTCTCTGCCTGACAGCTCTCCAGCCAGTCTCCCCCAGCCTGTAGCTGCAGGGGGTTGTTGTGTCCCATGTGCAGCTCTCTGCACTTGGCCTTGTTAAACTTCATCCCATTGGTCTCAGCCCATCGGTCCAGTCTGTGCAGATCCCTCTGAAAAGCCTCCCTACCCTCAGGCAGATCAACACCTCCTCCCAGTTTAGTGGGCAGAGATGCCCACCAAGCTGCCTTAGGAGAGCGACTGCTGCTCAGCGCTGGTGATTTGCAGGCAGTGCCTCCTGTCGAGGTGGCTCTTGACCACTGACCCTCTTTCATTCTCAGCGCCTTGCAACACAAGAATTAGGCATTCCCCTTGCTTCCTGAGCTGACATTTGAGGAGGAGAGCAGGCAGTGAGGAGAAATCTTTCATTCTGCAGCAGTTGTCTAATCAGTGGAAGGGGGAATGTCTGCAGGTACATCAGAAACTTCTCAGGATCCTGCCTGATTGTTGCAAATCTCCATGTATTCAACAATGGGCATATTTAGTTCCATCTGGCATGCAGAAGGCATCAGTCCCTGCCTCACAATCAGTCCGTTATCAGCTGTACTGATAGTGCTGGGGAGGGCAGAACATGGGACAGAACCGACGTCCCCTCCACATCACACGCGGCTGCGTCTGCTCAGCACGACTCGATGGGCTGGCTGAGAGCCCCTCTCTGCTCTGTGCTCTGCCTCCCTCACTCCCTCCTCTACAAGGAACCCACTGAGGCTGGGTCTTAATGGTTTGCAGTTAACAAGAGAGGTCTAGAAAGTTTTACTCTCAGAATTGTTTTGCCTTGTAATTCGCCTTCTCCTTTGGTGAAGATGGTGAGTTCGGTCTGGTCACAAGGTGTATTCAAAGCCTGAAGTGTGCTGGGTGCCCTTTCCCATGTAAGAAAACACAGCAAGGAGTAAAGGGGGAAAAAAAGAGAAAGATTAAATGCTGGAGTTCAGTAAGTGCTTCATAATCAAGAATTATAAACCCAGGAAAGTTTCAGCTGGCATTTATATTTAAGAGAAATCTATGAAATGGTAAGAAACACATAGCTCAGGATTCTGAAGTGCCTTTCCAATCATTATAGAGATACAGACACTGAAGTTCTTTAACTGCCTGGCTGGGGCACCCTTGTCATTGCATCACTTAATAACTGTCTGAGGTGCTGGAGAGAATGCTAATTCGTGTGAAGGCTTTGATTGATTTGAATTCCTGCATGAAGGGATGGTCTGTGTCCAGAGCTGGGGCACCAGCACAAGGAAGATGTGGGGCTGTTGGAGAGGGGTCAGAGGAGCCACGGAGATGATCAGAGGGCTGGAGCAGCTCCCCTACGGAGAGAGGCTGAGGGAGCTGGGCTGGGTCAGCCTGGAGAAGAGAAGGCTGTGGGGGGACCTCATTGCAGCCTTCCAGTCCCTGAAGGGAGCAGAGACACAGGAGGGGAATCAGCTTGTTAAAGGGCAGAGACTGGCAGGACAAGGGGGATGGAGTGAAGCTGGAGGAGGGAAGGGTGAGATGAGATATTAGGGGGAAGCTCTTTGCAGAGAGAGTGGTGAGGGGCTGGAACAGGCTGCCCAGAGAGGGGGTGGGTGCCCCATCCATCCCTGGGGGTGTTCAAGGCCAGGTTGGCTGGGGCCCTGGGCACCCTTGTGTAGCTCCAGGCCTGGAGGTTGGTGTCCCTGCCTGTGGCAGGGGGTTGGAGCTCTGTGATCCTTGGGGTCCCCCCCAACCCAGACCCGGCTGGGATTCTATGAGAAAATTCCATTGCAGCCAGCAGGTATCAGTGAATCCTTCCCTGAGCATTAACAGCAATATAGAAACACATCTATATACAGAGATGAATAGCTATAGACACAGGTATTTTAAGAGCTTGCAGTGCATATTTCCCAGTGACTAGAAACATCACATAGAAGGATTTTTTTCTGTGTTTCCTCTTGATGAATCAGAAGGTCAGAAGGAAATCGATCAGTTCTTCAGTGGATGCATCTGGTAAATGTTTAAGCCAAGTCAGATGAAGTTACCCAAGAAGCCATCAAGTGCAGACAGATTCTAAAGCCATTTTTTGTCTTTGTTTTCTGTCTTTTTGTGGAAGCAGTACCCTCAAAATAGTTATATCTCATTAAAAGCATGAACATTTGCTGTATTTCATTTTTAGAAACCAGACAACATGTTTCCAGCTGGTCCTTAGGGGAATTTTATTTTCTTGATTTGCTTTATTGTTGCTCAATCTCCTTTAACAGGAGTGAACTCATCCTCCTCAGTTTTAAGCAGCTAAAACCCCAGCTGTCTCTCTGAAGATGAGACCTCCACTCTAGTTGTCCAAAATATAGTTTGCAGAGGGATTTTAAGCTATTAAAAAAATAAGCTTTTACTCTGAAGACTACAAAATATTCAGCTCAGGTGGCAAAAGTGTCTTTCCTACAATAAAAGTGGTTTTTTGGAATATCTGGTTAGTGGAAACTACGTCATTCAAGCTGAGCTGGCTCACAGTATCTGCCAGTTTATCTGGAGGGTTGGGAAATTAATCCATGCAGCTTAATGGGCTTTATATATTTACATTCAAAATATTCAAAGGGAAACTCCAGTCTGTCTGATGGGTCACCCAGGCTTCACTTTGATGAGCCTCATCATGAATAAAGATGGGTTCAACTGAGCTGCAAAAAGAACCTGTGAAGCGTTGGGGATCTCACAAGTCTCCAGATAAGGCAACCTACATATCAGAGACTTATCTCCTAAGCTGGATCTTTCATAAATATGATGTGAAAAGAGTTGATGGCTGGTTTCCCCATCCCTTCCTTCCTTCCTTCCTTCCTTCCTTCCTTCCTTCCTTCCTTCCTTCCTTCCTCCCTCCCTCCCTCCCTCCCTTCCTTCCTTCCTTCCTTCCTTCCTTCCTTCCTTCCTTCCTTCCTTCCTTCCTTCCTTCCTTCCTTCCTTCCTTCCTTCCTTCCTTCCTTCCTTCCTTCCTTCCTTCCTTCCTTCCTTCCTTCCTCCCTCCCTCCCTTCCTTCCCCCCTTCCCCCTTCCCCCCTTCCCCCCTTCCCCCCTTCCCTCCCCCCTTCCCTTTCCTTTTCCTTTTCCCTTTCCCTTCCATTTGTCTTCCCTCCTCCCTTCCCCCTTCTCTCTTCCCTCCTCCCTTCCCCCTTCTCTCTTCCCTCCTCCCTTCCCCCTTCTCTCTTCCCTCCTCCCTTCCCCCTTCTCTCTTCCATCCTCCCTTCTCTCCTCCCTTCTCCCTTTCCTCCTTCCTTCTCCATTCCCTCCTCCCTTCCCTCCTTCCTTCTCCCTTCCCTCCTTCCTTCTCCCGTCCCTCCTTTGGCTTTGGCCTTCCCTTCCCTTCCCTTCCCTTCCCTTCCCTTCCCTTCCCTTCCCTTCCCTTCCCTTCCCTTCCCTTCCCTTCCCTTCCCTTCCCTCCTCCCATCCTCCCTCCCTTCCCTCCTTTGGCCATAAGAATCAGCTATTCCCCTTCTGCCTGTTCACACTTTGCCTGTTCACACTTTGCCTCCACAGCCCACAACCTGACTTGCTGATTCCTGTCCACATGCCCCTGCCACCCAACTCCAAGGGTGATGATGTGTAGCAGGCAAACAGCTCCTGCTGTGACACCAGCCACTCACATCTTTGAACAGTCACTCTTTGGTTTACAGGGAGAACCAGGTTCCTGCTACAAGCCAAGAAATCCATTTCCCAAGCCTCTGCAGACACTTGGGCTGTGAGTCCTTCCTGGAACCCAACTCAAATTGAATCATTGCTTCAATTCCACCTGGCACAGATGATGTTAATGGGGAAGATGAGTGAGGAGCAAATAAATAGTGACTGCAGTAAAAAAAAAAGGCATGTGGGTGAAAGAATGCACTTCAGGGGACTAACATCTTCTAGAGAGCATCATGTGAAATCAGGAGGCAGCTTTTAACTCAATAGGTGGGAAATGAGATGTGATTCCTGTATTATGAAGGGCCCCTGCACGCCTGGTTCCCAGCAAGCTGTGATGAAAGTCGCCCTGAAGCTGAAGGAGGGTAAATTTAAATTAGATTTGAAACAGAAATCCTTCCTGGGGAGGGGGGAGCCCTGGCACAGGGTGCCCAGAGGAGCTGGGGCTGCCCCTGGATCCCTGGCAGGGTTCAAGGTCGGGTTGGATGGGGCTTGGGGCACCCTGGGCTGAGGGGGTGTCCCTGCCCATGGCAGGGGGACACTAGGGGGGCTCTGAGGGCCCTTCCCTCCCAAACCAGTCTGGGGTTCTGTGATTCTAGAGCTGCCATTTTTCTGTCAATGGTGCTCCAGTATGGTTACACACCATGCCCCTACAAGTTGAGTTTGCTTCCTCTGAATCCAGCTCTCTCAGTGACTTGGTTTTTGGGATATCCTGCAACACCTTTTGTTGAAGGCTACATTTTTGGAGGTGCCCCATGTGCTGCCTTGTGCCTCAGGATTAAGCTGCAGTGTGTAGCTTTGGCTTGATGGCTGCAGAAGGTTTCCCAGCATCTCAGACTGTGTCCCCATCATGCTGCAGTCTCGTGATTTTTGGCAGTTCAAGTGGCCTTTGTTGGCCCTCCCCAGCCAAGGTAAGATGCTTCACCTGAAGCAGCCTCAGCAGCTCCAGGAAAAGCTGGTGGCCTCTTGATGCTGGGCTGGCTGGTTATTTCTTTGAACTCACCCTGCTCACCAGTTCCTTTCTCTCCATGTATCAGCCAGATCCTTATTTAGAGGCTCATGTGCCCCCTCTCTGCTGAAAGAAATACAATCAGTAGTAGTAAGAAGGACAACCAGGTTCCTGAGTTTAGAGTCAGTTTTCAGCCAGGAGGGGACAGGCACAGGGTCCACTAGTGTTCCCCTGGTGAAACTGAGGGGTCTCCAGACAGATCAGCAAGTTCCCTACATGTAGAGCTGCCCTCTCCCAGCATCCTGTCCCAAAGAGCGTTTGATCCATCCTCAGTGTACTTCAAACACACTGGAGGGGACAGTTGGTTTTGTCTAAATGACAATTAATGACAATTCCTCCTGGTTTTGGTTTGTTTTTCTCTCCTAATGAAACTGGCAGCACAGGCAGTGAGGACATCCTGCCAGGGCTGCTCTGCTTCACAGCACTCCCACCTCCTTGACAGGATGCTGAAGTTTTATCCCTCCAGTTTCTTGTGCTTCATTTTGGGAGAGGATTTCTAAAGGGAAACCCATCCTAACAACGAAACCTTAGCCAGTTCCCCTACACTAGGCAGAGTTTCCTCTGGGCTCACAGAGGGATAAATCAAACCTCAGAGCAGAAAACTGCTGAGTTGCAGTGTTCAAGCCCTTCCTAGACAGCATCCCTCCCTTTTGGGAACTGGAAACAAAATACACCCCTGGCATCCTTTTAGTGCAGCTTCCCTGCTGGTTATGTTTTAGACTAACCTCTTTTAGGGCTAATGAGGTAGTAAATGATGTGCTTCTGTGGCACTGGCTAGGAGCTGGCTGGGTGTATCCCTGGGCAGCCCTGTCGGTGGCTGTGGCTGCTGCTGACTCCACACAACAGGATGGCTGAGCTCTGCAAGGAGTCTGATTCCTTATTCATCCCCTTCACCCACTGCAACTGGAGGATTAGGAGCTATTTTAAAGCTGAGAAGCTAAAAGAACTTCCACCAGGCTTTGGCAGTTACTGCTATCCCAGGGCTTGCTTGATCCCAGCAAAACCAGTTTCCAGTTCCCAGCAGGTTGTAATGAGAGGAGGGGAAGGTATTGGCTCCACACATTGCAAGAGCAAGTGCTCACAGCCAGGCTTGGTGCCATAAAGTCATCAGATTATCACCAAAACCTGCCACATCTGATTGCTCATCTTCCAGCAGTCTCCTTTGGGAGGTGGGATTGGTGGCACAGGCACTGGAGAGCAAAGTCCTACTCAGGGTTTATGGGAGGGAGCTTGGCTTTGTGCACTGCCCAACACCTTAGAGGTGGACATACCCTCACAGAAGGACTCAGGCAACCTCTACTCTCACTACCCCTCCCCATAGAAAGGACTTGTCTCAGCCCTCCTTAATTGCTACAGGCAAAGTTAATTAGGTTAATGAAAGCCCGCTACTTGAGGGTTGGCTGCTGAGTCAGCTTGCTGTGGCTGAAGTGGGGTTGGAAGGGCTCAGCTGAGTAGTTCCTGAGAAGGTTCTGGTGGGACAATCACTGGCAGGCCAGGGATGGAGCTGCTTGCTGGCAAACAAGGCACAGGGTGTGGAGGCAGGTAAGTTCCTTGCATGATGGATGAGGTTTTTGTATGGTTTGTTTGTCTTCTATGTGCTGGGCTCCCCTGTCTCTTGCTTTCTGGATGTTTTCTGCTGTGTTGAGGGACGTTGCTGAACAGTGGTTAATTGCTTCTCTATAGGTGACTTGCACAAGCACATCTGGAGGCAGAAGTACAGAGCTGGGTACAGACAAGGTCCCCTAAGGGGAAACTGGCAACTTACTGGGACAGGTTTTGTGCTGAACCCACAAAGGACAAACAGATCAGCCTACTTGTGTTATAATGTTTCTGCCTCAACTGCTCTTGGTCTTGGTTGCCTATCCAGGTCTGAATGTCCCTGCTTACTTTGCAAGCTCCTGTTTTTACCAGACACCTGACCATTAAAATGACCATACCTTTAAATCCTGGATTATAAAGGTTCAGAGCAGAAATAGCCTTGGTGTGTTGCATTTACCCACCTGCTGACCCTCACAGTGCTCTGGTCCCTCGTTAGAGTCCTTAAATGTGACTGCAGCTAAACATTTGCACTAGTGGTTTGCTGAATTGACTTTATTTTCAGGCCTGCTGTGTTGTAGGTCTCTGAAATGACCTGGCCACCTGATTGTTCCTTTACCCAGGAGATCCTGTGGGAAGTAAGTAGCTTCAGGCCATAGGTAGCAGAGAGAAATTTAGCATTGTCAGGCTGTGTACACGATGCAGCAGGGTCTGAGCATAATTTCCTTGTAGCAACTTTAAAACTGATCAAAGGAGCTGGTTTTTCCCATCCAATACACAAAATCACCAGCCCCTGGGTATCCAAGTTAAAGGATCCCTAGATGGGTCCCATTTTCCCTTAAACCTCTAGTTACTCCTGCCATGGGACAGGATTCAGTGGGCTCTGGGGCAGCTATTTCTCTGAATTTGGTACTTTATTTCCTTCAGCTGGTGCTTTCTTGGAGCCCACCCAAATCTCAGAAGCAGTGCAAGCAGCTGCTGATGTGTGGCCAACACAGTGCAGGGTGCTTCAAGCCCTGCTCAGCTGCTGATCCCAATTTCCTGGGATCATCAAGCTGGTGTAATCAGTCTGGAGGCTTTTATTTAGCCCTGCAGATGCCAGTGGTGATGGTCAACCTGCTCTCCTTAAAGACTTGGGTTACTTGAGGCTGGGGATGATAGCTGGAGAGAATCTTCAAGGTAATAGGAGCTGCACATCCTTCCCTTGGGCTGCTGTAGCCTCTCTGTGTGAGAGCTTACTGTGATAGATGAGCCTTTGTTCAGTAAACCACATGTACCTTGAAACAGGTTGTAACATTCTGATTTTGCAAGAATGATTGTGTAACGTATATTGTTAGTTGCTAACGAAGCATAGAACTGAGTTATAGGTAACTTAGAAGTGGAAACCATAGAAATTAAGTATCCAATGAATGAGCTTGCTGTTAAAGATGACCAAATATGGGAGAGGGGCCAACTAAGGGACAAGTGAGGAAGAGGAGCAACTTCATCCCATCGACCACTAGAAGGTAGAAGATGACCCCCTAACAACAACTGGCGCATGTGCAGAATAAGCCTCAGTGAAACAATCGGGACCCGGAACTAAAGGACTATAAAAACCTGAATTTGGAGAGGGACGGTGCGTGCCGTAGGTAGAGCTGAGACGCTCTGGCCGCCCAGCGCTGTTTGCTTAATTGCCGCCTGCTAAATTAATAAAATTAACTTTGTAACTGAATTAACTGGTTCCCGACTGGTGACTGGGAAACCCACGATAACAATTTGGTGCCGTGACTCGGATGGAGAACAACCGGACGTGAGCCTCTGAGCAGGGAGGCGCCCCGCTGTATCAGCGGCCCTGCCAGAGTATCCGCTCGGCTCTCCACCCACGAACCGAAATTCTCGGCAATAAGCAAAGAAAAGCCGGCAAAGCCCCTTAATCTTTGTGCACGAAGTCCCGGACGAAGACGCAGGACGCGTGAGTACAGGCCAGTTTACCGTTCGGTTGGGGCCAGGATTCCCGGGGTGGGAGAGGTACGAACCCCGAGAGGTGGGTAAGAGTACAGACCCCGGATGATGGGACAGAGGAAAAGCAGGCCCACTGTCACCATGGGTGGGGGAGATCCTGTGAATCTTTCCCCAGTACCCCCGAGTAGTCCATTGGGACTGATGATTAAGTACTGGGATGCTCACCCTTCTAGGCGGGGTAAGAGTAAAGTAAAGATGATACATTAATGTATGGAAGTCTGGGCAGGACAACCCATAAGGGGTGAATCTGTTCGCTGGCCCAGGTTTGGTTCCTTTGAGGATTGGGTATGTCAAGCTCTAAATTTGTGTGTAAACGAAAAGGAACCCTTTAGTTTAGAAGAAAGTGAATATGCAGCCCTTTGGATAATTTCTGAAACAAGGGCAAATTTATACACTTTAAGTGAAAGAGAACCCCTTACGAGAAGTGGCAATGGGGGAATGAGAAAATGTTTAAAGAAGACTAGGAGTGTCAAGAACTTTATTTGCTGGGGATAAGGAGTAAGACAGAGCCCCTGGTAAAACTGAAAGTATGTCCCCAGCAGTAAGAAATTGAGTTCCTCGTGGACTCAGGGACGGAAAGATCCACCATCCAAAGTTTACCCCCGGGGATGTAAAATTTCCTTGGAGACAGTACAGGTAATTGGCGCAAAAGGGGAACCCTTTGCGGTACCCGTGGTCAAGGAAATATTATTTGAAAGCAACTCCAAAATTGGCTTAGAATCATTGTTGCTGGTGCCTGAAGCTGACTATAATTTACTGAGACGAGACTTAATGGTTAAACTAGGAATTTCTTTGGAAATAAATAAAAAAACCCAATTACGAGTTAAATTACGCTCCCTTAAAGTCGAAGACGAAAAGCAAATTAACCCTGAGGTATGGTATACCCCAGAGACCACGGGAAGATTAAATATTAAACCTTTTGTGATTGTGATTAAGGACCCTGAGGTCCCGGTACAAATTAAACAATGCCCACTACCTGAGGAGGGTAGGAAGGGATTGAAACCAGAAATTAAAAGACTAACAACTTTTACGGGAATATGAGCCGGGCCAAGGAGTAACCCTCGTCCAGTATGTGGACGACTTGTTGTTGGTCAGAGAAGATGAAGAAACAATTAGACGGGAGAGTATTAAACTTTTAAACTTTTTAGGTTTACAGGGTTTAAAGGTGTTTAAACAAAAATTACAGTCTGTAGAAGTAGTAAAGTACCTAGGACACAGACTCAGTAAAGGAACTAAGAAATTGGATCGTGAAAGGGTTAATGGAATACTCTCTATGCCTCTGCCCAGAAATAAATGACAAGTGTAACAATTATTGGGACTTTTTGGGTATTGTAGACAATGGGTTGAGAATTTTAGTGGAAAAGCAAAATTTTTATATGCTAAATTAGCTCACGATGGGTTGCTAAAGTGGACTCCAGAGGATGGAGAAAAATTGGAAACACTTAAGAGGGAATTGACAAATGCCCCCATGCTCACTTTACCCGACTTGTGGAGACCCTTTTTCTTATTTGTTAATACAGAGGGAGGTGTCGCATACGGGGTATTGGCTCAGGAGTGGGCAGGAAGCAAAAACCTATAGCCTATCAAACTATTAGACCCGATTAGTAGGGGATGGTCCACTTGTCTGCAAATAATAGCAGCCACGGTACTATTGGTGGAGGAAGCTCTCAAAATTACCTTTGGAGGAGAGTTGAAAGTAATCTCCCCACATAACATCAGGGGAGTATTACAACAAAAAAGCGGACAAATGGATATTAATTGTTTCTCCAAAGTTGTCTCTAGAAACTACCTCTCTGCAGAATCCGGCCCAATTTTTATATCTTGAACCATATTCACAGACTCAAAATATGCTTTTGGAATAGCTTATACATTTAGAAGATTTGGGAATAGAGAGGGTTAACAAATTTACAAGGAAAATACTAATCCATCAAGGCCATAAGGGGCCTTAAGAAAATTGCAGTGGTACGCTTGAGGGGACACCAGAAAGTGTTAACCCCACAAATAAGGGCAAATAATTTAGCTGACCAAGAAGCTAAAAGAGCTGCTTTACTAATTCTGGAGACTAGGGACACAGATATATCGGATAAGAGGCAGAAAGAACTAAATCCACAGGTACCGAAATTTACACCACAGGAGTAAGAAAAACTAATAAAGATGGGAATACAAAAGAATAGTTCAGGAACCTGAGAATTACCTGACAGCCGAGAGGTTTTTCCTAAAACAATGGCCCTCAAAATTTTACAAAGAATACGCAGCGGTACACACTGGGGCACTCAAGCCTTAATTGACCAATTTGTAATTAAGTATATGTGCATTGGTTTATATGGTCTGGCTAAGCAAATTTTAAGGGGATGTATAACGTGTCAAAGGGTCAATAGACAATATCTAAGAAAAATAAAGCAGCTGAATCCTGTAGTTTCACAAAATGTTTTTAACTAGTATTTTTAACAGTACTGCTGCCTACAACTGCTGCCTGGGAGTTTTCCTCCTCCCAGGCACTGTGCCCCTCCCCTGTGCTGGCATCTTGCTGGTGCCAGTGTATCTGCGGGGTGGACTTGGCCAGGGAGATCACAGAGTTACAGCTGCATGGTGGTGTGCTGACTTAGCATGCAGCTCAGCTGCTTCCCCTGGCTGGTTCACCAAGCAAGCATGGAAGCTGCTTGCACTGGCTGGAGGGAAGCACAAGATGCACATGGAAAAAGCAGGAGGAAGAATCCTGGCCCACAGACCCTTTTCTAATACACAAATTGATTTTACCGATTCGACAACACGAACCACGGCCTGGGTGGAGGTTAAAATATTATTAGAAAAAAAAAATAAAAATTAATTACTCCCCAATGTGGGATTGTGGAAACTGTAGATTTGGAATTGAGTGACAACACCACACACCATGGCACCCACAAAGTTCTGGCAGAGTTGAAAGAATGAATGGAGAAATTAAAAAACAATTAACAAAATTAAAATTGGAAACAGGGATGTCCTGGATTAGGTGTTTACCATTGGCTCTATTAAATATCTAAACACAGCAGAGAACTGATGTGGGTGTTTCTCCCTTTGAAATGTTATATGGGATGTCATACGACATGAGTAACCCGGGGAATCATCCGCGATTGGAGGATTCCCTAGTAGAAACTTATATAACACAGCTAATGGCAAGAAGAAAGGAGTTAATAAGAAAAGGAATATTGGCACAACGCCCCCCTTGGATATGGCGATACACAAGATACAACCGGGTGACAAAGTCCTGATAAAGACTTGGAAAGAAACTTCTTTAACACCTCAAAGGGAGGGACCTTTTCTTGTCTTACAACAGATACAGCCATTAGGACTGCTGAGTGTGGATGGACACATGCCAGTCAAGTGAAGGGACCTATTTTGGATTCAACATTGCAAGAGCCATCCTGGAAGGTCACCAATTCCCCTGGAAGTCTCAGAATGACCCTAAAGAGATCTTAAACACCGATGCTCTTATACAGATAAGTGATGAAGAAGAAACTTGTAACTCTAAGTGTGTAAAAACTTTACAGTTAAGTGTGGAGTCAAACGTTGTAATTGTTATCCTTTTGTGTGTTTTATTTGTAAAATCTGCCAAGGACGGTGGTGGTCTCATTGTTATGAAGGAACCCCTCCTAGGGGAATTTATGGGAATAATTACACACAAAAATTGAAATTGACACAAGAAATATTTGAGTATAAAATAGCTCAAGGGGAAATTGAAAAATGGTCACCACAGTGGTGGAATATATATAGGTTACCAGATTATTATTGTTTCCACCCAAACAAGCCTGTTCCTCTTTCAATAACTATTGTCCAGGTGTGTTGCCGGAGAGACCTAAGTGGAGTATGGTGCAGCTTCCCAGAGTAAAACTGGGAGAAATTCAAACAAAGGTGCGCTAAGAGAAAAATCTCGGCGCCTCCTGAAGAATACCCCTGCTGCCGGGAAGATGGAACACCCCGTGACTCGAAGCAACCGAGCCGACGGGCGAGGCAGAGGTGTAAAAAACTGTGGAGGACGGAACCCCGAGATCAGAGTAACGCGCAAGCCTGGGAGGAGCTGCCCTAGTGCAAATCCCGGCTTAACACTGCCTCAGGAACACACCCACCTAGGAAAAGAAAAAGGGGGGCTAGAGGGCAATAAATGGGATCAAGAAAAACCTTGTAGGAAATCGGAATACCACCACCCATCCTGGCTGATTATTTTAATTATTGTATGTATCTGGGAGCAATTAATTAGACCATGTCAATGACCCTTGTTAGGTGGGAGGATTCAAAGGTCCTTAAAGTTAATGTTAACGGAAAAATCCCTAAGATCATGATCTGAGGTGGTGTTACAGAACAGGAGAGGTTTAGATCTCCTATTTTTAAAACAAGGGGGACTTTGCGTAGCCTTAGTGGTTTAACTCTTTCCCGGGTTGACTAAACTCTTATACTAAGCCACCAAGAATTATAATGGTTTACTGAACAAAATGGTGAGAAAAAGAAAAAGGGGGGATTGTGATAGATGAGCCTTTGTTCAGTAAACCACATGTACCTTGAAACAGGTTGTAACATTCTGATTTTGCAAGAATGATTGTGTAACGTATATTGTTAGTTGCTAACGAAGCATAGAACTGAGTTATAGGTAACTTAGAAGTGGAAACCATAGAAATTAAGTAGCCAATGAATGAGCTTGCTGTTAAAGGTGACCAAATATGGGAGAGGGGTCAACTAAGGGACAAGTGAGGAAGAGGAGCAACTTCATCCCATCGACCACTAGAAGGTAGAAGATGACCCCCTAACAACAACTGGCGCATGTGCAGAAGAAGCCTCAGTGAAACAATCGGGACCCGGAACTAAAGGACTATAAAAACCTGAATTCGGAGAGGGACGGTGCGTGCCGTAGGTAGAGCTGAGACGCTCTGGCCGCCCAGCGCTGTTTGCTTAATTGCCGCCTGCTAAATTAATAAAATTAACTTTGTAACTGAATTAACTGGTTTCCGACTGGTGACTGGGAAACCCACGATAACACTTACCAAAGGGACAGACAAATGGCATACCTGGGATTTTGCTTTATGCATGTGTATAATAAATTATATCAGTGGCCTCACTTACCTGGGTGGTGGTTGGGGTTTCTTTTTAGTGGGAGGGGGATAGGGAAGTGTATTTTATCAACAGTATGGGGGATAAGTACAGGGACCCAAAGTCCTGCCACAGTTTGAATTCTGTCTCATGAAACAAGTTAATATTTTGCCTGGGATGGGAAACTTTGGGCTGGAGTGTGGTGCTGTCTGAGTAACAGTGAACTCACTGTGTTAAGTAGTGCTCAGGAGGCAAATTTTACTTGGTATCAGAGCTTGAAATCCAGCTGACTCTAGAAACAAATGCTCTTTTCCCATGTTTTTGATTTTATTTTCTTAACTTGCCTTCCTAGAAATGCTTTCCCACTGAAACATATAGTCCTCAGGCATAGATTTGGTGAAAATGTAATTGATGCACTTACCACTCTCCTTCCTCACCCCAAAGGAAAGCAAAAAGAAAACACAATCAGAATTTCTACCTCCTATTTCCTTGGTAACAGGTGTGTGTGTGTGTGTTTCAAGTGCTAAATGACTGGCATTGCACTACAGGAATTTATTTGTATTTGGTTTTCATTCACCTGACTGAAAGATTCAGTTCTGGTTGAAATGGCACTGCTGGCTGGCCATCGCTCAGCTTCCACCCATGAAGGGAGAAACCTTGCACCAGGTAGCAGTGAAACCTGTCTCTCCTCTGAGTTAATGCACTTCTTGGATGATCAGAACTAGCCAACCCATAACTAGCAGTTGTTTTTTCCCTGAGGGGTGGAGACTGTGGGGTTAAAGGGGGAGAACTTTACCTGGAGATAGGGCAGGACTTGAATTTGGCTTAAGCTTGTAGGTGCAGAGGCAGTGGAATGAGGATGGTTGTCACAGGCTCTCTGCTGAGCCCTTGGTGAGGAACTTGCTAAAGACCATGTGAAGGTGGTGCCCACTTCCAACCTTTCCACTTGCTCACACCCACCTTGTTCCCCTCTCCAAACCCTCTTCTCTGCTCCCCTCCTCTACCTCCTTCTTGGCCCTTTCCTTGACTCCTCACCATCAGATACATCTCACTCCCAGTTTTCTCCATCCCCACCTCTCCCCAAACACCTTCTGCATGCTGAGGAGGCAGGGATGGTGTAGGTCTCCTTATGGTGTTGCTTGACATTCCCTAAAGCAGTTATTGATCCCTGCTGTGCCTGGTTGCTTTGTGATGGTACAGGCTGCTTGGGTGACGAGGTGTGCGAGCGACTTCAGGGTTTCACTGCTTGTGGACTGTACAGCCAGGGTAAGCTGTTGACACACGTTTCTGGATGTCACTCTAGTATGTGGACTTCTGGTCATTAAGACTCTGTCTGTAGCAGAAGGCTGCATGGGCAATGCTGCTTGTGCTGCCACCGTGGTTTTAGGGAGAAACTTGGAACTGAGAGACCTCATTCCTCTCTCCAACTGCCTGGGAGGAGGGTGTAGGGAGGTGGGGTGGTTCTTTTCTCTCAGGTAACAAGGGATAGGGTGAGAGGGAATGGTTTCAAGTTGTACTAGGGGAGATCTAAGTCAGATATCAGGAGGAATTTCTGTACTGAAAGGGCTGTCAGGCACTGGGACAGGCTGCCCAAGGGAGGTGGTGGAGTCACCATCCCTGGAGGGGTTTAAAAGGGGTGTAGATGTTGTGCTTGGTGGGCTGGGCAGGGTGAGGCTGTGGTTGGACTCAATAATCCCAGAGGTCTCTTCCAACCCAGGTGATTCTATGAAAAAATTCTTGCTTCATTTTACTGTGGTGGTTTTTTCCTGCTGTCCCACTGCACAATATACCCAGAGGTGCATGAAAGTGATTAAAATTCTGATTACTCATATGAACAATGTGGAAAAGAACAGCTTTGGAATTAAAATTCAGAGAGAAATCGAATCCCATAACAAAGCCTGCATCTATATTCAAGATATGCTAATAATGCTGTTCCATGAGATCTTGGAATTCAATCAGGAAATCACCTAACAATAACAGCCTAAAAATATATACAGAAGGGAAGGCAAGTTGGAAAGCTGGTTGATGGCATTGATAAAGTCTCGACACTGATCTAGACAAACATGATTGATAGCTTATTTTTAAAAGACTACTTTTTAAAAGACATTTATCCAATGCAAGTGTTTGTGCCTGGTTTCTTTCTGTTAGCTCTTTCTTGCTGTTGGCACAGTGAGTGAGCACAGTCTCTCTCTGGGGTTCTTGTGGTGTTTCCTTCTTTTCCCCTGACGTGATTTTGGAGCTCTGAAGGAATGAGCTGGTCTAGGCAAAGAAGTAGCTTTCTAATTGAGCTTATTTATTCTGTAACAGTATGTAATTGCTAATGAGAGAACAAGTTCTTTCTGGATGATGTGCCTGGTTAACAAGGCCCTGTTCAAACGCAGCTCTGTGCTTAGTAACATGGCTTTGCTTTTGGATGGGATGAGAGGAGCTCGTTGGGTGTTCCTCACTGAGGAGCTGCCTGGCATTTGGCATGGTCACAGGAGGAAACCTTGAGAGCACGAGAGGCAGCGGCAGCACCCGACAAGGAGTCACAGGGGCTCTGCCTCCTGCAACTGCCTGAGTCCAGATGTTCCAGTATCTGTGGGCAATTAAGCCCCTTGATTATTGTGCATATTAAGAACCTGCACTTTTCAGTGTCAGGGCCTCTGTCATGAGAGGTCTCTGCTGTTGAATGACAGACTCTGGTATCATTTTGCTGTTAGCCTTGCCCTAAGGAACGGTGCCAGCAGCAGAGAGATGTGCATTGCTGGAGATGAAGTTTGTTAATTGGCTGGCCCTGTGGGACATATTGAGGGTTTTTTTTTTTTTTTTGCAGAGCTAAAGTATCTCCTGAAGATTTTTCTGAAGTGAAGAATACCAAGTAATTGCCTTATGCAATATGCAAAGCTCTTGATTGCAAACAGTCCAACCATTGTTCAGAGGCCTGGAGTGTCTCAGGGTTCTGTGTGCTACCTGCAAGAAGGGGTGTAAGGAGAGGGGCTTCTGGCTCCCTGTTAAAGTGTCAGACATTGGGCTCATCAGATTGATGAGCTGTTCTTAATATGGAGGCTGAATAATTGAATTATTCAGAGCTGCCCTCTGCCTTAGTGTGCTGAGGGATTCTTGAATCAGGACAGGCTGGGGGTGACCTGCTGGAGAGGAGCTCTGTGGAGAAGGACCTGGGGGTCCTGGTAGATGACAGGGTGGCCAGGAGCCAGCAGTGTGCCCTGGGGCTGAGAGAGACAATGGGATCCTGGGGGGCATCAAGAGGAGTGTGGCCAGCAGGTCACAGGAGGGGATCCTCCCCCTCTGCTCTGCCCTGGCCAGGCCCCACCTGGAGTGTTGTGTCCAGTTCTGGGCTCCCTGGGATCAAACAGACAGGGATCTCCTGGAGAGAGTCCAGAGGAGGCTATGGAGATGATGAAGGGCCTGGAGCATCTCCCCTGTGAGGAAAGGCTGAGTGACCTGGGGCTGTTCAGCCTGGAGAGAAGAAGCCTGAGAGGGGATCTGATCAATGGGGATCAATAGCTGAAGGGTGGGACACAGGGGGACGTGGGCAGCCTCTGCTCAGTGTCTGTGGGGACAGGACAAGGGGCGATGGGCTCAAGTTGGAGCACAGGGAGTTCCCCCCCAATGTGGGGAAGAACTTCTTGCCAGTGAGGGTGAGGGAGCCCTGGGACAGGCTGCCCAGGGGGTGTGGAGTCTCCTTCACTGGGCTCTGGGGGTCCCTTCCAACCCCTGTGATTCCGTGAGTCTGTGATTGCAGCTGGCACTGCAGTGCTGCAGGTAGATGCAGTGCATCATCTCCCAGGCTGTGACAGTGAGCTGTGTTCCAGGAACCTGGAATCTCTGCAGGAAAATTGCTGTTTCCACAAAGGATTTGTATGCTGAAGAGGTGCTTTAGAGCTCCCTGTGGGTACTGTGATCCTGATGTAAATCTCCTGAGGGTTTGAACGTTCCTGTGTTATTGAGCAAAAGAAGTTTGCAAGCTGTACTTAAATTCTAGTGATTTATTTGTATCTTAATTTTCATACCTGCTCCTTAAATACTCTCATTGACCTTTGACAAGTATGTGGCTGGTTTCTTTTAGAAACTTTTGGATACCTTTCTTGTGGAGTTGCTTGTAGTTGAGTTGTGGCTTGTAGAACAAGTACCACATTTTTTGGCTTTTTTCCCCCTCAAAATCTGGAAGCATGCATTCATCTCTGGTGGCTGAGGAAAGATAAGGTGAATTTCCAACCCTCACCCTAGTGAAAAGCCACCCATGCTTACTCTTCTTTAATGACCATAATCTGTTTCACTGCATCTTCACGCTGAGAAACGATTTGATAACAGGTGCTTGTGTTCATGGTTGTGCTCCATGTTCTTCCTGGTGCTTTCCAGAAGTATGGAGCACTGACAGAAGAAGTGAAAAGTTTCACCTCTTTGTTAATGACTTTCTCTAACACCTCCAAAAGCATCAGAAACCCTACAATGAAAGTCTGTTCCTCCTCAGTTTCTCTCCCACTGGCTAGATCCTTCTTCCACACTTGAACTTGTCTTCCAATCTCCAGGTGGTTTTCTTGTCTCTAGAAATCTGCAGGGCCTGATACTGGCTGGTTTTATGTTGGTTGCCATGAGGGTTAGGAGAACCTGCTGGACACAGGGGTCTGTAGTGGCAGTACCTAAATCCTGATGGGCCACTTACTGCTCATGACCACTCTGCCTGTGTGAAAGGAAACTGAAGATACTCACCTGGGTACTCCTAAATCCTATACTCTGCCCTAGTTATATGGCACAGAAGGACAATTACAGGCCAGTATCAAAAAATAAACTGTACCATGACTAGTCTGCTTGACACCTGGGGAGTTCTCTGCTTCAAATGCTTGTGTTGTGGAGGAGAGCAGTACCTGTATGTCATCAGTAATGAGCTAAACTGAGAATAAACCACCCTTAGTACTTTAAAGCCTAAAATATGTTGCTGTCAGTGATCATGTAGGGTATGGTTGTGGAATATGTCACCTTTATGTGGGGCTACAGAAGTTAAGGGGTGATGTGTGTGGGAGAAAATAACTTGTTTTCATGCTTTCAGGTCCAGGAGGGACTTTGCTGCTGGTAGCACCTACTCAACTGTAAAAGTCTTTGTCCCTGATGAACTAGGGATTAATGCCATGTACCCAACATGTGAGGTCTGGCTGGCAGTCTCTATGTTTCATTTGGAAGTACTAATGTCTCAGGTTAAATTGCATGTAAATAACCTACACTCTGCAAATAGTCATGGGTGACTTCCTGAGAGCATGAACCAGCTCTACTGGCAGCTTTCACTTGCTCTTCTAAAAATTCTTGATGCTTGCTTTCTGGGAAGGCATTGAACAGCTTTTGGATCTTCTGTAATAAATCCAGTCTGGCCCTCTTAATTCTTTGAATAATTGCAAAGAGTTGTAAAACTCTGTCTGGAATAAGTTTCCTCAAGACTACATGGAAATTACCTGGCTTTTAAGCCAATTTAATTTCTTTATCCAGCTTTAACAATTATCTTAATTCACATACCAGACTGAGGTTTCTTCATAAAAATATGAATCAGATGATGTATTTGAGGAAACTGTATGAAATGTTGAGCATCAGCTGTGTACGTGCTTCTTCCCCTCTTCTGAGGAGCACAAAAGCTCAGGAGGTTTGGTATCTTTATTCTCCTTCCTCTACATCCAAAGCACTCAGTGCAATAAGCCTATTTATTACAGAAACTGTAGGAAATGTGAAATTCTGCTGCTCACAAAGCTACCTGTTCTCATTATCTCTGCAGCTTGTGGAAATGTGAGAGCGATTGATGTTCGCGTGATCTGAAACACAGGACGTGCGGTGCTGGCACAGGGAGGGCTCGGGTGCCAGCAGCTGGAGGAGTGTGGAGAGTGGCTCTTGTTCAGTCTGTGTGATCATTCAGACCCAGAGTTAATTTCACACCAGTCAGGAGAATTAAAGCATGTGTTTATTTTGTTTCTTTACATTGTGAGTGTTGTTCTGTTCTGAAGGATGGTTCTGCTACGTTTAAATTCTGCTCAGTGGTTGAGCAGAGAAAACTCGGGCACATCAAGTCCTACCTTTATAATTGGAGTTCTTACTGCTGGCCCAAGGATGCTGTGGACCTACAAGAAAGCAGGAGAGGGACTGTTTACAAGGGCATGTAGTGATGTGAGAATCATAGAATCCCAGACTGGTCTGGGTTGGGAGGGACCCCAAGGGTCACAGAGCTCCAACCCCCTGCCACAGGCAGGGACACCAACCTCCAGGCCTGGAGCTACACAAGGTTGCCCAGGGCCCCAGCCAACCTGGCCTTGAACACCCCCAGGGATGGGGCACCCACCCCCTCTCTGGGCAGCCTGTTCCAGCCCCTCTCCACTCTCTCTGCAAAGAGCTTCCCCCCAATATCTCATCTCACTCTTCCCTCCTCCAGCTTCACTCCATCCCCCTTGTCCTGCCTTGTCATTGACAAAGGGTAATGCTTTTTAAAAAAAATGTTTTTAAAGAGCAGGCTCTGGGGAGACATTGTTACAGCTTTCCAGTACCTAAAGGGGCTCCAGGAAAGATGGAGAGGGGTTCTGTGTCAGGGTCTGTGATGACAGGACAAGTAATAGTTTGTGTGGATGCTGGTACGTCCCTCGCACTGCTTTGTGCCAGGCAGGTGGGGCTGGACGGCCTGGGCAGTAGGAGACTGGTTCCTGGGCACTTTGGAGCTGGCTGCTGTGTTTTTTGTTGTCTGTTGGAGTGGGTATATTTTGAGATGAGGAAGTGTAAGTACATAGGCATGAGTTGTGCTTTCCTGTGTAGCTGCAGGCCAGGGAACAGCACTTAGCCAGCTTTATTTACTACTATAGGCATAACTTGATGCTTTAGCTGGAAAAGCCACAAATGTGAGGCAAGATTCATGGGCAGACTTTATTCATGTTCAGCTGCTCTGGCATAACTAAGTCTTTCCATCGGTGTTTTCCACCTAGCTCAGCTAGAGACAACGCCTTGTGCTGTGTATTTGGAGACCCACATGAAAAGTGGGCTCTCTGAGCTGTACTTATGACCCTGAAACAAATGAGCATGGCTTGTCCCCCTGCTACCTTCTAGTGCTGTGGGGCCAAGGGCATCCTGGCTTGTGTCAGAAATAGTGTGGCCAGTAGGTCTGGGGAGGGGATTGTGCCCCTGGACTGGGCACTGGGGAGGCTGCACCTCGAGTGCTGGGTCCAGTTCTGGGCTCCTCAGCATCAGAAGGACATGGAGGTCCTGGGGCGAGTGCAGAGAAGGGCAACCAGGCTGGGGAAGGGGCTGGAGGGCAAATCCTCTGAGGAGCAGCTGAGGGAGCTGGGGGTGTTCAGCCTGGAGGAGAGGAGGCTGAGGGGAGACCTTCTCCCCACCTCCCCTGCCCTGCCAGGAGGGTGCAGAGAGGTGGGCGATGGTCTCTTCAGCCAGGGGACAGGAGATGGGACAAGGGGCAATGGGCTCAAGCTGCCCCAGGGCAGGGTCAGCTCAGCTGGGAGGGAAAAGCTCTTCCCTGGCAGAGTTGTGGGGCTGTGGCACAGGCTGCCCAGGGAGGGGGCTGAGTCCCCACCCCTGGGTGTGTTTAACAGAGGGGAGATGAGGTGCTCAGGGATCTGGTTTAGCACAGGACAGGGACGGTTGGACTCCAGGAGCTTAAAGGTATTTTCCAACCTGGGGATTCTGAAGTCAGGCAAGATGCACGAGATACTGTTTCAGATTGGTACTTGAGGCAGGCTTTGAAGCACAATCTGTCACTTTCTGTATGAGTAAACCTTACAAGCTAGCTGTTGAAAGATGGTATCTATTGCTTAGTTATGTGAAGCAGAACAGCTGTGTACTCAGGCTATGAAGGGGTGAGTAGTTTCTAGACCGGGTAAAGGCAATGACCTGGGATAGGGTAACGTGGGTCATGGCTCCAGACAGTGTTAAACAAAACTCATCAGAAGAGAGATGAAGAAATAGTTGAGAGTGGGTTTTTAGGGTTGTCTTTTGAGGATAACTTTTGAGCAAAGTGGGATGAATGTGGCTCAAATGTCTTCTGAACCCATCGAGTAGAAAAGGGTTTTGAACTGAGGTGGCACTATCAGCTCAGGAAATTCCTTCTCCTGCATTTCCTCTGCTTTTCTTGACTATGAAACCAAAATGTTTTATTTAACCTGGAGTAAGTTTCTCTCTGCCCCTCAGCGAGTGTCACTGGTTTGACTAACAAACCAAAGAAATCAATTATCCTCGCAGCTCTCTGGGCAACGTGCTTCACTCTCCTACCAAAAATCACTTAAGAGTCTTTAAACTGTGGGGAAAATAGCATGGGGTTGTTCTCAAATGTAACATATGGTAGGCAAGGCAGCTGAATATTGGGAAAAAGTATTACTGCTCATGTCTAACAGCTGGAGCGTTGTGTTATCGTTGTATGCTTGGTTACTTCTAAGGGACTCAAAAAAAACTTCTCATGGAGATTTCTAAGGTGAGGATCTCTCCCCTGGCAGCCCAGGACTCTGAAGTTTAAAGGTTTAGCAGCCTTGGAGCAGGCTGTCATAGAATCACAGAATCATAGGGGTTGGAAGGGTCCCCCAGAGCCCATGGGGTCCAACCCCCTGCCAAAGCAGGGTCCCTAGGACAGGGCACACAGGGCGCTGTCCAGACGGGGCTGGAATCTCTCCAGGGAAGGAGACTCCACACCCCCGGGCAGCCTGTCCCAGGGCTCCCTCACTGGGAAGAAGTTCTTTCCCAGACTAGGGGGGAACTCCCTGTGCTCCAGCTTGAGCCCATCACCCCTTGTCCTGTCCCCACAGACACTGAGAAGAGGCTGCCCATTTCCCCCTGCATCCCATACTTAACATGACTCTTGGTAGGGTTGCAGCAAAAGTGCTGGGGTGTTCAGAACTTGCTCAGTGGTGGATCTAGGCATGGCTAGAGGCTGGGTCTTTAATTAAATGTCTGCTACACATTATTCTTCCACACCTACAACTAGTTATATTTTAAAAGATGGATTCATTTGTATTCTTGACTTGTGGAAGTTTTTCATTTGAAAGATCAAACTTACACTGAGAATATTAATCTGAGCACTGGGTTTACTCAAGCAGAAAGTGTGTATATATATATATAAAGATCTTCGTGTGTGCAAGACATGCACACTCAAATGCCTGCTTGCATAGCTAAAGGGAAGAGTTAGAGCTTGAGGATACTGCATGTCTTCCTATCAGCACTCAGCAGAGGCATTAGTTTCCATCTCTAAAAAAGAAATGGTCTATTTCCAATAGTGTGAACAAATCTGCTCTATATCTCTAAAAGAATTAAGACTTTGGAAAACTTACTATGATTACCCCACTACTTGAGCTGAAATTTTGACTTCCCATTTAAAATAGAGATTTTGGTTGCTTGTGTTTTTATGATCTTAACTTTCATGCAGCAGTTTGATATGTGTGGATATGTGTGTATTTGTTTCGGTGTGGGAACGTGTGCTTAGAATGCAGATTGGCATTTGGGGAACAAATCATGTCTGTGAGGTGTCAGCATCAAGATTTGCTCATTACCCAAAACTTGGCCCTCCTCTGTTGAGATGATGTCAGGTGCTTCATGTGTACCCCTAAACTTCCAGTGCACAAGTCAATTCCCAATTGTCCAGCTGCCTTTGTGGACCTTCATCTTGTCTTCCCAGATTGTGTTGCTGTGCTGCTTAAGGGCAATTTGCAAATTGGGACTTCTTGGTAGGTAAAGATCAAAGTCCATTGACCTTAACTCCATGTAATCTGAAGAAACACTGACTTTCTGAAGCCTTTGACAGATGTAGCCTGTGGTTTATATGCTGAAGCCAGAAAGCCCTTTTCATTTGAAAAGAAACTTTTTTTCCTCCTTCCTCTAATCTGTTTTGCCTGTAAAATGCTTTTTCTGGCAGCTGAGCTCAAAAGAAACCTGAGCCATTTGTCTGCACCTAGATATGACTGTTTAGATGCTTAGGCATAAAGAACTTCTGTGCTGAATCTTTCTTTGGAGGAAATGTCCAAGTGTAGTGCAGTATTAGCAATCTAAGGCTGAGGGGAAGACAGTTTGTTCTAGGTTTTTAATTTCTTGGTTGACCTAAGTGTGTCCCTACTGACAGTCCCCTCTAGGTTTTAGAGTTGTCCATCTGGCATTTGGGCACCTGGCCCTCCCTGTATCACATAAAGGGAGTTTAAGGATTTGACTTGGCATCTCTTTCCATACCAGGAACAACTTGCTTCTAATTGGAATGCTACTTCAAGAAGATCCAAGTGCAATAATAGGCCCAACTTTTTCTAAAATTAATCTTTCCATCTAAATAACCTGTACAGTTGCTCCTTCTTCACCCTTCTTAAAAGACAGTTACGTGTTGTGTGACAAACATGTGACTGCACACAGACATGATCGATGAACTGTTGAATTATGCAGGTTTATTCAGTTGAATTCAAACTTCTCATCCAAAAAGTTTTACATAACTTTCCTTCCCTTACTTGGTATCAAGAGTCCCCTCTTTCTTTTTACTTTTAGGTAAATTTCATTGGACTTGGAAGGTTCCTCTAAGACCTTTGAGCCTAGGGAAACAGTGTTTTCCCAAGACAATGGCTCTAACAGAGCACATCACATTCTTAGCATCTTGTCATGGGCTGCATGACCTGCAAAAGTAATGCAGGTTTATTCAGTGGAATTCAAATTCCCATCCAAAAAGTTGCCCAAGAGGAAACCAGGCATAATCACTGCAGTACTTCTGGGGGATGGAGATAAACTCTGTGCTGCTGTTGGCAGCATCACTTGTCAAAATCATGTCTCCTTTGTTAACTTTCAGAGTTAACATCCAGTTCTTTTTACAACTGAGTGATGTGTATTCATTCTTAAAACCTGTGTTTTTAACAGCACTATTCAAAACTTCTGGTCTGTAGGTGGATTTTGCCAGGGCTTGTAACTTCTTCTGAGGGACAGTCTAATTTTGGGACAAACACTTGCCACTCTGGGATTTCTGTAGGTTTTGAAAACTGGAGTAACTGTCATCCAGGGATAAATGATAACAGTGTGTTCAGCAGTTCCTCACTGGGAAGATCAGCTTGGGTTTTTGCTTTACCCTTTGGCCTGAGTTTGTGTAACTGTTTTACCCTTTGGCCTGAGTTTTAATCCCTGGAGGAATTAAAGCTCATGCAAGCACTGTTCTGTTATGTCAGGCTTGTCATCCTGCCTGAGCAGGTCCCTCATATTGAAATCCATCCCTCAAAAAAGGCATTGCTTTGACTGCTGTTATGATACAGTGCTTAGTTGCAGTGACTCAATTTTGAAAGATCATTGAAAAATTGACAGAAAAGGGGGAAAAAGAGCCCCAGAATAGCCTTGAGGTTGTGGAAAATGCATTATAGTAAGAGACCTCAGGAACACAATCTGTATAGTCCATCAAAAAAGGAGATTAAAGTGACTTGATCTGTCTAAATGACTTTCATGTGAGGATATATTGGCTCCTCTTAATAAAGTAAAAAAGGAGAGAAAGAAGCAATGGTGGGGAGCTGAGGCAATAAAAATTCAAACATGAATTAGACCCAATTTTTTACAGGCGGTTGTGGTTAACTGCTGAAGTGTTGGCTTCTGTTGATGTCTTCCTAGCACTTGTGGAAATTGGGTTTTAAAATGTCTTTATCCAGAGCATAAGTATTCTTTTGTCATATATAATCTGTTAGGCTCTATGTAACAGCAGCTGGATACCTCTGGGGATGTGTTCAAGGCCAGGCTGGATGGGGCTTTGGGCAACTTGGGCTGATGGGGGTTGTCTCTGCCCATTGCATGTAGAGGGTGGGACTGGATGGGCCTTGAGAGCCCTTCCAGCTCAAACTATTAAATTCTATTATATGAAAATACAATATACAGAAGCTTGTTAGGGGTCTTGGTGGTCATTTATTGATAGTAAAAGTGAGGGATTTAGTGAATTATGAATTATTTAGACCTAACATCTAAATCTCCCTTCCCCTGGTAAGCTGAGGGACATAAAGGCCATTAGAAATGGGAAACAAACCAATTTCTCTGTTAGTGTGGGGAATCTATTTTGAATGCACCTTTTGGATCAGCACTGGGTGCCAAAAGTTGGAAGTTCAGCTGGGCTGTAATTTCCAGGTGAGAGCCTGGAAACAGATTTGATCTGTGAAATGTTGAAATAAAGGCTGACAAGTCGCTCCCTCTCTGTGCTCTGGCCTTAGGAAACAGACCCACTTTCAAAGGCAGCTTTACACTCTCTTGAACTCCTTTCAAGGAGACAGAGGCATAATGCATGTTAACATCTCTTGCTTATACCAGTCTGGCCTGTAGCTTCCAAGTCCTCAAAGTTGATGGGCTGCCTTTGTGGTTCATGGAATATGCTCTTAGGACATGCTAAAACCCAGGACAAGATGCTGAGAATGTGATGTGCTCTGTTAGAGCCATTGTCTTGGGAAAATACTGTTTCCCTGGGTTCAAAGGTCTTAGAGGAACCTTCCAACTCCAATGAATTTTTACTAAAATTGAAAAGAGGGGATTTTTCTTCCTTGTAATTGTTATGAAGTTATATAAAACACCTTAGGAAAAATTAATTTTAGGGGAAAAAGCTGAAGTTTTCTTATTTGATGCATGAACTTAATTGTTTAATAAACTTATTCTGTGGGAAAGATCATCAGGATGGATGCTTTTGGCTGTGATGGTGATCATGAAGCAGAGGATGATGTACAGCCACTGGAAACTTGCGTGCCCTTAAGTAGAACCACAGGTCTGTAGTGGAGTTTGGGAGATTTTTTTACTCTCAGGTTAAGCCAACTGCCAACACTGAAGTATTTTATAGGTGGCAAGGAGTTTAGAGAAAGTAATTGCCTCTAATTCTGCCAGTAGCATTAAGTTTGGATTCACAAAATATAGACCTGATGGCTCTTATCTGAGGTCTATAGGTGGCAGGCTGAATGATCTCTCTATTAATTGCAATAAAATCAAAGCTATCTTCATCAAATCTCATGTTCTCAATCTTCTCTTAGCTAAGGAGCCTTTGGCTTCTCTCCCTAAAGCAAGTTCTCCTAATCCTGTAGTCATCCTGGTGGCTCTCCTCTAACTTTTCTGCTTTTTCAGCATCTTCCTGGTATTCCAGCTGTGACTTACTGCTGTGCCTGCTGCTGGGGGTGGCTGGTGTCTCTGCTCCCACCCTCTGTATCTTCCACTGACACTTTCCTCCTACAGCCACTGTCATCCTTGTGAGGTTAATGCTGTGAAAAGCTAAAACCAAAACCCAATAGCCTTGGTGACTAAGAAGGAGATCTACCTCAAGTGTGGGACACAAGGAGAAATGGGCAGCCTCTGCTCAGTGTCTGTGGGGACAGGACAAGGGGCCATGGGCTCAAGTTGGAGCACAGGGAGTTCCCCCCCAATGTGGGGAAGAACTTGTTCCCAGTGAGGGTGAGGGAGCCCTGGGACAGGCTGCCCAGGGGGTGTGGAGTCTCCTTCTCTGGAGAGATTCCAGCCCCGTCTGGACAGCGCCCTGTGTGCCCTGTCCTAGGGACCCTGCTTTGGCAGGGGGTTGGACCCCATGGGCTCTGGAGGTCCCTCCCAACCCCTGAGATTCTGTGAGTCTGTGCTTGCTGCTCCTCATGTGTGTGTTGTTCAAGACAAAGCTTCCTACCTTTATACAAACTAGTTTTACATATTCATTGAATATCTAAGAAAAGGTGGGGTTATACAAATAATTTGAGTCATTTGCATTGACTCCTCCCAGGTAGAGCATGCCCAGTGATGCTCAGGTGGTCTGGTGGTTGTCAGGGATGAAGGTTGGATGTCTTCCTCTTGGTGAACTCTTTATCTCTTCTTTCAGCACATGCTCTTTGTGCTGTTCTTCATGGTCTATAAGCATCGCCCTGTTAAAACCAGTATCATCTTCAAGCTGGATGCACCTAAACAATTCCGACATGTTACCCTTCCTTTGGCTGGTTACTAATTTACAACAGTCATGAGAGACATTAGTCTCTTCTACACAATTATGTGAACTCATTTCTACCTTATTTCCAAGGTGGTTCCACTTCTGTGGTTCAACTGTGCAGCTCTTGTTATTAAAATAACTCTAAGGTTCTATAAAATCACTTAATTTTATGCCAGTTTCTTTATCTCAGGGTCATGACTGACAGGGTTGAGAGGACTTGAGTCTTCAGGTGGACACTGGTTGTCTTTTTGCAGTGCCACTAAGGCTCATGACAGGAGGAGTCATGTTCTTTGCTCATGTTTGTGTGACTTGGTGCTGAAGAGCTGTGATGTCACTTCCATCCCTCACTACTGGGCAAAGCAGGCTGGCCTGAACCTGTACACCTGCCCAGTGTGGTAGGGATATGGGAAACTGCTGAAGATCCCCATGGAAATGGCAGCTTCTGAGCATCAACCCAGCAGCAGCTTCCTTCTGGCTGCTTTCCACTTCTCATTGCTCTGAGACCTGCTGAGAACCAAGATGAGCAGGTACAGAGAGCTCCTGTGGCAGCAAAGTATGTGCCCAATGAAACAACACTTAGTCATGAACCTTCATTGTCTTCCTACTTTGTATTTAGGGTGCCTCAGGGGCGATATCCCCATGTTGGGGTTACTCCTGCTGCACCTCTGTTGCTAGAAGGGCTTCACAAAGGTTTGCTTGGTGCTCTGAGCCTGCCTTGGCAGGACTTGCTGCCTCCCTCCTGCAGCAGAGAAACCTGCCTGGAAAAAAAATGTGCATCAAGACGACTTGAGGAATAATGTAGTTGTAGGATTAGAGGTAAGAAAGAGCTTCCACTGCTGGGAATAGGTAATCTTTGAAGGCTCATTACCCTGCTGTTTCAGGAAGGAAATCTCTAGTCTTTGGTACAGGGAGGGATGCTGTTCCCAGCCTTGTACTCTCTTCCCTCTGTTATTTTCTCTTGAGTCCTGGTGTGCTGTGTCTCCTGGTGTGCTGTGTCTGTGGTGGTGCTTTTCTTCCTGTAAGCAAAATTTAAATGCTGAGATTTAAACACCAGTGATTTTACTTGTCTGTATCCAGTTCCATTTTGCAGATCTGCCTGTGTGTTTAGCAGGTGCAACCCAGCAGATTTCATAAAGAATCTGGAACTTTGTGTCCCTTGAGCTTCTCCCTGAACCTGCTCAAAGACGATAAACATCTCTGTGTCGTGGAGTTGGTCAGGTGTAAAGTAATAGTAGGAATTCAAGTACCTTTGGCAGGGTAGCTCCACTGAGACTGCAACAACACAGCAGAAGGCATTAAAATGCTAGTTTATACCAGATGAAGATCTGTGCTGTTAGCTATGGCCTCTGTGTTCTGCAGGCATCATTGCGTGGTGCTCCCTGCTCTGAGCAGGCCATGCACTTTGCTTTTGGGGAAGGAAAGCATGGAGCCAAAGAGATTAAAGCAGAGAATGAGAAGATGTGGGGGAAGAAAACCACTTGATGGAAGGGGGAGAAAAGACATCTGTAGATGAACCTTCCTTAAAATGAAACAATCTGTGCAATCCTCTTTTTTTTTTCCCCTAGATCTGCCTTTTCCAGCCTGGCTTGACTTGCAGCTCTCATAAAACAGGAGCTGGGCAATTTGGTTTATGGGTGATTTCAAATGCTAGCAGAGTAGGGCTGTGTGTTTGCCAGTCCACAAACTTCACAGGCATTAGCCTGTTCCTGGCAATACTGGTCTGCTCCATTATTTCTGCTGGAGAGTCACTTTATGAAAAAGCAGCAGCTGCTCACTGAAAGTAAACATCCTCTCTTGATACTGTAAGCAAAAAGCTGCCTTTTAATCATTAGATGCTTCATACTGTTAACAAAGCAAAGTGTCTTATTGACAAGTGCTGTATTATCACTGTCTCTGCTGCATCCAGTATTGAAGTCTTCTCCCTTGTGCTGGTTTTCCATGTGTGTGAGTCCTTTGAGTTCAGTAGTGGTATCTTTTCAGTCATCAAAATAGAATTAGAGCCAACTAATACTATACCCTAATGCACTAGAACATCAGTGTCTCTTTGTGAAGCATGCCCTCAATTTGCTTTCTTGTAAATCCTCTTCTGGGAGGGGAGGGAGGAGGAATAAATCTCTGCATTGTGACCCCTGAATGATTAGTCACTATTTAAGAAGGAATGTGTAACTGTAGAGGCTCTGCCTAGAGGAGCTTATTAATACAGTAGCACACTTCTCCTGGTGAAATCCATGTGTAGGCTTTTTTGAGTCTGTCAGTACCTCACCAAGGGATCATGAGACCACATCTCTGGGTTAGGTACCTTGCATGCAGCTGAAGGTCTCCTCAAATGATGTGAGAACCCATAATATTATCTCTCACGTATGGTGGTAGCATGTGAGGCTGATGCTGGGGACTGGATCTGTACAGGGGTGAGGCCTGAAACCAGGCTTGGCTGTGTTGCTTTCACCCATGAAAGCTCTGTTGCTCAACTTTCTGGCAGCAATTGCTGTATATACCCCCTGTCCCTAATTTGCTATTGGACTGCAGTGTGGGCACACATGCTGCTTTGCTTTTGGGGCGTCTTTTGAGGTACAGTGGAACCCAAGTGTTATCCTGGGCACCACGAGCACCAAGCTCCACTTAGTCCCTCCACTCCTGATGCTACCCCAGCACACTTGCACTACTGCAGAGCTCCCTGTCTATGTGCCATGCCACCTTCTCTCTTGCTTTAAAACCCTTTTTAGGCCTGAAACAGCCCTGGTTTTAACACCAGGCACTATGAGTTACCCCAAAAGCATCATGATTGTGTACGCTGTGGGGGTGCTGCATGGGATCCAGGTAAGAGCTGTGGTGCTTTGGAGAGAACCAGCTCTGAGATGTGCTGATCATGACAACGTTTAGCAAGGCACCAGGGATTGCTTTCAAGGGCAGATGCCTTCAGCAATGTAGAAATAACCATTGTTAGACTACCCTGGATTAAAGACCTTTATTTCTGCTGTTGCAATTGGAAATGGAGTGATGCATCATGTTGGGTTATATCTTCTGCACCACAAAAAGCCATTCTGGATACAGGCTCTTGTCTTTGCAGCTGAATAAGCTGGAGTTCCTAATAGTTTCAGGCAAATGAAAGAAACAGCCTTTTTAGTGGGAAGTGTCTCAGGAAATACACTCCTTGCATGGGCTCAGAGCTGCAGTAATGTAGCCCAAAGCTTTCCAGGGGCATTTAGCAGATAATAAACCAGTCACCACTACCCCTGTGGCAAACCAGCAAAACCAGCTGGTTTGTTGAAACTGAAACCTCAAGAGATGCTTTTTTTGGGGGGGGAGTGGGGTGGATGGATGGGATGGAGAGAGTCAATGGGAAAAGATTCCCCACCCAGAGGTGGAGTTTTGGAACAGACTAATAGCTCTGAGAGAGCTTTGGGTTTTGAGCTTGGTGGTGTTGGATCCCACAGCCAGAACTTCATCTGCTCCTGTTGTACTGCTGTGCAAGTCCTGCTGTGTTCTCAGTGTACCCTTAATTCTCTTCAGGTTTGGGTGTAGGAATGGAAGAGGGCTGGAGCAGCTCCCCTATGGAGAGAGGCTGAGGGAGCTGGGCTGGTTCAGCCTGGAGAAGAGAAGGCTGTGGGGGGACCTCATTGCAGCCTCCCAGTCCCTGAAGGGAGCAGAGGAACAGGAGGGGAATCAGCTTGTTAAAGGGCAGAGACTGGCAGGACAAGGGGGATGGAGTGAAGCTGGAGGAGGGAAGGGTGAGATGAGATATTGGGGGAAGTTCTTTGCAGAGAGAGTGGTGAGGGGCTGGAAGAGGCTGCCCAGAGAGGGGGTGGATGCCCCATCCCTGGGGGTGTTCAAGGCCAGGTTGGCTGGGGCCCTGGGCACCCTTGTGTAGCTCCAGGCCTGGAGGTTGGTGTCCCTGCCTGTGGCAGGGGGTTGGAGCTCTGTGACCCTTGGGGTCCCTCCCAACCCAGACCAGTCTGGGATTCTATGATGTGTTAAAAATGTACAGCAATGTCTAGTGAATGGCTTGTACTTCTGCCAAGGAACTGAAACATGAGTAAGGCCTCATTGGGAGCAAATACAGGCTGTTTATCCCACTCAGCACAGTAAAACATGATGTTGGCAGCTTGGCTTGCTACCTGTGGATCTCAGCTTGCCCCAAGCCCCTCGTACTCTGGTTGGGGTTTGCTGCTTAGAGAAGGATTTTCATGCCATGCTTCCTGGGGCAAGCTCCTTTTGCTTTGTTCTCATCCCTCTGAGACTTCCAATTCCTTTTGATAACCATCTGTGATGGATGGTGCAACAAAAGAAGCCTTGTTAAATCCTGAACAAATTAATGTGTAAGCAGTTTTCCAGTGGAGGGCAAAAAGAAAGGGGAGAAAAGAAATATGATAGGCAAGACATTAAAACAAATGGCCAGCAATTACTGATTCACTTGTTACTCTCTGCAATCATGAATCCAGAGGCTATGAACATGCTTTTAAATAGAGTATCTGGTCCAGGAAATATCTCCCAAATCCCTCCTGATTACAGGTTCTGATGGTGACTGATGATTCTGAATGGAAGTGCCAATTTTTGTGAGTCTGTGACTGGTTATTCCCATTTTCTGCTATAACTAAGAGACACATGTGAGAGATGTACTGCTGCCTATGCTGATTTCCCCCCCCTCCTCCTTTAAAGTTTGATTACTGTGAGGTTACCAAGGGTTTCAGAGAGAAAATATGAACTGTTGTTTCCAAAGTAAATACTGCCAGCCCCCTGTGCACACACTTACCTCCAGGTAGCTCTTTATTCACTTCACATATTTGCTTATTTATTATTTTTGTGAAACCTGAGGGGGTTTTGACCCAGGGTTAACGCTTCCAATTTACCAGTGTATCAACATTTGTTAAAATGCAAGGAAAAAAAATGGAAGGAGCAGGGGGTTTGGGGGCCAATTAAGCATGTTTCTCTTGTCCTTGGTTATGGGTTTGCATGTTGGCTGTGCCTTGAGCTTGTAGCTGATACGTGTGCTGTATCAGCCTGGAGAAGAGAAGGCTGTGGGGGACCTCATTGCAGCCTTCCAGTCCCTGAAGGGAGCAGAGGAACAGGAGGGGAATCAGCTTGTTAAAGGGCAGAGACTGGCAGGACAAGGGGGATGGAGTGAAGCTGGAGGAGGGAAGGGTGAGATGAGATATTAGGGGGAAGTTCTTTCCAGAGAGAGTGGTGAGGGGCTGGAAGGGGCTGCCCAGAGAGGGGGTGGGTGCCCCATCCCTGGGGGTGTTCCAGGCCAGGTTGGCTGGGGCCCTGGGCAACCTTGTGTAGCTCCAGGCCTGGAGGTTGGTGTCCCTGCCTGTGGCAGGGGGTTGGAGCTCTGTGACCCTTGGGGTCCCTCCCAACCCAGACCAGGCTGTGATTCTATGAAAACGACACGTCTCTATTTGGGGCTGGCTCTGCAGTCTCTCTCAATGAAGTAATCACAGCACTTCTGTCATCTGATGCTGTGATATCATTTCTATGAGTGTGTGAAGGCAATTCTTCCAGAAGAAAATACAAAATGAGTGTGGTTCCCTTGTGTTCAGGCTACACAGAGGTATCTCTGCTATTTAATTTATTGAGTACTCAAGGGCACCTGGCAGGATAGATGTTTCAGTCCCAGCCCATCTGAAATAACAAGCCAGGAGAAGTCTCTGCTACTGATATGAAGTGTCAGGGAAGAAGAAAAGCCTGCAGGAAAGAGAATGTTACTTGAATGTAGGCAACGTGCCAGAGTTTAACCCTACAGAGAGTCTTCATTTGATTTTTAATCAACCATTCCTGCAGCAAGTTAGGAAGGAGGGTTCCAGAGGAGACAGAATCCTGTTGCTGGAGCTGGACAGGAGGGGAGGGCTGCCATCACACAGAATCAGTGCCTGCACCGTGGTGGGGAAAGCAAAATTTATGATCAGCACCTTCCTCTTTAAGCAGGGAGAAGCCAAGAAATTAAAGTGTGAGGAGGATGTCTAGCACGGCTCTCAAAGCCCACTGTTTTGCATGAATAAAAGAAGCTGGGCAAGAGAAGAATATGGGCTGTCAGTTTATTGTTACTGGCAGGAAATCAGGCTGGTGTGATTTCTAAATTAGGGTGAGCTCCTCTAAGATGAGCTCCTCAGCAGAAGCAGCCTAGAAAGGAGCGTGAGGCAGAGAGAGAGGGAAGGGGCTGACAGGCTGCAGTGCCAGCAAGAGCACATCTCCTCCTCAAGCTGCCAAAGTGTCAAGTGAAATGCAAGGTGAAATTATGGCTTGCAGATGGCAGAGAAGGATGCTCAATATCCAGGGTCTCATCTGGTTGCTACACTGAAGGAGAAGATGCAACCTTAGGAGTGGTGCAGTGAAAGAGGAGGGGGAGGTTTCAGATGAGATGTTTTCAGTGTTGGCTACCCTGGAATGTGTCATCAGCCACAATATTAAGGGTAGCCACCAGTGCCAAGGGCAGCAAGCTGCTTGTTCAGCTGTGGGTGCTGGTTTAGGGATATTTTTGAGGGGGGCACAGAGTTGTAACTGATGATATGACAGCCCTGGGCTGCTGAAACCAAAGTGTCTGGTTGTGTCCTCTCCTGGAGGGTGAAGGTGGGGTGGAGACTTCATAGCACCCATCATGTCAGGAACTAGGGCATCTTTTCTTTCCCTTTCCCCTCAAGACTTTTGAAACCTTTGGGTTTACCCAGCAGTATTGGGAGCTGCTGGTCACCTGAGCTACACTTGCAACATGGCTTAAGGAACCCATCAGGAGGCTGTGATGGGAGTGGGGATAACTTGGGCTCAAGTGAGGTATATGTCTGTTTGGCATCTTCAGGTGTTTATTCAACGTGGTTTCTCAGCTCTGGCTCTTATCTTCTGGCCTCAGTCCAGTAACACATGTTCCAAAATTACCCTGGGCTCATCTTTTAGTCCTCTACACAGTTTTGTGCTGCACTGTTCCTTCCCTTTAGCCTCACCTCCAGCCCCCCAGCTCTGTCATACCAAACACAAACCACTTCAGGAATAGATCTCCTTTTCAATGGAAGTCATCGTGAATTAGAAGAGCTGAACTTGAATCATGATGGATTTAATGGCTTGCTTTAGTATTTCTTTTTTTATTCTTTAAATTTATTTTTTTCTTATACTGATGGGCTGAAAAATGTGGCAGGTGATTTGGACCATGAATATGTCCTAATGTGCTTCCCCCAATTAACTGTTCCCCAGGGCATGGAGCGATGGGATAAGGAGGGATGGTTTAAACTAGAAAAGGGAGATTTAGACTGGATGTTAGGAAGAAGTTCTTCACTCTGAGGGTGGTGAGACCCTGGCCCAGGTTGCCCAGAGAGGTGGTGGAGGCCCCATCCCTGGAGACACCCAAGGTCAGGCTGGATGGGGCTCTGAGCGACCTGCTCTAGTGAAGATGTCCCTGCTCACTGCAGGGTGGGACTGGATGGGCTCTGAAGGTCCCTTCCAACCCGACACATCCTGTGATTCCAAGATGATGGCTGCCTGAACTTCAATCTAAAGGGTTCAGAAGGAGACTTCATAAACCCGTCAGTTTTGTGGTGGCCATCCTCTTGTCTGCATATTTCAGGACACCAGAGGCCACTGTGTTTTTAGAAGACACTGTTGAAGGTCACTTGCTCTCCTATGATGAGTATGTGTAGAAGTGCACAGCGTGGGGCAGGTCTAGCAAAGCTCTCTGTGGGCTCAGTGAGGATGTGTCAGACAACTAAATTCACAGTTTTCATTGAGCAGGAAAGAACTACATTGTCATAGAAATATTCTGTCCTGTTTTTCCCTCAAAGACAAGCACAAGCCAGACCTGCTGTGTCCTTCATCCTTTATTCCTCCCATTTTTCCTTCTCTGGAACTTAAGTTTTTCAACTGAGTACTTTGACTTCACTGCCTGTATCAGATGTTGGGAAGCTGCAAGTCACTACAGGGGAGGTTCAGGTTAGAAATGAGGAGGCATTTCTTCTCCAAAAGAGTGGTTGGGAATTGAAAGGGGCTGCCCAGGGAGGTGGTGGAGTTACCATCCCTCAGGGTGTTCAAGAAAAGGTTGGATGAGGGGCTCAGGGACGTGGGTTAGTGAGTGATAGAGGTGGTAGGGGCATCACAGAATCACAGGGGTTGGAAGGGACCTCCAGAGCCCATGGGGTCCAACCCCCTGCCAAAGCAGGGTCCCTAGGACAGGGCACACAGGGCGGTGTCCAGACGGGGCTGGAATCTCTCCAGAGAAGGAGACTCCACACCCCCTGGGCAGCCTGTCCCAGGGCTCCCTCACCCTCACTGGGAAGAAGTTCTTCCCCACATTGGGGGGGAACTCCCTGTGCTCCAACTTGAGGCCATCGCCCCTTGTCCTGTCCCCACAGACACTGAGCAGAGGCTGCCCATGTCCCCCTGTGTCCCACCCTTCAGCTATTGATCCCCATTGATCAGATCCCCTCTCAGGCTTCTTTTCTCCAGGCTGAACAGCCCCAGCTCACTCAGCCTTTCCTCACAGGGAAGATGCTCCAGGCCCTTCATCATCTCCGTAGCCTCCTCTGGCCTCTCTCCAGGAGATCCCTGTCTGTTTGATCCCAGGGAGCCCAGAACTGGACACAACACTCCAGGTGGGGCCTGACCAGGGCAGAGCAGAGGGGGAGGCCTTTGACTTGTTGGCCACACTCCTTCTAATGCACCCCAGGATCCCTCTGGCCCTCTTAGCCACCAGGGATGGTTGAACTAGATGATCTTGGAGGTCTGTTCCAGCCTGAATGATTCTGTGATTCCTTAAGTTATCAGTGGCCTAAGAACAAGGGATATTGGTGATGAACAGTGAATAAGAAATCTAAAATTGCTCTGATGTGCAAGGTACAAGGGCAGGAGGATGTTTTTCTAAGTATCTGCAAGCAACAACTGGTGTGGGCAGAAAATAATTGGTGGTCCAACCTGATGGGCCAAATGGAGATGAAGCTGCTTGTCTTCCCAAGTGAGATTGCTGAGGGGCACTGGGAGGAGGGGAGGAACGGGAGCTGGAGCTGCTGCTGCAAGGCAGAGCTACGTGACTTACTGTGGGCACCCAAAGAGTGGCTAATGGGCATCTGGCAGGGTGGGAGCTGTTCTCCCCTTGCTCAGGAAGGGGTGCAGGGAGACAGAAAATGGGAGGAAAAGGGAATCAATCTGACTGCAGCAGAGCTCTGGAATAATTAATGAATCATGTGCATTGACCTGGTTAGAGGGTTGTTTATTGCATGAATGCGTGGATTTAGCTTAATGGGGAGCTGCAGGGGGAAAGCCTGAACCATCAGGAAGGGAAAAAATGACTGGGAAAATTCCTGTCTTCATTAAAACCTGAGGCTTGTTAAGGGACAATGTCAGGACAAGAGAATTTGCAGGCACGGTTAATCTGACAAGAGAATAGGATGTTGCATGGGGAGAGGGAGCAGGAAGATCTGGCATCTTTTCTACTGTGGGATCTCCCAACAGAGCAGTTGGCATGCACAGCACCCCATGCAAGGGGGGAACTCACAGTCTGGGACCTTGCAGTATGTTTGCAGGGGTCTCTTTCCGTTCATCTGACAGATGCTTGGCTGAGGTTTCCTCAGGAAACTGGCTGGGCCCACTCCTCTGGGAGGGCTGGGTTTGCAAAACTGGCAGGATTTGGAAAAATCTCTTTGCATGGAAGACTTAAGGGGCATTTCAGCTCAGAAGGGCTAAAGGTGTGCCTCCTCCTGGGGGGTGGGATGTTTAAAAAGGATTGGAGAGGGTCCGAAACAGAGCTGAGGCTGGGAAGGGACTTCCTTTGGCTTTAAGCCTTCCTCACTGGAGAGGAGGGGTAAGGAAATGAGTGAATAAACAAGAGACTCAGACATGCAAATTCAGATGCTGTTGGGAGTAGATGATGTGGGAGGAAACCATAGGGGGACATCTTTACCTCAGGTACCTGATTAATGAGATGGGAGGGTCTGTGCAAGGCCTGCAGCTGTCTTGGTAGAGGAAGGGAAGGGGGAACTTTACTCCTTAGAGGGAAGGGGAATTTCTGTGCAGTCAGGTTACTTTAGTGTAGGTAGTGCCTGTGGATGTTTTGTGAGTGGTGGGTGGGAACTGGCAGATCTGGGAAGGGTAAGGAGCTTGGGAAAGCTTTGTGGGTAAATCCAGACCCTGTCCACTTGATTCCATATAAATTTACTCTTTTATTAATAAAAAAAAATGACTGTGACATGAAGAGATGGAGCTTTTTTTGGGCCTGTCCAGTGGTGTGGAGCCTTTCAAAGCAAAGCTGGAGTCGTTGTTTGCATTGGATTAGTCGTGGTGATCAAGGGTTTCTGCTTGAGGGCCTCTCAGGTGAACCTTTGTGATTAAAGTGAAAATCGTTAACTGGAGCTTTGTAAGGCTTTTCTAATATTTCTGAGCCCCTGACTGTGGTGAGGAGGGGAAGAAAAGAGAAAATCCTCTTGCTTGTCTTTCCTGCTGCTCTAACAAGCATCTACAAACACTGTAGGACAGGCAGCACACAGCTATTGCAGCTCTAAGGAAGAGCAGGCAGATGTGCAATTAAATTAGAGTTTAACAAGTCATGGTGTGTCAGCAGAGCCTCACTTGCTGGCAGTGTGTGGATGTGAAGATCGCAGCAGAGAGAGGTGATTTCCTATGGTGTAAGCTGCAGTGAGCCAGAGCTCTGACGTGTGGAATGACCCAGGTTTCTTGTGAGCTGAGGGGATGTGTGCAGATGGCCTCAGGTGCTGGGTAGCTGCTTGCTGAGCTGCTGTGGTTTGACAGGGTTTCATCCCCTTGAAGTGGGGGGGAGCAGAGTTGCAGGGATGTAAAAGGAAGCAACCTCAAGTACTGTGTCTGCACCTCGAGTGCTGGGTCCAGTTCTGGGCCCCTCACTACAAGGACATTGAGGTCCTGGAGCGTGTCCAGAGAAGGGCAACCAGGCTGGGGAAGGGGCTGGAGGGCAAATCCTCTGAGGAGCAGCTGAGGGAGCTGGGGGTGCTGAGCCTGGAGAAGAGGAGGCTGAGGGGAGACCTTCTCCCCACCTCTCCTGCCCTGCCAGGAGGGTGCAGAGAGGTGGGCGATGGTCTCTTCAGCCAGGGGACAGGAGATGGGACAAGGGGCAATGGGCTCAAGCTGCCCCAGGGCAGGGTCAGCTCAGCTGGGAGGGAAAAGTTCTTCCCTGGCAGAGTTGTGGGGCTGTGGCACAGGCTGCCCAGGGAGGGGGCTGAGTCCCCACCCCTGGGTGTGTTTAACAGAGGGGAGATGAAGTGCTCAGATATGGTGGTGTAGAGGACGGGTATGGTTGAAATCAACCTCAAAGGTTGTTTCCAACCTTGTGATTCTGTGTATTTGACTTTGCTGAAGGTAATGCAGCTTCAGGGTCAGTGGTGACTCTTCACATGTTCCTGCTGGGCATCATGACTGTTGCCCCATGTTGTGATTTCCATGGCTTACAGGAGCTGGGCTCAGGCATCGGTGCCATGCGGTGCGCTTGTGCATCCTGTAAAGAGTTTGGGTCCTCCTATGGCTGCAGTGAATCCAGATCCCCCTGCATGGGGTGCTGCTGACGTGTTTGGGAACAAGGTGTGAGTGTCTCACCATCCTTCTGCAGCAGGAGGTGGCCTCTCTCAGTGTCCCCGTGGGCATGTTGCCCACATGCTGCCATGCCCGGCCTAGCTGGGCCCGCTCCGCCTCCCGCCCTGCACGCGACGCAATGATACGGTAATTGTTCCCCCCTTTGAAAGGCTGAAGCACAGATGTTGTTGTTGCTGTGAAATCAGTTTGTTGATGGAAAAAGGAGTGTGTGGCTGCATGTTGTGACTAGGGCTGGTAATAGCATGTGATTATTTCTTGCAACATCAACAGAAGTGCTTAATGAAAGAGCCTGCGGAATGGCTGCGAAAACACTTGGTGCCAGAGAGCAGGGCTCTGATGGGTGGTGCCTTGGAAAGGGAGGCTGAGGCAGAGACCTATGGGGTGAATTATGATGGCAATGTGGATATTGCTGTCCTGGACAGAGGGAAAATTCATTGCTCTGAGGTTGTATGAAGGAGGGGGCCCTGTGTTTCCATTTGTCTTGCCAGCAGGCCTCAGGGTTTGCTGTGGTGTGTGGCACGTGCCACGTCTGCTCCCTGCTCACACCTACCAACTTCTGCCCAGTTCTTTTCTGTGGGCCTCAGCGTGGCCATCCCCTGGGGGGGCTGTGAGTGCACCCCTGGGGGGGCTGTGAGTGCACCCCTGGGGGCTGTGCTTTGTGTAGACCTTGCAGTCAGACCACTGTGCCTGACCTTCAGCTGTGAAAATGCTCAGTTTGGGGCATTTTTGTATATCCAGCTATTTGGGATTTTGGGCATCCATCCACAGCCTGGAAGGATGTAGGAAAGCCTGAGTCTAAACAGTGCAGAAATGATGTTGGTATACAGGCTCCTCTCTGATAAGCCTACCCTCCAGCAGTGGGCTTAAAGCAAGCAGAGACCATGCTGTGACCTCTGTGAGCTTAGTTTTGCTTTGGATTTCTTGATACTGAGAATATACTTCTGCTTCTGCACTTAGCTTCCTTGGACATGGGCTAGTGATTCTCCCTAATGCCCAGGAACATAAACTACTAATTTAACTGAAGACTTGGACCATGGATGTGTTGTTTTGGGTTTTTTTTTCCCTTTATTTCTATTTCTCCTGCATGTGTGGGTTTTTTTCAATAAGTTTTAAAATGCATTCACCAGTGAAACTTAATCCCCAGTGAAACTTTCATTCAGAAGAAAAAAGATTGCAAAGGTATTTTTCTCATTTGGCTTGATGAGCTGGAAGAGAGGCACAGGCTGGCTGCAGCAGAGGAAGATACTGAGGGATGGGTAATTCCTTGCTCCTCTTCTCACTCAGCTGCTCTGTTTAAACCACCCTTGGTGGGTCCAGCGCAGGAAGCTCTGTGGTGGTGGCTGGAGTGGAGATGTTGGCAAACTATGTTGTGGGAATATCTCTCCTTGTTGAGTCTCCCTTGTCTTGGCTTTGTCCCCTCCCTTTGCCTGCTATGATGGGGGCACCTTCAAAGCTGCTGGCCCTCCTCTGGTGCTGATGATTGCACAAACCACAATGGCTCCTCATCACACCCCACTGTGTTCCCTCCACACCAGTGCAATTGCATCTTGCCCCTGTGCTTACAGCTCTACCAGCAGCCCCCAAAAGCTGTGCACCACCCCATGCTATTGTATGACTGCTGCTGGGCTGATCCTGGCTCTGCTGATGTCATTCCTCCTGGCTGACAGCAGTGACGACAGGCAAGAGCTCGGTGTGTGAGGGGCTCTCGGTGGGGGTGCAGCCAGGGACTGACTCATCCCCTCTTACACATCTGTCCTTGCAAGCTGCCTGCAGGGAGTGACTCGTTTCACCTCTCCATGGGCTGTCAAGAAAGCTGGCATGGCAGGGTCAAACCTGGTGTCATGCCTCCCCATGGCTAGAGGAGAGGAGGTGGGTTGTGCCACCTTAGTGCCAGGGGAGCCATGCATGCTAGCTGTGTAGTAGTGAAGGTGAAGGCTTCATAGCCTGCTGGCTGCTTTTCCCCATCTTTTTTGGGGGGCAAAAAGCCATGTCTCCATTGTAGGGGGCAGAGCCCAGCTGCTCATGAGCCAAATGTTGTGGTCATGAGTGACAGAGGATTGCCCTGTCTCATTTCTTCCCTCTTCTGGTGCTCACCAAGGTTACTGAGTTTTGATTCTGGCTTTTTGAGGCTTCACTACATACTTCTTCCCTGTCCCAGGTGGATTTGACTTTGTCATTGCTGGCTCAGCTCACTTAGTGGCTGTACAACGTAGAATAACTATACAAGATGCTGCACAGGATTTGATGCTTGGGAGGTCCTGGGTGCTGTCCCTCAGACAGGTCAGGCTGGGGGCAGGGGCAAACCAAAAAACTGTGCTTGTGTATTTTAGTTCTGATCAGCATTGTGGTGTTCTTAAGCAAAGTGTTCTTTAAGAAGGAAAGCAAATTGAAAATGTAAAGGAGGCTACTGGGGTTTTTTTTTGGGGGGGGGGGGGAAATAATTTGAACTGAAGGAAGCAAATAGCAGAACTTGTAACTTCTGGGCTCTCTTAACAGGGAGCACAGAATATCTTACTCCTTTAACTCCTTAAAGCTGCTGTCTCTGGATTTTGACCTCCTGGTTGGGCTGCAGGTCGGGCTGCTGTTGCAGCTCTTCCTGCAGAAGAAAGCTTCCACCAGGGGAAAAGCTTTTTCCTTCTCTGTCATGGTGACAAAGCTTTTTCCTTTGCTGACGTGTTGTGTTGCCTTAAGTTCTGCTGAGACAAACTGCAAGTTAAGCTTTTTGCTTGGTTTATGTGGGTCTTGGATTTGGGATTGAATTTGGGCTGGAGCCTTAACAGGATGTAAAACTCAGGGCTAATTCCCACTAACTTTGACTTTAGCATAAACCAAATGTTTAAACACAGGTGTGGGAAACACCTTTGTCTACTGAAGCACTTTAGATGCTTGTGGGAGACTGGAGAAATGTGACATCTTTGCTCAAACATGCAGCTGCTTTAAGTCTTCATCTTCCATGTTTCCCCAAATCACAGAATCACGAGGTTGGAAAAGACCTTCAAGATCATCATGTCCAACCGTCCCTGTCCTGTGCTGACCCAGATCCCTGAGCACCTCATCTCCCCTCTGTTAAACACACCCAGGGCTGGGGACTCAGCCCCCTCCCTGGGCAGCCTGTGCCACAGCCCCACAACTCTGCCAGGGAAGAACTTTTCCCTCCCAGCTGAGCTGACCCTGCCCTGGGGCAGCTTGAGCCCATTGCCCCTTGTCCCATCTCCTGTCCCCTGGCTGAAGAGACCATCGCCCACCTCTCTGCACCCTCCTGGCAGGGCAGGGGAGGTGGGGAGAAGGTCTCCCCTCAGCCTCCTCTTATCCAGGCTGAACACCCCCAGCTCCCTCAGCTGCTTCTCAGAGGATTTGCCCTCCAGCCCCTTCCCCTGACAACTCTTTCAGGGAAGAACTTTTTCCTAACATTTAATCTGAACCTGAACTGAAGGAGCACATCTAGACACCTACACCCCTGTGTGCAAAAACCCAATCGTACACCCAAACTAGGTAACAACGTGCCTAAATTGCTTGACACTCCTGCCAGTGCCTTTGCTAAGCCTGATTTAGATCAGCAGGAAGTCTAGATGTGAATATAATTCTACTACTTCCCCCTATGAAGCCTGCCTTCCAACCCAGTCCCAGAGAATCCCACAATCCCAGACTGGTCTGGGTTGGGAGGGACCCCAAGGGTCACAGAGCTCCAACCCCCTGCCACAGGCAGGGACACCAACCTCCAGGCCTGGAGCTACACAAGGTTGCCCAGGGCCCCATCCACAGCCCTGTGCTGCGAGCGGGCAGTGAGAGGGTCAGAGCAAAGTCCAGTTCAGTCACAAACTCCATCCCATAAAGTCCCAGGTGCTTTCCCCATCCCTTTCCCCAGGAGCTGTTTCCTGGCGCTGCTGTGTGCCGCATGCTCCGTTTGTCAGGCTGCAGAAGAAACCCAGAACTTCACGTAATGAATTGCCTGCCCAGCCTGCCAGCTGGCAGTGTGTGTTCAAGGCAGTAGCTGTGCTGAAAAGCAGTTATTCTCTGAATTCAGGGATAAATGAAATCAGAGGCCTGTCACATTCTTTCAGCTGTTGCTTCCAGTCACTGTTGTTTTCTTCAGATACACCAGGACTTTGCTTTATTTGTCTCTTCCCAGCCCTGCATTGCTTCCTACCCCTAGGAATAATTAAACCACCCTTAAATTGATTTAGAAATAAAAGACAGGGCTTTTGGTGGAAGCCCAAAGAGCTTGTGTTTGTGTCCAAGATGTTTGTAACTGCTGGAAAAGGGTGTTTGAGCCCAAAGAGGCTGTGTGAGGGTAAAGAATCAGAACCCCTGCAGCAGGCAGGGAGTGCCTGGAAACCATGGCAGAGCCAAAGCCGTCGGTAGATATGGGCAAGAAACTGAGATGGTCAGTGTTGCTAAGAGAAATGCTCTTTTATACAGCATTACATTTTTCTCTTGTCCATCTGCCTGCCTCTTCCCTCTTCTGCTGGGTTTTTACATAGCTCTGTTTCTTTTTTTTTTTTCCTGTTATTGTAGGAATCGTCCAACAGAAAGAGCAGCCCACACTTGAGTGCTTGAGCAAACAGCCTCGAAGGACCAGCATTTGAATTCTGGGCACAAAGAAGTCATTACTTGGCTGCTCTGTACATTTGTCATTATATGAAATGCACCCTGACTCGTCTGTAAAAGCTACAAAAAGCCATCTGGTCATATTAGTCTTTCTCTTTCCTGTATCAGACTCTGGTTGTACGTCTTTATTATGTTCTTTTAAGAGAATCACAGTGTCAGTGCTTGAGGCAGGTGAAGAAGTGTGTCTTCCTTTGTAATTTTCCAGGGAGGGATTTAATTTATCAAGGAGGTGGAAAAATAATGATAAAATAACTCCCATTGCTCGTCTCAGGTGCAAGTCGAACCTCTCTGTGTCTGGAAGCTGGGGAGGTGGGATCCTGGGAAAGCAGGACCTGCAGCCATGTGGTGACTGGGTCAAGCTTTCTTCTTAATGAGTTTGTGTTTAAGCCATGCTGAACACACGTCTTCCAGCACAATGCAGCTGTGAGGGACTGGTCCCATAGGGAAGAACTTCTTCCCAGTGAGGGTGAGGGAGCCCTGGGACAGGCTGCCTGGGGGGTGTGGAGTCTCCTTCTCTGGAGAGATTCCAGACCTGTTTGGATGCTGACCTGTGTGACCTGTCCTAGGGACCCTGCTTTGGCAGGGGGTTGGACCCCATGGGCTCTGGAGGTCCCTCCCAACCCCTATGACTCTGTGAAGCAATGCTCAAGAGCCTGTGCATGGAGAAGGCTGAGGCTGTGCTCCTGAGGAGCAGCCAGGAGGTGGTTTAGGCTTTGCTGTCTCTTCAGCACCTCAGTATTCATGCGCTTGCTGTCACTGGGGGTGTTTTACAGCCTAGAAGCACACTGCAGAGTAAAGCAAGATCCATCCTGCCCGTGTTAACAGCTCTGAGCAGAGCTCCTTACGAATTTCTATGAAAAATTTATTGCTGCTTTTCCTTTTATTTTTTTTCCCCCTTTACAATCTTTTTCCAGCACTCCAAGAACACAAAAGCTCTCATTGTACAGAACCTGGGCAAACGCTGCTGCATTTATGTTAAACAGGTGCATCTGCTGCCAGTCACAGGGATGGGGAGGACGTGCCGGCGTGTGGCTGCATTAAATGGACATTAAATAGGAAGACTGGTTATCTTAAGTGCTGTTTTCTGAGAGAATCCTTCAGTAGGGTGCAGATGACTCTGTAAAATACCCCCCAAAACCATAACCCCTTTACAAGTCACTTAGAACTCCAGCAACATTTGGTAACTGATTTTATACTTTCCCCTCCCGAGTACACTACAGACTGGCTTTACTCCCATTTTACCCCATTAAAGGTCATTTTTATTTGTTACTGTTCTCTAAACAGCATTATATGGCCTTTTTTTTCCCCATGAACCATGTTCAGCCTGTCAGAATACTTTGTTGGCAGAAGTTGGGTGCTGGAGGGGTTGGCTGGGAGTCATGCTGGATGGGTAATGGCACGGTGTTGTTCCTGCTCCTGTTGCAAGGGGCTGTTCTCCTGCAAAGAGCTCTCAAGTGCTCTCCTGACCCTTCTGCACACACACTGCTTCCTCTCCGGGCGCAGGATCTGCGTCATCTGCCTGTTGATGCATTTACCTTGCACCGAACACGAGCAGAGTCACAGCTGATGTACGTGTTTGCTGGCTGAAAGCTGCCCCTTGTGTTCCCAGTAATGGACAGAAGTGCTTCTCCAGTATGGGGGAAGAGACCGGGCTGTTGTAGCCCACATTGACAGTGCAGTAATAGCTTTACTGTGGGTTTTTGCTTTTTAAAGAAAGGAAAATGGAATTCTGTGTTTTCCAAGTTTGTAGAGAAGGTAAGGATCCTGGGAAGGACCTGGTGGAGGCAGAGGGAGGGGCATGGCAATGGCCTGGGTGAGGGGATAGAGCACCTTTAGTGAGTTTGCTGACACACTGAAACTGGGAGGGGTGGCCATTGCACCAGAAGGTTGCTAGATCCTTAGATAGATTAGAAAGTTGGGAGAAGAGGAACCAAATGAAACTCATCTAGGGCAAGTGTAGGGTCCTGCACCTGGGAGGCATCACTCCAGGCACCAGTATAGGCAGGGGTTTGCCTGCTGGGAAGCAGTGCTGCAGAGAAGGACCTGGGGTTACTGGTGGACAAGCAGCTCTCCATGACCAGCAATGAGCCCTCATGGCCACCTGGGTGATGAGCCCTGTGGGATCACAGACTCTTTCTTTTGAGCACTGCTCAATTTGATTTGGAGAATGATAGAAGTTATATGGCTTTAACTTCAAATAGCATTAATAGTCATCTTTAAGTAGTCACTACCCTATGCTGTTTCTGTTATCCATGAAGCCTAAAGCAGCCTAAACCAGCCTGACAGAGTCCAGCAAAGCATCTCACGCTGCTTTGGCACTTGAGCTGGTAAGTGGTTGGCTGTCCCACATAGGGAACCTCTGCTCTTCTCGGTGCTGGACCCATGACTCCAAGAGCTCTGCTCCATGATGACAGGAGAACCCAGCCCCAAGTCAATGTTCTTTGAGAAGAGTCTCAAATACCCAAACTCTACGTGGGCTCCCAGCCAAGCAACGAGCTGAGTCTCGACACAGTCTTGGCTGTGTGGGCCAAAAGCCCTTGAAGTTATGACAACAGCTGCTTGGGCTTTGAATTTGACAAAAAGAGCGTGTTTCATATCTGCAGGCTATGCTGATGCACTTCTCCCATGGTCTGAAATCAATATGTGAAGCTGCTCTGCATATTTATTGCTCTAACTGCACTGTAACCACATGGGCATCTGCTTGCAAGAGTGGCTTGCATCCCCACAAAATATATCTGCTGTTAGTGATTGCAGCTTAAGGAAAAAAATGCTCAACAAAACTCATGGAAGTGCCTTTCTGAAGCAAGCTAGATCCTCAGAGTCCCTTTTCAGCTATTAGATACGTGTGGGGTGGATTTTCCTCAGCCAAACAGGGAGGCATTTCTAAACTCCAGGAATTTTCCCAAGTAGCACACTTTATGCACGTACAGTTTGCCATAGTTGGGGTATTTAGCCCAGAAAAGTTATTTGGGAGACTTGTAATTTTTTTTCCATGTAGTGATATCTGGGTAAGAAAAGTATAAAGTTATTTGAGCAGCACTGGGAAGTCTGGTGACAAGAAATGTGCTGTAGTCCTGTAAGCAGATGTGCTTACAGATGCTCAGGGTCACCTGGACTCTGGAAGCTCTCTGCAGAGAATCGTAGAATGGTTTGGGTTGGAAGGGACCCCAGGGATCACAGAGCTCCAACCCCCTGCCACAGGCAGGGACACCAACCTCCAGGCCTGGAGCTACACAAGGTTGCCCAGGGCCCCAGCCAACCTGGCCCTGAACACCCCCAGGGATGGGGCACCCACCCCCTCTCTGGGCAGCCTGTTCCAGCCCCTCACCACTCTCCCTGCAAAGAACTTCCCCCTAATATCTCCTCTCACCCTTCCCTCCTCCAGCTTCACTCCATCCCCCTTGTCCTGCCAGTCTCTGCCCTTTAACAAGCTGATTCCCCTCCTGTTCCTCTGCTCCCTTCAGGGACTGGGAGGCTGCAGTGAGGTCCCCCCACAGCCTTCTCTTCTCCAGGCTGACCCAGCCCAGCTCCCTCAGCCTCTCTGCATAGGGGAGCTGCTCCAGCCCTCTGAGCATCTTAGATAGAAGCTCCTATCCCTGGGACTGCCAAGCAGTGGTTTAGCTCACCAAGGTCTTGACAAATACAGCAGGGTGAGATGAAGGAAGAATGTTGCTGGAGTGGAGTTTTTGTTGTTTAAAGAACAGGCACTCTGTTTTTAAAGCAAAATTGGATATTGCTGGTCAGTTTAGCATTGCTCTGCTTTTAGGGCTGTGTTTATACACAGCAGACAGCACCACTCTTGTATTTAACTGCCTGTAAGTGAAATGGAGCCATCCAGCTTCATCCAGGAGCCTTAAAGCAGGTTGTCTTTGAAGATAGGGCTGCGTTTTGGTTTGACTGGTGGTTGCTGTTCCCCTGTGCCAAGTGCTCCTCTGCTTCCCCCCACCCCACGTCCTTCATCCAACTTGGACACGTTGATAGTGTTTCCATCACTCCCACCACAGAACTTCTGCTGCTGGAGAACAGGTGAGGTGTTCTAAACAGTGGCTGAAGTCCTCCCTTGAGCCTCTCACTTGGCTTTTCCCTGCCAGCTGCTGAAATGGCCTTTAGTGCTCATGAAAGCAGCCTGCAGCCCTGGGATGTGGTCTCTCCAGGCCTGTTCCAGCTTTCCAGATTAACCCCATGCTCTGTCTGTGGGCAGGACCAGTGAACCACACTGCTGGGGTTGGTTAAGGCTTCATCCACTCTTTAATCTCATGCTGTAAAATCCAAAGGCTCTGACTGGATGGAGGCACAGCAACAGTGTTCTCTGGGCTGTGCTGGACCAGAGACCTCAGAGAAGATTGCTAAGGGTCTGTTTTGCTGGAAGCACCTCTGCAAAAGTGTCTCAGTTTGCTTCTCATCTGTCTGTACTCCTTTTAGTACCCTGCCTTGCTCAGAAAGCTTCTCATTCCCTAAACTTATTGCATAATAAAAGAAAACATTTTGTAACATTATTTCTGATTTTCTAAACCTTTTATCTTGCACTCAGGCGAGCTGTTAAACTCCTTCAGATGAGTGGAAAGTGTGAAAGCAGGCATTATGCATGCCAGTAAAAAATAGGACACACTTCAAAGAGGAAGGGAATTTACCTTCAGACTCCAGGGGAATTCCACTGGAAGTTGGAATATTATTAGATACTTTGTTTCCTTCACCAGGAAGTGTCTATCCAAGTGTTTGGCAAACTGAATCTCTTACGGTTGTGCTGGGCAATGAGATCCCAGAGAAATTCTCCAAGGATGATCAAGGACTTTATCTCTTGGGTCCCATAAAGGTGTCAGGTTGTTCATGTCAAGCAACAGCTCCTGCTTTCACCCTGTCTCTAGGTACCATGGGACAAGACCAACCCCCTTGAGGCTGCCAGGTCCATCACCATTATTCCTTCCATATGCAGAAGAAGAGTGAGTCCCATGGCAATTCTTATGCCTTGATGCCCCTAAATTTCCACATCAGCACCCAGGGCCAATTTATCCTTCATCAAGGGGAAATGACAGGTGGGAGTTAATCAACTTTTCAAACCATCATTACAGCCAAGGCTGCCTTTGAGCTGTGAATTCTTCACCAGACCCTCCTTGTTGGCAAGAACCAGGTTCAGCATGGCACCTCTTCTTGTTGGCTCCTCTGTCACTTGGAGAAGGAAGTTACCATCAGCATGTGCCAGGAACTTCCTGGATTGTTTTCCTCTGCTATTTTCTCTCTAATAGCTATCAGTGTGGATTAAGTCTCCCATGAGGACCAGGGCTTGTGATCTCTCTATAAAGGGCCTTGTCCACTTGGTCTTCCTGCTTGGGTGGTCACTATAGTGTCACCTGTCCCTGCCCCCCTTTAATCCTGACCCATAAACTCTTGCCCCAGGAGGAAGGTCTAGGTGCTTCCTGCAGCCTGAGCTCTGTCTTCAGCAGTTCTATCTGTGTAGAGGCATTTGCCACTGCTGGGGTAGGGTATATGGTGGAGACCCCTGAGCTGGAGCTGCAGTTTTTGCTCTCAAATGAGTGCCCACCATTCTGCCTTGAAGGTCATGTAGGACAAATGCCCTTGACCTGTGCAGGAGATCACAGAATGGCCCCCAGCTTCTGTGTACTTGAAGCCTCCCACTTGACCAGGGCGATGTTCCATTGGCCATCATGGCTCTGACAATGCCCAGGTTGCATCAGCATCTCTCAGAAGAGCTGCTGCCTCCCGCTGGGTCTCTCTGCTCCCCTGACATTTCTCTGACTCAGGAAACCCCCATGGCCAAGATCTGCTACTCTGCTGGGGTGGGGCTGGCTCCAGAGCAGCCCCCCTCCATGACTGACTGCTGTTTGCCATTACAGCACTTTAAAATCTGCTCTTTAAAGAGAAGAAGGGGTCTTAGGAGTAACATGGGCGAAGTAAGCAATGGTTGCTGTAGTCTGCAGCTTCTTTTCTAAGCCTCCCTTTAGAGAGCTTTGGGAGAGATTACACTTCTAAGTGGAGGTCTGTCTTTGGGGCGTCTTTTTCCCCTAGTTCTTAGTCAATCCTGTCTTAGTGAAGCATTGCTAAAGATAAAACACTTCACAGAGGAGCAGAGATTTCCATTGAAGAGCTGGGGAATCCTGTTTGGTGGGTAGATAATCTGCACTAAAGCTCTCTGAAACCAATGGGAGCGGTTAAGCCAGTTACTTACAAGGAGCCAAGTCAGGAGTTGTCTTGAAGCAGACAAATCAATAGCAATTGAGAATCCTAATGCTGAAGGAAATCCCACTACTCTCAGTTTACCAAAGCTGGCTCTTCTCCTCCCAGCAGGATGGAAGTTCAGTGCATCATGGAGCGAACTGGGAGAGTTGGGGGCTGTTAGTGGTCCTTAGATGGCTGTAAATCCAGCAGCATCTGCTCCTCTGCCACAAAGAGCCAGGCCCTGGCCAGCAAGCACAGCATTTCCTGAAGCATCACAGTCTTTGAGCTGCCTCTAAATCCTGCAAGGGCTCCCTGAGGGGTGTGTGAGGCAGTTTGGGAAACGCTTGGATTTGGTTATCCTGCTGAAGTGATCCCAGAGAGGTGTAGGGGTGTGTTGTCTGGGTGAGGTTTGACAACTTCATCTCACTGCAGCTGTAAGGCCAGAGGAACCTGAAAGGCTTAATCCCCATCACACAGTGGGGTTGCTCCCTTCCCTCTCTGCTATCCTAATTGCCACTGGCTGGTGTAAGCAATCCTGTGAGCTGGGATAAAAGCTGTCACTGGAGAAGGAGGGGAGAAGTGTGTTTGCTCTGATCAGGTGCATTATATTGTCTGTTCTCTCCATAACTTCCTGAAAGGGTGAAGCCCACGTGGCTGCCATGCTTGGATAGGTTTGAAATTAGCTGCTGTCACACTTTTTCTTCTGTTCAACTTCTCTGTGGATTTATCTCCCCAGCCTCTCTGCTCCCTGAACAGAACATCCATGTCATCCATACACAGCACATTGCCAATCACTTTTTTTTCTTTCTTTTTCTTTTGGCAGGGAATTCTTGGAACTTCCTCCAAGTTAGCATTTGAGCTGTTTATTTTCTGAGGCACTGATACATTCCATCAGACTTTCTCAGGTGTCAAAATCTTGGTTTAAATCACAGAATCCCCAGGTTGGAAAAGCCCTTTAAGCTCATAGAGTCCAACCATCCCTGTCCTGTGCTGACCCAGATCCCTGAGCACCTCATCTCCCCTCTGTTAAACACACCCAGGGGTGGGGACTCAGCCCCCTCCCTGGGCAGCCTGTGCCACAGCCCCACAACTCTGCCAGGGAAGAACTTTTCCCTCCCAGCTGAGCTGACCCTGCCCTGGGGCAGCTTGAGCCCATTGCCCCTTGTCCCATCTCCTGTCCCCTGGCTGGAGAGACCATCGCCCACCTCTCTGCACCCTCCTGGCAGGGCAGTGGAGGTGGGGAGAAGGTCTCCCCTCAGCCTCCTCTTCTCCAGGCTCAACACCCCCAGCTCCCTCAGCTGCTCCTCAGAGGATTTGCCCTCCAGCCCCTTCCCCAGCCTGGTTGCCCTTCTCTGGACTCACTCCAGGACCTCAATGTCCTTCTAGTGTCCTTGCTAGTGACAGGACCAGGGGAAACTGTCTCAAGTTGTGTCAGGGGAAGTTTAGGTCGGATACCAGGAAAAACTTCTGTCCTGAAAGGGCTGCCAGGCTCTGGCACAGGCTGATTGAGTCACCATCCCTGGGGGGTTTTAAAGAAGAGTAGATGTTGTACTTGGTGACATGGTCTAGTGTTGGACCTAGTAGTGCTGGATAGATGGTTGGACTCAATGATCTTGAAGGTCTTTTCCAACCAAACCCATTCTCTGAGTCTATGATGATGTGTGCACACACAGAGAATGATATAGAGAAGTGGAGCATTCTGGAAGTTAGAAAAGCTGCATTTCAGAATTTGTATAGACACATTTAGTTTTTCATGGGTAGCAAAGTCATCTTTTTGGATGCTTGTGGCTTATCCTGTGGTAACAGCAGAGAAGTCCTGTGAGCTTTCATTAGTATGAGATTTGTAAATGAAGGGAAATATCTCCCCAAATGACATAGATATGTTATCCTCTGCAGGTTTGGTGGCTATAATTGTCCCCATCTTTTAAAAACCTCCATAATGCAGGCAATTTTGTGCTCTATCATGGTAAAAATAAAACATGATAATCTCTCCATCCACTTTGCAAAGCTTTTGTCTACACTGTGTGTGAAACTTCTTGTGCATCATTCCTTTTCATGTGGAAAAAAGGGATGATATTTTGAAGGCTCAAAGGGATGGTATTTTGAAGGCTCAGCCCATGGTGAATGGACTAAAAGACAAAGATTTGCAGACAACTTCTTTTAATTTCTATGTATTTTAAGATGCTTAGCTGGCTACCAGAAATTGGAAACCTGCTTGATGGATCTCACACTCTGAATGAGCCTCTCACTGTGTCTGTAGAGAGACAGAAATGCATCTCATTATGGGCAATTAATACCTGGTGGGGCAGCAAGACAGGTCATCTTTTCTATTTTCTATATTGTATTTGCTGTTTGCTTCCCAGCTCCTGCCTTAGTCTAGTATAAGGTGGAACCAAGCCCACACAGTCCTGCCAGGATAAGGAATTAACAGTGTGATTTATGGGGTTAATTTAATATGAAGTTCACAGTGATTATGGCTATTTTTTGTGGGTTTCTAGTCAAGGGAAAGTGGCCAATTGACAAAACCTGACCTCAAATTATTTTCTTGATTCATTAGGTTGCATTTTGTGTCTGTTCTTGCTAAGAAATTGGGTATGTTGGGGAGTCATCTTTGCAGCCTTTCTTGGCACCTCTTGGAAAGTTCAACAGTGCTGCAGTGTCCCTGAAACTCACCTCTAATGCACTGCAGGGCCTTACCCAGACCTTGGAGAAGCATCTGGGTGCTGCAGGTAGATTGCTGAATAGCAATCTGAGATTTTGGGGTAATCACAGAATTGGAGGGGTTGGAAGGGACCTCAAGAGATCATTGGGTCCAACCCCCCAATGCAGATAACTCTCTGCTTGCTGAAGGGACCCTCTCCAAGGATAAATTAACAACTACTGAGAGGGGTGGTGCCTAAAGGAGCTGGAGATGGCAGATGTTCACCTTTCCAAGTAGCCATGGGAGTGAGGATGCACCAGTGTTGGTGTTACATCAATTGCTGCTCTTGATGAAGAGCAAATTTCCAGGGTTAATTAGGCCAGATGCCTAATAGAAATAACGAAGCAGCATTTCTCCCTTGCTGCCATACCCCTGGTTGGCTTGAAAAAAGCCTGGTCATCAGGAGACATCACCAGAGAAGGGTCTCTCCAGACTCCAGCTCAGTAATGCGTGTATCTAAGAGTGGGGGTGGTGCTCCCTCTCTCTTTTTAATGAGACTGGAATTAAATGTGTGAAATAAATAGTCTGCATTTAATTGCTGTTTTGCTGAGATCTAGACCAAACAGCAGTCATCAAAAATCTGTGCAAATTCAGCTCTTGTCTTTCACTGAGAAGAACAAAGCATCTGCAGGAAGAGAGAGTGTGATGTCATCTGTCCTCTTCCAAAAATTAATTATGCAGACTTTGTCCCCAGCAAACTAAGGCTTTAATTGTACCATGTGGAGGTTTGATGCTTCCCCTTTTCCAGGGATTCTGCTGAAGTGATTTCTGCTGGAAGAAGCTGGGTTTGGAGTGTGGAGTAGGATATTCAGATGATGTGTCACACACATCCCTTGTCTGGAGGAGAGGATGGGGATGTTGACATAATGACAGTGCCAAAAAATAGGGAATATGAAGCACAGAGGAGGGGGTTCTAGAAGAAGAAAAGAATATTGCTTTAGAATAGAAGAAGTCTGCAGGGCCTGACTGATGGGGGGGCTGGGGAGGGCACCCTCTGCAGAGGTACTTGGTGATGCAAACTTCTGGCTGTGCAGAGCAGAGTTTGGCAGGTTTGCCTGTGGCAGATTTGCCCATCCCATGGGAATATGTGGCTTGCAGCTCTGGAAGCCCAAAGCACCATCTGGTTTTAAGGCAGCTGAGGGGTGTTGTCAGCTCCAGGTCCCCCTATGGAGAGAGGCTGAAGGAGCTGGGCTGGTTCATCCTGGAGAAGAGAAGGCTGTGGGGGGACCTCATTGCAGCCTCCCAGTCCCTGAAGGGAGCAGAGGAACAGGAGGGGAATCAGCTTGTTAAAGGGCAGAGACTGGCAGGACAAGGGGGCTGGAGTGAAGCTGAAGGAGGGAAGGGTGAGATGAGATATTGGGGGGAAGTTCTTTGCAGAGAGAGTGGTGAGGGGCTGGAAGGGGCTGCCCAGAGAGGGGGTGGGTGCCCCATCCCTGGGGGTGTTCAAGGCCAGGTTGGCTGGGACCCTGGGCAACCTTGTGTAGCTCCAGGCCTGGAGGTTGGTGTCCCTGCCTGTGGCAGGGGGTTGGAGCTCTGTGATCCTTGGGGTCCCTCCCAACCCAGACCAGTCTGGGATTCAGAGATGAGTTTTCCAGAAAAAAAAGCCTGTAGAAGATGTGTTTGTACATGGGTGAGCCCCTTGGCTTCTTCTGTGTGGGTGCCAGTGAGCCTCTTGTATGTGGATGAAAGCCCCAACCATTGCCAAGTCACAAATCAAGGCCCTGATCTTAAATTTTTTAAAAGAACTTCTGGCTCTTTGTGTTGAGGACTGAAGGACAAGGCTTTGGCAGTCCTGAAAACACACTTCTTGTGCTTATTTCACCTTGTTGTTAAGAGTTGTAGTAAGATCATAAGAACCAGCTGACTGACAACCCGTTGGCAGCTGGTAGGATTGAAACAATCTAAGCCACTGGTGACAATTATCATCTGTTCTTCTAGTTGGAAGCATATGGGAAAGCCCAACATTTGTCTGGAGTTTCATCACCACTCCTTAAAAGTCAGAGTTTATGGAAAGATAGTCTGATTTGTATTTTATTATTTAAGATGAAAGCATACCTTGGTGTCTGTTTCATTCCAATGGATGCAATGCAGTACAGTGGTAACTGCTCCCATGTTAAAATATTAAGGAAAAATAATCCTTCCTCTGTCTTGGCATCTCACAGAAAGCACAAGCTTTTCATTGCTATTAAGAAACAAATTAGTTAGCACTGTTAAAAGCTTTTAAAAGTAAAATCATTTCAAGGCCCTTCCAAGGAGTTGGAAGGGACCCCCAGAGCCCGTGGGGTCCAACCCCCTGCCCAAGCAGGGTCCCTAGGACAGGGCACACAGGGCGGTGACCAGACGGGGCTGGAATCTCTCCAGAGAAGGAGACTCCACACCCCCTGGGCAGCCTGTCCCAGGGCTCCCTCACCCTCACTGGCAAGAAGTTCTTCCCCACATTGGGGGGGAACTCCCTGTGCTCCAACTTGAGCCCATCACCCCTTGTCCTGTCCCCACAGACACTGAACAGAGGCTGCCCATGTCCCCCTGTGTCCCACCCTGGTACCCCAAGCAGTGATGCAAAGGGAAAACTTACATCTCTGCAAGGATCCCCCCACCATCTCCCATGCTTGTGTGCTTTATTGAAAAGAAACACCCACAAAACCAAACCAAAGTTATTCATAAATCAGCTGATTTAATGCTCCTAGGAACCAGAACTCAAGTTCTCTACAACAATAACTTATGATTATTGCAATACCTGCGTTTTCTTAAACTCAATAACCTGAACTCAGTTATCCAATAACACCACAGGCAGGCTGAATAATTCAGTCCCATCTTTCTTCTAATGTTGGAAGCCTTTTGAAATGGACTGATTCTTATCTTCTGCTACAGTCATTAAGGTGTCATTTAAAACCCACACAGCCACTATGACAGCTTTATGCCTCCCGAAGGATTCAACTATGAGGAGATAAATGTGCTCCTTAGGTTTTTAGCAATGAATTCCCTATCGAAGGGAAGCAGCAAATTGGCATCTTTTAGACTAAAGCCCTTCATTAGGCTGTATTTGGGCGAAGCTCATTTTGGGTCAGAGAACACTTAGTGCTATTTACATCACAAGAATCTGTCTGTGTTGCTGCTAAAGACTTGACCCTACTTGTTTGTGTGGTTCCCCCACCCCCCCCTTCACTTTCTTGCACATCTCATGCTGACAGTGTCAGTATAAAATTAAAATGGTATCATGGAAACATATTCCCCCCCCAGTATTCTGTGTGAATTTCTGATTTTAGAGTTCTCTATTTTTGTCTCTCCATATGCTCTCTCATCAGCTGGGGGTGAGCAGTCTCTTGGTTATTGGTAATATGGAAAGCATCTGTAATATGGAAAGCATCTGTCAGAGTCAGAGGTCCAATCATAGAATCATAGGGGCTGGAAGGGACCTCCAGAGCCCATGGGGTCCAACCCCCTGCCAAAGCAGGGTCCCTAGGACAGGGCACACAGGGCTGTGTCCAGACAGGGCTGGAATCTCTCCAGAGAAGGAGACTCCACACCCCCTGGGCAGCCTGTCCCAGGGCTCCCTCACCCTCACTGGGAAGAAGTTCTTCCACAGATTGGTGGGGAACTCCCTGTGCTCCAACTTGAGCCCATCGCCCCTTGTCCTGTCCCCACAGACACTGAGCAGAGGCTGCCCATGTCCCCCTGTGTCCCACCCTTCAGCTATTGATCCCCATTGATCAGATCCCCTCTCAGGCTTCTTCTCTCCAGGCTGAACAGCCCCAGCTCACTCAGCCTTTCCTTGTAGGGGAGATGCTTCAGGCCCTTTAATCACCTGTGTGCCCCTCCTCTGGAGTCTCTCCAGGAGATCCCTGTCTGTTTGATCCCAGGGAGCCCAGAACTGGACACAACACTCCAGGTGGGGCCTGACCAGGGCAGAGCAGAGGGGGAGGTTCAACACATCACCCATCAAGAAACAGAGATTTGTCTTAGTAAGAAATGTGAGATCCAGGAGTAAACATCTGCACCCTGAGTCTTCCTTTGTGTTGGTACAGAACTCAGGAAGCACTCCTGTGTTAACAGGAAGGCTGGGTTATTGCTGGTACAATGGGGCTCAAAGACCTCAGTGGGCTTTTGCTTTGCTCTTTGCTCTTGTGCAGAAGCCATCCTGCCCCTACCTACCACTTTATCCAGGGCTGAATTCAATTGCAGCTCATTACACACATGATCCCACAAATGAATTTCCTTCTGCATTACAGGGGTGTGGATAATAACCTGCAATTAGAATTGCCTGGGAAATGCCATGGGATGAAAATGCCATGGGATTGCTTTGGGTTCTGTTCTGCCACAGGGGAAAAATGTTGAAAGCTTTTGTTTCCTTGTAAATTTTCCCTGTGAGTAGGGTAAGGTTTTGTGACAAGAAACTTGAAAGAATGCAGTAAAAAATGTCACCATTCACTTGCCTGGCTGGGTCTAAACAAAACAAGACCCTTCAGCTTTGCTGCTGTGCTCTCTGCAGGACTGCCTTCTGCGTGCAGCACCACAGGAGATGAAAGCCAGATGATGATTATTATTATTATTATTATTTTCTTCTAGCTAAGCTGAGGAGTTTTTGCTGCTGGAGAACCCAAAACCTGGGTTGCTTTGAAAATAAAACTTGGAAGAAAAGCAGCTCCAAACCCAAAATGTTTCTCTTCTCCCTGTGGTGGGGCTGGAGGTTGGGCTTCTGCAATCCTTCCAGGGTTGGAAAGGAGGGTGTTCTGGAATACAGATTTCTCCCCAGAATGTTTTTCTTTACTTCAAAAAGCCATATTTTCATTGAAAATACAGTTGGATGGCAAACCCCTATCTGCTTAAATCCACTGCCTCTCTCTAGCATTCCAGTGAGAGATGCTGGTTAAGGGGGTTCTGCTGGGAGCCTGCAGCATGGTGGTGTCAGGGCACAGGTGGCTGAATGTCCTTCCTCCTGGTACCTTGCTGGCCCACAAGGTCTCTTCTTGACCCACGTGGGCTCTTCCACCTATGCACAGCATCAGCTCAGCCTGGTCCTGGGCTGCTGAGTGCACACAAAGCTGTTTGGGGAGCTTGAACTGGTTATGGGAGGGTGTTCTGGGCATGGCAAGTGTTTCCAGATGAACCCATAAGCTTAATAATTAGTTAGGGGCAATGTTGTCTAGTTTAATCTGCTACTGGTGTGATAATTGCAGGACAGATCTCTCTGCTCTTTTGCAGAGGCATAAAAGGCATGTTCTGCTGAAGGGGAGGAAAAGGAGGGGGTACAGGGGGGTGTTTTCCTTCATTGACTCAATTTTTGAAGAGGAAACTGAACCATGATGGGATGCTTGCATTCCTTCCTGTTTTAGGAAACCCTGTGGGCATGGATAGGGCCAGGATGCCTGTGACCTTCCAAAACAGACGTGGTTGAAAGAAACAGGGTTTATTGCACTGATGCTGAGTTCCCTGTTACTCCTGCTGGAACAGGAGGCAGTTCTGGGTGTGATGCTCACTTGGAAGAGACTCCTGTGCTCTATTTGTTTGTCACAAGTCAGTTTACAGTGTAAACCCAGCCTGTCCTTCAGCAATAGTGCTAGTCAAGACATCAATAAAGGAAAGTAGGGCCAAGTGTGCTCAAGGGTCATCAGATCTGGTCCTGAGCTGCAGCTCTGGGCCCTGCAGGTTGCTCAGGAGGGTACAGGGGTGAACACTCCTCCAGCCCCTAACTTGGGGAACAAGTGCAGTGCTGTGTGTGTCTGTATCACACCTCTGGTGATTGCATTTGAACAGTGTCTTGCTTGAGGGTCACGGTGAGGAAGAGGAGGGAGACAACAAAGGGGATGGCAACTGAGCACAACCTCATTTTTAGAGGGACAGAGGGGAGAGGTGGAGACCCCTCTGTCTTTCCCCCTTGGGAAAGTCTCCTATTCTTTTGAAGGCCAAGACAAAGGGAGGAATGTGCTGAGCTACTGAGACAATTACTTCCCTTCACACACAATAAAAACAGAGAAAGCTATTTTCATAAGCTTAGCAGCTCTTCACTCCTCATCATGCTCAAATCAGAAATGAATAAGATAATAAGGGCTATTAAAATACTTTAATAGGTGAGGCAGTTTAATGTTGACATGTACATGTCAAGGATTAATTCTGCAGGGTGCTAAGCAAGCTCTCCTCTTCCCAAATGTGGCTTTCAGGATGCTTGGGATCCATAGATGCCCTTGGAATACCCAGTGTAGCCTGTCTTGGTTGGATTCTCCCTGAAAGCATCATGTTCCTGAAATATTCAAGTTATTTAAATAAGTGCAGGGACACATCCCCCCTCTGTGTCCTACTTAATGCAGCATTAGTGGATTGGTCACCTCATGCTGCATGAATAATGAAAACACAGCTTCAGCAGTGTTTACAGGAATAAAAGCAGAGCATGAAGCTCTGCTGTTTGTCCCCTCTGTTACCTGTGAGTGCTCCCACAGCCACTGGGTGTTCTCAGTGATGCCTCTGAGCCCTGCATGACCTGCATGTTGGAAATGCATTTTCCAGAGTGGAAATATGTGTTTACCTGGTTTGGGAGTGTCATTATTTTTCTGGTTAGAAATATTTGAAGGGATGTGGCTAGGGAGCTGGTCTAATTCCACGTGCTGTGTAATTCCACCTACTTTGGCAGCTGCCTGTGCTTCAGAAACAGGGAAGGAGGTTGTCTGGGTGTCCAAACTGTTTGGCAAACACCCTTCTGTGTCTGTGGGGAGCAGGTTGAACCAGCAGCAGTCAGAGGAGAGGGGATGCACGGTGGGGACACCTGTCTCTGGTGCCCTCAATCTGATCCATTGAGATCCCAGCATCACTCTTTTTGGGACCAAGTCCAGCATAGGACAGTCACAATAGGGGATTGTCCCTCTCTGCTCTGCCCTTGGGAGGCCCCAGCTGGAGTCCTGTGTCCAGAGCTGGGGCCCCAGTACAAGAAAGATGTGGGACTGTTGGAGAGGGGTCAGAGGAGCCACGGAGATGCTCAGAGGGCTGGAGCAGCTCCCCTATGGAGAGAGGCTGAGGGAGCTGGGCTGGGTCAGCCTGGAGAAGAGAAGGCTGTGGGGGGACCTCATTGCAGCCTTCCAGTCCCTGAAGGGAGCAGAGGAACAGGAGGGGAATCAGCTTGTTAAAGGGCAGAGACTGGCAGGACAAGGGGGATGGAGTGAAGCTAGAGGAGGGAAGGGTGAGATGAGATCTTAGGGGGAAGTTCTTTGCAGAGAGAGTGGTGAGGGGCTGGAAGGGGCTGCCCAGAGAGGGGGTGGGTGCCCCATCCCTGGGGGTGTTCAAGGCCAGGTTGGCTGGGGCCCTGGGCACCCTTGTGTAGCTCCAGGCCTGGAGGTTGGTGTCCCTGCCTGTGGCAGGGGGCTGGAGCTCTGTGACCCTTGGGGTCCCTTCCAACTCATTCCATTCCATGATTCTGTGATAGGTACAGTGGCCCAATCTGGTGCACAGGGCTTGAGTGAGTCTTTGACTATACTTAAAAATAATCCCAGCAATTCTTTGTAAATAATTTCTACTGGGTTTTTCTTCTTAGTTGTTGACCAGCTGAACAGAGCTGGGCTTTTAGTTACACACAGAAACCCCACGAGCCCTTTTGGATCACGGCTTTTGCTTCTGGCTCTGGGAAAAGCTTGAGAAGGTGCAAAGAAAAACATTGGAAACCACAGGACTTTCAAGAAATCAAGGGCGTATTTCTTGAAGGATGAGAGGTTCAGTGGTGCAGGACTCCTTGTTAGCAGCTCCACAAATACCTGGGGGGGTCTGGACTGCTCTGCTGCTCTGCCTCCGTGACCAGCACCTGTGGCTTTTCTCTGGTGATGGCAACAAGCAGCTCTGCTGTTCTGTGTAATGGCACAGGGATCTGTGACACTTGATCAGGTGCCACGAGGCATCAGGCATCCTGGAGACAAAGAATCCCCTCCCTTGAGTCTGAAACGTGGGAGATAAGGAGACATCAGCTCCCAGAACATACTTACCAGCCTTCTGTGGTGCCTGGCTGTGTGTCACGAAGTTCCCCTGACGTGGTGGCCAGACAGATTAACCCTGTGCTGTTGGGAGCAGGAGGGCAGACAAGCCTGGGTATAAAGCTGAGGGAAGGTACCAAAATAGCCCACAGGGCACAAGCATCCATCACAAACCCTGTCTCCACTCTGGCAGTGCCCAGAAGAAGCAGCCCTGCATGGGCACAGGGAGCACTGAATGCAAACAGGGAGGGACCTGCTAAGCTGGGTGACTCCAGGGTTATTTTCCCACTGAGTAAATGATTTCTAGATGAGGTTTGCATACAGGTACCTCAAGCCAGCCTCAATCCTCCTGTAGGCTCACAAGTCTCAGCTCAGGTCTAGTTTGGAGTGTGGTTTGTAGTAAGTAATTAAGCACTTCAAAGAGGTGGCTTGAAAACTGGGTGAACTTGATGCTTTTCCTGGGTGGATTTTGCTTTATGATGGAGAAATCTTTTATTTGTTGCTTAAGATGTGAAAAATATCCAGGAGCCCTGTACTTTGCTAACAGGCTGACAAACTACCACCTCCCTGGAAGTGAAAGGCTGAATCATTGGAGAAACCGCTGTGTTGAAGTCTGCTCTAAAGCCTCATTAATTAAAAACAAAAAACCTGGAAATAGCTCCAGCCCCTGAGGATTTTTTCACTTAGAAAACCCCATGTTCAGGTCCTAATTACTCTGAACACAAAGAGCCACTTACAAGAAGAACCTCCAGTTTGGTTGCCTGGTGCATCCAGCTGTGTTTCTTGCTGGGATGCTAAACGGAGGGAAAGGGAAGAAACGGGAGTTCAGAAGAGAAACTCGTCATGGGTGGGTGTTGGAAGGTTAATGAACTCCCAAGTGCATTTCTGTACTTCATCAGGGCCACCAGGATGATCAGAGGGCTGGAGCAGCTCCCCTATGAGGAGATGCTGGGGGAGCTGGGCTGGGTCAGCCTGGAGAAGAGAAGGCTGTGGGGGGGGACAGTTTCTAGACAGTTTCTATCCGTAGCTCCTTCCTCCTGGTCTCTGTGTTTCACATCTCTCTGCATCTTTACTGATGCTGAGACTTTCAGGCAGGTATGGAACTGTGAGCCTGATTTTTTTCAGGGCTTTTCTGTGAGCTGGATGAGAAACTCCCCATGAGCAGCAGTGGCTCTGGCAGCTGGGAAAGGTGATGGGATCCTGGGCTCCATCAGCAGAGGGGTGGCAGCAGGGACAGGGAGGGGATTGTCCCTCTCTGCTCTGCCCTGGGGAGGCCCCAGCTGGAGTCCTGTGTCCAGAGCTGGGGCCCCAGTACAAGGAAGATGTGGGACTGTTGGAGAGGGGTCAGAGGAGCCACGGAGATGATCAGAGGGCTGGAGCAGCTCCCCTATGGAGAGAGGCTGAGGGAGCTGGGCTGGTTCAGCCTGGAGAAGAGAAGGCTGTGGGGGGACCTCACTGCAGCCTCCCAGTCCCTGAAGGGAGCAGAGGAACAGGAGGGGAATCAGCTTGTTAAAGGGCAGGACAAGGGGGATGGAGTGAAGCTGGAGGAGGGAAGGGTGAGATGAGATATTAGGGGGAAGTTCTTTGCAGAGAGAGTGGTGAGGGGCTGGAAGGGGCTGCCCAGAGAGGGGGTGGGTGCCCCATCCCTGGGGGTGTTCAGGGCCAGGTTGGCTGGGGCCCTGGGCAGCCTTGTGTAGCTCCAGGCCTGGAGGTTGGTGTCCCTGCCTGTGGCAGGGGGTTGGAGCTCTGTGATCCTTGGGGTCCCTCCCAACCCAGACCAGTCTGTGATTCTGTTTATAATGTCCTGTAGTGTTTGCCTGCAGCTGGACCTGCTTTCCCGTGTGCTCCCAGCCCCGCGGGGGTGGGAAGCAGCAGCGCGTCCGAAGCGAGTGAAGCGGCGCTTTGAGTTCCCTCCGGCTGCGCACGCAGAGGCTGAAGGGAGGTGCTGCTCTTCAGCTCCTGGCTGAGGGCAAAGCTGCTGCAGGAAATAACTACTTATTTCTCAATTCTTGCCTGTTGGCTGGCAGCAGGAGCAAAGCAGAGGTAGCTGTGCTGGATCACAGGACTAACAAGGGCTGATTTCTGCGCTGTTAAGTGTGCGATGAACTATGATGAGGAGGGGTCAGGGGAAGGAGTTTGGTGTCTCTTTGTGGTTTCACACATGACAACAACCTAAGCTACTCAGACAATTAGGGGGACAAAATTAGATAGGCTACTGGTGAACTTTTCCCAGCCCTGTTTCTGGCAGCTGTAATTTTAATTTTGATTTTTTTTTTAATTAAAATATATTGGCATTAAAATGCACGAGCACCTTGGGAATGAACCAGGGTTTATTGTTTTATTATTGTAAAGCAAATGAGGGAAGACCAGAGCAATGCACAGCCAAAGCTGCTGAGCCAGTAGGAGACCCAAGCCACCGTTGTCCTGCAGCTCCTGGGTCCCAGCTATTGTGAAAAAGGACTCAGCATCTGATGAGGAAGAGAAAAGATGTTGTTGCTGCCCAGGATAGCCCATAATAAACCCAACAGTGATTCTTGCATTTGCCACAAAAGCAATCAGTCCTTCTCCTCCTGTTTCAATGTTAATTAATTCCTGGTGGGACTGGCTAAGATTCTGTGAGCTGCCTTAAAACACGATGGAGGTGAATGCTGTCATTCCAGGGACTGAGCATCAGGGCTTGTGCTACAGGACAGATAAGAGATTGTCAAGTAAGTGTCATGTCTGTTCCATGACTTCCAGCAAGAAGGTTTCCTTCCAAGCCTGGATGTTAGCATTACTTAGGGGGAGCAGGGTTTTTGTGGCTCTTGTCTGCTGGTTTGGAGGTACCGGTGTCTGTGGGCAGAGCAGTGCCAAGGGGGTCTCTGCAGAGCCAACCCAGGAGGAGAGCTGTGTGAGCACAGCGCTGAGCACAGCCTAGCAGCCCTGTGAGCACGTGGAGATGCTGGATAGAGCTGTGGGCTCTGGGGTCACTGTGCTGTGCCCCAGGGTACTGGTGGGGACAGCTGGCAGGCAGGGAGCAACCACTGGCTGTGTAAGAGTGGGGTTTGAGGAAGCAGCACGGGGCAGGCCATGGGCAATATCCACTTACCCTGCCATGGGGTAGCTGGTCTGACTGTGTCTTAGCAGGAGCATTTGGACTGGCTGCCCTCTGGCCAGCCTGTACTGTGCATCACCAACTACTCAGGTGATGCTGTGCCAGAAAACAGCCTCGGTAGCAGCACTTGGTTTCCTTGAGCAGATTTTCTGTGGTAATTAATCATGCTTAGAAACCATAATTGCCCTTTGCACTGCCTCTGCCATGCTTCCTTTTCTCTGCTGTTTGTTTTTGTGTTGGGGTTTTTTTTTCTTAATAATTAATTTTGTGCAGGACACTCCTGCTTTACTCTGACCAGCACCATGACCTGCCTAGGTAAAAGTCACTCACCTGAGGTGATTTAGCAGCGTGATGATCAGCAGCAAATTACCTTTTCTCCTCTGATCTAGGGTTTTCCCTCTTGTCTAGGGTTTTTTTTGTTGATGGGGTCTGAACAAAATTTGTTACTGAAAGAGTTGTCAGGGCCTGGCACAGGCTGCCCAGGGAGGGGCTGAGTCCCCACTCCTGGGTGTGTTTAACAGAGGGGAGATGAGGTGCTCAGGGATCTGGTTTAGCTTAGGATGGGATTGGTTGGACTTGATGATCTTAAAGGTCTTTTCCATCTCTGTGATTCTGTTTCCTGAGGGGATGATGATTCCTATTTATCTCAAAGTTTTACATCTATAGTAGAAAACAGACCCAGCTACTACAACGTGAGGAAGGCTTAAGCCAGTGGAGATGCAGCCTTCTAAGTGGAGGACACAGGGTGTGGGTACTGGTGCTCCCTCCCTGTTACCATTAGTGCTCCCTGGCAAGTGTCCATCTTCAGCTCTTGGGATGCCACTGCAGTCCCACCAGTGTGCTCAGAGCTCTGCTGAACGTGCCTCCCTGTAAATTGTGGTTGGAAAATGAACTGTGTGATAAAACTGTAAGGGAATATGAATAGCTTAAACGGTGAGGCATGCAGGATGGGTATTAACAGGGACCCTGGAGGTACCAGAGGGAGCTCAGCAGGCAGAGGAGGCAATGAGAAGAGTGATAGACCGTTGAACCTGCTGGAGACAAAAATAGTCAGGGCAGAGCTTTGAAGATGAAGCAGCTCAGAGGGTCAGACAAGGAGAAACCAGCTTGACACTGCCCAGAGGATTCAGAGATGAATTTCCTCTTGGGGGATCATACCCCTTGTCTCATGCTGGGGAGTCCTGCTGCAAGCCTGGGCTGTCCTGCTGATCAAGAAGCTCCTGGGGGGATGCTGGGGACCTGTGGGGTGGCACTGATGTCCCCATGTCCCAAAGGAGTTTGCTGAGGGGAGGCCCTTGTCTTACCAATGGGTGCCTCTGCCCAGTTTTTCCCCAGACTTTGTGTTTGCTTGGAGGCAAGGGAGGTGGTTGAGTCCCCTTCCCTGGATGTGCTTAAAAAAAGGGTAGATGAGGTGCTCAGGGATCTGGTTTAGCTCAGGATGGGATTGGTTGGACTTGATGATCGTAAAGGTCTTTTCCAACCTGGTGACTCTGCGATTCACCCTTTCCATGCTTCCTACATTTGTTGCCTTAAACCTGGAGCCCCTCCAGTGAGCAAAGCCAGGGGTGTTACCACCTGGTGCTGCACGCAGAGAAGGCTTTTTCCTCCCCAAAAAAACTCCTCTCCAGGGTGCTGCTCTGTGCTGACAGGAGAGCACACAGAGCTCCTGTAACACGCCCCGCTGGCAAAACCGCTCCTGCTCAGGTATTGAAGAGGGTTTGCTGCTGAAATAATACCCAGCCCCAGCATATGGTAATTAGAGATAAGCAAACAGTGGAAATAAAATCTCTTAAATTATCCCACACTGTGCACAAGGAAATGGGAGGCACAATAAACACTCCAGCTTCCTTCCCCAGCAGCAGACAGCGCGTTAGCAGGTGATTCACTAGCGCTGGGGCTCTCCCTTGTCTGGTTCATTAGATCATCATTAATTTACACCTGCATTTGGTGAATTACAGCAAAACACATGCTCAGAAAACACCCTGGGTTGTTTGGGTTGGGTTTGGTGGTTTTTTTTTTTTTCCCTTCCCACAATGCTTACAAGGAAGAAAATGCTGCCACCCAAAGTGAGCTCCCTTGGAAAATTCTAGAAGGGTTGGCTTCTTCCCCCAGAAGCAATTTGTTAACTCAGATAGAAGGCTTATTTTTCAGTGCAGGAGTGGGATTTAAAGCAGTTTTTACACCCTTTGTCCCTCACCCAGCATCATTTCTTTTTGCCTATGAGAGGCTTATCTATTCTGCAGTTAGAAAATCTCTTGCCTTATCCAGAAAACATGAGGAAAGGCTTTTCCTATTGACCATACAGGAACAGCTTAGTGGGAAAAAACCCACCCACAGCGCTTTGGGTTGTAACCAGGAGGCAGCTGTTGGCAAAGAGCTGTATTTTCTCCCCATTTCCATGCCTGTACTTACATTGCTTCATGCCATTTCCAGGTATTTTGGGGAGGATCGTTGAAAATCTGCACGTTGTCTGGGTTGAAAGAAGGATCATCTCTTGCTTGGTATGTGGTGAGCCTGGTTGTGGAGGCAGCTGGAGATGCTGCAAATAGGAATTGATGGGAAACGATGTCACTTGTGTTAGGGGCTTAAGGCAGTTAGATCATCTTTTCTCTAGGAGAAATATTGCAGAGATGTCTCATTTCTAAAAGTTGTGTGTTCTGGGTGCTGTGCATGTACCTGTTGACAGCTGCTTAGATGTATAGAAGTGTTTCATAGAGCCTAACTTAGGACAGTTCAGAGCTGGACCTCATTCAGGATCTGTGCTGGAACAAAGAACAAACCATCACCTTGGTTTGCCAAACCACCATTCCTCTTGCCTCAGTGTTTATTTGGGGAGATTTCATCCCATGATGCAGCAGCACCTCTGTGAGCACCATCCCTGAGGGCAGCACTTCCTGGGGACACACAGCAGAGGGGTCTGGCCAGGTTGGCATCCACAGGGCTTGGACATCAGGCAGGGATTTCAGCATTTAGAGGCATGCTAGAGCAGGTCTGCAGGAGAGGTGGTTTTTTCTTAGTGTCTGATTTAACCTCACTGCTAACAGCACGTATCTTCTTTGTGTTTGAATTTATTTGCTATATTTCAGGATGTCTCTTAAAGCAAGAATAGACATTTTTCTGTTTTTAAAATTTATTTTTAATTTGAGGTGCTTGTAGGTGGTAGTCAAGTCAATGCCTATCATAGAATGGCATGGGTTGGAAGGGACCCCAAGAATCACCCACCCCCTCTCTGGGCAGCCTGTTCCAGCCCCTCACCACTCTCTCTGGAAAGAGCTTCCCCCTAATATCTCCTCTCACCCTTCCCTCCTCCAGCTTCACTCCATCCCCCTTGTCCTGCCAGTCTCTGCCCTTTAACAAGCTGATTCCCCTCCTGTTCCTCTGCTCCCTTCAGGCACTGGAAGGCTGCAGTGAGGTCCCCCCACAGCCTTCTCTTCTCCAGGCTGACCCAGCCCAGCTCCCTCAGCCTCTCTCCCTAGGGGAGCTGCTCCAGCCCTCTGAGCATCTCTGTGGCTCCTCTGACCCGTCCCCAACAGCCCCACATCTTTCTTGTATTGTAGCCCACAGCTCTGGACACAGGACTCCAGCTCATGAGGGCAGAGCAGAGAGGGACAATCCCCTCCCTGTCCCTGATGCCATCCCTCTGCTGATGAATGACACACTTTTAATCTGCTTAAATTTTCCCTAGGAAGAAAGATTTCAAGACATGAGCCACTTGTTTATTGAAACTAAACCCAGTCCCTTGGGCATTGTTTCTTTCTTAAAACACCAAGATATGAGTTTTAAAAGGGCAAAAATAGAGGATTTTGATCCTAAAGATGCGTCTTAAACAACACAGACTGGAAAAAGGAAGGTGATGGTGTTTCATCATGTGAATCTCTAACCCAACATCCTCTATTCACTGGCCATCTAGTGATGCTACCTGCACAGAACCCAATAACTTCTGATTAAAATAGAGCTGCTATTTTTGAAAAGCAGTCTATCACCAAGACTGAGAGAGCTGCTGGAGAGTTTAGTGCTCTCCTTCATGAGCTGTTCCAGCAGTAAGATACTCTCTGCATCAAAAGTGTGAATGTCTCTTCCTACTTCAGCTCTTCTGTGATTTTCCAGCTCGAAATTTCCTGGCCAGGAGACAAATTACTGCTTTGCCTGCTAGATGTCTACAGTATGTGCTACAGGTGATTGAAGGAGAGCAAAAATGTTCAATGCTTTGTCATTGAAAGTGAGAGGGGGAGGGATTTTTTGCTGAAATACCCTGTTCTTCATGTGCTGCTCAGGCAGGAACAGGCACAAAGGCAGTCATTCATCCCAGCTCTCAGTAGACATGCAGGAATTGAGCATCTAGTCTAACCCCCTCTCTAGTCAGTAGAGGGGAAGAGCCCTTCCTAAAGGGTGATTCATTAGGCAGATATCAAATATAGCCTGGATAAAGCATGGCCTGCTGGAGATCTTCTCTTTGCTCCCCTGACTGCTGAGACAGCTCAAGTGACAGGTCTGGTCCAGACACTCGATATTCAGGCAGTGCAAGATGCTGAGCAGGATGGTCTTCCTCTCCCCCAAAAGCTACTGGCTTGTGCCCCCCTCCAGCTCCTGTGCTCCTGGAGAGCACAGGAAAGATGGACTGTGGGATTTGGGAAGTCAGCCCACCTCATCCAGTTCCTTTCTGCATGTTTAGCTATGAAGGATTGAGGGAAACTGTGAGGAAAGCAGCAGCTCTTCCTGCAAAGCCTAATAGCTGTAGCAGCAGAGATCTGTCATGTCTTCATGACTGCCTTGGTTTCCAGTGTGGTCCCCATCTGCTGCATGTAAAACAGGCAATGTCAGCCCTAAAATATTGGAAGTCTGACTCCAGCACAAAGATCCCTGACAATTTAATAAGAATTCCTCGTGATGCTTCACAGGCTCTTTCATGGCTTTGACACAGTGCCTCAGGCAGGATGGATTGTGTGGGCTCACCAGGCACTTTCCAAGAGGGAATTGCACTGGCCAATACCTATGAGTCAGCTAACCATCTCACTTCATCACCGTGGCCTTGCATCCTGTAAACTGAGGCTAACCTTCTGCTCCCCAACCCTCTCCTTTGCTGTGAGGCAAGATAGAGGATGTTACTGTTGCCTCCTTGAAGGGCTGACACATAATCCTTAATGGGACATCAGCTTTAATAAATGCATGGCTGTATTGCTTCTGTGGGAAAGCTTTGTACCCTTCACGTAATCACAGCGAGTCAACAGGGATGAACATAACCTTTTATATACTTATTTTCCTGAGATCTGGGAGTATATCCCATATAAATCTTAGAAGCAGGTTTCATTTTTCTTGCCCAGGGTCGATACTGGGCTCGCAGGGAGCTGATACATCTGTTTATTTTCCTCAGCATCTTGCAGGGTATATGTAGCGTGCAGCACCGTGAACAAGAACTGGCTGGAAAAGGGATGCTGTTATTTCCTCTTATCTCAGCCTATGATTTTTGAAATGAGCTGACAGAAGATTTAATAAATATTCAGTTGAAAGGGAAGGGAAATATGTTCTGCAAAGCTTCAGCCTTCTGCTGGGGGGAAAGAAAAGGGAAAAAAAATGAAAGAAAGAGAGAAATCTGAGATATTTCTGATTTCTGGGGTAGCTTTGTTGAAAGAAGAGATGGGATGGATGTACCTGGATTAAAATACCAGCCTGATGTCCTTGATCACTGCTTTGAGACAGTCTCTAAAGTCACACATGGCAGCAAATTCCCTATCGAGCTCCACCCCACTTCCTTGACAATATTGGAACAGGAAATAAATAGGTGGCTGGATGATAAACAGATATGTAACATAGACACCAGAGGGCAAGGTTTGGTGTGTCAGGGCAAAACACAGCAGCTTATACTGTGGAAATGAGATATTAAGGCCTGTTGGGACAGAGAATTTAAAAGTTTCCTGGTATTTCTTAAACAGTTCTTCTCATTGCTCTCACCCAGTCACAGCTCTCAGCCAAAAGGGGCAAAGCAACTTCTGCTGTTCTCTGAAGAAAAGGAAAAGGTACCTAAATAGTAAAAGAATCCCAAGGTTCTGAGTTTGTCCCAAGTCTGTGAGAAAGAAGAGAATCTATCCCAGTGTGGAAAATGAAAAACTTAGGGAGTTGTTTTGTGTGCCACAAGACAAGAGGGACATGAAACTATTGCAGAGTGTCCAGAGGAGGGCAGAGAGGATGGGGAAGGGTCTGGAGGGGAAGGAGGCTCACAAGGAGAGGCTGGGGTTGTTCAGCCTGGAGAAGGGAAGGCTGAAGGGAAACCTCATAGGGTCTGTGGCTTCCTGATGGGGGAAGTGAAGGGGCAGGTGATGGTCTCCTCTCTTTGGGGACCAGGGATAGAACCTGAGGGAACAGTGTGAAGCTGTGACAGGGGAGGTTCAGGCTGGGTGTGAGGAAGAGGTTCTGTACTGAGAGGGGGGTCAGACACTGGCACAGGCTCCCCAGGGAAGGGGTCACAGCCCTGAGCTGGGCTGAAGGCAAGAAACCTCTGGATGATGCCCTCAGTGTCAGCTCTGCCTGGGCTGGGGCTGTGTGGAGCCAGGAGTTGGACTTGATGGTCCTTACGGGTCCTGCCCAGCTCAGGGGACTCCAGGGCTCTGTATGATGTACAGATTAAAAGGATGCTTGAAAAAGGAGGAAGTTGAGTGATGAGAAATACAGACACATGATTATTCAAATCCCACATCCTTTCCTGTTCTTGCTGTTCTGAGTGGTGAATTCTGGGCACATGGGAGTCTGGGGAGAGCCCAGGTCAGAGCCCTTGCTGATCAAAGACACTGGTTTCTGCCAGCTGAAGGCTCAGCTCCCGGGTCACGTACTCTAAGGCAGCACACAAAGCATACAGTGATGAAGGTACTCAGGAAAGACTAGGTCAATATTATACATTTCTGCATGATGAGCATCAGTATGTGATGTGAATAGACACGTAGCTGCTGCAGGAGGAGCCTGGGTGTGGACACTGGAGAGAGAGACCTTTTGTAAATGGGGGGATTTCAGTAGAAAAACCTCCTTGTGACACTTCAGATCTTCCCTGGGGGCTGGTGCCAGAGGAGCAGAGCTGTGCCTACAGATACTCCCTCATCTTCTTAGCTTTTTGAAGTCCCTTCCTGGTCAAATAAACAAAGGCAAGGGCAGGTTTATTGCCATTGGGATTAGGGTGGCTGGCTGATTAGATACCAGCAAAACATGGGATGAGAGTTTATGTAGGGAGAGCTGTGATTCCTCCCTCATTGTACTCCGTGTTTGGTAGAGCAATCAATGCCTCTATGTGGGGTTTGGCACCTGTTTCAGCAATAGATCAGTTTCTCCTGCCCATCCACAGAGCTTTCAAGCTTACTGAGTTTCCCACCTGCTATATGAGTCATCTTCTGCCTCCAACGAGGATGTTACAGAGCCATGATGTAAACCAAACCATTTGGAATCGTCCAACTTCAGCCGTTAAAGTTTTAATAATGATGGAGTTTCTGGTTAAAAATACCCCCTTGGTCTCTGACAGGCTTGAAAACGAGCAGAACACCACCAAAGTTCAGTTTGGATTGCCTGCAAACATTTGTACACGACAGTGGGCCCTGTGGGGCTGCATTTCTTAAAGAAAACCAACACAAAACCCCCCAAAACTTAAATTACAATGAGTATCAACACTGATTTGAAACAAGCTTGGTTAAAAATTAGGAATGCTTTGACTTCTGGCAGAAAACTGCTCTGAGAGAGGTCTCAGAGAAGAAGGTAATGAACAGCCAGGAATATTATTCATGGGTGTTCAGTTGGCTTTTAAATAGGAGTTTGCTTTGATTGCTGGTTCATAGACCTGAGTGGCAATGATCTGTCAAAAAAAGTATATTTCATCTCTGGTCCAGGGGACTTTCCTCAGGAACTGCTTGCTGTCTTGTTAGAAGGTTATTGACTGTTGTATTATGTCTGAGGAACAGCCTGTGAAATGGTACTGTGAGTGCTCAGGAGCTCTGTGGAGATGTAGGTGGTTCAACTGGGCTAGGAAAAGGATGGTAGTTATCAGGCAGAAAGCTGGAAGAGAATGAGATGTACCCCAGCTGGTGGCTGACAGGCCAGGCATTGGCCATGGGGACCAGATATTGGCCATGGGGAAGCAAAACACTGAACCAGGTGATGTTGCACCTCTGAGTCTACCTGGGAGGAAGGGCTGGGGATGCAGCCCCGCAGGTGGTGCTGGTAGGGACACCACTGCACCTCATAGACTCCAGGATCTCCCCTGTGGGGTCTGGCATTGTGGAGGGACACTATTGGACACAGCTCTGTGGTAGCATAGACCTGGGCCTGGTACTGACCATCCATCAGCATTCTCTCTGGGGCTTGTTTGCCTTGCCCTTCAAGAAATGCTGCTGCTCTTCAAACCATCCAGCTTCAAGGCTCCAGGGTTAAGATCTGTGGTTCCCTGTTCTGTATGCCCTAATCTCAGGCATGAGAAGAGCTCTGCGGAGAAGGACCTGGGGGTCCTGCTGGGTGACAGGGTGGCCATGAGCCAGCAGTGTGTCCTGGGGGCTGAGAGAGACAATGGGATCCTGGGGTGCATCAGGAGGAGTGTGGGCAGCAGGTCACAGGAGGGGATCCTCCCCCTCTGCTCTGCCCTGGTCAGGCCCTACCTGGAGTGTTGTGTCCAGTTCTGGGCTCCCTGGGATCAAACAGACAGGGATCTCCTGGAGAGAGTCCAGAGGAGGGACAGAGATGATGAAGGGCCTGGAGCATCTCCCCTGTGAGGAAAGGCTGAGTGAGCTGGGGCTGTTCAGCCTGGAGAGAAGAAGCCTGAGAGGGGATCTGATCAATGGGGATCAATAGCTGAAGGGTGGGACACAGGGGGACATGGGCAGCCTCTGCTCAGTGTCTGTGGGGACAGGACAAGGGGTGATGGGCTCAAGCTGGAGCACAGGGAGTTCCCCCCCAATGTGGGGAAGAACTTCTTGCCAGTGAGGGTGAGGGAGCCCTGGGACAGGCTGCCCAGGGGGTGTGGAGTCTCCTTTTCTGGAGAGATTCCAGCCCCGTCTGGACAGCGCCCTGTGTGCCCTGTCCTAGGGACCCTGCTTTGGCAGGGGGTTGGACCCCATGGGCTCTGGGGTCCCTCCAACCCCTGTGATTCTGTGAGCACTGGTCAGGCTGAACCGCAGCCCAAAGCAGAGGGATGAGCCCCCTGCCAGCTGCAGCGTCAAGCGCCACTTTGCTCACCGCTGCAGGGTTCTGAGTGGCTGCTTCACAGCTGAAATATCTCTGCTGAGCAGTGAAGAAAACCCACTTTATGTAACATTTTCAGGGCTACGATCTGTGAAACGATCCTGTCTTCCACCCCCAAGCTTGTGTATTCTAACACACACCCCATCATGCTTTCTCCTTCCTGCTGCTGCTCACAAATAGCTGTGCAAGTTGGCTTTGCTGTGCTGCCTGCAAAAAGACCTCCCAGCAGCCAACAGCTCAGCCCTCTGCCTGTCTTGTGGTAAGCGTCTCTGTTTCTGGGCAGCTTCCACCTGTAACCTTCCAGTCCCTGAAGGGAGCAGAGGAACAGGAGGGGAATCAGCTTGTTAAAGGGCAGAGACTGGCAGGACAAGGGGGATGGAGTGAAGCTGGAGGAGGGAAGGGTGAGATGAGATATTAGGGGGAAGTTCTTTGCAGAGAGAGTGGTGAGGGGCTGGAAGGGGCTGCCCAGAGAGGGGGTGGGTGTCCCATCCATCCCTGGGGGTGTTCAAGGCCAGGTTGGCTGGGGCCCTGGGCAGCCTTGTGTAGCTCCAGGCCTGGAGGTTGGTGTCCCTGCCTGTGGCAGGGGGTTGGAGCTCTGTGACCCTTGGGGTCCCTCCCAACCCAGACCGCTGTGTGATTCTGTGATGGGGCCCTGGTGATGCCTGGCAGGGAAGGACCAGCAGAATATGATAACATGGTAACATGACCATTGAATTTGGTTGATAAAGCAGAAACATCTGTCAGTTTAGCCAATCTGAGTGATTTTAGCCAACATCTATTTGAAGGAGTTCTGTTCCCTCTCTTTGGGCTGTGTCTGTACAGATACATTCCTTGGTAATGCTGATGATTTCCATAGAAAACAGCTGCTGGGCTGAAGGGACTTTGCTTGTTTGTAAGTTTTAAAAAGGCCCACCAACTTTTAAAATTGAATCTCAGGTACAGCAGGTCCTTCCTCAAACAACAAACCAAGTTGCCTCTACCTACCTTCATTGTTTAAGGAAACTGGTCTGAGTGGAGAAAAATCTGTAATTTATGTACTCATTACCCACAGCACAGAAAGGGGCCACAGTAATTAGTAATCCCCCCAGTGTTACCTAGACCAGCCTCAGCCAGGGAAAATCCTCAGTGGAGTCTGTCACAGTATCTGGAGAGCAGATCCATCACAACTTCCCATGCTGTGGGTGTTCCTCTTATTTTAGACTTTGTGCCTTTCCATCCTTCCAGAGCTTTTTAAGGGATGTGTTCAGCACTTCTCTAAAGAACAGAGAGGCAGCATCTCCTCCCTGTGCTCTGAGCAACTGGAAAAGAACAGTAGGATCCTGGAAACCCATACAGACACACCTCCCACTGCAGGTCTCAGAAGGAGCTGTGAGTCTGGGCATGGCTTATCCTGCAATAACTCACTGAATTCAGCTCCTGGGAATGAGGAGCCTGTGTGTCTGCATGGCTGGGGGTGGGAGTGTGTGGTGAGACAGGACACAACCCTCTGAAGGAGCTGCCCATCAGGTGCAGCTTTGATGTAGGGTGGCCAGCAGACCCCAGCAGATCCCGAGGTGCAGCCGTTTGGCCATGACAGTTGTCCATTGGCTGTGACTCGGGTTGCCAAGGTGATGGATTTCAAAAGGCCAAATCTGTGCTGGGTTTTCAAAGGCTGGCTTGTTTCTTTTGATCTGCAAAGCAGGGGGAAAGACAGACACAGGACTGCTGGCTCTTTGTTCTGGTAGGTTTTGTTTCTGTATTACAACCCCAATGGGCTTGGCAACTGAATTCGTTGGGTTAAAAACTCAGGGTAAGTCTTGACAGTGAGTCAAGTTTCTAAAGTTAATGCTCAACCACTAAAGTAATTTTGCAAAAAGACATCTGAATACCAAGCCTGGGAATTCTTTGATATTCTCTAATCCACCAGCAGAGTGATGCAATTGGGCTGACTTCTGCAGACTTCAGTGTGCTCTGGTGGTGTCCATGGGCATCCAGGGGGCTGTTTGCAAAGGCTGTTGGACACAGACAATAGCTCTTGATTGGAGGAATTCACTTTGCAGAGGGAGGCTGGTACCAGCCTGAGAACAGGTGCAATTTCTCCAGCTCAAACTTGAATAAGGACCTGGCACAAGAAATTGTTTGTAGATTCCTGGGTTTTAATCATGCTGGGGTTGGGCTGGGCTCACAGCTTTTTGCTGACTCCTTAAGGTCATGCTTTGTGCCCCCAGCTCAGGAGGAAGATACCCTGACTCAATTGCTCAGACCCCAAAGACAAGGGAAGAACCTTGTGCAACACGACACAGTGATTTTAACCCTATCTTCCCCAACTGCTGCTTTTGTGGTCAAGGGAGTACAACAGCTAAACTCCATGGTGCTCAATTTTTGCCCTTATTTATGGCAAATATGTTTCACTCACAAAAGAGTGTGAGTGATGCTCAGAACCAGCCAAAATAATTCCACCATTCTGAGGCCATCTACATAAAGAAGAAAGGCAATCTACATGAAGTTGCTCTGCACAGAGACCCACCAGAAGCGGGTACTTGGCTCACATTAAAGAGCTTGTCTGACCAAAATGGTCACCCCAGTTGTTTCTTTTCAGCAGAGTACTGTTACCTACAGCCCTTCCCACTAACTGGTATCGCTGGCCTGAAACATCAGCTTTACAAACTATTACCTGTAGAACTCCCATCTGTGCCCCCAGGCTGTGGTAAACCCCAGGAATTCATCTTTCCCTGTTCTGCAATGAAAAAAAAAACCCTGAAACATGCCTTTAGTTTGCACAGTTATGGACTGAGCTCGTGTACCTGGACAGCACCTGCTGTGAGGCTGAAGGATGATGGTTGAGACACAGCAGCCCAGTTTGGAAACCCTCAAGCAGATCTCTCTGTTTTCCAGCCTGAGGCACGAGCAGGTTGGTACAGATGTGCCAGCAATGCACTGATTAATCTCCAGCTGCTTGGGTCAGAGGTTGCTGACATCTAACCTGTTGGAAACCACACCTTTTCCCTTGGCTTGGCTGACCTCTGTGTGATGCACCGACAGGAAACTGGTGTCTGGGTCTCAGCACCGTGCAGGCACCTGCTGCCAGCCTCACACAGCAGCTCTCTGCTGCCCGGGATGCTCCCTGCGTGTCAGAAGATGTCAGTGTTGTTTCTGACTGCTGGTTTTCTGGCTCAGGTAACATTTGCTGCTCCTGTACTTCTTCTGCAGGCGTCTGCTGTGTGCTGCTGCTGCTGCACAGGCAGGATGGAAGTGCCTGTTTTTATACCTGTGCTTTCCTTTGGTCTGAGGTTTTATGATCTTCCTTGTGTTGGTGGCCCAGTGCACTGCCAACCTTACGCTGTTTCCACGTCTGCTGGATGCTGGTGGCTGAACACTGGCTGAGCTGCCAGTTTCTATCTGTAGCTCCTTCCTCCTGGTCTCTGTGTTTCACATCTCTCTGCATCTCTGCTGATGCTGAGACTTTCAGGCAGGTATGGAACTGTGAGCCTGATTTTTCTCAGGCCTTTTCTGTGAGCTGGGTGAGAAACTCCCCATGAGCAGCAGTGGCTCTGGCAGCTGGGAAAGGTGATGGGATCCTGGGCTCCATCAGCAGAGGGGTGGCAGCAGGGACAGGGAGGGGATTGTCCCTCTCTGCTCTGCCCTGGGGAGGCCCCAGCTGGAGTCCTGTGTCCAGAGCTGGGGCCTCAGGAAAAGGAAGATGTGGGACTGGTGGAGAGGGGTCAGAGGAGCCACGGAGATGCTCAGAGGGCTGTAGCAGCTCCCCTACGGAGAGAGGCTGAGGGAGCTGGACAGGGTCAGCCTGGAGAAGAGAAGGCTGTGGGGGGACCTCATTGCAGCCTTCCAGTCCCTGAAGGGAGCAGAGGAACAGGAGGGGAATCAGCTTGTTCAAAGGGTAGACAATGGCAGGACAAGGGGGCTGGATTAAATCTCATGGAAGGAAGGTTTATAGGGGGAAGTTCTTTCCAGAGAGAGTGGTGAGGGGCTGGAACAGGCTGCCCAGAGAGGGGGTGGGTGCCCCATCCCTGGGGGTGTTCAAGGCCAGGTTGGCTGGGGCCCTGGGCAACCTTGTGTAGCTCCAGGCCTGGAGGTTGGTGTCCCTGCCTGTGGCAGGGGGTTGGAGCTCTATGATCCCTGGGGTCCCTTCCAACCCAGACTAGTCTGGGATTCTATGAAGCTGCTGTGGGTTCTGCAGCTCTCCATGTGCCGACTCGTGTTGTTTTTTTGGTGTAAAACTGCTTTTGTGTTTCATCTTTGTTTGAGTATTCACTGTCTTTCAGAAACAGCAGGACATCCTTTCTTCTGCCTAAACTGTGGCTACTCTTAATATTTTCTAAAATATTGTGCTGCTGGGAGTCTTTTCTTTGTCTGCATGCACCACTTGTGATATCCCAAGACCATAGTGTGAGGGCAAATAGAAAAGGCAAATTTTTATTTCTGGTTAGTATCCTGCAGGTCTCACATTGGGAATGAGATTGAGAATTGGAACAAGTCATAGAATCATGGAATCATAGAATGCATGATGTCAAAAGGGACCTTCAGAGCCCATCTAGTCCCACCCTGCAGTGAGCAGGGACATCTTCACTAGAGCAGGTTGCTCAGAGCCCCATCCAGCCTGACTTTGGGTGTCTCCAGGGATGGGGCCTCCACCACCTCTCTGGACACCCTGTGCCAGTGATCCACCACCCTCAGAGGGAAGAACTTCCTAATATCCAGCCTGAATCTCCCCTCTGGCAGGTTTTGGCATTTGTGGGTGCCTGATTTGGGGGCAGAGTGACACGTTACTCTGAATATGATTCAGCAATGTGTCCTAGAACTTAAAAGGGTCAACTGTGTCCTGGGGTGCATCAAGCACAGCATAGCTGACTGGTCAAGGGACATCACTGTCCCACTCTACACTGCACTGGAGTCATCTCACCAAGGGTGTTTGCACAATGCAGACCTGAGCAGCCCAACCTGACTTAGCTGGTGCTTGGGGAATTTCCACCACACCCAGGTGACATTTTGCTTGTGGCACGTAGCCTTGCTGAGAAACAGTGAATATTAGTCTGGGAGGAATGCCATGGTAACCTGGCAGTGTCTTAACAGACAGAGCTTGGGTATCCCTCCACCATTCTGCCTAGCATCCTACCCACACATCCTACATGGTCTTGTGTGGTGAAGGAAGATGCTGAGGCTCCAAGCAGAAGCATTCCTCTCTGTCCTTCCCTGCCAGACTTTATGCTTAACAGTTTTCCTCTTTAGCTTCTTGTTCTCATGGGGCTGTATTAGCAAAAAGGCTGGCATTTTTGCCAGGCTCTGCAGGCAGCTATTTGATCTTCACTGCTGCTTTGTGTTTCATCTTCAGATACACAGAGAGCTGGTCTGGGCATTAGGATTCTGGGTAATTTTGAAAGGTTTCTGTATTCAGTCTTCCCAAATCTTTCCTGGCATGGCAAATGCTCCTTTAACATGGGAAAAGTGGAACAGGCAACATCCTTGGGTTTAAATATAATGAGCACCAGCTCATTATAGCTGGTCCTAGTTGCTTATGAAAATCCATGATGTTTGCCAATCTATCTGTTTCTGAGGGTTTCCTGTCAACTGTCTCCCATAACCAGTGACCCTCAGGGTGTTTGAGTGCCTCTCCAGATAGAGCATAGCTGATGTCTCTCCACCCATGTAGAAAAGCCAGGGTGGCATGAGCTTCCCCTTCCCACCCTCCTGATCTGCAAACCTGCAATGAAATGCTGAAATAATTCCTCATTTTGCTGCAGTGGCTCCTCTGTGTGAGGAGAAGTGATCTTCTCTAGAGGCTGATGCTGTATGTAGCATACAGGAGAGATGCACCTGAGATGCTAAGGAAACCCAACCTGTTGGGAGGAGGTTGAAGTGTTGGACTGGACCACCTGAGGAGATGTGTGGTCTCCATTCGTAGAGGTCTTGAGGAGCAAGTTGGACAAAGATCTTGTCTGGCAGGACTGTCATTAATTACAGGTTAGGGGTTCCTCCAAGTCTCTTCCAACACTATCTCACTCTGGTGCCATACTCTGTCAGGCCCTCTAATGGCTTTGGGGAGGGTGAGCAGAGTGCTGAAGGCAGCACCTCTGACCTGCACCAACTCCTTCAGGGAGAGACCTAGAGGAGAAGGAACTCTGCAGGGTGCTACATAACAAATCCCACAACCTCTGCTCTTCCACACAAGAGGCACAGCCTTGCTGGGTTGTCCCAGTTGGTATCAGAGTGAAGCCACACTTGTTTTCTTCTTTGGAATCCTAATAAAATCCATGCACTAAGATCACTTGAAAGTCTTCTGCTGTCCTATGTGTTTTGTGTAGTTTGGTCACATTGTCTGTGGGTGAAAAAGAGATTGTAACACCTAAAAACCCCTTTCTTTTTTAAAAAAATAATTTCAACCTTTTAATCTATTTCTTGCCTAATAGTATTTCATGTGAAGAGCTTTCTCTCCATGTAGGACACTTTATATTTAGAACAATTCCAAACAGTCTTTTCTTGCACCTGTCTTTAAATACATTCAGGCCAAGTGATCTTTGCTACAAGAAGATGCTGACTCCACTGTAGACTCTTATTCTAAGTGTGAAAGTAAGCAAATTCCTCAGCATTTGCTTCTCTTGCATCTTGTTGAGTGGAACTGGGAGGTTTTTGTGGTAGCATCACCACAAAAACAAAGGGGAAAAAAACTCCTTTGAAAAGAATCAGCTTGGTCAGCTTGTTCCTTCTTTCCTCCTATGATGAAAGTGAAATTTTTTATCAAGACACAGAGAATATCATATTTACAAAGGAATTCTCCTCCAGGGAGGCACATCTTTGCTGAGAAGGTTTCTAGAAATGTTGAGTATGGTTTAAAATATGAGCTAATGACCCTTCTGAAGATCCTCTTGCCATCATCTGAAGGGCTATGCAGAAACACCCAGAATGACCAGAATGTATGTATATAAGGTGCAGCACCAGGCTGGAGAGGGGGAGCCAGGGACATCAAAGAGATGTGAGTGAGGTGTTATAAGAGGACAGAAAATGACCTTGGTCTAGGGTTGCTCCTAAAAGCTGCCACTCACCACTTAGCCAGGTGTTGAGGACCTGCAAAGTGCATTATGGAAAAGAAACATGGGGGAAGCAGATTGTTGTTGTGCCAGAAGTAGGGCCATCACCTGGCTGAAACCAGTTTGTTCCCAGTTGAAAAGAATGTGCCCTAGAGAAGAAGTTGTGTGTTCTGTCCTGACTGGTGCTCCTTGGCCATGGCTGAAGACTCCTAAAAAGGAGAATGGGGGAAAAACACATCTTCCCCAAGCATACCTGGGCATGTTGGGCTTTGGAGATCCTGCTGTGCCTGGTGAGCATCTGGGAAGACAATCAGGGAGATGGATTTGTGCAATGGAGGAAACATCTGAGGAGAGGAGGAAAGCTGCCTGTCCTGGGAGCATGTCCCCAGGCAAGGAAGCTTCCTGCAGGCTGGGAGGAGACTGTAGAGCCCCTCAGCCTGAGAAGACACTGGTGATTGCTGGAATTAAAAGAAAGGGACAGGCAATCACAGCAACGAGGTCAAATTGGAAACTGGTCATCAGGCTTGGTTCTCTGGGTTTGGGTGAGGGTTTTTTTTGGGAAGAGCCTGGAAGGACAAGAGGGTGATGCCAGCATCTGGTCAGCAGTCATTTCTGGTCCCATCGCATGCCCATGAAAGACAGTGTGGTCAAAGCAGGGAGGAAAGAGTGATTGAAGTCAAACTTGTGGAAGTTTCAGCTCCCGTCATATATTACATACAGAGACAAATTTTTGATCCTGTGAGCTCCCAAGCATCTTCTGCAGCTCTTCAAGTGGAAAGAAACTGCCTCTCCGAGTCCTGCGGGACCAGAAGCGATATCTTCATCAGGTACCTGACATGTGAGAGGCATCACAGTTCCATTTCTGAGCACACTTGAAGTGACTTGTGTATAAGCAACAGGACTGTCAGCATGGCAGGGAATAAGTATAATTTGGGTTGATTCAATTTCTTATTAAATTATCATAGGCTGTCTCATCGCTGCCTGTGGCTTCCTGCTGAGGGGAGCAAAGGGGCAGTGCTGATCTCTCTCCTCTCTCTGGTGACCAGGGACAGAACCCGAGGGGATGGTATGAAGCTGCACTAGGGGAGGGTTATGCTGGGTGTCAGGAAGAGGTTCTGTGCTGAGAGGGGTGTTGGGCACTGGCACAGGCTCCCCAGGGAAGGGGTCACAGCCCTGAGCTGGGCTGAGGGCAAGAGGTGCCTGTAGGATGTGCTCAGTGCCAGCTCTGCCTGGGCTGGGCCAGGAGTCAGACTCGATGGTTCTTATGGGTCTGGTCCAATTCAGGAGATATGATGATTCTGTGGTTCTGTGGTCCAAGCTCTCTCTTTTGTAGTATTACCTGGGCTGTAGTCCTGTTGTGTGTGTATTTGTCTGCTACAGCTGATGGTGGGAACTTTGGGTGCTCTAATTCTCAGAGTCAAGTGGTGAGTGCATGAAGATATCAAAAATGATTCAGTGTCTATAGCAGCCTCTCTGAGCTGCTCATCTGCCAGGCTCCCCCTCTCCTGCCAGCTCCACCTCAGGGGTGGTGAGACTGTGGCAGAGGCAGTTCCTCCTTGGGCACGATCTCGTGCTCCATGTGAAGGTGTGCATCACCTCTTGCCTGCAGCAAGGTTCTCCTATGGTCACAGCTAGTGAAAATGTACCTGAGTATGGCCCTAGAGCTGGAGCTCCCAGAGATGTGGTTTTCAGTCCTGGAGATTCCCTAAAACATTCAGAGCTAATAAAGGAACCTCAGATAGGAATTAAACCCCTAAACCCTAAAGATATTAATCAGCTGAGAAGATAATGGTGAAAAAAGATTGACAGATAATAAAAAGCCACTTTGTGCATCCTTGACTGATTTAAATTGGGTGGTAGGCTAGGGTGTCAGCCCCCCAAACCACCAATTATCTTTTCTATTGGAGCTTAGAAAGGAATGTTCCTATAGTTTCATCTGTGTGTGAACTGCTTTCTGGGAAGAGGGTGAGTTGGAAGCGGCTCTGGGTCTGGATACTTGGGTTCCTCTCTCTTCTCTCTTGGGTGGAAAGAAATAACAGCTGCAAAAGATCAACCTGTCATCTTCTGACTGGTGGGGGCTGAATTGTCTTCCCATGCCATGAGGGACTGTAGGAGATGCTGTAAATAGTGATGCACTTGGAAGCACCAGAACTCTGCATGGAATTTAGGAAACCTGGGGGGAATACCGCTGCTGTGTCTGCACTGCATCGAATTCTGCTGTATCCACCCAGTTTCCTTCCTTCCTTCCTTGCCCTGTACCACAGTGGGGAGCCTGCACTGCAGGCTGTGGTCCCAAGTGGGGATTTTTTCTGCTTGTTTCCTAGATATTTCTGCTCTGTCAGCACTGACGGGATCAATACTGCGCTGAGCCGATGATTCCCTGCAATGTGCCGTCGTGTGGGGAGTACAGGCAGTGGTGGCTCAGAAAATAATGCCAGGCAAGGAAAGCTTTTCAGACAAAGCTGGTGAGCTGGTGTGGTTAGTATTACACACTGTTTTCCAAAAGTACTCAAAGGGCAAAATCCCCAGGACTTCCTTTCTTTCATAAAATTCTGGCAATCTTGTGTTTGCCTATGCAATTCAGGCTATCACAGATCTATTGGCTTCAGTCCCTGTATTTCAGTTCTTTTGTGGTGTTAGGGGTTTTATTTGCTACTCTGCTGGTGTAGCTATAATGTGGTGTTAAGGGTATTTATCTTCCCATCTCCTCATCTGGAGCTGAGGATGATTTGTGTAATAGGGAACTCAAAGTACTCAGGGAGGAGAGAGAAGAACATCGTTTTCTGCCTCTCTGTGGTTTCCTAGGATTACTACCCAAAACTGAAGGTAGAGTTGAGATAGGTATTTGCATAATGATGCCTTTTCTCTGAAGTTCTTTGTCATGATGGTTTGGGCAGAACTCCAAAAGGAGCAGGACAGGACCCTCTTCACTGACCATCCAGGATGGAGTGTAGCCTGGAGGTGAAATGGCTGGGCTCAGAGGGTGGGTAAGAATCGTAGACTGGTCTGGGTTGGGAGGGACCCCAAGGGTCACAGAGCTCCAACCCCCTGCCACAGGCAGGGACACCAACCTCCAGGCCTGGAGCTACACAAGGTTGCCCAGGGCCCCAGCCAACCTGGCCTTGAACACCCCCAGGGATGGGGCACCCACCCCCTCTCTGGGCAGCCTGTTCCAGCCCCTCACCACTCTCTCTGCAAAGAACTTCCCCCTAATATGTCATCTCACCCTTCCCTCCTCCAGCTTCACTCCATCCCCCTTGTCCTGCCAGTCTCTGCCCTTTAACAAGCTGATTCCCCTCCTGTTCCTCTGCTCCCTTCAGGGACTGGAAGGCTGCAATGAGGTCCCCCCACAGCCTTCTCTTCTCCAGGCTGAACCAGCCCTGCTTCCCCAGCCTCTCTCCGTAGGGGAGCTGCTCCAAAGAGGTGTGCAGACAAAGAGGTGTTTACAGGAGGGCAGAAAGAATCTGTCAGTGCCCCTTCAGGACACTTCAGACTGAATTGGGGGGTTTTGGGGTAATAAGCAGCTATGGCAAGCTATAAGGGATTTGCAGTTGGGTATAGCTGGAGAGGGTTGGCTGGGGGAAAACTGCCTGAGGCTTCAAGCTCAGTTAGCATGTGGTGAAAGAAGTGGATGGATATTGAGAAAGAATGCTGAGCTAAGAGTAGCTCACAAGATGAGGTTTGCTTAAGCACAGGGAAAACTACATTGTGTTGGCAAAAGCACCACTTCCCCGTTTGATTCCATTTTGAGGAGGCAACTGCATTTTACTTAAACCTCTTCTCAACCAAGAGAAGCTAAATAAAATGTTTGAGATTCTGCATGTGGAGTCTTGCACTGGCTGAGCGAAACTGGTTAATAAACCCCATCCCTTAAATTAAAGCACCAGTGCTGAGTAAATGGAGACACTCTGGATGGTGGAATGTGGAGGGATGAGGCACTTGGAGTCATGGTGATGGACTTGTTGTGGGACCCTGGACAGAATCTGGTAGGAGTAGATGAAATTGTTGTGAAGGACATCTCTCTCTTGTGTAAATGTGGGTACATACAGTGAGTTTCAGCAGTTAGTAGTGATGCTTTGAGCCTAATTTCCATTATCTTTCACCTTGAAAGATTCAGAACTCCAGCTGGAATCTGTGCTTTTCATTAAGGGTATTTTCAGGTGCATTTCTTTGGTGATGGAAATGGCTTTTGAGAAACCATTTGAGAAACTAAACCCAGTTTTGGGACTTTACTATTCTCAACCTCAAACCATGTTTCCACTTAATGGTTATTCCAATAAATTCCAGGCAATGGGTCCAATTAATAATGATGTCCAAACTCCTGTATTACCCTGCCACAGAGGGGTTGGTAATATATGGGCAAATTACTTCAATTCTTCCCAGTTCCCATTAGCATATTAAACTACAATTATAATATTCTCATATTTCAAGCATTCTGAAGTTTTTCCCATATAACATTGGAATTCCTTTCCATGATGTCTGCAAAAAAAGAGGGAATGTATCTGCATAACACTATATTGGGTTTGAAGGGAGCTGAGTCTGCTATTAAAAAATGAATATTTTACAGTCTGCAGGAGGAAAAGACAGCTTTAAGTGAGCAGAATGTGGTTCATTTATAGATAAAAAACCCTTCTTTTCCAGACCTGGCCAGTCTGAGCTGTGCTTCTTTGTTAACAAGGAAAATAAAATGGATTTTTTGATGCTAATAGGTAGAAATAATTAGTCTCAAGACAAGACTGTGGGGAAAAGGTGGCTGTAGTGTTGTTCCTCTAAAGTTCCTGGGGTTACATTGGCTTGTGAAGAAACATTGAAAAACGTGTTCTGAACATGTTTGTTCTGAATTCATCACTTACAGAAGCAGAACAGATTCCAGTGGCTGCATCCAAAGATTGCCCTGCCTCAATATCCCCATCTCCAAGTTGCCATCAATGAGTGCCCAGGGCAGGACACAGAAATTAAAGCTGATTACTTATAAATTAAATTTTGTTTCCCAAAAAAACCCTCTTCCTGACTCCAACTCTTTGGAATTCAAAGACTTTCTTTGCCAGATGTGGCTCCTGTCTACGATGGAAGGATAGAATTCTGTCCTTGGTAGACCTGGCTTTGTGAGCTCGATGTAAGGGATGGGACAAAGCAGGGATGTAACTGTGACACTGGTAGCTCCTACTGCAGCACTGAGGTGAGAGATGTTCTTTTCCTAGGTATGGATACAAGGGAAATGTAAAGTGCAGAAGCACAGAGGAGCCGTGTGTGGTGTAACCTGGAGGTTCTGGAGCCTGCTCCATCCTTCCCCTTGAGAAGAAAGGGGATAGGAACAGCATGAGGGCAAAACAGGACAGGATCTCTGTGGCTGTGCTAGTCTGTTGGCCACTTCTCCTGGGACAATGTCACAAGCAAACACCTAAAGAAGGGGATAACAATAGTAAGCTCTTTCTCATCATGGCAAAAGGATTACAGAGAAGCCACAGTGCTCTATACCAAGGGATTTGTGTTTTAATCCATTTCTTAGTGAGCCTTCAGACAGCACCAACCCACCACTAGAAGAGTATTAATAAATAATAATAATTGGCAAGGAAAGCTCTGAGCTAGCAAAGTATTTTTAAATTCCTTTTTCAGGATAGAAGAGGCTGGTGGGACATCAAAGAGATCTGAGCACTCTGGGACACCTGGTGGCATGTGAGTCAGCTGAAGCCAAACTTTGGCAATTTGTAGGATTTAAGGGCTTTACTGTTTCAGTAATAGGACCAGATTGTTAGTGGAGATGCTGCAGTGAAAGTCTCTGCTCAGTGTGCTTACAGAGGAAGGAAAAAAGCCAGATAGCAGGGTAAGAAAGGGCTCTGAGAGAGACCTTCAGGGCCAATCTCACAAAACATTTGAAATCAATGATATGGCTTGGAGGGAGCCCTGTGTGGTATTTGTTAAAAAGAGATTGCAGAAGTAGAAAGGGTTGAGAAGAGCAAGACAAACGATCGAGGCTGCGGTAAGCAAACCTCTTCTCCAAAGAGCATCTGAAAACCACCTTTGTTCTCCAAGGGGACGTAAGGGGTGAGTTTGTCTGTAAAGGCTGCTCTGAGGGCCACTGTCTGAAAACACAAGTATCCATCCCTGGTGTCTGAAGCACAAGAAGGGGAGGAAATTCAGTGAAACTGAAAGGGGAAAAAAAGTAATACCCTTTTCTGCAGTTTATCCTGAGCCCCTGGAACCACCAAATGATGCAGCTAAAGCCTTTAGAATCAGCATTGCCCAATGGATCCTTTGCTGGGTGATTCAAATAGCTAGACCTCTTCTAATAAAAGGCTGAGGGGGAATCCCCTTTCATGGCATTTAAACCAACCTCCATCTTCCAGGATTAGCATGAAATTTATTGTCAGCAGCAGATTATTCCACCTGCCTATTAGTGGTGTCTCATGTCACTCCCTTTAAGACTCCTCTGCTAGGAACTGCTAGAAGTCAGTCATTTGGCTCTGTTCCAGCCTGGGAATTTCTGTGCTCCTGACTGACAGATTATTCTTGGCCAGGATAATTGAACCAGATCCTCAGTGGATGTAAATTATCCCTGGTCCATTGGAATTGCTATTGCATGGTTTGTGCAGCTCCAGCATTTATGGTATTACAGTGCATGGTGGTGTTGAACATGCTATGAGTACGTTGGGTATCTGCTCCTCTGGATATTTCACAGGATTATTAAGTTAAATAGGTTAGCAGGAGGATTTGTAAAATGTTAATTTAATTGTGCTTTAACTACCTTGATTAGTGCCTAGCTTCAGGAGCAAAGCACACTCATCTGGTCGGTGCTGCAGAAATGAAGGCTGAGGGAGATACGTGACAATATAATCATACAGTTTGATGTCTGCTGTTTGATTCCTAATTTTATTAAACTCTGTGAATTCTCTTTATAGGGAGGGTTTTTTTTCTCCCCTTCTTGGCCCAACCAGAGAAATAAAAAAAAAAAGACATGAAAATTTATTACTGATGAACAGAATTTACTGTTTCATAGAATCATAGAATCCCAGCCTGGTCTGGGTTGGGAGGGACCCCAAGGATCAGAGAACTCCAACCCCCTGCCACAGGCAGGGACACCAACCTCCAGGCCTGGAGCTACACAAGGTTGCCCAGGGCCCCAGACAACCTGGCTTTGAACACCCCCAGGGATGGGGCACCCACCCCCTCTCTGGGCAGCCCCTTCCAGCCCCTCACCACTCTCTCTGCAAAGAACTTCCCCCTAATATCTCATCTCACCCTTCCCTCCTCCAGCTTCACTCCATCCCCCTTGCCCTGCCAGTCTCTGCCCTTTAACAAGCTGATTCCCCTCCTGTTTCTCTGCTCCCTTCAGGGACTGGAAGGTGCAATGAGGTCCCCCCACAGCCTTCTCTTCTCCAGGCTGAACAAGCCCAAAAGAAGGAATTTTTATATATCAAGAATTATATTTTTAGAGTATTTCTTTTTGGTAGCAAGTAGCATATTGAAACATCTTTAGTGTGAGCCAGACACAAGGACAAGTTACCACTGCACTGAGCAAAGACAAATAGATGAACAAATTAAGTCTTATAGAAATGCATGTGAAAAAGTGTCCTATATCCTTATTAGCTCACTTTGGGGAGCTGCATATCTTCTAGTATTTTTTCTAAAGGGTTTGCAGCTGATATCTTGGATTTTAGTTCAAAAGGAGTCATTCTGTCTGAGTTTCAGACCTGCTGAGTAGTGGTGCTTGTGCAAGCAACAAAGAAACTTTCAGGTCTGTGACTGGGCTGAAGGGACTGTGGTTGAGTTCAGCCCTCCTGGGCTGAACAGATCATAGAATCATAGATTGGTCTGGGTTGGAAGGGACCCCACCTTGTTTCTCCAGGAGCATTGGTTATGCAGATAGTTAATCATTGCAAATTTCCTGGAAAACTGCTTAATCCAAAGCTTTCCCTTTAATCAGAGGTTTTTTTCAGTGTAGGTCTAACTGTCCTGACAAATAGGAAGCTGTTCACCTCCATCCTAGCTTGAGGGCTTTTTTCCAATGCTTGTAACTTTCTCAGGACACTTGGATCAATAAAGCTGATTTGCAGCTAGTGTAAGACCTCTTTATGCACAGCTTCCAAAGAACTAACCAACTTTCTCTTCCTGAGAAAACCTTAGGTGACAGAGGAGGAGAGTGAGACATCACTAAGCTGCACCAACCGCAGTGTAAAGATCTGGAATTGATTTCCAAGATGTATGTCTTCCCCTATGTGAGTGACCTTTCTTTTGCCTTTCCCCCCCCCCCCCCCCCTCTCTTTTTAAATCCCCAGGCTTCCTTGCTTTTAGCAAAGGCATGGGCAACAGTGACCCTTGTTGCAGATGGCTTACAGTAAAACGTGATGAAATATGGGCCAGGAAGGTTAGGTGGTACCGTTACCCGCTGTCGTTGTGCAAGAGTGGGGTATGCAATGATAACTCGGTTTTAAGCAGATTAAAAAGTAGGGAGTGTTTTCAAGGTCATCTCTTGCTGTCTGGAGCACATTTGTGGCCCTCTGCCAGTGAGGGAAGCAGGAGGAAGAGCAGAGGAGGGACAACTAAGAGGGCAAAACTGGCCTTTTCTTCTGGGTCCTCCCAGGACAGTCTCTCCATCACTGAGTTGTGAGGTGTCGGGGGCTGGCACAGGCTGCCCAGGGAGGGGGTTGAGTCACCTTCCCTTGATGTGTTTAAAAAAGGGGAGATGAGGTTCTCAGGGAGCTGGTTTAGCTTAGGATGGGAATGGTTGGACTTGATGATCTTAAAGGTATTTTCCAAGCTTGTGATTCTGTGATCTCATGGCATGGGAAGGACTGCAGTCAAAGGTGGGGTATGGGAAAACCATGGGTTATGAAGAGGATGGGGAAGGGTCCAGAATTGCTTTTGTATGTTCCACAGAGAGCTGGAACCATGGGATGTTTTCTCCTTTTTCTTTTCCATTAGTTGCTGGAAGACAGTAACTAGGTAGGCTGCAGGCCAGTATGTCTGTACTTGCAGTAGGTCTTTGGGACTGAAGGGGACGCTCAAGGTCACCGAATTGTGTCTCCTGTACTTGCAGACAAACCGGTAGAGGGTATCTCATCCAGAAGGATCCACAGAGCATCCCTTCTGAAAGCTGCCAAACCCCAAAGGCTGCAAAACACTTTCCAACACCCTGAACGTGACTTTCCAAAGTCCTTTTCCACTTTGCTGCCCCACAGACTGTCCAAAATAAGGGGGAAGAGCCATGGACTCATTTGAATAGGCTCTTCTTGAAGGAAATATCAGCATCCATCCATGTATCTCACATTAGACTATAAGCCAAGTTGACCAACCCCATTTGGCACCCCAGAACTAAGATTTTGGCCAAATGTATCCGAATTACTCCAAGACCCTTGTATGATAAACACATTTGACTTGTAAAAAATTCATATTTAACCTCTTTTTCTTTTTCTTTCCCCCCCAATTTGTCCAATCCTGGCTATTTAGAGTGTGTCTGTGTATTTTATCTGATTAATGTTAGTCATAATAATGAATGCCCATCACAAGTATTAAAAATAGAGTTTAATTCCTAACTCATTCACATAAGAGCATAAAAGCTGTTTGGCATAAACTAGCCTGATTCCTGAGAGTACATATAATTTCTAGTCTAATTGGGTGAATTCTGCCTGATATTCCCTGATGGAACTGTAATTGCTGTATAGATTACCTTAAAACAATCCCCAGCCCCATCCATGATCAGGTACATCACATCTTACTGAAAAGACAACTGCCTTTAGCAGTGGCCAGAAGTTTCCACCCGTGGCCATTAGGAAGTCATTAGATGCCATCAATAAAGCTGCCTTGCTCTGGTCTTGTGCACTTGCCCAGTGTTTCTCAGCCAGATGGGAACACGACTGTCAGTGAGTAATTACAATATCTTCCAAAGATCTGACTTAATGCAGCAAACTCAGAACCAAATATGAGAGGTTATTAATAGTCCCCCCTTTGGCAAGACAAGGGGGATGGATTGAAGCTAAAGGAAGGAAGGTTTAAATTAGATATTAGGGGGAAGTTCTTTGCAGAGAGAGTGGTGAGGGGCTGGAACAGGCTGCCCAGAGAGGGGGTGGGTGCCCCGTCCCTGGGGGTGCTCAAGGCCAGGTTGGCTGGGGCCCTGGGCAACCTTGTGTAGCTCCAGGCCTGGAGGTTGGTGTCCCTGCCTGTGGCAGGGGGTTGGAGCTCTGTGACCCTTGGAGTCCTTCCAACCCAGACCAGGCTGTGATTCTATGATTCTGGTTTTTTAGGTATTAGAGGGTTTGTGTAGGTAATATCTGAAGAAGCTCAGAACCTCCTGGTGTGCAAGGAGTTTGACTTCATACTCTCAGTTGCATTTTAGGTACATTTGTAAAAATCCTTTGGGTTTGTATGACCTGCAGCCTGGTGGTGACCACAGGTATGGAAGCATAGGATGGTTGTAGTTGGAAAAGACCTTCAAGATGATTGAAACCAACCATTTATCCAGCAGGGCAGCCTGTGCCAGTCTCTGACAAGCCCTTCAGTACAGAAATCTTTCCTAATGTCCAACCTAAACTTCCCCTGACGCAACTTCAGAATGTTTCCCCATGTCCTGTCCCCAGCTACCAGTGAGAAGAGTGTGGCTGCAGTAACTGGAGTCCTTTCTGGGAAAGGGACATTTCCTTCTATAGGAAACTTCTAACAAAACCAGCCTAAGGGTCTCTGTGTGCCTGAGCTGGCTCTGTCATACACTGAACGCAAAATGTTCAGGGTATTTGGCAGTACCAGTGGATTTATGGAGAGACAGGATACTTTAAGCCCTCTGGATTTAACAGAGGAAGAGACCTGAACAAAAGCTTCCAGCAGTTCATCAGAACCCCCAGAAAGGGAGCTTAGGGGCAGCAGTTTTCACTTTGCTCACAGAATTATCATGGGAACTTGAATGTCAGTTGGCTGGACAACCCAGCTGGGGCCAGAGCCATAGCTTGGCCTTCAGTCCTCCAGTAACTGATGCATCTATGGGAGGTTTTTGCACCCTTGCCTTTTTCTTTTGACCAGCTCTTGAAAGCCATGAGACATGAAACCAAATTTATGTGTGATTTCCTTAATGGGATGGGATGGTTTATTTCTGGTAGGTAGACTGCTCTCACAATCACAGGCAAATCAACATTTTATTGGTTATTTCCCCCAGAAATAAGTCAAAGAACTTCTGTAGCTATGGTGGAGTCCAAAAGGTTTTACCTTCATATATTGCACCAGCTTTACAGCTAATAATTTCTTCTCTTGATGTCAATTGGTAACATCTCTTGTCTGAAAAGAAATAATTTCATGCATGGCTATGCCAATTAAATATAATCCTTTTGCTGAACTGGCCAGAAACCTAGAAAATATTCATATATATAAACAAAAAAAAAGTTGGAACTTGAAGGAGAATGTCTCTCAAAGCAACGAGAGGCAGCACAGGGACTTGACAGGGAATGAGGCCAAAGAGCAAGCTTTGAGGAGTTGAAGTTTGCCTTTTATCTGCTGGATGTGAACCCCATCTGTTTTACAGTGAGATCATTGCAAGTCTTTCCTTGCTTCACCCCAGGTTTGAAGATCACCTCAAACAGTGGCAGTTTAGGTACAGCAGTGCAATTCCTGGCTCGACTCTTCACTTCCCTTGTGTGTTACAGTGTTAGTATCAAAGTACTGGGGGGAAACCCCCATCATTACTGGTGTTTCTGAGAATCCCTTGACATGGAGGGAACAGTCCTCCCTCCCAGAAATAAAGAGATCTTGTCAGAACAAGACATTTTAACCGTTTTTTGCCTCTAATGTTCTCATTATCAGTATTTCAGCCCTTTAAGATGGGATAAACAAAGCAATCACTAAGAAGGAAGGTTTAAATTAGATATTAGGGGGAAGTTCTTTGCAGAGAGAGTGGTGAGGGGCTGGAAGGGGCTGCCCAGAGAGGGGGTGGGTGCCCCATCCCTGGGGGTGTTCCAGGCCAGGTTGGCTGGGGCCCTGGGCAACCTTGTGTAGCTCCAGGCCTGGAGGTTGGTGTCCCTGCCTGTGGCAGGGGGTTGGAGCTCTGTGACCCTTGGGGTCCCTTCCAACCCAGACCAGCCTGTGATTCTATGCTAAATGACAGCTGTCTTGTTACAGGAGAGAAACTGAAGACTTTCTGCTCTAAAATGGTTGAGAATCCCATGCCATTAGGGTACCTTCCACTTAAAATTACCTTGTATAGACAGTTTGCTTCGCCTGCAATTAAAAGCATGGTGGCTTCTAATACCCAACATGGCAGCAGCTCAGTAGTACAGCAAAGGAAGAAGTTTTTAAATGACCAGACAAAGTAGATGCTCATTATATATTATAATTAAGGTGAGAAGCATGAAGATGAGCTGAAATAATGACCTGCACTTTTGGTACCTGCCTGCTGCACAAGGCTAATTATAATCTGCCCTTTCAATTCTTCTCATTGCCTGTATTGGTTGCATTATTGATGGGTAACCATCATCCTCCATCTGAGAAATACAGACCCAGAAGAAAACCATCTGCTGCACTGGTAACAGCAGCCTGGAGAGCACCTGCATCTTTTCCAGTTCTGAAAACCCTCATCTTTTCTTACTGCACACAATCAGCTCCAGGTTGGCTTCAAGAAGTGGGGTAGTCTTTTAGAAACCAGGTAAGGTTTGTTGAGAACAGTATCAGTGTAGGTGTCTTTTTTTGGTCATTTTCCTAGATAATTTCCTGTCAAGAATATTAGAAAAGGGCCTACAGAGAGAAGGTAGCAGCTTTGATGACACCCCTCCAATTTGATAGTGGTTATATCTGGCATGGATGCTGTCCTGGAATAGGGGCTGTAGGAAAACACAGGGTGGGAGTTGCTGGATTGGAGCATCATTGTTGGGGAGACTCTTGGAAACACTCAGTGTTTCCAAAGTCCCTCCAGGAGTGATAGATGTCTTTGTTCATGGTCTTTAATAAGTATTCTGCCTTTGAGAAATCAGGGGAAGATTGTTTTTGGTGCACTGTTGTGATGCACCAAGGAAAAAATCTGGCTTTGTGTGGCAGTGGCAGGATTTTGTAGGTCAACTAGCTGTCCACTCTTCATAAGTAGCATCCCAACTCTCCAGAAGATTTATAAACATGTTACAGGGTCAGGTGCTGCTCAGCATGAAGTGTCTGCCATGCAAAACCTCAAATTACATGCTCTCCTTGGGCAAGAAGAGCAACCAAGTGGTTTTTTGGTATTTAAAACTTTTTCCACTGTAACAACATGAAACACCAATCCACCAATCACACCCAGATAAATTTTCCTGGTTAGGATTGCTCGTTTTAACAGCTAACAAGTGATAAAACTGCTGTTAGATGAGAAGGGCAGCCCTGCACAGAGGTGGACACCAGGATGAAGTGCACATGCCAGAACCACACGGGATGTTTCCTCTGCTTCTGGCTTGTTCCCTGGGTGTACGACTTGCAGGCAGCTTACCCCATCCATGGCAGATCAGTATCTGTGCCCAAAGCTCAAGTAATAAAGTAGTTTTAATACTAAAAGTTGTGCTGAGCATCAGTCAGTACCTGTTGTTCTGTTCCAGTGCTCAGAGTTTGCTGGTGGATGGGTCTGTACATTTCCAGCTCAGCTATTGCAGCCTGACTGCAAAGGTGTGATACCTGGGACCTCATTAGGAAAGACTGACAGTTTTAATAACACCAAAGAAGAGTTTTGGTGTGGTTTTTTTCCTCCACAAATAGGGAGAGGGGAATTAAGCCTCGTGGCTCAGCTCTCTCCGCGTTCATCCCTTTGCCTTAAGAAACACGAAGGGAGCTGGTTTTCAAAGAAAATATTTTAGTTCTTAACGCTTTTCTTGTCCTTTGGTTTCATGTTTTCAAGTTTTCCCTCTTCCACAGAAGCTGTAAACTTTGATGTTTAAAGCAAAAATTGAAATGAAAGTCCAGGCGTTTCGAGCTGTAAGGAAACACTACATCTATTGTAGTTTTAAAGATGCAGTGGGGAGAGCGTGGCGTGTGTGATTTGCTTGTGGCATTGTTTTAGCTGTGCTCAGCTTGCTTTTGCTCAATACTTCCATTGAATAATAAAAACAATAGGAATAACAACAGCAAAAAAGCCCCTGTTCTTACATACAGCTCGGTGAGGGCTGTGCTCCAGCTTTCGCCTTTCCATTTCAATGGGGGAGTTTTGATGCTTTTCAGGCTGCCACCCAAGCATTCTTACACAGCTCCTGCAAAGAAAGTGCCTTTGAAGTTCAGGAAAAGAGAGGTTATCTTTATTTTCATGCTGTCTGGATTATCATCTGGGTTTTTAGTTGTCATTTAAAAAAACATATATTATACTATATAATATATAGTATATATATTATACATTATGTATTGTATTATTATGTAATATATATTATATTATATTATATTATATTATATTATATTATATTTATTATATTATGCTATGTTATATTATATGATATTATATTATTTACTATTATATAGTAATATAGATATTAAAATATAGTATATATCTTTAAAGAAAATATAGTATATATATTATATATTATATATTATATATATAGTGGGGCTTTAAAAGCAGACCAAAAGGTTACTCCTTTCCTGGGCCAGTTTTATCCTTTTTTGGAAATCCAGGAAGCAAAGAATGAAGGGGGGGGGGGGGACACAGAAATATCAGGATGTGTTTCAAAGCTTTTTGCTGAAATCATTTGCTTTGGCATCACCCTAACACATTGTAGCCGGTCTCAAAAACTTCTGACATCAACTCCTCTCCTGTCTGCAGTGTCTTAATTAATAATGTTGGAACTCTCTGCCTATTAAAAGGAATCCATTTACTTGAAGAAAGAGAATTACAGGCTTGGCATATTTTCCCCACAAATCAATTTGCATTCAGTTCTGTGCTGCTGTGGGCTCGGATAAAACAATTGTACTTTTAAGGCGCTGGCAGGAGACAACTTTCAGTGGAAATTTCTTTTGCAAACATTTTATCCTGACAGCTTTATTAGGCTATGAATAGGAATTTGGGGCTGAATTTAGGGTATTGATAGGTTTTAAGCTCCTGCATGAGCAGAGCCTGCTGAAAGCAATATCACGAGTCACTCCCAATATCCATCCACTTACAGACACGCCACAAGTAACTTTGACCTGCTCTCCACTTCGGGTTCTTTTCCACCTGTACAAAGCACGGTGTCACTTCAGAGTGAAGGTCAAGCCTTCATGACTTAAAAGCCAGCAAGTGCCATGGTGGAAAGCTGCCAAGCCAGCCCATTATTCCTGTGTGTTTGCAGTGTGGTGGCTGTGCTGATCCTGAAGTCGTTCACCAAAATGCTTTTGATTCATCTGCTCTTCCAGCAGCGGAAATGCCATGAGCTCCTCTAGCAGTGAAAACCCTACAGACTGGGAGCACCATGGTGGTTTCCAGTGTAAGATGCCCCTAAAATCTCAGCCATGGGAAAATCACATCTGTGATATTTCCATTTATGCTTTTTCTCATTGCTGGGGTGGATTTCTTTCCACTCAGAAGCCCTTCCTGGTGAACCTGCCTCTCTCTTCCCCTCGACTTACTCGTGTTTGGCCATTCACAGGGTTTTCCTTTTCTAACACTTCTATCATTTTTAATCCCTTTGCTTTCCAGTTGTTTCCTATCTTGCTTGTCAAAAATAATCATAGAATCATAGATTGGTCTGGGTTGGAAGGGACCCCAAGGGTCACAGAGCTCCAACCCCCTGCCACAGGCAGGGACACCAACCTCCACGCCTGGAGCTACACAAGGTTGCCCAGGGCCCCATCCAACGTGGCCTTGAACACCCCCAGGGATGGGGCACCCACCCCCTCTCTGGGCAGCCTGTTCCAGCCCCTCACCACTCTCTCTGCAAAGAACTTCCCCCTAGTATCTCATCTCACCCTTCCCTCCTCCAGCTTCACTCCATCCCCCTTGTCCTGCCAGTCTCTGCCCTTTAACAAGCTGATTCCCCTCCTGTTCCTCTGCTCCCTTCAGGGACTGGGAGGCTGCAATGAGGTCCCCCCACAGCCTTCTCTTCTCCAGGCTGACCCAGCCCAGCTCCCTCAGCCTCTCTCCGTAGGGGAGCTGCTCCAAAGAGCATCCATCCCCCTTGTCCTGCCATTATCTACCCTTTAAAAAAGCCAATTCCCCTTGACAGTTGTTTTTTATTGGACGCTCTTAAAATGTTTTGACGTTGAAAATATTTGGAAGAAAGGTAGATGGCAGAGATGTAGTGAACTTCATCCTCTCTGGGTTCTCAATATCCTTCAGTGATTTCTCTAGTGGCAGGATAGCAGCTAATTTAAAGTGCACGGATTTGTTCTTGATGCAGATTTTCCTACCTGCTGCACCAAGTAGCTGGAAAATGTCACTCTATACAAATATCTCTTTAGTTTCCACTTTCTGGAGCTGATGATGAGACACAAGGATATTTTAAGGGAAAGAAGGAGAGGACTGTTTTTTAGGTCAAGCCTAGATGGAGCAGGGTAAAGAGGAAAAGTGAGAATGAGAAGGAAAAAGCAAATGAGAAACTATTTCTACTGGAATCCAGTAGCTCAGCAGCTCTTGATTCTGGGTTTATGAGTCTCCACCTCCTTTCTGTAAGAACATGAAAAAACCTCTTGATTCTGCTACCCATTAACAGAAATTATTTCCTTTCCCCTCTCCTTTCCTTTCCCCTCTCCTTTCCTTTCCCCTCTCCTTTCCTTTCCCCTCTCCTTTCCTTTCCCCTCTCCTTTCCTTTCCCCTCTCCTTTCCTTTCCCCTCTCCTTTCCTTTCCCCTCTCCTTTCCTTTCCCCTCTCCTTTCCTTTCCCCTCTCCTTTCCTTTCCCCTCTCCTTTCCTTTCCCCTCTCCTTTCCTTTCCCCTCTCCTTTCCTTTCCCCTCTCCTTTCCTTTCCCCTCTCCTTTCCTTTCCCCTCTCCTTTCCTTTCCCCTCTCCTTTCCTTTCCCCTCTCCTTTCCTTTCCCCTCTCCTCTCCTTTCCCCTCTCCTCTCCTTTCCCCTCTCCTCTCCTTTCCCCTCTCCTCTCCTTTCTCCTCTCCTCTCCTTTCCCCTCTCCTCTCCTTTGCCCTCTCCTCTCCTTTGCCCTCTCCTCTCCTTTGCCCTCTCCTCTCCTTTGCCCTCTCCTCTCCTTTCCCCTCTCCTCTCCTTTCCCCTCTCCTCTCCTTTGCCCTCTCCTCTCCTTTGCCCTCTCCTCTCCTCTCCTTTGCCCTCTCCTCTCCTTTGCCCTCTCCTCTCCTTTGCCCTCTCCTCTCCTTTCCCCTCTCCTCTCCTTTCCCCTCTCCTCTCCTTTCCCCTCTCCTTTCCTTTCCCCTCTCCTCTCCTTTGCCCTCTCCTCTCCTTTGCCCTCTCCTCTCCTTTCCCCTCTCCTCTCCTTTCCCCTCTCCTCTCCTTTCCCCTCTCCTCTCCTTTGCCCTCTCCTCTCCTCTCCTTTGCCCTCTCCTCTCCTTTGCCCTCTCCTCTCCTTTGCCCTCTCCTCTCCTTTCCCCTCTCCTCTCCTTTCCCCTCTCCTCTCCTTTGCCCTCTCCTCTCCTCTCCTTTGCCCTCTCCTCTCCTTTGCCCTCTCCTCTCCTTTGCCCTCTCCTCTCCTTTCCCCTCTCCTCTCCTTTCCCCTCTCCTCTCCTTTCCCCTCTCCTTTCCTTTCCCCCAACCTGGGAGCTAAACAAGATTAGCAGTCAATTCCCCTCTTCATGCCAAAATCAGAGCTGTAGTGGCACGGTCAGCTGCAGTCTCATGGCTTTCCATGGTAACATTTAAAAAACCCAATCATTTTCATATGAATTTGCACCCACACCCTTTGTATTTGCTGCTCAGCGTGACCGTTTCCTTTGATATACTAATAATTTCCTCCCGGCTGACACTGTAAATATGGGTGTTTGGTGAGGTGCTCTGGGTTTTCCATGCATATTTATTGTAAATTAAGTGCTAAATTTCCTTGCATTAGCTGAGGGATGGATTTAAAGAGCAGGAAAATGTAAGTAAGCTTTTGTTTTATGGGTTACAGTTTTCATAATACACTTTCTTCAAGGAAGAATGAACATGCTTTCCTCATTGACATAACTCTTTGAAAGCTAATATTTTTACTAGTGTTCACAGAGTGCAGTAAATTAATTTAAAATACCTTTTTAAGGGTGTAATAACGCAGTGGGTAAGAGAAGTGGAGAGGAAAAAGTGTAGTGAGAAAATTCAATGAAAATAATCAAAGCTGATCATGCCAGTGAGCTTTCAAACTTCATGTAATAATGAACTTCAAGGAAGCAAAAAGAATAATAATAATAAAAAAAACCTCATTTGCTTCAGCCTAGGGACCTACTTTCACTTTTATCCTTAATTATCCTTGGTGGCATTCATTACATCCTAGCTGAGCCATCTTCAAAATTGCCACTTGTCCTAAAACTGTAGTCTTGGCTTTCTCTACAGCTGGTGAAGAGAGCTTGACATCTGTGAAGAACAGCTTGTCTGGTGTGAGATGTGTGTCTCATACAGGTGAGGGGCTGGTGGGATGGAGGGAAGCAGCCCAGGAACTGGCACAGACTAGATCAATAATTCTGGAAAGTGAACCCTGAGTGAAAGATACCTGAGTCGGCTCTGGGCTCACGTTCCAGCTCTTTAACAGACTTTTAGGATTGTCTCAGTGCCAAAAGAAAACTTCTCTGCTACAGAGACATCCCAGTCTCAGCAGGCAAGTGGAGGATGAGCTCGTCTTGTAGAGATGTGACAGTGAGACACGTGCAGATAAATGATGTCTCTGGGCCAGCAGCGCTCACACGCTGGTCTCGCTGCCTCACAGCCTCTGCAATGCCAGTGTTGTATTGACATTCTGCTCTTGTCTGTCTTCTGCATCTGCCTTTGACTGTGCTTGCCTTTGCTCTCCCAGGTCTGGGGTAGGATTCACTGAGCACCTTCCTAAGGTGCAAATTGGGAGGTACCACTTATCACCCAGCCCAGGAGCCTTCAAGCCCCAGGTCAGATTTTGAAGGTGTGCAGGTTTTTCCTGACACATCTGGCTCCGTACCCTGAGAGAAACTGTCCTGCTTTCAGCTGAGACAGTGGTCATTTTCTTCACAGCAGCTGGTATGGGGCTGTTTTGGATTTGTGCTGATAACCAAGGGATGGTTTTACTACTGCTGGGCAGTGCTTACACAGAGCCAAGGGCTGTTCTGCTCCTCATCCCATCCCACCAGGAGTAGGCTGGGTGTGTGCAAGGAGTTGGGAGGGGACACAGCGAGACTGCTGACCTCAAAGACATATTCTGTGCTGTATGATGTCATGCTCAGCTTATAAAGGACATGGGGAAGAGGAAGGACTGGGTGAGGAGGGAGGGGAGCAGAGCAGTGGTGTTCAGAGTGATGGTGTTTGTCTTCCCAAGTCCCCGTTACACGTGATGGAGCCCTGCTGTCCTGGGGATGGCTGACCTCCTGCCTACCATGGGAAACAAGGAAAGAATTCCTGTTTTGCTGTGCTTGCACGTGAGGCTTTTGCTCTACCTATTACACTGTCTTTATCTCAGCTTTCACACTTTCACTCCTGGGATTCTCTCCATCCTGCTGGGGAGGGTGAGCGAGCGGCTGCAGGGAGTTAGACCACAACAGAAACCTGCCTTCAAAGCAGTTGTGATGGGGTGTTGGCTTTGACGTGGAGCAGAGCTCCAGCTGAGAGCCTGAGGCCTGCACTTGATCCAAAAGGACTGAGGTGGTATATTCTGATGCTTAGTGAACTTCCCTTACTGCCCCTTGCAAGGCCAGGGCATGTAGCTCTCAGGATACGCTCTCTACTCCCAGATCTGCATCCCCTCCCAGTGCTGTGGCTGAAACCAGGAGAAAAAAAAGCCCAAGAATTGTGATGTAGCTCACACTGTGGGCTACTGATTATCTGTTGGTATTGCTGATCCCAGTCTCCAGCTTCCCATCTCTGACTCCCCACTGTGGAATCTAGAAGTTAATGAACAGTAATCAGTCAGCCCATCCATCAGTCAGTCAACTCAGGAGAGTTATCTTCAACTCTCCTGCTTCAATAAAGTCTAAGCCAATCCCCTATCTTTCTGTCTCTGTCTTCATGTAGAAGTATGGCTAAAGGCCAAATTTAACTTAATTTATCTTTTAAGGAAACATACCACATTTGGCAGCTGAAAAGTGGAGGGAAAGCTCAACATCCATCCTTATGGGGATGTCTGCAGGAAGAAGTGGTAGGATAGAGCAGATGGTGTCAGGGAACCTGCAAATCTTTCCACTGAACTCATGAATAGTCAGACAACACATTGCAAACTCAGTCCCACAAACATGTGAGGCGATTTGTATAACTTCTCTTGAGATGACTTTCACACAGTAACCCAGCTGTGGCAGAAGAACAGTATTCCCACTGCTGAGCAGCCCTGCTCGTAACTTCATACAATGTCCTTTCAATTGACCATCAGAAAGATCCCAAGGATCCTCATTTCTCATAAATTCTGCAAGAACAACATCCCAATGAATTTGTATCTGCTGCCTGAACATCCATAGTCCAGTGCTGGCTGAATACAGGAGCACCAGCTGGTAATGGGGAGCATCTGGAAGTTCCCAAGTCTGATTACAGAAATCACATGTGAGACAATATGTGGGTGCCAAGCTGTAAAATGGACCTTAAATTCTTGCAAGGAAAGCCTTTTTTAATTCTTTTTCTCCCTCCAACAACTAGTTCAGTTAAGGGAATAACTGTTTTTCACACGTTTCTGAGTTTTAAGGTGAGAAGGATCTCTTGTGATTATCTAGCTTTGACCTTGTGTGTCAGACCTGGCAGAGTTTTACCTCTCACTTCCTTCCCTGCTGTTTGTTTCAGGAGTATATCAAAGCCCCTCATTCACCCAAGGCAGCAAATCTCTCTTTAAGCTCATCTGTTGTAGATATCTCCAGGTCCATCTCAAGGAACCGAGCAGTATCTTAGCAAGGGTGGCCTTTGCATTGATAAGACTTTATTTCTGGCCCACAGAAGGGTTTTTCAGACCTTTTGTGCACCTTTTAATATTTTCCAACTGCCTTTTATAAACCTGAGTGCCAGAACCATGCTCTGTGCAGTGTCCCCAGTGTTCTGCACAGAAGTAACATGACTTAATCTAGTAAGTAGAGTAGGACTTGTCCTAGTCCACTGCTCTCAGTAAATATCTGGGCCTCATCATTATTAACCATTCTGTACAATCTGTAAATGTCATCATCACATTACTGAAGGTGATCAGTGCCCATCCATGATGTGACCAGTTCATGCACACGCTGTGGGCTTTAGAGGTGTTGGAAGGGGATCACATTTTAGGAGCAGCGGACAGGATGGGCCAGCAGGTCCCTTCCCAGTCCCTTCTGGGATCCTGTGAGGTTTATTTTTTTTCCCACTATCTGTTGTGAAAATCCAGCTATCTTGCTCCCATGCAAATACCTTTCTCCACCAAATTTGTAAGCTCATCAAAGAATGAAATCAGATTTTTCTGACATGACTTACTTTTCCTGAGATGCTGTTGACTGGAATTAATTATATCCCTATCTTTTAATCCTTATTGATTTCCATATCAGCTTCCTCATTATTTTGCCTGGGAATCAGGACAGATTAATCAGCCTGTAAGTTACTTGTGTCATCACAACTGCTTTGTTGAATGTTAACACCACCTTTGAACTTTTCCAGTCTTCTGGAACTTCTTGTGCTTTATGAGACTTATTAAGACTTAATAGCAGCAGGGAAGATATTTTTCTCAAGTAACATTTTTTTTAAGGATTCTTGATTGAAATTTACCTGGGCTTGCAGGTTTTCCCCTGCTGACACAGTCTTTTAAAGGAATGAGTCTTATGAATGGCCTGGAAGATGTTTCAGCAATGCTTCTGGCTATGAATCCTCCCTGCTGTTTCCCAAGGGTTATGCTCAGGACTTGCTCACACTACAGATAAAGTTTCTGAGGTCTGAGGGGGCTGTGAGCCCCTATCCCACTCCTGTACCAGGGGTCTAACCTCCCCCTCTCTATTGCAGCCTCATTGCAGCCTTCCAGTCCCTGAAGGGAGCAGAGGAACAGGAGGGGAATCAGCTTGTTCAAGGGCAGAGACTGGCAGGACAAGGGGGATGGAGTGAAGCTGGAGGAGGGAAGGGTGAGATGAGATATTAGGGGGAATCTCTTTCCAGAGAGAGTGGTGAGGAGCTGGAACAGGCTGCCCAGAGAGGGGGTGGGTGCCCCATCCATCCCTGGGGGTGTTCAAGGCCAGGTTGGCTGGGGCCCTGGGCACCCTTGTGTAGCTCCAGGCCTGGAGGTTGGTGTCCCTGCCTGTGGCAGGGGGTTGGAGCTCTGTGATCCTTGGGATCCCTCCCAACCCAGCCCAGCCTGTGATTCTATGATTGCCAACTGTGAAATTTGGCAAGGTGATAGTGGAGGTGAGCAGGGAGGTAGGAGCAAGGTGAGGAGCAGCGTGAGCTCGGGAACCACGCACCAGCTGGGCTGCTGGGAAAGCGTGATCCTCTTCCCACGTTGCGCTGAACCCCTGGAGCACCACTGGCAGTTCCCTCCATCGCTTTCTCTTCCTTCCCCTTTTGAATAATACAGCTGCACCGTCCGTAATAAGGGGGGTTGTGTGGGTGGGTTGGGGAATCTTCCTGAGATGATTTAATAAATAGTCATTATTGATAATAATACATTATTGGTTGTTAATTTTAGCGCTTTGTCTCCCTGCATTTGTAGGGTTCCAACACTGACAACTTTCTGCTGTGTATAAGTAGGTCATTCCTTTTCTAATTCCTCCTTTGTAATTATAAGAGGAACATTAAAATAGATATAAATTTAGGAAAGGTGACATTTTACTTTTATCCCTTGGAATTGGTGCTTTGATAAATTTGCAACTTGTAATGTTTACATGTCATTGAATACAATGGCAGTGACCTACTATTGTAGTTGAAAGTTCATTAGTTCTGGTAGATTAGACAGTATTAATTAACTAAGATTAAACATTCTTTTAAACCATCATAAACTGCCATCTCAGTATGGCAGCTTATTAAAGAACATTTTCTGGTTGTTTGTTAAACCAGACTGAAGTGACAATGTAATTATATTTATTCCCTCAAACAGAAAGGTCAGTTGACAAGGCTGATGTTTTCTGGTTAATTACAAGTGGATGATTTCATTGATTAAAAATATGAGCTTGTTAAACCTGTGCATAGAGCTAAGAGATACATAGGAACCCAGGGGAGGCAGGAGAGGGGATAGGAGGAAGATGATTTTAAGTGTTACTTCTTCTCCCTCCTTTTCAGAGCCTGGCCATGAGCTGAAGCTGCTTTAGGTGCTGACAATTCACTGACCTGTGGGGTCTCTGCTTTCTGTTAGATCAGGAGGGCTGATCTCCCATGCCCCACCCCAAGCACTGATGCATGATTTCTGTAGTGACAGGGGTGTCTAAAGTGAAAGGCAGGTGGTCCAGGCTGTGCAGGGCTGTGCGCAGATGTGTGGGGGACATGGGAGTGGGGTCAGGGTGCTGGATGGGTCTCTGTGAATCATAAGCTCCTCGACTCATTTCAGTTGGAAAAGGCCCTTAGGATTATTGAGTCCAAGTGTAAACATAAGCATCAAGGTCACCGCTAAACCACGTCCCTCAGCAACACATCTACGTGTGTTTAAATCCCTCGAGGGATGGTGACTCCACCAATTCCCTAGACAGGATGTCCCAGTGATTGATTACTCCTTCAGTGAAGAATTCTTCCTAACACCCAATCTAAACCTCCCTGGGACAATTTGAGGCCATTTTCTCTCATCCTATCACTTGTTACTGGGGAGAAGAGACTGACCCCCACCTGCCTACAACCTGTAGAGAAGAATCAGGTCTCCCCTCAACCTCCTGTCCTCCAGGCTAGACAACCCCAGTTCCCTCAGCCACTCCTCATAACATCTCTTTTCTAGACCCTTCACCATTTTGTTTCTCTTCTCTGGACAGGCTCCAGCATCTCAATGTCCTTCTTGTAGTGAAGGGTCCAAGACTGAACATGGTAATCATGGTGCAGCTTCACCAGTGCCCAGCACAGAGGGATGATGACTTCCCTGCTTCTGCTGGCCACACTATCGCTGATACAAGCCAGGATGCTGTTGGTCTCCTTGGCCACCTGAGCACACTGTTGGCTGTCATATGACTCAACTCATATGAAGCTGAACTGAAGCTTGGCATCTGGGTTTCTGGTGCAGGTGGTGAGTTCAGAGCTCCAGGATTGAAAGCTTTGGAGGTCTGTCTATTTTGCTGGCTGGCTAGAGTAGTGTCCTATCTGAACATCTATCTGTAGTGTCCACCAGCTGTCAGTTAAGAAACTGTCAAAGTGACTTTGAGTGAAGCTAAAGGAGGGAAGGTTTAAGTTAGATATTAGGGGGACGTTTTTTACAGAGAGAGTGGTGAGGGGCTGGAACAGGCTGCCCAGAGAGGGGGTGGGTGCTCCATCCCTGGGGGTGTTCAGGGCCAGGTTGGATGGGGCCCTGGGCAACCTTGTGTAGCTCCAGGCCTGGAGGTTGGTGTCCCTGCCTGTGGCAGGGGGTTGGAGCTCTGTGATCCTTGGGGTCCCTTCCAACACATGCCATTCTATGATATGATTCTGTGGTTCTAAGAGGCACCACCTCCAGCCTTCTAGGATAGAGTTGCTCTCAATCCTGATAAGGGACTGATTTATTTACTTGGACTGATCTAACTAAAGGTCAATGATGCCTTAAACAAGGCAAAAAGCAGGCATGGTATGGTTAGTTTAGGCAGTTCTTTCCAAAGGCCCATTTCTAAATAAATTCAATTGTCACACATCCAATTTCTTCCAAAAAATACATCTAGAAAGCACAGATTGCTCCAAAAATAATGCAAGTGCCAGCTACAACACTGCACTTTGTCTGGAGTGAGGGGAAGGATGGTGCTGGTGTGGGTAGCAGTGGCAAGTACTGGGCCTGATCTTCAGCTCCACAGGTCAGGCAAGGTTCAGCAGAGCTTGGGTTAATGAGATTTGTTTCTGAGCAGTGAAAGAAGCTGTGGATACAAGGCCCACAGCCCCACAGGTGCAGGAACATCAGTCTCTCTGCATTTCTTAAACTTGTTTTGAGCCAGATCCTTTAGCACCGGGGTTTCTGCCGCGCTGGGCCTAGCTGAGAGCGCCGATCAAGGCTCTAAGGGAAGGGCACAAAAGGTTTATTTTCCTCCTCTCTCCTGTAAAGCTTGTTGAAAATGGACTTAGAGGAAGAAGCTCACTGATCCTTGTTTGACCTGGGGGAGGTCCATGTGATGTGCCCCTGGCTCTCTAGCCATCTGTCTGGAGACACCAGGTTGGAAGGGGCAGAGGGTTATTTTGGCAGATGGCAAGAAGGACTTTTGTCCCATTTGTTCCCTCTCCTGCAAACATTATTTTGCAGGCTAAAGGACTTTGCTAATTGAGGGGCAAAGCAGGCAGGAGAAACAACGACAGGCAATGAGAACTGAGCAGAGGGGTTCCAATAATTCTTGGCAACCAGGGAAATAAAGATGTTCCTTCTCCCTTCCTAAGCCCCAGATCCTTTCAGGATAAAGATGCTGCTTAGAGCAAGCACAGTGACTATTACAAATTCACTTTGAAAACTCAAAAGGCACCATGTGGTGACAATGTCAAAATGAGTATGCCTTGTGCAAGGCAAGCCAACCATGAAAACATGAGGCCTGTTCCAGGAGGAGTAGGCATGGGGCCACAGGAATGATAGGAAGGGTGCCAAGGCATCAGGAACCAAAAGCTCCTCTTAGTAACAGGCTCCAACACTACATGAGGCAGCAACATTGCAGGCACCTTAATATCTTCCAGCCTCAGCAGCCAGCATCCCTGTTGGAAAGACCATTCCTTCTCTGACTTTGAGGCTGTGGGACGTGACAGTCAAAGCTGGAAGATCATCCTCCCAAAGGCTGCTTGTCAACTTGTTTTGGTGCTTGCTGAATTAGACATTTCTTTGTAAGAGGTCAAACAAAAAAAGCATCACATTGACTTACAGCATTGATCTTCTTTCAAGGGAGAGGGCACTTAAAGAGCCATTTTTCACAAGAAGATCCCATATCGAATCGTTAGGAAAGAGAATCAGTGCTGGGATGGATGGAGGGGAACTGGGTGCTGACTCGTAGGAATTTCTCCCTTCAATGTGACACTGCTAGGCTCAGCCATTTGCCAGTTTGCAGCCTGACAGTGAGACTCCAATCCTTCTCCCTCCTTTGAATGTTTCCTTTTTTGTTTAACTACCACCCAGGATGAGTCTGAGGATACAGATGACACAACCCTGATTGCATGATTGGACTGTACAGTCCCTGGGCTGCACATTTCTTTATCCCCCTTGTAGTAGCCTTCCTTCTACAAAGAGGTTTCCTAATTTATGACTATTCCCAGTTGGGCAGTTCCCTTTTATCTCAAGTGTCTTATCTCCAATTCATTTTCTATGAAAGCCAGTGAGATGGGTGGTGTATTGCAATAATATCCCCATGACAGAGAGTAAAAGAGGATACAGGGCTTACAACAGGTGTTCATGTCAAGCTCACATTGCTTACAGGACACATTTTGCTGTAAATGTAGAGGTTTAGGGTTCCATTAACTCTAAAGGGAGTCACTCTATTTGTGTGACTAAATGCTCCACAGCTTCTAGGAAATTCACTCCTGGAAGCATCTCATGCTCCTTCATCAACATAGCAGCAACTTTATCTGTAGCAACCTGTGAACTGTTCCAGGCAGGAGTAACACAACATACAGATAGTACAGTGACCAGTGTGTAAGGATCAGTGTGTAGGAACAGCACAGGGGCTGGAAGAAGGTCCCACTTCTTTCCCTGGTATGGCATGGTCATGGGCTGAGACCCATCCTGAGTCAGGAGAAGGTGATAAATATTGCCACTGGAGAGGTACTCATGGCATTAACATATCATTTACATCAATTTCTTCATGTCTGGGGTTTTTTTTCAGTGCTGTTTTTAAATCACACCATGAAAAAAAGAGGAAGAGGAGAGGGGAGGAGAAATCTGCCCCATCCTGGGAACATCTCAGGCTCTGAGGAACCGGTGCTCTTGGAGCTCTGTGTGGAAGACTTCAGCTTCTGGCATCTTCCCCAAACCTTCTCTGGAAACAGGTAACTAAAACCATGCAAGAACTGCTTCTTTTTCCTGGGAGACCTTAACCAAGTGCATGGGGAAAAAAATCTATGAGGCAAGGTCAGAAGAAAACATGCAGCAGAATGCAGAGCTATTTCTGTTTTCTAAATCATCTTGTGATGGCACGAGATCCTTTGAGAGGGGTTGCCAGAAGCAGCAGCTTATGTGGCATTGTACTTAATTCGTGTGACCTGCTCACAGCTTTTGTGTTCCTCCCACTTGCTGGTGCTCAGGGTCATCTCATAGAATGCATGAGCACGTTAAGAAATACCTTGATGTGGAACAGTGGAGGCTTAAAGTTTTTATGAGGGATGCTTGTTGCCTCTGAAGTTTCAGGCAGACTTTCCTGTTGTCATGTCACTGCCATAAAATAAAGTGGCAAAGGAGAAATTCTATTATACATTAAATGCCCCGGTGAAAGCAGTATTTATTGACCTGTGTTTTGGGACACTAAAATGCATGAAAAAGAGAAGATTTACAGAGTTTGCTACGCTGGCCTTTTCTTACAGACACTCATTAAAGATCTTTCCCTCCCAGGGCATGATTCTCCTGCCATCTCTCAAATCTTTTATTCCTCCTTCTTTTCTAAATCCCAGAATATATGTCTCAAAACCGCCCCCCCAAACCCAAAAATCCTCTAGCTTTAAGGCTTTTATTCCCACAGATTTGTGGCCTATGACATCAAAGAGCTGCAATCCAGATCAAGGAGACCTGATCCTGTGGTGCTGGACCTCCCCTTTCCCTTTAGTCACTGGTCCAGTGCCATCTCCCAGGGTGAAGGACTGATGCACAGATGACAATTCACAGCTCTCTGTTACTGGGTCTGTTGGCAAGTTTGTGCCTAATAACCCAGCTCTATCCCAGTGGGGCTGTTGTGGTTATATTGCCTGATGGTTTTGCTATGTATGAGATTTAGGGGATGACCTGCTGGAGAGGAGCTCTGTGGAGAAGGACCTGGGGGTCCTGCTGGGTGACAGGGTGGCCATGAGCCAGCAGTGTGTCCTGGGGGCTGAGAGAGACAATGGGATCCTGGGGGCATCAGGAGGAGTGTGGGCAGCAGGTCACAGGAGGGGATCCTCCCCCTCTGCTCTGCCCTGGTCAGGCCCCACCTGGAGTGTTGTGTCCAGTTCTGGGCTCCCTGGGATAAAAGAGACAGGAATCTCCTGGAGAGAGTCCAGAGGAGGGACAGAGATGCTGAAGGGCCTGGAGCATCTCCCCTGTGAGGAAAGGCTGAGGGAGCTGGGGCTGTTCAGCCTGGAGAGAAGAAGACTAAAGGGGGACCTTATTAATGTTTATAAATATCTGAGGTATGGGATGCAGGGGGACATGGGCAGCCCCTTTTCAGTGTCTGTGGGGACAGGACAAGGGGCAATGGCTGCAAGTTGGAGCGTAGGAAGTTCCACACCAACATGTGGAAGAACTTCTTCCCAGTGAGGGTGAGGGAGCCCTGGGACAGGCTGCCCAGGGGGTGTGGAGTCTCCTTCTCTGGAGAGATTCCAGCCCCGTCTGGACACCGCCCTGTGTGCCCTGTCCTAGGGACCCTGCTTTGGCAGGGGGTTGGACCCCATGGGCTCTGGGGGTCCCTTCCAATCCCTGTGATTCTGTGATTCAGAGAAGCTGTTGCAGGCTACTGCTGGCCTTGAGATTGGAAATTAAAATAGCCTACAATGAGGTCAGAAGGCAGGCTGCAATGTAAATGTGATCATCATCCTGCTGCCCCTCTCATAATTTTAGATCTGTTTCACCCAGCCTTAAGACATGTAGCTAGAGCAGACAACCTCCCCACACCATCCCATCCAGTCCTATTTTTCCATTATTCCTTTAACACAGCCAGAATAACATGCTCATGCCTTCAGCTTTCCCATATTGGGGCTTGATTAGCATTTGTACATACCTAATATACATATTTACCTCCAGTCTTACCGACTCACTGGGGAGCTGTCTTGTCTTACTCAGTGTGTTCATGTACTTCAAACCTGCCTGACAGAATCCTTTTCTCCCTCCCGCCCCAACTAAGTCTTGAATAAAGGATTATGTCTGATTAGTCCACGACACCTTCTGAACAGCATTCCCCCTCACTGCCTTTCTTCCTTCTGATGCCTTCACTTTGATTTACATCACAAATGAAAAAGTAATAAATCCCAGGTGCTGTTAGACTGAGATTTGGCATTTGAACCGTGTGAACCAGGGAAATTCTGGTCTTGTGTCCCCCGCAACCTCCCTGTTTCAGCTTTGGGGCATTCCCAAAGCATCCCCTGCTTTTTTTATGGTCAGATCTTTATTATCAAAAATGTACAAAGATCAAGATTTGCCTTTTAGTCTTCGCTCAGCTAATTAGCCTGGCATTATTGAACTACACTCCCCAGTTGTTTGCAAAGCCACTGCGATGATGCAAGTGATGGATGGGGTGACATGGTGAAGACATATGCTGGATTTCACCTGCCAGCATGAGAATAAACAGATTTGTAGTAGAAGAGGTGCCTGGCAATGAAAAGAAGCTACCTCCTTCAGAATCATAGAATCATAGAATGGCATGGGTTGGAAGAGACCCCAAGGATCACAGGGCTCCAACCCCCTGCCACAGGCAGGGACACCAACCTCCAGGCCTGGAGCTACACAAGGTTGTCCAGGGCCCCAGCCAACCTGGCCTTGAACACCCCCAGGGATGGGGCACCCACCCCCTCTCTGGGCAGCCTGTTCCAGCCCCTCACCATGCTCTCTGGAAAGAGCTTTCCCCTAATATCTTATCTCACCCTTCCCTCCTCCAGCTTCACTCCATCCCCCTTGTCCTGCCAGTCTCTGCCCTTTAACAAGCTGATTCCCCTCCTGTTCCTCTGCTCCCTTCAGGGACTGGGAGGCTGCAATGAGGTCCCCCCACAGCCTTCTCTTCTCCAGGCTGACCCAGCCCAGCTCCCTCAGCCTCTCTCCATAGGGGAGCTGCTCCAGCCCTCTGATCATCTCTGTGGCTCCTCTGACCCCTCTCCAACAGCCCCACATCAGTGTAGAGGTCTGTGTGTGTAGCTCATGTGGTTGCACATGCCATTTAATAGTTGTATGTATTTTTCTTCAGGTCCCAGGTCCTGGCATTAAGGGAGTGAAGAATTTCAGTTGGTTTTTTTCCTTTTTTTCTTAAAAAAACCCAAGCTGATAGAGATTTTAAGAATATTTGAGGCTTCTGTATAATGGTGAGGATGGTCTAATGTTATCTGGTGTTGAAGGGTGAGTGTTTTCTGCTGCTAGATGTATTGAGCTGCAGGCTTGTGCATTAAATGCAGCGGGACAGAGGTGTCAGTGAGAGAAGCTGGGAGCCAGATTGAGAAACTCCATTAAAATTAGTGAAAGGTTCAGGATGGGGAGTTTATAAACTCACACATTAGAGAAAAATAATACAATCAGTCTCAGTAGGCTTCAAAAATTCAGATATGTGACAGAAAGTCGACCCAATCATTTATTTAAAGAAAGTTGTCCTCTGAGAATTGGAAACTGGTGTAGGAAATCAGGATATCTGGGGCTGTGTTCATGCCTTTAATCAACTTGGGGTGGCAGCTTTGGTACAAGAGGGGATGCTAAAACAATCTCGTGTGAAAGACGTGTGACTGTACCTGTCATGTGGCTGCCCAAGTGCCTGTGGCAGAGAGATTAAGTGAGAGACTTTCAGCTACTGTAAACCCAAGCAGGGATGTATAAACCAGGTGGTTCAACAGACCCAAAGCCCGTGGAGCTGAGGGTCTCTCCCTGAATGTTTTACAGCAGGCAGAGCATGAGAAACCTTCCTGCCAAGGGGGAGAGATGGTAAAGCAGCTTTGACGTGCACCAGCCAATGCTGCCGATGGGCAAAGCCACTGAGACAGCACAGAAAGTGACAAGGTAAAGGATTGTTTCCTCACCGGGCCTGAGCAACTGTCAATAAATTTAATACCAAAGGGAAAAGAAAGACAAACACGCTGGGTTTGGGGTTTTTTTTTTTTATTTTATTTTTTCCTGTCTTGTGTTTTTTCTTTGCACTGGAACAGAGTTTTGTCATACTTCCCAGTAGCAGCGACTGATTGGTATTCAGTCAGAAAGTTTGGCAGATATATTAAGTTTCTTGCAAAGATGATCCAGTATTTACTCTGGTATGACTGCAAAGGCTCCAAATGGAACGATAATCCATAAAATAGGCCTTGAATGATGTTATTATAAATTCAAATTACGCCCTGAAATGCCAGGCTACAAATGAAGACTTAAAGGGAGGCGAAACCTAAGGCTGGTGTTAGTATTCAGCAGGGTGGTTTTGTTTGTGGCAGAGTAATCGCTGGGATTTTCATGAAATAACTGAAGAAAGAGGTTTCTAAAGGGAATCTATTTGCAATGGAGATACCCTGACCCGTGTAACGCAGTGAGGTGACCTCCTGCCCACAGAGAACACGAGCAAGTCAAGCTAATGAGTCTTGCTATTAAATCCCTTCCTATCTCTTATATTTACATAGTGTTGGCATATAGCATACATGTGTAATGAACTCTGGCAGCTTCATCAGGCAGGAGGAGGTTTGGATCCACTAATGAAGCTGGGGAGATGTGGGGGGAGTGAGCTGGGATACAGTCTAGGGGTTAGGGGCTGGCCTGCTGGAAAGCAGCTCTGTGGAAGAAGATCTGGAAGTGCTGATGGACAATGGGTTGACCAGGAGCCAGCAATGTGCTCTTGTGGCCAAGAAATCCAACAGCATCCTGAGGGGTATCAAGAAAAGCATGGGCAGCAGGTCAGGGAGGTTCTCCTGGCCTCTGCTCTGCCCTGCTGAGGCTTTGTCAGGAATAGTGTGTGTGGTGCTGGGCTCCCTGGGTCAGGAAGGACAAGGAGCTACTGGAGAGGGGACAACAAAGGGCTGTGGAGATGCCGAGGGGACCACAACATCTCTCTTACAAAGAGAGGTTGGGGGACTGTTTAGCCTGGAGAAGAGAAGACTAAGGGGTTATCTTATCAATGCTGATAAGTACTTGAGGAGTATAAATGTCTTTGTGCCTCTTAAATTTCCCCAGCTTATGTCTAGCCCTGATGGAGGATCAGAAACTGGCTGTCCCTTTTATGTCCCAGGCACCCACAGCTGCTGAATATCATTTGCCAGTGTAGGTTTAGGATGGACTTGGTGATGGAGACAGAAGCAAAGTGCAGAGTCAGAGCAATCTGAGGACTGTAGAAGTCAATGTAACACATGGAAAATTAATTGTATTCTTGCTCAAATGAGCTGCTACTGCATTTTAAACCAGTGAGGTGGGCTGTCACACTAAAAGCTGAACCTGTGTTTCATGCAGGGATGGTTTAATGGAACAGTTCTTGATGAAGGGTTTGGATATTAGCATCTCTTCTGCCTCCCAAAATACCTCCTTGGCACCATGCTCATCTTGTGCCCTCTCTTGTGTTCCTGAACTGTACCCTGGCATTGCTTCCCAGCCCCTTAGCTGTGGCTGGAAGTCATCTCCTCACCAGCAAGACCCAGCACAGGCTGGAAGAAACAACCCATCAATCATGGTGATCCAAAGGTGAATGACACACACACACCCCTTAAAAGAACAAAACACCCAACATGTTTTAATACAAACCAATTTTGTTCTTTTTATTCAGCTTTGGAGATGGAAAGGCTGTTTGAACTTGCAGAAGGGACCCAGAGTGGGGAATCTAACAGGCTCTCAAACCTATAACCAGGGATTCATGGTGGAGAATGTCCAGCTGGAGCTGCCAGCCAGAGCACAGACAGCAGGGCTGGGATTGCTGTGAAAATGATGAGATAGGGCAATATTATTGATGTCACGTATCCCAGTGATGGAGGCAACTCACCTCCTTCTAACTGATATTCCAAATTAAGAGCTAAAGCTTTCCTTTGACAGCAGGTGTTCTCATGCTTTCTTAAGGCACACGTGAGGAAATGTTGCACACTGCTTCACTAATCTCTTTTTGTGTAAAAATTAAGGTCTTCAGAGGGTGGCTTTCCCTTCCCCAGCTCATCCCCACCGTCTGCCTTACCTGAGGAGTGTTTTGACCAAGGACTTACTGGCAGGTTGCCTTCTGCAGGACTGTGCCCTAGGATGAGTGTTGCTGCTCAGGGTCAACCCCTGTTGTAGGCAGGTTCTCCCTTTCCTTTGCAAACCTGATAATCCTCTGTCTGCTCATGAAAGCACACAGGAGCTGGCTGCTTCCTCAGGCAATCCTGGCACTGGTCAGGCTCGAGCATCTCTCCAGAGGGGACCAGTGCAAACCTGCAGTGGCTGGGCAGCCGGAGCAACACCCTTTGCTCCAGCCAGATCCTTCACTCCAGGCAGGTTTACTCTGCTCCCAGGCACTGCAGAAAGCAGGGCAGAACTGAGGCATTCCAGCCTGGTCCCCTTCTTAAGACATCTCCTGTTTAGGGCTGAGGGTAGTGATCCTTCACTTCATCCAATACCACCTGCTCTCTCCCAGCTGCTATCAGCTCACCTTCATGGGTCCTGTCCTTCTCTGTACCCCCACAGCATCTCCTTGTGTGGGCAGTGCTGGCAATGACACAGCTCAGTGCTATCTGGTAACTACTTGGAGGCCAGGCTCTCCACTGGTGGCAGACACTAATGTGCCAGTGTGGGCTTAGGATGGACTTGGTGGTGGAAACAGGAGAAAAAAGCACAGTCAGAGCAAGCTGGGGACTGTAGAAGTCAGGGATGCAAGAGCTTAAAAGGCATGTTGAAGAATATGCAGAGGCCGGAAGATAGGCTGGCATCTCATCCAGGAAACATCAAGCAGCCTGCAAGTTCCCAAACCAAGTGGTTACTAACTTCACTGGAGCTTTGCATGTCTGGATCCTGGGCTGCAGCCCACCTAGTTAAACTCATCCAGGCATCATTTGCTGTGGAGATGGGCTGCTGGCAGCAGCAGGACTGAGCACGTCGCCTGAGGCTGCTGGCGCTGAGCCCACCAGCCAGGCAGAGGTGGCTGCTCCCCGACGTGGGGTCGCTGTGCATCGCCTGTTTGTGGAAAGCCTCCCTTGGCTAACACATTGTCCTTCTCCCTGCTGTTGTGCATGCATAACTGAAAAGGCAGTCAAATTATATCTCAGCTAGGAAAGAAACAGAACCTCTGGATGCTCATTTGCTGGTGCTCAAATCCCCCATGTACAGCTGGCTGGCACCAAACCACCAGCAGCTCATGGCATTGGGTTTAACAGCAGGTTGGGATGAGTGTAACCACCAGCAAAGAGCACGCAGTTGGCTGAGAGGCAAGTGTGCTTCCATGGATTTAGGCACTGCCCTATGATTGTGTGGGCAAGTGCACAGACAAACAACCTGAAATAAGGATGGTTAAAAAGTCCAGACACCCACCAGCAAGTTAAATGTGCAGGAGAAGGTACAGTGAATCACAGCATCACTGGGCTGGAAAAGCCCTTTAAGCTCATCGAGTCCAACCGTCCCTGTCCTGTGCTAAACCAGATCCCTGAGCACCTCATCTCCCCTCTGTTAAACACACCCAGGGCTGGGGACTCAGCCCCCTCCCTGGGCAGCCTGTGCCAGGCCCTGACAACTCTGCCAGGGAAGAACTTTTCCCTCCCAGCTGAGCTGACCCTGCCCTGGGGCAGCTTGAGCCCATTGCCCCTTGTCCCATCTCCTGTCCCCTGGCTGAAGAGACCATCGCCCACCTCTCTGCACCCTCCTGGCAGGGCAGTGGAGGTGGGAAGAAGGTCTCCCCTCAGCCTCCTCTTCTCCAGGCTAATCTTGCATTCAGGAGCATCATTAAGCAAGAATTGGGAATGTGCTGAGTTTAGCTTTGTTTATGAATTCCTTTGGGGTTCTGAGTGGTGCAATTGTAACAAAATGCAGTTGTTGGACTTTATTTATAGAGGGATTTATAAAGAAAAGACACACAACAGCTAAGTGGTGGTGTGTCAGCTTGCAGAACCCTTTGTTAATCCTGTGTTAAGCTAATGAAGGCAGTTATTTAGCATTTGACAAGGGGCATCATCAAAGTGAAGCCACCATATAGATTCTGCAGTGCTTGTTCTTTTTCTGCATCACCATGACTGAGGTTGCTATTCCATTGTGTCAGGTGCTGTGCAAATTCCTAACAACAAAATTCCTGTGATCTGAGCTGGACAAGAGGGATTTTTCTTGCCTTGTATTGTCACCTATCCCCTAATGCATGCTAATAACCCCTATTAGTAGCTAATACATGCCATTGAAATGTCAGAGGGAGGGGAGGGTCCCTTGGAAGTTTTTCAGGGTAAGAAGGATCAGAACTGAGTTGCTGGGAGTTTGGGCAGAAAGGTTCAGGAAGGGACAAACCCATAGGAGGGAATAATAGTAATAGAGCTGTGGGGGCAAAGGAAAACAGGGAGAAAATGGGAGTTGCGAAGAGGATGAGGCAGATGAGAGTTAAATCAGAGTGTGGCACCTTTGGCTCTAAAGGGGAATTTGCTTCCCTCAATAATGATGCTTCCTTCCTCAGGCAACACCAGGTCATCAGTGTGGAACAGGCTGCCCAGGAAGGGGGTTGAGACACCATCCCTGGATGTGTTTAAAAGATGGGTAGATGAGGTTTAGTAGAGATATGGTTTAGCAGAGGACAGGAACAGTTGAGCTCGATGGTCTTAAAGGTTTTTTCCAACCTTGTGATTCTCCTCATGGCATTTGGGAGATTTCTGTCCATTTTTCCTCTTAGACATATACAGTTACCCAGCCCCTGAGCAATTGTGAGAGCAGCATGGTACAATCTAGATCAAACCAGACAATTTGCTCTCTGCATGGTCCCCAAATGCAATTGATGCAGTTAATAGAAAGGTGAGGCGACACCAAAGAGCAGCTTTGTCTCCTAATTAAACCAAATTAGAACATCTTTGTTACTGGAAAGCCACCTGCTATTTCCTATTTCCTTAATGATTTCATAAAATGCTAAATGCCTTTCCTTATTGTCCTATTCCTGGAAATCACTACGTGCTGCTCTCAGGGCGAGGGGATGCTCGTGGCAGAGACGCAGCCGGCAGACCAGGCGTGACGGTGGCTGTAGCAGGAAGCATCCTCTCGGCTCTGACAGAGCCCTGTTGGGGCTGTGCACCTGCAGACAGCCTCCTGTGCCAGCACAGAGCCTGGCTGCATAGCCATGGTCAGCACAGACTAAACCTCTGCTCACAGCAGGGCCAGCTTCAGCCCTGGTGTGCTTCCGATTCCCCGCACGCCAGGCTTAGCTCTGCAGTTGAAATATTAGAGCTCAGCTATTTTTGGGCTGTGAATCCCTCAGGACAGAACTCTTACCAGACAACTCTTTGAGAGTTCAGCTCAAGCATCTTCTTTTATTAGTAACAATACAAACTAAACCAGCTGTAAACCCGCAGCCTTTGTGCGTTTGCGGCGCGTTACCCTGATTTATTCAGCTTTTGATAAGACCACAGCAGTCTCCTCTCTGAGGTGAGGTGAGATGGATTTTGGTGGCTTTGTGGAGCAGTTCTCAGGCTGGTTTTGTTCAAACTCACATCAGTGTATTTTTGGCAGAGGCACAATTCACGGGGCTGCAATTCTGCCAGCCCAATGCTGTGCCAAGGACTGGTTTGCTCCAGGATATTAGCAGGAGATATTGTTTCCGAGGCAAGATTTGGAGAACTGGTTTCTCTTACTTATGATCACAGAGATAAACAGGCAGAAGATTTGGCTCTTCTCTTTTTCTGCCTTTGTTTCCCAAAGGAGGACTTTAGGATGGTTGTTCTGTTGTGCTTTGAGGGCTTCCAACATGACTGCACTGCCCAGCCTGTATGGAGAACCTTGGAGTGTTGTGTCCAATTCTGGGCTCCCTGGGATAAAAAAGACAGGGATCTCCTGGAGAGAGTCCAGAGGAGGCTACAAAGATGCTGAAGGGCCTGGAGCATCTCCCCTGTGAGGAAAGGCTGAGTGAGCTGGGGCTGTTCAGCCTGGAGAGAAGAAGCCTGAGAGGGGATCTGATCAATGGGGATCAATAGCTGAAGGGTGGGACACAGGGGGACATGGGCAGCCTCTGCTCAGTGTCTGTGGGGACAGGACAAGGGGCAATGGGCTCAAGTTGGAACACAGGGAGTTCCCCCCCAATGTGGGGAAGAACTTGTTCCCAGTGAGGGTGAGGGAGCCCTGGGACAGGCTGCCCAGGGGGTGTGGAGTCTCCTTCTCTGGAGAGATTCCAGCCCCATCTGGACAGCGCCCTGTGTGCCCTGTCCTAGGGACCCTGCTTTGGCAGGGGGTTGGACTTGATGATCTCTGGAGGTCCCTTCCAACCCCTATGACTCTGTGATTCTGTGAAATGACAATTTAGCTGTGAATGGGCAGGCTCATCTATTCTCCCTTCATTTAGTGAGCTCTAAAAACCCAAGTCCCCATATTTCTCAAAAAACTCACTGAAATCATTGAGGTGACATTAGTACACAAGTGGCTCAGTGAAACAGAATTGGGGCAAGATGGCCAGTGATTCAAAGCCACGTTAATTTTCTTGTCTTTAAACATTTTTGGAGGAAAAGTTTGCTTCCATGGCAATTAAAGTTTTCCGTGGGAAGAAGTTAAGTAATCAGAAGAAATATCGACAGTGAAAATGTCTGCTACAGTTATAATTTGGAAATGAAATTCTGCTTCCTTCTGACTTTATAATGTTGGACTCGTGGGGATTAAAGAAACTGTGCAATTTTGGTTTCCTATTTTAAGGTTCCCTTATCTCCTCTTTCAAGCAGACCAAAATGAAATGTCTCATTTGGTTCTTCCACTGAAGAGGAGTTAAAAATAGATATACTGAAACACAAAACAAACACTGCACTCAGATTTGGGCCAAAGGCCCTATGTTTCCTGGGTATCATAGAAAAGAGACATTTTAGCATGACCTATGGCATGGTCTTTGAAATCCTGAAGACCAAGTTGGGCAGAATGAGGAGCTCAGTGTTGTTGGGCAGCTCTCCAAGTCATGGTACTCAGTGAAGCTGGTCTGGGGGACGCCCTGATCTGTCCTTTGCTGGGCAAGAGGGACAGGTGGACACTTGCCATTTGGGTTTTCTCTGTTTCAGAGGTGCTGTTGTCTCCTCCAAGGAGGCTCATCAGGGATTTTATCTCCTGACTTTCTATTCCCAGGGGATGGAGTGGAGCAGATTCTTTGTAGCCAAAGACAGTCATTAAAAAAAGCATGGTGAGAACATACGAGCTACAACCCACTGCTCAATTTACAAGTATTTATGTGACAAAGTCACACCAGTCCTGCACACAATTACACTGGTGACCAGGAGGTCCATCCCTTTTGTGATGAACATTCTCCTTCCCCAGGGTAGGGATATGCTGTCGTCACATAAGGAGCAACACCTCACCATGGATAAGAAGGAGAAAAAAGTGTTAATGTGAGTTTGACTGCTTATTTTGTGTTTATCCTTGCAATGATTGATATGTTGTGCTTCCAAGCACATTAAGCTGTAACACTTCTGTTAAAAGAAGGTTTTAAGCAGTGGATTTTTTATGAACCTTTATACGCAACTTTATTCCCTTGTTGACTTAATGAACAGGGTAGAAGACTGTGATGTATTAAGAAGACTCATCTTCATAATTGCAGAGTGCTTTCTGGTGCCATCGTGCCACTCCAGGCACCTGCAGTCAAAGGAAGTGGGGCAGGTTTTCCTTTCCATGGCTGTGCTGTCGGTACTGCCACGTTATGAAACGCAAAGGGAGATCAAAGGATGTCTTAATGGGCTGGCTGTGTCCCATCTCACATCACCTCAGTTTTACGCAGGGACTGGATAATCTTTGGAATGAAGCTACACTTGGCCTAAGCACAAACTGTTAGGGTTAAGAGAAGGTGAAATTCAATGGCTTCTGTTGTGTGGGGCAGGCACACAGATCATTTCAGTGATCTCTTCTCAATTCAAACACTGTCATCCTGTGTGTCTGCTTCCACAGCCTACCCGTGACTCAGCTCACGCTGTATTTAGAATCAGGGACAGAGCCTCTCTTCTTTCATCCCCAACTTCCTCTTCCTTTTATGTTCTTTAACCATTTCTGAGCTGGATCCCAGGATTTCCTTTTATCTCTGCCAACCCTGGTGATATAAATCAAGACACCTTGTCCCTTTGTGTTTCTTCCCAGCTGGGTACCGTTCACTTGGGGTGTTTCAGGATATCAAATAGTGGCATCACCCGAGGAAACAGCAAGGTGGAAAGATCAGAAGCCAGTGTGAGCAGCAGAAGGGACAGTGATGGCTTCATCAGACGAGGAGGAAAGATGCCAGCGACAGATGATGACAGCTTATGTGTTTCTTCAGCAACATGACACAAGTGAAGCTTTGTTGTTCTCACTATGGTTTTAGTAAGAAAACAGCTTTGGCTGAAGCAGACAAAACAATATAAAGAAGAGTAGGAAGAGAGGAAGAGGGAAAATGCTGGAGCTGTCAGTTAGAATTTATCTTGTGAAGTAACTACAACATTTTCTGGTCTTTCATTTGTCCATCAGGTTCTATCCTGAGCCACCTCACGTCCCTTCTGCTATTTCTATCACCATCCAAACCGAGCACTGAACTATTACCAGGGTAAAATAACTGGCACATCGCTTTTCTGTTTTATATGCAACAAATTCCTTCTTCAAGGGCATTTCAGAAGCATAAGAAACTCCTTGGAGTCCTTCTTTGATATATCGTGTTGTGTCCCCAATAAATTCTAACCAGAGTAGCTCTTCAAAAGCATCTCCCTTTTTTGCTCAAGGCTTTGGTGCATCATATTCAAATGCATTTCCCTGCATTTGCCCAGAACTGAGGGTTTTGATACATATCTTTGTGACAGTATATCATCAAATGATTTAGGAACGTTTCATGTTGGAAGACGTTGGCTGCTTAATTTGAGTACAACTGCACTACTAGAATTGCTCACAATCGATGCTAATATGATCCAGGGTTTTGAGCAACTCTGTCTTCCAACTATTTCCCTATATGGGTTTGAGTAACTATAAAAATAAACATACAACACTTCTGAGAAAGCAGCTGAAAAATTGCAGAAGTCCAAATATCCCTGATTACACAGCTGAACCAGAGTGGTAAATATTTCCCATTCCCCAGTGGTGGGGATCTGTGAACAAGAAAGAGGAGGCATGGTGAAGTGGTTCTGGAAAGGTTTACTGAGCTTAGTGGGGACAGGCAGCACAATTTTTCTGAGGCATGTGGCTGAAATTGGTGTTAATGCAAATGGGATGCTCAGAAGGAGGTTGCTTTGGCAGGGGGTTGGACTTGATGATCTCTGGAGGTCCCTTCCAACCCCTACAGCTCTGTGAGTCTGTGAAAAGGTGCTAGTTAGCAGTGAGATAATTGCTGTGCATGCTTATGTTTCTCTATAATTTCTTCACTATATCTAAAGGAGTATGGAAGAAAGAGTAAAAAAGAAGTTGCATGATGTAGGGCATAATGCCAAAGAGAAATATGATGAGGTAAAGAGTGGGAATGCAGACTGAGGAGTCATGAGGAGCTTTTGAGGGATGCATTAAGCTGTGGAATAGCCTCCCAAAAGAACAGGATGAATGCATGCCATTGCTGGAGACATTAGCTTAGGCTGAGCAAAACTCTAGCAAACAACTGGCAGTCATCACAAAACCCCTGTGATTCTGTACATTAACTAGTTTTATGGTCACATTTAATGACAAATTAGACTTTCTGGTTGTCCATGCAACAGCATTGTGGGTAAATATTGTGCACAGAAAGATATGCCAGTGAGTAAAAGTATAATCTTAGCATACAACATACTCCCTGTTGGGTTGTGCACACTCAGCAGGCTGTAGTGTTCTCAAAACTTCCCTAAACGTTTATTTATCCTAGTTCTGGGAAGAATTACATGGATTGTAGCACAGGCAGTGGAACCTCATTTCCTTCCCTGTAAAAATCAGAGAAGCCTGGCAAAAGCAAAGAGGGGAATTAAATAGACTTTCTGACACACAATGGGCATGGCAACATGACAGCATCAGGACCAACTGTGACAACCTCCCTCCTGTCCATTCCCTGGGAGAAAAAGCACCTCTGAAGGTGAAAATAAGCTGCAGGTTGTCATGGCTGGAGGGTTATTAAATCAGGCCATCAACTTCAGTTTTGTTAACACTCTAGTCAGAGGGAAAAAAGCCCCTTTGTCACTTGTTCTCAACTTTGATCACCTGCAGGCAACGGGCCCAGACTCATCTCACTCTTGTGCTTCTCCATGCAGATAAACAAGATGTGCAACAGCAGTAATGGCAGCAGTTACTGTTGTAAAAGGCACAGGCTGCAGAGCACCTAAGGCGTTTGGGCCATGTAGCTATAAATATTTTACTCAGAAGTAATGCACAACACAGCATAATCTTCGAAACCAGAGGTCCTATATGAAAGTTTAATTAGGGGAACAAATGAATATTTTGGTATATATCCAAATAAGAATGTCTTCATTATCAGCATCTTGTGCCAGCATCCCTGAGGCCATTACACTGGATAAAATTGATGGGCATTTATTCTTGCTTCGGCCCTGGAGTATTCAGTCTGTACAAGCTTGTGTTTCAGTTGCTTTTTTTTTTTTTGCTATTTCCTCATTAAAGCCTTTGCTTGGCACTTAGAAAAGTCCTTTGTCTTGCTGTGTTAAACGAACACTGATTTGGCTGCCACCGGCGAAATTTGCAGCGGTCTGAAGTTTGCAGACATCACCTAAAGCAACCCAGACACTGTCGCTCCACTGATAGTGCTGCAAGGTCTATATTTAGCTGTCCCAAGTGTATAGGTGAAGCCAGAAGGAATTTGAACCTTTGTAGAATCATAGAATCACAGAGCTGTAGGGGTTGGAGGGGACCCCCAGAGCCCATGGGGTCCAACCCCCTGTCAAAGCAGGGTCCCTAGGACAGGGCACACAGGGCGCTGTCCAGACAGGGCTGGAATCTCTCCAGAGAAGGAGACTCCACACCCCCTGGGCAGCCTGTCCCAGGGCTCCCTCACCCTCACCAGGAAGAAGTTCTTCCCCAGATTGGGGAGGAACTCCCTGTGCTCCAACTTGAGCCCATCGCCCCTTGTCCTGTCCCCACAGACACTGAGCAGAGGCTGCCCATGTCCCCCTGTGTCCCACCCTTCAGCTATTGATCCCCATTGATCAGATCCCCTCTCAGGCTTCTTCTCTCCAGGCTGAACAGCCCCAGCTCACTCAGCCTTTCCTCACAGGGGAGATGCCCCAGGAACTTCATCATCTCCGTAGCCTCCTCTGGACTCTCTCCAGGAGATCCCTGTCTGTTTGATCCCAGGGAGCCCAGAACTGGACACAACACTCCAGGTGGGGCCTGACCAGGTCAGAGCAGATGGGGAGGATCCCCTCCTGTGACCTGCTGGCCACACTCCTGCTGATGCCCCCAGGATCCCATTGTCTCTCTCAGCCCCCAGGACACACTGCTGGCTCATGGCCACCCTGCCATCTACCAGGACCCCCAGGTCCTTCTCCACAGAGCTCCTCTCCAGCAGGTCATCTCTTGATACTTGGATGTTATGAGATCGGGTGGGAATAATGGGGAAACACAGTATAATCAGTTTGGAAAATGGCTTCCTAGCACCCTTTATTCCCCTTCTTTCCCTGAAAAACCCCTTCAGAAGGCACTACATAAGAAGGAATAGTAATGTGTTTCTTACAATAGAGCAGACTAATAACACCCTGTGACATATAATATAGGAGAGCAGCCTGTGTTGTGTAGGAGGCAAATCTTGAGACAAATCAGCCTCCTGCAACCCATGCTGCCACTTTTATTAAACTGAGATGAGAAGTCCAGGATTCTTTATAGATTGATTCTTCCCAGTGCTGAGCACCCACTCACTTTGGCAGAGATGCTCAGCTATTCTCATCATCAAGCCATAGGTCCCTATTCGATCTGTTGGCTTCTTGTGGACCTCAGATTCCATTTCATGAGTTGATGGTATGATATTTCTGTACTGGTGTCCTGGTTGTGGCCAGGCCAGAGTTAACCTCCCTCAGCAGCCAGCACAGGTGAGCTGGGTCAGCCTGGGCTGTTTCCACACCACCTGACACCACTTCCCCATAAAAGCAGCTAGTTGGGGAAGGCCAGGGGCTTGTTGCTTCCAGGACAGCCTGAGTGTGCCTGGGGCATTGGTTGGGCCCTTTAGGCTGTTTTCTGTCATCGATGTATCAGTAAGGTACTCTGTGTTATCACTGGGTGTGAGAGTATTTGGCTGTTATTGTTCACGGTGATTTTTGTCAGTAAACTGTCCTTCTCCCAAGCCATGGAGGCTCTGTCTGTCTGGGGGCAGTGAGCAAGTGCTGTGTGGTGCTCAGCCACTGCTTGGGGCTGAACCACCACAACTGGACAGAAAATGTATGAGGGTTTGATGTAGTGAAGTGGCAGGACAGTGTGAAATAGGGTTTTCCTGTTGTTCCAAACTGGAATTTTTTGTAAGAGCTTTTATCCAATAACCAGTGAACAACCTGGAAGGTCGTGGGCAGTAACTTTAGCAGTGGCTGGGTTTTGTTGGGGTTGGACTGTACAAGTCAACTGGTGAAAAATGCTACTGACCTGAGAGGTTTGTGGGATGTGCTGGGGACTTTTTAGGACAATTGTCTGGAGCATCTCTAGAGTGGTTCAGTCCTTTTATCTCAGCTCTGTATAAATCAAATCCTGAAACTATGTGGTCTGCTGTAAAGAGGGAGGGTAGGTGTACAGTTCTGATTAACAACTTGGGGTTTTTTTGAGAATAAAAGCTAAGAAAGGTTAATTCCATTGCATCAGGAGTAGATAAGGTACCAGTCAAGATTCCAGCCTTCCAACTTGTTCCAGAGATTTCACTGGTTTTTTGCTCAAAAGCTACTGACTCCTCCTCTAGTGCCAAATTCCACAGTCATGGGAGAAAATGTAGGAATCTTGTAACAGTCCTCTCAAAACTGAGACATTCACACTCTTCAGACCCAGTTTTCTGCCATGAGACAATGATCATATGGTAGGTCTGGAATTAGCCCATTAAAGTTTGTGAGACACTTTCCATGCTACTCAACAGGCCTTGAATCATAGAATCCCAGACTGGTCTGGGTTGGGAGGGACCCCAAGGATCACAGAGCTCCAACCCCCTGCCTCAGGCAGGGACACCAACCTCCAGGCCTGGAGCTACACAAGGTTGCCCAGGGCCCATCCAACCTGGCCTTGAACACCCCCAGGGATGGGGCACCCACCCCCTCTCTGGGCAGCCCCTTCCAGCCCCTCACCACTCTCTCTGCAAAGAACTTCCCCCTAATATCTCATCTCACCCTTCCCTCCTCCAGCTTCACTCCATCCCCCTTGTCCTGCCAGTCTCTGCCCTTTAACAAGCTGATTCCCCTCCTGTTCCTCTGCTCCCTTCAGGGACTGGGAGGCTGCAGTGAGGTCCCCCCACAGCCTTCTCTTCTCCAGGCTGACCCAGTCCAGCTCCCTCAGCCTCTCTCCGTAGGGGAGCTGCTCCAGCCCTCTGATCATCTCTGTGGCTCCTCTGACCCCTCTCCAACAGCCCCACATCTTCCTTGTGCTGGGCCCCAGCTCTGGACACAGGACTCTAGATGGGGCATCATGAGGGTAGAGAGGGACAATCCCTTCCCTGTCCCTGCTGCCACCCCTCTGCTGATGAATTAAGCCTTTGGGAAGAGATTGTCAAAAGAAATTGGCAGTGGGAGCTGCAGAGGCTGACACGTGTGGCCCATGGGATATGTAAGCAGCACCATGCGATCTACTGGAGATAATGATGACTGAAAAGCCCCTTCAATTATTAAAGGCTTTCAAGCTGCTTCATCACGCCTGATTTTGCTGGTGGCTGCTGTTGCAAACAAGGTTTGCTCTCCTACACAAAGGGTTTCCCTCTGAGAAGAGAACTCTTCTTGCTGTAGAGCTGCTTCAGTCCACATCAGGTCTCTGACACGGCTTTGTGTGTTGTACCTCCAGAGTCCCCAGGGAAGTGGCTCGAACTGACATCCACCTGCTAATGCAAGAAGAAGGGGGAAAGAGTAAGGACATGCTAATAAACTGTGAGAGTCTGCTCAGAGTGTTTTGTTTTGGCCAAGGGAGTTGTGAGCCACAGCAGCCTCTGTGGAGGCAGGAGACATGCTGCTGCCATTCACTGCTGTGATGGATGGAGCAGCAGGGCTGATTTACAATCACTTGTGTCACACAGACACTTGCCCTTGTCCCTGAGCTATGAAAGGCTGTAAGAATAAAGGAGATAAATGGCAAAGTAGTGCAGCTGCTGAAATAATTACCTTCCAGAAATGTGAAAACAAACCATTTTTTCCCTCTCTGTTTCAAACCCAAACCCTCCAGCACCAGAGACCTGCAGGAAGGGGCTGGATTTTCAGGGTGCAATTTTCAGGGGGGATAACATGGGCTGTGTTTTTTCACTCTGGATGTCAGATCTACAGACTCTGGTCACTATGGGCCTCTCTGGTTGCCAAAAAATGCCTCCAAATCTCTTACTGGTGTTAAGATGTTGGGGTACAGTCAGTGTGCTGGCACAGATGTTTCTGTTGGCTGGATCAATGCAGCTATTTATGTTAGTAAATGAAACTGGTTGTGGGACACTGTCCCTACCCTGTGCTGTCAGCAGTGCCTGTGTTAAGGCACTGTTTGGGAAAGCACTGTTTGGAGCAGACCAAAGGAAACAGAACTCCAGTTAAGGATCATAGATGATTATGGTCCCCAGCTTCACTTCATGCTTAGGTTGTGTTTTATTTACTGGGACAGAGGTAGCCAAATTCCAGAGTTAGGATGATCGATGATCATCCTTTATCTTTCTCCTCTTGCATCATTCATTGCTTGTTTTTGACTGTTTCCTTTTCTGGAGACCATCATGGTTTAGTTTTAAGCAAGGAAGGTGTTTGGTGCTGGTTGTTGTAGTAAGACAACCCAGGCAAGCAGGTGCTTCCTCAGCCTTGCACTAGACCAGTGAGCTTAATGAATGGAGCACTCACCAGCAGTTCTGAGGTCATCATCAAAACCAGAGCAGATGTTTTGTGTCCTGGACCAGATCTCACAGAACATACCTGGATGAAAGCAGAGAGATTTGGCTGGCACCTGTCAATCACAACAGCTGGCTGGTTGTAAATCCTGTTACCAGGATTGCAGCTGCTGGCAGTGGCAGTGCAGGTGGAGCAGATCCTGCACAGCTTTCATGCCCATAGCTTCTCATCAGTTCCACAGTTCTTTAGCATCACATGTAGGTGGGGGGGCTCTGTGCTGAACCCATGGAGCAGCACCCATGCACTTTGTCCTGGCTGGAATATAGAGAAGAAAATAGGGCTGAATGGAGAACTAATGGGAGGCACCACTAGGATGGAAAGGTGCTATCTACAGCCCCTTAGACTAGAGTCTTCTTCCTTCTCCTCCTCTGCCTGACATTTAATAGAAAACCTTTTCATGTCCTTCAAGAACATCCTCAGGGCAGAGTTTGGAGTTCTTAGCTCAGGATGATGAGGATGGAGATGCCTCCTTATCCACTCTTTCTTAGGACATCAGGAAAGTTGTGGAGATTCACATGTACCTCTGCTGAGTCTCTCCCTGGGACTAACTTTAGGCACCTTTGTGTGCAGAGATTTTGGGGTTGCCTTCCTCTGGTGCCTGGTTTTCATAGTGCCCAGCAGAAGATGACAGGTTTTGTGTTTCACTGCATGAGGCATGTGTCTGTGTGCTTTGTGGGATTTAGCATATAAATCAGATGTTCCAGGGGCTGTCTCTAGCTTTGTGCTTCCCTGATTTCTGGCTGCCTGCCCTGTGACACTGGTTGCAGGCTTGCAGAGGCACTGGATGTCCACAGCTCTGTGTGGAGCCCCAGAACATGTTAGCAATGCAAAGTGGGCTAAAAGTACTGCAATTGATGTTTCAACACTGATGCCCACAATTAGTGAAGGCTTTCAACCCTGAGCACTCAATGCAGCTGCTCCAAGCCTCTAAAACCACCCCTCCTTCACCTAGAAAATTAAATGGGTAGGTAATGTGTCTGATTTTGGAGCAGTTTGAAGAGCACACAATAAATAGGGACTGGGATGGCATCCTGAACAATGCTAAAAAGAAAAATATCGATCCCCTCTTATTAAGGGGAAGGCTTTGTGCAGGGAATGAGGCAGAGGACCTGAGGGTAAAAATGGTGCATGATGGACAAATCAAAGATAGCATCAGAAACAGCTCCACTTGGAGGCTGAATGTGCATTTGCAGCTCTGCTTCTTCATGTTCCTTAATTTGAATTGTTGACATTATATCATGATTGGGTTTAATTTTTTGGTAAATAAGATCTGTGGATGCTGGATAAATCAGCATGCACTTAATGTAACCTTTTGTTGTGGCCATAGCATTTGTTAAGCTCTTGAAGGCAGTCCCTAATGAACATCATCAGCTGAATGATTTCAATTAACAGGAGAAACAGGGCCAGCCTTTTGTGGAAGGGCATTTTCTCTCAAAGATGCTTTTCTCTTCTACAAAAAGTGGCTGGTATAAATGTAGCAAAGGCTCCCATCTCTAGGAGGTGTAATTAAGATAGTCAAACCATCAAGCCATTAGTGGCACAGACAATTTTTTGTCTCTTTAACCTATTAATGCTTTTGGTGTTGAGCAGAGACATCCATTTATAAGAGCAGGTCAAGATATCACTTCCACTAAGGCATGTAATAACCCTATTAGACAAATTCTTGCTCAGCTTTGGCCAGAGTGGGCAAGCTGTGGTGCTGGTCCCTTGGGGAGGTGGCAGATGCTCATCTCCCCAGCCAAAATCAAGTCTGCAGGGTGAGAGGTTAAAACATATAGAAACTCAGGACCTTTTCCCAACCTAGCAAGGTATCTCAGATGCATCTATGGTCCTACATCCAGAGAACACCAGAAAAGATGCAGGATACTCAGAGATCCCAGAAATCACAGAATGACAAGGTTGGAATAGACCTTTAAGCTCATCGAGTCCAACCGTCCCTGTCCTGTGCTGACCCAGATCCCTGAGCACCTCATCTCCCCTCTGTTAAACACACCCAGGGGTGGGGACTCAGCCCCCTCCCTGGGCAGCCTGTGCCAGGCCCTGACAACTCTGCCAGGGAAGAACTTTTCCCTCCCAGCTGAGCTGACCCTGCCCTGGGGCAGCTTGAGCCCATTGCCCCTTGTCCCATCTCCTGTCCCCTGGCTGAAGAGACCATCGCCCACCTCTCTGCACCCTCCTGGCAGGGCAGGGGAGGTGGGGAGAAGGTCTCCCCTCAGCCTCCTCTTCTCCAGGCTCAACACCCCCAGCTCCCTCAGCTGCTCCTCAGAGGATTTGCCCTCCAGCCCCTTCCCCAGCCTGGTTGCCCTTCTCTGGACTCGCTCCAGGACCTCAGTGTCCTTCCTGTATTGAGGAGCCCAGAACTGGACCCAGCACTCGAGCTGCAGCCTCCCCAGTGCCCAGTCCAGGGGCACAATCCCCTCCCCAGACCTACTGGCCACACTGGGTCTGACACAAGCCAGGATGCCATTGGCTTTCCTGGCCCCCTGGGCACACTGCTGGCTCATGTTCATCCTGCAGCCACCCAACACCCCCAGGTCCTTCTCTGCCTGACAGCTCTCCAGCCAGTCTCCCCCAGCCTGTAGCGCTGCAGGGGGTTGTTCTGTCCCATGTGCAGCACTCTGCACTTGACCTTGTTAAACCTCATCCCGTTGGTCTCAGCACATCAGTCCAGTCTGTTCAGATCCCTCTGAAGAGCCTCCCACACTGAGGTCATTCATGTCAGTGCGAGTTCCTGAGCTTTGGGGAAAGGTCTGGGTTTGCATACATGGACACCTTGTTCTTTGCCACAGTCTCTCCTTATCTCACTATAACATTGCTAATAAGAGTTTCAAAATATTCTTTCAATTTGTCTTCCTAAACAATATGATACCAGCCTCTGAGGCATTAAGAAGAAAGTGAGCATTAATTAAAGCAGCTTCCACGTGGAAATACAATCTCCCTGTATAATTTTCATAGATTAAATCCATACTGAGGGCATACTGTTACCATCAGCAGGAACGTGATGTCAGATGGCTGCTGATACCAGCCATGTAAAAGAAAAACAATAGGGGGGTGAAAATGGGATTCCTTTGGGAATCCTTGGTTTGCAGAGAAAAAAAAACCCAGAGGATCCTGTTGTCTCTTTGGACTTGCTGGAAGTTGTGATGCACCACAGAGTTTGAAGAGAAGAAAAACGTGGCACTGATAATTTCCAGAGCAAGATGAGGAAGCAACACTTTTCCATCCCTGCTTGATGGGGATGGGATGTAAATCATAAAATCATTGAATCTCCTGAGCTGTCAGGGACCTGTAAGGCCCATGGAGCCCAACTCCTGGCTCCACACAGCCCCAGCCCAGGCAGAGTTGGCACTGAGTGTATCATCCAGAGGCTTCTTGCCCTCAGCCCAGCTCAGGGCTGTGACCCCTTCCCTGGGGAGCCTGTGCCAGTGCCTGACCCCCCTCTCAGTACAGAACCTCTTCCTGACACCCAGCCTAAACCTCCCCTGGCCCAGCTTCACACCGTTCCCTCAGGAATGGTGTCTTGTAGGACCAGCAGCTGCCTCCCAGCTGCACACTGTAGCACAGGGCAGGTGTAGCTGTCACTGTAGGGTCAGGGTGTCCTTGCAGCACACCAGGTCTGAAGATGTTCCCTAGGCTCTTCTGATGAGAAGAATGCCCAGGGCACAACCCTCTCCCACAAAGGGTTTTCCTCCCCAGTGCTGCTTGTGCAGGGAAATGTGACAGCTGGAAGTTTTGCCCATGGAGCAGTGAAGTATTAAGAGCTGACAGACGAGCCTCAACCCATGCTGGCACATCCCAAAGTCTAGCTGCTGGGCTATTAATTTGTGGCAATTTCAGCAGCAGCAGCAGCAGAACACGTACTTTCCAACCCAAATAACTTGAAAACAAGTTGTGCCTTATGTTTGAATGTCAATAAAGACGTGAGCTGAAGGAACAGATGTTGTTGTCTTCAGTGAGATTTCATCTCTGCATCCGATTTTATGGAAGACTTGAGTGACTCTGTGGAAATGGCCTCTGCTTGACACATACACCTTTACAGAGGTGTGTATCAGCTGTATATTATCAGATGAAATGCCTGTTAGAACCCATAGGTCTTAGTCCTCCTTGTGCATTAGGTGGGAAGTCCTGCTGGCGTTACCAAGGCCAGAGACTCATCTTCCTAGTGATGGCTTCTTGTCACTTACAGAGCTCCTTCTGGTCTGAAGTGCTTTATTCTGTCCTGGGCCACAGAAAACCCATAACCTGTCTCTTTAGTGAATATTCAATGTAAATTAGTGAGCATCTTAAGTGAACCCAAGCATAGTGTCATCAAAACAGTGACAGTGGAGCCTACAATTGTATTAGTTCAACTCAGCAACAGGACCAACCCCACTCCACCCCAAACAAAACCCAAACCCAACACCCCAACAATTTTCCTACACTTTCTGAGGCCATCAGCATTCACCTTCACCCATCTCGACTACCTGGGTAACCTAGCAAATCACCCTGACCCTGCATGCTGATTTCCAGCCTGCAGTCACTTTCTGGCAGCTTTTGTCTACTTGTAACATCTCCCAGCAGGTTGTCCTCTCTCTGTGGCTCTGTTAGATCTGAGCAGGGCACACTGAAGCCCTTGCTTCCCATTGCAGACACCTTTTTGACTCCAGTAAACTGGTATTTGCAGAAAGTGAACTTCCTTGACACGGCCATTTATCCTGAGATTATATTCCCTGTGCTTTTTTGCTTTGACAAATCTTCATCTGCTTCCAAGAGGACATTGAAAGATTAGGCAACTTTAATGCAAATAGGGTTGTGGCTAGCCCAGGCACTGAAAACTACTCCCAGTAGCTGAGCTAATTACAGAGAACGTAGCTAATGAAGGTAACTAAGTGTTAGCCATGCGTTCTGTATAAATATGCACAGCCAGGCAGATGTACAGTCGTCTGGTTATTACATGGCTGAATGGTAGCTGCTGTTTGATTACCAAGCTGGAGTCAGGAGTGTATCATATAAATAACTTTGTAATCAGTCCTTTGCCTCAGTTTTGCCTGATGAAAATTGCTTGCACAAGTATCTATTCTTTCATACTCTTTTTTTTTCCCCTAAGGGAATTTTTACAGACCACGGCAAAGGGAGATACCTTTAAATGTCCAGGATTTGCTCTCTCAGGTTGCCTCCCCTAGTTTGAACACAAAAGAGCCACTGGATGTGGACTCGGACAGTGGAGGGATGGAGGAAGAAGGTATAAGCTGAGCAGGACTGATTGGAGCAAAGGCTCCAAGCCCATTGCAAGCCTTTATGCTCTTCTGTGCCTTCCAGCATGAAACCCAACCCTCCTTTGCAGCTCTTGGGGTCCTGATTTGTGTATTTGCCTACAGACCCAGCTCCTCCATGGAGCTCTGGGCCTCTTGGACAGTTGCATCCTTTCCTGGGCATGGGCAAACACTGTGTGGGAAGCAGGAAGGCAAAGGTTTTACCCCCCATTTTTCAAGCCCTTCTGAATGCAGAGGGATTGCTCCCATACGTCTGTATTCCTGACTGACTCCAAAACAGCTTGGAGACTGCTGGAACTCTGCTTTCTGCCTAACTGGTTCTTGTCCACAAGGGTCATGTCATGCACGTTATTGACAGCCTGCAAGGCCTTCATTTACTGCAATACATCCATGTAAATAAAAGACAACTGCAGAATTACATCCAGATCATAACAATAACAGGGCGCCGGCTGCAGAAGAGGCAATCTGCTCAAGGTGTTCAGTGAGTCTGAAAGTGCCTCAGTAATACCTGTAATAAATAACACCAAATCTGGCAATAGTTTTCCCTCTCATTTTAGCATCAGAGCTGTCGTTAGAGGCTTTCACACAAAGACAAAAAATACAGCCTAATGTTCTTTGCTTTGCAGAAGTGCTCTTTCACTAACGCCCTACTGCGTCCAGATAATGGGGCTCTTCCCTCCTTCTGCCAGCTCTGCCAGGCCTTCAGCCTGAGGTTTGATTTGAAATTTTGATGAGAAATTGAGCAGCTGATTTATATTTTTAAGACCAGCAGCGGTGCATCAGCAAGCAGAGAGTTTACAGCTGCAACTTGTCAAAGCCAGCACAAGGTTTCTGACTGTCTTTGGGTGCCCAGGGGTTTTAAAAGAGACCCTGGTGGATGCTGGCAACTCAGCTGGCAGGGTACTGAAGGTCTCCTTTGGGAAGAAGGGGAACAGCTTGAATTTACAGCTTCTGGGGCTGGTTCAGGGCTGCCAAATTGGGGGAAATTCCAGTCTGGCATTTCCTGAGGCTCAGGAGAAGGGCTGCCCTTTGCATGCTCCAGGGAGGTTGGCTCTTATGTCCTGCTTTTGCCATCAGTGCCTTGTGTCAGCCCCACTGTCTGCAGCACTGGGTTGCACCCTGCCTGGGCACAGAAGTCCTGCAGATCATCAGGAGAGCCCTGGCAGGTCATGCTGCAGAGCAGGACAGCCATCACACTGCTGTGCTGTAGTCTTAGACTAGCCATGGAAGCTTGAGCCATGCTAGAGAAGACTTATTTCCTGGCTTCAGCTCAGAGCTCTCATCCTCCTCTGCCACATGTGTGGTGATGCCAGACTTGTGCCCATCCCCTGACCTGACGTGACTTTGTTTCACGTGTCAGATAAAAAGTGAGATGCCTGAGTGATGGTGACACCACACTTCCAGGTCCTTCAGCTCTGGCAGAGTGGCTGAAGCTCCATCTTCCAACTTTGCCATCACAACAGCTCCAAAAGATTGAGAAAGGCAGCTTTCCCTTCCTGAGCCTTGCAGGTTATGGCTCTCAAGCCCCACTGCCTGTTGCTGCCAGTGTGTTCCCATGTCACACATTTCAATAGGGACAGTTGGTGTCAGGAGCAGGACAGTGGTTCCAGCAGGAGGTAGATGAGGGTGTAGCTCCTTCACTGGCATTCAAGAGAGTAAAGAAGTCCAAGCCTTGTTGTGAGTCTGATAGTGGCTGCCCAAATCAGTTCAGGAGCTATTTGAGAGCTAAGTGGAGAACTGCTGCTTCAAAACCTTCTCATTTACTGCCCTGAGGCCTCCCTGGCCATGTGTCATTTCCCAGGGCAGGCAGAGCAGCTTTGGCACAGGATGCCAATGAAAATGCTTTCCATGATGGGACACCTTGTGCAAGAGAAAATGTTCTCCCAGTTCCTGCTAGGGAGGAAAATAGTGACTGTGGACCCATGCTGGTTCCAAGCTGGGATGGCTTTGTAGACTGCTGGCAGGAGAAAGCCACCTTGAAATGTTTTGGTAGCCAAGATCTAAGCCTCGTGCAACACGTGTTTTTTTGGCAATTAATTTGGGGATGTGTCTGAGCATCTGGCTCCATCCCTGCAGGTCAGGTAGAAGATCATGATGGCCTGTATGAATTATTCAGAGAAGCAGAGTTTCCAAAAGTTTTGGAGGTAAGCAGGGCTCCTGGTTGTTGTTTCACATAACATATACTTGCCAATTAGTTGGGCATTATTAACTAAGTCATGACACAAAGCATCTTATTGTGGGAGCTCATGTCACCTCCTATTAGCTCCAACCTCTGAAAAATGAAAATTTGTGGTCTGGAAAAAAAAAGGAGCGTTTCAGCTTTTCCATTCCAAGGCATCCACATGCTGCTCTCCCTGTCTAATTTTCCTGCTAATTTCCTGGGGTTTCTTTAAAACACAAACCCAGCATACCACAGTCTGGAGTCACGTAGGCAGCCTCAGGTTGTGAGTGCTTACACAAGCCATCAGAGCCCATCTCCGTCCCGCGGCCGCTCAGCCCGACTCAGTGTTGTTCCCAGGCTGGCTGAGTTTTGCCCAGGGGTCAGACAATCCTGTTGTTCCCTGTCCAATCCTGCTCACTGAAGCACTTGTCTAAATAGAAGTTGAGGTTTCTGCCTGCGTTCTTCTCTCCCTACTCAGGGTTTTGCTGTTTCAAGGTCAAGAGAATTCACTGTACTGCGGTGTTGCTGATGTATTCACCAGGAGATTAGAGGAGAGGATTTGAATAAAGTTGGAAAAACACCCCTCCTGGTGCAGCACTTTATTAGAACTGAACCTGCACCGAGCTTTCCTTTATTTTTTCCCCTATTCAAAGGAGTGCAGAAGCTAATTAAGTGCAGATCTTCATTTTTCAAGGCATTTTCAGATTCCTCCAAAGACAGGAATGAGAAATCCAGGAGCTGTCACAGAAATTGGGAGAGGGCTTAAAATATTGCCAAACCTCACTCAGTTGTTCCACGTGGCTCTGGAAATCTCACTCTTGAAAATCTTGCTCTGCAAGTTGCTGCTTCTTAAACCAGGAGACAGAAAGTGAAGCTCAGCTTTGATTTTTTAAAAGCGAATTTCAAGTAAAAGCTTTTCCAGAGAAGCTTGGACATGAAGAAATAAATTCAGTTTCTGATCTAATAGTCAACCAAAAGCTGGTAGGGGGGGTTTTGTTGGGGTTTGTGGTGGGGTTTTTTTTTCAGTAAAAAACCCAAATCTTAAGAGAAATCAACTTTGTGATAATTTTATAAAGTAACAGCAGCAGCATGAGAAATAGATGCTATTTTTCACACAGCTCAACTGAGCTAGAGGAAGTGAGGGTCTTACAAGGAAGGTAATTTACTAGAGCTATTCAGCTGAATTTTTCTCTTTCAAGTTGCCTGAAAAGGTCCTGGTAATGATCTGAAGTCTGGGTGCTTCTTTTCAGTGGAATCAGCCTTTGACTCTCTAGCACACTGGCAGCTAATGGTCCAGCACTCTCAGGGTCTGGCAGGATCACAGCCTTTCAAGGTGTTTGTTCCACTTGTGGTTCACCAACACGCTTCTGTGTGTTGATCCTCCAGTGACAAGCTGTTTGCAAGTGCTGCAGCCAGTGTAAGGCACAGCATCCCCCTGCACACCTTCCTCCCACGCTCCCTATGGAGTGCAGGCTTCCCAAGCAGGTGGTACATTTAGCAGAGAAGATCTCTATCTCATCCTTTGCAGCCTCCAAAACACTTTCTGGCCTCAGTCCCTGCTCGGTGTGAGCTTCCAGACCTCATCTCTTCATGCCTTTATCTCTCTTGCTTGTTGGAGGGGTTCTCCTCCTCCCTTGAGTGCCTGATGTGTGTTGCAGTAATGTCATAGAATCCCAGACTGGTCTGGGTTGGAAGGGACCCCAAGGATCACAGAGCTCCAACCCCCTGCCACAGGCAGGGACACCAACCTCCAGGCCTGGAGCTACACAAGGTTGCCCAGGGCCCCAGCCAACCTGGCCTTGAACACCCCCAGGGATGGGGCACCCACCCCCTCTCTGGGCAGCCCCTTCCAGCCCCTCACCACTCTCTCTGCAAAGAACTTCCCCCTAATATCTCATCTCACCCTTCCCTCCTCCAGCTTCACTCCATCCCCCTTGTCCTGCCAGTCTCTGCCCTTGAACAAGCTGATTCCCCTCCTGTTCCTCTGCTCCCTTCAGGGACTGGAAGGCTGCAATGAGGTCCCCCCACAGCCTTCTCTTCTCCAGGCTGACCCAGCCCAGCTCCCTCAGCCTCTCTCCGTAGGGGAGCTGCTCCAGCCTTCTGATCATCTCCGTGGCTCCTCTGACCCCTCTCCACCAGTCCCACATCTTTCTTGTCCTGGGCCCCAGCTCTGGACACAGGACTCCAGCTGGGGCCTCCCGAGGGCAGAGCAGAGAGGGACAATCCCCTCCCTGTCCCTGCTGCCACCCCTCTGCTGATGGAGCCCAGGATCCCATCACCCTTCCCAGCTGCCAGAGCCACTGCTGCTTGTGTGAAGTTTCTCATCCCCCATGTCCCCAGCTGTCACCTCTTGCACAGCTCCCTGCTCCGAGCTGCACGACCCAAGATCTTTCTCCTAATGGACAAGTTCTTCCCCAAAGCTTTATAGAAGAGAAAAAAGGCCAAAGGGAATTTTAATAGGCTCCTTTATGCCTTTCATTGTTCTGAAGCAATCTTATTCAAACAGGCTCTTGGAAGAATTTCTGTGAGCTCTAGAGGATCAATTACAATGAAGAGATGATTAAAGAATAGATAAAGGGTTTTAATAAATTATAAACTTCCCGCAGAAGAAATTAATGTTGGGGGAAATATTAATATAATATTCAACATTAAAAAAAAGTAAAAGCCATGCAACTTCCCAGTACAACACAAACCATCAGATGCCACAGGAATCTAAAATAGAGTATGCTAAAATTAACTGCAGCCATTAATAAATGCCAAAAAAATATAAGATAAAAGGAATCAGTGCACATGAAAAATGTTTATCTCATTTTTGTGAGCCTTTTCCCCCAGAGAAAAGCACTGAACTTGGCTGCCATGAAACATTTCCATTTCAAGAAAACCCATTTTTACCTGCTGGAAAAATGCTACACCCCTTTTTTTTCCTGGGTGGGTAACTGCAGTATCCAGTAACTCAGGTTCTTATCATCATCCTGCTGAAAAGCATCTGACCTTCTGATTAGTGATGCTGATTTTAATGAGGATGTTGAATGAGTAAACTGCTTCTCAAGATGAGCAGAGGGACCAAAATGTCACCCAGAGTCATTTCAATGGCCTAAGTTGCCCAGAGCTGATCCTGGCTGACCTCCAGCTGCAGAAATGACCCCTTGGGAAAAATCACACGATTCATATTTATTAATCTAAGAAGCCACGCTGTAGATCTGCACTATCCTGCAACATACATCATTCATTTCCAGGATGCTTTCAGACTCCACTCAGGTCAGGAACACGAGGTGAAAACCAGCAAGGTGTGTCTGAATCAACTTTGTGCCACTCCTGCTAATACTGTCAAACTCAATTACAGTTCACGCTGATGGCATTTGATTTCTCAGCTGTTCTATAAATATTTTTTCTTACAGGAAACAGCATCTCAGAATGTTGTGTGCTGGTAAATCAGCAGAGCTCGATTAAGCCCAGGGAAAGACGCTGATTTACTCCACCTCAGTTTTCCTCCCTGCATATTTATTCTCAATGATCTGGGGATACGCAGAGATTGGAAATGGCAAATGACTAATGCAGCTTTGTGAATCTCCATCCATCTGTCCAATCTTCCCTGGCTTATAATAACATGTTAGTCATAGGGAAGAAATAATATTTAATGATATTATTTCCCCCATTCATTTGCCAGTTGACTAATTCTGCCATGCCCAAGCAGCGTAGCATCTCTCTTGGAGGAATTAAACACAGGCCTTGGATGCTGCTGGAGAAAGACTATTTGCTGTGACACTCAGGTTAGCTATACCTTCTCCATGTGTTTGCAGCAAAGCCCTTCTTACACCGTGTTATTTACCCCCTCTTGGTTGTAAGCCATAGAGTCACTGGACTGCAACATAGAATCATAGAATCATAGAATCCCAGTCTGGTCTGGGTTGGAAGGGGCCCCAAGGGTCACAGAACTCCAACCCCCTGCCACAGGCAGGGACACCAACCTCCAGGTCTGGGGCTACACAAGGCTGCCCAGGGCCCCAGCCAACCTGGCCTTGAACACCCCCAGGGATGGGGCACCCACCCCCTCTCTGGGCAGCCTGTTCCAGCACCTCACCACTCTCTCTGCAAAGAGCTTCCCCCTAATATCTCATCTCACCCTTCCCTCCTTCAGCTTTAGTCCATGTGAGGTGATGAATGCAGGGCTTCCAGACTTGGGAAAGGAAAAGGAAGCGTTTGAGTTACTGCTACATAGTTCTTGTATGGTTCTTTTTAAAGCAACCCTCACACACACACTGTAACAATAGAGTTCCCTGCCACAGTGAGTCATATTCTTGAGCTGCTTTTAATACTCATGGCATCTTGTTAATTTATGAGTGTTTTCAAAGGTTCCACATGTTTTGGAGGGGGGGCAGTAAGCAGCAACTCAGAGAAATCTTTACTTACTAAAGCAAATCTTTCTGTTACTGGCTAATGATGTACCAAAACAACTTGGTGGCCATCTCAGCTGAGGCTTGCAATTAAAAAAAAAATCATAATAAAAAATAACAGAGAGTGACTCAGGACTGTTCTGCACTGAGTCGTGACCGTGAGTGACCAGACACTGAATTTCAGGCAAGTGGTAATTGCAGCATCTGGAATTGCAAACTAAATTCTTTACCTGCAGTGTGTTGCAGGGTGGGGCTGCCCAGGAGCATTGATCCATCTTCCATCATGAGCTCCCAGAAAAAGAAACTGGTGGGAGTAACATGTGTCAGAGACCTTAAGATGTGCCTCAGATACTCTTCTTGCAGTCAGGAATGCCAATGGCATCCTGGCTTGTGTCAGACCCAGTGTGGCAGCAGGGCCAGGGCAGGGATTGTGCCCCTGGACTGGGCACTGGTGAGGCTGCACCTCGAGTGCTGGGTCCAGTTCTGGGCCCCTCACTACAAGAAGGACATTGAGGTCCTGGAGTGAGTCCAGAGAAGGGCAACCAGGCTGGGGAAGGGGCTGGAGGGCAAATCCTCTGAGGAGCAGCTGAGGGAGCTGGGGGTGTTGAGCCTGGAGAAGAGGAGGCTGAGGGGAGACCTTCTCCCCACCTCCACTGCCCTGCCAGGAGGGTGCAGAGAGGTGGGCGATGGTCTCTCCAGCCAGGGGACAGGAGGTGGGACAAGGGGCAATGGGCTCAAGCTGCCCCAGGGCAGGGTCAGCTCAGCTGGGAGGGAAAAGTTCTTCCCTGGCAGAGTTGTGGGGCTGTGGCACAGGCTGCCCAGGGAGGGGTCTGAGTCCCCACCCCTGGGTGTGTTTAACAGAGGGGAGATGAGGTGCTCAGGGATCTGGGTCAGCATAGGACAGGGACGGTTGGACTGGATGAGCTTAAAGGGCTTTTCCAGCCTGGTGAGTCTGTGATTCCTGAACGAGGCATACAACCTCTAGCATTAGTTTGTAACACCTACCAGTGATTTGTGCACCAAGATCCAAACTGGATGTCATTGTGGGAATGTACTGCTGTTAGAAGGAACTGTAGTCATCATGGGTTGTTCTGATGTCAAGTTGTTATTGGGAAGGACTGAAATACCCATAAAGGCAGGCTGCCTAAAAACTATTTGGAGAACTATTACAGCACTGGCTGGCATCTGGGTTTGGTTTGGTTTTGTGCTGGTTTTTGAAAAGGAAAGGAAAAGACAATTCCATGCTTTTATTGATTTGATATTTCCTTGTTGAAAAAGTAAACACACCTAAAGGAAGGGGTTAAATAAATCTGAATTTTCAGGTCTATAGCTGGTGTAGTTGCAATGAAGAATTGTCTGCTGTCCCAGCCAGATTTGGAAAAAGAAATAGTGTATTTAAGCCAATGCCTGAAACCAATAATTAAGATTTGAAGTTTTAGGAGTATTAAATATAGACCAGGAAAAAAAAAAAGACATCTACGCCTTCATGTCCTCAAGACAAACTGATAAAACAGAAGAAGAGGAAGAATAATTAGGAATAAACTTCACATAAATCTGCATGTCATCTGCATAAAGCTGATCTCTCATCCATATCTTCAGATCATCTTTGTCAAAGGAAGCATGTGGAGGCTGAATAAAGATGAGCCCAATGAGAAACCCTGTGGGGCATCAGAGGAACCTGATTGAAATCAGAGCGGGTCACCCAACCCATGTGAATCTGATGGGTGGAAAGAGGAGGCAACAAACCAGAACCTGGGGAAAGACCATCTGCATTGTAAGTAGTGAGGTGCTGAGGACTGGGCTGGATCCTCTGGGTGCTGAGGAGCAGCACTGATCCTTTACCATGGCGGGAGGGAGAAGGAAGCTTGCTGGAAGACAGCTCCAGCTCTTGAGTATGGGTCTTGCTCTGAAGTCTGCCAGGATCTAGTGGGCTGTTCTAAGAAAAACCTCATTTTTCTTTGGGTTAACGCTGCACCAGTGGCCTCAGCACAATTCCTGTTGCAGATGGTGAAGTCTCCTGGGCAGAGCTGGATGATATCACTGAGGTAGGTCACACAAGTATAGTTATCTCCTCTGGAAAGCCTTGTCAGAGCCACGTCAGATTAAGCTGAGTTCCTTTGCCAGGCAGAGATGTGAGTGGCTCACAGGCTGTCAGTGCACTCTCTATCCATGGAGAACGCTGCACAGCAGAAGGAGCAGCTTCTCAGGTCTTCTTCAGCTGAAAAACAGGAGAGTAGATGGCATTTCACCTGCTCCCATGGTTTGGGAGCACCACTGGCCAGTCACCAGCAAGCTCTTTTAGTGGAACACATGGGAGTTAATAATGTTCACTTCTTTCAGTTGAGCTCAAATGCTGTGAACTCCAAGGTCTGCACCTGCAAGAGGCTGATAGATGGGATTTCTAGCAAGCCAGATGATTTATCTCAGTTCTCTTGCATAAAAGAAGCCCAACACCTGTCTCTTGCCACATTTCCCAGAAAGGTGGTGTGGTCTGGTTTGCAGATACCAAATGATGGAAAATTCCCAATGGTTTAACACCTTGATTCTGCTCCCAATGTGGGCCAATTGTCATTACAGATGGATCACAGCCAGGCACCTGGTGACTCCCTGCAGCTCTGCCTCTGCTCCCTGAGCAGAGGATGAACAAGCTGCCCTGAGGGCAGTGGCTGGGCAGACACTGGTGCACCAGGACATAAGGGGATAAAATTCATCCTGATCACTGGCTCAGTACTTTGCTACTTCGGGGAGCTACAGCACAGACATTGCATTAGGTGCTGATTGCACTCCAGCTTTGAAGGTAATTACCCCTTGTCTGCTAATTATCTCTGTGGACAGGTTTTTTTTACAGCAGCTCACCCCTCTCAGGCCTTCTGGTGCCATGTAGAATAATATTGGGATTTATGAAGGGAAAAACTCCCCTGCACACACTGTGGGAACAAGAAAAGTGTCAGATTGACAGATTAGGATGCGATGCCTTTTGTTAATTGTTTGTAATTGTTTTGGCACTTGTCCCAAGTCTGGATGTTGTACAGCCCCCTTGCTAAGGACCCATTGTTTCCCAAAGAAAAGTCAGGTTCTTGACAAAGGATTTATCCATAATGCAGATTTCTGGTGTTGGGATGATCTCGGTGAGGACACCCTTTATTAGTTGAAGCTGGGGAAGATGATGGCCCATTGCAGAGTTTGGACCCCAACTATTTTCCCTGCAAGTGTTTAAGAAACTCTGGTTGACTGTATTTTTTGCCTTCATGCTCCAGAAATGCAGGTATACATCAAAATCCTCCCCAATAAGCTTGAAGGGACACAACTGTCTCCATAGCAGCAATAGGGGACCCTACCACAGGCTCCTTATCATCACTTACTGTGGGATGTGAGCTGGGCTTAGTGGTTGGACACCACAAAATAAGAAGACATCTATAGTGCTGTCCACAGAGAACAGTGAAGTTGCCCTGGCTGTGTATAAATCCTGTCTACATCTCCTTTTCATCCCCAGAAATGATAATAAGATGATGAGCAGCTGTCTGTGCAGGAACCCTTATGGCAGAAGCCTAAGGAGGTTACCTTCTTTGCAGCTGTCTAAGCAAGTATAAGTTGCACATCAGGATTCAGCACATCCATGTGTACATGCATTCCACTGCAGAAAGCCTGTGTTTAAGTGCTTTGCTGATTCAGGGGCTAAATTAATTGGTAGTGATTTGATTACCAATGCCTTATACATCATTTCCACATTAAGTTCTAAATATTGTTTTAGATGAATTCAAACAATTACACCCTGCATCAACACCATTCATTAAAATAAATTATCACCTGCCTGTTTATTAATGGTGCTGCCTCTGCTGGACTTGTGGGCTGTGGGCTTACTGGTGTAAATCAGCAATACCCCATTGCTGCCAGTGGTAGGAAGTTAATTTAAACCTCTGAGAATCTGGCCCTGTGTGCTGAGACTAGTTTTTTAACACCTATGGTCCAGGTGGATCACAGCTCATCTGAGTAAAGTACAAGCAAAGTTGGCTGGATGGAATCCAGAATAAGCTGATTACCCAGTAGTGGCCTGAAAACACATAAATCATGTGCTCAAAGTATTGTGTTATGGTTTCTAATAAGCTTATCTCCCAGCTCCAGCAAGCCAGTCTCTGGTGGGAAAAGCCAATAAATAACTGTAAAATGAAAGAGGAATCTCAGAAATTATTACTGGGCTGGGTTTGTTTTTTAATTATTTATTAGGTGGGCTGCAGGGGAGTAGAGGAAAGCACTCTGTGCAAAGGGGGGTTATGCCCCAAGTCAGACATCATGCCCAACAGATCCACATGGAACACAGCAGATCAAAGCCAGCACAAAAATCTAGTGCCACCCCTCACCCTGCCCCCATCATTTCTGGACAACAGTGTTTTATAATCTCATTCAAAAAACTTATCAGACTTCATCTTCTATCTCCAAGCACTTGGACTTCCTACACACGCTGATACTCCCACAGGAAGTCAGCTCAGGCAGTTACTTATTTCTAGCCCACAACCACTTCTGGCCTGTTCAAACACCATTAGTTCTTGTCTCAGCATTTTTCTTTCCTTTAAATAGCTCAATTCCTTTTTCCATGTGTGTGTGTGTGTGGTTTTTGGTTGTGGGTTTGTGGGTTGGTTTGTTTGTTTGGCTTTGGGTTGGTTTTTTTTCCCCTTCTAGTTGTTTTTATTAGAAATGTGTGTTTTCCCTTTTGCTTTGTGAGACCCAATATCCAAACAACTCCAGGATAGATGGATTTTCTGAGTGCTCTGGCTCCAGGGAATACTTTCAAGCTTGCTTAAGAGTAAGAACCAGTTGGTTTAATAATGTAAATGATATCTGATCTAACTAGCTATAAATGTTGGGCTAATTAGGTCAAAGAAAGTATCCTGAGCATCCTACCACCCAACTGTCTTTGTGATTGGTTGATCACCTCTGCAGTGTCAAAAAGTTGTTGTTCTTGATGGTGGGTGACCAGTAATGTTGAAGATTCCCTGGTCTCACCACAGCAATCGACAGGGTCCTCCCTACATCTACCAGAGTGCACATCACCTAGGCAAAACTTGAGTGGGGTCTTAGAGAGAGAGAGAAGCCACAGCCTTGGGTGCAGAGCTTAGGGCTCTGGATTAGATGCAGAGTGAAAAAAGCAGAAGGGCTATTTTGGATATTTGACCTTGAATAGATTCAACCAGATGATGTGAGGAGCTGGGAAACCCAGGAAGCAGAGACAGGACATATGCTCCCAGAAGGTTTGCACAAGGACACAGGATCCCTAGACTTTGCCTTTGCCATAATATCCTCAAAACTGTATGACCATGAGAAAAATGGTTAGATGAGACCTTGGTTTATGATGCTGGCCAAAATGATACACTTTTTTTGCATACTTCATTTAGCAATATTGTGCCCTCACTGCTCAGATTTTAACTCCTTTGTAGCTGGGAGTCTCTCTGCTCTGTGTCTCTCTTTGCACTGCCTAGCACACACACAGTCCTGCTCCAGTTCTCACCCCTTTGTGTGCTATCAGATTAAACAACACATTCAAATAATGCACCCTAGGAATGTAAAAAAAGGAGGGAGGAAAACATGCCTTGAAAAAGTCAGGATCCTTAGAACAAGATGGACAGGTGGACAGATGTCTGCAGCCATCATATGGACAATGTGAAAGGCACTGTTGTTAGGGAAACCACTTTCTCCTTAGTGATTAAAATAACTTCTGATAGACTGCAGAAATCAAGTCTGGTGTGAATATTCTGTATTTTTTCCTCCCTCCAGAACAGCACCCTACTGAGGACCACAAGCATATTGCAAGGTTTTACCTTTTCTCACTTTGCAAAAGGATTTGAGAAAGTGGGATAGGTGAGAGGGCTGGAGGAGGGAGTGAGACTTTCTCTTGGTGGGCTTCATCCTAATGGGAGTGTTTGCAGAGTGTAAATACTCCCACTGAGATCTCCTTTTTTCCTCTGCAAGCACACCAGGATTTCATTTAAAACTCATTTAGATGCAGTTTTGCTTGTTAAATACACTCAGAGCTAACCCATGGGCTGGGTTTCCCAGCAGCCTAAGTCCCAAGGCACCCACACCCACAGAGAGACGTGACCAGTTTGTTCTCCTGCACAAGAACCCAACTCATGTTTCCAGTAGTGATGGGTTTTATAGGATCACAGGGTAACTGAGGCCAGAAGAGATCTCCAGGGTTCTCTAAGATCAGGTTGCTCAGGGACTTCTCCAGTCAAGTTTTGGCTATCCCCAAAATATTTCCAACCTCTTCAGGTTCCTGTTCCTGGTTTTGCCTACTTGCACGATGGAAAAAGAAGTAATTCTTTTATCTGGTTTTAATTCCACAGGCTGCAATTTGTGCTGTTTCCCTCATCCTTCTGTGCACATCTGAGAGGAGTCTGGATCTGTCTCCTCAGTGCCCTGACCCTATGGACATCATGTGGAAAGGACAGTCAAGGTACATGTCTGCACATCAGCCCTGGTGGAGTAAAGATGCCATTTATGTGGCCTCACTGGGATGTGGTTTGGGGATGTGATCCCTCATGGATGTGCTCTGGATCTATGTTTGCTCTGAGGTGGGCTGTTTTATTTTAGAGTCACAGACAGGTTTGGGTTGGAAGGGACCTCAAAGCCACCCCAGATACTGAGACACCCCCCCCCCCAACCCAGGGTGCCCCATCCATCCTGGCCTTGAACCCTGCCAGGGATCCAGGGGCAGCCCCAGCTTCTCTGGGCACCCCGTGCCAGGGCCTCCCCCATGCCCAGGAAGGATTTTAGCCTCAGATCTCTCACCACCCTCACAGAGAAGAAATGTTGGTGTCTTTTGTGAAAGGAAGTTATTATATAGGAAGATGACAGCAGCAGGATTTTTCCTGAGTGAAAAAAATTGCTTTACAAATGCCCCTAAATGTTGCATGTGCAGATCTGAAGGGTGTGAACCTAAAATGTGCCTCTTGCTCACAACGCCTGAGGGCTTCAGAGAGACAGATCAGTGCTCATTTTGCTTGTGTTCTGAGGGTATGGGAAATGCCTTCCCCCAAAAAAGAAATTAAAAGCTGACTTTTGGCTTACGTGGGGAAAGTGGAAGAGGAGGAGGAGTTTAATTGACTCTGCTCTTTCTCTGCTGCCTCTGGGTGCAACGAATGTGTGAATGTTCAGCCTGGCTATTAACAGCATCTCTGTCTCAGTTCCTCTATTTCTGTGGGCTCAAATATAAATAAAAACATCATCATCAATTCCAACAGCTCTTATTTTTGAGGCAGAGGCATCCAAGAAATATTTTAATACAGGACTTTGGTGTACCGCCTGTAGACCATGTGTATTGGAAGATACATCTGTGTTCCTTGTGGGCATTCCTTGGCACAAATGTTGGTAAATGTGATGAGTGAGAGGTGCAGAGATGTGTACAGAGGAGATGCTGGCCCAAACTGGGACACTAGCTGGAGCTGTGAAATAGCAGAGGGATATAATCATTCTGACCCAGCTAAAAAGCAGTTGGGAAAAGTCAGTTCCTCTTGAATCTTGGCATATTCACCTGATGACAGTAATTAGATATTTCTTAGACATCTTCCAAGAGTCTTGGCCTTTTATAAAGCCATCTTTTCTGTGGCACAATGTGACCTTTAATCTTTCCCCAGTCATCTCAAACACTTAGGTAAGGACCTGAATTTCGACTCCCTTCAGGTAGGTCATACCTCAGTTGCACATTATATATCTCAGATAATACCCACTTTCTTTTCTTTAATTTTTTTCCCAATTGCAAAAGTAATAAAATCACACTTTTATCTGGATTATGACTTGACTTTGCCTGCCTTTACCTTTTTCCTAGTGACATTTAATACTTCAAAAGAGCACACCATTTCCATGGTTAGAAAAAGCAGGCACAGATAGTGTGATGTTCAAGAAGGGAAGACGTAAGGTAACAAATCTGTGTAACAAACTGCAGCCTGTGGTCTGCACCACCCTCCAAGGTCCAAGGAGAGAGACAGATACCATCCTAGAAGATGGAACCACCCATTAGAATTTGTCACTCGTTGGACTGTAGCACCATGTAAAGGTAGGAGGGCTATTGCAGGGATGTTTACATTTTTATAGGCATTATGCCTCTCATTCTGAGGCCACATCTGGTCAAAACCCATGTGTGAACTCTTGTGCTTTCTAATTTTGTCTGTCTGGACATGAGCCACCAATGTGCATCTGCAGCCCAGAATGCCAGTGGCTTCCAGGGCTGCAGCACCAGAAGGGTGGCCAGCAGATTGGGATTCTGCCCCTCTGCTCTGCTGTGGTGAGACCTCACCTGCGGTGCTGTGTCCAGCTTTGGAGCCCTCAGCACAAGAAGGATGTGGACCTGTTGGAGGGTGTCCAGAGGAGGCCACAGCTGTAACACCTCTCCTGTGAAGCCAGGCAGAGAGAGTTGGGCTGGTTCAGCCTGGAGAAGAGAAGATTCTGGGGGGACCTTATAGTGGCCTTCTAGCCCCTGAAAGGTTCCTGTAGGGAAGCTGGGGAAGAACTGTTCCTGAGGGTATTGAGTGATAGGATGAAGGGGGGTGGTTTAAACTAGAAAAGGGAGATTTAGGTTGGGTATTAGGAAGAAGTTCTTCCCTCTGAGGGTGGTGGATCACTGGCCCAGGTTGCCCAGAGAGGTGATGGTGACCCTATCCCTGGAGACTTTCAAGGTCAGGCTGGATGGGGCTCTGAGCAACCTGTCTCTGCTTACTGCAGGGGGACTTCAACTAGATGGTCATTAAAGGTCCCTTCCCACCTAATGCATTCTATGATTCTATGATATTTTGCTTTGTTTAAAACTTATTAGCTTCTGGCAATGTGTGTGGGAGGCAGTAGATGTTGGTGGGTACCTTCCTGACATGGTTAAAGGAAGGTATAAAAGGAGAAATGAAATTGCTGCAATACTAATTCTGCCCATACCGCTCAACCTGCCTCTGAGTGGGACTCCCCATGCCTTACTCCTTTATGAAGACTTGGCTTTGCAAACTAAGCAAGCAGGTTAAGTACTCAAGTTACAGAATTATTATCCAGGCCATTCCCTGGAGCCTGGAGTGGAGTGGATAAGCCGTAAAGGCTGCATAATAAACCAGACCAGGAATTCTCAGCAGCCTCCCAGGCAGGCACGCTGTCATTGCCTTCTCTCCGTGGGGAGCACTAATTGTAGCACTTGCTGCAGTCCCCTTCAGCTTCCTGACAGAATGCCAATTCCAGGCAAGAACTAATTTATCAATGGCTGGAGTGGCTAAAGAGAATATATCTCCTGTCATGTTGCAGGCTGCGACTGCAGTGTTTCTAAAGCAGCTTTTGTTGCTCTCACAAATAATGCATGTTAACAGGGTGTTTCTGCGACGAGCAAGAAGGTCTTCCAGGCTTCTAGTCTTATTAGATAACAGTTGTTCTACATTAATCTGTTTTAATGAAGTTCTTGACCTTCTTCCTTGGTAGGCTGATGAGTAATTTTCCAAATAAATCTCGCCTCGCTCCTTAATCCTATTTTGCAAATAATCCCAATAACTCATGTATGAACACTTACATTAGGACTGTGAGAAGAAAAAAAAGAGAGCAATGTACACAGAGACTAATACTCTGAGTAATTACATGGTGTAGTACTTAGGACAGTGATTGCCAGTTCAGATTCATGGAGAACACAGTACACAAGAAAGATGTGAAAAGTAGACTATTAAGTCCCATAAAAATTTATGCAGATGTCTTCAACAAACCTGTGTGGTCATAAAGTAACCAGACAATGTAGGAAAAGGGTCTTATTTATGGTGCATTGCATAAGTCAAGAGATTTAGTAGGATCTTATAACAAAGTGAGAGTAATTAAATGCCTTAGAATCAGGAATTGGACACTGTAAATGAAAAATGTCTGAAGAGGAACAGTTAATATAGTATGTCAGTGTGTGTTTCTAGAGAAGTTAATGGACGTGATTAAATCTATTTTTTATCTCTCCCCATAAACCATATTGGTTCTCAGGTACTGAACTCTGCATCTGTGCAGGGAGAGAAGGGAGAAGGAAGGGAACAGTCACACCTAGATGGGTAGCACGGGGGAGAAAAGAGGAATAAGGATGTAGGAGATGCTTTTAAGTTTATGCCTTAGATTCAAGGGGGGGAAAGGGGACCTGCAGCAATTCATGCTTAAATCACCTCCCTACCCTTCCCAGCCTAAATTTCCATCCTCTCACTTGCCACCCAGGTGCATCCAGGAGTCTGATTTCCATTTCCTTCCAGGAAACATCAGCTGCCAAGTGGAAATGGCTGGAAATGGCTGTAAAGAATCTTCACAATAACAACAAATAAAATATGCCAGACCAAGGCTACACAAAGCCTGTTATTTTGGAATTTTTCTGTGTACCTTCTTTCAGGTTTTCATCAGCTTGGGCCCTCTCTTCTGGCTGCAGGAGACAACTAGATAACTGCAGTTGCGTCTTCAGATGTCTTTGTCCAACCAATGCTCCTGTCACCCAAGCTTGGACCAGTGCTGACAATCCTGTTCCAACATTTCATTTCATTCAGTGAACATGTGACTATCTTCATTTTTTTTTCTAATTCTGTTACATTTTTGGATGTGGCTCTTTGGTCTGAGCATTGGTAACATGAACAGTCCTTACTGTCCGGAGTAACATGGTCTAAGCCCAATCACAAGGATAAGGGATCTCAAATGCTGACATCATTTAAAAACCCCAACCCAATGGCATTACCTCTCCCAAGCACAGGTGTTGCTCCAATACCCACATCCCTTTACCATGCTACTCTTATAGTAGTTTCCTTGGTAGTTTAAGCTGAAACACCTGGCTGCAAACTGGGGCACAGGCACTTCTTCTTGTCATCCCTGGTTTGGGGCCTGGACAGTGGGGCTAAAGGCTGGCAGCAACAAAGCAGAGATGTGAACAAGGGACCCTGAGTATTTTGTCTGCCTCCTGCAGCACTCCTTAGTGTGAATCACAGAATCAATTCTGGGCTCCACACCATAAGAAGGACATTGAGGTCCTGGAGCGAGTCCAGAGAAGGGCAACCAGGCTGGGGAAGGGGCTGGAGGGCAAATACTCTGAGGAGCAGCTGAGGGAGCTGGGGGTGTTGAGCCTGGAGAAGAGGAGGCTGAGGGGAGACCTTCTCCCCACCTCCCCTGCCCTGCCAGGAGGGTGCAGAGAGGTGGGCGATGGTCTCTTCAGCCAGGGGACAGGAGATGGGACAAGGGGCAATGGGCTCAAGCTGCCCCAGGGCAGGGTCAGCTCAGCTGGGAGGGAAAAGTTCTTCCCTGGCAGAGTTGTGGGGCTGTGGCACAGGCTGCCCAGGGAGGGGGCTGAGTCCCCAGCCCTGGGTGTGTTTAACAGAGGGGAGATGAGGTGCTCAGGGATCTGGGTCAGCACAGGACAGGGATGGTTGGACTCAATGAGCTTAAAGGGCTTTTCCAACCTAGAGATTCTGTAATGCTTAATATGCAAGCAGCTTTCTACTCCCTGAGTAGGAACTGACCCGTTTTCAGGAATTCTTACTTTGTGCAGCTGAGCTGTTTTTTTTGAGGGAGAAGCTGACTGGATACGGCATTGCATTTTTCTGGTGCATTACAGGCAGGTAATCACTGCTGGGGAAGGGATGGAGAATGAAGTGAAATACAGCATCCTTTTTTTTTTTTTCTTCATTTTTAGCAAGATTTTGTTAACAGCAGATGCTACTTCAGAGATAGATCTTTATCCTAACCAAACATAAAATTTACTTTCTTTGAGCAGCAAGGAAATCTGCCCAGCATGTTAGCAGAGGTGAGCTGCAGCTGTTTATCTCCTAGATAGCTGCTTACAGGTATTTATGTATCCCACACTGTTCGCAGTGAGAGACACTGCTTAAGTGTTCCTTCATTAAAAGGAAAGTGTATGATAGTGGTTTTAAAACCTCAGCTGAGCATCTAGTGGCAGATACGATTCTCCCTGCTCAAGCTCTCCTGTGTTTTGCAAGCTCTGCTCTATGTTTTCCTTTGTGGCCCATAGGAGCTATGGGGAGTTTGTAACTACAGCATAGGTTTGAAATCAGACTGGGTGATGTTAGGGCTGAGCATGCTAGATAAAGATGACTGCATGGCTCAGCAGGACTGAGAGGAGATGACTGCAGCATGATTCCTACTTTTGGCACTAAGAAAGCAGCGTTGTCTTTAAAAAAATTGTCAGAGATGGTGAGAACCTTCTTAGCAGGCATCAGAGAATCACAGACTCATAGGGGTTGGAAGGGACCTCCAGAGCCCATGGGGTCCAACCCCCTGCCAAAGCAGGGTCCCTAGGACAGGGCACACAGGGTGGTGTCCAGACGGGGCTGGAATCTCTCCAGAGAAGGAGACTCCACACCCCCTGGGCAGCCTGTCCCAGGGCTCCCTCACCCTCACTGGCAAGAAGTTCTTCCCCACATTGGGGGGGAACTCCCTGTGCTCCCACTTGAGGCCATTGCCCCTTGTCCTGTCCCCACAGACACTGAGCAGAGGCTGCCCATGTCCCCCTGTGTCCCACCCTTCAGCTATTGATCCCCATTGATCAGATCCCCTCTCAGGCTTCTTCTCTCCAGGCTGAACAGCCCCAGCTCACTCAGCCTTTCCTCACAGGGGAGATGCTCCAGGCCCTTCATCATCTCTGTCCCTCCTCTGGACTCTCTCCAGGAGATCCCCGTCTGTTTGATCCCAGGGAGCCCAGAACTGGACACAACACTCCAGGTGGGGCCTGACCAGGGCAAAGTAGCTGCAAAACCAGTAAGAATGAGGTGTTTCAGGGTGGATCAGACTAGAAAAGATCAGCATGTTGTTCAAACTGTTAGAATAAATACAAGATCCCAGCAGCAGCCCTGTAACTGAGGGGGTTGGTGATGCACCATGGACCAGGTTTGACTTTGACCATGGGCCCCTGTTACTGTACTGACACTCTATGAGGAACAAAAAACCAGCTCCTGAGGTAAGTGGATATTCTACTGCTTGGGGGTAAAAGCTGTAAGATTGTAAGGACTGACCCAATGGGTGATCAAGGGATAGCTATGAGTTTGCAAATACTTTGCAGTTTGGGCTCCTGCATGTCCATAGACCATCCCCATGTTCACAAGACCCCAAGGTCAATGGGCTGGTGTGGTCTTGCTACCAGTGCCCTCACGTTGCTGCTTATTTTTCATGATGGTGTATGTATCCAGCCAAGTTTTCAAGTTAGTGAATAAGTTATTTTGCCTCTAACTGCTCATCTGACCAAATTTCTTCATGATAGCTACATTTTAGTGGCCTTCCCAAAATCAGGAAGCAACAGTCATCTCTGCAGCTAACTTCTTCCCTTTCCCTCTCTGAAGGAACGAAGTCCATCCAAGACTCACCTGCTCTGGACAATTTGATTTCCATTGCCAAAGTTGCTCTGCTGCCTTGACTAAACCACGTGGCCTCCTGCATCTCCTCAAGAGAGTTTAATGCCAGCTGCTAGGCCATAAACCTTAACCCAGCCCACCTGTGATGTACAAAACAAGGCTTTGCAGCAGGGACACAGCTGGTTTGTTGTCAGTACTGCTAATGCTCATCAGTATTATTTCACCACTGCTTTCTCTGCCTCTCATATCTCAAGTAGTCTCCTGTCATCTGGTCTCCTGCACCTGTCCTGTGAACAGGAGCAAAGGTTGTGTTTCTTTGCAGAGGGCTTGCAAGGAGTGTAGCACAGTGGGGTTTGCCATCAGTAGTAATATCTCAACACACTGGAACACACTCAGCTTTTGAGGTCAAATAGTCTTCTCAAAAATAGGCATTAAAGAATCAAAGAGATCTTGTTCCCATTCAAAATCTCTGAAATTTGGTTGGTGACATAACCAGAAGCCAGCAGCACAAGCCCCAAATATATTTATGTGCCTTTCCAAGTATGCAGAAGTCAGCAATAGTGAAATGGATCTGGAGAGGTTGGTCCAGTTCTAGTCTCCCCATTACAAAATGACAGGGACTTAATGGATCACAACGGGCCATGAAGATGATGAAGCATCTGGAGCATCTCATGTGAGGAGAGGCTGAGAGAACTGGGGCTGTTCAGCCTGGAGAAGAGCAGGGTCAGGGTGATTTACCCATGTTATAAACTACTGGTGGGAGGATGTCAAAAAGAGGGAGCTAGGTCCTTCTCAGTGGTGCCCTCTGACAGGATGAGAGGCAATAGGTATAGACTGAAATACAGGAGATGCCACTACCAAAGAAAATGAGGATGGTCAAACACTGGATCAGGTTGCTCAGAGATTTCTGTGGAGTCTCCATCCTTGGAGATAATCAATACTCAACTGGACACAGCCCTGAGGAACCTGCTCTTCCTGACCCTGCTCTGAGCAAAGCAGTTGCATGTGGGCATCTCCAGAGTTGCTGTCAACCTCAACTGTTCTGGGATACAGGGAATGGGGCTATGAGGCCATAAAGGCAGAGGACTGCTTTGGGTAAAGCTCAGCTTTTACATGAGAATATGTTTGGGTAAACTTGCTGTGGATATTTAATTTTTGTTTGATCACAGAGGAGATTTGTACTGAGAGGGAAGAAAACAGAGAATTCTGAGTATGTATAAAACCCCATGGAGTTTGAAGAGGCAACCTGGCTGTTTCAGGAGGGAGGGTCTGTGTCACAAGCTGAGGCAGTAACCTGGAGCACTCCTTCCAGTACCTCATTCATGGGAAAAACATGACTTGGCCATGGCCTGGAGTGCTGAGTGATGGGGAAAGTGCTGTAATTATATTATTTCAAACAGTATAAATGTGCCTGAGAATAGAGAGCAGCAGCAAACAACTCCCTGCTTTGCCTATTATGTCCAGTTTCATTATCTGTCAACATAGAAATGTCTGAGAGTATCTGGGAATACATTATAAATGATGGTCCCTACAGTCTCACTGTACTTATCTTTAACTTAAACACAAAATCCAGAAAATAAAAGTTATTTGAGCGTTTGACCTGTCCACAGAAGAAATTAACTTTGTTGGTTCTGATGGCCTGATGAGAGTAGTTAAGGTCAGGCTTATAGAAAACCCAGCCTGACCTCAGGCATCTCCTGGGTCACAGATGCTCACCCCATAACCTGCATCACATCCTAGTTGAGCCAGAGCAGGGATTTGGGGAAGCAACCCAGTTAGGATTTAGAGATGAACTCAAGTTCTCTCTGTAAATTGACTAAACAGGGCTGGATCCTCTGGAAAAGTGGAGTGCTGTCAAAAGGGGGGGGTGGGGGGGAGGAAAGCAAGCATGGGGAGGGATAAATATAATGTTTCTGAAGAGAAGCCACAATCAGAGTCTGGGTTAGACACACTCTTTGTTTTGAGATACTTGTTAAAACCCTGACAGCTTAAAGCACTCCCATGGAAAGGAAACATTGGAGCAAAATGCTGTGGGACCGCTGAGAGGGCGGGTTTTATGCAGCGAATTCCGGAGCTGAAAAGTGGAGGAACACGTTGACTGCACACCCAGGAGAGAGAGAGAGAGAGGAGAGAGAGGAGAGGGAGCAAAACTGGGTATGAGGCAATGATTGCAAAGCACTGTGTTTCTGCAGCAGAGCGAGGGCTGGTGCAGGTGTTCCCACCCAACGGGCTCTGCCCGGCTGCGGCGGTGCCGCGCTGGGGAATTACTTCAGCCTGGCTGACAGTGATACATTCACTAAGCTGTGATAAGTCACTCCTTTCACTTGTCTGTCCGGGCCCCAAGTACTTTGGTAGTGATAAAGTCCAAAAAGAGATTGTAAAGATTTCTACCTGCGGGAGCAAATTAAATCTCTGCCCCTGTGCTGCCCAGACTCTTGGAGGAGGAGATAATTTATGTCAGGAAGGGTGACTGAGCCTCTTGGCAGAGGGAAGGGAAGTGGAGGAGCTGAGGCTGGGGAAAAATTCCAGGAGGCAGAAGTTTGATCCCTCTATAGAAATCATATAGAAATCATATGAGGAACAGTGGAGAGAGCTGTGGGTGTTGAGCCTGGAGAAGAGGAGGCTGAGGGGAGACCTTCTCCCCACCTCCCCTGCCCTGCCAGGAGGGTGCAGAGAGGTGGGCGATGGTCTCTTCAGCCAGGGGACAGGAGATGGGACAAGGGGCAATGGGCTCAAGCTGCCCCAGGGCAGGGTCAGCTCAGCTGGGAGGGAAAAGTTCTTCCCTGGCAGAGTTGTGGGGCTGTGGCACAGGCTGCCCAGGGAGGGGCTGAGTCCCCACCCCTGGGTGTGTTTAACAGAGGGGAGATGAGGTGCTCAGGGATCTGGTTTAGCACAGGGCAGGGATGGTTGGAATTGATGGTCTTAAAGCTCTTTTCCAACCTTGTCATTCTGTGATTCTGTGATAGAAGAGAAATTGCAGAGATCCTCTGAGGCTGAAGTGTGGTGAAACCTTGAAAAATCTTTCAGTGTGTTGGCAGAAGCAGAGAAAAAGGTTGGCAGCCACAGCAATGCCATTAAAAAAAAATTCAGATTCTGGACAGCAACGTGCTTTTCTTGTACAATTTGAGGTTTCCTGTGCCAAGCCTGGTAGTTTTTCTCCAAACTAATTTTCATTCTCAGCACTGAATGAATTGTTCTGTTTTGCTTTGCGGTGAGCAGCGGTGCCACATCCTAAACACAAAGTCATGCAAATATACTAACCATCACTGATTACAAAGGCTGCTCCTCTAGGCTGGATTTCAGCCAGCAATTTTGAAGATGGAGTGTATTAGTGCCTGGGTTTTGCCAGTTCACAAGCTACAGTAAATAAATACCTCATTGAAAAAAAACCCCACACACCAAACCCTGTATATTTATTTTCTTCTCTTTGAACTCCTCATTTAAGGCTGAACCCATTTGTGGAGTTAAATGAGAATGACAGAAAACAATGTGGAGATGGCTCATAGGCATACAATGGATGTTGGTTTAGTTATAGTCTTTCTAGCCCAGCATCTGTTGTGGCACTCAGGCCAGGGTCTCCATTGCAAAGCACTGGAAAACTGTGCAACTGCACATGGCTAAAGAGAAGCTGATGGACAAAAATTAAAAGGGCAGCCCACTGATAAAGAGTATTTTGTCAGCAAGGGAAAAGGAGCAGTAGCATGTGCTCTAACAATGCTGTGCAAAGACTATGCTATGGCAAAAGATCCTCAGAGAACTTTGCTGTGGGAAGAAGTCATCTGAAAAGCAGGTGGCAGATGGTCAGATGAACAAGACCTCTCCCAGCAATGCTCCAAATGGATGATTAAATGCTTGGATCCAAATGCAGCGAGCTACTGAGGAGGAACAGAGGGTTTCTGTTGCATTGGTACTTAGTGCTGATGCAAGTGCAGCTGGATTATTGCATTACATCCTTTCTCTGCAGCTACAGAAGGTCAGTAGGTTAAACAAGGCTCATACTGGAACCAAACAAATCATAGAATCAAAGAATGGTCTGGGTTGGGAGGGACTCCAAGGGTCACAGACCTCCAACCCCCTGCCACAGGCAGGGACACCAACCTCCAGGCCTGGAGCTACACAAGGTTGCCCAGGGCCCCAGCCAACCTGGCCTTGAACAGCCCCAGGGATGGGGCACCTCTCTGGGCAGCCTGTTCCAGCCCCTCACCACTCTCTCTGCAAAGAACTTCCCCCTGATATCCAATTTAAACCTTCCTTCCTTTAGCTTCAAAATATGTCCTGGTAGCAACAGACTGCAGGAACACAATGTGGGTAATTTAGAAAGAGATTAAAAGATGACTTGATCATAATGAGTAAGCACCAACACGGGGAAGAGAAATTAAGATAATGGCCTCTTGAGTCTTTCAGGCCCATATGTATCAAGATCTAGTGGCTGGAAGCCGAAACTAGACAAATTAGGAGTAGAAACAAAATACATGCCTGATCATGAGAGTAAACTAACCCATGGGACCACTGGCTGGGTGTTGGGAAGCCAATAAATACATGTGTCATGGGAAACATGTAAACCAGTGAGGTGTGTTTCAAAAAGCCATGCTGATTATTTGCTGAAGATCTTCCTGGTGGTATCACACAGGATAAGAGGGATGACCTCAGGGTAAATAATCTAGGAGTTCATGACTGTCCCTGCTGATTTAGATGGGAGGAAATGAGAACAGTTAGAATTCCCTCTGCTCTGGCCTGGTTGGAGTTAGTCTTGTTTGTAAACCACATGAAGGCTGCAGAGATTTTCCCAAATACTTGCCTCATGTCCTTTCCTTGAGGCTCCCCATCACAGGAGGGCAGAAGGAGTCTGGAGTGCTTCACAATGACTCCTTGCACCCAGGCACCGTTCACCTGGGATGTGTCAAGGATGAGGAGACAGCAGAGTAAGATAAGAAGGTAATTGGGCAGCTGTCCCTGAAACACGAGGCATTTCATCCCAGAGACTGGCAGAGGTTAATTAAAAGTGTGAATTTCAAACTATTCCATTAAAATAGTACAAATCCAATTTTTAACACTCATTTTTAATTCTAAAACCATGGGATATGATTTATTTTGAGAGAGGATGTTCAGGTAACCTAAGATGGGAGCCATTTAAGCCCCAAATACATATACACTTGTGAAGGTGGGCTTCACTTCAGTGCTCTGAGCAGCCTGGTGTGAAGCAGGATGTATCTTACACCTCACAGTCTTGTGAAAGAGCCAGATGGGTGCAATTAATTTTTTAAACTACTGAGTGAATGTCTTCTTCCTCCTCCTGTGTCTACCTTTCCCACACAAACTGCATGTGCTTCAAGCATATGTCAATGCAAGATTTCCCTGTTCTCCATTAGAGGAGCACTGGTTATTTCTGTGCTTCAGGTCATCACAGAAAAGGTAATCGTCCAAATAAAGCTGTTTTTTCAACAGCTTTTGACATTTCAACATGCCTTTCAAGTTCCACTGGAGTGTAGGCATTTCACAAGCTGCCTGTGTCCAAAAAGCTACTTCAAGTCTTGAAATTCTGAAGTTTCTCAGTTCCTTAGGCTTCTGTGGCTTAAGAGACCCTGAAGACCCTGAAGACACCTCAAAAACCTGGAAGTGGTGTCCTTTCAGAAAACACTTGGCTTTCCATGAACGTGAATATTTAACATTCAGTTGAAGATCCAGGTGTTAAATGGGATTTCTTTGGTTTAAGTTGCTCACAGCTCTCACTTGCTCTGCAATAATTATTTGGGGAAGGAAGTTGGAACTTTTTCCATTAGCCACAGAAATGCAAGTCCTCAATCTCTTCTATATTAGAAAAAAAATGAAGCCTGGCTTTAAGGGCTTTCTGCTGAGTCAAATTTACACTATGTTCTTGTTGCTCAAACAAAACGTTTCAAGGGTCATTTTCAGTACAGCTGGAGTGGCTTGTTAGGCACAATCCATGCTTAAAATGTCTTGGCTGCAAGTGTTTCTACCACTACATTTCCATTGCAGCAGCTTTTCTGCTGCTTCATTTGAAGGCAGCATTTTGTGTGGCTGTGAGCACAATGCAAATGGTCTGTTACATCCCAGTTCGTTCCCAGCCGGGGCGAGGGGCACGTTAGGGCAGATCTTACGGTTCTTCAGAGGCCACCTTTTGTTCTGAAGAAGAAATGGGAAGATTTCTCCACACTTTGAGGTGTAAAAGCTGAATTTATCACTGTCTTGACAATAGGGAAATCTATTTCATCCCACTGGAGACAGATTGAACAGGGTGATTTTCACTTTATTACAGTGGCAGCTATTTAATCCAAGAGAGTTGTGCCAGTCCTGTGTGTGCTCATCTGACATAGGTTATGACTTTTGATTCATGGTTTATGAAATAACCTGTGGATTATTCTGCATGTTGCCTCAGAAATACAGTTTGGAAATGAGTGTCATGGAAGTTTGAGTCTTCCTCTAATTATCAGAGTGACCCTGGGAAATATTTAGAGAATTCAAATATTGCTTCTGAGAAATATATTCAAAACTGTTGAACCCAATACACAAAAGTTTATTTTATTATTATTTTATAATAAATCTTTATTTTATAAACCTTTTTTGCAAAGGTTCTTACATATTTCCAATGTTATGACAAGGGAGAATGACCCATGGTGCTTTGCCTTATCTGGTGCAATATCATGACAATTAAAGCAGGAATGAAGGAAGAACCAGCATTTATCAGCAGGCTGACTTGTCCCATGGCCCTGGCTTTGTTTTGCATTAAAACCAGTGATAGTTTAATACAGATAAATCTCTTGGGAGAAGGCAGATACCCTTGCAGTTCAGGGAGACCCGATTTCCATTCCAAGTGGAAATCAGTTGGGTTAAGCTGAAGGCACTGAAGGGTTGCATCTCAGAAACACCATATAGAAACACAGACCACGAGCTGTACAACACACATATGGTGGCTCTCACATGCCATGCTCAGTTCAGCTTGCTGCAAATGCTGTGCAGAGATTTCTCCCAGATATACAAGTTCATTGTGCTTCTGAGACCCTGGGCTTGCTCTGCACCCTGAGATTGGTCCAAAAGTGTGGGCAGAGGGGACTCCTGGAACTTCTGGGTGTGAAGACCTTGTATCAGACTGCTGGATAACTATGAATCTTGACAAAGAGAAAGTATCTTTGCTTCTTTTTCCCAGCCTTTTTTTTTTTTTTTCCTCTCTGTCTTTTCCCTCCCCTCAGAATGATTGTTCTGAGCAACAAAAGAAATTTGAAGAGACAATCAGCAGGGAAACCCACCTGACTGGCAGCTCCACTGAGGCTATTTAGCTGCTTTTAAAACAATTCTCAGGTTTGCAAAGAGAGCTTTCCCATGCAGGAATTGATTCCTGGTTTGCATTTGTGTAGCATTTAATAAATAAAAACTCTGATCCACCTGGAGCCTCCTGGGCCCTTCTGTATAGCCTGAGATCAACAAGTTCATTCAGTGCTGTAAATCACAGAAATGTAAGAAGGAAGCTAAAACAACTGGGTACATCAAAGCTCTGCACAGAGGGAAAATATCCCTTATTCCTGCTCTGCTCCCAGGGCAGACTGCTCATCTCATGTTCTTGCAAACAATCACCAGAGAGGAATCGTCAGCTCCCTGCTTCATTGGCATCACAGTTAAAGATGTTTCTCTAAAAGCCAAATGAAATCTTGGAGGTGATAATTTAATTTCTTCTTTAAATGCTGGTGAAAAACTGATTGCCTTCACATTTATGACCCAGTTAACCCATGTTATCACCCTCACCATACCCCATTCCCTGTACCTGCCCGTATCCCTCTGAGCAGTTCATGTTTGCTGGGTGGCTAAACACTTCTGTTTCTCTCCCACAAACTCTTCTCGTGTTCTAACATCTTCCTTGAAGAGGGCTGGAGCAGCTCCCCTACGGAGAGAGGGTGAGGGAGCTGCGCTGGTTCAGCCTGGAGAAGAGAAGGCTGTGGGGGGACCTCATTGCAGCCTTCCAGTCCCTGAAGGGAGCAGAGGAAGAGGAGGGGAATCAGCTTGTTAAAGGGTGGATAATGGCAGGACAAGGGGGATGGAGTGAAGCTGGAGGAGGGAAGGGTGAGATGAGATATTAGGGGGAAGTTCTTTGCAGAGAGAGTGGTGAGGGGCTGGAAGGGGCTGCCCAGAGAGGGGGTGGGTGCCCCATCCCTGGGGGTGTTCAAGGCCAGGTTGGATGGGGCTAACCCCACCCCGTGGCAGGGGGGGTTAGAACTCTGTGATCCTTGGGGTCCCTTCCAACCCAGACCATTCTATGATTCTGTGATAAGTGCAGTGATTAGAACATGGGTGGAAGCTCAGTGTCCTGTACCCTACCTCCAGCTCTCCCGTTAACATCCCACAGTGAGATCTGCCATTTGACTGACGAGCAGCACATCAATCACTCACAGTGAGTTGTAGGCAGCTAATACCTCCAAATCTTCCCCAGATACTAAAAAGGGAACAAGACCAGACACTGAGAAGATGTCAACAGCAACAACTACTAAAGATGCAGAGGGTGAGCTGAACAAAACTTCATCTGCTCGCCCAGCTTTTCAATTTGAATGGGAAATTGGACACAGATACGCATCCAGCTACGTGCAGATCAGCTGCATGGTAGTTGTTATTAATACTGAAGGCTCTCAGTTTCTCAGGCCCATCTTCTGTTGAGCTGCAGCTGAATGTAAAAGCTGTAAGCTGTTCAAGTGTTGTGACTGTAACACTGACAAATAAACCAGTGACACTGGCATTTGACTCCCTGGGTCACATTTCATTTAACTAAAGGAAATAAATAAGAGCACATGACAGTTCTGTTCATGCAGAAATAAGATTGTGCTGTCTCAGGAACTGGGTGTTCACACACAGTGCCAGGGTCTGTTGAACGTATGCAAAAGGTATACATCAGCTGAGTTGATTTGACATTAATTACATGTTAAAGTTTTCCTACAGTGAACTACATAGTGAATAATAAAAACAACCTCTAAGTGAGATCCCTCTCAAATACATCAAAATTGAGACTACCTTTGCAGTCACTGAAATCTGGCTGCTTGCAGAGAAAGGTGGTTGGTGATTCTGCAGTGACATTCCTCACTTGTTCTTCAGTGATGTGGAGTCAAAAGCAGCTTTTCCACAGACTCAGAGCATGGCTTTGGGAAAAAACTACTTCTATCAAGCAGCATATTAAGCTGTACATCAATGGACCTTAATTACTCTTTGCTCTCTAGCTGGAAATACAGCATCGTAGCTCTTCCTTTCTCCCAGTGTTGGTTGAGATGGATACTCCTTTGTGGCAAGGGAATAAACCACCACAAACCAGTAACAACTGCCAGGAATCTAGAACACCTGAAAACTGAAAGGGTTGGGCTTGTTTAGTTTAGAGGACAGATGTATGACAGCTTCAGTGTTTAAAACTCTGCTGCAGAGAGGAAATCTCTGTGTTCCATACCCAGTGCATGAAGCTGCTGGTGTGAATTGTTGTGAGCAAGATACCAGCTGTTAAGGAAACCTTAGTACTGGGATGGGTTGCCTGGGGAGGTGGGAGCATCTCCTTCTATCAGCAGAGGTGTCTGAACACAGTTCTGGGTAAGAGCAGCAGTAGATGTTTGAGAAGAGCTGAAAGAGGAGTCGTGCAAGGAGGTGGACGAGGTGACCTCTACCACGGCTGAAAAATTAGGTCCTTAGTTTCAGAGTCACTCACATTTCTCTCTGTAAAATGGGGACAATTCATAGCAAGCCACACTATTACCTTAAATCTGCCAGAGATTATGAGGAGCTCAGATGCTTCAGGAGCAAAGGAAGGGAGGTGTATAAACTTCTGAGGTTGACCAGCAGCCTCTTAAAACTGTGATTTAAGTGGCAAAGTGCTGCTGTGGGATAACTCAGATGCTGCTGTACCACCTTCCCTGCAGGGAAAGGAAGAAAGGAACCTAATCTTTTGTTTCCTAAGCATTAGCACATTCAATGTCAGACAGTATTTGAGAACCCAACCACAGACCAAGAGTTGTGATCTTTATTGTTCTGGGCCAGTTATGAGGCCTGTGTCCATGTGGTGATTGATGAAGGACTGTCAGCTCTTGCTGCATGAGAGAAGAATGAGTCCTGCAAAAAGGCCTCTCTTGTCAGGTGAGTGTTTCTGCTTCATACTGGGCTCCACTAAGACTGAGAGAGAGAGGATTGCTAACTTGATAAGGGAGCTTAAACTGGACTCCATCCCAAACAAGACTTTGGGCTGAAAACATACCTTCTGAATTGCAAGAATGCTGAGGCAGCAGTCCAGGGGCACTGCCCAAATTTGACTCTCAGATGTTGAGTGCTCTTGAAAAGAAATAACTCATTATTAAAAGGAGTTCAGCTGCAATTTAGGGTCCAGCAAATAAGACAGCCAAAAAAACCCCAGAAAACTTAATTTCTTTACTTTGAGACCATGACTGCAAGAGTTAAGCAAGTCAGTTGAGTTGTCACAGCTTAGTAAGCTACCAGTGATGAGCTGAGTTGCAGGACATCATTAGTGGGTTGTAGCAAAGCGATGGCTTAGGATAGGGAGTAGTTGAAAAATCTGCAACTGAGATAAAGACCATTACAAAGACCAAACTTTGGTAGCATGAAGAGGGTTATCTTCTCACCAAAGCATTCCCCTCCATGTGGATCTATTTTACCTTAATTGAAGGTATCAATTAAATAGAAACTAGAAATGTGGCCAAGTGCAACTCAAGTCATTGGAAAATTCAAAGAAAAATTCAGGTTTTCCTGTACTCAACCCAGGTCTCCTCCTACAAGACCTTGCAGTGTCCTAAATGCCATATCAAAGATTGCAGAGCAGATGAATCCTTCCATTTACTTTTTTTTCAAACTTTCAAATACAATTTTATCTGGGTTACAGATCTTAGAGCCAGAGGAAATGAAATTCCTAGGATCCTGTCTGACCAGCCAAGCACCCTTAGGTGTGCTCCAGGAAACCTCTTGTTTCCTGCTTGAGCTGAAACATCTCCTTTAGGCAATCTCCTTGCTTTGGTATAATGACTTCAGGTGGCAGAGAATTCACTATTTACACAGGTAAACTATGCCACAGGCTAACTGCTTTATAGTTTAAAAAAAAATAAAATGCAGATTTCCTGCCAGATTTCTCCCAGCTTCTTCTTTCAGAAGTGGATCTTCTGACACCTTTGTCTGGTGGCTTGGGAAATTCCCACCTGAAAGAAACCTTTCATGGAAGTGCTCAGAAAACAGATCAAGTCATTACTTCCACTTCTTCTTGGTTAATCTAAACAAGATAGAGGCTTATTAAGACTCTTGCTGTTCAGTAAGTTTTCTACACTCAAACTAAAACTAAATTACTTGTCTTCTTCTACATAGTTATCTCTGCCCTGCAAAGTATTGTTTTAAAATCTAAATATTCTGCAGGCAAGCTTGGGCTGTTATGTTCAGAAATTTTTTATTCCAGGTCATGTTGTTTTCCTGGAGAGATGTACTTGTTCAGCAAGAACATCTAAGGGGGAAACCTGGAATTTAAAATTGGCAGCTGGAAGTAAGGAGGTCCTGTTTGCAGCACATCCTCAATGTGATTGTGGACTAGGTATTGAAGAGGGATAACATATCCTTGTATTTAACACAGTAGCTGTCTGGGATTTGGAGATTAAAGAGCAATCTTTACACCTCAGAGGTAATCTCCTGATTAAATGCTGGATTTGGAAGTGCCCCAGGCTATAATGCAAAGGTCTGTGTGGGAAAAGAAGAAAAGGTTGTCCATTTGGTATCTGTGGGAGCACACACAGCGGATTTTCATGGAAGAGGCAACAAAACAATCATTTATTCAGCGTGATTTCTTATCAGGAAATTGCCTGCTTTTATTCTTTATTCACTGCTGTGGACTTGCAGCTGCTGGTACTGATGAACACCTGATCATTTATAAAAATTTCTATCATTCTGCCTCCCTGCATTGTTTCCTAACAGCCTTGTTGATTCAGCTCAAGATAGTCACAGAGTAAACATCTTGCTAATGTGAGAAGGATACAGCATTCAGACAGTCATGAATTACTGCATACTGATTCTTGATTTCGTTATTGAGGTAGTTACTGTGTGTCTGTTTGGGCTAAACAGAGATGTCAGCAAGAAGTTGTGAACCAAGAATGACTCAAGATAGCAGCATCTGTAACCCCTAAGGAATCCTGACTTTGCATCCACAGTAGTGGGCTCTCTACACTGCAGTGGGACCATGAGAACCTCTAAAGTCTGCTTTAGTCTGATCCCCACTCCACATTATCCCTCCCATGAAATGATTCAGCTCACCTTCAGTCTCCTAATGAGAAGCCAATCCTCAGCATCGCTGCACTAATAGGGGCAGAGCTTTAAATATCCAGCTGAAATGAGTTCCAGTTTGCCCCCTGTGTTCTTGTGCCACCATATTCTTCCATAACCTCTAAGCTGGTCTGCTCCACTTGTGTATTTCTGTTCCTCCCCAGACATCTACAAAACGTTTTTAAAACATCCTTTCTTAGAATGTCTTTGTTAAACCTAACAATCCCAAACTTCCTTCATCTTCTCTTAGGAGATCACCTGGTGCCTGATGCCCATTATAGTCCATTACAGTCCTCCTTAGCAATTGTTCTAGTGCCATTTTTTTTCCTTCAATGAACCTGTCCAGAACTGCCAGAGATGAGGTCTTCCCTGGGCTTGTTTCACTGGCATTAAGGTGATCCTTGCTGGAATTAGTCGTTTTCCACATCTTGTGGTACTCAATTTGTTTTTCTCCCAGCAGAACTGTGCTGGTAACTAGATGTCATTTCCATTCCTGCTAACTGGTGAGTGTCAGATGGGACAGCTGTTCTTCCCTGAGCATTGTGCTTGCACAGTGTTCTGCTGTCTCTTCAAATATGCTATTGCCTGTCAGCACAATGGCTGAGTTCATTTATTTCTCTCTAGGCCTTGAGGTCACCCAGTTCTTCCCCTTTCAGAGCTGATGATGCTCTAACAGATTTAATGGGAACACTGCTAGTTTAGATCATGGAATGGTTTGGGTTGGAAGGAACCTCAAAGCCCATCTAGTTCCACACCTGCCATGGGAAGGGTCACCCTGCACCAGCCCAGGGTGCCCAAAGGCCCCATCCAACCCAGCCTTGAACCCTGCCAGGGATCCAGGGGCAGCCCCAGCTTCTCTGTGCCAGTGTCTCACCTTACAGTGATACATTTATTCTGTTATCTAAATCTGGCCTCTTCCATTTTAAAGTAGTTACCCCTTATCCTACCACTACACTCCCTGCTGAAGAGTCCCTCCAGAGCCTTCTCTTCCCTAGGCTAACCACCACCAACACCCCCAAGTCCAGCTGTGCCTTGACTTCCCTGTTCCATTCCCCATGCTCCCAGTCCACATCCCTATAATCTCCTTCAGATGGGTCTGCCTGTCTCCTTGTCTATGCATTTTGGTTTTGTGGTTTAGTTTGGCTAAGAGGCCTTAACTTAGCCAAGCTGTTCCCCTGCCTGACTTCTTGCACAGTGTCCTAAGAAAGATGTATTTAAACATCTCCCAACTCTTCTTTGCTTATTGGCATTCTCCAGTGGGAGGGATCCCATGCACTAGCACCCTACGCAGCTGAAAGGTTGTTTGCTTTTGACTTTCTCTTGGTTCAGAGCCCTGACTCTTAACTTTTACCCAGCCTGTCCCTCAACACATTTCATTGGCTTCTTGGACTGTTTGCAGATGGCTGTGCTGCTTTTACAGCAGATGCCCAGGTGGTTGCAGTCCCCTATCAGGACCAGAGCCTGCAAGCACAACTCCTCCTGGAGAAGGAACTCCACATCAGTCTTCTCCCACTGATGAGGTGGCCTGCAATAAACACCAACCACAAAGCTTCCTCTGTCTCTAATTTTTACCTGTAAGCTTTCTACCTGCACATTGCTGTTCTTCAACAATAGCCCCATGCAACCAGTCTCACTCTTGGCATAGAGAGCAACTCCTCCACCTCTCCTGACCCTTCTGAATAGGTAATAGCTGTCAGAGTAGTCCAATCACATGGTTCACCCCACCAAGATTCTCTGTTACCTCTCAGCTTGTAGTTTTCCATCCAGGCAGCAGCTACCACCTCCTCCTGTTGGTTCCCCATGCTGCGTGTGTTGGTGTAGAGGCATTTCAGCTGCACCAATGGCCACATCATCTTTTTAAAGGGGTTGACCCTAATTTCCTTGATGTAATTCTCATTTTTTCCCCAATGCCTTCAGCAGCCTCTGGATCCTCTCTAGTGCTTAGAACTCCATATCCTCCCCCTGCTAAATCTAGTTTAAAGCTCTGTTTATAAGTTCAACCAGCTTGTTGCCCAGGACAGCAAGCCCAACACACCAATATAAATGCTAATATTCCCTGAGGAACTCTTCCAGTAGGCATGTTATAAAGAAATATTTCTTCTTTTAACTCTATTCCCTTTTTCTAGCCTCTTTCTCCCTTACCTTTGTGTTAACCTACACCTCATCTTCTCCTGCAAGATTTCATAAAGTCTGATACTTTATGAAATATTTTTTTAATAACATTACCAAATGGATTTGACATTTGGCATTTCTTGCCTGAGACTCTAGTCCAGCATCCCTGCATATTTCTGTTTAATTTTACCTCATTTTCTGTCATCACCATCTCTTCAACTACTTTTCTGTTAAGAAGTTGTTCTATATCCTTGTGTATAACCAAACTTGAATTAATTACTCATTGGGACCAATATCAGTGTCTCCCAGTCTTTGACCATTACTGGGTATCTAAGCACATGAATCCCAGTCCTGTATTGCTGTTTACCATGTTTGATCATTTAGGTTAGTTACATGGTCTAGCTACTTCAGCTATTGATGGCACATGACCTAAATGTAGGCTATGATCATCATCATCAGGTTCATAGTGTAAATAGATGGGGATGTTTAGAGTCCCATCAGTCCAGGTTTTCATGGAAATAATTCTATCCAAGCAGTTGTCAAGAGAAGGAACCCAGCTAGTTTTCAAATGGAGTTTTTAAAAAACCTGTTGGCTTTCTGTGATTGCTAAAGAAGGACTCTTCCAAAGCTGTCAGGGATATTGACCAAATGCTTTGGCAACAAATCCTTTCTCCTACCCTTGAACCCCAACTGTATTTACATCGTGTCCTTCATCCACGTGCAGGTGGCAATTTATCCTTTCAGGACTTGTTTATAGGGTTTCCCTTGACTTCATTGCTCCACTTATCTCTGCCCGCCCTCTCACATCTTCCTGCCTCACTACCTGAAACTCAGGTTCCTCCTGAACCTCTGGGAAGGCAGATTGTTTGGAATGAATCCAGGCCCAGAGCTGCCAACTGTGTTCAGGGCAAGAGAGAAAATTGCATGTGTTGAATGTGAAATGCCTCTGTCAGACAGCTATCAGGGCATCCAGTGGGCTAAATCCTGCACCATCAAGGGTTATGTTCATCCCAAGAGGACTGTAGGAAAATTCCTGTGTCCAGTTGTTGCTCAGCTTATGCCTACAATCTTGTCCTCAGCCCTGACTTCTGTGTTTGCTTTAAGATGGAGCAAAATCATAGAATTACAGAATCTGTAATGTTGGAAGGAACATTCAAAACCCATCTAGTCCAACCCCTGCAGTGAGCAGGGACATCTTCACTAGAGCAGGATGCTCAGAGCCCCATCAAAACTGAGATTGAATGTCTCCAGGGATGGGGACTCAACCCCTCCCCGGGCAGCCTGTGCCAGGCCCTGACAACTCTGCCAGGGAAGAACTTTTCCCTCCCAGCTGAGCTGACCCTGCCCTGGGGCAGCTTGAGCCCATTGCCCCTTGTCCCATCTCCTGTCCCCTGGCTGAAGAGACCATCGCCCACCTCTCTGCACCCTCCTGGCAGGGCAGGGGACGTGGGGAGAAGGTCTCCCCTCAGCCTCCTCTTCTCCAGGCTGAACATCCCCAGCTCCCTCAGCTGCTCCTCAGAGGATTTGCCCTCCAGCCCCTTCCCCAGCCTGGTTGCCCTCATGATTTGTATCTCCTCAATTCCTGCTGCTCTGGGTTTGTGTTTCTTTGATATTGTGGGTCCTCTACTGACCCAAAGGGACAAATGCATATTTTGACATGTCTTAGCACTATCTACAGGCACAGAGGGCATTGTGAAGCATGGAATGACCTCAAAAGACATGAAGTAGGCAGCAATTAAATGGGAAAACCACTCATGGAAGAAACTGAGTTACAGTTTGCTGTTAAAATTGTAACAGCTAATTTTTTAGAGGCTAGAAGTGAGTACAAGGTTTTGCCCAGCACTGGTTTTATCCTTCCTGCAGCCAAGGTTTATGATGCATTACAATTTCTGATTTGTTAATAGAAACCAAATCAATTTGTGAGCTTTCTTATTGAAAGCAGAATGCAATCACTCCTCTAACAGATTGTTATCTGTGAAGAACAAGATTATTTTGCAAGGTCCATGATGGGTTAAGAGTAATTATTGACTAACAAACACGCCTGGAATCTTGTACTGAGAGCCATGGTTTTCTTTTTCTTTTCAAGAGAATTTAATTTAAGTGATGTTGTTGTGCTCCTTGTGCCAAAAAAACAAAGCAGGAGATTCTTGAGAACACTGAACTCTTGGTGACCTCTCCAATGATGATGTTAGCACTTGGAAGTACTTGGTAGGAAAAAGCACACTGAGAACAGATCACAAGTCTAACCCTTCCTGCTAAAGGGGATCCTACGTGATATGAATTACACTCACCTCTGAACCACTTCACTGGGTTTCAAAGAAGCTGTAAAGCTGGACTAAAGCAATGGTCAGTTTGTCCAGTTGCCAATGGGATCCTGGGGTGCATTACAAGGAGTGTGGGCAGCAGGTCACAGGAGGGGATCCTCCCCCTCTGCTCTGCCCTGGTCAGGCCCCACCTGGAGTGTTGTGTCCAGTTCTGGGCTCCCTGGGATAAAACAGACAGGGATCTCCTGGAGAGAGTCCAGAGGATGCTACAGAGATGATGAAGGGCCTGGAGCATCTCCCCTGTGAGGAAAGGCTGAGTGAGCTGGGGCTGTTCAGCCTGGAGAGAAGAAGCCTGAGAGGGGATCTGATCAATGGGGATCAATAGCTGAAGGGTGGGACACAGGGGGACATGGGCAGCATCTGCTCAGTGTCTGTGGGGACAGGACAAGGGGCGATGGGCTCAAGCTGGAGCACAGGGAGTTCCCCCCCAATCTGGGGAAGAACTTCTTCCCAGTGAGGGTGAGGGAGCCCTGGGACAGGCTGCCCAGGGGGTGTGGAGTCTCCTTCTCTGGAGAGATTCCAGCCCCGTCTGGACACCGCCCTGTGTGCCCTGTCCTAGGGACCCTGCTTTGGCAGGGGGTTGGACCCCATGATCTCCTGAGGTCCCTTCCAACCCCTATGATTCCGTGAGTCTGAGAAAATTCTGGAGCAGCTTTGAGAGAACAGGGTTACAACCAACCCCACAGAGGGTTTTGAGTCATGTCATACTTTGTGCTCTTGCATAACTAGGCCTGAGGGTACCCAAGGCCAGTTCCCACTCTGATGGCCAAGTCATGCAGTCCTGACTACAAAGCCCTTTTGCTTTTGTCCCTGAGGTGTTGCTCCATTTGGAGGAGGCACAATAAACAGTAGGATCTGGACAAGTTGTTTAGCTGTGGCTAAAACCAGCAAAGTTGGAAGCAGCTTAAGTGGGAAGTGAAGCTTAATGGAGATGGGAGATGGAGAATATAACTTTCCAACAGGGGTGAGAGGCAACTAATGGGTTAGAAATCATATGCAGCCCCCACCATGGATTTACTCCATCTGAAATAAAAAAACAAGGAAACTCCATTAGTGTAATACATCTTTCACACAGCTGTGCCCAGGCAGCAGGCTCCTTGTGTGGAGGGAACAGCAATTTCTCCTGCTCTGAGCATTAGTACATTAGTGTCATCTCAGATGAGGAGGGAGAAAATGAGAAACCAAATGCATAAGGAATCTCGTTTCTCTGTATGAGCAGCCCACGGGACAGAGGTGAAACCTGCAATCCCAGCCCTGCAGGGGTGCTATTCAAGGACCAATGATGTGTTTCCCTGGCCCTGTGTTTCCATTGTTTGCTGTGGAGGTCCTGATCCAGATCTGAAAGTTTCAGGATTGCTGCCCTTCTGGTCTGGCAAACAAGGTAAAGAAGCATTTTGCTCTAAGAGGGGAGCAAACAGGATGCAAGAAGAATCAAGAAAGCTAAGACTGCCCCTGGCTTTAGCCCAAGCTGGCTCATTGGGTTCAGCATCCTTGATATACCATGGATTTAGCTGTTGAATCATGGACTGGTCTGGGTTGGAAGGGACCCCAAGGATCACAGAGCTCCAACCCCCTGCCACAGGCAGGGACATCAACCTCCAGGGCTGGAGCTACACAAGGTTGCCCAGGGCACCATCCAACCTGGCGTTGAACACCACCAGGGATGAGGCATCCACCCTATCTCTGGGCAGCCTGTTCCAGCCCTTCACCACTCTCTCTTCAAAGAACTTCCCCCTAATACCCCTAATTTAAACCTTCCTTCCTTTAGCTTTAACCCATCCCCCTTGTCCTGCCATTGTCTGCCCTTTTAAAAAGTTGATTCCCCTCCTGAAGTTTGCCTTATTCACACAATTCCTCAAATTACACCCATTTCTGGTGTCTAGTTTTGGGAGCTTGCACCAGCATGGTCCTGGGCAAGCCTGAAGCTGCCTTCACCCTCGCAGTGCTGAGCAGCCCAGTCCCTGAGCCATGTCTGTGTCCACCCAACAGTTGTGAATGAAGCATTGTTCACTTAGGTTGCCTGAAGGCTCTGCTCCACTGAATGTGTTTACTCTCAATGTTCCCTGTTCTCTTCATGTTCATTTTTAGCTTCTGATATCGTAGTAGTTGAAAAATGACACCAGGAAATGAGGGACTTAGTTCCTACCCCTGCTCACACCAGTGTCCTGGGTGACATACTCCTCAGCTACTCCCTGGACCTCCAAGGCAATGGGTCATTTAAATATCTTATAGGGCCTTAAACACTGGGATATGAACACTTCACACAATTGTTGTTGCTCCAGATGGTGTGAAGTCATTGCTTTTATCAGAAGCAAGCATCTAAAATACACAAAGAAAAAATGTGGATGTGTTACAGAGAGAAGAAAGCCAAACCCACCAATTCAGGGACAGAATGAGAAGAAATAAAGGAAGGAACAGTTCCAGAACAGAAAATCTGCAAATAAAGTAAAATGTGAGACCAACTATGAGTATTGTGTTCAATACTCCACCTGGAGTTGTGTCCAGTTCTGGGCTCCTGGATCTCCTGGAGAGAGTCCAGAGGAGGCTACGGAGATGATGAAGGGCCTGGAGCATCTCCCCTGTGAGGAAAGGCTGAGTGAGCTGGGGCTGTTCAGCCTGGAGAGAAGCCTGAGAGGGGATCTGATCAATGGGTATCAATAGCTGAAGGGTGGGACACAGGGGGACATGGGCAGCCTCTTCCCAGTGTCTGTGGGGACAGGACAAGGGGCGATGGGCTCAAGCTGGAGCACAGGGAGTCCCCCCCCAATGTGGGGAAGAACTTCTTCCCAGTGAGGGTGAGGGAGCCCTGGGACAGGCTGCCCAGGGGGTGTGGAGTCTCCTTCTCTGGAGAGATTCCAGCCCCGTCTGGACAGCGCCCTGTGTGCCCTGTCCTAGGGACCCTGCTTTGGCAGGGGGTTGGACCTGATGAGCTCTGGAGGTCCCTTCCAACCCCTACAGCTCTGTGAGTCTGTGATTCTGTGGTGAAAGCTGGTGCATTTCTGCAGAGATCAATAGAACAGGCCCAGCTACTGAGATTTTGACTGGTCAGCTATGAAAAGTTGCTCAAGTGAATATCCAAATGGTTCTACCTCTCCAAAACTGTGAGGAATGTGCCACCACAGGGGTCTGTCCCCGTGATCCCTCCAGGCCCCCATCCTGCATTAGCTCCTGGTCTTTGAGGGTGAGGTAAAGGCTTGTTGAAGCAGCCTGCTCTAGCAGCATACTCTGCTGTGTGGGATGCTTTCTGAGATGTGTCCTGATTTCTTGTTGAAGTTCTGGCTCTCTAAAAGCCATGCCTTTCACCTGCTCCATCGCTGTGGGGACCAGGAGGCATGGCTGGCCAGGTTGAGTGATCAGTATAAACATGGGAATAAAAGGGTCAGCACAGAGCAGTGCTATGCATTTCCTCCCCCTGCTTGATACTTCATCCCAGCAGTTAAGATACACCACTCTCTGAATTAATGCCACAGCACATGCCACAGCATGATGCTGCTGACCCTGCCTGACATGAGAAGCCATAAAAGGACACTTTGACAAGGATGATTATTTTCAAAAAGGTTTTAAAGTGTGATTACAGAAACTTCAATTTTCAAAAGCTGGGAGCCTATCAAAGATGTTCTCAGTATGTTCATACATATCTATAACTTGAAAGAAAGGTTGAGAGGGCTCACATCCCTTCCTGCTTGAATACTGGCCAAAATTGCCTAGTTAACTCAAATTACCTCCTGGGAGTGATCACAGTGGGGTTTTCTGCTTTTATCTGGCGAGAGGTTCTTAACCAGTTCTTGCAAAGCTGGGCCCAAGTTTCTATCCCTGTGTGTCCTACAGATGGGTCACGTTGTGCTGCCTGCTTCATCTGGGAGACCTCACAGACTGCTGCCTGTACTAGGAAATGGACAGGTCATAGAGATCCAGAGCATCGTTATTTATTTGTTAGAGCAAACAGCCCTGAAGAAATGTGCATGGAAAATACAGTCCACATGATAAAGGCCATATTAAAACGATATTAAAAGAATATACCCTCTTCTTTCTTCTTCACCCTTTCCTTTTTACATATCACCTTTTTTAATTTCCTATTGTATTCCTATTAAAAAAAATAGAAAAACTAAGGGTGGGGAGGAAATAAGGAAGAAAATTCAGGCAAGAAAAAAAAGGAACTGGAAGAGAGTGCTGATTTAGTCTGAAGATTCTCTTGTAAAAACATCAGACTCAAGGAAAATTCATGAGTGAAGTTTTTATCAATGTCCCATGAAACAAGGAGGGTCTTCCAAGTCATTCTGCTTGGGGTCACAGCTGTTGTTTCCATACCTTTGTTCAGTTGAGCTCCTCCAGAAGGTTACTCTTGACACTGAGGACTTCAAAGGTCCTCCAGGTGTTGCCACCTCTAATATATCTCAGCAGTGTGATGACATCTCGACTGTCTTGTATGCTCCCTTGTGAGCTCACTTCTCCCTCTGAACTGCTGTACCATGCCATCTCTCCCCTCTCCAGAACTGCTCATGCTTTGCATGTCTGAAATAGATGATTTTTAGCCAGTTTTCCATCATGACTTTCTGTTGATTAACATGATGAGTAGTAGTACCACAAGACCCAAATTCCTGGAAAACCTTATCAATCAGTTTCTCCTTTGCTCTCTCTCTCTCTTTCCCAGTCTCTCACTTCCACCCACATTCCCCAATGTTTGCCCAATCCCTTCCTCTCCTGCCTTTCAGAGGAGGCCAGAGGATTCATGTGGGAAATTGCACTGAAGGTAGGACTTCTGAAATCTGGGCAGATATGTCAATAACAATGCAGCTTTTCACAAAGCCTTTCATCCTCCCTGCCAAACTGGTAGCAGAAGTCCCAATTCTTTTATTAGTCAGGGTTTTAAAAGACACACATAATACCTTGACCTCCAGTGCATTTGCTTTCTGTGCCTACCTTGTTTAAAATGATTGCTAGCAGTTTGGGCAGGACTCTGCCAGCACAGAGGCATCCAGTGCCTCCAATTAAATGGATGGGATGTTGTTCACTGCTCTGAGACATTCAGCATAGACATTAAGCTCGATTTTGGTTTGCTTTCTCCCTTGTAAGTTACTGTTTTGACACTGAAATACTCACCTCTGACAATCTCATAGTTGCCAAGATCTTTCTGGATAAGCCAATAGAAAAGTGGAATGAAGTTTAACCAAACCTTTTCCCCCTTCTTTTGTCAGTTCTTCATAATATCTCTAGTCTACTGAAGTGTCAAGGTTAGTCAAAAGCTGACATTTCAGTGTGAAATAAACCTTTCTCAGGTTTTCCTGCAGTAAAATGCTGAGTTTCTGGATTTACTCTCCATGACTGCTTAGTGCTCATATATCACCACTGTCTGTGGATGAACCTCAAAGTATTGTGAGGAAAATGCTGTGATGACCTGGAGGTTACTGAATAGTGGTTCTGTGGCCTTGGACCACTCTCAATTCCAGGGCCATAAGAGGAAGAGTCTCAGCCAAACCAAACTAACCCTGCTCAAATAACCCCTATAGAGCAACACTGACCTGGGCTGAATGAGGGGCTGGTTTAGGGGGGGAAAAAACCCTACCAACCAACTAGACAGCTAAACAACCCCTCCAGGACCAAAGAGGATCATTACAAGCGTGGCTTGGTCAGCAGGTGGGTGTAAAGAGCCAAAGAGTAGACCCAAGTGCTGCTGTATGTTGGCTACAGCAGCAGGAGAGTTTGTATTTTAAAAATAATGATGCTAGTGCAAAGCTGGTCCACATCCACGTTCCCCTTGATCCAACCAAAAATTAGGAATGGACTAGCTGATAATATACTCCTCACTGGAGAGCAGAGCTTTGCCTTACCCCACACCAACATTGCTCACATTTGTGGTACTGATTTCTTCTCCCCTTTTGTGAGAGCAGATAAAACGCACAATAATTGCAGTCTACAGGTCTGTAATTGGGAGGACTGAAAGGAGAAATTGGAGCAAATTAAATGAAAAGGCTCATTTTTCTTAGACACAAAAAAAGAAATAATATGTATATGAGTGCCTGTTTGTCATAAAAAGTCATTTACAGCTCTTTTCAGAAAGGATGTGTGTGAGCAAGACACACGTGTATATAACAGAGACAAATTAAGCTCCCCTGAGTCAGTGGTGGCTCTGCATGGCATTGCAATACAAAGGAGAAATGCCAGGAGACACACTTGGTTGGACCCTGTTTGTAGGAGCCAGAGCACTTGAAGCCTCATGGGTCTGAGCACCTGATTCTCTCCAACCTCTTCCAAAATCCCAGCCTAGGTGAGGCAGTGGGGTTCCTTCACAGCCCGTTTGGCTGGGTGGAACTTTCTGCTCCAGACGTCCTGCAGCCAAGCCATCTCATCTGCCCCTCGGTGGGTGACATGGAATTTGCATGTCACTTCCCTCAGCTGTCACACATGATGCTGCATTGGCTGGTGACATCAGTTATCACAGGATTATCACAGAATTACCACAGAGTCACCAGGTTGGAAAAGCCCTTTAAGCTCATCGAGTCCACCCATCCCTGTCCTGTGCTAAACCAGATCCCTGAGCACCTCATCTCCCCTCTGTTAAACACACCCAGGGGTGGGGACTCAACCCCCTCCCTGGGCAGCCTGTGCCAGGCCCTAACAACTCTTTCAGTTGCCATGGTGATTACTCCAACACCTTGAGCAAATGCCAGACCCTTCCATTGCCTTGCTGGCTTTTTGGAGAGAATAAGGTCTTTCCAGCCTGCAATGGCAATGCCTTGTATTTCAGCCCACGCCTGCTGAAGCCCACATCTTCTGGCCAGATTTGGCTCTGCAGAGGCTGCATGAGTGAGCACAAATCTTTCCCTGAAAATCCTTCAGGCTGAAAATTCTCTGGCAAAGTCCTTCCACATCCCCATCAGCGTGGTCCCTGCATCCCTTGGCAGGAGGTTTAGAAGGAGCAGGGGATGGGTGCTTCAATACATCTTGGTGTCACTTAAGATTTTCTTAAGGGAGGAGAAAAATGAGCAGAAAACAGAGCAAGAACTGCCAGCTTTGTGCATGATGGGTATTTTTCATGCTTCCTTTAATGGATTTTCAAGTTTTCAATGTCTGGGTGTCAGCTGGAGTCTGAGCAGGGATCTGCCAGGGTAAACATGTCTGCCCAAGCTCCCTGGCAGGGAAAAATGCCCAGGGGTCTTTGGGAGAATGACACTGAAATACCCTGCCATGGATTTGCTGCTTGATGCTGCCATATTTCACTGTTTGGATCGGGGTTTTGGGGGTTTTTTTTCATATTCTTTTGATTTACATTTATTTTCTAGGAACCTTCTCATGGATCTCCCTATTCTTAAAGAAATAGGATGTCTAACTGCTCTGTGGTTAGAAACAACTACAAAAGTGTAAGAAATGAGTAACAAGGTCTTGAAAATGTGTTTAGTATTTCCTACCTTGAAGAAGCAGAGGCTAGGAAGCCATGAGGAAAGGCTGAATGAACAGAGCCTTGAGAACAGAAGCCTGAGAGGGGATCTGATCAATGGGTATCAATAGCTGAAGCGTGGGACACAGGGGGAAATGGCCAGCCTCTTCTCAATGGTCTGCAGGGACAAGACAAGGGGGGATGGCCTCAAGTGGGAGCACAGGGAGTTCCACACCAATCTGGGGAAGAACTTCTTCCTAGTGAGGGTGAGGGAGCCCTGGGACAGGCTGCCCAGGGTAGTATGGAATCTCCTTCTCTGGAGATACTCAAGACCTGTCTGGACACCGACCTGTCCAACCTGTCCTAGGGACCCTACTTTTGGGAGGAGATTGGACTTGATGATCTCTGGAGGTTCCTTCCAATCCCTAAAATTTTTTGAAACAAGGAGCTCAAATAGCAGATCTTTTCAATATTATGTCTTTTTACCACTTTTACATGTGGTCCCTGAATTGTGAAGATACAGAATGCCTATTTGGGACACTGGGAATAGCCTACCAAGGGTTTGCAACATTAGTGATGCACAGCAGGGTGTCTCCGTCAGGTGCAAACTCCCCATGGGACAAAGTTGCAGAAACATTCAGGTCGAGTCTCCTCGCTGGGCTCATGTAGTAGTTGCAGACACCCAGAATATCCCATTGTTGCTCATGTTGCTAGCAATTAACTGTATTTACTTGTGTCTGGTTGTTTCATTTCTAGCCATTCAGCTGTGCAAACACAGTCACACAAATCAGGCACTTAGGGATATGGTTTAGCATAGGACAGGAATGGTTGGACTTGATGATCTTAAAGGGCTTTTCCAACCTTGTGAGTCTGTGATTTGGTGAAATCCTTCTTTTTAGATTGTGAACGTGTTGAGTGCTGGGTTTCATCAAGGAGAAAGGACATGGGATCTGGGAGTCAAATGGATCCAATGTCCGGAAAGGATCAAGAAGACTGTGATGCTCCAGTGACTATAGCATGGACTGAAATCCACCACGTGAATTTCAGAGAAGACCAGAGCTTGAAATCCAATCAAAACCATACACAAGGGATGCAGTGGCAAGAGGAGTGGACCAAGGGATCAGATGTACAGACCAGCATGAAAGAAACCACGAAATTCCTTCACTGAAAAGAACTTGCAGGAGGGTTTGTGCGAGGTAACATCCCTGGGAAGATGAAAAGATAACACTCCAATTAAAGAAACAGGATAATGCAGTGCTACCTGAAAAAAACCCAAAGCCATCAAGCCTCCATCCAGGAGGCACAGGAATCCCCATCTGAGTTTGCTTTGCTTTCACTAGGCTGCACTCAGTGATTTTGCCACGGGAGATGATCTGCAGTTTATTTTAACTGGGCTGTCGGAGCTATTTTTGGCTTTGCAGTTGGAAAGATTCTTGTCGCTTGGCTCCAAGCAGGTTTTAAAACCAGGTACCCAGGGATCTGAAGCAAACAAATAACAGGACCTTTTCTGCTAGTCATGCTGCCTGCATTACAGACCCATCACGTTTCATCTGTCAGGCAGTTAGAACCTGCTTTCCCCGTCAACCACATATACTGCTGGCATAAAAGTCAAGTGTAAGTTGAAGCCAGGATTGTAAGCTGTGTATTATAGTTACAAAACAGACTCTGCACTCCCCTTGCTAAACAATTAACAAACATTCTAGTCCTCATAATACAGAATACTTTCTTCTTAAGCTTTGGGTGATTAATGTAGAAGGAAAGACTGGGGTATCGTGTTAACTGAGTGGCAGAGTGATGCGACAGGATTTTCTGTCACTTGGAAATATGAAATGGTTCCAGTCAGAGGGTAACACTGATGTTTCTTATGCTAAATGACTACCCAAAAAAAGCAGAAACAAAGCCAAATGCACACTTGACTGGACAGATTCATCTCTTCTAGTGAATCTGCTTAAAATGAGATGTCCCACCTAAGGTGGACTCTCTGCTTTCATCCCTGGCTACTTATCTCTTGTGTCTTAGACACACTTGCCTCCAGGCATGATGAGCTGCCTTTAGGATCTGCCCATCTCTCTCCACTACCAAAGGCACCTGGGCCTTAACATAAGTCCTCACCTTTTCAATACCAAAACCTAACAGAGATAAATTACAGACCTACTCCCAGGCCAGCAGTCAGTAGCTAGAACTGGAAAGGGACCACTGGTCATGGAGCCCAGGCTCCTGCACCGCAGGACTCCGCACCACACGGAGCTCAGCTTTGAGAAGAATTAATCACCAACTCTGCCCATTCCTACTCTCCAGTTCATTCATTTTGCAAACAAGCCCAAGTTCCCTTTTGATTCTCTGTTTTCAAATGTCCTTTGCCTGTGTCCAAAACATTCCCAACCAAAAGGGGAATGACTCACTTTCAGAAGATGGCAAAGTCTGAATCATTAAAAAACTCCCAATAATCAGGGTACTCTTGGGTTTTGTTTTGCAAATCTTTGGCTGCATGCTCAGACTCACATATTTTAAAACCTAAATTTTAACATTTTTTAAAAAATTCAGATGGGTTCAAGTTCCATAGTTGTGACTCTAATCGCTCAATCAAACCCACTGAATTAATTAGGAAGGTTCATATTTGGATTCTCTGGCTTTCCTTATGCAGTCACAGGAGTGATACAACCACACAGTGAACACAGATTCATAGAATCCCAGACTGGTCTGGGTTGGAAGGGACCCCAAGGATCACAGAGCTCCAACCCCCTGCCACAGGCAGGGACACCAACCTCCAGGCCTGGAGCTACACAAGGTTGCCCAGGGCCCCAGCCAACCTGGCCTTGAACACCCCCAGGGATGGGGCACCCACCCCCTCTCTGGGCAGCCTGTTCCAGCCCCTCACCACTCTCTCTGGAAAGAGCTTCCCCCTAACATCTAATCTAAACCTTCCCTCCTTCAGCTTTCAACATCTTACTGAACCCCCATCTTCACTTTCCTCCTTCAGCTCTCTGGGTGTGAACCACAGAAACACAACATTTCCTCCTGAGTTAATGTTCCCCATGCCCACAATACCTTCTTTTTCTTTTTCCAGTCTGCCAAAACATGGTTAGTTAGAGTTTAGTCATTGTCAAGCCTACCAGTATCACAGTGGAGCCAGATGATCCTCACATTCCAAACCTGCATGTGTCTTCCAGCAGGAAAACCTGCATTGGGCCAGATGCTCTCCATTTGCTGAGATGCCAGAGAACTCTGAGACGATGTAGGAAATAGAACACAGCTGAGAACACCACTGCAGACCAGGCTGGAGGGGTGAGGAGGCATATGGAATTAATCATTGGCTGGGGTTGAGATACACCACAGAGTCAAGAGTTGTCAGGCTGAGGATGAAATCAAGAAAAATGTGAGAGTGGTTGAAACTGTTTAAAAAGGGGAGTTTGGATGGACCCATCTTCAACGAGGACTTCAGTGAGGGAGGGCAGCTGGAACTAGGATATTTTCACATTTTCTCTTGTACTGTTGGCTTACCTTTTGTACTGGGTCTTTTCAGAGCAGAAGACTTTATTTTTTGACTCCTAGCCAGGAAGTTAATAATTCTGCACTATTTTCAAGATTTTCTTAACAGTCAGGCTCTGTAAAAGTTCTCAGGCCAAGAGAGCAGCATGATTAAGTGTCCTTTCCTCTATCACTGGATGTGGAAGAGCATTTGGAGGACAGTGACCATGTGAACACCTGTGGGGGAAGTTGGAGAATTTGATTATTTGAGAATAAGAAGGAAATTTTAATGTTAATTAATTTGGAGGAGTTTTTACTGTGAACAGCTCAAGATTTGCTAAAGAAAAATTAGAACTGATTAAATAAAATTCAATAAGAGGAAACTTGGTGCCAGGAATCTACTAAATTACCAGGACTCTCTTACCTTTGTACTATCATTATTAATCACCTGAAAAGAAAATGGAATAAACAACTTGTGTTCATGAGGTGGCAGAAGGGGCTGGGCAAGTGGCATTTCCCCCTTTACAGTAATTACCTGTTTCATTTAATGAATGCTGGGTGGCAGGGTGTTCCCAGCAATAGGTGGTGTTAAATTTTCCCACTTTTCTTGTACATAGTAGTCATGAGAAGGCTTGATAATCATTTACTGGCCTTGCTCCTTTCTAATGTTTTTCAAATTTCAGTAAAAAAAGGGTTTTTTTTTTACCTTGGTGGCTCCTTTCACAGGTTGTTAGTGGAAGTCCCATAGGGAGGAAGGGGCAGAGCAGAGATATCCAGGAGCATCGCTTCTTTTCTGTGGCTGGTGGTGCCAAGCACAGCAGGCAGGATTAGATGTAAGAAAGACCCATGGGTGGGTTCTCAGGGAAGCACTAGTCTTGCCATAGAGATTTTAGGTCAGCCTTCAATCCTCTTTGCCCATAAAGCCATGAGTGCTTCAGAGCAGGTTGGATGGGGCTGTAATAAAGATGTAGTACGGAGGCATCAACATCTCCTCCTCCTGCCCTGGTCACAGGCCAGCACAATGTTGCTCAAGAACCCTGCTTCTAGCCTGCACTGGGGTGGGACCTCCCAGCACAAAGTCCTGTTGCTCTTTAAAACTGACCAAAACTGTGTCTGTGACAAATCCAGTTTAGTTTATGGTTTTAGCAGAGGAGCAGGGAGAGCATCAGAGTTTCCTCAGTGCTGCTCCTCTCCTTTCAATGCAAGTTGTGGTCTGTTTTCTCTCTCAAGTTGGCCTGAGTCTGGGTTGGCACAGTTGATCACATCAAAGCAGCCTTCACCATAAGGGTTTTCCTCAAATCATAGGAAAAGATAAAATGCTGTATGCTCCACTGGCACGACTGCAAGGTGGGTCAAGGTCAAGCGTCCCCGGATTCAGCTCAGAGTAAGTCTGAGGAGGATCCATCCCATAACTGATTCTCAACTCCTCCTGCAGTTTTTCTCTCAGGTAGGAGCAGAAAACCTTGAGATGATGGATGTTTTGATGTTTTTCCATGGTGGCACTTCTCAAAGGTGATGATTTGCAAGACGCTGCCTTCCCATGAGGGGGGACATCTGTTCAGGGAGCTGCAGTGGTGAGGAGACACAGCTGGCCTCATCTCATGTAGTTAAAGTGCCATAGGAAGGATATTTGCAAACCACATCTATATAAAGAGGATAACGTGGTGGGGCTCCATCCCCTGGGTAACTCAGAACACAGCTGTACTGCAGAAGGATTTCTCAAAGAATGACAGATGAGGTATTTACTGTGATTTAAAAACAGAAGCTTCATTTAAAGAAAAAGACAATACAATTCCATTCTTCTCCAGCTGTGCTCAGGAATTTTCTCCTCAGCTTTCCAGCACCAGGGGCTTTGCTTGCAGGGAGAAGAGTTGTCTGACTTCGGTTCCTTTGCCAAGTTGACTTTGCTCTAGCTCTACTTAGCTTAATGCTTTTGCTGCTTTGTTTTATTTTATAGCCTCAATTTATTTGCCTATTCTCACACATCCTTTTGTTAAGGCCTCCAGACCAAACAGCTCTGTGCTCTGATTGTTCACATTGCTCATGTTGTTGCAGATAAGTGTGCTAGCAAATGGCCAATAAATTCCCAATTACAGATTGTTTCTATTTGCCTTTTTTTTTTTTTAATTCCTGCACTACAGAGAGCAGCTGGATATGAATTTTGGTTTCTGAGGGTTTTTTCCCTAGCATTAAGAGCTCCTGGAGAGCAGCCCTGCTGAGAAGGACCTGGGTGTCATGGTGGATGAGAAATTTCCCATGAGCAGCAGTGGCTCTTGCATCTCAGAAGGGCGATGGGATCCTGGGCTCCATCAGCAGAGGGGTGGCAGCAGGGACAGGGAGGGGATTGTCCCTCTCTGCTCTGCCCTTAGGAGGCCCCACATGGAGGTGTTCAAGGCCAGGCTGGATGGGGCCCTGGGCAACCTTGTGTAGCTCCAGGCCTGGAGGTTGGTGTCCCTGCCTGTGGCAGTGGGTTGGAGGTCTGTGATCCTTGGGGTCTCTTCCAACCCAGACCAGTCTGGGATTCTATGAAATGCAACTCTGAATCCATCCACGCTGGAGAATAAAACTGTTTGTTTTGCCTTGGGTGGAAATCAAAAGCAGTTATTTGTTAAATCCCTGAGATATTTATACAGACCAACTTCAAAGCCCTGGATACACAGAGCAATTAGACAGAAAACTCTATGTGTGTTATATGATCACTGCTCCACTGTAATATTAAATAATAATAATAATAATAATAATAAAAAGTCTAATTTCTGTTTTCTAAACAAACCCAAACCTACTTCCAACAAGCATCTCTTTCATCTTCACTGCAGGAGACTTGCAGGTAGCAAAGCACAAGGAGCTGCACCGCAGTGCCTCATTAGTGCTGAGCTCACAGATACAAGAGGGTTTGATGAGAAGCAGTCGTTAAATCCCATTGCCATTTCACTTTTCAAGTTGCTGGGTGCCTCCCTGTTTCAGAATGAGTGCTGGGAGCCCGCTGACAATCCAGCCTGATAAAGGGCTTGGATTTTGCCAACAGTTTTAATAATCCTAATTCAATAATTTCAACAATGCAAAATGATTTTCTGATGATCTCCTTAACTGCTTAATGATCTTGTTTGCTCAAGTCCTGCTTAAGACCACGTTAGTTTCATTTTAATTCAATAACCAACAGGAACTGATGTATGACACACAGTGATAAATTACTCCTAGCCCACGGAATTGATTTCTGATAGATGATTCTGTGCATCACACAAGTGTTTTCCTGGCCTTGGCATACGATGTGTGGGTGGGAGGTGATGGGTTATATGCAATACACACTGGGAGCCTTTGCATGAGCAGCAGTAGATGGAACTGTGGCTTCTCCATGGCAATACCAAAATGAGAAGGGAATTCCCTCCCCCTTTTTAAAATTGCTACAGAAACCAGAAGCCTCTGGGATCGCTGGGGAATATTTAACTCTTTCGTTGAGCTCCTTTATCATCAACCAAACTGTGTTATACTGGGGAAGGACAGGAGGGTTGTTCAGAGGGGACAGTCGTGCTGGTTGGAAAATGTGGTTTATCATTCAAGGACTTTTCCCTCTCTGCTCTGCCCCTGTGAGGCCCCAGCTGGAGTCTTGTGTCCAGAGCTGGGGCCCCAGTACAAGGAAGATGTGGGGCTGTTGGAGAGGGGTCAGAGGAGCCACAGAGATGATCAGGGGCCTGGAGCAGCTCCCCTACGGAGAGAGGCTGAGGGAGCTGGGCTGGTTCAGCCTGGAGAAGAGAAGGCTGTGGGGGGACCTCATTGCAGCCTTCCAGTCCCTGAAGGGAGCAGAGAAACGGGAGGGGAATCGGCTTGTTAAAGGGTAGGCAGTGGCAGGACAAGGGGGAATGGATTAAAGCTGAAGGAAGGTGTAAATTAGATATTAGGGGGAAGTTTTTTCCAGAGGAAGTGAAGAGGGGCTGGAACAGGCTGCCCAGAGAGGGGGTGGGTGCCCCATCCCTGGGGGTGTTCAAGGCCAGGTTGGCTGGGGCCCTGGGCAACCTTGTGTAGCTCCAGGCCTGGAGGTTGGTGTCCCTGCCTGTTGCAGGGGGTTGGAGCTCTGTGATCCTTGGGGTCCCTCCCAACCCAGACTAGTCTGGGATTCTATGATTCTATGACTTTTTATTCTCACAACCTTGTGATTTCTTAACTTTTATTCTAGGACTAGTTTTAACTTGTTTTGGAAGAGGCAGTCTTGTGAAAATGGATGCTGGGCAGTGATTGCTTTCTAAAGCCTCTCACTTTCTCAAATGGACTCAGCTATGTTTTTAAAAGAGACGATTTTTTGATGGATCTGGTTTTTTAAATTCTCTCCCCCCCCCAATAAAACCAAATGCACTTTTCCACCTAAATGGAAATGGTGGGTCATCTTCATTTCCATCACATCATCATTCTTCTCTCAAGACATATGGAAAGCAAGAAAAATAAGAACTGAAATAATCATACACCTATGCACATTCAATTTTTAGTGCTGTGGGTTTGGTTAGTTGGGAATTTCAGTTGAAGACCCACTTAGAGGCGAGAAAAAGCCCCAGTCCCTTGGGACGTGGAGTGAGTGTGTAAGTGCAGGTGATGTAAGTAAGTTGTCAGTGCTTCTCACTTGTCAAATGCTGAGAAAACAAGAAGAGAAACCAGATATATGAAATCATGGTTCCTTTTGCTGCTTCTCAGCTACAGTGAGGAGAATTTTAATGCAGCGTTTGGGAAATCTAAAATCCCAAAAGGAAGGAAAGGAAGAGATGAAGTCACGGTTGTATGTACAGATGAAGTGGAAGTGGTGTTTTAGAATGACAGAATCATAGGTTGGACTAGACCTTTAAGGTCACTCAGTCCAGCCACAGCCTAACCCCACCTAGTCCATCTCTAGACCATGTCCTCAAGCACAACATCTACATGCCTTTTAAATCCCTCCAGGGATGGTGACTCCACCACTTCCCTGGGCAGCCTGTCCCAGTGCCTGACAGCCCCTTCAGTACAGAAATTCTTCCTGATCTCTGACCTAAATCTCCCCTGGTGCAGTTTGAAACCATTTCCTCTCATCCTATCACTTGTCAACCAAGTGACCAACACCCACCTCCCTACACCCTCCTTGCAGGTAGTTGCAGAGAGCAATGAGGTCCCTCTCAGCCTCCTTTTCTTAAGACTAAAAAGCCCAGCTCCCTCAGCCTCTCTTCACAGGACTTGTGCTCTAGACCCTTCACCAGCTTCATCACCCTTCTCTGGACACGCTCCAGCATCTCAACATCCTTCCTGTAGTGAGGGGCCCAGAACTGAACCCAGCACTCAAGGTGGGGCCTCACCAGAGCTGAGTACAATGGAAATATCACTGCCCTGCTACTGGTCACATCATTCCTGACACAGGCCAGGATGCTGTTGACCTTCTTGGCCACCCAGGCACACTGCTGGCTCATGTTCAGCCAGCTGTCCACTAACATCCCCAGATCCTTCTCCTCCAGGCAGCTCTCCAGCAGCTGCCTGAAGCCTGTAGTGTTGCCTGGGGTTATTGTGACCAAAGTGCAGGATGTGGCACTTGGCCCTGTTGAACCCCATGAAGCTGGCCTCTGGCCACCGCTCCAGCCTGTCCAGGTCCCTCTGCAGAGCCATCCCACCTTCCAGCAGATGGGCACCCCCCCAACAATTAGGTGTCATCTGCAAACTTATTGAGGTTGCACTCCATCCTCTCATCCAGGTCATTAATAAAGATGTTAAAGAGGACCAGACACAGCACTGAGCCCTGGGGACCACCACCTGTGACCTGCTGCCAGCTGGAGTTAGCTCCATTCACCACAACTCTTTGGGCCCAGCCATCCAGCCAGTTTCTAACTCACTGAAGAGTTTTGTCCTTCTTTGATGATTTGTGTGCGTGTAAATCCCAACTCCACTTTCTCTGCCCCAATTAGAAACAATAATTAAAGACAAATGCCTTTTAATGCTTTTCTTTCCCCTTACACTTCCTTGAAACATATGGCACATGAATCAGAATCAGGTACCTATTGCTGCTGGAAGTAGTTACAATTTGTGTACACAGAATGCAGTCGCCACTACAAATATTTATCTGAAAACATGAAATCAAACTGGTATGTGAAAGCCATACAGCTACAACTACAACATGTGCTGTTATTCAGGGGTAGAATTATGAAAGCCACAGATTTTCCCATTTCTTTAGGTGTTTCACCCTTTTTAAAGTATTTTAAGCGCATTTGATTGATTGAAAACTTTTTACATCCTGGAATTAAAAGCCCTCTTTAAAATAATTCCAAATTATGTCTTTAATTATCTGCTTTATCTGAATCCAGACTGATGCTTCTGTCTGATTGAGAGCAAACGAGAAGACAATTTCAAAACAAAAACACTAGAAAAGCAGAAAAATCAAAACATTTCACTTGGTTCATCAAAATAAAATCTCTCTCTCATGGTGCAGAACTATTTTTAGACCTCATCCGGCACTAGAAATTTGGCAAAATGTTACAAATTGGCCAAATAACATCCCATATGCAAAGTGACTTCACTTGGGTGGCAGCAGGGACAGGGAGGGGATTGTCCCTCTCTGCTCTGCCCCTGTGACGCCCCAGCTGGAGTCCTGTGTCCAGAGCTGGGGCCCCAGTACAAGGAAGATGTGGGACTGTTGGAGAGGGGTCAGAGGAGCCACGGAGATGCTCAGAGGGCTGGAGCAGCTCCCCTACGGAGAGAGGCTGAGGGAGCTGGGCTGGTTCAGCCTGGAGAAGAGAAGGCTGTGGGGGGACCTCATTGCAGCCTCCCCGTCCCTGAAGGGAGCAGAGGAACAGGAGGGGAATCAGCTTGTTCAAGGGCAGAGACTGTCAGGACAAGGGGGATGGAGTGAAGCTGGAGGAGGGAAGGGTGAGATGAGATCTTAGGGGGAAGTTCTTTGCAGAGAGAGTGATGAGGGGCTGGAACAGGCTGCCCAGAGAGGGGGTGGGTGCCCCATCCCTGGGGGTGTTCAAGGCCAGGTTGGCTGGGGCCCTGGGCAACCTTGTGTAGCTCCAGGCCTGGAGGTTGGTGTCCCTGCCTGTGGCAGGGGGTTGGAGCTCTGTCATCCTTGGGGTCCTTTCCAACCCAGACCAGGCTGTGATTCTATGATTCAGACAGGTTTTATGTTTATATAAGGTAAATTCTAAGAGGGTAGTTGTCTGATCTGGGGGGACGTGCCCATCCCTCTCCACTGACAGAGGGTGCAGAGGGAACAGCCAAGGTGAACACCTTGGGGAATGGCTGAAACTGTAAAATGTGAATGATTTCAAGTGCAAATCCTATTTGACCTATGGGTGAAAATCTAGGCTCTTTTCCCTTGAAATGCTTCTAAATTTATTTGATTTTCCTCTGTGTATAATCAGATGGGCTTTATCCCTGTGACATCAGTCAGACTAAAGCACACTCATCCTCGCGTGCTGTTCAACTGGGTTTGAAGACTAGGCCAGTGCTGAAATCTAATATATGCAGTGGAATTTCAGCATCTGAATCTGTATGACAAAGGACATTATATTCAAGTTTTCCATCAGATTTAGCCCACTGGATTTTCAGTTCCTAGTCCTTAAATCCAAATCCCCATTAAGAAAAAAAATGAAGGGGTGTTGTGGGGTTTTTTCCACTTCAAAAAAATCTAAAAAAAGGACTTTGGCCAGCAGGTCACAGGAGGGGATCCTCCCCCTCTGCTCTGCCCTGGTCAGGCCCCACCTGGAGTGTTGTGTCCAGTTCTGGGCTCCCTGGGATCAAACAGACATGGATCTCCTGCAGAGAGTCCAGAGGAGGGACAGAGATGCTGAAGGGCCTGGAGCATCTCCCCTGTGAGGAAAGGCTGAGTGAGCTGGGGCTGTTCAGCCTGGAGAGAAGAAGCCTGAGAGGGGATCTGATCAATGGGGAACAATAGCTGAAGGGTGGGACACAGGGGGACATGGGCAGCCTCTTCTCAGTGTCTGTGGGGACAGGACAAGGGGCAATGGCCTCAAGTTGGAGCACAGGGAGTTCCCCACCAATGTGGGGAAGAACTTCCAACCCCTGCTATTCTGTGATTGTAAAACATGGCTAAAACCTCATGTGCTCATAAACAAACCAGAGAAGAAAAGTGGTACCGACAACTTATGCTGCCTGATCCCTCTCAACTTTGGCTCAAAGAAAGCAGAGTTGGGAAGATATAATTAGCTCTCAGGCTCTGCAAAGGAGAGCCTCTCCCTAAAGAAACTCTTCCTTATATTTTTTTTCACTTTCATGTTGAAAGAGCAGTCCTGGAAACCCTTTGCTTTTACACTCTTGGACAGGTTTTTCATGAGATTTGTCTCTCCCCATGCTGGCTAAAGACAGACATTTCATACCAAACGAAGAAGTCTCAGGGAACACTGCCTGTGCTCCTTTCTTCTTAAAACCTTCCTGTATTGAGAAAGCAAATAGAAAGCATAAAGGCTATTTCCCTTGAGTGGGCTGCAATCACTGGTACAAGCTGTGGCTTTGTGTGAGCCCTGGTAAATAGGCAGGGGTAGCTATTGCTTGCAGGATTTTGTGGTTTTAATCATTCAATGTAGATACATGTGTCTGGAAAGGGAATTTTCACAGAGAATCAGCAACCTGCCTTGTGCCTCTGGGATGACTAAATATAAACAGTAGCATAGGCTCTGCTTCATTTTCTCTACTCGTGCATGTGCTTAAAGTGTGCTCATTACAGGAGCTGATTACAGAAAGAAAGGTCAACGTGACCCTCTGGCTTGGAAGAGCAGAGTCACCAGAAAAAGCAAAACACATTCCTGTGGTCGGGGCAGGGGAAATGATGTGGGGCAGGGGTGAACCAGAATGGATTTCTCAAGGGAATTTGGGGTTACTTTCTGCTTTTTATACATTGTTCTGAAGTTAAAATAGCATTTCTCTGCTGCCCTCAGCTTTGTCCCCACTCCTGTCACTCTGGAAAGGAGTTGCAGGTGCTCTGGACTGCAGAGCAAGAGTTGTTCCACACGGGCTGCAAATTCATGTAAGCTTTGCTGCTAACACACCCAAGGTAGCAAACCTCTCCCAGTGCTGTAAGCTGGCATGGCATCAACAGCCCTGAGACTGCTGCAGTCACTACCTGTCCTGGGGTGGCTCTCAGGAGATCACTCATGTTGTGTCTCTCTGCTTGCCCATGGCCACCTTATCCTGCTCCTTCAGGAGAAAGGGGGTGGGAGCAATGTGAGGAGCACACAGCCCAGCTGGGGTCCTACTCTGCTCCACCACTGACCCTGGCTGCATCTGCAAAAAGCATAAGCAAGGCTTCAGGGAAGGAGAAGGGTTTTTCCAAACTCTACATCCTCTGCTGTCAGGCAAAGATGGGAGCCTGTGGATGTGATGAACCTAGAGAAAGAGTAATTATCCTCAACTCCACCTCTACCAGCAAATTCCTGCTTTATCCCACCTATACAATCTGGTTTTAAAACTTAATTCTTAGTACAAATCTTGGACCTTTTCCATTTTCCTTTCCTACAGCACTGCAGAAATGCTGGAGGCCACAGGGACAGAGTCCAAGTCCTGCTAATACCAATTCCAAAACTGCCAAAGGGCTTTAGATCAGAAACCCCATTTCCAAGGATTATCTCATTTGGTAGCCAGGCCATCTAGATGAAATCACCCTAGATACAGCCTAGATGCTCTAACATTTGACCAACTATGGACTCCTCCACATGCTAAAGTGTAGGTCAGAATTTGCATCAAAATCCCCTCTTAAGCTCAGCAAACACACAGAGCAATGTAAATTACTTAAATTCATACAGCAGGGTGCCAGAATCCATGGAAGATTTATGAGCATCATGTGTCTTTGCATAGGGGCCAACTCTCCCACATTATCCCCAAATCAAAGGCAGAGCATAACCTTTCACAGTGCTTAGCTTCAGCCACAATGGCCAGTGTCATGTTGTTGATCAGGGTGAGGTTTATTTGAGTTGTTTTAATTAAAAAGTGCTTAATAAAAGAGAGTGGAAAATTCCCCCAATTGCTGGGTTTCACCAGATAAGGCTACATAGCATATAATTTTCTTTGCCACTCTCTACTTTCTCCTCTTCCCATTTTCTCCCTCTTCTATTACCTCTATAAAGTGTTATTAGAATTGGCTTCTCTTTGCAGTTCTGCTCTGCCAGGATTGTGAAGACAAAAATGACCTTACACTTGCTCTGAAAAGAGGAGGAACATGAGATTAATGCTGCTTTCCCGTGCTCAGTTTAAGGGAAACAGCATCTGAGTCTCACTACATCAAAGATTAGAAAAAACCCCTACGTGTAATGCTGCAAAGTGTTGTAAAATATCTTGTAGAACATAATAAAAGGCTCAAAGTCTCCTATTCTTCAGATGCTGGGTTTCATTTTGGTTTGAGAAATATTCTGCATCCTCTGCTCTGATAACTTAATGGGTTTTGGACCAGACTCTGTACCCAAAGATTTCTCCTGGTGTGGGACCAGCAGGAGTATGGATAAGATGCACACCTGAATATTCACTGCAAGCCTGCTCTGCTCTGGATTCACACCTGAACATTCACACCCATGTTGGTGTAGGAATCAAGCTACCACTGCATTTTAGAGAACATGCAGATGCATCTCTAGCTGCAGTGGGTGGATGCAGCCACATAGTACAGACTGAGTGAAGGTGATTTAGTTGTACGCTCCTCTGAAGTGTATCTTGAGCGTGCCACGTGATGAAGGTCTTAATTCTTTACTTCTTTTTGCATTCATAGCAGGAGCCAGAGCAACTGTCTCATCATTCTCAACAATTTGATTCCATTACATGCCTTAGAAATTATATCGATGGAAATGAGATGCTCATTTCCATTTGTAAAGGCACAGACAGTGGTAAGATGAGGGACATGATAACACATAAAGATAGATTGATCTCTTGTGGAGGTACTTCAGCTATACACCAGTAAACCCCAGAGCAGAATAGCTGGTTGGAATAGCAAGCTTTTATTGCACAGTGGGTGATGAATGCCACAGCCATCTGGTGTGGGAAGTGGCATTTCACTTGTTTGTTTTACAGACTGAGGCAAGATGATACAGCCCTTGTGGGTCAGTCGCCCTGAGGGGTATATAGGATGGTATGAAGTGCCATGGTGTAGCCTACATCCAGTATGTTCAGTCACCTGGGGATTCCCAGCTATAATAGGCAGGCACCATGAAGACCAGAGCTGACTACAGAAGCCTTCAGCACAGGCAAGACAGAGCTGAAGTAGTTCTTATTCCACATTAGAGGCTCCTGGCAAGCTTTCTGTAGTAGAGTCTTGAGTGTCTGGATGTATCTGCATTTGTTTTGACATCCACACCACAATTATGTTTGCAGTTGATGCAGGTGGGAGATGCTGAATCCTATTTCACAGTCAGGAAGGGATCTATCAGGATACAAAAGATTTTTGCTACAGCCTTCCCGTTACAGCAGCAGATTAGAGGCAGGAAAGGTGTTTTGTTCTTCACCTTGAGCACTCTGGGTACTCTGTCTGCTCCCAGATCATAGAATCACAGAGTCCTGGAATCTCCTGAGCTGGCAGGGACCCATAAAGACCATCGAGTCCAACTCCTGGCTCTGTAGAGGCCCAGCCAAATGAGAGCACGGGACTGAGGGCAACATCCAGATTGTTCTTGAACTCAGTCAAGCTCGGTGCTGTGACCACTTCCCTCCACTTCAACCCAGAGGCACTGCTTCACATCTGACTTGTGCAGTTGCCCCACAAAGGATAAGAGAGTTGCCCCACAGAGTAAGAGAGAGGGGGGGGAATGTCCCAAGCCCCAAAAAGTAGACATCATACCACTTCAGTCTGCATGTGTAAGTGCAAAGGCATAACACATGGAGGGTGATCTGTTCCCTCCTAAGATGCCATGGAGGTGCCTCTCTGCCCACTGAGAAGCATAGATGGACAATACAGGCAGGTCAACAGGTCAACAGAACACCAGTCAGCTGTATTGACTCACACTGCACGTCCCTTCTCCACACTGGCAGGTGAAAACCCACATGCAGCTGTTATTCCTGTTTATAACATTTGTGGGGAATCATCAGCTGCCCTGTGAGGATGATTTTCTCCCTGCCTTGTTGATCTCATGCAGAATAAACTGAGTATAATCAGGGCCTGGACTTCAATAAAAATATACACTGACGCTCTGCAAGATCCACTGACTCTGCATTCTGCAGCTACGACCTTTGGAAAGTTAATGCAAGGCTACTTGAGATTGGAAGGTCAGCCCAAAGATTAAACAAAACCAACTTGTGCATGAAAGACTTGGCAGTCTAAAAAGATACTCTCCCTGTAAGGACTCAGCTGCAGATTTTGAAGTTGGATATGTACACAAATGCTGTTGACAGTGTGACAGAGGAGTCTGAAAAACACGGTTTCGCCTCTGTGATCTTGAAAGATGCTGAGCTTAAAATGCTGCAGAGCTCCTGCCTCTGCCATCAGCTGCCTGGTGTGGACAAGCACCCAGGGTTCTGAAATATTAACAGTTGAACTTTTCCCCGTTCCACATACAGAAACTGAAAGTGTGCCTAGATGTAGCAGCATAAAGAGCACAGGTCACCCAGCTGTCCCAAAATTGGGCTACATGCTGCTCAGAACTATCACAGAGCTGCCTTATTTTCCTGTCAAGAGACATAATGCACAGCCTCATCTGCAGTAACTGTTCTGCTGTGAGCTCGTGAAGGAGGGTTAAACCAACCCATTTATCTCACATTTGCTGTAGGCTAATGAGATGCACGTAGATAATTACCAGAGCTCAGCTGATGCATGGTGAGGCTTTACTCACGGGTCACTTCGCAAGCGTCAAGAGGCACGGCTTGTCTGAGGGGCAGGGAAAGAAGAAGGAACAGCCACAAGAGTTTGTGTGAGTCAGTCAAGTGGTCTGAAGGCTGCAGGATCTCTGTTGCGAGCTCAGGATGGCTGTCAGTCACTCACTGAGATTTGCTGGACAGCGGTGGCTGGTCACACCCGAGGTCTTTGCTGGCCTCAGCTGGGGACAGTCCACCTTCCTAAAGGAAAAAGGAAGACATTTGGTGTCCCATGGAGGATGTTGAAGAATGTGTAGGTGCCAATTACTGGCACTCAATGTGACAGAGAGACACTGAACTGTAGGGTTTAAATATAAAAAATAAGAATAATTTGTTTAAACCCCACGTGCAGATTCAACACATCACTACTGCAGGTTTTATGGGGACAAGGGAGAAATGCACTATTGGAGGTTATAAGTATGACTACACTTATCACAGCCACAGGAGGAGAGTCACAAAATGCACTACTTCCAACACAGCATCACAGAATGCAGTGTTACAGCCTGCAGCAGAGTCCAGTGCTCACTGTTCCCACCCACAAGGTTCAATGTGACAGCCACAGCAGGTTCATGGAACACACTATCACAGCTCACCAAATACTACACGTGTCAGTCAATCACCAAAGACTAGGAACTTAAAGCATATCAAACATTCACTTACCCATCCCTCCAGGTAAATGCTCTCTGTACATTCCCTTAGCCAGCATCCATTCTTTTTGCAGAGCCACACTCCTGCACTCTCTGCTTGGGTTGGTCCCAAGCCCCAAATCAAACCCAAATACAGTATTTTGGAAAATCCAGTAATTCCCATCCCTTTATTTAAATCTGGTAATTTTTTTGAAAACTTTTTGTGATTTATATTCCATGTTTCTGCATTAATTAAACTACTTTTCTCTGGATTAAAAGAGAATGTGTGCCAGCCAAGTAAAAGTGCTGTACTGAAGGGAAGGGGGGGTCTTAGCTTAATGGCACTAGTCAGGACTTAAACCAATGCTGAATAGGTGAAAAGGCATTTTTTCCCTTATAGAAAAAGTTCCATTTTGTTGAAAAATAGCCTGACTTGTAACAAGAATTGTAGTCTGAAGAAGTTTAACTACATGATAAGTTACATTATGGAACTGAAAAATGTACTTTGAAAAGCCAGTAATAGAACAATAACGAAGGTGAAAATATTCCAAGTTAATAGGAAACCCACCAAACTCATTTTCTCCACATAAATTATATGCAGATATTTATTGATAAACATATACACAGGGCTGTATATGTTTATTTATGCCTCCTAAATGATGGAAACTAAACCACACAGATGGGATTTCTGAGAAAAGCAGTAATTTTTCACTTACATCAATACTGACTTTTTTTTTTGGAGTGGCTGTGGATCTTCTTTAGCCCTGTATCTCACACCTTTCACTAGCAAACAGAATTCTTTTTTTTTGTATCAGAAAACATTCCATTTGCACCATTTTCTTACCAAAAAAATGCTTTTCTTTTCACTCCCAGAGACTATAAGTCTCTGTTTTGACGCTCCCCTTTGCATTTTCGTCAAAAGCTGAAAGCCACTTTCATCACTGGGTTGAGATTTTTCTCCCAGGCTTTCACTGCTAGCCTGCAAGTCTGATAAAAAAAAGAAAAAAAAAAAGGGTTTGGGAGCTTGCTAAGGAAAACAAACTGCCAGTTCCTTTCAACAGAAATGAAAGTGGCTGAGCAACGTGAATCTGCTGCTTCCACTCTTTGGTTTTGCTTGAAAAGAAAATGTAAAAGCTCTTTGTGCTGCACGTTGTGAAAAATCCAGGCTGGTTTGTGTTTCCAGAAATACCAAATTGTTTAGACTAAAGAAAAGGGAAAGAAAAAAACCTCCACATGTTTAAAAACTGAAATAGTTATATTAGCACGTAATCTTGTAGAAGTTCCAGCCTCTGGTGTGCTTCTCTTTTTGCTGCTCCATTCTAAGGAAAGTCTTGTTTGATTCAGGTAAGGGGGCACCTGTGGGGACTGGCGATGGGCACCACGCAATTCGATATGAATTTTGGGTGAAGCCATTTATTGAGTGAAATCACACAGATTATATACCTTTGTTACTGCAAATGTGGCAAGATAAAAACCTGCTAATTGGTTACATACACTGTTCACACCCCACTGATTGGTTAGTGATTATAACGAGTTCTGATAAACATATCTTATAGCTAAATATCCTTAGTTTACCTTTGATGCCTAAAAGCATCCGCTGGTTCTTAACATGTTTCATTACTCCCAAGTCCCTTCCCATAACTTCTCCTTGGTTTAGGGCAGTCTGTACCCCTGTCATCAAGGCTGCTGTGTTTTGAGAATGTGATGATCAAAATCCTCTCAGCATGAGTAACTTTTCCTGTCTCATGAGAACACAAGGATGTTGTCAGGGCCTATGGCTTTGGTGAAGAGAGCTAGGCCGCCGGCAGGCCTGCTGTCTTCCCTGACAGACACGTAATGGGATCCATCTAATAAGAACACTGGAGAATTTTTAGCAATGAATTCCCAAACAGCCAAGGAGTAATGCCCACGGTTATATTAGTAAAGTATAACCTGCAGACTGTAAAGAAACAGTGTATCTGTTTGAAAAAAAACCAAACCCCAAATCTCTGGTTTTAGGAAGCTGCTGATTCCCAAATTATTCCAGTTCAAAGCACAAGGAATACTGCTGGCAGTAGCATCCCCTATAGAGCAAGACCACACTCCTACTGTGAACATACTCACCCCATGCTTTGTAGTGACAAACAAGTCTTCTTCCCACCCTTGATGGCTGGAGTGCCGCAAAGTAGGGTAAGAACTGGTACGTGATGGGGATGAGAAGTCGTCCCCTGTCTTAATGGTGGGGAGAAAGGAGATAGAGAGGTTTGGGGAGACAGAGGGACAAGAACTTTAGGGCATCTCAGTACATACAGAGGGAACCACCATCATTCGCCACAGTACATGGAATGCTGCCCACCCCTAAAAAGACTCAGCTCTGCAACACCTAAGAGTTGTCTTAGGAAATATTTGCTTGTGTCTCCGGGGGGGAAGCAATAGATTTGGGCCAACTTAGAGAGAGAGAGAAAGAAACCCCTTCTAAAAATAATCACCCTTCTCTAAAACTTGCATATTTTTGCAGCCCAACTCATCCCTCCACCCTGGCAAAAGTTGGAGAGACTTTGCAGAAGGAAGAAAGGAAAGGAGCAGGGTTAATAGTTCTTTCAACATGTTTCTTCCTCAGCCAGTCAAAGAATTGCAGCTTTGCTAAGGAGAGAACTTAGAAAAAAAAAAAAAAAAGGAAAAGACAATTTGAGCCTTGGAAACCAGTAATTTAAATGAATAAAGCTTAATCATTTGAGATGATGATTTGGTCAAACACGTTTTAAAAGGTACATGCATTGGTCATGCAACATTTAACTGGGAGGAATTTCTGTGATGGGTTTGAATTCCTAGGCAATTTTTGTAAGAGTCTGAGGTTTTGAGGTTTTATGGTTCACTGTGAGGCCAGATATCAGAGCCATGATTCATCACAGGTACACTGGATTCTGCTGCAATTCGACATGATTTGGATCAGGGCAACAGCATATGAAGAGATGGAGTAGCCTTACCATGGGCATCCTTTTACCCACCCCCTTTTTTTTCCCTCAGCCTGGTTTTTGCAGGGACAATCTTTACCATGATTGACTTGAAGGTCCAGGCAAGAGTAGTAGTAAATATCTCACATGTCCTGCAGTGTTCCATGTCTGCGACTCAGACACCAGAGTAGAGCATGGACCTACCTGTGTCCTACAGCAAAAGCAGACAATACAGAGTTTTAAAGGAAGAAGTAGCTAAACAGTCCTGATGAGGAAAAAACAGAAGCACCTCCTGGTACTGCTGTCACCAAGACCAATGACAAAAACCTCCCAGATTTCAGGGTTTTGTCACTGAGACTGATGACAAAACCCTCCCAGATTTAAGGGGAAGTTTTCCCTCCTACAAAAAGCTCTATCCTGAGGAGGAGGAGGATGAGCACACTCAGTAAGAGGGCTGCAAATGCAACATTAGTTCAGTGCCTTGTAGGAAGCAAGAAGACAATTGCAGCAATATTAAAACTGTTAGGAAAGTGTCTCAAGCTGTCCTACAAATTATCTCCTGCTGTCTCAGCTCTCCGAGATTCTGAAAGCAGAATAATTTAAGTAGAAATACACTGTATATAATCTTTAAAACCACTTCAGATGAAGTCAGAAGGACTTGGAGAAAAATATTATTTATCATCATATGGTGATATAATGAGGTAAATTGCTGATGTCATCAATTCTTTTCTCTTTTAGCTACAAACAGTAGGGTGCTCAGATGCGCAGCTTCAGTCAAATGAAATTTCATATAGGCACCATGACACTATTTTAAGTTTATTTGATTCATTTCTTGCCAGATTCCATTTGCTGACGCTTGGGGTTTTTTGTGCAGGAGAATCACATTAAAGAGGTAGCTATGGAAGCAGAATTTGGAGATAGTGATATTTAAAATAATTGATGTAGGAAAGCCAACCCTGAATATTGTATGTCAACCACCCGCTCAATTGAACAATTACCCCAGGCGCTACAGGCTGGGGGAGACTGGCTGGAGAGCTGTCAGGCAGAGAAGGACCTGGGGGTGTTGGGTGGCTGCAGGCTGAACACGAGCCAGCAGTGTGCCCAGGGGGCCAAGAAGGCCAATGGCATCCTGGCTTGTGTCAGACCCAGTGTGGCCAGTAGGTCTTGGGAGGGGATTGTGCCCCTGTACTGGGCACTGGTGAAGCAGCACCTTGTGTGCTAGGTCCAGTTCTGGGCCCTTCACCATAAGAAGGACGTTGAGGTCCTGGAGCGAGTCCAGAGAAGGGCAACCAGGCTGGGGAAGGGGCTGGAGGGCAAATCCTCTGAGGAGCAGCTGAGGGAGCTGGGGGTGTTCAGCCTGGAGAAGAGGAGGCTGAGGGGAGACCTTCTCCCCACCTCCCCTGCCCTGCCAGGAGGGTGCAGAGAGGTGGGCGATGGTCTCTTCAGCCAGGGGACAGGAGATGGGACAAGGGGCAATGGGCTCAAGCTGCCCCAGGGCAGGGTCAGCTCAGCTGGGAGGGAAAAGTTCTTCCCTGGCAGAGTTGTCAGGGCCTGGCACAGGCTGCCCAGGGAGGGGTCTGAGTCCCCAGCCCTGGGTGTGTTTAACAGAGGGGAGATGAGGTGCTCAGGGATCTGGTTTATCTTAGGATGGGAATGGTTGGACTTGATGATCTTTAAAGGTCTTTTCCAACCTGGTGATTCTGTAATTATGTGCTAAAGCTGGCTCAAATCAGGAACAGTCCTAGGTCAGGAAAGCTTGTTTGGAAGGTCCATTGTCCCTGAATGGAGAGGATAATAACAGTGTAAGGCGAGAAGGGACCCTTGGGTAATCAAGTTACTCCGAACTTTAACATCACAGCTTCTTGGATTATAAAATCACTGAGCTGTATCACAGATGAAAAGCCTAGCTCAGGGTGCCTGATTTGCAGACCATGTGTACAGGAGTGTGCTTGCCACTGAGTCCTGTCTGTGCTGAATCAGGCCCTAAATAATTCCTGTGTGCAGATTTATTTTGCAGGTCTATCTGGGAGCTGAGGTTTTTCATCAAGGGTCATCAACATAGAGAAATTGTTGAGGCTTCCTTTTGCAGGAGAGGGTGCTATGCCTGTATCTGACTTATTTTCCTCATTTGCAACACTTCTTCAAGAGAAATCACCTTTTCCACTCAAATCAGCAGCTCCTAGACTTCTCTGTATAAATCCAACAGCCAGGAAACTTCAGTGTATGAGTAGTCCAACCTAATCACACCCAGGAAGAGCTGGGATGAAGGCTTGTGGATGGGTGCCTGTACAAGAATAACTCCTTTCCTCTGCAGACTGGAACGTGATTTAACCCACCTAATTAGGGCTCTTTTGCACTCAGGAAGATAAAAGCCAGCTTTCATTTCCCTGTATTATTTCTGCAGTTTACTTAGTAATTAAAGTCAATGCACAGCTCACATCACCTGAGCTCCCTGTCACCTTGAAATCTCAGCTCTTCTGCAGCCCTGCAAGAGCAGCAGAGAAATCAAGAGGTACAGACTGGAGTGATTTGCTGTAAATCCCAGCCCCTCCAGCTGACTTGTTGATGTATATGTTGGATAGAGCAGCGTGGTGGGTGTGCTGAACTGACTGTTCCAGAATATATTAGAATTGTTAATCATTGTATTTATCAGATCCTACCCCAGATGCATTTGGAGTTCATCAGTACAATCTGAAATATTCTGCTCTTGAAGACATCTAGCTACAGAACAGTTCAGCAATGCATCAAAATGAAAAAAACCCACCAAACCCCAACCAACTCACGGAGAGAAAAGGAAGATCATGCTTTAGAGGCAGTGGAAACCAACTCTGCCTGTCTCCCTAGGAATAGAATAGGAAAGAAAATCCCTGCAACTACAGAAATGGCAACCATTGCTGGAATTGATTTGGTTAAGTCTGCTGTCAGGCATCATCAGCAGATGAGAAAGAGATGAGTGAAAAAAACAAAATGCAGCAAAGATAAGACCAGGTAGGGCCAGGAGTGGGGCAGAAGCAGCAGGAAATACAGTCAGCAATCAGGAAATAATTAAAGTCCCTTCTTCCCTTAACTCTTCATGTGAAGAGTCATCACACCATGTGGGATGCACCTGTCAGTGAGGCCTCTAATCAGAGTGTGGTAATTAAGGCCAGCACAGCAAGAAGACCTCAGACCAAGCAGGAAGCAGCTTCCTTATCTAACTGCTGGTGGTAGGGTTTGCCAGGGATTTTGTCCTTGATTGATGGAGCTGGACTAGTCCACCTTAGGCTATTCTCTTGAAGAATGTGACCTTAGTTGCCTTATGATGGCCTGGATGTTTGGAGAAGAGTGGATTTCCTTTGCTTGGATCCCTAGCAATTGCTCACCTGGAATGACCCCAAGGTAGGCAGTAGCTTGTTCTACAGTGCTGTGCTGGTCTGTGATGGTTGATGTATGACTGGGCAGGGAGGTGAAATGTGAAGGGTTAAGTGGGAGATAAAATATATGCTAGGACAGAAGCCTTTTAGCCTGAAATTGTCAAACTCAATGAACATTCTCATAGTTCCTCAATTATCATCTCCTGGAGTGTCATCCTCCTCCTCACGCTTTCTTTTTTAATCTCCTTTGCTGTCATTACTTTGACTGATGTAGTCTGGATAACTGCCTGCCCAGGCTACATTCAAAGCAAATTGGAGTGTCCCACTTGCTGGATGTAATTGCTGTGTGTGTATAGTCACTTAGTGGGATTAAAGGGAAGCAAGAAAAACAGGCACAACTGTTTCAGGGAACGAGCCTCAGAAAATGTCATACCTGCTGGATCTTCGACTTGTTTTGCCTGATGAGAGCCCGGTGCCAGTCTGGAACCAGGTTCAGTGTTATGCCAAGTCTGATGTAGAGAAAACACAGCAAAGAGCAACATAGATTCATGGACTGTTCTGGGTTGGGAGGGACCCCAAGGATCACAGAGCTCCAACCCCCTGCCACAGGCAGGGACACCAACCTCCAGGCCTGGAGCTACACAAGGGTGCCCAGGCCCCATCCAACCTGGCCTATCCTGAGGTAATATTTACCAGCTGTGTGTCAAGGGAAGATAATGAAAAGAAACTCAAAGCTACCAAGGGACTCCCTGGATGTGATCGGATGCAAAGTGCCCTCTTTATTGCAGGGCAATGAGTGCAGCATTGCCAAGGTCTTGTCTTTCTCACCCAATCAGTCTTACAAATACCATACCAGAAACCTCTTCGTGAGGGCAAAGCCCCACTTCTCCTTTTGTATCACCTCTGCCCTAGATCGAGCAGGGGTTTGGCATGAGTCAAGAGCTGTTTGGTGGGCACATAGTACACTCCAGGGCATGGTACTAGATCCTGATCTTCAGTTGTAACATCACTGGACTGAGATGGAAATCCTGGATTGATGAATGTGGACCACCTCCAGTGTATCAAGTGTGACCTGGGGACAGCTAAGTCTGCTTTCCATTCCTGCTAGTAGGGGAAACTATTCCAGAAACTCTCTTTCCTAACTGCTGGGAACTTTCTTCCTACTTCAGCCTATGTGGAGTCAAAGTCACCTTAAACCCACTTATTTCTGTGCTTTCCTTGCTCACTGGAGCAATTGCCAGTGCTGTGGGAGGGAGAGAGACAAAAAATCAGGCTGTCCCAGTACAAATGTGATTAGAGCACTTTCCCTCCTTGTTTCTGTCACATTGTTGGTGGTGATTAATGAGATGACTCACTTGGCACCAATAATTATGAGGCTCCTTAATTACACAATGGGAAGGGTAAGGACCAGTGGAGAAAAGTGCTGGGGAAGAACTGTGTGCTGGGCTACTGTCACAGACCTGAACGACCCAAGTGACTTCAAGCAGGGTGTCCAAGGATGGTATGTATCTGCCCAGGATCTGAACAACCAACCCATTGCATCGCTGTTCCTTTGGGTTTCTTAAATGTGTCCTGGAGAAGTGTTGTGATAGGCACTGATTTCCCTTCTGGCCCCTATTTTGTGCTTTCTCCTTTCCATCTTTATGTCCCTATTTCTCCTGTAGCACTAAATTCTATTCATAGAAGAACCCTATTCATAACAAACTTTTTAAAAGGCGGTTAAAAGCAAACTTTCCAATAAAACCCAAGCATTAATCAGAGACTGGTCTGGGTTGGAAGGGATCCCAAGGATCACAGAGTTCCAACCCCCCCTGCCACAGGCAGGGCCACCAACTTCCAGGCTTGGAGCTACACAAGGTTGCCCAGGGCCCCAGCCAACCTGGCCTTGAACACCCCCAGGGATGGGGCACCCACCCCTTCTCTGGGCAGCCTGTTCCAGCCCCTCACCACTCTCTGTGAAAAACTTCCCCCTAATAGCTAATTTAAACCTTCCATCCTGTAGCTTTAATCCATTCCCCCTTGTTCTGCCATTGTCTACCCTTTTATGTGAGCTTTAGCCTGTGACAGGACAAGAAAACCATGCAGTTAAGTCACTTCTGCCTTTTTTTAATCCATGTGGAGCCTACCATCTTGCCTCTGTGTGCGTTGCTTTCTCTCTTGCACAGCTCCACAAAGGTCAGCGTTGACCTGTGGTGTACCAGCAGTTGTTGGATTTTGATTCTTCCTGCATTCCATCACTTGAGATATATTTTTTTTTTTAAATCTGGAAGTAATTTTTTAGACCTAGAGCTGGTCTTTGTGGGTCTGATTCAATGCCTACTCATGCTGTGTCCCCAGTGATAGTGAGGAAATGCCATTGGATCACAGGACACTTGGGTAAACTGAAAGATAATGAGACATTGGACATCACAACCTGCTTTTGACAAACTCCTGATGCCAATGGTTGTATGCAAAAAAACCTCTCCAAAATCTTTTTGCTTCCAATTCAATAGAATTAAAGTAGAAACTGCTTTAGAAATCAAGTTGGTTCTCCAGAAGTATTTTTGTATCTCAGTGTACTTAGAAACAGTGTAAAAGACACTTAGCTGGTGATATTCTCATAAGTTGCCTTGCAATTAGACTCCTGTCTCTTGAGAATCAGACCTAAAATGCACATACAATAGGAAATTTCTGCACAATAAAATATGGCCACAATAACACCCTTTCAGAAAATAAGTAAGCAACGAGCCTATTGTTTTCTCCTCAACTCTGGCACAACTAATTAAGCATATTTATCTGACTAAATAGTTTTGTGTAGTGCTGTAAAATGTTCCTGTGTCTCACTGGCCCTCGGTGGTAGTTTATTTTTAGTCTCCCTTTGCTTGGCTCTGTTATTGCTGCATGAGAAGCAGAACCTTTGCAAGTATGTTAATTTGAATTTCTTTTTTAATTTGGGGGCAGCCTGGCTTATAGGGGTCTTTTTTTGCCATATTAGATGTCAATTCCTAGTGTTTTTTCTAATTGCTTAGAATAAAAGATATTTATAAGCTGAACAGAGGAGTTTTGATCAGCTTGACATCTTTGTCTTTTGACAGTCCAACAAATTGCTTGCCAGTTTACAGGTAGTTTGCCTGAGCAGCAGCCCAGCCTTGCAGGAACTGCTTGCTCATTATACTCAGGGGTTGTGTATAATAAGCAGTATATTGAAGTTTTCTCTGCGTGCTGTTGTTTCCCATTGCAAATCCAACGAAACAGAAACACCCCAGGGAGTTGCTGACAGATCTGATTCTAAAATTGAGCTGGGCAAACCATTTGCAAGGAGGGAAAAAACCAAAAAGGAAAAAAAAACCCACCCGAAAAGCAGCAATCTGAAGTGCTGAATTTTGACAATTTGCCTATTAGTGATTTACTGGTGAGCTCTGAGTTTTAAATTTCTATTCATTGAATGGTCTGTGGTTGGCCTCTGCCCGTGGACTGCTTTATATATAAAGCATTTTCTTTAATGGCACTGTGAGCTCAGCCTTTGGTCAGTAAAGAATGCATCCTTCAAATATACAAAAGACTAAAAGCCCAACTTCTCTCTTCACAAATGCCAAAGGCACCTGAGAAACGGAGAAAAAGCACTAAAGATCTCTCAGGCTCTTTTCCTTTCTTCCCCCCCCCCCTCCCGCCCCCCAACATTTCCTTAATTAAAAATGATAAATGCCAGTCTAAACAGAAGGATTTGCTGAGAAGCTGGGCTCAAATGGAGACCAGGCTGTCAGAGGAGGACAGGGAAGTGGAATAACCTCTTCTCTTTTTTTTTTTCCTGATGAGTTTTCTGGGAAAAGCAGACATTGAGGCAGTTTCTTTTCCTGTCTCATGTTCAAGACCCGTCTTGGTGGAACAAAAACACTGTCTCTTGTCAGAACAGAGAGTGGAAAGCATTTCAAGCCGTGCCCCCCTGCCTGCCTCTTATCGCACACACGTAGAAGTGTGTTTACAACAAAGGGACTGTGTTTTGCCTGGCTGAGGGAAGAAACATCCTCACAGAGTTGTCCTAAGGGAGGGATTGTGGGTTCGAGTCCCATCTGAGGTGCCAAACTGATGCCTCAGGAAGCCGGAATGCAAACTCACTGGCCTTGGTGCCTATGAAGCAGGGATCCTTTCTTGCAGTGCTGGGCACACAGGGCATCACTCCTCCCAGTGTGTGCACCGATTAAAGCCAAATTTCTCATATTGATACAGGTTATCTATACATACTAATTTTAATTTCTAAGAAAAGGCAGGGTTATGCAAATTATTTCCAGGAAGTCATTTCCATTAACTCCTCCCAGACAGAGAATGCTCAGCGACACTAAGGGTGTCTTCTGATGGTCTTCAGGGATGAAGGCTGGACGTCTTCCTCTCTCTCAGCACATGCTCTTTACCTTTCTTCGCCATAGTTACCAAAACACATTCCTGAGCTCAAAACCACATCCCTGCACAAACTAGTTAGGAACCCCTTTTAACTGAAAACAAGATACACTCTGTCTCTTAATTGGTTGTTGGTCTCATTATTTACGACTCCCCTATCTTCACTTTCTTTAGTTTCAAGGCTGTTGCACTGTTCTGGCTCAGTTCTGTAGCCAGTTTCATGAAACATCCCACATGGTTACAGCCAGATTCTATCCAAAACAAATCTATTCTTAAAATACACAAATTAAAGTTATATTAATTGTCTCAAGCTACATCTACATCAATCTATTCAGCATTAGTACATTTCACTGAACCAGTATATTAAGTGGAAGGTTTACTGACAAGTCCTTTCTAACCACTCCTGGTCAGGACAGTGCAGCTCCAATCTAGCAAACAATGCAGGAGAAAAACAATCCCTTGGAAGCACCACACCATCCTCTACCACAAAGTGAGCCAAGAGCCCCTCTGTTCACACAGCCAATGTTCCCTCTCAAGGAGGAGCCTGAACACGCCATTTCTAATGCACTGGGATGCTTATCAGCCTTTGCATCCCATCAGTTTGAATAATTTCCCATCGGCAGAGAGAATGATGGTTCAGGAAGGTGCATCCATGACATCATCTTGTGCTGGCACTCACGTTGATTAGAACTGAGTTATCTTTCCTCCCTGCAAATTGTGGCATCTTAAGGATTTGTTATGACTTCAGTTGCCACTCCAGCTCTGTCGTATTTCATTGAAAGGTTGTGCTCAGGTTGCATTAACAGGAGAAAACTTGAACGTCTGCAACTTTACCTAAATTTGCTGTCACTTTCTGTCCATGTCATCCGGATTGTCAAGCTGGTTCAAGTACCTATCAAGCCACCACTGGCTATTTGGATCTTTAGCATCAGATTAGACAATCAGATTAGAGCATGTTTCTGCATTGTAATTGCAATAGCACTGCTTTCTTCTCCATCCACATACCAAACTTGGGTTTAGTTTGTGGTAATTCGCAGCTCTGGGCATTAAACTGGATTTGTGCTGGACAAGAACTGATGGGAATGACCTCTTTTGGAGAGGATTCCTGAGCCTATGGGATTGCATGAGGTGTTTAGGTATATTTGCTCACATCTCCTTGTCTTTTTGAATCATTCACTTTTGCAGATGTCTAAAGTCCCTTCAAACTGTGGTGTAACAATTTGTGTAAACCCCTGGTTTTCATCTGGAAGGCAGGCCTCTGGCTGAGCCATTGTTTAGCTGAGTTGTTTGGAAACAGTGAATCTAACAACCAGCTCTCAGCAGACTGTGGTTTCCCTCGTGTTCAAAGAGGTGGGCAGGCTGTTGCTGCCAGGCTGTTGGGTTGCAGTACAAACTGTCCCTCCAGAGTTGTTTTCAGAATCCCCAGATGAATTTTCTTCAAAATTTCCCTTTTTGTTTCCCCTCTTGTCCATCCTCCATCATCATCATTTTGGTTTTTCTGTTCCAGCCTCCTCTAATAGCCAAGGGAGTTTGCCTCAGTCCAGGCCATCTGGCTGCTATTCTTTGTATTGAAATATTTGTTGCAAGATCACTTTTCAATTCTCACAATGTTTTTTATAGTTTATTTAGGGATGCTAATAGATGTAGCAGTATCATGTGCAGCTTTCTTCTCCTTCCCAGCAACTCTTTGAAACAAAATAAGGAGCAACTGTAGGAATGTCTTCTCAGACTGTGTATGTGTGGTCTCACCAGTTGTGCTTTGGTGGTGATGCACTAAGGATTTACTGATACAACACCTAAAGATTTGTCAAGGAGAAGCCTGTATTCTGTGCTGACCTATAGGCACTTCTGATATCCAGAGACAGGAGTCTGTAGAAGTCCGGAGACATCTAATGCAGCACAGTTTTAGCTCATTCTTCTCTATAGTATCTCCCCCTTCAACAGCACTCACCTTCTGAATGAGCAACGTCTCCACAGTGATTGACCACCTCCAGGTTTTGCTCTTGGGATCGAGTTGTTGATCTTGAACCCTTGAGGTGACTGAACCTCAAGGTTCCACAGGATCTCTTAGCGCTGATTTTTGGAAAGCAGCTTTGATTCTTGAAAGCTTTGTTCTAGGTGTGTGCCTGGGCTGCCACCTTTGAACTTGAGCTGTGAGATTGTTGGGTAGCCTTTAGTGAAGAGGAAGGAAAGGCCAGAACTAAGCCTGGTGAAGCAGAGATTGTTTCAACAGTGACAGCAAACAGTTAACATCAGAAATGAACACAGAGGAAACCTGGAGACTTCACTTTGTTTGTTTGATGGTTGGGCTTTTTTTGTTTGTTTGTTTCAGCAACACTGAATGGAAAACAACTGCTCTTTGTTGTGCTTAGTGTCAGACACAGAATATTCTTGCCTAGAGAGAGGAGGAGCTGCTTGCCTGTGAACCAAACCTGCATTGGAGCTTAAGATTCAAAGTCTGAAGGAACAAAAGCCTTACCTTGTGAAATGTCACCAAACATCCCCAGATCATTTACTACCTCTCCTGCTCTCACAGGGCAGGCACTAAAGGCCAGTGACTTTGAGAAATAAGGACAGCAAAACACAGACCACCGCAATCAGCAGAAAGCCAAGGATGTGTTGGAAGGTGAATGATCCAAATTACTGTTATGTGCTGAGTTAGATCACTGAGAGCAGCATAATGAAGGACCGACCAGACAAAAAGGTCCTGCAGAGAGCAGGAAAAGCAACTGGAAGCTGTTGCTCAGCTGAACACAACCATGGCTTCTCTGGGAACACACACTACTACTCTTGAGGAGTCCTTGTGAAGAGGGTGTGGGATGTTCCCTGGTGGGCTGGAGACAAACAGTTTCTTCCTGGGGTGAAGGGTATCAATGAAAACTAAAAAATATCTTGAGTGTAAGAAATGCATTTGGTGACAAGTTGTCCTGGACTATCCATAATCCATCCAGCACAAATCCACTGCAAGGCTCACTAAATACAGAAAGAAAGTAGAGAGAGAGAAATGCTTACATAAATGCCTTAGAAATCCACGCTGACCCTTTAGCTAGAGGGCAGCAAATACTGTAGATAAGCAAGGTGCCAAGCCAGGGTTGAGTTGCAGCACATGGGGCTTCCCCTGTATCACAAGTAAAGGTTTTGTGTCTTGGACATCCAGAAATCATCACTGCTCTAAACTGCAAATCATTCATAATCTCAGCACCTTGAAATTTAGGGACTAAGGCTCTAATAGTTATAATTAGAAATGAGAGGCAAGGCATCCGCTATTACAATAGCAGATGATAATTTCCTAACCATTGTAGTGTCAGGGTGAGGGGGGTGGTAGTAAATTGGAAGGGGGTAGATTTAGATTGGATGTTAGGAAGAAACTCTTCGCTATGAGGGTGAAATTCTTCACAGGCTGCCCAGGGAACTGGTGATTGTCCCCTCCCTGGAGGTGTTCAAGGCTGGGTTGGATGGGGCCTTGAGCAGCCTGGGCTGGTGAGAGGTGTCCCTGCCCATGGCAGGGGGCTGGAACTAGATGATCTTTGAGGTCCCTTCCAACCCAAACCATTCTGTGATTCTCACAGCGTGCTGAAGAAAAACCAGAATTGGCTCATGAAGTATTTGACATGGAACAATTTGTCTCATTACCTGTAGACCATAATGAGTCTTTAAAAAGTAATTGCAGTTCTGTGCAGGGCTGGGTAACCCTAGGCTGGAGATCCAGTGAAGTTGGTGGGGTTGAAATACATTTATCACTGATGTTGAAGGAAGCATGAGCTTGGGAAGTGAGAGCTGGGGTCTTGCAGTGTTTGCTTTGTGCAAACAGGGTACGGCGCTGAGCACTAGTGTGTGTACTCAGAGCTGATAGAGAGCTGCTTCCCCAGAGCCTCTAACAGCAGTCAGCCAAACTCACTGAGAACACAGACCTGGAGTGGGGAATATTAACAAAACCTGGAAATTGTTGTTCAGCTACTGGATTCCCCATGGCCACGAAAAAGAAAGTTCCATGCTAGGCACTGTTATAGTTAAGAAAAATAAGAGGAAGCAGTGATAAAACATGGAAGATGCAAGCAGAGGTACTCTTGATGACTCAAAAGGGGTTGTAAATGCTTTTTAACATTATTTGTGAGTAATTAATAAAGGAAGATGCAGTGATTAATGAAGTAACAGTAGAGTTTGTATATATACATATTAAAAAAGACTATTTTGACAACAGAGAACAGGAAAAATACCTCTTGGTAACAGGTTCTTTGTTAGTTAAGTTGGAAGTAACAAGGCTGGAAAATCAGAGATGCAAAGCAGACAGTTCTATGCTGTGGTGAATGGTATTTGGATGGCCTAAAAAGAATGAACACTGCATCCATACATTGGGGTGATTTTTGTCAATTTTCATCCACCTACCCAGCAAAAAGAATAGCAGCCCAGAGAAAATGATTTCTCTTTCATGTTATATCTCTTTACAATGGATCCTTTGATGGAGTGCAATCTGTCATTACACTAACTATCTGTTCAAGCGAAATGGCATCTCTGCTATGCTGTGTGGCAGAGCGAATGTCCTAATGGGTGTAGAGGTGTGCTTCCACAAAGGCTGCTGCTTCAAAAAAGGAGCAAAAAACCCACCATATAAAGGGAAATAAAAAAGACTTGAGGGTTCAGGCATTTATATAGCATTTCTGCTTAATAGGATATGAGATCCTAACTCCCTTAAACTCCTTTGGAAATCTGAGCCAGAAATCCTATGATTTTCATAAGATACTTTGACTAACTAAGCCAAAGAGATTAAGTAGGTGTTGATTATGTTGCAGAGGCACAACTAGATGTGTGAAGGGTGCTGTAAGGGGTGTGATTGTGTGCTATGTTAAAGGTAGATAATGGCAGGGGGGAATGGATAAAAGCTAAAGGAAGGAAGGTTTAAATTGGATATCGGGGGAAGTTCTTTACAGAGAGAGTGGTGAGGGGCTGGAACAGGCTGCCCAGAGAGGGGGTGGGTGCCCCATCCCTGGGGGTGTTCAAGGCCAGGTTGGATGGGGCCCTGGGCAACCTTGTGTAGCTCCAGGCCTGGAGGTTGGTGTCCCTGCCTGTGGCAGGGTGGTTGGAGCTCTGTGATCCTTGGGGTCCCTCCCAACCAAGACCACTCTGATTCTGTGTCATCTGGTGTGAGAGAGGAAAGGTTTCTGCAGCGATGACCATTGAAACAGCAATGCTGCAAGTAGATGCTCCACGCTTACGCATTGTGCTGCTCGTAGGTGAAAGGCACAGAAGGACTGGAGAGAAATCACTGGCCAAACCTCTGTCACAAAGCTGCTACCTCCTAAAAAGTTATTTTGTATTTACTGATTAAACATGTAATAGTGTCAACTGTCAAACATGGGGCTGTGACATGCAATTTATTACCTGCAGGGAATCCAATTGAAAGCCATTTTCCCCTGTACTCAGCATTGGTGAGGCTGCACCTCGAGTGCTGGGCCCAGTTCTGGGCCCCTCACTCCAAGAAGGACATTGAGGTCCTGGAGCGAGTCCAGAGAAGGGCAACCAGGCTGGGGAAGGGGCTGGAGGGCAAATCCTCTGAGGAGCAGCTGAGGGAGCTGGGGGTGTTGAACCTGGAGAAGAGGAGGCTGAGGGGAGACCTTCTCCCCACCTCCCCTGCCCTGCCAGGAGGGTGCAGAGAGGTGGGTGATGGTCTCTTCAGCCAGGGGACAGGAGCTGGGACAAGGGGCAATGGGCTCAAGCTGCCCCAGGGCAGGGTCAGCTCAGCTGGGAGGGAAAAGTTCTTCCCTGGCAGAGTTGTCAGGGCCTGGCACAGGCTGCCCAGGGAGGGAGCTGAATCACCTTCCCTGGATACATTTAAAAAAAGGGTAGATGATGTACTTTAGAGATGGTTTAGCATAGGATGGGAATGGTTGGACTTGATGATCTTAAAGGTCTCTTCCAACCTTGTGATTCGGTGAAAACGTGCAACATTTCATATCGTGTATTAATCATGTGAAACACCCTGTTTCACAGCACAAGTTAACTGACATTGGGTTTCCATACAGACTCTCAGAGAGGAATCTTGCTCTCTGTGTGGGCTGTTTCAGTTATACAGTGCTTTTCTTTATTTTTAGGGCCATAGAAATGAAATGATTTGGCTGGAGGATGTCCAACCGCATTGTCGAATTAATGAATTTCTTAGCAGGTCTTTTTTAAGACTTTGTGTTTGGGGAAAAAAAAGCCACTGAGCACAAAATTAATTGGGCAGGGTTACAAAATATGCAACTCAGATGTTATGGGAGTCAATGAGAGAGGTTTTGTGGGGAAAGGCTTATTGCTTTTATCTCCCTGCGTGTCACAGCCGTACGGCCAGTGAGGATGATGCTTTATATTGAGAATTAAAGGAGTGCTTCAAAGCCAATTTAGAATGAGAGAGGAAAAACTGTTGTTGCAGGACTAAACTTGGTGGGAAATGTGACATATTGTCTCAGCACAGCCCCAGGGGTTTGCTCCAGGCAGGCATTTGCTGACTGGAGCTTTTGCATGTAGGAGTGTGAAGGGAGTGAAGCACATGCGTGATCTTCCCAGTACATAAGGGAAGTGGGGGCTTTGCTCCAGGATTCACTCTGTGCTGGTTTACACTGGCTTGGCTTGTTCTTCCAACTTCATTGATGGAGGTGGTTCATTCACTAACTTTGCATGTTTGGAACAAAGCTGCCAGTGTGCCAGCTGAAGGTTGGGGTGTTGCTGAGTACAAAAACTCATCATATGTTGAGATCCCAGTTAACACCACCTATCAACAGGCATTGCACTATGTTAGAGGCTTAGCCACCTGAGTTATAGCCACTGCTATAGTAAATGCAGCAGCAGAAGACAGAAGTCTCTTCAGACAGTCATTCCAACCATCCTTGCTCCTCTCCCTGGACCTGGAAGGAAGGCACCTAGATAAATCACTTGCTTCAGCACTCATTGAAGAGCCTGATGAGATGGAAGGACCCTGAATCCCAGCACACAAATACAACATGCCAGTGCTTGTGTAACTACATGGATAAGCCAAACCTTCAGTGCTTCTGAGTGCTGTTTTAGAAGGGTCCTTTAATTCTGGTCCATTACTCTGGCCCAGAGCATGCCCTTGAGCTTGGATAAGGAAGAGTGATTATTTTCCCACCTTCACATCAGGCCCCCTGAATTGTCTGAAGACCCTGCTGGATTTTGCTATGGAATAGTGGCCTAAGGGTCCATGTTCACCTTGTTGTGAACAGAGAAACCTTCTCTGGCACTGCCCAGCTGGCCACAGGGAGGTGGTCAGGTAGGATCACAGAATCACAGGGGTTGGAAGGGACTTCAAGATCATCAGGTCCAACCCCCCTGTCAAAGCAGGGTCCATAGGGACAGATTGCCAGTGTTGGTGACCAGATGGGTCTTGAATCTCTCCAGAGAAGGAGACTCCACACCCCCCTGGGCAGCCTGTCCCAGGGTTCCCTCACCCTCACCGGGAAGAAGTTCTTCCCCAGATTGGTGGGGAACTCCCTGTGCTTCAACTTGAGGCCATCACCCCTTGTCCTGTCCCCACAGACAATTGAGAAGAGGCTGCCCATGTCCCCCTGTGTCCCACTCAAGATATTTATAAACATTAATAAGATCCTCTCTCAGTCATCTTCTCTCCAGGCTGAACAGCCCCAGCTCACTCAGCCTTTCCATGTAAAATGTAGGATGTAGGAGAGCTGCTCTCTGCCACAAAAAAGCTCTCCCTCCCCTATAAGTTTCCACTGTCAGCACCTCTTCTTTCTCCCAACAGCATAAAAACAGATGTAAATTTAAGTAGAACTCTGGCCTAAGTGTTTATCAGACTTAGTTTGCTTTAAAAAAAAAAAAAAAAAACAACAAACCAAATAGCAGAATGTGTAATATTTAATATTGTAATTTTCCATAAAATTTGCATAAGCATAGTGTGTGCCCTAAGGCTCCTTACCAAGGATTCTGTGCATTCTCATCATCCATATATTAACAGTGTGTTTGAACTCTGTAGCAAATTTTAATTTTTCTTTGTCAATACCAATGTTTCCGTTGCGTACACAGGGTGGAATGAGCTCAGTGTTTTCATTATATTTTTCAATTAACTTTTCTTCCCCTCATCAATGCTGTTGTGGATTAATTCATTCTCTCTACTTCAAGGGAAAAAAAAAAAGTAAGCCCCAAACATTATCTGATATGAAATATTTCAGTTCCTTGGAGAAAAACTGGCTGTGAAAAGAAGTCAATCCAGGCAGATGCCAGTCTGAAGGCTTGACCATTTAAATGATCAAACAGCAGTGGACTGGCCATCTCTAGTAAGACAGATAATTCAATGCCTTGAGCAAACCATAGAAATACCACTAATCTGGCCATTTTGGGGCTATTTAGGAGGGAGGGCAGTCCAAAAGAACAATCTGGGCTGGGAGCTTTCTTCCCTCTCCAGGACAGCAAAGGCATTAGTCTGGCTAATGTAGCATTTCAGTGGAAGGTCTGTGTCTCCTGGTTTGATGTGGATCCATAAGCCGCAGGAGATAAGACCATGTTGTTGACTATTGGAGGAGTGTAAGGGAAACTATTTTAGTGGTGGTGGACAGTCCCTCATTCTTCTGCCTCCATGGATCTCCCCTCCTGAGCCCAGAAAGGATTTGATCCCCTTGAAAGTGTCTCAGGCTCAGACAGCCCTCCAACCTGGTGCTGGTTCTGGAGCTCAGTGATCCAGATGTGGACATCTGGGGCAGGAGGAAGAGATATGCCAGTTGATACCAAAAAGGCCTCCAAGACATAGGTTTGTTTCTCCTTTGCTCTTTTTAGAGTAAAGTAACTTTTGTGGATCTCATCTGAGAACAAACTGGTTTGGTGGTTGTTTTGCTGTCTCTGGATTTGGGTGGGTTTAGTTCAGCTGTCCCACAGGTCTTTGTATCTTCTGACCTGAATGGCCCTTGGAGAAAGCCCAGTTGTCTGGTCATAGCTGTTGTCTCAGCTGACGTTGGGACAGCTGGTCCTGGGTACTGAACAAGCACAAACTGGAAACCCCCAAGCTCTTTAAAGCTCTTCAACAGCAATAGCAGAACAAAGAAGCAAGGAAACAAGAGATGGATGTTCAGGAATTTTCTGGGATGGATAGGGGGGATTAGAAACCCCCAACTCCCTCTATCCCTCTTTTCTCCTTGTAATCCCAGCCTGCCATGAAGTTTTCTAGTCCAGGATGTTGTTCCATTTAAGCCTCCCTTTCCCTCCATACATCTGCTACCTCTGCATCAGCAAAGTAGTTGTGGAGTCAAGACCTGCTCCTTTGCAGGGTCATTTTTTGCCTACACAGGCAAATGTGTACTTAAGGTCATGACTGCCAAGCCAGCTCTGCAGGATACCAGTGCTTAGGATGCTTGGTATGGTAGTCATCATGGCCTAAGCACAGCACGTGTTTCACACAAGCTTTGAAACACAGCTCTGATGTGATTCTGTGCATAGGATGGGAATGGTTGGACTTGACCTTAAAGGTCTTTTCCAACCTTGTGATTCTGCTCCTTCTGCACAACCTTCTCTTGAACATCTGCATTCCTCCCTCCTTCTGCAGTCCTCTGAGACTTGGATTGAAAGCAAATTGCATCAAATTAGTGTCCACCCTGCTATGCAAAACGTTAATTTTTATGTCCTGGCATGATGCAGAGAGGAGCAATATTCCAGTCTGATTTGTCTTGTCCAGGTTGGGGGGGTGGATGAAGCTTTGAATTTTTCATTTATGGATCTACCTTCACGATGGGGGTCTGCATCTTTCAGAGGGATTATTTGTTGTACAGCATCAGTGTCCTGTTTGTGTAGAGTTTTCAGGGGAAAAAAAAATATCAGGAGATGAAATAAGCAGCCATTTAATTTATCCTTCACAGTTGTTTCATGTAAATGAAGAAATGGAAGTCTTTGTGAGCCATCAAAGCTGTGAAATAAATGCACGATTAGCTGCATGAAAGTGCTGAAACCCATTAGCGCTCATTTTAGAATAATAATGTACTTCAAGTCTATTTGTTGAAATATAAATACAATTATGTGGAAAGAAATTAATGCACAGTATGAAGTTTCTTTAAGATCTCATAAAATTTTCTGCAGCACAAGATTAAATTAATGAAACCGTGTTTTTAGAAGGCAAACAATTAGGGTGTTGTATGAAAGTATAGATAAAATGAAGGGGAAAAAAAGAAGTTATCACCAACTACAGGCATCAAAGAAGATAAACATTTGTACAAAGGGGTGTGAATGAGGAGAGCACACAGTCTGCCTTGTCATGGCCTTCAGTGATGTTGCCAGAAGGGTTTTGGGGGCACAGTTGGAAGCAAATGCACTTCTGGCAGAGATGTTCAAGGTATTAGAAGCTTATGTAGATCACACAACTGATTCCTGCTTCTCTCATTTAATATCAATTTGGCTCACAAGTGGAGGGGGCAGTGGTTTCTTGTTTGTTCAAAAACATCCTTTTTTGTGCTTTCCTATTCCCATCCCCACCTGAACCCACCATGACCAGCAAACCCCCAACAGCAAAGCTGCCCTTGCCAAAGGGCTGTGCTGGGTGTGCTTGGACATCCACCTAGACTGGTAGTCTTCGGGGGAGAGTGATCAGGGGCATAAGACACAGGGCAAGTGGTTGGTCATGACACTCAGGGTGTGGTCCAACAGTCACAATCCACAGCCAGCCTAGGTGGGAACAAGATCTCATTTTCGTTCTGGAACATGATCCAGCTTCTGCTGAAGGCACTGGGATGCAGGAGGATCCTGTGGGCTTTGCTAATACTGCCAGCCTTCCTTTTGAGAGCTACCAGGAGGGGACAGTTGCAAAGGAAATCCCACCTGTGTAGGGGACAACAGGCAGGGAAAGGTCCCTTTAGGGAGCTTGTTTTACACCGTGGGAAGGTTTCTTTACCTGGCATTAAGATACTTCCAAGATTATCTTAAAGTTGGTAGCCAAAGTCAAGGCAGTTAACAGTGCTGTGGAAAGATGCTGTCTATATTCTCTATATTCAGGTCTGGTATAAAATGAGAGCATGTCCTCAAAGATGGAGAAGTACTTGCCTCAATTCTGAGAGTACAGAGAAAAAAAGTTAATGAAAGATCTTTACAAGTAAATATATCAGGTTTTGGTCACCTGAGCCAATATGCAAGTCACAGAAAAAGTGGAAAAAAGAATGTAATATTTGGTGGCACAGCTAATTGTGCTTCAGCTCTTGGAGCTCATAACTTTACAGTCAGCAAGTCCCAGCCTACAAGTACCAGTGTGTTCATCTCTGAGTGTGTAATTAACATTGTCTAAATACACAGGGATGCTTATATATGTATATATTTATATATATATATATGTATATGTATATACGTGTGTGTGCTTTTGCCCTTGTGAGCTGGCAGAACACTGTCTGACAGTTTGCCAGCCGAGTTGGGTATCTCAAGGAAAAGAAAAAAGAAGGGAAGGTTAAACAGTAAAATCACTGTGTCTCATTTCTTCCTAATGCCAGGACAAATCACAGAATGTTTACAAACCACAGCTTTTTCAAATGCTCCATCATTTTCTTTTCAGATGAAAAGAAAAGATTGGATAGCAGGGCTGGTCTGCTAATGTTATAATAATGTATATCTGAATTGCCACCAGGAAATGTGGCTGTAAGAAAGTGTTTGTGATAACAAGAATGGCATTTCCCTTCAGTTTTTATGATGAAATACCCTAGGAATTTTAATAGGAATGTAACATGATTTTTATGCTGTGCAAGAGGCAGATGTATGAGTCTTTTGCCTGATTGCACCAGGTTTTAATTTGTCCTATAAGTCTGTAAAAGCTCTATTCATGGAATCATGGACTCATGGACTGGTTTGGGTGGGAAGGGCCCTCACCTTCCTCAGTGCCCTCTTGCCATCAGTAAGGACAGTTGCCACTAACCCAGGGTGCCCAAAGCCATATCCAGCCTGGCCTTGAACCCTACCAGGGATCCAAGGGCATCATCCCACCCAACTGTAGCTGTCTGAAAAATGACTTGACTGCAACTTTGAAGCTTAGCCTTGCAAAAGCAGATATCATGACTCCCTCAACAGCCAGAGAAAGAGAGATGGATACCTCCAAGAAATGGAAAATTCCTACACTGATATCTGAAGAGGTTGATTCACCTTCTGGAGACACCATGGACAGATGCCCAGCCCAAACCACCAGCTCAGATAAGATGCCAGGATCTAAACAGCTTGAGTTGGTTGAGATAAGACCCAATCTCAGAGTAGGTTTTGATCAGGTTAAAACACTACTAACATCCTGCCTAAATTCAAGATCCAATGCCTTCAGAAAACTTGTTTTACCCAATTTTTTTAGACATTATGGGCATAAATAGATATACTTTTCCTGACTCAGTGTACACATCCTTTTTGGGCCCCACAATGGACCATGAAAGCAAGCAGGAAGATAAAGGAAAACAACACATTGAATGCCTGGATCATGATCTAGAGATCTTTGTAATCAGAAGGCTCCTCCTCAATAGAACGAGTGCTGTAAATGCAGGAACCCTTGAGAACAATTTTGTGAGGAGTTTTGAAAGGTTGGCAAAGGTCAGCCAGTTTGGGAAATATGCTAGCCACTGCTATGCATCTCTGCTGGAACAGGAGATGTTCAGGGTCTGACAGATGGTTGTCCCTGCACACTTACCTTCTGTTAACAGACCCACAGCTTCTGAATTCAGATCAAACACGGGACCTGAAAGCCTGGTTAGCATCTCAAGGGAATAAAGTCAGGCATTTAATTAAAGGATAGCAGGCCCAGTTTAGAAGGACTTGATGTATTCAGAGACACAGCACCCAGCAGACCTTCTGGAGGCTGCCCAAAAAGGCACAGCTGTGCACACTGAGAGCTCAGTGCCTATGGCAGCTGGGCTGTGTATGTGGTACTGTTAAGTGAGGCATCTGTAACTGTGGAAGAACTTTGCAAATAGCTAATATATGCTGGGGAATTTTCAAGATGACTTGTTTATGGTGCATGGATCTCTGCACACTGCTTGCTTGTTGGGCAGGAGGTGTTTTCTTTCTTGGGGGGCATCAAGGGGGCTGTGGAGAGAGCAGTTTTACAGTGGCACTCGTACTGAAGTAACTTGCGTATGTGTCACGTAGAAAACAGCCTCATGCTGCAAACATCTATCTTCCCTGGCTGACATTAGCATGCAGGAGCAGTACAACTTGCTCAGGGTTGTTCCCTAAAAGCATGACAGCCTAGCAACTGCTATGTAACGATGCTTTGGCATCTGCAAGATCATCGGTGTCGTTTACAATACAACCGTTGTAACAACTCCGGAGTCCCCACCACGGAGCTCTGCTGCTCACTGGTTATATGCACACGGTGTGTGCACACAGAGACACACAGAGTATATCTGGGCATTGAGGACCCAGCAAATCCTACCTAATTATCTTTGCTGTACAAAAGCAGTGCAGATCTATAAAAAGTGATCCACAGACCATCACAGACTGGTCTGGGTTGGAAGGGACCCCAAGGATCACAGAGCTCCAACCCCCTGCCACAGGCAGGGACACCAACCTCCAGGCCTGGAGCTACACAAGGTTGCCCAGGGCCCCATCCAACCTGGCCTTGGACACCCCCAGGGATGGGGCACCCACCCCCTCTCTGGGCAGCCTGTTCCAATCCCTCACCACTCTCTCTGTGAAAAACTTCCCCTTAATACCTAATTTAAACTTTCCTTCCTTCAGCTTCACTCCATCCCCCTTGTCCTGCCAGTCTCTGCCCTTTAACAAGCTGATTCCCCTCCTGTTCCTCTGCTCCCTTCAGGGACTGGAAGGCTGCAATGAGGTCCCCCCCACAGCCTTCTCTTCTCCAGGCTGAACCAGCCCAGCTCCCTCAGCCTCTCTCCATAGGGGAGCTGCTCCAGCCCTCTGATCATCTCTGTGGCTCCTCTGACCCCTCTCCAACAGCCCCACATCTTCCTTGTGTTGGGCCCCAGCTCTGGACACAGGACTCCAGCTGGGATCTCACGAGAGCAGAGCAGAGAGAGGCCACTCCTCTTCTGACCCATCTAAGGTTGCACATAGCATCTATAACAAAGATGGCAATTAGAAAGTATTATTGCAGAGGGAAGAATGTAAACGGCACCCTTGTTAGCAAACCCTAAGTAACAAAGGGTCCTGCTATGAAGCAAAAATGTAGAGGACACCTTGAATGTCGTTTTGCTTCTGTAGTAAGGATATTTTTGTCTGCCAAATATGTTTCTCCTACTGCTAACTTTTTCAACAGGGAACCTTTGATTTGTTTGCTACATAGAAGACATCCTTCCCAGACTGTGCATGTCCAAGGAACAAGAGAAACTGTTCCCATGTGGCTCCCTCTGGACAGATCTTTCAGCTGCTGAAAGTGCCCCTGGGACTAGTGAGCTGGTCTTCCCCTGGGGAAAGTCTATCTCCAAGAGAAGCAGCTGCAGCAGAAATGCTGCAACAAGGTGCAGCTCATCACTATTCTTCTGACATTTCCAGGACAGTGTATTGACTTCTCCCCCAAGGCAAAGTGGCTTCTGACATGAGTATTTGCTTAATCAGACTGCCATGCTAGGAACCAATTCTATTTGAACTCCTTTTAATTCCGTTTTGTACATGCCCCCTGAAGTCCTCACGCTGGTTAATGGAGACTGTTTGGATGCCCCTTGGCAATTCGTTAACGCTCTGTTAATGCCAATTACATCAGACCATAAGTGCAGAGACTGGGGGTGGTTGCTCTAGCGTGGAAAGGGGCATGGTGGGACACTGGTTGCTGACTACATCCATGAAATGCAACAAGCTCCTCTCTGCTGAAGGGCAATGTATAATGAATGCAGAGAAACCAGGCTGACTTTTAATTGCTCAGTCTGCTTACACCAACGTGTGTGATGGGAAGGGTTGGGATTCATGTGTGGGCGGGCTGTAAATGGGATGGGATGACACAATGGCTTAATCTCTTCCTATCAAATGACCTGGCAACCTGTGCTGTAATGAGTGATACTAATGAAGATGTAAGGGGAGTGCTATGGCTGCCAGTAAATCCCCTTGAAATAATCATAGCAATAGAAAGCTCCTGTAAAAGCAACTTCAGGAAACTGAGCTGCAAGCATGAGGATGGATTTTTCTAGGACTGATTTTATAGAATCATAGAATAATGGAATTGTTTAGGCTGGAAAAGAGCTTTAGGATCATTAAGTCCAACCACTAACTCAGCACTGCCAAATCCACCACTAAACCATGTCCCTCTGCACCATACTTCCCGGGATGGTGACTCAACCACCTCCCTGGACAGCCTATTCCAGTGCTTGACAACCCTTCTGGTGAAGTAATTTTTCCTAATATCCAATCTAACCTCCCCTGGCACAAATTGAAGCTATTTCATCTTCTCCTATCGCTTTTTAGTTGGGAGACTGACCCCCACCTGGCTACACTCTCCTTTCAGGGAGTTGTAGAAAGCAATCAGTTCTCCCTTCAGCCTCTTTTTCTCCAGGCTAAAAAATCCTAGTTCCCTCAGCTGCTTCTCCTAGAGACTTGCTCTCTAGACCCTTTACCAACTTTGTTCTCTTCTTTAGACATGCATCTCAGTGTCTTTCTTGTAGTGACGGGCCCAAACCAGTTAGAATTTCTACCCTAAATTACTGGGCTGTCCACAGGGTCTGAGCTGCTCAAGTCCAACAGGTTCTCTGATTTGAGGGGAAATGTGACATCAGTTGACAGATACGTGGTGAGTCACAGTCCCTGGGGTTGAGAAGAAACACTACAAGGACTGCAGAACTTCACAGGAAGCTCTGCTCTCATACTTTCCCTGGTTATTTGGCTCTTTTAACCATTAGTTAGATGCAAAAAAGTCAGGAAACATGTAAAATAGATGCAACTTCAAGCAAAAAAGCGGAATCACGGACTTTGTTTCTGCTTCTGTTTACGGTGCCAAAGCTGGCAGACCGAAGGGGTTTGTACTAATGAGCTAATTGGGAAAATTTCCCTTGACTGTTCCATCAAAAGCCTGATATGTTCTAATCAGCTGCTCCTTGACAGCAGATCAGGAAAAACTGCAAGCTTTAACTTGCTTTAGTTTTCTTGGCTTTTGGCTCAGCTGCCGGTGCCTACGAGAGTGAGAGATTTGGATTCAGAGCAGGAGTGAGAGCTCTCCTGGCTGAAGGCCTGATATTTCTTCCTGTGGGTTACTGTATTGTTTGGTTCTTTTCCTGGGATCCTGGATGAATCATCTTTTCCATATGGGTTGTGATGGGAAGCCATTCCTACCCAAATGCATCTTGTTCTTCTCAAAACTGCAGCTAGCCTTAATTACCATGGTTACCTGCACCTCTGCATCCTGCCAAGGAGAACCATTGAATGCAAACCAGCTGAGAATGGGGAAATGATTCTTGTTTGTACTGGATAATAAAAAGATCTCTGCTGATTTCTTCCTCCCAAGTCTCATTTTCCCACTGACTCTTATTTCTGTTTATCCTGAATGAACTCTTGGGTACTCCACTGGGTAGCACTCATACCAAATGCTCCAGAGACAGCCTGGCCAATAAGCCAGAGATCCCAACCTAGTCACTTTCCTCAAACATCACAATTGATTCAAAACACATTAATCATCCCAGTTCCTTTATTCAGCGAACGGCACAGGTAGCAGGAGGTTACGGTGCACTTGTGATCAAGCAGTGCAGCTTGAATCCAAGGAACATAACTAATTCACAGCTCCCTTTAAATATACATAATCCAAGCCTTAGAAATGATAAAAATTTGAAAGCTAATTTGGGCATTTGTAGTCAGAACATTGAAAAACACAATGCCATGGGTGTCTACTTAAATTATTCCTTTGATGGACTATACCTTGCTGAGCAGTCTGTTAAGTGATTACCTATCAGTTATCCTCCCAAATACCTCAGCTGCATATACCTAAAGTTTAGAACTTCTGGTTTTCAGGTATGTCTTCATCTTGCTCTAGCATTCGTGATGGAAGAGCCATAAACAATGCACAACAGAAGGAGAATTACTAACCAACATGAATGTCAGGGCTTGTTTATTTAAGAGCAGCTCCATTTAGAAATGGTGGGGAAGTCTAGCTGGTGAGAAATAGTATTCCTGTTGATAAATACTCCTTCGTGTAAAGGCTGAGAATTTGCAGACAGATTTTCCCTTATAAGAGATAAGGTAGAGGAAATATTTTCCATGACTCGTTTTCTTATTTGTTGCTATGAAGGGAAAAAGAAAATCAGCACTTCATGGCTATGGGAGATGACTGCACTGTGCAGTGAAGTATGGATCTGATAATCCAAAGCCTTCCTGAGGCTGAGCCAGGATTAAATTTAAGCAAACCAGATTTACTGGTCAGCTGACTAGTAAATCTACAGCTCTGATGGGGAAGCAGAGATTATTAGCAACACCATACAAGGATAATAAACTGCTCCAGACCCAAGGAGGACATGTGGAGCAGAACTGATGTGTCAGCAGCGTCACACCACTGCTTACAGCCTTTTGTTAGAGCCAGGTCTCCAGTGGATTCACTGCTGGGTTTGTAATCCTGCTTTAGTCTGAGCAGGGTCACTTCTTGCACACTTTATTTTGTGCAAGTCAGTGCTTCTGGTTGGAGGGTAGTGCTGATGGGGCCACCTCTGATGTCTGTGCCCTGGTGCCTTATTCTGTTCCTGTTGCAAGTAATATAGACTTAAATATCAAGAAACATCCCATCACATGCTAGGAGTACTCTGGGGCTGTGGTCCCTAGCCTTTTTGGACCCATTGACAACAATGTGTCCAGGAAAAGTTGAAGGACCAGAGGGACATCATGTGTTGGGTGCCATTCCCTTACACAGGCAGAGATTCACAGGGGCTCAGGTACATCCTGGCTTCATTAACAAGAGAGACCGTAACAGCTTTATAAACAGGATTTTTCAATGCAAACATGATGAGACTTTTTAAGGAGACTTTCCAGAGAAAATCAAACCCAAAAGCCTCCAGAGCATTGGGGTCTGGAGGTCATCCTTCTCCAGGAACCAGTTCTATATTGCTTAATAAAAAAGCTGGAACATAATGAAGAAAAATGGTTCCTGGGTGCATTTCTGGTTGCCAAGAAATTATAACTGCAGATGTAGATGTCTCTGGTCATTCCTGAGAAAATAGATTGGACAAGTGCTAAGTGTTCCAGGGGACCAGGAGGGATTTGGCTGAATGCCATCCAGCAGAACAAATACTGTCAACTAAGTAAAATTTTCTGACATCAAAGTGCAGGACATATTTGTATCATTTTGTCCAAATAAATGGGTTGGTGTGTTCTTTGTGCCAGCATCACTCAGGAGAAGTGCCCTGCTCTGGGCCCCATATAGCCACTGTTAGAGTGGGATGATAGTGAGGGCTTTGGGCTATGATACATGTGCTTGCTTGTGTGCAGACATCTTACTAGGTGGGTTGCTGGCAACTGGGATGGAGATGGGACGTGAAGGCTCCTTGGGTAGCAGCCACCAAGCCACCACGGCAGCGCCAGAAGGCTCCCCAGCCATGCATGCTAGTGGGAGGTGGACAAGAGACACCACAATACCTTCTGCCAAGGGATGCAGGAACCAGGGTTTCTCCTACCATGGATGACCTTTTCCTGACTGACTGTTCAGGCAAAAAAAGACAGAGAGAGATGTCTGAGATGTCTGTGTTTTCTGAAACCACAAAGAAACTCTAAAGCAGTGAGAGCTCAAAGCTTCAATGTATAAATCAAACATGTTTCAGCTCACACACCATTTACTGCAAATACAATGCTGGGAATTCAATATTTGCCTTCTGGAACATGAGGTGTTTCACAGGGTCCTTCTGTGGCATGATATTATTCTTGTCCGCTGACCGAATGAGTCTAAGGCTGAAGTTTCCCCTGAAAATGCTGGTGATTACCAGAGCAATTTGAAACGATATTCATTTCATGCTCATTGTTAGAAAAGACATCTTTGCCTGTAAATGTGTTTGTTCGGTCAAGGAGTGAAAGCAAACAGACAAAAGAGGGACAAGCAGTCAAGGCAATCTCTGGGCAAAGAAATGAATAGCTCTCCGCAGAGAAACATTCACTTACACTAGACTTAAGGCTTGACAATGGCAGAGGCGCTGTGAGGGGGAGCATTCAGAGGAGAAAAGAGATGAATAATTTGCAATGCACCTGGTACTTCGGAGCTCAGGAAGCAGCTGGAACGTCCACAGCTCAGAAATTGCACCAGCGACCAGGGTTCACAATAGCGTGGGGGAAAAGCGAGCTCAAGTAGAGCACTCTGCAATTTGCTATCACTTTTGCTGCCAAGGAAAATAGAAATATTGGTCTCTCTTTGGTTTGTTTTGGGTTTTTTTTTTTCATTGTTGTTGTTTTTTGGTTGGTTTGTTTGTTTGTTTTACAGGACAAATGGTTTTTAAAAGATTTCTGAAAGCATCGCCTCTAGAAGCACCTAGGAAAAAGGAATTGTAGTTTTAAATTGGAGATGAAAATAAATTGGGTTTCATGGCCATGTGTAAAGATTGTAGGTGTGAATTATACCTCCTTGCTTTATTTTTAAAGCTTGGAGAGAAGTGAATTACAGTATTAGAGTTCTTTTTGCTGTTTATTGAAAGTAGAGAGAGCTAACAAATGTTTCTAAAAGTTTTTAAGGTTCCCCTTTCTGTTATGGAATATAGAGGGATTAAGGTGTGTGATTTTTGGTGAGGAAGAATCTAAAGAGAAACTGTGAGCCAGCTGGCTCATATTTCTTTGGGTTGTGTCTGTGTTGCACCCCAGACCACTCTGCACCATCACCCAGCAAAGCTGCTCATTCAAGTCTAGGCAGCACTAACCAGTTTCTCTACAACTGGATGGGTATGGTCATGGAGGCCAGGTTGGATGGGGCCCTGGGCAACCTTGTGTAGCTCCAGGCCTGGAGGTTGGTGTCCCTGCTTGTGGCAGGGGGTTGGAGCTCTGTGATCCTTGGGGTCCCTCACAACCCAGACCATTCTGTGATTCTATGATTCATCCTACTGGCTTTCAGCCAGTCTGGAACTATTGGAAATAAGGTGGAAACTTCTATTTCCAAGTTGCCTACTTCAGTATGGTTATCCCTACAGCAAACTTGTAGAGATATGAGGGCAGACAGCCCCTGCAGACAGCATTACACAATGGTCTACTGGCATCCCAGTAACAGCAAATCCCAGGCACAACTGGGCCATGCCACTCTCCCAGTAAGAGCAGTGGTAGGTTTAAACATGAGCACTCTTTTTCATTCAGAATACAAGTTTTCAGAATTAATACCATGCCTCATCTGACTCGTTAGAATGATTGATCGGGCAAATACTCAGAAGATCTTAAATACTTTCAGGATTAAAAATCATCTACATTTGTCAGTAGATATGTCTTTGTAATTCTCCCCAACTATAATAGACATGCAAAATAGGATAAAATTGTCTAAAAGAAACCGCAGTTTCATTCATAAATCATCTAATTGTGGTGTACTGATGTTTGCTATCAAATACCACTACCTAAAACCCAAGAACTGAACATAAAAATAATGCTGTTATATGTATTTCAAATCAAACAGCTTAATATTTGATCTTAGAAGTTAAGTTGCCTGATTTGCTGTCATAAATCCATAGTGTTCAACAGAACACTGAGAAAAAAAATCACTAGACATCCCATTTTTTTTCCTGGGTTTGTTTTTTACAATCACACAGATTTTATACATTTGTTCCTGCAAACGTGGCAAGCTAAAAAACTGCTAATTGGTTACATACACTGTTTACACCCCACTGATTGGATAGTGATTATAAACAAGTTCTGATAAACATATCTTATAGCTAAATATCCTTAGTTTACCTTTGATGCCTAAAAGCATCCTCACACCTGCTGTTCTGACCCATCTTATTATGGCTGGTTCTTAACAAGTTCCGTTACTCCCAAGTTCCTTCCCATAACTTCTCCTTGGTTTAGGGCAGTCTGTACCCCTGTCATCAAGGCTGCTGTGTTTTGAGAATGTGATGATCAAAATCCTCTCAGCATGAGTAACTTTTCCTGCCTCAGGGGAACACGAGGATATTGTCAGGCCCTATGGCTTTGGTGAAGAGAGCTAGGCCGCAGGCAGGCCTCCTGTCTTCCCTGACACTATTATATATAGCTAATCTGTTTACTATAAATATATAACATTAGGCACATCCAAAGTTCTACTGGGTTTTGCTTGAGAATAGCTTCTGAGCATTAATGACCATGAGCTGGGATCAAAAGATATCCTTCAAAACTCACAGCTTAGTTTCTTTGCCCAAAGTCTTTCTCTTTTCCTAAACATTTGATGTCCTTGTCTGTATAATGCCCTTTGCTAACAGTATATGTTACATTGACTAATGAAGTTTTTGAAACTCAACATATTCAAGTTAGTTTAAATCAGATGTTTAGTAGACATTGCCCTCTCCTCTATTACTGCAGATAAGACAATGTGGAGCATTTCTAAGCTCATCCAGTTTTTCTAACAAAGAAGGGGAATGGTGATATTGTCTAGAGGGATGAACCTGCAAACAAAGCACTGCAACTTCATACAAATCCCACCCTCTCACCATTAGTCACCAGTTAGTTTATTTTAAAAAGGGAAAGTTCTGATCAAGTGTTACAATAGGAGGGAAATTACATGCAAACGTTTAATTAGAAGCTTCTTGCTGCACTAAATAATACTCCTGTGAGGATTTGTGGGCCTAATTCGTGTTGCTGTACTCCTTCTTCTGCGTCTCTAAAAAAAGATCAGGGATGAGGTGACATGAGACCCTTTCAGCACGTCAGATGGGTGGGTGGTGGGATGGCGAAGGACAAAGCGGGCAGGGAGTTGAGGAGAAGGAGCTGTGGAGGTGGAGGAGAAGACAATCCAAGATGTGGTCTGAAAGGCTGACAGGTAGAATTGGGTGGTGATGGTGGGGGTAGAATTACAAAAAGAATATTTCCAGGTTGATCCCAGGTGAATAGCTCTAGAAATTTCTGGGTTTTTCCAGAAGCTGCAGCAGTCTCAGAAAGAAAAAATCCTTTATAAACATTTACCCTTATGCACATTTATTGATTATTTCGGCCAGGCAGAGTTCAGTGGGCATCTGTTAATGTGACTTCAGTAAATAGCTTGTAGAGGGGAAGGAAATCACCATTCAGGATTTCTTGCCTGAGGGTTTTCAGAGGTTTGTGTGTGGGGTGATATAGTGAGAATGGATTATGATATATCAAAAGAGGAAGGCAATGAAAGGAAGCTTTTCCTCAACCCTTGCTGCATACCAGTTGCAGGATGAAAATGTACAGGGTTAAGTATCCAAAACATTTGGAAACCTTAAAGCCAGCGGCTAACATTAACTTCATTATTAAATATTGAATATCCAAGCAAATGCTCTCTGCAAACAGACTTTTTATTCCAGCTATCACTTGCTAAATGTGCTCAATACATTGAAAATATTCAATGGGAGAGATGAGAAATTCCTCACTTGTGGTTCAACATCAGGCTGCACCTCCCTGTGCTGAAGCAAAAAGGTACTCATCCTGCTAATTTTGTGCAGAGTAACAGAAATATAGGAGTGCTAAAGGCCATATTATTGCTGAATCAGGATTTTGTTTTAAATTATCTTCTTTTTTGTTGTTGATGTTTCCAATTCTTCTGTTTGAACCTAATGGATCACCCATTTCCTTCCTATGAATCAGTTATTTAAGGTGTCCCATCTCCATAATGTTTTCTTGCAGAGGATTTTTAGGATCCAAGCCACACCAAGTTTTGCCACGACGATTGGCTCCAACAAAGTCTGGCATTGCTCTCATCCAAAATGTTTGAAAGAAATTTGGCCAAAACACTTTTTGTCAAGTGTGTGCATCACCTTGCTCATCACTCAAGCACATGCATGTGCACACACAAACATCCATTTGGTTGGAGCATGCATGGAGCTTGTATGTTCTTTGTCAAATTCTTGCATGTAAATTATATGGATTGAAGTATATATACCCCACAAAAAGACAAGTGGAAGAACATGAATCTTCTGTGACTATTGCCCAAAGATATTTTAAGGCTAATTCAGGTAGACTTAGGAAGAGTTTTGAGTATTCTTGGCTTCAGTGAATAACTCTCTGCTAATCCTTGCTGTAGCAAGGTCAAGAATTCTATATTAGGCTGTGCTTCCCATGGGGTAATCTCCTGAGATGCTTTGGAGAGACACAAAAATATTGGCCAAGTTTGGCTAGAAAAGAAATGAAGCTATTTTCAGAATAATACCTGCTGATAATTCAGATACTATTTGAATTTCTTTAATTTTATCTAGACTGTTCTGAGAAACTAAGGCTTTTTTTTTTTTTCTTTAGGACTGAAGCCTCTTTTCCTATTAATATCATCACGATTCATTAGATGATGGCATCTTAGCTGATGCCACAGATGTTACTGCCTGATTCTTCGTAAACATTGAAAAGAGGGTTAGAGGATGGTGACCTGCACTGCTTCTTCTGATGGTCCTGCAGATCTCTCTCCACATTTTGTGCAGATAAAGCTTCCAATGTCAATTACAGCAGGTAAAATGATATTTTTGCAAAATACTGATTTACATATGAATCCATGTTTTCCAAGGGGCTGCTTAGCACGCTCTCTGCTTACATGTTTGCCTGCATCTGGTGAAAATACCCATTTCCTTCACTCCTATGGCCAGCTCCTATAGGACTTGAATTTATGACGTTAAAGCTCCCTGTAACCCTCCCCCTGCCCCTGCCAACCTCCCACATAATTTTTCCATGGAGCAGCACACTTAAAGTTCAAAATAGTAGCTGTTTTACAACAACCCTTTTATGCTTCAAAAGCACTTAAAACCCTCTTTGCTGGTTGCTTTTCTTTTAGACACTCTTCTTCCACCCTTCATAAAGCATTTCACTGGACTTTTTCATTTCTACTTCTTTTCTGTTTCCCAGCAGCATCCGTAGTGAAAGTCCTGGCTTTCAGCTATCAGAGAAAAAGGAAATATATAACATTTCCATTTGGCTTTTGTCACAATCCACAACCTAGACAAGACTTAATTTGGCAGAGGTTAAACCCCCTTGCGTTCCAATCAAACCTCAGATGGCTCTGGGTGCTGGGGGCAGCTGGGCTTAAACCCTGAGTGACATCCAATTGTCAGGTGTTTTATCATGATCAGTTCTTCTCAATTAAGACTTGAAACAGAGTCAAGGTTAAAGTTGCTGTATTTGGCCCACAACAACAGTGCAGGGGAAGGGGGGAAGAAAGAGAAAAGGGTGGAAAAGAGAGATAGAGAGTGGAAAACAGGAAGAGAGAGAGGTGTGTGTGTGGAGTTTATATCTACCACCACGAGGCTATGGCATTCCATCTGATGGCAGAGTATTATTCAGTGTCTCTGGATCCGATGGAGGGGGGACGTTCCTTGATGTCTCCATGTCTTTCTTGGTTGTCTCGTTCCCTGTTGCTTCATTGTTGTTTTGTTTTCTACTGCTTGCCTCCTCTGGTTGCTTGGTCCTCTGTTGCTTCTGTTTCCTCGTTGCTTGGTTGTTTTGCTTCCTTTATGTAGTCATCCTTGGCATAGCCACAATCTGCCACATTGCTGTGGGAATGCTTCAGGGTGGGTGAGGGAATGTCCGATGTGTGAATGGCTTCTGATGTCTCTCCTGATATCTTTTGGGTGGAAATGTGGAAGGAATTCTCTCCTGATATCTTCAGGGTGGCTCCTTGAATAGTCATTAGGTCCTTGACACAAGTCACTTTAAGCCTGACCAGTGGTGATGTGGTGTGGTAGGAATAAGGTTTGGTTAGGTAAGAGAAAAAAGAGGGGGTAGGGTTCTGTTGGTGATTGTTCAGGCATATTTCCAGTACCTTACAGCTTTTAATTACAGGCTTTCACTGTGTTTAAACCTATCATTGATAGACTTGCTTACTCTCCTAAATCTGAATGATCTTATTACAAGGGGAGCAAGGCAATACCAAGGAAGCAGCTTTCTTTGCATGCAAGAAAATCCTCATTGCACCCATTCAGTGCTGAGAGAATAGTTTAGTCTTCCAGCATCAGAAATTTAGGCACATTTTCAACATCTGAAGTTTGCAAAGCTTATTAACTGAAGAAAGTGTCATGTTCAAGTGTTCCCTAAAACGATGCAATTTACCATAGAGTAACTCCATAAACTCAGGTTCAGCTCAGATGTGAGGGAAAAGTTCCTCCCTGGCAGAGTTGTGAGGGCCTGGCACAGGCTGCCCAGGGAGGGGCTGAGTCCCCACCCCTGGGTGTGTTTAACACAGGGGAGATGAGGTGCTCAGGGATCTGGTTTAGCACAGGACAGGGATGGTTGGACTCAATGAGCTTAAAGGTCTTTTCCAACCTTGTGATTCTGTGATTCTTGGGGAAGTGCAGATGGAAAATGTAACTGGGGAAATCTTATATTTGACAGGTTCAGTAGTTAAGAATATAACAACAAACAAATACTATCAAATGAACTTTTAAATGTGTCTAAGGCCAGGTCTACAAAGAAGTGGAGCAATTAGAGAGTGAAATTCAAAGTAGCTTGTCCAGTTACTGTTTGACATTTGGGATAGCTTGATCTACTGTCGAAGTTACTTCTATGCATATAGTGTAAGTCCTGAACGACTTAGAAACCAAAACCTCAGTGCAAGAGACCATTTCCCTTTCCAATAGATACTTCCTTTTCATATAGGTCTTAATCAGACTTGCAACCATCAGATGGCCTAATAAACCCCATTTTTTCCTACTAATAGCACATAATATGAAAAAAAAATCCTCAAGTATGGAAATATTTCCAATACTCCATATTTCCATGTATGTGAAAGCATCAGCCTATGTATCTCTGTGGTCAGCCTAGCACTTGTGATACTGCTCTTACTTGCATTTCTGTAGCCTGAATCTCTTCTGGGATTAGTTCAGCTTCCAGCATTTGAGAGTATTCAGGTTTTAGTGTTGCAGTTTTCCAAGAATGCCCAAGTGATTTAGAGTCTTTCATCATTTTCACTATGATTTTTGCAGCGTTATGCCTGTCCTTCATTTTAACTGGAGCTCTGAGTTGCAGTGATTGGATTTCACTCCTAACTGTACCCAGTTAAAGCTTTGCCTTTCGCCTTATTGTACCAGCCAGATAAGCTGCCAGCTCTATGTTTGCAAACAAACAAGTAGTTATATTAAAAATTAGGCAATGGTCAGGAATTTCATATCTATAATTTGGCTTTGCCCCTGCAGCATAAATAATTTTGACAGAAAATAGTCTTGTCAGCTGTTTTCTACCACTTGTACAAATCACAGATGAAGCTGTAATTATAGAATCTTCTGTTATCCTCCTATTTGGAGCTCTCAGTATTAACATCTGGGGAATTTCACCAAGCCATGGTACACGCAGCATTTCACCTGGCCAGTTGCTGCAGGTATGTTATTTCTGGGGGAAGTAGAGCAGATTGTATAAAAAGTTTTTCCCATGTCCATGAGCCAGCAGTGTGCCCTGGGGGCTGAGAGAGCCAATGGGATCCTGGGGAGCATCAAAAGCAGTGTTGCCAGCAGGTCACAGGAGGTGATCCTCCCCCTCTGGCTCTGCCCTGGTCAGGCCCCACCTGGAGTGTTGTGTCCAGTTCTGGGCTCCCTGGGATCAAACAGACAGGGATCTCCTGGAGAGAGTCCAGAGGAGGGACAGTGATGCTGAAGGGCCTGGAGCATCTCCCCTGTGAGGAAAGGCTGAGTGAGCTGGGGCTGTTCAGCCTGGAGAGAAGAAGCCTGAGAGGGGATCTGATCAATGGGGATCAATAGCTGAAGGGTGGGACACAGGGGGACATGGGCAGCCTCTGCTCAGTGTCTGTGGGGACAGGACAAGAGGCGATGGGCTCAAGTTGGAGCGTAGGAAGTTCCACACCAACATGTGGAAGAACTTCTTGCCAGTGAGGGTGAGGGAGCCCTGGGACAGGCTGCCCAGGGGGTGTGGAGTCTCCTTCTCTGGAGAGATTCCAGCCCCATCTGGACAGCGCCCTGTGTGCCCTGTCCTAGGGACCCTGCTTTGGCAGGGGGTTGGACCTGATGAGCTCTGGGGGTCCCTTCCAACCCTTATGATTCTGTGATTCATTCAAATCCTGGAGTGCTATTGCCACTAATTTGGATGAAAATGGGCATTTTGCATAAATATTTGTCCTTTAATTTTTGTTGGCAGGTTCAATTAAAAATGAAAACTCAGCACATACAGAGCTGACCTAAAAATGAGACAGGGTTTCAAACAAAGATGGAGCCAATTTCCTTCCTTTTTCTAAAACAAAGCAAAGATAATCTTTTCATATTGTCAGGACTTTGAGATATGTAAAATATTAATTTCCTTTTCTTAAAACTTCAGGCTCAAATGGAAAACTTCAGATATTCCAGCAGAAGGTCAAAATGCATTAAATATATATATATACTTGTAAGGATGCTTTCAGCATCCTACATTAAAAAAAGCACCACTTCCTGATGCTTGCTGCTGAATGATCTAATCCCTCACTCATTTTTAAATGATCCTTTCACTAGCAAGATGAGCTGAGATAAAAGTGTGACCTGAAAATGAAGGCATCAGTAATGTAACTATTCTAAACCTTGGCACAGCATTTAAATTTTTTATATAGGTGGGATGACTTGGTAATATGCAGTTTAAAATACAATTCAAAAGTAAATACATTTATAATTAGAATGTGGGGGTTTTTTTTCACCTGAACCACACAGAACCTACTGAAAAAAGGTCTTAAACAAAACAAAAAGACAGACTCTAGATGACACTGATAAAGTTTAAAAGCTCCCAGCATTTGTGAAGTGTGTACAACTGGGTAATTGTTGGGGGAAAGTAACTCTTTTGCTGCAGTTTGGTAGATTACTTTATTGTAATTAAAATATTCTGTTGCCAGCCTCTCTAAGAGGAATTTTCATTATAATACAAAATTGTACTTGAAATTAATTACCGTGTGTCTCAGCTCATCAGAAAGTGACTTTTGTGACACTTGGAATGTCAATTCTAATGACAACAGTGCTGAAAGCAGGCATTATCCTTCCCCAGGTTTTCTCCCTTGCCACTCAGAAACTGCTGCAGTGGAATGACCTGGACCTCTGATGAAACTGAGTGTCTTGTTTATTCAAAAATACCAGGAAAAACTCCTTGCCTCCTATTATAAAATGAGAATCACAGACTGGTCTGGGTTGGAAGGGACCCCAAGGATCACAGAGCTCCAACCCCCTGCCACAGGCAGGGACACCAACCTCCAGGCCTGGAGCTACACAAGGTTGCCCAGGGCCCCAGCCAACTTGGCCTTGAACACCCCCAGGGTTGGGGCACCCACCCCCTCTCTGGGCAGCCTGTTCCAGCCCCTCACCACTCTCTCTGGAAAGAACTTCCCCCTAATATCTAATTTAAACCTTCCCTCCTTTAGCTCTAGTCCATTATATCACTTATGTCCATTAAGTCCCTCCTATGACAGTGAAGACCTGTGATGGTAGAGTCACTGGTTTTGCAAACACCAGCTCCCGGTGACTCAACCAACACTCTTTCTAGTTCATTGTGTTTCCAGGTTTGGTATAAATTCCTCCAAAATTAGAGCTCACGAATGGCCATCTGAGCTCTTCCAAAACTATAGTCATCTGTCAACTGCAGCACATGAGCCTTCCTATGGAACTCCTTAGCAGTGATACCTCACCAGCAGTGATGTGACCACACTCTGGTTTTGCAGCTTCGCTGACAGCTGAATAATCTTGAAGAATCTCAGAACCTTAATAAAACAAAAGAAAAGCAGACATTAAAATTTCAAAGGTCCTTACAAAATGGAGCCTTAATATAAATTTTTCAGCTTCCAGAGAGAGGAATGGATCTTCCTGGAAGCCTTTAACATGGCCTCAGGCACAGGACAGGGAAGTGGTAGTTGCAACGTGTCCATGATGAGTATTCTGAGGTCCACTTCTGACTCCTGGGTTCTCAATATCTCTGTGTCTGTTTCGTCTGCAATACACCAGTGCCAGCTTCCAGTGCTGATGACTCTGGAGTCTTGGACAGTGGAGCTAAGGCTCCTTATATCATCATTAAGCACATAGTTTCACTGACTCATACAGATATTGGCTGGAGAAGTCCTCTGATGGTCCATCCTCCTTGAAGGGAGACTATTATAGAATCACCAACATCCAACGAAGGCATCATGAATTTGTCCTAGTATCAGAGTCATTTTGGTAGCCCTCCACTGGCTGCTTTCCATTTTCCCAACATCTTTGAGCTGGGGTGCCCAAAATTGCACTTCTGTCCTCCTAAAATCATGTCCATTTTCTAAATAGTCCCTCACTTGTTGCTTCATAGGGTTACTTCAAAGCATCAAACACTCCAATCTCTTAGATGCCGTGAGTTGTTAGGTTACTTCCCTTGCACTAGTGTGAGACTCAGCCTTACATCCTGGAGCATTTAATGAGTAAAAACCCATCTGGATTCCATTTTTATTTATATTTCATTTTTCTTTTTCAAGAACTGCAAATGGCATTCAGTTCCAGAAAGAGAAGTAGTTGTTGGGTCCTTGGAGTAAAATAACTGTTCAGTAGGTTCTGGTATTTGTGTGGACACCTGAAGGATGGCATCTTCTAAAGGCATTTCTGAGCAGAACATCCATTTACCTGCTGTAGCCCTTGCACAGAACGCTGAGGCTGAGCCAGATGCAATGTGGATATGGAGCTGGTTTAGTTCAGGGGAAGTGGGAGGAAATAAATTAATTATGGGGTCATTGTTGAGTTGTTCTCTGGTTTTGGCTTTGCACTGGTGTTTTCTCTCTCAAATGACTTTTGAATTATTTTATTAATGGAAATGTGGGCAAATGGCCTTGAAAACGTAACTCTTCATTGACTCAAACGAGCATCTGAAGTAATTATAGACTTTAATAGCTTACTGAAAGTTTTATTCTGCTCTCTTTCAACAACCATGTAACAGCTCTCCATCTCAGAAGCTGGCCTGCCTGTTTGATCCATCTGGATACTGTCACACCCTCCATGCTCTCATACATGTCCCAGAGCTGAAACACTACCTTGAAAATGTGTACCCTGGTTTCCCCTTGCCCAGACTCCATGGTGGTTGCTCACATGCAGTTTCTTAGGTTTCCTGGTGGCCACTGGTCTCCAGGACTGGTGCCAGGAGATATGTGTTTGGTACCATGGATGAATGTTCTGGGCTCACACACTTTGAGAGTTAATGAGTGTGATGCAAAGCCCAGAACCTGTCCCTGCAGTGTCTGAAGTTGGAGACAGCTTGGCAGTAGACTTCAGTGAACACTGCAAAAGGCTCTGGTAGGAAAAGGTTGTTCCCTTTGGCATGGCTTTTCTCCTCTCACATCTGCTCTTTACCACCTCCACCACTCCACACTCTGGCCTTGAGGCTGCTCTAGCAGAATCAGCCATTCTCCCCAGGTATTGCTTTTGGGGGAGCTCCCTGAGGGTGTACCCTCAGCCTGACATCACCTGCAAGGGATGGTGCTGTGCTTGAGGGCTGCTCTGGGTAAGGGCACTCACCCCAGCTCCACCTGCACCCCACTGAGGTGTAGGACCAGTAGCCATCTCCAGCTATTAAAACAAAGAAGTAATTGTGGCAGCCCAATGTCTAATGCAGGACATTACTTGCAGGTCTGTTTTCACCAGCCCATGATGTTTTGTTGAAGCTAGAATGTTCCATGGAGACTATTGATTTCCATGACATTCTTGATGGGAGCTCCAGACTGACTTTGTGTCCATCTAAGGACTACAACTCTGTCCTACAAACTCAAATGAAGTGCTTTTGTTGGGGTTTTGTTGGTTTGTTGGGTTTTTTTTCATAATCCAGGCACCTAAGCAGACCTAAACCATCTAGTCCAACTGCCTGACCACAGCAGGGCTGACCAAAACTTAAAGCGTATTATTAAGGGCATTGCTAAGCCAGGTGCAGCTTGAGCTCTAACTTGAGGGGCCCTAACTTAAAGGGGAGCAGGAGTGGACAGATGGGAGAGCAATTCCTACTGGGAGACTTGGAGGCTTCCTCCCTAGCTGTGAGTGTGTGGATGAGGCAAAGGGAAGAGCAGCAGAGTCTGATGCTCTGTTCACATTTCCATCCAGTGCTGAACATAACCAAACTTTGAAACCTCAAAACCGAGGGAAATGAAAATGCTGTCTAGTGTTAGCTGATACCTTAGATCATGCCTGAGGGTGTGGAGAAGGAAACTGCAAGCCACCAGATAAGCTGCAGCTGTCAGATTGCTGAGTGACATCCAGGCTGGGCTGTGACTGCGTGCAAAAGGAGTAGGTGACGTACCAGCAGATGGCACTCGGGAATGTGCAGCGGTGTCTGTGATGTGGGGTCAATGACATTTTATTGCAGCGTGTTTTGAACAGGCACCTCAGCTCCCTGCTCTGTGCTGCACAGAGGGAATCACGGCTCCAGCCAGCCCCCCATGTCCTGGGCTGCAGCCCCGGCAGTGGGACCAGCTGGGCCGGGAAAGGGGGATTCTGCCGCTCTGCTCTGGGACACAGACCCTGCAGCAGTGCTGCCTCCAGCCTGGGGGTTCTCAGGACAAGGAGGACATGGAGCTGTTGGAGAGAGTCCTGAGGAGTCATGGAGATGATCCGAGGGCTGGAGCCCCTCTGGTCCAGAGCCAGGCTGGGAGGGCTGGGCTGGCTCAGCCTGGAGAAGAGAAGCTGCTGCTGGGGAGAGCTCCGAGCCCCTTCCCATCCCTTGAGGGGCTCCAGGAGAGCTGGAGAGGGGCTGGGAGACAGAAATCCTTCCCAGGAAGCGGGGAGTGCCTGGCACAGGGTGCCCAGAGAAACTGGGGCTGCCCCTGGATCCCTGGCAGGGTTCAAGGCCGGGTTGGATGGGGCTTTGGGCACCCTGGGCTGTGGGAGTGTCCCTGCCCATAGCAGGGGGGCTCTGAGGTCCCTTCACACCCAAACCAGTCTGTGAGTCTGTGACTGTGACTGTGATGTCAGTAGGACATCTCCACATAGGGGTGCTGCTCACCTTCCAGACCCTCTGGGTTGATGCTACTGATTTCTGCATTTTAATTCTCCTGGCTGCCCAGGGAGTTTGGCACACAGCTTCCATTATAAAAACTCGTTTCACTCTCCAATTCTTCTTATCTTAATATTACTGTCTGTGGAATTTTCTGGAGGTTCTGAAACCTGAGGCGTGCACATAAACACACAATTCCTCCTGTGTCCATCTCTGACGTCTGAGAAACTGAAACGGCTCATTTCATTTAGTCAAAATGATAGATCTCCCCAGCAGATGATGATCTGTCAAGCCAGAGTGTCTGACAGGTGCAACAGAAGTGTCCTCTCTGAGAGGTCCTCTCTGAGGCTAAGCATTGTAAAGGCAATGAACAGAAAAGAGCACTTCTTCCTGGGCATGATCCTGAAGGTGATGGAGTTTCCAGAGTATTTCTCAAAGCATCCAAAATGGTGAATGCATTTCAGGAGGAAACAAGGCTCTGCGGAGAAGGACCTGGGGGTCCTGGTGGGTGACAGGGTGGCCATGAGCCAGCAGTGTGCCCTGGGGGCTGACAGAGACAATGGGATCCTGGGGGGCATCAGGAGGAATGTGGGCAGCAGGTCACAGGAGGGGATCCTCCTCCTCTGGTCTGCCCTGGTCAGGCCCCACCTGGAGTGTTGTGTCCAGTTCTGGGCTCCCTGGGATAAAACAGACAGGGATCTCCTGGAGAGAGTCCAGAGGAGGGACAGAGATGCTGAAGGGCCTGGAGCATCTCCCCTGTGAGGAAAGGCTGAGTGAGCTGGGGCTGTTCAGCCTGGAGAGAAGAAGACTAAGGGGGGATCTTATTAATGTTTATAAATATCTTAAGTATGGGATGCAGGGGGAAATGGGCAGCCCCTTCTCAGTGTCTGTGGGGACAGGACAAGGGGCGATGGGCTCAAGCTGGAGCACAGGGAGTTCCCCACCAATGTGGGGAAGAACTTCTTCCCAGTGAGGGTGAGGGAGCCCTGGGACAGGCTGCCCAGGGGGTGTGGAGTCTCCTTCTCTGGAGAGATTCCAGCCCCGTCTGGACACCGCCCTGTGTGCCCTGTCCTAGGGACCCTGCTTTGGCAGGGGGTTGGACCCCATGGGCTCTGGAGGTCCCTTCCAACCCCTGTGATTCTGTGAGTCTGTGATTCTACAGTTAAACACAGAGAAGGTGAAATGTGTTTCAGAGGAATTATGGACTACCTTGTTTTTCTAAAAACTGCATGGAAAGAATCCTCAGCTGGCAGAACCAGACCTTACTTAAACAGACCTGTGCTGATTTCTGACTGCTGGGTGTATGTGTGGTACCCATCTACACGCACCATTGTAGCTGGTCGTGCTTTCAAGGCCCAGTAAATTGTGCAGGTTAAAATAAATTACAGTGTTAATGATAATGGCAATAGTAATAGTGATGGTGATGATAATAACAACAATGTTATTCCTTGGCTAAATCTGTTCTTGACATTCCCCAATAATAGTAGTAGCAGTAGCAGTAGCAGTAGTAGTAGTAGTAATAATAATAATAATAATAATAATAATAATAATAATAATAATAATAATAATAATAATAATAATCCTTGGCTAAATCTATTCTTTAAATCCCCATCCCAAAAATAAAAAAGGTAAAATATTTCTAAAGAAACATAATTTCTTTTCCAGATCTCTTAGAAAAGGGCACATGGGTTCCTAAGTTCCACTGCAAATGGACAGGTTTGAGGCTCTAGGCTGATCGAGGATGTGGTCCATGGTAGGCTGATGCCAGTGAAAGCCCCTTGGTTCAAGGGGATGGGTGTCAGGAGACCTAGTTGCAGTGAATGACATTATTGGTTATAAAGTCTTTTCCACAAAGATCCAGGTCTTTGTTATTTCCTTCTCTTTCAGAACCTCAGCCCCCTGCTCTGCTCCTCTTCACTTGGCATGCAAAACAGCTCTCCATAGCTTTCATTGCTCTTCCTGCCTGTCTTTCCTGCAGAGTTCAACCCCATTATTTTTGTCCCCTCTGCTATGCCTTTTCCTGTCAGATCTGCCCCTTCATCTCTCTGTTTCTCAGGTCTTTCATCATGATCTCTGCAGGTGATGCCTCTCCTATTGACTTCAATGGGCAGTAGATAGGCCCTTCCTCCTGCAAAGCCTCTTCTCATGGTAGGGCCACAGCTGTAGCTCTTTGCAACGCCACCACCTATGCAAAGGACAAACTGGTATTTCAGAAGACCCATTTTTTGGAGTAAACATTAAACCCAGAAAACAAAGATTGATTCAAAACTGTCTAGTTGCACCAGTTGTAGGAAAAACCTGATACGCTGAGATATCTGTTAATGCTGCATAATTGCAATCCTCTTCTATTAAAACTCATTGATTAAATGTCTAATTAAGAGCTGCCCAAATATATATGGTGTTTAAATATAGTGGAGGGTTGGGATTTTGATGAACTCATTAATACAGACCTCATTTGTGAACAGTTACAATGGCTTTGCTGATGAAAGCCAGGTTTACTCTTTTTCTTTGCTCTGTAGATTCCTGTGGGAGAAGGAGATCAAAATTATCTTTCATTTTGTATGCTTTTTCATATTTCAAGTGGTTTGGATAGATACCTAATTTGCTTTCAGTATCACATGTTCTCTTTTGACATCAGAGGATACATTTTCTGAGCTCCACAGAAGTTTTACCTGCTCAACTACCATTACAGTCAATTGGATCATGTGGCTAAAGCAAGGTGTAACAATTGGAAAATGCACTCCAGGGTTAAACTGCTGTACTTGAGCTATTAGATTGAAAGAGTTATCTGTCTTCCAAAACACAACCTGCATTGCCACAGCATGGTGTCCACTATTCATCACCTCCAGACAATTATAGCTGCCTTCAGCCCCGGTGTAAATGAAGTTGCCGTATCATTTGAATCATGCAGCTTAAGCCAGAGCTGGATCTGTCCCACACAGAGCTGCTGAGTTTTCAGTGCAAAAGAGGCCCAGGGATGGGGTGATCAGCACTGGTTTGTGAGAATCATGGGAAAAAGAGGGAAAAAGGAGCTATTAAAAAAAAAAAAAAAAAGTAAAGTGGATATGGTACACGGCTCGGCTGAAGGAAGAGGTGGTTGAGTCACCTTCAGGGTGGTGGTTGGGTCACCTTCAGGGTGGTGGTTGGGTCACCAGGGTGGTGGATGTGTTTAAAAAAAGGGTAGATCAGGTACTTAGGGTTTAGCAGAGGATGGGAATGGTTGGACTTGATGATCTTCAAAGGTCTTTTCCAACCTTGTGATTCAGTGAAGAACAGAGTTTTGTGGACCTTCCCCGCACCTAAGCCATCAGAACATCCTCTTCATCACAGTGCCTGCTGGCATCAAGACCTTCAAGGCTGAAGCTTTTCACAAAGCCATCACTGCTGTGGGTGGTGCAGGCAGTCACTTCTGCCCTCTGGGACGGGCATCAAACAACTTTGAAAGACTTGGGATGAACTTTGGCTCTCCCTCACTGCAGGCAAAACCTCCCTCTTAAGTACAGTTTTGAAGAAGTGAGATAGGAAGACTGTTTTCTTCTTGGATTTTAGTGATTGAACAAATGACCATGCCAACACACTGCGTCTTTCTGGAGTGCACTTAATTGCACAGCAGCAGCAGAATGGTATTGGTTTATTATTTTCTGAAACCTTGCACTTGAATGATATCCACAGAGGCCCACCAGAGAAGAAGCTGCAAGCCTCAAGCAGATTGCATCTCACTCTCCTAAAATGAGAGAGGCAGAACTAATCAAGGAATAATCTGTAGTAGGCCACAGTAACCAATTAACTAACTCCTGGCAGTTAGTGAAATAACCCTTGCGAGAGGAAGAAGGTAATGAGGCTATTGTGTCAACTTTACGGCGTGATCCCATGGTATCTGAAAATATATAACAGTTTTATTCTCATTTTCTGTACATTTTCCAGTTCATTTCCTACCATAAAATCAAATAATGTGCCAATAAATAGAGTATTTAAAATTTCATCCCTTAATATGCTAACATTCAGGCTGGAGGCACCATGGGCAAGCCAAAGAGTAATAATGCGTTGCCATACCTGGAAGGGACACTTCCACTCTGTTGTGCTCACGTGTAATGTCTTATTTTCAGCTAAGCTTGAGTCTCTCAAAACCCAAGAACATCATTTAGTAATTTCTGTGACACTTCTTCTTCTTGAAGATGGCAGTACCACAGTACAGACATTAGCAATGAGCCAATCTTCCCTTGGGATGTCTGTGGTGATAAGGATGGAAGGAGCAGACCTGGCTAGCTAATAACTCTGTATCAATAACTCTGGTGTATCTAATACAAAATTCAAGGTCTTCATGCATCTTTCAGTGTTTCCCATGGACTTGTCAGTTAAAATCTCATTGGCAGTTGCAGTGAAGATAAGGGTAGGACCTCTCCCTTTAAAAGGGTAGACAATGGCAGAACAAGGGGGAATGGATTAAAGCTAAAGGAGGGAAGGTTTAAATTAAATATTAGGGGGAAGTTCTTTCCAGAGAGAGTGGTGAGGGGCTGGAACAGGCTGCCCAGATAGGGAGTGGGTGCCCCATCCCTGGGGGTGTTCAAGGCCAGGTTGGCTGGGGCCCTGGGCAACCATGTGTAGCTCCAGGCCTGGAGGTTGGTGTCCCTGCCTGTGGTAGGGGGTTGGAGCTCTGTGATCCTTGGGGTCCCTTCCAACCCATGACATTCTATGATTCTCCCAGCCCTAGGATGTCCTCTAAATGACTGTGCAGTAGTTTTTTGGAAATAACTGCAGAAGGCACATGATTTTCAGATGTGGGATCACTCTATAGTGATTTCCATGAAACCAGTGAGCCAGGCTTGAAGCCTTGTGTGTTAAGACACATGGCGATGCACACCCTGCTTTGGTGGTCTCCGTACCTGCTGCAGGAAGCAAGCAGGAAAGCTTGAGGCAAGTAGTGCAGGTTTATTACAAAACAGGTAACAGAACTGAGACTGGAAGACAGATTTCCTGATTGAGAGTCTGCTGCCCTGCCTGTAATGTCCTGTCTCTGCCAAGGGAGCCTCTGCATGGACAAAGGTGCAGCATTCCCACTGGACTGCACGCACAAGGTCTCACCCATGGGACATACAGCTGCCTTTGCTGATTTACTTGAAACCAGTAAAAACTGCTTGCTTCTCAGCACAGAATGGTACGTGCATGGTAGCAACCTTCTGTGAATCAGCTGAATTGCTCTGCTGTTACCTGCTGGATAAGACATGGATAGCAGGAGGGCTGAGAAGCCTCAAAACCTACTCCTCTAAGGAACATTGTGTCTGGCTCCTCTTTGAAGTGAAGGATGGGTCCCCTCCATACACTCCAGTAAATGGTTAAAGGAGGAGTGGGGATCAAATCAGCATTTACTAGCTGCTGATGGTGAAGAGGAAGGAAAGGAAAAGATTGGCTTCATCAGCTTACAAATCCTCCAAATACCGGATTAATTACTTTAGAGGCTTTGATAATGTGGCTTACTCCTGTTCACCTTTAGTTCTACATCTGGTTTTTATTATTAAACAAGAAAATGACAAAAAAGCTTTTTGTCCCCTCCATAATTGCCTTCTCAAAAAAAAAAAAAAAAAAAAAAATTAAATCAAACCCCCAAAACCCCTTTGCAGTCAAAATGATTTTGGATTTCTCAACTGCAAGCCACAGATGGTGGTGGTGTAAGATGTAGCTTCACATCATTGCAACAACAGATCGATAGATGATTAAAATGCTAGTTTAATTTCAAAGCTATTGTCTCCATTTCCTTCGTGTCAGAAAGCTTCTTGCATGTGAAGGTAAGCCTTAGCTGGAGGGTGTGTGCTGAGTCTGATGTGCAGAGCGACATGTTGATTATAGAGAGGATAATTAGAAGAGCAGTTAATGAATCTCGAGAGCCAGAGCTCAAACGCCTTGGATCACAGGTTTTATAACCCGTGGTCTTGTGATGAAGCTTTTTTACCAGAATTGCCCGTTTTGCTGGTGGTTCAATCCAATTAGATTTTAAAAGCATGCAAGAAATGTCAAAACTATTTGCCTGGCTGCACTGGAATGAGTTCTGCACTGGGACAGATTCTTGTTCCCCTTGCATCCCCGTTCTGGGAAAGCTGGAGATAACTCAAGGAAAACATCACACCTCTGAGGCCACGTTGAGATCAATCCTCTGCAGGGCTTGAAGGCTTTACTTTGTAAGAAATAAATATTTCATAGAAGAGAATGATAATAAAATGGTTAATTTCCTTCTGTATCAGCTTCTCAGTAGCAAAACGATTGGAATGATAGACGTTCTATGACACAAATTACAGACTTTGGCATAAGACAAGTGTATCTTATTTATAAAGAAAAATTAATGTAATCAGGGTCAGGTCTAATTTGATCTGCAGCTATTATTTTAAACGATGTGGAGGATTAGTATCTATCACATTGAGTCTAGAAACTATGGATTTCAGTTTATTTATTGCATTATACTGAAGGCATCTGCTTTAACTGGGTGGGAGACAAATGCTTGAGCTCTTCTTGGTATGAGGAACTACATGGTATAATGTAATTTTGCTGGCAAACAGAGTAATCTGGTGTATTTCTGAGCCTTTACTGCCCTAAGACACTATCCATGGACTTCATCCTGTGGATAACAAAACCAGCTCTAGGGACATTGTCCCTCTGCAAAGAGAAAAGAGAGGTTGGATAAGAGAATATGTCTGGGTGAAATAAAACATGCTTTTCTACCAAACTACCTGGGAACAACTTTTCTTTTAATCAGAGTTAATGCCTGGAGGCTCAGTTGGATATTTTGTGTTGTCTTCCAGCACAAAGTTCCAGAGAAGGAGAAGACTGAGTGTTTATTTGTGGCAAATCAGTGAAAGAAAATTTAACCCAAAGATCAGTATGTATCACATTGTGATGATTTCACCTTGTTCTTGTTTCAAATACTGTTTGGAGCAGTGCAATCCATTCACCATGAGGTCAGTGCCTGGGTGTCACGACTGACCAAGGCTGGATTTGCTACTTCTGTGGGATCTGCAGCATTGCTTAAGAAGATGTGAAGGGATCTTAACTGTTAATCTCTACTCCATTACATTTCTGGACCAAATTTTGGAAGAGCATCCCAAGACTGAGACTTTGATTTAACCACAGGGACAGCCATATTCCTTTCAGTCCATGAATGAAAATTGACACAAACATTCAAAAAATCACTAACCCATTTAGAGACTGATTAACTTCAAAACTTCCAATGAAAAAGTTCAATCTGTGCCTATTACCTTACACCCTTAGGAAGTCAGAGAGATATATTTATTGCTGCTCTTCAATAGCAACGTTGGGAGAAGTTAAAGAACAATTATGAAGCAAGCAATATTGTGCGGTCACTTGCAATAGCATAGAAGTGGGTTTGATGACCCCCGAGGTCCTTTTTATTCCTCTGTTCCTCCTCTAACAGCAGATGCAATCCTTGTTTTTTCTTTTCCTTTTTTTTTTTTTTTGTTAATTTAGCCCTGCTTTTCTTGAACAACCTTGCAGGTGCGTTGTGAAGGCAATGAAGGTAGAGAAGGTTTATTTGCCACCCAGCTGACGAGCATCTGCATTCAGACATCCCTCTGAAAACCTTCAGAGACTCACAGAATCACAGACTCACACAAGGTTGGAAAAGACCTTTAAGCTCATCAAGTCCAACAGTTCCTGTCCTGTGCTGACCAGATCCCTGAGCACCTCATCTCCCCTCTGTTAAACACACCCAGGGGTGGGGACTCAGCCCCTCCCTGGGCAGCCTGTGCCACAGCCCTGACAGCTCTGCCAGGGAAGAACTTTTCCCTCCCAGCTGAGCTGACCCTGCCCTGGGGCAGCTTGAGCCCATTGCCCCTTGTCCCATCTCCTGTCCCCTGGCTGAAGAGACCATCGCCCACCTCTCTGCACCCTCCTGGCAGGGCAGGGGAGGTGGGGAGAAGGTCTCCCCTCAGCCTCCTCTTCTCCAGGCTCAACACCCCCAGCTCCCTCAGCTGCTCCTCAGAGGATTTGCCCTCCAGCCCCTTCCCCAGCCTGGTTGCCCTTCTCTGGACTTGCTCCAGGACCTCAATGTCCTTCTTGGAGTGAGGGGCCCAGAACTGGACCCAGCACTCGAGGTGCAGCCTCACCAACGCCTAATACTTCACTCCTGTGTTGCTGCAATTGTCCTCTTTGCCCTGACTCACCATGAAAAGGAGCCCTTCTGCCTGATCATCCAACCTCCCCATTGACTTCTGGGGTCAGACCACCCATCTTTCTTTTCTGCCACGACTGCAAACCTCAGGTTGTGGTGCCCAGCGTAGGAGCAGGCACAGAAAACCTGCATCTTCCAGCAGCTTCAGTGGAGATTCACAACATCTGCCTGTGACATTTGAAGCACAAGGATATTACAGAGCCTGAAAAAGCCCAGCTGGGAGGGTCTGAAGCTTCTGGGTGAGAAGGTCAATCCTCGAAGCTGTATTTCATAGGAGAGGGATTTTTGCTCTCATGTACTGGGGATGTGCATATGCTTTTCTGGTTTACAGTGGTGATGGAGAGCATTCAGCTTCTTTAAAGGGAAAAACAGAAATTGGTAAACTGGCCTGTGATTTACAACTGAATCAAATCATGGGTGGATAATTTTCACAGTTTGTAAGTAACTCCTGTCAGGAAGGGAGAAATCTGCTTTACCACTGTCATTAAAATCTTCTGTAATGAATCAGATGAGGTATCAGGAAATGGTGTAATGCACTTTATTTATTATCAGCTTAGATTAATAGATTTCTTGGTGTAACTACAGAAACATTGAGTAGGGCTCAGTTGCTGTGAAATCTTGTTCCTCTAGACTTTGCCGGGCTATTTGTGCTCACTTGGGCTACTGCAGCTTTCCCTGTACTACAAGAGGAGGACCTGACAAGCTGCTGGAACACCTTCTTCCTCTGCAGGGTTTTGGGACAGATACTGAAGGTCCATGTCAAAATTTGCCCTGATGTAAACTGGCTGACAGTCACCTCAGACCGTGGCTTCCCACCACCTGGAAGAAAAACCCCTTCCAGGACTCGAGACCATCGCGAAGGAACAAGGAAAGGACTTTTGGGGGATCATTCTCCCTCTGGGCAGCTGTCAAAGCTTTTTTCTCTTTCCTGCTGGCATCATTCAGGAATGCACAACTTCATAAACAACCTTTGAGGTCCAGGCTGTGACTAAAAGACACCCGACTGCAGGGCTAAAATAAATAATTTATTGGAGCACCATGTGAAGGTTCACAAAAGTCCTTCTCCCCCTCTGCTCTGCCCTGGTGAGACCTCACATGGAATAGTGTCCAGTCCTGGGCCCCTCAGCTCCAGAAGGACACAGAACTCCTTGAAAGAGCCCAGCACAGGAACACCAAGGTGATGAAGGGAGTGGAACCCCTTCCTCCTGAGGAGAGGCTGAGGGAGCTGGGCCTCTGTAGCCTGGAGGAGACTGAGGGGTGACCTCATCAATGTTTATAAATATGTGAAGGGTGAGAGTCAGGAGGCTGGAGCCAGGCTCTGCTCAGGGGTGGCAGCGACAGGACAAGGGGCAGCGGGTGCAGCTGGAGCAGGGGAAGTTCCATGGGAATGTCAGGAGGAACTTTGTCACTGTGAGGGTGACAGAGCCCTGGGACAGGCTGCCCAGAGAGGCTGTGGAGTCTCCTCTTCTGGAGAAATCCAAACCCTCCTGGACACATTCCTGTGGGATTTAGTCTGGGTGATCCTGCTCTGGCAGGGGGTTGGACCTGATGATCTTTGGACATTCCTTCCAACTCCTGATATTCTGGAATTCTGTGATTACACAGCACTGCCCTGTTTAGTCTGTTCACAGGACAGCTCAAATTTGAGCTACCCACACAGCTCCCCATGGTGGTCTCTGCAGAGATGGGGCCTCAAGGCAGCCCAGGGCTGAGTGTCTTTTACACACACACCCCACACCCTCCATGAGTGTCTGGTGCACTGGACATCACTGAAACCTGGTGTTGACCTCTGAGCCAGACCATCCTTGGCACTGTTGGAAAACATCTTGACTGGGTTCTATTGCTTACCTTTGACATCAGTAATGCAGTCATTATTATAAACCACACAAATCATCAACCAAATCCTGTTTCATGTCTGTCTAGAGGTTAAAGCTTTCATCTTGCTAGTAGGAGTATATTTTTATACTTATGAATAACAATGTTCATTGCTGAGTTGCTGCAAATACCCACCAAACAACGACACATTAAAATTAAAACTGATTTTTCAACCCAGACAGGTTGTGGTTCATCTCCCATAACTTTAGCTGATAAAAGTTACATACCTTTCCTGGCTAATTATCTGACCTCACTTGGTAATGAGCTGGAGAGTTGGGGGCCTCTGGAGAAGGAGTGACCCTGCTCTTGCAGGTGAGTTATCCATTGGACCCAGTGGTCTCTTGAGGTCCCTTCCAACCCCTGTGATTCTATGATCTTACCTGGGACAAAGCCCCTCTCCCTAGACACCCTAAAAAAGACAGAGGCAGATATGGCACCACTCACATGGACACAACTGTCCCTAAATTTCAATTTTTAAAGCTGAAAAATACAGCTCATCATGTTAAAGCTGGGGGGGAAAAAAAGTCCTGGCTCAGGCAGCTTGGGACAGTCTTCATCTGCCCATTTCATCTTGTGTCCTCATAAAATCATGCAACAGTTTCTTTCCCATTTCCCTCACGGACTGGGCTGCTCTCCACCAGCTGAGCAGAGAGTGGGTATTTTGTTTTCTCTTCTTTCTCAGTGTGTCAGCCAGGCTCCATTTGCTCCACACTTTTCAAACCTTGCTCTGAAAGACAGAATTATTAATTTCCTGTAGGCTTTTTTGGGTTTTTTCCCTCTGCTGCATCTTGCTACAGAGGCTGAACAGTTCACAAATTCAATCTGGCTCTTTTCTTGCCACCTCAGTCAGATAAGAGCCTTGTTTTCAAACCCTTGTTTTCAAACAGGGAAGCTGAGGCACAATGAGATTACATTTGCAGTTATTCACTGATTTTGGTTCTCTGGGCTGACACACCTAGGGTCTGATATTTCAGGGTGTTTAGCTGGATTTAGCACTTTTTATTCAAAGTGCAATTCCCTCCAGGCTTCAGCTGCAGTTGGGGATGCTTGGCATATTTGCAAACCAATCACTAGGGTCTAACTCTGGTACCTGGAAAATGAGGGCTGCCTGAAAAGTGACCACCTGCAGAAAGCGTGGGAGCCAAGCTAATTTGATGAAAAAGCCTAATTTTAGGTACCTGGTGTGAGGAGAGAAAGCTAAACTGGAAAAAAACCTAAAGTACCTACATCTCTTAATTACTTTCAGTCTCAGCAGCCCTCATTCACAGCATGGCCAAGAGAGAAAAAACCAACCTGAGAGCAAGGCTGATCTCCTGAATCCCACCTGAATCCCACCTCTCTTTGGGTTTGCTCATGAATTCAGCAATTTCCATCTATCTTTGCTCCCACTTCGCTCTTTTTTTGTGTCTACCTGTGCCAGAATGTTCTGGAGAGGAGGAGAAACAAAGAGTTGTGGAGATGGCAGCAGCCTTGTGTGGAGGGAGTGGAGGGAGAGACTTTGCCAAGAAACACCAGAGACTCATTGGAGTCTCTTGGCAGCCTGATGGGATTTAAATGTAGGCTCCCTAAGGCCATTTGGCTTTAGCAACCGGGCTTATCAACAGCTAGATGTAGATAAATCCCAAAACCAGTTAAATGCAAATTCTTTAACTGGATTCATCCTTTCCACAGCCTGGTAGAAATATTAACATTACAGAAGATGCTGTATGTTGGTGAATAGCTGTTCTGAGTCCTTTATTAGGAATTGTGGATTACATTTTCTAACAAAAGCCAAATCCTGTGCTCTTTCTTTGTTTATAGCTGATCTTTCTGGCTTTGAAAACAAGATAAAACATGGATGTCAAGGATCTCTTATGCAGAAAACATTACCTTTTCTCTGTGAGCATGGTATGTTAATCCATAAACTACATAATCACAGAAGCACAGAATTGTAGGGGTTGCAAGGGACCCCCAGAGACCATCCCTAGCAGGGTCCCTAGGACAGGGCACACAGGGCGGTGTCCAGATGGGGCTGGAATCTCTCCAGAGAAGGAGACTCCACACCCCCTGGGCAGCCTGTCCCAGGGCTCCCTCACCCTCACTGGCAAGAAGTTCTTCCCCAGATTGGGGGGGAACTCCCTGTGCTCCAACTTGAGGCCATCGCCCCTTGTCCTGTCCCACAGACACTGAGAAGAGGCTGCCCATGGCCCCCTGTGTCTTTCCAAAAAAACCAAAAAAACCAAAAAAGGGACAACACCATAAGTGACCTAAAATAGGTGCTTCACTGGGAAGTGCCAGGCATCCAGAGAGAGCTGGTAGTGCCATTTCCATCCATCCAGGTAGTGAGATGCCTTGATGTTCGTTACCCAGGCTCAGCCGCAGAGGGATGTGGCTGGGAAGGTTCTGGAGGAGTGAAAAAATTGGAGCTTTGTGGCTGTGCATCAGTCAGGGCTATTTTTCTTCAGGTTTTTCTACAAGTATTATTATTATAAGTGATCAAAACAAAACTCTTTGGAAAGGAAGAGGAAAGTGAGAGTAATGGTGATGGATCTTTCCATTTGTCTGAAGTCCTGTTGTATTTCCAAGTCTTTCACCCTCAGATTTACTTGGAGATAGAGAGAAATGCCAGAGAGATGAAAAAACCTAGGCAGTACTTGGGGGCATCTTTCATTCATTTTTCACTGGGCTTTTCTTTTTTTTTTTCTTTTTTCTTTTTCTTTTTTAGTTTTCTTTTTTAGTTTTCCTTTTTTAAAACAAAAATAAGAATATCAGTTCATACGTATAAAGAAAATCCACACAAATCTAGATTCAAGTTTTTTGGCCACAATAATAGACTTTGAGAGATGTCTGGAACAGGGAAAAATGAAGCTATCCCACTCAGCCTTGTCCTCAGCTTGGGCATCCTGCCTGACAAAATGCACCCCAGCAAAGACTTACCAAGGAGGTGGACATGAGATTGCTTCTTGTCCTGAAGGAACAATGTTGAATTCCTGAGCTTTGAAACTTTTGACAAGGGAGATTACCCACTCCTAGGAGGAGCACTCTGAAGGCTCAGTAGTCACTGGGTCAAAGTATATGTCAAAAAAAAATATTCTTTGGGCTTCTGTTGGGTTCTTTGATAGAAACTTTTCCATTAGCAACTGGGGTTTAGAAGGCTTTAAGAAAATATGAAACTGAGAAGAGTTTTTATCACTCTGTCACCAGGGTGCTTTGTGAAACTTCTTCTACAAGCACAGGCACCACACGACTCTACATTATTTTTCCAGTGAAAAGTGAAATGGTTTTATGGATCTTTCTTCAGGATGGGTGGAGGGATGTAACAAGGAACAGTTGTAGCCAGGGACATGGAAGGTGGGTTGTAAGGAGTAGAAATAGAAATCTGCTATGAACAGATTTAAGCAATAAGAGACCCTACAGGGAACCATCAGGATGGACAGAAACTACTTTTGGACAAGAAGACCCTGGAAAAGGCCAAGGGCATCCTGGCTTGTATCAGAAATAGTGTGGCCAGTAGGTCTGGGGAGGGGATTGTGCCCCTGGACTGGGCACTGGTGAGGCTGCACCTTGAGTACTGGGCCCAGTTCTGGGCTCCTCCCCATCAGAAAGACATTGAGGTCCTGGAGCAAGTCCAGAGAAGGGCAACCAGGCTGGGGAAAGGGCTGGAGGGCAAATCCTCTGAGGAGCAGCTGAGGGAGCTGGGGGTGTTCAGCCTGGAGAAGAGGAGGCTGAGGGGAGACCTTCTCCCCACCTCCCCTGCCCTGCCAGGAGGGTGCAGAGAGGTGGGCGATGGTCTCTTCAGCCAGGGGACAGGAGATGGGACAAGGGGCAATGGGCTCAAGCTGCCCCAGGGCAGGGTCAGCTCAGCTGGGAGGGAAAAGTTCTTCCCTGGCAGAGTTGTCAGGGCCTGGCACAGGCTGCCCAGGGAGGGGGCTGAGTCCCCACCCCTGGGTGTGTTTAACAGAGGGGAGATGAGGTGCTCAGGGATCTGGTTTAGCACAGGACAGGGACGGTTGGACTTGATGATCTTAAAAGGTCTTTTCCAACCTGGTGATTCTGTGATTCTGTGAAAAGTTGCAGAAGCGATGTGGTGAGAAGATGCCAAGATAAATGGGACTAAAGATATGACAGCTCTGCCTAGTCAGTGTATCATGGGGAATACATAGGGAATAATTATGCCTTGAAATGGACTATGGGACAATTTATTCTGCTTTTTTCCATGGCTCTTGGAAACTCTAAGTTCATGGTCTGAGTCCTTCAGATCAGCCAGTGTCTCATGGAGCAGTTTCATCAACCAGTGCTGCTGCAAGCCAGAGATGAGGCTGTTTTACACTGCTGTGAACTTTGTGGTCAGGTTACAGGATTAGATTTGAATGGACAATTAGGAAAAGGTCATGTTGGCTTCCTCTGGGCTATGTTAAACCCAAGACATAATCACATGCAACAGCTTCACGTTGGTACCTACACATGGGCAATAACACAATTTCCACCTCTTACCTAATAAATTAGTAGAAATATCATCTTCCTTCCAAAAGGTTGGAAGAAGCTGACGTTGGTTATATGTTCCCTCAAGTCTGTTGATTATTATTTTGGATCCAACTGTTCCTCAGCAGACTCACTGGTATTTTTTGATTATTTCAGATTAAATAACACCAGGATTTCACTGCTCATTACTGTAAATTTTCCCCTTGCAGCAACCACAAGCAATGGATCACCACAATCAGAACCCAAGCCATTGTGCCTCTGGGTTGAATATTTTCAGCCAGGAGTACTTTGGGAATTTCCTAGGCACTCAAACTGTCCAAACGCCCACTAAATACTGTTACCCATCTCTCAGTCATGCTAAAAAGTAGTTTTCAGTGGTGCAGTGACTAATATTGTCAACAATAACTATACACACAGACACAGCAATCAACAACTAGGATTATCCTGCACTGGCTGGTCAATCCAGGACAACGTAACAAGGATTTTTTTTTTTTCCTCATGCTGCTTCAGTTGCCTTCCAGAATCTTAATTCCCTTTAGAACTGAAGCAAAGGCTCTTCATTACATTTCTCCCTGGTGATGGTGTCTGTTCTTTCTAAAAACTGGTTGGCAAGTGATTATTTTATTGAAAAATAAGTGAATTTTATGTTTTTATATCTATATTTTAATTGAATAGAGTGTGGTGCGTTGCAATAGTCCTTCCAGGGATAAACAAGAGGATGTATTCTTACCTTGGCCTGGTTGCAAACCTTAATATGTCTCACCATTCCCCAAACATCCTTCTTTTCCAGCACAGTAACTGAACTTTTCTGGATCATTATTTCCCCCAACAAGGACAAGACCAGGACCTTCAGTTTGGTTCTTTGATGAAGCTCCTTTTTAATCTCCAATTTTAGTTCCAAGTCAGCTTAAATCTTCCTTAAAGTCAAAAGTACTTTGCCAAGTGTGTTAAGATTTATCACAGCACTGCTGCACAGAGGCTGAGACTTCATGTCTAAGAGTGGATTTTGGGGTGGACTGAGGTTTTGAGGCAGGAAACATATTCCTATCTCATGCCAGTCTGTTGGTTTGGTTTTGTTTGTCTGTTTTTCCCATAAAGCACACCACCACCTGACTGTGCCTTAGGGAAAAGAGTGATGACTTTCTTCTCTCAGCCTCCAAACCTCACCCATCTACTTGGGACAGGTTCCTCTACTAGACAGGAGAAAGTAGGACCTGATTTACCATCTAGATGGGCAGATCAGGTGCCACATACCTCCAAATACCAACACAAATAACTGTTCTTTCAGCAAATGATGTGCTTAGCATGAGACAGATGAATTATCCCACCCCTGCTCAGCAAAATCTCATAAGCAGGTGCTCAGATCCTGAAGAAGTTGAGTCTTTGCCTGAATCAAGCATGAATATGCATAGTGGTTGAACAATTTGGCTTTCAGTATAGGATTATGCAAATTGCAGATTACACACACAAATGAATTGCCACTCCTTGATTCACAATTAATCACTCCAACCATTTCTCCATCTGCTTTTGTTCCACTTTTATTGTACTTTTAATTTCTCTAGTATATCAATCTGCACGTTTCTGCAGGGAAACAGTTGCATTATCTTAGAAGGCATCTCTTCTCCACCACAAATCCCAAACTTTTGAAAATCTGAGATCCTATTTCTCAAGGAAAAGTTTTTTTTTTTTCTCTGAATTTAGTAGATCAATTCCTCTCTTCTCTCTAAGTCAGGGACCTTCCCAAAGGAGGCTGGTGCAGTAGCAGAGGTGATCAAGCAGAGATACTTCAGCCCAGGCAACAGAAGAGGCTTCATGCCAAATGCAACGTGCAATTAGCATTCAAAGTCATAAAAGCTGGCTGCATCAGAAAAATGTCATTTAAACTCAGCATGCACCTGTCAGGCCAACAGTACTGCCCCAAAATTTGTGATCTGTGAAGTATCCACAGAATTATCTCTTTCTCTGGAGATATTCAAGACCATCTGGGTTCCGACCTGTATGCCCTGTCCTAGGGACCCTGCTTTGGCAGGGGGTTGGACCCCATGGGCTCTGGAGGTCCCTTCCAACCCCTGTGATCCTGTGAATCAGTTGATCTTTATTTCAAATTGCAGAGCATCAAATCTCTCTTGCATTGTGCCTCCTCTTTCTCTCCTTACTTATCTTTGCCTGGGTTCACATGTGTGAAATATCTAATCTACTTTGAGTTCACTTGAGTTCTCAGGCTGGCCAGAGAGGGGGTGGGTGCCCCATCCCTGGGGGTGTTCAAGGCCAGGTTGGCTGGGGCCCTGGGCAACCTTGAGTAGCTCCAGGCCTGGAGGTTGGTGTCCCTGCCTGTGGCAGGGGGTTGGAGCTCTGTGATCCTTGGGGTCCCTTCCAACCCAGACCAGACTATGATTCTGTGATTCACCTGGTCCTTGCAACTGAGGCTCCAGACATCAGCCAGCAAGGTTCAGTCCTGACTAGGCTGTGTCACTAACAATAACGATGGCTGGAGGGAGAAAAGCCTGGGATCATGGCTGGAAAGCAAGGGTTTGGGGATAATAACTGAGCGCAGTTCAGGCTGAAGGGGCTCAGCAGCTGGCTCAGCACACCCATTACAGCAAAGAGGCTGCTGCTACGCTGTAACTAGCACAGTAATTTATCAGTGGGTGCCTGGTATTCAGTGCACATCTTTTCATCCATATGGAATAACTGCCTATTTGTTCAGGGGCTGCTTTCTTAAAGTATGGGTTGCTTTGATTCGTTAAAGTATGGCTTGCTTTCAGTTAGCAAAGTACAGGGTGCTTTCTGGAGTGGAAGTGTGGCTGCTGTGGAAGGTGTGAGCAGTTTCTTTTACACTGATGAAAGTAAGAACAGTTGTGGTGGCACCAGAACTTCAGAGGGAAGTTCAAGGGCTTGCACTCACATGGGCAGGGCCAATGTTGTCTATGAGGACTGGCACAGGGGATATAGGAAGGACCATGTAGACCATTGGCTCTGCCAGCTTGTCACATGTTGAAATGCAGCTCAGGCTTCCAGCAGAGAGAGATGCATCTACTGGTCAGAAAGGTCTGCTTGTGGTGCTAATTTTTGCCCCAAATCCTGAGTCATACAGCACCTGAGGCTGGCTTGCTGTCCTACCACAGGAGCTGTTAGGCTGCTGCTGGATGGGTGTCTCTGTGAGGTTTGGGATGCTCAAGGCTGTGCATTGCAAAGCAACATTGGGAAATGAAATATAAGGATTTTTTCTATTTATTTTTTTACTTAGATGGAAGTTAAATAGCTTCTCTCCTTCCAGATGGTGAATAAGTTTTCAATAAAGCTTTCCATAAGAGCTTTCACCTGCTTTCGAAGAAAATCAATAAATCTTTCTGGCTACTGTCTGTATTAGTGGTGGGAACATTATACTTACTGGTGTATAATTATAATTACCATAATTAACTGTCTAATGGCCTGACATAACCCTTGTGTGCTCAGAAGGTTTGGCAGTTGGCTACTTTTATTGGATTTTCTGAAAAATATGAGGTGGCCTTTCCTATAAAGGGAGGAGGTAGGATTTTACATGGACATTCCCCTCTGATTCTTTGTTACCCCAAAGGAGACAGGGTAACCTAATGAAGGTCATTATTATAGAATCATAGACTGGTCTGGGTTGGAAGGGACCTTAAGGAGCACACAGTTCCAACCCCCTGCCACAGGCAGGGACACCAACCTCCAGGCCTGGAGCTACACAAGGTTGCCTAGGGCCCCATCCAACCTGGCCTTGAACACCCCCAGGGATGGGGCACCCACCCCCTTTCTGGGCAGCCTGATATTGCAATAAAAATAAACAAAAGTTTATTGTTATCCTAACTAAACCTTTGCTGTTAAGAGGATAAAAATGGGTGGGGCTCTCTCTTTCCTCTGAAGTGATCACACTGGTCAAGAGTGGTGAATAAAAGATATGAAATAGTCTTCACAATTTTTAAGAGCTTTTCCATTCCCCTGGCAAGTGCCTCAGGGAGCTCTGGTTTAACTGCCCTCCAAGAAGCAGAGATTATTTCTATGTCAGGCTTGCAGATGTCAAAAGTCTTTGGAATGTCTGTTGGTGAGAAGTTGCTGGAGCCCATTCTCTCTTTCTGCAACCCAGAGGCGGTCAGCCTGTTCCTGTCACCATGACAACCAGGATTTTAGAAATCACCTCAGTGCCTGTTTCAGATGATGTTTCATACTAAACAAGATAGACACTGACAAAAAATGTGTGGATCCAGCTCAAGGGGTACGTTGACTAAAGAGACTTAAGCGAGCTGAAATGGAAACTGTGTTACATGAGAGTGCCTTCCAAAGAACTCAGACTGGGATGGCCACGACTTGCACTTCATATAATCAAATGTTCATAGAATGGTTTGGGTGGGAAGGGCCCTTAGAGCCCCCCAGTACCCTCCCTGCCATGGGCAGGGACACCCCCCCAGCCCAGGTGCCCCAAGCCCCATCCAACCCGGCCTTGAGCCCTGCCAGGGATCAGCCCCAGCTTCTCTGGGCACCCTGTGCCAGGGCCTCCCCCCTCCCCAGGAAGGATTCCTGCCTCCCAGCCCCTCTCCATCCCCCTCCTGCAGCTGAAGGCTGTTCCCCTGGGCCTGGCCCTCCCTGCCCTGGGCACCAGCCCCTCTCCAGCTCTCCTGGAGCCCCTCAAGGGACGGGAAGGGGCTCGGAGCTCTCCCCAGAAGCAGCTTCTCTTCTCTGGGCTGAACCACCCAACTCTCTCAGCCTGGCTCCAGACTAGAGGGGCTCCAGCCTTCAGATCATCTTTGTGACCCTTCTCTGGACTTGCTGCACCAGATTCATGTCCAGAGCTGGATGCAGTACTCCATGGAAGGTCTCAGGAGAGCAGAATAAAGGAGAATTACTTGGATAGATATCCTTGAAGGGAATTAGGGATTGTAGGTGTAGAATGACATCATTAATTTAATATGTTGTCATTCCAGAGTGAAAAGTGCCACAGCATCTACAAAATCCAGATTGGCTACATTTTCCCCATTTCCCATTCTATATCAGCCACCTTTCAGGACTCTGATTGCCCATAGGCAAATAGTATAATTTGTGTTTCTAAGGTTAAAAAAAAATACCTTTGCAAGAGAGTGTCTCCTGCTCTGTTCTGAGCCCTAACAACGTGTTAGCTGACCTTCCATATGGCCACAGCAATCTTACAGGGGGTCATGACAATCAATCACAGGTCTGAGATGTAAGGTCACAGAGTGAGAAGTGAAAGCAGATGGCTCAAAAATCCCCATATGATGATATTGATGGTATCCCTTTGTCCTGGGGCACTAGGTGACTACTAGTGAATCAAGGAACACCTGGAGTAGTTACTCCAAACTTGCAAGAGTGGTAAGAGGTTGGCTGTGACTCTCAAGATGAGTTGTATGGCATGAGAAGTGAAAGGGAACAGTGGAAGAGAAATGAGCTCAAATGAAGCCATGACTTTGAACTAGGAAAATAAATTAGTTCAGAAGGGGGGATGTTACAATGAATTAACCATAAAACCCCACCAATCCATGGAACAATTAACAAAATGCTTTATATCCTGTCGCCATCTACTGGACCTGAGCTGCAGCAGGAGAACACGGCAGGGAGCAGGTCCTTGAGCTTCTGGGGCACTCTGGGAATGCCAGGACACCTACAGAGCGGGGATACCCCTTGGCCACCAAACCCAAGGTCATGGTCACGCGTGCTGAGATTGGTCAAAGAGCTGTGAATGGCTTCCCATCCCCACCATCATCCCAGCACACAGGGAGGTGGCCCTGGCACAAAAGGAAGGTGGGTGGCTGAGTGTCTCTAGTGGAGAGTCTTCCCTTGCCAGGGTCAACCAAGGAGCTCTGGAGGAAGGGTGAGTTTTCATGCCAGGAGCTGGCATCTCTGCACGCCTGGGTCCATGGGCACACTGCGTGGGACATCACTGCTCTCCCCTCTGCATGTCTTCTGGAGTTTCTACTTCAGCATTGAAACTGGGAAACAGGAATCAAAGGGCTTTGTTGACCAAATAGATTAATTTTTTTTAAAAAGTGGAATCTAAAAAAAATTGTTCTTTCTTTGCCCCAAAACCCAAGAAAAGAAGAAATGCAGAGTTATGCTCAGGAAGGAGTTGGTGGCATTGACTTCACCCCCACTACTGGACATCCTGGGTGGTTCCTTTCTTATCTATCTGAAACTGAGCCCATACTCTCCAGGAGAGCACAGGAACCACCAGTCTACGTGATACTTGTGTGAGCAGGAATATTCTCATTCAGTCAACATTAAATCCTAATCCATTAAAAGAAGCAAACAAGCACCAGAATTCCCTTCATGGAGCAACACTTAAACCCTCCACTTGGAGAGTGGTCTTGCCTCACGTTGTCTCAGTGACCACATGTTAAATATTTCATACAGCCAGGAGCAATCTCAACAAAAGTGACTGTTTGCCTTGAAAAGCCCCTCTCTAATTAGAGCTAAGATCATTTTCAAATCTAGAGTCTAGTTATTATAGGGCCTGGATTTGTTCCAGGCTCTGGGACATCCTAAGGATGTTCTTCCCCATAAAAATTAATCTATTTTCCTAAACCACAGAATCACAGAATGCTTTGGGTTGGAAGACACCTTAAAGATCATCTTGTTCCACCCCCCTGCCATAGGCAAGGACACTTCTCACTAGGCCAGGCTGCTCAAGGCCCCATCCAACCTGGCATTATTGTCATAATATTGGATAATTTATTTAAGATCAGCTAAAACAAAGCAAAAAAAACCCACAACAACAACTACATCAAAGGATGTATCTCATACAACTTTAGCTGCCTGCAACCTAGACATATATTTTAAATAATCATTTGCTTTTATGGAGAATGAAGCAAAACAGACGCTGCCCAAAGATGATTCATCCCACTAATTTTAGGCATTTACCCTAAAGTGGAATAAACTGCCCCATGTGGATGCTGACATCTTTCTGTTAAATTCTGAAGGAGCTGTTGGTTAAACCAGCCCACAACTTCTGGCAACCATCATCTGGTTTGAAGATGCCTACAGAGAATCTTTGTTTTCAATTTTACTATTCACTGAAAAGATTTCAGAGTGTAATTGTGTCCTGATGAAAGGTTGATTATATATGCATGAAGTTCTAGATGAATGAATAAATTGTTGATTGGTTAAGGATAACAAGAGTGTCCTGTTGTGAGGAAAGACAATTGAAAGAAGACCTGAAATCAACCTCGTCTTCAAATTAGTAAACTAGTACTCTACAGTCTCTGAAATGAAATGGCTTAAATTGCATTCTGTCTTGATACTGTCTCTAAACTGGGGCAAATTGGAACACTCAGCTTTTAGACAAAGTTTCAGCTTTCAAAGTTTCAAATAAAACTGTGTCTGATGTGTAGAACTTCCCTTTCTCCATCTATTCTCTTTGGGGCCAAACCTCCTGTTTATGCTCCTTCACATCTGTTGGGAAGTGGATACCTGTTATCCTCGTTATCCACCTGTTATCCTAATGGATACCTAAAGCAAAGCTCCATTTGCTTTAGGTGTGCACTGAATATTCAGAACTGTGATTTGCAGGGTCTGAAGCACCCTGGTTGCTTGTTCTCTGCAGACACAAACCTTGCACTTTGTTGAAGTCCCTGGTGCTATGTAGAGTTGCACAGATGGGGATTAATCTTGAGAAAAATTAAGTTTTACTATCTATCCATTCACCAAGAATTCACTTCACCAGGACTCCATCCTTTTCTTCTACAAATAGAGTTTTCCACCATGGATGAGTAAAGGATTTATTTGCAGAAGACACTGAGCTGGGAGGAGTTGTTGATCTGCCTGAGGGTAGGGAGGCTCTTCAGAGGGATCTGAACAGACTGGACCCATGTGCTGAGACCAACAGGATGAGGTTTAACAAGGCCAAGTGCAGAGAGCTGCACATGGGACAGAACAACCCCCTGCAGCTACAGGCTGGGGGAGACTGGCTGGAGAGCTGTCAGGCAGAGAAGGACCTGGGGGTGTTGGGTGACTGCAGGCTGAACGTGAGCCAGCAGTGTGCCCAGGGGACCAGGAAAGCCAATGGCATCTTGGCTTGTGTCAGACCCAGTGTGGCCAGTAGGTCTGGGGAGGGGATTGTGCCCCTGGACTGGGCGCTGGTGAGGCTGCACCTCGAGTGCTGGGTCCAGTTCTGGGCTCCTCACAATAAGAAGGACATTGAGGTCCTTGAATGAGTCTAGAGAAGGGCAACCAGGCTGGGGAAGGGGCTGGAGGGCAAATCCTCTGAGGAATGGCTGAAAGAGCTGGGGATGTTTAGCCTGGAGAAGAGGAGGCTGAGAGGAGACCTTCTCACCACCTTCAACTACCTGAAGGGAGGTTGTAGAGAGGTGGGTGATGGTCTCTTCAGCCAGGTGACAGAAGATAGGACAAGGGGCAATGGCCTCAAGCTGTGCCAGGGCAGGTTTAGATTGGATATTAGAAAAAAATTTTTTACTGCAAGAGTTGTCAGGGCTGGAACAGGCTGCCCAGGCAGGGGACTGAGTCACCTTCCCTGGATGTGTTTAAGAATGGGGTAGATGAAGTGCTCAGGGATCTGGTTTAGCTTAGGATGGGAATGGTTGGACTTGATGATCTTTAAAGGTCTTTTCCAACCTTGTGATTCTGTGTGATTTATCACTATTAATTTTCTGTATCTGTGACCAGACCATCTGTCTGGTCATTTCTCTTCTGATGGGCTGGGTGAAATAATCAGTTTATTTGTGATCAGGAGAATGAGCACACAGACTCTTTGTACTATCTTGACCTTCAGATGTGCCCAGGTTGGCACTTCTGTTGCTGGGCCAGCCTGTGGGGCAGGACAATGCCATATTGCCAAGGCTTTGCTCAAAGAGCTCTGCTAGCATGGGCTCCTTCTGCCTGCTGAGCATCACTTCAGGCAAGGAGTGACATTCAGGGATGCAGGCTAGTCCAAGTGACAGCACTAGGAAAGATAATCTAACAACGACAGGTTCATTCAGCCTAAATATATAATTAAGTCCTCAAGGGATCTTCTGATTTTGATTGATTAAAGGCACTGTCACTTTTATGGATCTCCATCTTAGGGTAACTATGGAAACATCAGGGGAAAAAAAAGAAGAAGGGGCCTGGTGAATGGGTGGGCTCTGTAGTGTGGTTTTCTGCATAAAGCACAGATTGCCTCACTTTTGGGGATCTGCTTTTTGTGGGGAATGGTTTGATGTGCTCAGGCACATCAGGAGTAAACCCACATGGGATCAGGGTTGAGTTGGGTGGCAATTTGGGAGGAGGGAACCTGAATCCTTTTGCTGTGTCAGCATTGGGTGAGGCAGCAGAAGTTTGTCCCTCTGCTGTTCTCCTCTCCCTAAAGAAGATACAGGGATCCCTAAAGGGAGAGGAGGCAGGAAAAAAATAGTGTAAAATAGTGTAAATATTGCAATATATTCAGGGGTTTGACACACAAAGCAGGTTCCATGTACCAGCTGCTTGGCAGTGTCTGTCCATGCAGATTCAATGTGGATGAGTGTGCAATAGCTTATCCCTGAATGAAGATGCTTTTAACATGTATGAAAAGGGAGAAAATGGGGGACTACCTATACCATATAAAGCCTGGAGTAAAGTCACTGACATAGCATCCTCCTTAATACCCTGTCTGAAAGGCCAACCTGCCCCTTTGATGTCTTTTTACCTTGTTAAATGTTTGTGAACCTTTCCTTCCAGGGGCTCAGAGGTCAGGAACCTTCTCCATGCCCCTGTCATTGCTGTGCTAATGTGATGGGTGGGTGGTATGAGAAAGGTAGACACAAACATTCCCCTACTATTGAGGTATTTTTTGAAAAGGTAATTCAAACCCTGAAATCATAAACATCCCCAGATCTGAGCAGGAGCCATTGACAGAAGAGGATGAAACCCAGTAGACCAGGGATTTCCATCGTTTAATATCAGATGTGGTCACTCTTCTGACCCCAGAATGGCCAAGGTATCCAATGTGTTTTGTCACCTGGAAGCAAAAAAAGTGGGTTGAAAAATAGATATTGCAGAAGGCAAGTAGCCACACCAGCATGCTTTCATACAGAGTTAATGCTGTTGAGGTGAGAAGCAGATTTGCCTTTGGTTTTTTATTTCATCAGAAGAAGGTCCCATAATGATTATCCCATAATCCTCTAAATTATCCTGCATAATAGGGCACTGGGAGAATGAAGGCAAGCAGAGCATCTACACTTACCCTGGAAAAGGTTATCACTCTCACTGTTCTGCCTTTATGACTATTTTGATCTTTGCAATTAGAAGCTCAGCACTGATTATGTCCTATGCACCAACTATTAAATGTCAAGGTCTGAGCTGGGAATTGAACATGTGCTTAAGTACTTTCGGTTTTTAAAGTTTTTCTTTTTCACTGGGGCCTAAATCTCTGGTTTTGTAAACAGCCAGAGCCCTGATCTACCCAGGCAGTGAAGCTGCTGCTTCTGTTTAAGTACAGGAAGAGTCCCCCTGAAGTCCTTTCAAGTTAAGCACAGATTGAATCAAGACATAGATCATTTAATTAGCGGCACATCCCACCAGATGTGAGCACTGGAGAACACAGCCCTTGCTTCTGTTTTCAGGCTCTTTGTCAGGCTAACTGCATTAATACTTTCACATCGATGAGCTTGCTGGGCCAGCCTGCCTGAAGTCAAGGCTGCTGTCAACATATCCAGTCCAATTCAGAACAACGGCCCTCAACGTGCTTTTAGCTTTGAGAATTGTGCTTCCAGTTCAGCCATGAAGAAGGTCATGTATGCCTCAAAGCTCCTCTTTTCTCCTTCCTTGTCAAGAGGTTTATAAGAATATAAACAACCCAACTTTATTCACAGAGTCACAGGGGTTGGAAGGGACCTCCAGAGATCATTGGGTCCAACCCCCCGCCAAAGCAGCTCCCCAGCTCATACTGCACAGGTCGGCATCCAGATAGGTCTTGAATCTCTCCAGAGAAGGAGACTCCACACCCCCTGGGCAGCCTGTCCCAGGGCTCCCTCACCCTCACTGGGTAAAAGTTCTTCCACATGTTGCTGTGGAACTTCCTGTGCTCCAACTTGCAGCCATTGCCCCTTGTCCTGTCCCGACAGACACTGAAAAGGGGCTGCCCATTTCCCCTGCATCCCACACTTGAGATATTTATAAACATTAATAAGGTCCCCCCTTAGTCTTCTTCTCTCCAGGCTGAACAGCCCCACAATTCTTCCCACAAGCCTTGACTAAGCATTACTGAGATGAATTCTAGTGGAAAAGCAATTAACACTTTAGTAAAGGTGGAATAGGAAAGGAGATTTTGGAAGACCTTCATGAAATCCAATATGATCTGGCAATGGATGGTGAGGTCATCAGCAGTGGGAGGACCATGACAGGAATCCGTTAATGCACCCGTGGGATACAGTGACACTGGAAGGCAGAAGTACAATTCATGACATGATAATCCCAATTATCCCAGGCCACAGCAATCTGCCTCCAGTCTACAAGGACTATAACAAAGTCACCAGAAGCTGCTGATCTCTCTGTCTTTCAATCCAGGAGTCAATCCTTCCACACTGAAGCTGAGTAATACCATCACTTTTGCCTGGAGTAAAGGCACTGCATGAAATCCCCATCCTTGACCAGCTCCATCAGTTTGGAATCAGGTAGGTTTGTTTCCCCATTGATCCTTCTGCCTCCAAATTATTATCTCTATCATTAACATGGATTTAGCATAGTGCAACCTGAATTTTCAAAGCCCTTTGCCTTCCATGAGGTGGAATCCCCTTTCTGAAGTCTTTTAGAAGTCCTTACTGCTGTGTTATGACAGTTCTTTGGTTTTAATTTACACACTCAGCGCTGACTGCAAGCATTGTGGTTTTATTAGAAGTTCCATTACTCTTTTCATTTCTCTCCCCCTCTGAATCCCCTCCCTTTTCATCCTGAACCTGTCTGTATGTCTTCACAATTGTTTAACTCAGTTGAATATTGCCTGCTCCTGTCTTTATGCACTGCATGGGATGGGATGGGATGGGATGGGATGGGATGGGATGGGATGGGATGGGATGGGATGAGAAGAGATGAGGAGAAGGGAAGGGAAGGGATAACGTGGTATGGCATGGATGCTTGGGATATGTGGAATGTTGGTGAAAGCAAAGCATGTGCCTGTGCAGAGGAGGAAGGGGAAAGTGGGTGTTGACACCCCTGTGTCAGTGGCGGGAGGAAGGGGAGGATTTGTAGGTATTCCCTCACTTGCTATTTAGGACTTCTTTCACTCAGCTGTGAGCAGTGTGAAATGCTCTGGCAGGACATGCTTGCCCTGATGGAGATGTTTCTTACACACAGATGTTTGAGGGTGAGGGATTTTTGAAGAAAGAGACACTTTTGGCTCATTATGGTTCTTTGCATCTCCCCTCCTTCCTCCCCACTCTCCTGAACTGGAGTGGCTTGGAGTCAGACCTGGTGCTCTGCACCATGCTGCAGCAAGAGGAATATCAAATATTTAATAGAGTTTCAGGTGTTTCTCCCACATTATCAGCCATGAAAAACTGTTCTGTCACTTGAGAAACGCCAGCAGTGTGACATGTCCTTCCTGCTCAAGGTTTCTTTTGGCAAGGGAGTTGCCTCTTAGAAAAAGGGGCACAAGGCTGCCTGGAAGGATCATATCAGATATTAGTTATTTATTAGCTTTCAGAAGTTATAGGTTTTAAATAATGTACATATTTGCCTTGCAGGTCTGATAACATATGCATAGGCACTCACAGAGGTATTTAAAAATGGTTTTGGCTCCCCAGAGTCATCAAAAAACAATTTTTAATCTTGACAAATTTTTTAATCTGGGCAAACAGTTTTAAATCTTGCCTTCCATCAATTGGATGTTGATGTAAAGAGTTAAGACGCTCCTCCACTGAACCACAAGCATAGTAAATGCCATGTAGATGTACTGGTTGTGACCAGGTCAGAGTTAACCTCCCTCAGCAGCCAGCACAGGTGAGCTGGGTCAGCCTGGGCTGTTCTCCACACCACCTGACACCACTTCCCCATAAAAGCAGCTGGTTGGGGAAGGGCAGGGGCTTGTTGGCTCCAGGACAGTTTGAGTGTGGCTGGATCCCTCCATCCCTCCCTCCCTCCCTCCCATCAGGCAGAGCTCTGTAGTCATTGGATCAATAAGGGACTGTGTTATCACTGGGTGTGAGTGTAGCTGGACATTAGTGTTCTATGTTCATGGTGATTTTTGTCAGTAAACTGTCCTCCCAGCCCATGGAGGCTCTGTCTGTCTGTCTGTCTCTTCTGTGGGAGTGAGTGAGCAGCGTGTGGTGCTCAGCCACTGCCTGGGGCTGAACCACTACAGCAGATTTGCCTGTTTTCTCTCTGTCCTTGCCACCTGATGCATGGTTCTTCTGAAAGGCAAGAATTTTCCACTGAGTTTCCCCAGGAAAAGGTGATTATGTTGGGTGTAAGGAACAGCCTGACACTAATCCCTGGCATTCTTTCTTTCCCCACTTGCCTAAAGCAGGTGAAATCACAATCTGTTGAAATCAGAAGAAAGTCACATTTCCTCACTCAGCCCAGCATTTAATTCCAGTGCAAAGAAACTGAGTTACACAGTGGCAAAATGGCAAATACAATGACAAAAAAAACCATCTCAAACCACAGTGTCAGCAGAATATGCCTGGAAACACAAGCATGTAGCAGGAGAGGCTTTTCCAGATTACTGCATCCTGCTCCACAGTCTGTAAATTCACAACATTGATAAATGGGAAAGAGCCCTACAGAAGCCTCAAATATGTATCTCTGGCTGAAAAATCATGGAGTTAAAGCTGTTCCAGTGAAAACAGTAAGAGAAATGGGTCCTCTACAAGTGGAACATAAGGTAGTAGTCGGGTGTTCAATCCAAAAGCTGAAGGTGTGAGGTACTCCAGTGGATACAGCTCAGAGCTAGAGAAAGTTCCAGGCTAGAAATAAGGTGAATATTGTTAATAATGAAGGTAATTAACCGCTGGAGCAGCCCCTCAGAGGATGTTGTGGCTCCTCTGTTGTTGTCAGTTTTAAATTAGGGCTGGCTAATTATTTTGTGAATGCTCTGCTTCAATTCCAAATGGAATTACCTCAGGGAAGTCCTCTGGCCTGTGTTACACAAAAGTTGAGACTGTATGGTCCCAATGGTCCCTTCAGCTCCACACCAGTGCCACGTGGGAAGCAGAATGTGGAGGAAGGATGATATATCTCATATCTTCCCATTTGCCCCAGTGCTACACCTTGTGGCTTTATTTAGCAGACCCACTTCTTCCCCCCCCATGGCTCCTTCCAAAGAAACAAACTTGTGTGATAAAAATTATTAGACCAACTGCATAATTTCTTCATTTTTTCATTACATTTGGGGCTTCTGTAGCAACACAACTTTTATTCCAAAGGAACAGGATTAGCCATCTAATGATAGAGAATTGCTGCTTAGCCCTGCATAACTTAATTTAATTTTAGGTCTGGCTTTGCTCACTGTAAGTGACAAGAAGAAATCAAAGACTAGTCTGTCAGTCAGACTGTCATACCCGTAAGAGGATGAGAGCAACATTCTTTCCTGGAAATGTTGAGGGAATAATAGACAAAAGGCTTGGATAGGACCCCAAGAAATCACATGGCCCCTCCCTTTAGGCCTTCCTGCCTGAACAGACTCTGGTAGGGGCAAGTATGGCTCTTAGAAGCTATGGTTCTGCTCTCAAACTGGAAATAAACCACAAAATGGTTCAGTTGGGACATCCAGGAGGTGAAGATGGCAAGGGCTCAGTCAGTTATGCTTCAGGTGCTTTTTGTGTAGGAGCCAAGCAGCCACAAGAGCACTCTTTATTGTAGGTAACTCCATCAGCCCCAGCAAGCTGTTCTGGCAGATAGAGATGCTGCAAGAAAAGCTTGGCTAAACTCATTTGCCTGTAGCCAAATGCAGAGGCAAATTTCAGGCCAAAAAAACTTTCACCCAAGAAATGAGGCATTCTTCCTTGCTATAGAGATGTTTAAAGAAGCAGTCTCATTTTATTAAGTCCAAATCTCCCAGGAACCCCTTGATGATCAGCTCTCCTAATTAAGTTTTCTGGGTTAAAAGACTAGAAGTCTAAAAGCTGCTGGCCTTGGACCAAGAAAGTATGTGGTGGAAATAATGGGGATGACAACAGCAAACACAGATAAAGCCTTTTGCATATGGAGTTTGGCAAGTTCATACCCAAACATCTGGTTTTGGGGTGTGCATTTTAATCTGCTTCTGGTCCCTTACTTCCCCTCTTGCTTTACCCCAGGAGAGACAAGGCAATGACAAAGCTTTGCTATAACTGTCCCTGTAAAACAATAGTAACTGTGAAGGAAGACTACACATCACCATCCTTGTACAGAGGTGGCTTCCAGTAAGACCCTCATGAATCATGACTGAGACCAGACCAAGGGTCACAGTGTCCTAAACAATGATTTAAGTTGGGTTTGGTTTCTTAACTCAAGCATACAGTCTAAAAAAATGCCCATGCATCTTAAAGTCACAAGAATCACCAGGTTGGAAGAGACCTTTGAAGATAGAGTCCAACCATTCCCATCCTAAGCTGAACCATATCCCTAAGTACCTCATCTACCCTTTTTTTGAACACATCCAGGGAAGGTGACTCAACCCCCTCCCTGGGCAGCCTGTTCCAGCCCTGACAACTCTTTCAGTAAAAACTTTTTTTCTAATATCCAATCTGTCCCTGCCCTGGCACAGCTTCATGCCATTGCCCCTTGTTCTATCTTCTGTCACCTGGCTGAAGAGACCATCACCCACCTCTCTACAACCTCCCTTCAGGTAGTTGAAGGTGGTGAGAAGGTCTCCCCTCAGCCTCCTCTTCTCCAGGCTCAACACCCCCAGCTCCCTCAGCTGCTCCTCAGAGGATTTGCCCTCCAGCCCCTTCCCCAGCCTGGTTGCCCTTCTCTGGACTCATTCAAGGACCTCAATGTCCTTCTTATTGTGAGGAGCCCAGAACTGGACCCAGTACTTGAGGTGCAGCCTCACCAGTGCCCAGTCCAGGGGCCCAATTACCTCTCCAGACCTACTGGTCACACTGTGTCTGACACAGGCCAAGATGCCATTGGCTTTCCTGGCCCCCCTGGGCACACTGCTGGCTCATGTCCAGCCTGCAGTCACCCAACACCCCCAGGTCCTTCTCTGCCTGACAGCTCTCCAGCCAGTCTCCCCCAGCCTGTAGCGCTGCAGGGGGTTGTTCTGCCCCATGTGCAGCACTCAGTCACCTGTGATTCTTGTTCACATTTGGAGAAAACTCCAGCATTAGCAAATTTGCCTTAGTGTGATGATCAGATGGCCCCAGCCTTCAAGAACCAGCCATACAGCAGAGTGGCTCAAATCCCATATGTTGAAATAATGCCCCAATGTGGGAAAGAATGCATGATTTGTGGGAGAGGATGAGAAGTCAAAGAGCAGCAAGCATAGTGCTGCAGGTATAAGTCTAGGGACAGGGACATCTGGACTCTGGATCCTGCCTCCTTCAGCATTTCTGAATTTTATGCAATGATTATTTAATGTAAAATGTGTAAACGAAGGAAGCTTAGGAACAAGAACTCAATTTCAGAGTTGGCATCCCTGTATGGTCTACACAGCAAGAGGCGGAGGAGGTTTTCCACTCAATCTGAAATTTAATGGCCAATTGACTCCTAGAAGGTGGAAGGAGTGTAGAGAAAGGAAAGAAAAACTGAGAGCTGGTGGCTCTCAAGGACATTATACCAGGTCTTTTTCTTTCTTAGTTTCCAGGCTGCTTTATATAAGCTGGCAAAGACACCAGACACTGTCTTTTCCAGTGAATGACACCACTTCATATTAGAGCAGGTCCTTTTGCTGGATCTAAGTACCTTAAGTGCTGAAGTTAACATGTTGAAGAACCAGCCTCCCATGAACTTTCTCATGTGGAAACTTTAGGGCTAAAAATATGCAAATATTGTGGGTAAAGAGGAGTCCACTGCTGCAACATGAAACCCCAGCAGCATAAAGCACCGGGTATGTCTGAAGTTCCAGAAGCAATTCCAGCCATGACCCACATTTGAAATGGTTGAACTCTTGTGTCTTCAGGTTTCTATTCAGACTCTTTTCAATTCTCCAGTCAGCTTGACTTTCTGTACCAGAATTCAACTCTAAATTGATTGCTTATGTTCTTCTTGCTGGAATCCCTGTGGACCATCCGTTTTAGTGGACTGGGATTGCACCAGATGTGGATATGACTTGCATTGAATCTGGATTCTACACAAACCAGTATTAAATTTTCATTTAATTTACAGACCAAATTAGCCTCATTCACTTGGTTTGGTTCTCCATCCTGCCATGACCTTTTTGGACAAATTGAAAGAAAGATGGGAAAAACAAAAGGTCAAGAGAATTTGAAAAGACCTTACAAAATACAGAGAGCCTGGCAGAATTGTTAGCCTTTGCTATATATATTTATTTCTTTTGGGGGTTAGTTTTAGACTCTGTACTTGGTATTACAGAGGGATAGGTTTGTGTTTAGGGGACAAAGCTGGATGCCAGACCATGGTTTTGTACAGAAATAGGCTCTAGTACACTGCTTGGTTCTGTCTACCCATGAAAAGGACAGTGGAATAGAAAACAGGACTGTTGCAATTGGAAACAGAACCTTGGGGGAACTGCCCCCTGAGCTGGAGGCTCTTGGGCAGCATGGCAGGTCCTTGTAGACATCAAAACCACAAGGCTTGCTGGGTGTCCATCTAATCTTCATAAATCAGCTAGCTGATGAGAACATGAATTGTCAGAGAACTTCAGTTCACAGCAAATTCCTGAGAAAACTCAATTGGCCCGACTTGGAGATAGGAATCTAGATTCCAGAGAGTGTTTGGGAGCTGGAACTACAAAACCAACAACACTGGCTGTCTCACACCAGTGTGTTTTCCTCAGCTGGGGATGCTTTTGTAAGTCACTTGCATTTTATATGTACAACAAATGATCTCTGTGCCTAGAAATACAAACCAAGCCATTGCCAACACAGGTGCAGATCAAAAAAACATTGGTTTTAATTTCTTACTCCATGATTGCCAGAATCTAGGTTTGGGAGGGAAATGAGTCCAAGAGTGGAGGCATCTCCAACAAGAAATAGGAAAACAATTTGATAAATGCACATCAAAGATGATGCAATGTCTCAGTGAGATGGTGGTAGTAGTTCCAAGCAGTGAATCATAAAGACTCTTACAGGAATACCTCTCCAACCAGAATCATGAACAAGAAAAGATAACCAGATTTGAGATCTGATACCAGATTTGGGAGGAGAATATTGTGACTCTTCAGTCCATTCAAGCCAAAAACACTTGTGATGGTATCTATCTAATGGTACTCTAATCATAGACCAGAACCCCATTGTCTTAGGCTTGGTACAAATAACAACAATAATAATAATGCAAATCTTTACCCTGACATGTCCATAGTATGTGAACAGCTGGTATTTACTAGTGTAAATTCCTCCTCATTTTTAAGGCTCTCAAATCCTTTCTTCCCCTCAAACTCCCCACTTTTGTTTCAGCAAACACCCCTCTATATTTGCCTTTTTGCTTCTATATCCAAGGAGATGGATCTCAAGGACTTTTAGCACATTAACAAAGCCTGAATAGCTCTTCTACCAAAATACACTGGACTCTGTTTCCCAAACAACATCTGAGAAAGATAAGATACTGTGATGATTGTAGGTTGTGTATTTAGGGATTAGCTGCTGTGTGTGGAATCCTCAATTCTCTCCCTATTATGGTCGTGCAAGATAAGGCCCAGACTCTGCACCTCTGCTAATTTCTTTTCACTTACCATACCTGTGCAAAAAGAGATAACCTTTATTCTCTTATCAGGTATCAGTTGCTATATCACATAATTGCAATCCTCTCAATTAACATGTACTATGGTAAAAAAAAATACCTTAGGATCATAGACCAATCCAGAAAGGTAAAGAGAGGATTTCTGAGAGCATGAGGCAAGGAGGAGAGGGATTTATGTGGTGGCAGCATGTTCTCTGTGTTAAGGAATGGCCATATCATCTGTCTACTGGATATAGGGTTTCTTTTACAGTGGGAAGTTGATCCAACAAACACTGTTTTGATCCTTGCTTAGCTATGCCTGCCATTGATTGCACTGAGATGAAGGTGGGGATTGGAAAAGGCCAGTGGAAGGGTCTGAAGGTGCTTGTGGACACTGCCTAAAGGAAGGCTGTGAAGTGTTACAGAGGCTGGTCCAGGACATAGAAAGGTGAAGGAAGTTGGGAGGAGACAGCCAGCTTGTTAGGAGACAGTAGTAATGTAATCATCCCTGCAAGGAGAACCCCTTATAAAAGCTTCTTCAGCACACTGGCTAATGAGGCCTCGTCCTGCGGGGAGATGGGCTCTGCTACGTGGATGAATCATGGATGCTGGGGTGGGGTGGTGAGATGGCTCATTTAAAGGGATTTAAAGACATGCTGGCCACAGTGAGAGTGAGATGATTCCTCAGCAGCAAGCCTTGTCAGAAGGCTGGCCAGGGGCCAGCAGGGAAGGACGCTGTCACCAGAAGGAAACTGTCACCAGGGAAGGAGGTCTTACTGCAGCAGTAGTGCTAAGCCAGGAGCCTGTGACATTTCATTGCAGAGATAAACAAGGTATGGAAGTTGGGGTCTTAAGTAAAGGGGTCTGAGACACAATTCCAGCAGAGTTAAGGGATTATATCACAAGGGTGATACAGATATTTATAAACACTAATAAGGTCCCCCCTTACTCTTCTCTCCAGGCTGAACAGCCCCAGCTCACTCAGCCTTTCCTCACAGGGGAGATGCTCCAGGCCCTTCATCATCTCTGTCCCTCCTCTGGACTCTCTCCAGGAGATCCCTGGCTGTTTGATCCCAGGGAGCCCAGAACTGGACACAACACTCCAGGTGGGTCCTGACCAGGGCAGAGCAGAGGGGGAGGATCCCCTCCTGTGACCTGCTGGCCACACTCCTCTTGATGCCCCTGGGATCCCATTGTCTCTCTCAGCCCCCAGGACACACTGCTGGCTCATGGCCACCCTGTCACCCACCAGGACCCCCAGGTCCTTCTCCACAGAGCTCCTCTCCAGCAGGTCATCCCCCAGCCTGTCCTGATTCCAGCAGTTATTCCTTCCCAGGTGCCAGACTCTCCACTTGCTTTTGTTAAATCTCATCTGGTTTCTCCCTGCCCAGCTCTCCAGCCTGTCCAGGTCTCTCTGGATGGCAGTGCAGTGTCCTGTGTGTCAGCCGCTCCTCCCAGCCCTATATTATTGGATACTTGCTGAGGGTGGATGCCACTCCCTCACCAAGGTTATCGATGAAGATACTGAACAGGACTGGACCCAACACTGAGCCACAGGATGAGGTGGGAGCATAAAAAGGGACAGTAAAGGAGAAACTCCAGTTTTTAACAGCACACTCAGCCTTGTGATCTGCCCATTTCTTCCTGCTGGCACTACCCTGTCGTGGTAGACTGATGCTCCATATTCTTGGCAAGACCCACGAGCCAGAAGCTGGAGGTACATTCTGCTTAATGTAGTTGACATTATGTTTAGACAATGGGTCACACTGGGATGCCAGATTTTAAATGCTGAAACTGGTGATGGTCCTGGAAAGACAAATGGACCTGTGTACTGAATGAGATGTGGGAGGCCTGCTGTTCAAGTGATATTGTGGCTCTATGCACATCCAGCAGGCAGATGAGTTTAGGTTTGGATCTACAGCGAGCACAAGAAGTATTGTGAGCGTGTTAGTCATTTTTTTTCCAGACATCTGGAAGCCAAGGATTGCTGGGCTTATGGAAAAACATAAGGAGTTGTGATCCAGGAAAAGCTGTGCTACCTGTGCAATGCTGTAAGGTGTGGATTTCAGTCAGGTATTCCATAGGGCTGATGCTATGCATGATGCACAGCAGCTCTGGGGCCACAGGATACTACAGCAAAACCAATTCCCCCAACTAAAGTTATGGCATAAAAGAGAAAATATTTCCTTTGCAGTCAAGGTCAGCTACAGTGCAGCACAGCCTGAGGACATGCAGGACTGAAAACAGCCTCCCCATGGGGTGCATAAAAGCTTGGGAGATGTCACAGTGAGAGAAGTGGTGAGATTATTAACTCACACTGGAACACTGATGCTCACCACAGAGACACCTTTGGCTGCAATGAAAGACCTGCACCAGGAGCCTGCAGTGGTGCACAGAAAAGATAAAGATAAGGTAAGATGGAAAGCAGCTCTGTGGAAAAAGACCTAGGAGTCCTGGTTGGGAACAGGTTGACCAGGAGCCAGCAATGTGCTCTTGTGGATGAGAAATCCAACAGCACCCTGGGGGGTATGAAGAAAAGTGTGGCCAGCAGGTCAGGGAGGTTCTCCTGCTACTCTGCTCTGGTGAGGTGTCATTGGGAATATTGTGTGTGGTGCTGGGCTCCCTGGGTCAGGAAGGACAGGGAGCTACTGAAGAGGATACAAAAAAAGGGCTGTGGAGATGCTGAGGGGACCTCTCTTACAAAGAGAGGCTGAGGGACTTGGGGCTGTTTAGCCTGGACTGACGGGGATCTTCTCAATGCTGCTAAATGATCCTATGATTCTATGTAGCTATGGTAGGTGGTGGTTTTAAACTAGAAAAGAGAAGATTTAGGTTGGATATTATGAAAAAGCTCCTCAAAATGAGGGTGGTGGATCACTGGAACAGGTTGCCCAGAGAGGTGGTAGAGGCCCCATTTCTGGAGATCCTCAAGGTGAGGCTGGATGGTCTAGAGCAACCTGATCTAGTAAGGATGCCCCTGCTCACTGCAGGGGGTTGGAATAGATGGGCTTTAAAGGTCCCTTCCAACCTGACACATTCTATGATTCTATAAATCCTTGAGGGGTGGCTCAGGAGGATGGGTCAGTCTGTGTTCAGTGGTGCCCAGGGACAGGACAAGAGGCTCCAAACTGGAGCAGAGGAAGTTCCCCCTAACCCTGAGGAGGAACTTCCATTCCTGGGAGGGCGTCAGAGCCCTGGGCCAGGCTGCCCAGAGAGGTTGGGGAGTCTCCATCTCTGGAGACATTCAAACCCCGTGATGCTGGATGCTGCCCTGTGCAGCCTGCACAAGGTGATCCTGCTCTGGCTGGGGGTTGGGCTGGGTGATCTCCAGAGGTGATGATCTCACCCTGTGATTCTGTAAAGGCTCGTTTTCCTCAGCAGCAATTTTCAGCTGTTTTCTTACTGCCTTGAATGCCTGAGAAGCTTCTGGTGGAGGTATGGGTCCTTTTAGAACCAGCCCTTGCACAGCTTGTGCAGAAACATGTTCGTGCTGCCTGCCTTTAACTGCTTTTCCCAAATCTCTCTGGAGCAGGTATTCTTGGAGAAGAGGTTGAAATCTAGTGCTTGAGGTTCAGCAATTTATTACCAGCTCCTGCCCCATAAAGGTAACAAAAGCTGGCACAAAAGACACAACAACAGTTGCTAAATGACAAGATGGAGCAGCCCACATGGAGCATGGAGGGAGAAGCACAGATGGCAGAGAAGGGCTTGCAGGAGACTGCAGGAACACGGTCAGAATGTAAATCCCATCGAAACATTTCGGTAAATAATTTGCCTAATAAAGAAGCAGTTGAGTTTTAGAGTCCTGGAAAGTCTTTTCATGTTACTACCCCACACACTGAACGGGAAACTGGGAGGGATTACAGCTGTGTCCTGCAGGGTAAGAATAAACAAAGGATTTAAAAATAAATCCTTATTATAATCTGAGAGATAAAGGCAGCTCTTCTGGAGGAGAAGCCAGGTGGAATAAAGAATTTCTTCATAATTCACGGAGAATCAGGAACATTTGCTGCTTTGAGCAGGAAGCAAATGCTGCTCTGTTCCTGCCATGGGAAGGAAGGGGGGGAAAGGGAAGAAGGAAGGCAGGCAGGAAGGAAGGCTGGAAGGCTTCCCATGGTGTTCACCATGGCAGAAATTGCATTCCCTGTGCTCGCTCAGGCTGCTCAACCTTCCATGACTGACCCTGCCCTCAACATATTAAAAACATAAAGGAGATGAAGAACAAACTCAAGGAAAAAAGATTGGGGTGATGAACGTTTTTTCCTACTTTTAGAAGAAATTAAAGAGGAAAAATGGGAGGGAATGAGTAGAACAGAGGTATGTTTGTTGACCTCCCAGAGAGGTGGTGGATGCCCCATCCCTGGGGGTGTTCGAGGCCAGGTTGGCTGGGGCCCTGGGCAACCTTGTGTAGCTCCAGGCCTGGAGGTTGGTGTCCCTGCCTGTGGCAGGGGGGTTGGAGCTCTGTGATCCTTGGGGTCCCTTCCAACCCAGACCAGGCTTTGATTCTATGACCTGAACTGCAGCTGGAGAATGGCACGTTTGGATACACAGTGAATAAGGAAGGTCTGTGGCTTCTCTTCTCTCTGCTGGTATTTGAATTATGAACCCACATAAATTAAACATTAGCTTCAAACATCAGGTCAGATTTCACCCTGGGTTTTCACCCAGCACTAATGGGAGGGATTGGACCACACCATTGGGATATCATCTCAGAAACATACAAAAGATTGTAAGAAAGGACCAAATTAAAACATTTTCTCATGAATTAATTTATCCTACATAGTGGTAACTCTCATTGAACAACCCTATAACTCTGTGATGAGGGCTTCTTTTTTATTTCTGCAGCAGACTCTCAGAACTTTTATTTACATTTAAAATTAATATTCAAGTTCTCATAGAGATGTTTTCAAGTTGGAAATAACTCATTAAAACAGAATAAAATTCCACTAGGGCAGAAATTTTCTAGCCTTTCAGTGAAAAATGAAGCTTTTATTGGTAAAAGCATTTAGTTTGGAAAAGAACATTTGGAAGACTGAAGTACATGACAGAAAATTTAGAAAATTATGAGACTTTCATAATCAGAGACATTTTAGTTGTGGGGTGTTTTTTTTTTCCTTTTACATTTTCTTCATTAGAAATTTTATTGTGAAAACCCAAAAGTGCTTTCAGAATTTATTTTCTTGGGTTAAAAGTAGCTGCCAAACAAAAATGGAATATAATTGCACATAGCTGAAAACAAACCCCCCTTCTTTCCACTTTTAGGTGAACATCCCAGAAGCATTGCTGAAATTCTCTCATTTTCCCCATTCTGTGCTTGCCTTTAAAGACAACAGAAGGCAGATTCCCTCCCTCACACCCCATGTAGCTCTGTAGCCCTGGAACAAGGTGCTCACCAAGATGCCCCTCTACTCTGCTAGTATGGGACCCCACCTGGAGTACTGTGTCCAGCCTTGGGGTCCCCAGGACAGGAGAGACATGGAGCTGTTGGAGAGAGTCTGGAGGAGGCCACCAAGATGATCAAGGGGCTGGAGCAGCTCTCCTATGAGGCCAGGCTGGGGGCGTTGGGCTGGTTCAGCCTGGAGAGGAGAAGGCTCCAGGGTGATCTAATTGCAATGTACCAACACTTAAAGGGGTCCTACAGGAAAGTGGGACAGGGGCTGTTCCCCAGGGAGTTCAGGGACAGGACAAGGGGTGATGGCTTCAAGCTGACAGAGGGCAGGGTTAGGTGAGATGTTAGGAAGGAATTCTTTACTCTGAGGGGGGTGAGGCCCTGGCACAGGGTGCCCAGAGGGTGTGGAAGTCCCATCCCTGGAGTACAAGGGAGAAATGCACTACTGCAGTTTAGAAGTACAACTACTCTTATCACAACCACAGGAGAGTCACAAAATGCAGTACTGCCACCACAGCATCACAGAATACAGTGTAACAGCCCATAGTGCTCACTGTTCCCACCCACAGGCAATGCACAAGGTTCAATGTGACAGCCACAGCAGACCCAGGGAACACACTATCACAGCTCACGAGCACACTGAACTCTGCACATGTCAGTCAATCACCCAAGACACCAATCTTAAAGCATATCAAATATTCACTTAGCCCTCCCCAGGTCAGGGTTATCAGTACGTTCCCTTAGCCAGCATCCTGCCCAAGGGGGAAGGGTCTCCCCACAGAGCTGGAGAAGCAGCTCCCAATTCTCAGCCTGAATCCCAGGGGTTTGATTTGTTTTTCTGTCTTTGATCTAGGTGACAGTGGGCAGGGCTGTGCTGCAGTGGACAACACCACCTTCTGTGTGTGTCACTAGCAGTGTTCCCCCTTATCTCACGCCCTGCCTGTTGCATATCTTTGTGTTGTCTGGGCCCACTGAAGCCAAATGGGGACCCTCTGACTTGCCTTTATCTTACTGCCAGGCAGCTGAAGAGAGGCTTGTTTGGGGCTCAGGACATATTGTTCTTTGAAGGAATTGAAAGCTCAACCCAGGTTTTAGTCCCTTGCAGCACTGCCCTGTTTAGTCTGGGCTTACAGGACAACTCAAGTTTGAGCTGTCTGCACAGCTCCCCATGAGTTGTCTCTGTGGAGATGGGGCCAATCCAAGGCTGAGATGCTTTACAACCCCCCATGAGTCTCCTGGTATGCTAGACATTGATGAATCCTGGCTGTGGAACTCTGAGTCAGATGATCCTTACACCTGGATACCATGTCCCATTGGCATGGCACCCATCTCTTTCCCAGAGATGCAGAGGGATTGTGGTCTCCATAGTTGGGGTTGGGGTTTACTTCCCCTATGAACTCACATTCCCAGGAACCATCTTAGATGTGACTGTGCTCAAGTCTGGGCTCTTGGTTGCATTTTGGCAAGGAGTGTCAAATTCTGGTAAAATTAAAGCAAAAAAATCTCTACCTGGGGAAGTAAACCAAACTTTCAGTGGGCTTGTTTGCCAGAACCCTGCTGCAGCAGTGTGGCATTGCACACAAGGTCAGCAGGAACTGATAAACCAGCTGGCTTTATTTATTGGAGTGGCAATGAAACCCTAAAATTTATAGCCTGACAGCCCAGCTGAGGATATAGGACATTGTTAGGAAGACAAGATGAAGATTAACCTGAAGGCCTGTCTGCACGATAACAGCATCCCACATCCATCTGCACTCCTCAAAATGCTTCAGACTCTTTAGGTGTTAGAACTGGAGTCGCAGAAAAACAGTTTGGACATCCAGGTCACCAGTGCCCATCCGTACTGGGAGCAGCGTCTCCTGCAGGACACGTGCAGGAAGACATCCCTCAGGTGAGAACTTACTCAGCAAGCTGGTTTGTCTCTAAATATATAGCAGGGCCATGATGCACAGGAGCCTCAGACATCTTTTCTCCAGGAAGCCAGAGAAAAGGAGTCTCAGGTCTGAGAGTAGGCATGATGAAAGAAGGTGCTTGCCAATCTCAACATCAGCAATGATATATATGTAAAATATATATATTTTATATCATTAGAAATATATGTCTGTAAAATACTTTTATAAATATATTTTTGTATTTATAATAGATTTATATTTTTATATATTTATAATAGATTTATATTTTTATATATTTACATCTATAAAGTGCCTGTCATTGTATTGATGAACATTCTTTGGAACCACTCTGACTGCAGAGGTAGGAACAGGAGTCAGCCTGTCAGTACCCAACAGCACATGGTCCTTGCTCTGCTCTACTGGCATCCAGAGCACTGTGCCAGCCCACGCTAGAGGGGAATGTGACCTGAGGATCTCAATATCAAGGTATTGATTGTCATATACTATGGATTGGTATTACAAAGAATATCCAAGAATAGTGTTAATCTTCTTTTTACATCTAGGAAGGAAGGATTTTTGGAAGCTCTTGATACTATGTTGGCTTCAGAGTCAACTTAAGTTACTGTTAAGAATCTGCTTTTAAATTCTGCAGTGGATTTTTCAAGTGTAATTGAAACATCCTCTACCGAATTTACAATTGGGTTGTTTTTTTAAAAAAAAAAACCCTGAAAACATCCCTCAACTGCATTAACAAGACTCCTGCAAGGGACTTTGGCTTCTGCTCAGACCAGAGTCTCATTGGCAATTCCACACAAGCGACGACCTCCTTCTCATCCGACGCTATAAATAGAGCATCTTCTCCACAGAGTGAATGCTAAATATTTACCTTCCTAAAATAGTGACTGCAAAAAAAAAGGAAAGGCCTGGGCTCCATCCCAAAATGCCCAGCACGCTTCAATGTAAGCAATTGCCTGTGATCAGCTGAGAGGTGTAACAAATCCACGGTGCTCTGCGGTGAGCTGCCGGTAACACGCATGCAGGAATCCTGCTGGGGCAAATCCTGATCAGCACATTTGCAATTAAGTGGCAGAGAAAACACAATAGTTATTGCAGATTACAGTTCAGCCTGTAATCCATAATGCTTGGAATGGACGGTGACAGCTTTGGCCTGTCACTCAGCTGCTAACAATAACTGCTGGGAGATAGTGACTTGAAAAATAATTGATAAATCTAAGGGCTGGATTTATTCCTTCTTGCACTGGGCTTACATATTTTTATTCTAGGATGATGAAGAGTAAAACGCAGCAAATTTGACACTGAGTGAGCATTCATGCTTGTAACTCATTCAAAGGAGAGAGGAAAGGTGGGAGAGCCCTTATTCATGTGCTCCACGCATGGGTTTGTGTATTTGCTCTGTTGAAAGACGTGGCATTCTGCACCTGCTCAAAGTTACTCAGGCTGCCTCTGCCAGAGGTTATCTGCAGTTTTGAAGAGGCAGAGAGAGGAGCAACGTGCATCCTTGCCTCCAACAGCCTCATGTTGCCTTGTGCTCCCCTTCCCTCCCAGCAATAACGCAGCCCTTGCCCTGTGCCTCAGACCCCTGTGCCTCAGACCCCTGTGCCCCTGCTCCTCCTCACTGTCCAGCTGCAGTTTTAGGAGGCTTTGAATATGACTGATGACTGGGTTTGAGGATCAGCAGGAATTTTTTCCTTTGGGGTCTACAGCCTTTTCCTGATGCTCTCGCATCAGCAGGAGGTCATAATTAAAATAAATCTAGTATTTAGCAGTTTGCAGGACCAGTGAGCTCTCCCTGCTTGGTCCAAAGTGTTCAGCACTGTCTTGGAGAGCTTGGAGGAGTCAGACTTATGACATTTCCAATCATGAGCTGTTGTCCCTCAAAGGAGGGGAGAGGAGAAGATTCGGGGGCTGAGCAAACTCCTACGAGTGGGCTGTCTAGCTGAGGGTTAGGTGGTAAGAGCCCTTTTGCCACTGATTAATCATTTCAACAAAGTGGCATCCTATCATCAGCTAGAAGTGGAATGAGAGCTCGGGAGCTGTGCCAAAGCATCCTGGATATGTTTCAATTTTAGTTTGCTGCTTTTTTTTTTGCCTTATTTTTTCAGTAGAAGGATGCTTCTGAATTAATAACCTAACAAGGTTTGGGTTTTTTTGTCCTTCAGCAGATGTCTAGAAAGGAAGAAGACACATAAGAAACGAGGGAGCGCATGCCTAGAAAAGGAAGGAGGGGAACAGGCTGACATTGATTCCATTTGATAATTTCTCAAACATCTATTTCTCTTTGTGGAATCACTGTGAAGTAATGAGTATATTGATCAGCACCAGAGCTGGCAAGACCTTGGTTTGGGAAGATGACAAATAAACAAGACATTCTCTCCCTGGTCAGGCCCCATCTGGAGTGTTGTGTCCAGTTCTGGCCTCCCTGGGATAAAAAAGACAGGGATCTCCTGGAGAGAGTGCAGAGGAGGCTACAGAGATGATGAAGGGCCTGGAGCATCTCCCCTGTGAGGAAAGGCTGAGTGAGCTGGGGCTGTTCAGCCTGGAGAAAAGAAGACTAAGGGGGGACCTTATTAATGTTTATCAATATCTGAAGGATGGGATGCAGGGGGAAATGGGCAGCCCCTTCTCAGTGTCTGTGGGGACAGGACAAGGGGCAATGGCTGCAACTTGGAGCATAGGAAGTTCCACACCAACATTTGGAAGAACTTTTACCCAGTGAGTGTGAGGGAGCCCTGGGACAGGCTGCCCAGGGGGTGTGGAGTCTCTTTCTCTGGAGAGATTCCAGACCCATCTGTGCAATATGAGCTGGGGAGCTGCTTTGGCAGGGGGGTTTGGACCCGATGATCTCTGGAGGTCCCTTCCAACCCCTGTGATTCTGCGAGTCTGTGATTTGCCACACTAAATTCTTTTGCAAGACAGGATGAGTTGTCAGATTTGCTTGCTTTCTGTGCTGTGATGAGATGGCACCGAGGTGTCTGTGTGAACCAGAGACAGGCTCGTTTCTCCACTGCACCCTCATTTCACTGCGCTGCTCCTGTGATGCAATTCCCTCTCTCGGCACAGCTATAGATACAGCCTCCCAAAGGGGAAGCCGGTATTAACATTTCTCTCCATGACCCATTTTCAGCAGCACAAGAGCTGCAGGGCTGAAGTCTCAACAGTGCTTCCCCCACCCCCAGATCACTCGTAGTCTCGGGAAATTTCCCCTGTAAAATCCCCATGAAGCCAGAAAGGAGCCGCGGTTTGCCAAGCTCACTGTTCGTGTAACCAGCAGAAGCATTTCACTAAAAACCCAGTTTGCTCTAAGGAGATTTCTACAAAGAAGCAGCATCTTTCTCCCAGAAGGATTTTTTTTTCTCTTGCAAGGCTTTTACCTAAACACTCACTTCCCACAGGCATTTTATCTCAGAATAGAGACACATTCAGAAGCGCTGTTAGATCGCTTGTGAGATTTAAGAGGGCTTTTATTTAATTTATTTCATGCTCCAGACACTTTATCCACATAGGATTATCTATGAAATTATACAGCAGACTATAGATATAGAATATATGGGAGATTTTTTTTCTCCTCTTTACATATATATATATGTACATTTTTTAAAAGCCAATTATTTTTAAGAGTAAGGTACCTCAGGTTTACAAATAACACTGTCAGGCCATGACACAGGGCTTGTGGTGGGTGTTCCTTCATCACTGCTTGTCAGCCTGGGTTTCTCTTCCCATCTGAGTCATGCACCAAAAGTATGCCCTGGCCTTCTCCTTCCTGCTCAGGAGGTTGCTGGGTTTCAGCTCATTGTCCCCAGAAGGAGAAGGTAGGAGAGCAGAGACTGTCTCCTGTGCTGGAAGCCCCCAGAACTCTGCTTCTGCATTCCCAGAAGGAAAAGAGATGTAGAGTTGTAGCTGACACCCATCAAAGACTCTTCCATCTCTCAGCAAGGCTCCATGGTCACTCCATGTATAGCAGCACTCTGGCTTCCTTCATGCAGACAGCATGTGGACAAGATCTGCTCTTCCCCAGATCTCAGAACAAAGACTGGAACTGGTTTATATTATCTGAAAAGGATTAGATAGTGGTGTAAGCATAGGATGTGCTTTGAACATGTCATATTTATCCAAGTGACCTCACAGCAAAGAACCAACCTCAGAGGTATCCTATCTGCTACTTCCAGCTATGTGATTGTTAGAGGGTAAAAAGTTGGGGCTGGGGAGAGCTGTGATTACACAGAACACTCTGCTCTTCCTTATTCCTCGCTTAGAGGTATTTCAAGGACACCTCATCTACTGATAACTCAATGCTCATTAATTTCACTATTGAGGCAGCAATCTCAGGAGTTTGCTGAGTAAAGAAGACCCAAGATGAATGGCTTTGTGAAGCACAAGACAGTCAACTGAAAATGCATTCAACAAGTCGGAGCTGGTGGGTAACTGCAATTTGAGCTGGAGTCTCTAAAATTAGCCAGGAGATGAATTCTTAAACCTGTGCTGACCTTGTTGCTTAAACCTGTGTTCACCTTGTTTCTTAAACCATGGCCTTAAACCAAGGCCATAAACAGTGGCTCTCTTGTCCTTTCACCTCTCCTCATGAGAGGAGTTGGCAAAGTAGGAAGCCCTTCCAGCTCTTAACAGCAGCTCAGACCAGTAGCAGAGGGAAGTGATTGTGGCTTTTTATTGCTTTATAATGTTAGCATCGTTTGCAGAAAGTCCAAACTGGGGATAGAGGCATATCACAAATTAGTCCAGCATCATATAGATTCAGATTCCATAACATCCTTAACTGCACAAACAGGGACTGAGCAACAGAGAGATATGAGCTCTAAATTCCCAGCTTTATATTCTTCATTCCTCCTGCTAACAGAATGTTTTCAAAAATCCTTTCAGCAGCCCTAGAAGCAAGAGGCTAAGATACAGCCCAGTGATGTTCCATCATTAATTCCCAGCCCAGGGGAATATTGGCTTGCCTACTAAATATTACACGTCACATGCATCAGATGAGATGCTGGGCTCATGGAATTAGAGATAAGCAGAATAAAGTTTATGAAAATATATCCAAACATATATCTGAATGAATATTAGGCATGCACAGGATTCAGCTCAGTCCTTCAGGTCATATTCCTGAGGCATCCTTACCACGGAGATTTACCTGTAGAAAAACCTATGGAAATAGTAAATAGAGAAGAGAAGCCCTTTTCATGAAAAGTCTTGACATCCAATGTGATGTCAAGGGACTTTCCAGCCATGGAGTCTTTGCAATGCTCCCTGCAGAGAGTGTGCTTTGATGCCATCTGTGCAAACCCTCCCAACCATGACTGGATTTGAAGCATTGAAGATACTTGGCCACACTATGGGACAGAGGTGGCAAACCAGAAATACTCAGCTCACACATCACTTCTGGAGAGTAAAGAGGTGGTGAATGGTCTATAAAGTAGTCAATGACAAGGACAACTCACAAAAATAACTTTTGCACTGTTAGGGAAGAAGAAAGAGAAATGGAATTACCTTGTATGACTAAAGATTTGGAAGCACAAGTATAGTAAGGAGATTTTGGTTGCACTGTAGGCTCAGAGTTTTGGCTTAATCTTCAGAAGGATGTTGAAAAAAGAGCAAGGACCTGGAGCAAGAGAGGTTTGAATTATTTTGCTGGGTCTTGCTGGCATTTTTTTGGGTGATTTTTGTATTTCTCCACTGACTGCAGAAGGAGGAAAGTCCTCTTTTTTATACCAGCCTGCTACCTGGCTAAACACATATGAGTTGAACCCCTTCCTACCTCACTAGTTCAATTAATAACGAGAAGAAATTTTCAGAGAGAAACATAGGAGTATATTTTAGTGCCACAATGAGTGAGAAGAAGCCTTTGATTTATTGCAATAAATGACACATTATGATTATTATTATTGCAATGTGACATTTGATTATTGGATTTTTTTTTGCAGTGAGTGACAGTACAATTCATTGGACCCAGAGAGAGTCAAAACTCACAGAATCACAGGATCACCAGGTTGGAAAAGACCTTTGAGATCATCGAGTCCAACCGTCCCTGTCCTGTGCTGACCCAGATCCCTGAGCACCTCATGTCCCCTCTGTTAAACACACTCAGGGGTGGGGACTCAGCCCCTTCCCTGGGCAGCCTGTGCCACAGCCCCACAACTCTGCCAGGGAAGAACATTTCCCTAACATCTAATCTGAACCTGAGATATACATGAAAGCCCTTGCAGCTCTGTGTTAGAGCAGCAGCATGGAGCTCTGGCTGTGATCCTGCCAAGGTCCTGGCATTTTCAGAGTGCTGAGGGCCAGGTTCTGGTCTTTGTATTGATTGCCCTGAGCAAACCACCAGTCAGTGGGTTTTCACAAAGAAGATGCAAAATCAGCCCCCAGGTCTGCTCTGTAATGGGTTACATACTGGGTGGGTAAGGCTGGGGTGGTTTTGCAGTGAGAAAGAAAAGGGTACAATGGGGGATATGCAGCCAGATCAGCGACTTGGTTAGGATTCATTTTCTACCTCCTTTTGCCAGTATCTTCTCTGCTTCCAGTCCAGCTAACAAAGCTGAGTTCCCTTTTCCTTCCCTGTTTGCTCTACAGGTGCAGTGTTAATCTTTGGCCTAAATATTTCCCTAGGCCAGCCAGGCCAGGACACGTCAAAGGGCAGAAGATTTATAAACCTGCATTGAGCAGCCACCTTACTCAGCAGACTTTCCTCAGTGTCTGTAAGCTCCGCGGAGTGGCCGAGGCATCCTGGAGCAAGAGATATGCTGGAGAACCCAGTGCCGCGGCCTGAAACCGCCGAGAGATTAATGGGGACTGCTCAAAATCACAGGCCCTCCTCTTGGGGCCAAGGGAAGAATGAAATTGTGAGAGGGAAGGCGGGATGAAGAAGAGGTGTTGTCATCTCTGTACCTCGCCCGCAGTTTCTCTAGAGCTGTAGGAATTGCAGCGGTGAGGAAATCACGGGCATTTCTGGAGCCTCTAATGAAAATGCCAGTCATCCAGAGGAGGATACCCAAGAAACCTGGCAATATCCCCGCTGAGATATACTATGTGACTGGAGTCTGTGTGTGCTGCAGTTATTTTTAATCTGTCTCCCATCTGAAATACTTTATTGCGTTTTTAGGGGCTCTTTTAAAAGCAGGGAAGGCGGTGGTGCTGCTGGCGAGCGCCTTCAGATGTTAGGCTGTCGTATGCTAAGCAGTAATATATGTTTAGGTTGTTATTCTACCTTGCTTTTTCACTGGGCTGATGACAATTTCTGTGTTCTGCTAAATTGCAAAGCAGCCTCCCATAATGCTGCAATGCTTGTGTTAAGAGGCTTAGCTAAACAACGCGTAACAGTATGCAAAGTGGGCTTTAAATGTTCTCACCCAGGGTTATTTCTTTTGTGCTAGACAGAGGTGCTTAGTTTGTCCTTGTACATTTTTTTTCCCCTCCACTTTCCAAAGCTGCCAGGTGGCTACAACAATATTCATTCAGGAGAATTTATTTTTATATTTGCTTTAGAATAAGAAGGCAGAAACCAGCTTGGGCTGTGGAGTTATCTGGGCTGAAATGCAAGAAGTGGAGCATAAATAGGACTATATGTGACTTATATGTTGTTTGCTCCTTTTTGCTTCCTTCAGCACCATAAAAACCCCCAGTAAATTATTTCTTTATTTTTTAAATCATGAATGGGTTATGACTTTTATGTCTTTATCAATTAAGTAATTAACTTCTGCAGGACTGGCCTCCCAGACCTTGCTTCCTGCTCAAAGCATCGATAATTGATACCACTTCTGTGCATCTTTACACTTCCATGTGTAAATCAGACTATTGTTAATTCAAATGGCCAAGTGGCATTCTTGAGAGTGTGAGGGAACTTATTCTTACCAGCAATTGCAAGAGGAAAATACCAGGTGTTAAAATACAGACAGGAAATTTAATTTGGTCTTTAGGCTTCTGCCTTTTCTACATTCAGTCCCATAAACAGGTTGAGAGCCAGATTTACAGGCTTGTAATCAGCATATCTATTAGAAATATTTTTCACCAGAATGTGAGCTGGACAAGCGTATTAACTTCAAAATGAGCAGGCATCTAATTAAAATATGACCAAATAAACCACAGGATTTCAAGCACATCACTGCTGATGCTCCTTCTGAAGCAGAGAATCCAGTAGCAGACTGCTAGTTCACCAGTTTATTTCTTTTTGGCCAGGGGTATTTAGGGGAGAAAGCAGTCCCTCAGTCAGTGCCTGGGGAAGGTTGCAGATTTCACAGGTTGGGAAAAAATTATGTTTATTCCTGCAGGAATTCTTAACACATTGTTTTTCTTTTGAAGCCAAATGAAAGATGGATAGAAACAGGCAAGGTGAGAATACATTAGGTTGGAAGGGACTTTTGAAGGCCATCGAGTCCCACCCCTGCAGTGAGCAGGGACATCTTCACTAGAGCAGGTCGCTCAGAGCCCCATCCAGCCTGACCTTGGGTGTCTCCAGGGATGGGGCCTCCACCACCTCTCTGGGCACCCTGTGCCAGTGATCCACCATCCTCATATTGAAGAGCCTTTTCCTAATATCCAACCTAAATCTCCTCTTTTAGGGTTTAAAACCATCATCCCTTGTCCAACTGCTCCATGCCCTTGGGAGCAGTTCTTACCCAGCTTTCCTATAGGCACCTTTTCAGGTACATGATGGGATATTTTGGGGGCCTGGGTCCATCCCTCATTAAAACCCCCTATTCTTTTATTTTCAGTAGATTCTATTCTCATTATTTTCAGTAGATTCTAGATCACATGCATAATTATCTCCAACACAAAATGAAGGAGTTTTGAAATGAAGGGTTTTATTCTTAAAGGAAAAGGGGAGAATAGGAAACCAGGCCATGAATATCATTCAAAGAGCTTTAAAAAAACCTGAAGCATGTTGACCTCACACCAAATCCATGTACAGAGCTCCTCTGGACACCAGCGGGAGGCCAGTCTGAAGATCAAGGCCACAGAAGGAGCACCTATCCTGGAGTAAGCCCCAGAAAAGCATTAATGCATTGTATTTTTTTTCCTTGAAGGCTGTTTGGAAACTTTTCTAAGAGCAGCCTGGGTTCTGAGCTCAGGGCTTATAACAAGAAGCATAACACTTTGAAATAAAACTTTTTCCTTGTCTGGTTTCAGCCTGTTTAGGTTTATTGAGTTATCACAGAATCACAGGGGTTGGAAGGGACCCCCAGAGCCCATGGGGTCCAACCCCCTGCCAGAGCAGGGTCCCTAGGACAGGGCACACAGGGCGGTGTCCAGACGGGGCTGGAATCTCTCCAGAGAAGGAGACTCCACACCCCCTGGGCAGCCTGTCCCAGGGCTCCCTCACCCTCACTGGGAAGAAGTTCTTCCCCACATTGGTGTGGAACTCCCTGTGCTCCAACTTGAGGCCATCACCCCTTGTCCTGTCCCCACAGACACTGAAAAGGGGCTGCCCATTTCCCCCTGCATCCCATCCTTCAGATATTTATAAACATTAATAAGGTCCCCCCTTAGTCGTCTTCTCTCCAGGCTGAACAGCCCCAGCTCACTGAGCCTTTCCTCACAGGGGAGATGCTCCAGGCCCTTCAGCATCTCCGTAGCCCCTCTGGACTCTCTCCAGGAGATCCCTGTCTGTTTTATCCCAGGGAGCCCAGAACTGGACACAACACTCCAGGTGGGGCCTGACCAGGGCAGAGCAGAGGGGGAAGATCCCCTCCTGTGACCTGCTGGCCACACTCCTCCTGATGCCCCCCAGGATCCCATTGTCTCTCTCAGCCCCCAGGGCACACTGCTGGCTCATGGCCACCCTGTCATCTACCAGGACCCCCAGGTCCTTCCCCACAGAGCTCCTCTCCAGCAGGTCACCCCCAGCCTGTACTGATTCAAGTGGTTATGTTCCTATACATCAATGGAGCTGCTGTCCTGAAAGAGGGCTAGCATGGATTTAGGATGCATTTGCATTTGTAAAGTTAATAAGCAATCATGGAGAGAGTCACACTCTCATCTATGGTTACACCCAAACAGCACTGAAACAGCAATTCACAGGCTCTATTTTTTTCTCTCATACCAAATCTGTGGCCAACAAATCAAAAACTTCTTTACTCATCAGATACTCCTAGAAACACATAATATGGAGGAATGAGGATGTGCAAAGAAGCTGGAATTCCTCAGAATAGCTGTATTTGAAGAATCTCAGTATTTTAACTGTTGTTTGAACTTGGGGTTGGAAGAACCTAGGAATGAAATTGCATATTTAGAGGCTCACAGATAATGGAGTTTCTGGCAGGATTTTGCTATTTCAGGAGATGAACAATTATCCCCAGACTTCTGATAACCAAGTTCAAATCAATCTTTAACATATAAAGGAGGTGTTTAAATTACAGTTGTAAGTCCAAGCAAAGCCTTGGATCTATCTATCAAGGGCTTTGGAAATTCAGTTCCCAGATCTCAGTTTTGCCACTTGGATCTATCTTCTACAGCAGGAATTATGGATATGATTATTGCTGTGATGCAATGTAATGTAGGGCTCTAATACAGTCAGCATCCAGGTTTTCTATTAGATGTGAGTGAATAATGATAAATATGCAGTTGCATGATTATTAATAACACCCAATATGAAGATATGCTATCAAGATTTTAGTGCAATACCGTGAGAGAATGGAGATGATTCTCAGAGGAATAATTGTAATGAGGAAAATAAAAGGTTTAAAACCAGTGGAGCACTGATTTATTGTGGTTATTTTATTCCTTTTACTAAACTCTGCTCCTGTTTCTGCAGTTTCTTGTGGTTTTGTATACACAGACCCAAGTACATTGTTAACTGCTGCACTGCCCAACTAATTATGCTTATTTTTGGCGCTATATTGCACTTTAATTAAGAACTGTTTGCATTTGGAGAGCATGCAGATGCCAAAAGTTTGCCTTTTTAATTAAAAGTAAAAAGCAAACTAAGCTGTTCTGTGAGGAATGAGAATGAAGCTCTAATGAACAGGGAAGGACAGAGAAGAAGTTCAGACCTGGTGAACTTTAATGCCAATGGTGCAAAATGCAACTAATTATACAACAATTGATTGTTTGCCATGTACAAGTAGCTACAACCTTATTTGCCAAATAGACTGACAAGATAGACTAATCTCTCCTTTCATTCACCCTAATCGCTGGAATTCTCTATCTCAGCAAGACACAAAGAAAGGCTGCCCCTTTGTGATGTAAATCAGCAGGGGAAAATTTACATGATCTCTTTTCATAAGCGAAGAATTGAATTGCACAGGATATTCACTAGCAAAGCAAAGATGCCTTCCAAGTCGATTGGATGTCCCTAAAATATATTAAAGATGCTTCCACGAGGCCACGTTGGTGCTGGCTGCACTTAATGAAAAAGCTTGTGCTGCTGCAGTGGCCATTGCAGGGTGGTTTTGCTGCTAATGTGTGTCATACGATGACTATAATACTTCTCCCCAAAATAATTGGTACTTTTTTAAACAGAAAATCTTGCAGGGAAATGAAATAAATGAAGCCAAGAGTACATTCCACTGATTTACCCGAACTTTGGTTTCTCCAGTGTGCTGAACGGCTCAGTGAAAAAGGTTCTGGGATGCAGTAAACATATTCTTGAGAAAAATAGCCATGGCCAGCATATAGAAACCATTTTCTGTTATTACTGGATGTCTTACATTTGGGAAATGACACTGAGTTATGTCAGCAAACTCACTGGATAGCTCTGCTTACACGCCTCAGTGTTCCTCAGCGAATTTTCTTTACCATTGCTCAGTAACACTTCAGTCATCTTTTTTGGCTGCAGCTAGCAATTCCATCAAAACCAGCCAGTGATGGAATGCCATCAAGTCTACTAAGCAGAGCAAGGCAAAGCAGGGCTTCTTTGAGCAAGGGTTGATTGGTTATATGAATATTAAATACAGGTCTGAGTTTTCACTTGCATTAAATGTCTGTAAGGGGTGTCTGCAGCCTCTTGGTGCCTTCCAGAATAATTTAAAAAAAAAAAAGAATGGGAGAAGTTGGAAAAAAGTGTAAAACCTAAATTATAGTTCCATGCCTGCTTGGGAAATTAAGGAATATCCAAGGAGTCTCATCTAGCAGAAATAACTCAAGCATGGTAGCCGGTTGAAATGCCTTAAAATATAAGCTTCTGAGGGCAGCTCAAAACCAGCCACCAGTGGCATGAGTTGGCATCAATTCATTGTGGTCATGGGAAGGGCTGAGCCTCATCCTTCTCTGTTCATGTATAACTGCACGAGCAGTGGTGTCTCTGTAACCCAGTACTCACTGTCCTGGGATGACTGTAGACGTGGTGAAACTAAATAGTCACAAGTGGAGATACATGAACTTAATTGTAAACAAGAGGGAGAAGAGAATTCCCCTGTGCAGGATTTCTTTCCACTCACTGATGCTGTAGGAACAGCACACACATCCACCCACGCTGGGTGAGCCAGGACCTCTCCAGCTCCATGCCCTCCCCAGCAGTGGCTGGATGAGAAGGCAGAAGGTGACGTCTTTTATTCACAACCACTGCTGTTCTAGAGACCTTGGCTGCTTCCACTTGTACCTGAAGTTAGCTTCCCATGGACTGAATCCCTGATACTTACCTCCTTCCTCTTCTTCCAGCCTTATAATGTGGAAAGTCTCACCATCAGCTCTTTTTCCTCCTCCAAGTAGTCACAATGTCAAACTCCACAGGTTGAAGACAATAGGTAGAAAATAACCTGCCAACCTGGAGGAAAGAAGCAGAAGATTTACATTTAAAACACACTAAGTTTAAGAAGACAGTATCTTTATTTCTTGGCTCAGGCCAGCTGTGGTTGAGGCACTGTGGAACAGATGCCTGTGATATCCCAGCCTAACTCATAAATCACTGCGAGGACCAGCTCTAGGTGCAGATGGAAAACTGAGGAGCTGTGGCAGAAAAGATAATGAGTGGATATAACATGAAACAGGATAAATGAAGATGTCCTGGGTAAAAACACAGCTTGAGCAGTAGAGTCAGCAGCCCCACGTTCAGAAATGGGGTTGGGATGCATGGTTTTCTGAGTCACAATTAGAATGATAGGCTATGCATTCTCTAGGAGACAGGCAAAATCCCTCATGTACTGAGGTGAATTCAGAGGAATTTTCTCTTCTCTGTATATTAGGCAGAGTTACAGGTTGGGTTTGGTCTTTTGTGGGGTATATTGATAAAATCCAGGTAAAGAACGAGCAGACTGGAAATTTCACATGAATGCCCTGGTTGAGCTTTTAATAGTTCTTGTTACTCACGAGAGGATTATACCACTTTATCCTGGCTAAAATCATCCCTCAAGTTGCTGAATTCATTGAAGCTTTTTTTGTTTACTTCAGCAGTGAAGGCAAAGCTTGTGAAGGATATATGAGGTTGGGAAGAGCCAGGCTCTGAAAGGATTATTCCTGGCGTCCCTTCAAACCGAAACCAGCTGCCCATGCCTGCAAGCTTCTCCAAACATTGTTCTAACTCCAAAGCTGGGTTACTGTTTGCTAAAGATACATGTCCATAGCACAAAACATGAAAACAGCAATGCCAGATTTATTGCCATCTTTCAGAGTCAGAAACCAATAGGTCGAAACGAGAAATATTGGGTAATAAATCCTTGCTAAGTGTGAAGGGCTGAAATTATGTATAATGCAGTACCACATGGCTTTCTGGATATGGTCCACGAAACTCCTTTCCTCTCTAGTAAGCAATTTTTCCCTTTGTGCTTTCATGTGGACTCTCCACAATGTAACAGGTTTTCCTGGTACAGTTTATGGAAAAAGATCCCACAGGTCAGAGCATCGTGTCCAAGCACCATCACTTTGGCTCCATGCTGTCACAGCTACAGCAGCACACTCACACTAGAAAAAGGAACAGCATAAATTTCAGCCTCCAACACCTTTGCATCCACAGTCTTAGAAAGCTGAGTCAGAAGCAGATAATCCCACCCTTAATTACATACATTCGCTATCTCCTCCCACCACAAACCCTGTGCACTGCTTTCATCTTCATTTGGCAACCAGGCTGGGGAAGGGGCTGGAGGGCAAATCCTCTGAGGAGCATCTGAGGGAGCTGGGGGTGTTCAGTCTGGAGAAGAGGAGGCTGAGGGGAGACCTTCTCCCCACCTCCACTGACCTGACAGGAGGATGCAGAGAGGTGGGCGATGGTCTCTTCAGCCAGGGGACAGGAGATGGGGAAATGGGCTCAAGCTGCCCCAGGGCAGAGTTGTGGGGCTGTGGAACAGGCTGCCCAGGGAGGGGGCTGAGTCACCTTTCCTGGATGTGTTTAAAAAAAGGGTAGATGAGGTACTTTGGGATCTAGTTTAGCTTAGGATGGGATTGGTTGGACTTCATGATCTCAAAAGGTCTTTTCCAACCTTGTGATTCTGTGATTCTATTATCTTTAAAGCCCATTTCCCACTTTCATTTCCAGGTTGCATCCATTGATAAGTCCTCAGTCCTCCCCTGAGAGGGCTGACATCCGTCATGATGTTCCTTTCCATAACATCTCTATCGCTCGTATTTAGCGACTAAAGTCAAATGCAAATATCAAAACATGTGTAAATATTTGCAAATACCCATAAGCACTCAGACCAAGCACCCTTTGGATTCCTGGCAAGTTCTGAATATTGTGGATATTGGCAGAAAAGAAGAATATTCCCCCACATTGGAGATGAAAGATCCCTGTGGGTGATAGGATGAGGGGGAATTGGTTCAAGCTGTGCCAGGGCAGGTTCAGATTAGACATTAGGAAAAGGTTCTTCACTGAAAGGGTTATTGAGCACTGGCACAGGCTGCCCAGGGAGGGGGTTGAGTCACCAAACCTGGATGTATTTAAAAGATGGGTAGGTGAGGTGCTCAGGGATCTGGTTTAGCACAGGACAGGAATGGTTGGACTTGATGATCTCAAAGGTCTTTTCCAACTAAGTGACTCTGTGATTCTGTGAAGGTGATGTTCTGACAACCACAGGAACTTTATTGTGGATCCACAGCGACCTGTGTTCATACACCAGCTACATCCACACCTAGGATGGAAAAACGCTCCTTCTGGGTTGAGTTGTTTAATCAAACACAGAAATGCCATCAAGCAATCGAGGTGGCCAATTGCATAGTGCCTGGATTGATTTAAGGATTATGAATATAGGAAGCAATCGCATTCAGTGATCGTCTGCAGGGAGCAAACTGGCAGAATTCTACTTCCATGTATCAATCTGTTAATTCTGAATGACAGAAAGTAATTTGTCAAACACAAATAAATTCTGGAAAGAAGTGGAGACTTAATTAATTTAAAAAAAAAAAAATTCTTGGACCTGGGGGGATTTGCCTGAATCGGCTGCGGTTTAACCCCTTTCTCTAACAGCACTCAGCACCCATGTCTGAAGGTACAAGAAGGGTGAAAATCTTCAGAGCAAAGCCACAAAGCTGGTGGGACACTCCTGTGTCACACCCAGCAGCCAGGAGCCATCTCCTGTTGAAGCCTGAAGCTGTGACACACGTGGAGAAGCGTGTGTGCGTTTTCCAAATGCAATAGCTTTTGGTCCTTCGATGGCCTTTCTGGTGGTGGGAGGCAGCTTCTGCTGGTTTTCCCAGTCCTGCTGGTATGGCAAGCTGTAGGAATTCATTTTATTGTTGGAAAGGTGAAGTGTGCATCAATAAAATGGTCATTCCTGATATTTACCCACTCCAATCCCCCCAATTACCGCATGGCAGCAACTGCTTGGGATAAAGGGTTGCAGAGGATAAAGGACTGGGTCCATCCATCCTGTTGGGTACCTTGGAAAACTGTTCATTTGGCAATATGTTAAAAAGGGGACAGTGGCATTTCTCAGCTCATGAGGGTCAATACAGTCAAGTGCCCCAGGGCTGGGGAACAGGGCAGAATGAGGGCTTTGGTAGTAAAACGTCCCTTCAAGGCCAGGTTGGATGGGGCCCTGGGCAACCTTGTGTAGCTCCAGGCCTGGAGGTTGGTGTCTCTGCCTGTGGCAGGGGGTTGGAGCTCTGTGATCCTTGGGGTCCCTTCCAACCCATGCCATTCTACGATTCTATAATTCTATGACAGGGGAGAGCCAAAGAGATGGTACTTGGAGAGAGGCAGCTCAGCCTCACTATCTGGAAAAGCCAGCTCCAGCTCTAGGACCTTTTTTCCATACGATTCCCACAGCCCACAGTGATAAGAGGAACCACCAGCAGCACTTCCATCTATTCTGGGCAGCGAATTCTTGTGCAAGGGGAGGCATACATCACATCTACTTATTTTCCCAGCATTTTTAGATGGTTCAGCAGATTTACAGATTTATCATCTTCACAACACTCTTATACTACTTCCCAAAGCTACAGAAACCAATAGCAACATTTGATGGCCGTGAAATCATATTTATGGGGTCCATTAAAAACTCCATATTGGTAGTTAAATCTGGAACCTGGCATAAGTGATGAAAGTATATTGGAGAAGTCCCTGTGGAGCAGCATATGTGGGCTCATGTTCATAGCATCAGGAGGCATCTGTCACAAATTTCAGCCCTCCCAAGCAGATCTAATCTGGCATTAGTGTTCAGGAAGCAAGGCACATCCAAGAAAGTGTGTGCAAAGATGGGCTTTTAAATAAGTGTTCATGTTCCCACTGCATCTAAGGCTTTCACTCACACATTACGTAGAGGAGATACTGCAGGAGAGAGCTGTCTTTCTAAGCTAGAGGGAAAGAGACAGATTGAATGACAGACAGACAAGGGAGACTGTCAGACAGTGCCCAGCAAAGCGGAGGCTCTTGGGCAGATTTTGGGTACAGCATTCCCTGGGATCCAAGACCTGCACTGCCATGGATGGGCAGGACACTTGCTCCCTATGTGCAACTGCCCAGGGTGTGCAGAGTACTCACAGGCTCCTGCAGATCCCACCAACTGTTGTGCAAGCTGAGTCACCCTTCCAAGGGGGATTTCACAGCAAAACTGCCTCCCAGCATCAGTCTGAGTGACATCCCTCCTTTGACAGGGGGGGTTGGACTCGGTGATCTCTGGAGGTCCCTTCCAACTCCTCAAATTCTGTGGATCTGTGAATCCACACAGCAAATAAGGGGCATTTCTGATGCCCCATGTTGGAGGGTAATGGACATGCACTAATCAGCCTTGCACACTGGGTTTTTTTGACTCTGGGTTTGCTTCCAGGCAGTGAGAACTTGGCAGGTCTGAGGTCTGAGCACAGGCTAAGGGTTGCACTCACAAGGCAGCAGGGACAAGCGTCTGCCTGCTTCCCAGCACGGGAGAGTCACAGGGATGGAAGTGCCACGGAAAGGTGACAGGGATGGCTGTACCACTGCCCTCTTCCCCTGCCCTGCAACAGCACACTTCACCTGCTGCAGACCCACAACTCCCCCCCCAGGTCATTTGTTTGACCACAAAGAACTTTCTGTTAGAAGATGGGTTTTGCTGAATCAGCTCAGGAAGAAGGGCTGTAACTATTGATCTGCAGTGGGCTGCAGCAAGCAGCTGCAAATACCACAAAAGCACATTTTCCCCTTCTAAAGCTTCTGTTTTAGCAATGCTTTACCCAATAGGAAAATCTGTGGCACTAAAATAAGGATTCACTACCTTACCTGCTGCTTCCTGGCAGTCAGGAAGCCCCCACCAAAGGAATTTTAACTTCCTAATAAACAGGAGGAATCAACTTTTAAAAGGGTAAGTAATGGCAGGACAAGGGGGATGGAGTGAAGCTGAAGGAGGGGAGGGTTAGATAAGATATTAGGGGGAAGTTTTTTATAGAGAGGGTGGTGAGGGGCTGGAACAGGCTGCCCAGAGAGGGGGTGGGTGCCCCGTCCCTTGGGGGTGTTCAAGGCCAGGTTGGATGGAGCCCTGGGCAGCCTTGTGTAGCTCCAGGCCTGGAGGTTGGTGTCCCTGCCTGTGGCAGGGGGGGTGGAGCTCTGTGATCCTTGGGGTCCCTTCCAACCCAGCCCAGTCTGGGATTCTATGTGTCCCTCCACAGTGATCTTTCATTGCCTCTCAGAGGTGATACTTGTACCACATCTTTGGCAAGCTGAAGGATGAACTAGTCCTTCAAGGTCTTAGCGCTCAAGCTCCTAACTTGCAATGATGCTGGGATGCCTTTTAAGAGAGAATTCTCTCTCTGAAATGAAAGTGGCAAGGAAGGAGATCTCCCAACACCTCCTGCAGAGGCTCACAGCACATTCTCTGGTGATGGGCTCCCAACCTCCCCGATGGCACAACACAAATGGTGCTGTGCCCTGATTCCTTTCAGCCTTTTGCTGAGGAGACACAGCAGGGAGGAGTTTCTGTTTTATTTTAATCACTGCTCTTATGCCCTCTCTCTCTAGCTGGGAAGTTACTGGCTTTCTAAACTGTCTAACCCTAGGCAGCAATTTCCTGAGCAATTAGCTCTGGTAGCAGACATCTTACTTGTTTTCCTGGGGTCAAGTCAGAATAGGCATTTAAAGCACTTGCCAAGAAATTTTAGTGGCACCAGTTACAAAACTGGTCCCCATTACACAGACACCAGGCCAAAGGCTGCTGGTGGCCACTGTGCATCTTCACCTTTGGCCTCAGGACACCAATGTAGGTTGTCCCAGGCTTGATGAACCTGATTCTCACGCTGATGTCACTCTTGGAGGCATCAACAGCATAAAAAGCAGAGAGCATTTCATCTTGCAGTGCCTTAAAACTCAGGAGTGCCTTCCCAAACCTCACCCAGCCCCAGGCTCCTGCTCAGAACCATCCTGCAGCAGCACCAGAGATGGGTTTGTGGACTGTTTTTTTCATACAAGGAACACGTGAAAAGCTGAAAACCAATTAATAGGATCAATCAATCTCCTTGAGCAGGTCCTTCACTTATTGTTGGCTAGATACATCATTCATTAGAGAGGGGTGAGTTAATGGCACCCACTTCCCCTTCTTTCTGAATCCAGTTTTTATGGATGAGCTGTTTGAAGCGGACATATATATATATATATTTATTTTTTAAATATGATTGCATAAACCTACAGGACAAATCCTCCCATTAGCAAGGGACTTAACAGCAATACGTTTGCTTTCCCCTTATCTGTGTGTTTCTGAGTCCTTTACATTGCTAATATGCTTTTAATTCCCTTCTGTTTGGCTGTAGCCTTGTTTGGCTGCCGCTCATCCTTTTGTTCTCTGACTATACCATGGGGTCAAAATCCAGATGCCTGCCTTGGCCCTGGTGAGGTATTGACGTTTTCCTTCCCTCTTCAATTATTAACCACGTTGCTGTTGCACTGAATCAAGGTCTCAGACCTTTCATGTGATGCCCTGGCAAGAGCTGGCTGCTTAATTCTAGCCTGAAAAGCAGCTCGAGTTGAGATGGGCAATACCCTCCCCATCCTTACAGGAGACTCTGCAGGCTGGAAAAAACTTTATTACCATATCTCAGCCTCCAAGCTCAATTTGAGCACCAAAGCTCAAGCATTTTATGATACTGCATATTGTCTCTCCTAAAATCTCATTATATCTTTGTAGTTACCTCATCCCACTGCGGAATAATGTGCGGTGCTAATGACGCAGCGATGGTAATAAAGCATCCCTGGGATGATTTAAAGCAAAAACAGTTCTCCCCCCTCTCAAAAAGCTTTATAACTAGCACTTACTTTTATGATGGACTGCTCATTCACTTATTAAACATTTATTGTTTCCTCAATAAAAGTAATCTTAGATGTATTCAATTATTAATATAAATAAGGCACAAAATGTGAAACAGCAGCAATCTCATTTTCTTTTTTGCATTAATCTTCTTTCTTATTCAACCATCACAAGAGGAGATGGGGAGGGGGAAATACCATCCAGACTTCCTGAAAAAATAAACACAGTTGTCATGAGAAAAGCAAAATTCTTATCTGTATCTATGTCAGGGAAAAAAAAAAAAAAATTAAAACTCCTTGGAAACCCACAATGTTTCTGAAAATGTGGTGGTGTATTGTTGGTTTGGTGCTCCGAGCCTGAAGATAACTTGTGGAAACTGGGACTGCCACAACTGTTCAGCAAGGACCGTACTGAGGATCGCAAAATAGGACTGAGATTGCTCTGTATTGTGCCTGTATAAATACAAATGCACATCTATATATGTATTTATATATATATATATATATGTATGTATTCATGTTCTCATACACACATATAGCCTCCCAGTCCCTGAAGGGAGCATACAAACAAGAGGGGAATCAACTTTTAAAAAGGGCAGACAATGGCAGGACAAGGGGGATGGGTTAAAATTAAAGGAAGGAAGGTTTAAATTAGATGTTAGGGGGAAGTTCTTTACAGAGAGAGTGGTGAGGGGCTGGAACAGGCTGCCCAGAGAGGGGGTGGGTGCCCCATCCCTGGGGGTGTTCAATGCCGGGTTGGCTGGGGCCCTGGGCACCCTTGTGTAGCTCCAGGCCTGGAGGTTGGTGTCCCTGCCTGTGGCAGGGGGTTGGAGCTCTGTGATCCTCGGGGTCCCTCCCAACCCATGCCATTCTATGATTCTATGATATATGTGTACATACACAGAAGTTTGTAAGTGTTTGGATGTAGTGCAGCCTTAGCTTGAGGTTATTATTTCTCACACAGAGCTTGCATCTTTAACATACAGGTCTTGTTTAGAATCACAGACTCACAGACTGGTGTGGATGGGCAGGGCCCTCAGAGCCCCCCAGTCCCCATGGGCAGGGACACTCCCCCCAGCCCAGGGTGCCCCAAGCCCCATCCAAACCGACCTTGAGCCCTGCCAGGGATCCTGGTGCAGTCCCAGCTTCTCTGGGCACCCTGTGCCAGGGTGTCCCCACCCTCAATCAAGAACAATCTCTTCCTAATACCTCATCTAAGTCTGCCCTCCTGCAGCTGAAAGCCGTTCCCCTGGCCCCAGGCCCGGGCCTGGGCCTCCCTGCCCATGGCACCAGCCCCTCCCCAGCTCTCCTAGAGCCCCTCAAGGGCTGGGAAAGGGCTCAGAGTTCTCCCCAGAAGCATCTTTATCTTCTCCAAGCTGAGCCAGCCTTTAGATAAGACCCTTTGGATCAATATTTATGGGATCATAGCAAGACTTTTGGTGTTTCTATCTATCGAGTAGCCACAGATCAGCACGTCTCCAAGCACCAGCTGATGGCAGCATCTGCAGTGGTCATGGGCACTTCAGATTGGTGCAGCCCATGGTGATTTGGAAGACGTTATGTTCCCATTGCCTGTTGACCAGCGTATTTGAAATAGTTTTACAGATAGCTGCCCCTCTGAAACTGCTTTTTTCTTATTATTCTCTTCACTCCATGTTATTGGTGACACCCTATGTGCTCCTGGTGCAACTTCAACTGAATGCAATTTATAAGCTCAGAGTCTTGTCCTAGCCGATTTTTTTTTAAATAGTTTTAATTTTTTCAGGCTCTTTGCTTAGATTTAGCTCTGATTTGGTGATTTGGAATGATCCTCTACTCAAAACCCAGCTAGGATAAAATTGTTTTACATTTAAGACAACATTAACTGCTTTACATTTGCCCTGTCCATTCTTCCTCCCCTTTACAGGTGTACCTTATAGAGGAAGATTTTTGAAGGCCAGAAAGGGAAGAATGCCTTCCAGCTCTAAGTATTCAAACTGAGAAATAACCATGCAATATGAGAAGTGAAGAGTGAGATGTCATGGACTATTTATTTTCTTAACCCCTGTGGCAGGGTATGTTGACAACCTATGCAAATTGAACAAAGAATTGTTCTTTAGTTGTCTACTGAAGCAACCAAGCAGGTAAACATAGAAACCCAGTGACTTGCACTACCCTAGAAATTTTGTAAATCTATCAGCATTCACTTGAGATTAAAAAAATAATTATGAAGCAAAGGTGGATTAAACTTCCTACCAAGAGGCCAGAGAAAAGGAAATGTTGAAGTCAGAAGCCATCAAATTTTGATGAAAAAAATAACGTGAGATTTCACTGATATTAGGAAATTAGAAACTGTAACTAAATTTCTGAATATATTCTTTGATTCTATTCTGCAGCAGTTAGAAAGTAGACTGAAAAGACAAGGGAGTTGGGAAGACTCTTTTTTTTTCCCTTTGTTTTAGCTGCTAACCATAAAAATCTGACTTTGAAGCAATGTGTGCACCATACTTATTTAGCACCTGCACAAAGAGGCAGAACCAGCATTTTATTTCACTAGCATTACATTAATTATGGAGTAAGGCCTTCCATCCTCCTTCCAAATTAGATACCACTTCATCAGGATCTAGCCATTTAGTTGTAGACATTGTGAATAAACCCATCAGTCAGTGGAACTGCTTGACATCCATGAAATACCAATGTCCAGGTTGGTGATCCTGGGCTGTGTTTCAGGTTGTAGACCAAAATAGAAATAAAATGAACTCTTCAAAAAAACAAACCAACCACTGAAACATCACTCTGAGAGAAAACTCCAGAAATGTTACTTATCACAACTCTAAAAATTTGGTTGGTAAATGTATAATGAAGCCTGCAATGTGGAGTGGAAATAACTGGAACCCAGAAGTGCATCAGCATTCAAATAGGGTAATTCCAAAATTACCCCAATGAGTAAAATTACACCCCTGTGTGCTCATACCCATTTGCTCCTTTAATGCTCAAATAATTATGTACCCTCAGCAAATTTGCTGATGACACCAAGATGAGTGGTGAAGTTAATGTGTCCAGAGGGACCTGGACAAGCTGGAGAAGTGGGCCCAGGTGAACCTCATGAGGTTCAACAAAGCCAAGTGCACTGGCAAGAGTGGACTGGATGACTTCTTTAGAAGTCATCTTCTATGTCATCACATTCTAGGATTCTAATTACAAGGACCCAGTTGTGGCAATTATACAGCTAAGGATCACCTTATAGCCTGCAGCCATGTATTCATCACCTGTAGCATGTACAGTTTATATGGCTGATTATTATGATTATTATTATTCTGCTCTGTTTTTATCATGATGTCACCTTAGTTGACAAGTGCACGTATGGGTGGACACATGAGAAGGGAGAAAGGAAATAGCTAAAGAAACAGAAAAGATAAAAACCTGCTGAAGTAAAATTGAGTTTTCATATTAGAATCAGCTTAATCAGGTGCACCATCTATGACTACCAGAGGAGGCACAAATCTGCTGGTATGAAGAAGGCAAGCTGTGTGGACACATGTTTTTTCAGAATTTAGAGAAAGAAAAGCAGATACTAGTGATAGGTGTTTTGAAAGGGGAAGATGTAGTGTACACCCTAAGTGTGACTTGTGAACATGTTTGCTATTGCGTTATAGGCAAAGGTTCCTTGTTCCCCATGGGTGGTTTTAGTGTCATGAAGAATACATCTAATCATGCTTCTAAACTAAGGAATATCCCAAATTTCTAAATAACTTGCTTAGATCCAGATATGTGCAAAAAGAAGCAGGTAATTTAAAAAGGGAAGTGACTCCTTTATGAACTGCAATATTTCTAACAGGTCCCATCCCCTTCCCTTCCCCTTAGAGGAGACAATCCAATCAGGAATCACAATGCATTTTACCTCTGAAATCCAAAGTTTGCCTGTGAAATCTGGACTCACTAGTCAGATAACCTGTTGATTGAAGCAACAAAATGTAGAGATAGATGGGCAATTATCAATGCAGGAGTGTTTATTATCCAAAGAGGGGGGTATTTTGCCTTAACCAAGAAATATTGCTCATGTTGAGCGTTCATTTTGAGTATTATCCATGTTGTATAGGCTCCATACCAGACACAGGTAATCTTTACTCTCTGAATTACAATTTGCAATAGATAATTCATTAAAATACCAATAGGGGATTTGTCTGTATTTTTTGTGGGTTTTTTTTTTTTGTGTGTTGGGGTTTTTTCATCATCACTTGTGGCCTTGGAGCTGAGTATATTTTGAAGTGGTGGAAGAAATGATTGTAAAAGAAAAATCTATATCAGATAGTCAGGATCAATTGGATTACCCTCTCATCAAACGTGTTAGGACACTCGACGAGTCGGAAGGCACAGCACACACTGAGTGGCTTTGAATGGAAGATTCTCTGGGGAGCATATGCTCCACAGGGTGCAATATTTTGACTGTGAAAAAAAAAAAAGAATCATAAAGCTTTTCTTTAGTCTCCTTCTGCCAGAATGTGCTCGTTTCCTTCCTTTGCATGAGTCACATATTTGTGAAGCTGTTTCTAACAGCTGATGGCTGGCTCACGCTGAGCTATGAAATGATTAAAGCAGCCTTGATTCTTTGGACAATGATCAACTTCAGCTAAAAAAAAACCACCCCAACCCCAAAAACCCCACGCAACTGGTGGAGCTTGAATTAAATTGCAGCTAAAAAATAAAAAGAGAACATACCAGCAAGCAGTATTTTTAAATATTCTTTGGAATAAATCACTGATCTCTTAGAATGAGAAAGCAGGACTGTTTGAACACGATGGGGACCTGTATGTTCTTGTTAGCAGCATCATGGGATCCTGGGGTGCATCAAGAAGAGTGTGGCCAGCAGGCCAAAGGAGGGGATCCTCCCCCTCTGCTCTGCCCTGGTCAGGCCCCACCTGGAGTGTTGTGTCCAGTTCTGGGCTCCCTGGGATCAAACAGACAGGGATCTCCTGGAGAGAGTCCAGAGGAGGTTACGGAGATGATTAAGAGCCTGGAGCATCTCCCCTGTGAGGAAAGGCTGAGTGAGCTGGGGCTGTTCAGCCTGGAGAGAAGAAGCCTGAGAGGGGATCTGATCAATGGGTATCAATAGCTGAAGGGTGGGACACAGGGGGACATGGGCAGCCTCTTCTCAGTGTCTGTGGGGACAGGACAAGGGGCGATGGGCTCAAGTTGGAGCACAGGGAGTTCCCCCCCAATCTGGGGAAGAGCTTCTTCCCAGTGAGGGTGAGGGAGCCCTGGGACAGGCTGCCCAGTGGGTGTGGAGTCTCCTTCTCTGGAGAGATTCCAGCCCCGTCTGGACACTGCCCTGTGTGCCCTGTCCTAGGGACCCTGCTTTGGCAGGGGGTTGGACCCCATGGGCTCTGGAGGTCCCTTCCAACCCCTGTGATTCTGTGATTCTGTGATCATCAGGTCTTTCAAATCATATGCAGAAGCCTTGAGAGACCAGTTCAGTGTAATTGAATTCAAGGCAGAGCCTACAGAGTGAAGAGGCTGATTACAGGCACAGCGGTAGGAGCGTGAGGCTACGGAGTGTTTGTCTAACGGCTTTTGGAGGAATTGCTGGTGAAGCTGTTCCTCAAGGATAGCGAAAGATCGAAGCCAAAAAGCAAGTTCTTCAAGGACAGCAGAAGAATGGAGTCAAAAGGTGCATGTCCAGTATTGACTGTTTGATTGACAGCTCAGTGTCGAGGAGCAAAGCATATTGAAACAGCTACAAAACTGCACGGTCCACGTGTTGGGGAAATGGCACAGGAGTGAGAGATGTTTCTTTATCATCACTGAGGGAAGGTGTGTTTTGATTCTGAGGGTAATTAGTTCAACGCTTTATGTCTTAGTAACAACATGTCCAGACGTAGTCTTCCTTTAGACAGAAACCAGACAAGAGGAACTCCACCTCCCTAAATACCAATATTGTTTTACAGATTTTGTTGCCTATGACTGTCTGTGGTAGCAAACAGTTTTGAAGTAAAAACCGATTTGAAATGAGCGGCACAGAGCCTTGCCCAGGGATGTGGTTGAGTCACCTTCCCTGGATGTGTTTAAAAAAAGGGTAGATGAGGTACTTAGGGATATGGTGTAGCTTAGGATGGGAATGGTTGGACTTGATGATCTTTAAAGGTCTTTTCCAACCTTGTGATTCTGGGAATATTTTCCAACCTACCACTAGACCACTTGTCTAATGCTTAGAAATACACTAAGTTTGTTTAGTTAAAGAAGCAAGGGTAAGTGATACACCTTTGTCTGAGGATTTGAGCAGTATATTACTCCTGGATGGGATTTCCTTCCTAATCTTTGGTTTTAAGAGTAATAGCTGCTCTTGCATATAATTCAGCACTGAGCGAGCCATCCAGCTGATCTACTCAGACCAACAGTCTTAGCCCAGGGATTACCTTGAACCCTGCTCAACTCTTTCCTAGAGGTCATTAGTAGGTGGGTGGTCTCCATCCTCAGATGAAGTCCCTGGACAGTGAGGGTTAGTCTCTCCCTAAGATTCTTCAGGTCCATGAGCTGACCTTCAAGATCTTTCTTTTATTCTCCAAGGTGGAGCTTCTAGACCCGCTGGGAACATTTCCATTTCAAGTGTATCAGGCTTCCTTGTTATTGGGAATACTGATGAGGTTTTGCTAGTGTAATCAGCTGAGGATCTGGCACAGATCCTGTAGGATTTGGAACCAGGTCACATTTCTGTGCCTGCCTTTGGGTTTACAGCACATCGGTGGCCTTTCTCATAACTGTCCTTCCCTGAGTGCCAGCAGCGCGATGCAACAGGTCCAAATGTGATCAGATGGAATTATTTCAGCCATGTAATGGGACTTGCTGCTCTAATTCTCCCAGTGGCTGGAGATTTTCTGTTCTTTGTGGAAGAAGAAGAATCCCATTTTATCCGATGAGAAAGCAAAACAGGAGGCCTGTAGTTCTAGGTGGAAACCTGCAGGAACAATTGGTGTGAGTTTGCAAATTTAAAATTCCATCAGGATCATCTGTAGCTCCAAAGACTGATTATTTTCCTCTCTGTATAACCACCATCACACTGACGTGTCTTTGTTGCCATCCATGTAGCTCCCAATGTCTGTGACTCCTCACAGAAATTGGCACCCACAGCTGTCCTTATTGTGAGGGAAGGGGATGGATGATTTCCAGTACAGGCAACACAGGGGAATAACCAGCTCTGTAAAGGCTGGCTGCTCACAGCCCTGAGAGGTGAGGAGGGACACACAGACTGCAAAGCACCCAGAGTCCTGGTCACTCATCATCCACTACATAAATAAGCTACCTACATATATATCATCAATAAGTAACTCTGATTATTTAAGAATTTGTCGTGCTAATAATCCCATTCCACCTTTTTATTTATAGATATATTTTTACATAACTTTCCCCCTAAATTATAAAGGGGTTTAGGTGAAAAACAAGCTATTAGGGACACAAACTAAAAGTTAGGTAGGTGAAGCAAATGAAGCTGTTGATCTGAACAAGTGTTGACATAGTCTGACTTGCAGCAGGAGGTTGGAGTGGAAGTCTCCAGAGGTCCCCTCCAGTAAGCATATCTGTGATAAATAGGGGGGTTTAGCCCCATTCTGTGGTTCTGTAGCAGAAGGTAATCTCACTTCCATTATGGTGACTGAGAAATACAGAATAAATAGAAAAGAGACACCCTTGCTGGGCAGCATTTCCTTGGTAAACAACAGTATCAAACTTCCCAAGAACTTCCCCAGCTGATTATCTGATCTCTTACCACAATGATTCCAGCAGCTGTCAAAATCAAACAGAAAAGGGGCTTTAAACCACCTTTTTAAAGACTGAAAAGCGTTTTCATAGATTTAAGAGTCCTTCAAACCCAATTATCAAATCAAAATGCAGTTGCAGCCACTCTGTCTAACATCTCTTCAGAAGCATAAAAACATCCCTGTATAACTAATCACTCATCAGCTTGCATAGTAAACGCTTTCCCAGCCTGTGCTTTGTGACAGGGTGTACGAATGAGAAGCCCTTAGCACTCACCTATCGCCACAAAGGAGGCTGTGATGTTCCTCCAGCTGCAAAAACACGAGCCCAGATCCCACAAGCCATGCTTGGGAAGTTCTTAACAGATGAAGCCAAGCAAGAACTCTTCAAAATGCTTTCTGATTAAGACACGCATGACCAGGTGTGGACATCTCCACACTCCTCACCATAAGAAGGACATTGAGGCCCTGGAGTGAGTCCAGAGAAGGGCAACCAGGCTGGTGAAGGGGCTGGAGGGCAAATCCTCTGAGGAGCAGCTGAGGGAGCTGGGGGTGTTGAGCCTGGAGAAGAGGAGGCTGAGGGGAGACCTTCTCCCCACCTCCCCTGCCCTGCCAGGAGGGTGCAGAGAGGTGGGCGATGGTCTCTTCAGCCAGGGGACAGGAGATGGGACAAGGGGCAATGGGCTCAAGCTGCCCCAGGGCAGGGTCAGCTCAGCTGGGAGGGAAAAGTTCTTTCCTGGCAGAGTCGTATGGCTGTGGCACAGGCTGCCCAGGGAGGGGGCTGAGTCCCCACCCCTGGGTGTGTTTAACAGAGGGGAGATGAGGTGCTCAGGGATCTGGGTCAGCACAGGACAGGGACGGTTGGACTCGATGAAATTAAAGGTCTTTTCCAACCTTGTGATTCTGTGATTCTGTGACATACCTATGTGAATGTGTATGTATAGAAATAGCTGCTTGCACAGGTATTTCTATGTGTATACATGTATATGAATTGGTGGGTAGTTAGGTAACACTATGATCATAGAATCACTTAGGTTGCAAGAGACCCTTCAGATCATTGAGTCCAACCATAGCCTAACCCTGCCCAGCCCACCTCTAAACCACGTCCTCAAGCACACGCCTTTTAAACCCCTCCAGGGATGGTGACTCCACCACCTCCCTGGGCAGCCTGTCCCAGTGCCTGGCAGCCCTTTCAGTACAGAAATTCTTCCTGATTTCTAACCACCGTGATGATGTGACTCATGTGACTGATGTGACTGAGGTGACTACCCACGATGCCAGTACATATTAAGAAAGTTTATGGTTTTCCAAAGCAAGATTCCGAGTTTGGGGGGCCCAGACATGTCCCACCTTGCAGACTTGGAAATCTGGCTGAGAAGTTTCCATATGCTTCAGCTAATACTGGTTTTTAATAGCTAGCTTCCCTGATGTCAGTACAGCTCCATGGATTTACACTGGCTGCTGCTGCTGTCCCCTAAACACTTACTCCAGAGAAAAGCCTGAGCATATTTCACCTGTTTATTACTGTCATATATTACTACAAGCAGATTCACAGCTGGTGTGAACGGTTGTGTCTCTGTGAAGTTAACACCCAGGTCTTTTCATAAATGCATATACATGGCATTATACATCACCTCTGTCCCCATGTATACATATTTATATATAGCCCACAGGAATAACGATTCAAGCACCAAATCCTCAGCTAATATCACTTGGTGTGGCTAATATCACTTCTCTTAACCCATATCATTAAATATATCTCACCCTCTCTCTGTTTCCCTGCTGTTTATACATTAGTGTTGATGGAAGTAAAAATATTGCAGCACATAAAGAGCCAGATGTCTGAAATACAAAGTGTTAGTGGCCCTAAAAGTATGCTATGGCATCGTTCCCTAAATTATAAAATGCTCTGATTAATTTCTCACCAGGCTCATTTTTGGTTTATTTAGTTCTTTTTGTTACTACATTTGGGTCTCACATTAAAGTCGATTTGGGTCTTATATTAAACTTGATTTGGGTCCTACATTAAAGTCCAAAAAAAAAAAAAAAAGCAGTGTCTCATTCCTCCTTTTAATTTCTCGTGCCTGCAAATAATGATTTCAATTCCCACACGTATTTCTGGGCAGCATCATTATTTATTTCATTCCTTTCTTTCACTTTCCCTCAATCTTAAGTTTGCTGGTTTGCATTTTTTATTCCTCCTTCTTTTTCCCCCCAGAAGTCAGCAAAATATTTCCTGTAGAATCTTTCCTATTCCTGGACCCCCACCAGGGCAAGAAAATAAAATTCTTATTAAAAACCATACAACTTACTTTTACTTACTGACATAATCTACTTGAAAATCAATAGGAATTAAATTCAGCACATAAAAATATTATTAGAGTTTTACAGGGTTTCTTTAAGGGAGCTTTTAATTAATAATGCTAGGCTGCTGCTTTGGGTTGTGGTTTTTTTTGGGCCATCCCCTAAAAAAGAAAAGAGAAAGAAGTTCACTGCAGTAATTATTAGAAGAGCAAACAGTATCAGAAGGGACATTTGTTTTGCAGTAGAAGATATTTTTGCCCAAGGAAAGAAATAACATAAGGTTAATTGAGGAGGGAAAAAGAGCTGCTGGGCAATGCACAGGCCTGGAAAGGTGAGGAAAAGAGAAACCAGGGTAAGAAGTGATTTAATTCAGTGCAAAGAACTGCATGCAAAGTAGGCTTGAGTGATTGCATACCCAGCATGGAACACACGGTCAGAAATGATGCTGTGAGGGGCTGCAACAGGGATGCGCTCAGAGCAGGTGAACAGGAGACTCCTTTGGAAAGGGGTGGGTTTTGTTTGGGGTGGGTGTCTCACTTTACTGACATATTTTGCTATTTTTTTAACAATAGCAATATGTCTAAAATCATCTGGAAAAACGCAACCAATTCCCAAGCACTTCATGCTTGGGGTCAGGAGGGAATTTGCTGTCAGGATGGAGTTGAGGAGAGAGAAACCAAAGGCATGTCCAGGACAGAGGACATTCATCATTGGCTTGGAGGGACTGCAGCAGGGCAGCTTCTTCTCTTCAGAGACAGGCTGACAACCAGGACAAAGGAAGAACAGCAAGATAAAACATTCTAACTTTCTCCATAAAACACCATTTTAAAGTTTCCTCAGTCAATTAATATCCTTTGGAAACATGGAGGATTTGGATCATTTCCTCAGGCTTTCCTGGGCTTTCCTCTCGTTAACACCAGCCTTGTCCTGGTCTGGTTCAGCCTGGAGAAGAGAAGGCTGTGGGGGGACCTCATTGCAGCCTTCCAGTCCCTGAAGGGAGCAGAGGAACAGGAGGGGAATCAGCTTGTTAAAGGGCAGAGACTGGCAGGACAAGGGGGATGGAGTGAAGCTGGAGGAGGGAAGGGTTAGAGAAGATATTAGGGGGAAGTTCTTTGCAGAGAGATGGTGAGGGGCTGGAACAGGCTGCCCAGAGAGGGGGTGGGTGCCCCATCCCTGGGGGTGTTCAAGGCCAGGTTGGATAGGGCCCTGGGCAACCTTGTGTAGCTCCAGGCCTGGAGGTTGGTGTCCCTGCCTGTGGCAGGGGGTTGGAGCTCTGTGATCCTTGGGGTCCCTCCCAACCCAGACCAGCCTGTGATTCTGTGATTCTATAATGGCTTTGGCAGGGTCTTCCTTTAATGTCCTCCTGCTCCAGGATCCAAGCAAGCTCCAGGATCCTGCTCCAGGATCCAAGCTCTCTCTCATGGAGAGCCGGGTGTGCTGCTGTGGCATCCTCTGCATCAGATACCTGCAAGTAGGCCAGGGCTTTTGCATGTGACAATCCTGTAAATACAGGTCCATTAGAATTTGACAATTTAATGAATGGGGAAGCCATTTTTCATTAGAAATCTCTGAATGAAAAATATCTAGCCATTATCTTTGTAATGAAGCTAAATCAATGAGTGGCTTTTCAATCCTAACATTAATGGGAAACCCAATAGCTTGCCTGAGCATTATGTAAGGTGAGTACTTTGCCACAGCACCTCCAGCATTTGTCTGTAAGCTGAAACTGAGGGGAGGTGAAAAGGAGTAGGTAGGAAGAAAGATTCACAGAATTGTAGGGGTTGGAAGAGACCTCCAGAGATCATTGAGTCCAACCCCCTGCCAAAGTAGGTTCCTTAGGACAGATCACACGGGTAGTCATCCAGACAGGTCTTGAATATCTCCAGAGAAGGAGACTCCATACCCCCCTAGACAGTCTGTTCCAGGGCTTGAAAACGAATGTAAATTTGTGGTCACCATCTAGAATTTCAAACTATGTTTGTACATGTTCTAAAGAACATATTTGAAAGCTGGAGAGGGGCTGGTGGCAAGGACAGGGAGGGTCAGGACAAGAAGGAATGGTCTTAAGATGAAGGAGGGGAGATTTAGATGAGATATTTGTGATAAATCTTTCCCAGGAAGTGGCGGGGAGACGCCCTGGCACAGGGTGCCCAGAGAACCTGGGGCTGCCCTGGGATCTCTGGCAGGGTTCAAGGTCGGGTTGGATGAGGCTTGGGGCACCCTGGGCTGGGGGGTTGTCCCTGCCCATGGAAGGGGGGCAATGGGGGAAGTCTGAGGGCCCTTCCCACACAAACCAATCTAGGTTCTGTGTAGGTCAGTCTTAGATTGCATGTTAGTCATTTGTGCTCCAAACTAATGTATTTTATATATTAGACCCATATTGTCTCTTTCCAGATCTTGTCTTAAAAATGTCTCACAGTAAAAGTCTCACAGTTCAGTTGAAGTCAGTGACAATCTGATGAAGACAGAAGATTGTCACAACTTGGAGGGGTCCCATATACCACCAGTATTAGACCTCTTTGCCTGAGGAAAGCTAACAACACCTCTGCACTTGGGTCTGTAGGAATACCAACCAGAGACGGTGTATGTCTTGGGGAAATGACAGTCTATGCAGACAAAGCAATAAAGAAGAAAGCAAGCTGTGGAAAAAGAGAGACACAGAGTGGTGGCTGGAAAACCAACAGAGGCAGAGGTATGGTTTTGCTTTGCTTTGTCTTAAGACAGGAGAATGGCATTCTTGTTTGTATTGCTGGGAAAGGAGCCAGAGCAGCCCTTGGAATCGTAGGAGAGGGGCTGGGGTGGCAACATAATGATGTGGAGTGAGAAGATAAGGAAAAGCTCATGGAAGAGTAAGAAGCATTTGAAAAACAGTGAGTGAAGAAAAGGAAACAAAAAGGTGAACCATTTTCCTTTTGTCATTTTTCTTTTAGGTGAAACAAGCAGAATCCAGGACAGAGAAGCAGAGAGAGAAGGCTCCAAGGAGAAAGTCACACGTGGCAAAAATGTGGCAAGGACCTTGATACCAGCAGTATCCTGGGGAAGGCTGGAGGTGGTGACCCCACAGGAAGGCAGAACTGGAGGCTGAGGAAGAGGTGAGCCTGGCCACCAGCAGTGGCTCTACCAACTCCTGTCCAGGCTGAAGGGAAGGCAAACTGCTACAGATATATTGACTGTCCAGTCATATCGGTGTTTCTACAGCAAACACTCCACCAAGACACCTGTTTCTACATGTGTGCTGGACAATGGCTTTGTAAAAGTCCATTTTCTTCCTGGAGTATGAGAGTCAGCTCAGGCTGGCAAGCATAAACTCAGCATGCCCCCCCCCGTTTGCTCACCTGTACATCACGCCCGAGCAGCTTGTGTGCTACAGAGAAGAAACTTCCTCTTGGCACGTTGCTTCAATGCGTGGCTTGTAGAGCTGTCAGATGCCTCAACTGCCATTCAGATGCCATTGATCATGGAGTACTTGAGCATCGTGCCTGTCATCAGCTGTGAGTGCATGTGTGCTCTCCATTCATGGGGAAAACAGCGAGTCCTCCCGCCTTTGCGCTGGGAGAATGTTTTACATATTCTGAAATCCACTGGTAGAAGCTTGGCATCACTCAGCTGTTAAAACCTGCTATTTTAAAAAGTGTATTTATATATAAAAGATAGTCCTCACACGGGCTTTCAATTGCCCACCTACTATAAAGCCACTTGTAAAGAAAAGGGAGGGAGTACTTAGTGCTTTTTGGATAAAAATCCATAGGCCTTTTAATCATAATGATTGTCACTGCTTACTTACATCAAACTGACACTGCAAGATTGCAGCCCTGGTGGGTAGCTGCTGTGCATAAGAACAACGCTTCTTCAGGCTAAGATCTTATATTCCAGCTGCAGCCTTGCTCCGTGGTGTAATTACACAGCGGTGGATCCGTGGTTGAGGAGTCCCCTCTTCAGATCAGCTGAGCCCCAGACAAAGCGAGGCTGGCTGCGGGGGTGAAAGCACAAGATGCAGGTGTTGAGGGGGGGGTTCTGACTCAGCAGCCTTGTGTTTATGCAAAGACCAGAAGAGGGAAGATGCTTGGAAGGTTCCCAAAGAAGTCAGTGTTCAGGGAAACCTGAATGGAAATCTAACAGTCTCTAGAGAAAGAGGATGAAGAGGAGGGAGGAGAAATAACCTGATCAGCACGGTTTCAGCCACGTGGAAGTTGTGAGATATTTCAATGACAAGTGAGGATAACTGGCTGCCCAGGGCTGAGTCAGTATCCCAGTGACAAGTGGGGATAACTGGCTGCCCAGGGTTGAGTCAGTATCCCAGTGACAAGTGGGGATAACTGGCTGCCCAGGGTTGAGTCAGTATCCCAGTGACAAGTGGGGATAACTGGCTGCCCATGGCTGAGTCAGTATCCCAGTGACAAGTGGGGATAACTGGCTGCCCAGGGTTGAGTCAGTATCCCAGTGACAAGTGGGGATAACTGGCTGCCCAGGGTTGAGTCACCATCCCTGGAGTTATTCAACAGACATGCAGATGTGGTACTTAGGGGCATGATTTGGTGATGGACTTGGCAGTGCTGGGATAACAGTTGGATTTAATGATCTTTAGGGTCTTTTCCAACCTAAATGACTCTGCGATCCTATATTCACCGACATAAAGTATCCCTCGGTGAGGATGTGGGCTCTGAAGAGCTGAGCAATGCCCTTCAGGGTTCTGCTCAGAATAGAACTGCTTGAATGATATAATGGGAAGAGACAGTGGGGACAACAATATATGTTCTCTAATCTTGGTGCCATGTATGGTTGTGGTGCAAATGAGAAGGTAGATGGGTAAAGACAAGGCACTAAGAGACTGGAGCTGCAGTCTGCCAGTGCTGGGAGCTGTAGCTGGGTAGGAAATGCTGCAGCCAGACAGGACATAGTCCTGCTCATGAGCAAGACATGGTGGCTGGAAAGGTCAGAAATGTTTGTGTGTACTGCCTGGGGCCTGATGGCAAAAGAGTAGAAGTTCATGTTGGTCTACTAGTATGTAAAGCCACATTCTGTAAATGCAGAGAAGCCACTGAAGACATAGTACAGACAAACCCCAGTTATCCATCCACACATTTAGCTCCACAACCTGGATGCTCGTGAGAGGAAGGAAAAAGAGAGTTATCCAAGCCTGTCCTCTCTTTCCAAGCATTAGCAGCCTGGGTAGAGGCTTGGGGGTGTTTTTATTCATCCCTTTGAGTTTGTGACTCGTAGCTGGCACTTAACTACAGACAAGTAGAGAGGCTGTTGCAGTGCAGACAGCTTCTCTAAGAAGATGGATGCTTCCTAATTTTTCATAACATGCTCCTTCAGAAATCTCACCTTGAGGAACGGCAAGGAAAACTTCAGTGCACTCTGGAAACCCACCCATCTGGTGAAGGCTGAAGTTGAGCACAACCATCAGTCATCAGACGCGGATGTGACAGCAAAGTGCTTTGCTCTGTTGTTACCTTTTCCTCCTCTCTTTCTGGAGGCTTTCCATTCCTCCTTGCTGCCCCAGCTGTCCACCACAGCAGCGTGTGCTTGAGGTCAGTCCTGCAGTCTGATGGAGACCTTTCCAACCACTAGCAAGGGATGTCTGCACTGTTCCAGTGGCAGTTCAGCTCGCTCGTGCATCGCAGGCTTCTCTTTGCTGCTGCTGCAACCAGCAATTACTGAACCAGTTCTTGCAGTCACCAGGGAGGTTGTTCATCTGCATGTATTAACTGAAGGGCAATCTAGTATACTGGGGAGTCAGACTTTCCCCAGCAAAGCTGTGTAAATATAACTCCAAAGGATTCACAGACATGCTGGGAAGTTTCCTCTGGGCCAAACACAAATTTTAATTCATTGATAGCATTTTAATTTTCTCATGATGAAGAACCTCTAAAGGCAACCACGTTGGAGAGTGAGAAAGGGTCAAGAGGCAATTAAGTAAGGAAGATCTTGCTTTTCACTGCTAGGAAAAACAGTTAATTAGATGAAACAAGTGAAAAGAGAGAGAGAGAGAAGAGCTGAACTGTAATTTGGAAAATTTAAAAGGCTTTCTATCAAGTAAATTGATTAGCAGACTAATCATAATCAGGACTCTTGGATTAGCAGTTAATTTGTGGAATCAATTAATAGTGGTATTTTTCACATCACACTTTCCTCCAGAGCACAGGGAATTCGTTGCAGTATGTTTTCAGAGATAACAGATGCTGGATTAGGGCCGTGGAATGATTCCCTGTCAATATAACAGCTCTGTTGTAGCATGCTTTCAGGGTTTTTATTTTTAGGGTGTTTGTTTGGTCTGTGAATGGGTGTTGACTAAGTTGTTTTAATTCCTTTCTTGTTGCCTCTGCACTTTCTCAGTTGTTTTTTCTTACCTCAAAGAACATCTTACTCTCCCAACAACTTTTTAGTGCTCTCTGCTTGTTTTGAGGGCTGGTAATAATCTCCTCTCTCAAGATTGAACAACATTTTTCAGTGCTGTGAAATAACAACTGGAAGCTTAAAGAAAACTTAGTAGGACTTCGCTATCCTTGTGCTTTATGGCAACTGAAGGTGCTACAAGAGCTGAACGCTGTGACTTTGGGACTTGCCATGACTTCAGCTACCCCTGGGTCTAACTCTGCCCAAGTCACTGGGCCAGACTTCATGGGAAGAGAAAAAAATCATGGTGAGATCCAGAGGCCATAGGTAGCTCACTCCGTGCAGAATAACCACACAATACTACCTATTAATTACATGAATTTAAACTAAACCTAAACCATATTTTAGCAATAATTCTGTGACAGTTTGAAAACTACTGCCACAAGCTAAAACACACTGAAATTATCTCAGCCCATGACAGGTCCAGACAGCTCTTCAGACCAAAGCTCAGCGCATCAGCCCGTATCTGTGGTGGTTACTGCAATAGCAGTGGCCCATATTTTGTGTTACAAGTCCTTGGGAAAGTTCACAAACTGCTTATCTGAGGGCTGTGATTCTCAGGCTTTACCTCCCCCTTGTATTTACTGTGTCTTCTCCATCCTGTTGTTGAAAGCACTGATTTAACAGAAAAATGACAGGAAGATGGATGAGTTCAGCAGTCCCTGTGCTCCTTGGGGTGCCTGTGCCTGCAGCTGCAGCAGCCAGCAATGGGCTTAGCAAGGACAGAGACATTTCACTGATTCATCAGTGGGTTACCCTAAAAAGGCAGCAACGGGTACCACATCCTGAGCAGCAGGTCCTTCTCTGTGTCTGTTTCCAAACAACAAGGGATGCAGCGAGAGCTGGGGGCAAACCCATCTCATCCTTCTTTTTTGGGGACAATTCCACAATGTTGATATTTCTTTAATGCTGACATCAATGAGTTGTTAAAATCCTACTAATTTCAGCTACAGGAAACATACCCTTGCAGAGTATTGGACTCTGTTAAAGTGTACAGCAAGCAACTGAGGAGATGCAAACCTTAGGAAGACCATAAATGACCTCAACAACTAAAATTTGCAAAATAAAACCCAACAATTCTCTTACCATAATCTCAATGGGGCTACCTGGCACTTAGATCTTAACAGGAGCTGAGATTTAGGCTGTCACAGGCTCTTGAGAGAGTCCCAACATAACAATTTGTGTGATGAGGGTGATAAGAAGCCTTTTGCTCTACTTCTATTATCTCTCTGTTATTAGAGGTTCGGATCCTCTGAGACTGCTGCTCTTCATTGGTAGAAAGCCAAAACATTAAAAAAGAATAACTTAACTGAATTCAAAGTATTTTAAGACACGTGTAAAACTCAGAATTACAACATCTAGTCAAAAAATGGAGAGGCAGCAGACACAGACAGGATCCAAACCCCACTTGGAAATGACTTCGTAATGATTTCCCCAGCACCGCGCTTCTCACAACGCTTCAATCCTGACAAAGAGAAAAGGCAGCAACAAGATGTTTTAGGAAGTTCCAGACTAAAACAAAACTAAAGAGGGCTGTTTCTCAAAATACCATCTCACAACTCCCGTTTTATAGTTGTCTAGCTCAGATTGCCTTTTCCATCCGTGGTGCAGAAGGAATTTTACTGTGCAAGCTGTTCAATCACATCCTCCTGGTTTGTTTTCCCAGTCATAAACCCCTCTGACTGAAGTATCCAGTATAGAGAAACCTGCTGCAAAATATTTGTTTAAGTAAAGATAGATGATGGTTTATCTAACATCTGTATAATTATTTAGAGAAAAATGTGTCTCTCTCTCATTTTACATCTGCCAACTCCTGGTCTAACTCTTCCTCACCTCATGAGTGCACTAGAAATGCTTCAAAAATCTGCCTTAAAATTGATTTTTTGTCCATTTTTATAAACAACAAAAATAGACAAATTATCTATCTCCTTCTAGTAGCCTTCTGTCTCCCTCACAGCAGAATGCCTGTATAGCATGACCTGTAATAAAAGCAATGAAAACCAACAGCAAAGTACCATGTATGGCACTGAAAACAAGGGAATGGAAGGAATTGAGCTCAGGGTGTTCAGGAGTTTTATATATCTGCTTCAATAATTGTGTTTTATGATTTTACACAGTAAAATTATAGGGAATATGACATATTTGGTAGAAAGGGTGATATAATACATTTTGGCCCATAAATTCACTGACATGAGGAGTGTAGGGGCTAAGGAAGAATCAGTTATAATTAAACTCGCATGGATATTTCTACCCCTGTGTGCTTTATTTAGAAAGGAATAGGACAAGGGGCAATGGGCTCAAGCTGCCCCAGGGCAGGGGCAGCTCAGCTGGGAGGGAAAAGTTCTTCCCTGGCAGAGTTGTGGGGCTGTGGCACAGGCTGCCCAGGGAGGGGGCTGAGTCCCCAGCCCTGGGTGTGTTTAACAGAGGGGAGATGAGGTGCTCAGGGATCTGGTTTAGCACAGGACAGGGACGGTTGGACTCGATGAGCTTAAAGGGCTTTTCCAACCTGGTGATTCTGTGATTCTGTGAAAGGTGTTTATGAGTTGCTACACTGCTGATGTGCTGGGTGGGACAGACAATGTGGAGCACTAGCCTCTTTCTCCTTCCCACAGGATGCTGTGCCCACCTTATCACGAAGTACGGGCAGCTTGAGAACACTGAGCAAAGACTCCTGTTGATACAAGTGACTCTGGCTCACTCCTACAGCCAGTTTAACAGCTTAATTGACGTGGACTCATGCATTGCCACTCACTTTAGCCCAGATTATGAATACATCAGGAATTAATTACACCAGCAAAGTCCTTTAAACTATTCTTAAATTAATGATGCATTTGACTAGAGGACTTCACAAATCAGGACTGCAGAGGGATTATGAATCTCATTTCACTGGGAGAAAAGGCTACATGGGTCAGCAGTTGGTTACTAATTGCCCACGCCAAAGAGCCGCCTTGTTTACTTAATCTGTGTACAATGTCAGGCTCTTATCCTAATTGAGTAGCCACTGTTTCCTTTAGGTTTATCTTAATGGCTTGTTTAAACCAAAGACAACAGCTTGCCTTTACACTGTGATGTATTGTTCTTGATAAATGATATCATGTTATTAACTCAGAAGATAAATGCCAGCCTCTAGGTTTGCGTTTTTTTTTAATTTCATTTTATTTTTAATTTCAAAGATGTTATTGCTGTGGAGCCCTCCTGGTCACACAGCCCCTCTTCCTCCATTCCTGATCACCATCCTTCCAACACTTCCTCCATGAACCCCAATAATTTTGCAGAGAATATTTTCGTATCAGAAATTTCTTCTTGATGTGCAGCTACTGAGCACCAGAGCCCACCAGATGTGTTCTAAAAAGTAATTATTCACCTAATCAAAAATGCATCCATTATATCACACTTAAATATGTCTGCCCAACTTCCAAAGGGAAAAAAGAGTGGTTTTCTTTTGTTGATTGAGCCCACTGTAATACTGGGTATCTGTGTTCCTAAAACTTTGCAAATGGGACAAAAATATGACACTTCAAAAGGTAATCAAGATGAAACTGTATTGTCCACTCAATTCCTGCTTCTACAGGTAAAAAATGGGCAGGAAGTGATAAATATTTGGAAATAGAATCACAGAATTGTAGGGGTTGGAAGGGACCTCATGAGACCATTGGGTCCAACCCCCCTGCCAAAGCAGGTATAGAGTCACTTGGAGTCACCTGGTAGGAAAGGTAGAGTCTCTTGGAAGGAAAGTGCAGCCATGCAGAATAGGGGTGAAGTCTCCCCATAGTAGAATCCTGTGTGTATTTCCAGGGATCTGTATGCTCAGGGATGGGGGGTCAATGGGGGTGGTCAGCATCATGGCCATTGTTGCCCCCTAGGTCTTGGCTGGTCTCAAGAGCTGCCTTGGTTTAGTGAAGCTGTGGCCAGGGCTCTTGTGCCCAGCACAGCCCAGTCGGTGATGTTGTAAGCACCATGCAACTGAGCCAGTGTGAACGTCCTTGACATCAAACACCTTCCCATGCCACTGCACTTAGATCCACATCTCCAGGTTCACCAATGTCATCTCAACAAGTTTGATATGAAGTGTGACCTTAGTAAGGCCAGTCATACCCATCCTGTGCCCAATGAGACCTATTTTTCCTCCTCCTACTAATGCATTAAGAGAGGGTACACACATTATTATTAAATTATTGTGTATAATTTTATATATTACATTATAACAACTATATCTTTTCAACCAGATATCATAATATAGAGGATTATATATAGTTTTATTATATTATGTATAATTATATGGCAGTATCATATATTTGTATATATTATTATGTATCATTATTTATTATGTAATGATAATAATAGTGTTAATGGTAGCCATAACATTAAAACCAACAAATCATCAAAACCCATTAAATATGACAAATCAAGGCCTTTAATAATTTATGGCTGCCCTCACCTCTCTGGCTGATTCCCAACACTGTGTTTTTCCTAATGCTAAATTACACGGTGACTTCCTCACTAGTTCTCCCAGAGGGCTCTTTCTGAGGGACCTAAATAAAAATCCCCCCCCAGCAATTAATGTTTATCCTCAATTACATTTTCTGGATGTGTTTTTTTAGATTTCACTTTACTTGTTGATTCTATAAGGTGCTCAGAAGTGTTTTGTAACAGCCTGAATGTGACTTCACAGCACAGAACACACACTCTTATGCCTCAAATGAGTGATGGAGCAAACCTGGGCTTCTGTTGCAGACCTGTGTGGGATTGTTTAATGTATTCAGGTCCCTGCACTTAAACATTATTTCTGAATTTTGCCCCAAGCTGAATTAATTCCCCAATAGAACATTCTTCAAAGTTTCCCCTGTCGTGTCAGCAGCTCTCTAAATGCCCATATTTTAGATATATGCATTGGTTTCTTGATTATGAAAAAGTGTTATTAAATATGTAATAAAATATTGATGCAGTATGACTTTAAAGCTAAGAATATGAGATCACAAGAGATTTCTCTAATTGAAATAGTCTTTGTGAGGAGCTGGAGTCTAATTTAAACCCTGCCTAGCCTACTTAAAACTTGAAACAATAATGTACAGGTGACATCTGAGCTCTATTGCTTTCCACACACAAGTGATTGTAATGTTATTAATACTTTGTTATATAAATAAATGGTTTCCACTCAGCAATGATTGCCATCTGTGGGACTTGAGTATTTGCAAACTTTTGTAATGTGACTAATAAATAAAATGCATATGCATGCAAATGCACACACACACACATTTATATACAGCATATAAATATTAACATCAAGGCCAAAATTTAGTGAGAAACTTTAACAGATGCTTTGAATTAATGCCCATTTTTAACTGTGGTCCCAGCCCCTTCAATGTCCATTTGAGGTTTTTTGGAGTCAGTTTGACATCACTCACTTTTTCTGGGCACTTTGGCCTCAGTCTCCATATACCTTACAGCCCTTCTAGGTGAGCCACCTTGTCTATACATTAACCCTCCCCCCCAGACAGACAAAAATCACAGGAGATCCATTCTATGGAAAGATGGAGCTGTTGGAGCGAGTCCCGAGGAGGCCATGGAGATGATCCCAGGGCTGGAGCCCCTCTGGTCCAGAGCCAGGCTGGGAGAGCTGGGCTGGCTCAGCCTGGAGAAGAGAAGCTGCTTCTGGGGAGAGCTCCGAGCCCCTTCCCATCCCTCAAGGGGCTCCAGAAGAGCTGGTGCCCAGGGCAGGGAGGGCCAGGCCCAGGGGAACGGCCTTCAGCTGCAGGAGGGCAGCTGGAGAGGGGCGGGGAGGCAGAAATCCTTCCTGGGGAGGGGGGAGACCTGGCACAGGGTGCCCAGAGAGGTTGGACTGGGTGATCTTCTTAAGACTGGGTCCCTTCTACCCCAAACCAGTCTGTGATTCCATGATTCTGTGATATCCTGACCGTAGAGCACAGTTGTCAGCTGTTTAGGAATGAATACCTGCTCCAGCTGGCATCTGTAAGGCAATATAGCCTCTGAGCCAAAAAAGGGCAATGTTTTCAGGGAAAAAAAAATAAATACAAGGATGCTTGGTCCATAAAGATGAGTTATGGTCTCCAGTGACACCCAAAATGGATGAGCAGAGTGGCAGCATTGTTCAAACACGAGTACCCAGCACACAAAATCACTGGGATCTGAAATATGGTTCTGTATTTCCAGGGCTGAGCACAATGAAGGGAGCCTGGTGACAACGTTTCTGTTAATAGGAGAGGACTTGTAAGCAGCAGTCAGGGAGTTTTATCAGTTCATTGTCAAAGCAAAAAGCAATTGGAATACGTGCCCCAAGGGCTCGAACCACATGGTCTGTATTAGTACATGCAAAGGCTCGAGCTGAATAGTTATGTGCACTGAGAGGTGTTTTGAAAATGCTTTTTTAAGGTCCTCAGGCTTTTCAGCTCATTCTGGAGACAATATGTGGTGGCAGTTTTGGTGTAAGAAATAAGAATAATGAAATCTGTCTCTGTGTTGATCAAAGGGAGGCTATTTTGTTTTCAGCTCAGACATCAGCTTCAAAAAATCCCAAATCACAATTAAAGGCTCAAGATCTTAAAGGTTTCTTCCAGCCTGACTGATTCTGTGATTCAGAGATTCAAAGACTGAAGAAAATGTGCAGACGAATCGGCAAAGGAGAAGTCAGAAGCCCCATGGTCTTGGGATTTGTATCACAAAACTGAATGGAAAACATGCAATCTGCCCCTTTAGTTCAAGAAAGGATCACAGCTTTCTCACAAATACACATACAGTCTGTGCTTCAAGCATGGAGAGGTGCTGGCCCCATCCCATCTCTTCCACCACTCTGTCACCCTTCACTCTAGAAAGTTTCTTCCCAATACCTCACCCAAATCTTCCTTTCAGTGAGTGAAAACTATTTAACTTAGAATCATAGAATCCCAGACTGGTCTGGGTTGGGAGGGACGCCAAGGATCACAGAGCTCCAACCCCCTGCCACAGGCAGGGACACCAACCTCCAGGCCTGGAGCTACACAAGGTTGCCCAGGACCCCATCCAACCTGGCCTTGAACACCCCAGGGATGGGGCACCCACCCCCTCTCTGGGCAGCCTGTTCCAGCCCCTCACCACTCTCTCTGCAAAGAACTTCCCCCTAATATCTAGTTTAAACCTTCATTCCTTTAGCTTTACTCCATCCCTCTTGTCCTGCCAGTCTCTGCCCTTTAACAAGCTGATTCCCCTCCTGTTCCTCTGCTCCCTTCAGGGACTGGAAGGCTGCAATGAGGTCCCCCCACAGCCTTCTCTTCTCCAGGCTGAACAAACCTTCTTTCTGGTTGTTTGTTTTCTTTTAATCTCATTTGAAACTTTCCTCTCAACTCAACAGCCACCAGCCACCTTCCATCCACTTCTGCAAACTACTGGGGTGAATTTATTAATGGCTGTTTCAAGGGTTTGTTGTTGTGGTGCATCCATGTGGTGAGTCACCACTTCATTACTTCGAGGAATTGGAGCCCAGAGCTCAAAACTCCACTGGCACCAGAACAGACCACGGGAAATGGTGGTTGAGTCACCAACCCTGGATGTGTTTAAAAACAGGGTAGATCAGGTCCTTAGGGATCTGGTTTAGCTTAGGATGGGATTGGTTGGACTTGATGATCTTCAAGGTCTTTTCCAACCTGGTGAGTCTGTGATTCTGTGAAATGAAATTCGCTGCTCCAGACTTGACTTGCTTCTTGTTAAAAATATTTCCAAGACAGATAAGGCTTCTGGAGCTTAACCAGAACACCTATGAGCTAAAAATAGCAAGTGTAAGGAGATCAGAGCATCTCACAGCTCTCTCTAACAAAACCAAGCCGTTTTTAATGACATGGTACTTCCAGCCTCTCAGGAGGCAGCCTCATGGGTTTTGCTTTGCAGGAGGTCACCCCCTGTAACAAATCCCAGCTCAACAGCAGTTGAGCCAGCACAGGGCTTTGCATTTCTCACCTGGGTGAAGCATCAGTGAACCAACATCTAATTACAGTGCTGCAAAGACCAGAAGGCATGGATGGTTTAACCAGGGGAGCAGGGGCTCAGCTGGCTGCAGTGGTCACATACCAGTGTCTAATCAGCTCGAGCACTGGTCCAAGGAGCTCTAGTAACTCCATGAGTTGGAGTTACGTGTTCACACAGGTGGTCACCACTGTGCCCTCTGTGAGCCAGATGATTGCCTGGTGAACCAGTAAATTGACTATCATCAGTTGCATGGTGCAACAGCTCAGAGAGGGGAGAATTTGGCAGCTATGAGCTTTGCCTGCTACCAAGCAAGTCCCTCACCACCTCTGGCAGCTTTTCACTTATCAAGGCACAACTTTGCACTCGATTTTGCAATTCAGGAAATGAAAAGTAGCAATGTCTTCATTATCTTTGACTAAATAAGGATATTGGCCAGAGGAAGGTAATCTGACATCAAAAGGAAGCAAAAAAAGAAAAATATCCCACTATATCTAAAAAAGCTACCTGCCAAAAGCAAGGCAATTGAGGAAATTTCCTTTCTTTTCATCTTTTTTAATTCAGTCATAGAATCATAGAATCACTTAGGTTGGAAGAGACCTGTAAGATCATTGAGTCCAACCACAGCTTAATCCTGTCCAGCCCATCTCTAGACCATGTCCTCAAGCACAACATCTACATGGCTTTTAAATCCCTCCAGGGATGGTGACTCCACCACCTCCCTGGGCAGCCTGTCCCAGTGCCTGACAGCCCTTTCAGTACAGAAATTCTTCCTGATATCCAACCTAAATCTCCCCTGGGGCAGTTTGAAACCATTTCCTCTCATCCTATTGCTTGTTACTGGAGAGAAGAGACCAACCTCCACCTCTCTACACCCCCTTGCAGGTATTTGGAGACAGTGATGAGGTCTCCCCTCACTCTACCCTTCTCAAGACTGAAAAGCCCCAGCTCCCTCAGTCTCTCTTCACAGGATTTGTGCTCCAGACCCTTCACCAGCTTTGTCACCCTTCTCTGGACATGCTCCAGCATCTCAACATCCTTCCTGTAGTGAGGGTGCCAACACTGGACACAGCACTCCAGGTGCAGCCTCATCAGTGCTGAGTATTCCTATAAATGACCTATAAATTCCTATAAATTTATCCCTATAAATTTAACCCTTTCTGACTTCATGCCTAAGAAATTTTCCCAGATGAGATATGCCCTATATGGTTCAGTTGCCAAACCTCATAATAACAGCTCAGAGAAGAAAATTAAAAGGGTTTAGTATTGTCTAGAAGCATTTTTAAATTATTTTTTTTTTAAAGTGAGTGATTTGGCCTCATTTTCCAAAGCAGGACTTGCTAATTCAAGGTACCAGTGTGGTAGATTGGGACTGTAAACATTCAGGAGTTTCCAAACATGTTCTGGTCACTAAGTAGGTGTGTTGGAAGGAAAGTGTAGGAATTACACTTCTCAGAAACCTCATTTAACACTTCTTTTCTTTAGAAGCTTTTGCCAATATACCTCATGAATCATGCAACTTTCACATTGATTAGGATGAAACATGTGCCCTGAAAAGCAGCACCTTTTTAAAGGATTGCCAAGATTTGCCTGGGATAAGGTCCAGCAGTGATACTCATGGCTGCAGAAGTGTCCTCCTGGGCTTCTTGCAATGCTATGAGAGAGCACAGGGTCTTTTCTGCTCCAGGAGGAAGCTCAGCTGTGAGCTGCTGGTCTTGTCCAAGGTGTGTTGAAGCAACCAGCTTGTTCTTTGAGTAAAACCTTGAGTTTCCACCTGAGCCAGTGCAAGGGCAGGACCAGCACAGCCAGAAGAAACCACCATTCATTCATGACCCACCTGACCATCACAATAAATTACAGAGACTTGGACGATACTGGGGGATGAGGTGGTGACAGGAGTATCAGATGTATGACCTACATCTAGTGCTACCAGGGGAGGCAGAGACCCTGTGGGGAGGATGCTGTATCAGCTCCCCCAGGTTTCTCTCCAGGCACTTGAAAACACACAGCACAGATTTCTTTCTTTTAGTTGTTTTGGAGAGCACAGAGAAGAGGAACTTTGCTCTTTGCTTGAATATAAACATGAATTTCTAAATATAACCCCTACTAAGATCTTCATTCAGCATTTAGTGGTCGTATCAGGTTTTATGAAGCTCTCTCTTAAATTGGTAAATAAAAGAATTCATGGCTATTTTTATAAGCTTAAAGAATCTGGACCAGAGATGTGGGATATGTGCACATCATATCAGTGTGCTTTGGTATTCTTATCTTCCTGCTTTTCAAATATTTAGGCATTGTTTGCTCCTGCACTTGCTGTAGGATATTGAATCATCTATTCCACATTAACTTTTATGAAGCAATATTCCTAAAGCAGAGAAGGCTTTCATCTACTAAAGAGAAAAATTATATCGATAACTAAGCTTCTTTTCCTAAGTTATATTAAATGGAGGCATTTGGTGATAGCATTAATGATTGTGCATAGCCCAGATTAGGTGGGAATTACAGTAAATCCCACCATTCATATTGTCAAATGTGAAAATTTACTTGCCCTCCTGAACAGCTCCTTCTTAAAAACAAGAAAGGAAAATGGTCATTTCCAAGCCTGTAAACTCCACCTCCAATAAAGAACTTTTAAACTACTTTGCAACAGGTTTATCATGGACCAAAGAATCACCTGGAGAGAGATGCTGGGTGCTCCAAAGCTTCAAATAGTGAGGCATTGATTGAAGACCTGTAAAGGAGGAGACCCTCCTCCTTATCAAATGTGCTTGGTTTTAGCCTAGGGTATTGTCTTCACTACCCATGTGGACATCGACTGGCTTAGGGAAGTGGGGAATGAATTCTCTGGTTTGCTTTGCTTGTGTGCATGGCTTTTGCTTTCCCTATTAAATCATCTGTTTGTCAGCCCATGAGCTTTCTCACTTTCACTCTTCTCATTCTCTCCCCCATCCCCTTTCACCTTTGCCCTGTCGTCCTCTGGGCTTGTGGAGATGGGCCTGATGGGTTGATAGCTCCTGGCATGGACCTGGTGGCAGCTAGCTGAGCAGGGCATTTTCTAGGGTGCCCCTCACCTTTATCTCCCCCTGCTCCTTTGTGGGTGTGCAGATGAGCCTTTTATCACATAACCTAACAAAATACATCTTCCTTACTAATTTTTTATGAATAGTTGATTATTTTTTGTTCCTTAATACTGCCTGTCTATTTGGCACCTAATTTATGGAAGTCAAACGAGCACAGAATGAATCACACTGAAAGACACATTCTGCCCCCCAAAAATGTTCATAGTCTATGAAATTAACAGGTACAGCATAGTGATTGCAGTCCTTGCTGGGCCACCCAATTGCATTCCTAGCACAGAAAACTTCCCCTCCTCAGCAAGCCAAGCCTCTGGAGAATGCACAGGTCACCAAACACAAATGAGCATAAGGATTTTTCCTTTAAAAGGTGAGAGACCTCAACATGCTTGGCTGAGCTATCAAGAAAATACCTGGAGTAGCTGCTTTCAAACATTAGTATTTTTCCACTTAGAATCATCATAGAATCATAGAATGGTCTGGGTTGGGAGGGACCCCAAGGATCACAGAGCTCCAACCCCCTGCCACAGGCAGGGACACCAACCTCCAGGCCTGGAGCTACACAATGCTGCCCACTTGCATCTCCAGTATTCAGGAAACAACTCCCTGATGGTTTCCCTTCCCTCCCTCCCCACCACTGCAATATTGGCATTGCCAGAAAGCTCTGCTCTCCTTGGGACATGAGGACAGCTCACCGTTAATCCTTTCAGCAGCAGCTTCGGGTCCCTGACCTGATAATGCTTCTGTCCATGCTGGAGTAGGGATAGCCCCTGTATTGGGCTTAAGTACTTGATATTTTGCAGGGACTGGAGCCTAAGTCCAAAGCCATCTCATTCTTCCTCTGTTATTATCATTCATCTGTCAATCCAGATACCCTTATCCTTGGCAATGACCACGAGGAGCCCACTGAGTCTCATACGATATGTTTCAGCATATGCAGCACTGAGCTTCATCTCTGGCAACTGCTAATGACCTTCATTACATATTAATTCTCTCTATATTTGAAACTGATACAGCATTTAAACCTGTCACTCACTTTTGACTTCATCACTTCTCACACCTCTTCCAGTTCTCTTCCAGCCTGTCAGTGCTTTCAGCAGCAGTAACAACTGCTTCCCCTTCTTTTCCCTGGCTCCCCATCCCCAGTGCCTGGAAACACAGCTTTAAGACTTTTAACTTCCTACCTAGAATACACACTTGAAGTTAGTGAAGAAAGATAATCAGAAAGGATGCTTTCCCCATTGTGGGAAATTTCCTGATCAGAAATTCAAATGAATCTGCATTTATTCATTCAGAAACTCAGGCATGGAAATCTCTGCACGTTGAGTACAAACACAAAGATGCTTTTTATTTTCATCTCACTTCTGCAAATTAACATAGCCACAGAGTTTTCAAAAATTAAAAACTCAAAGGATTAAACCCAACTGGCAAACAGGGCTTGGAAATCATTTTGTGTCCCAAATATTAAGATTACTAAATGTAGATGAAAGAGGCAATTCCAGGAGAAGTTTCTGTTCCTTCATGACTAGAGAAGATAAGTCTTAACTAGATGTGCATGCAAAAATGTAATATGATTTATTTTCCAACAGGAGAAACTACTGTACATCGCTCTAGGTCACAGAGTAATGTGACTAGAGTATAAATAAAACTCCAGGGGCTCACATGCTGATGATGGCTGTAATTATTGATTAATTCTGCTTTAGAAAGCTTGAGCACAAGTCCGTCTTGAAATGGGCCACAACGTAATACATCTCTTGTTGCATGAAACTGAAACGTAGCCCCTCATTAGAAGTGCTGGAGGTTTTCAGGCTTGCCAAGGGATAAATGTCATATCTGGCAGGGGGGGAAGTGAAATTAATACCTCCAATGTTTTGGAGAGAATTTTAATGTGGATTAAGCTAGGCTGTTAAAAAAAACCCTCAACAAAACTCCTAAAAAAAACCCCTCAAAATATAAGCAGGTTTTCCAATCTGAACCAGGATAGGAGGCTCTTGTGTTTTTTAGAGGAAAACAGGCTTCTTTCCTGCAGTATCTTCTTTAAGGGATTATTGTTTCATCACTGTACCTTAATAGCATCTGGAAGCCAGTACCCAGCTGTGCTTCACACAATGCAGACGGACAGGCAAGGCTGGTCCCTGTCCCATAAAGTTTGAAGATCAGAGACACCTGTCATTCTCCGGTCCTTTTCACTCCACCCTGTTGTGTGGTGGATCTCATCACCTACTTTGACTCAATGGCTCTGTTTCAATTAGGCACCTTGTCCTTTTGCTTTATGAAAGAATCAGTCAGTGTATCCATGCTGGGAATATCACATACCCACATGAACTGTGCTACAATGACTGGTGAGGGATGAAAAAGTCTGCCTTTCAACTGCTGCTCGTGGCAGAAGATGCTTCCTACTGAGAAAACACCACTGGATGTGTCTATTACTGAGAACAGTTTTTATCATGGTCAATTTGAACTGCAGGACAAAAAAAACCCTGACACTGGACATATGGGAGGATATTCCCTGTGTCTGTTTTACCTTGGAGAATGGGGAGACATGTGGCCTTGTGTGGAACTGTGTCAGGTGTCTGAATGGACGCTGCCATTATGAAGGAGACTAGGAAATGCCTGCAGCTTCACACTCCTCCGTGGTGCAAACAGAAGTTGTCACACAGGGGACACTTAACAGCTCAGAAGGACTCAGGAGTATCATGCTTCATTTATCACAGAGGACATAATCATATTGCCAAGACATCTCCTGAGAGAGGGTTGCACCACCAGTAGCCCAAATCTGCCATTCGACTGGTATGATCTGAGAATCAGCTCAGGGCTCATAATGCTTAAAGGTTTTAGGGTCATGCTTTGGCATCAATTAGCTTTGACATTTCTCTTCTCTCCTGAAGTTTGGAGAAGTTTAGAGGAATAACTTTCCAACCCTTGACCCGTGGTGGCACAGGGCTGAAGAAAATGAGAGCTCCACATAGAGACATTATGTGCACACTGAGATCTTGTTTGCATCCAGGACCACCAGAATTACCTGATGGATGTGAGTTTGACCCTGATTCCCATTGGCTGGAGAACTGTAAAGGTTTCAAAAATTCAGGTTGCTGTATTTTCAGTGAGTCAGTGAGATGACTTGAGAAGGTTGTTAGCTTGGATGGACAGGCAGATAGAAGAATCACAAGGTTGGAAAAGACCTTTAAGACCAAGTCCAATCATACTTGTCCTGTGCTAAACCATATCCCTAAGTACCTGATCTACCCTTTTTTAAGCACATCCAGGGAAGGTGACTCAACCACCTCCCTGGGGAGCCTGTGCCAGGCTGTCATAGGCTCATAGCTTGGGATATCAACTTTAAACAGTCTGCACATGAGCCATCTGTCATTGTGACCTCCACACTGTGCTCACCTACCATCACCTTCAATGCTGTCCTCTCCCAGTCCCCAGACAGCAGCTCTGGTAAGAGATGTTTCATTAGCATGAAAAAAAGTCACCCAACCAATAACTAACTAATCTTACACTGTATCATGTAATGATTAATTATTTTCCCTTCCAACAGTATTTTAGCAGTGGCTAGATTATTAAAAGTTAAGAGGATTTTGTTCTGAATGTGGAGCCAGCCTATCTGAGAAGCTTTATAGCTTCTGTGGCTAGAAATATCTGAGCTAGCTATGCTCACACCTCTGCTTGTATTGATGTATCCTTAGACTTCCATAAAGCATTTGGTACCACTTGACCTTCAGATCAATGACCAGGATGATGCATAGTTGGCACGTTACGATGTGAATTAAAGCCTTTTCAGTTGTCAGAAAGTTATTATCTGTGTGATATCTAGAATACTGCATCTTAATGATGTTAATATCTGAAACAATAACCAAAAATTCCTGCTAATTAAGATTGCAGACAACATTAATTCAGAGAGAGGTAAATTAAGAAGAGAACAGGGTGCTAATGAGTAGCAATGATTGTTAAGAAAGGTAAAACCAAACATGGAACGACTTAATGCAGCCAAATAAATTCTTGGACATCAAGGAGCACAGAAAACATGCCATCCTTTCATGTCAGGTAGGGAGCTGCTCTGGCAGGGGGGTTGGACCCGATGATCTCTCGAGGTCCCTTCCAACCCCTATGATTCTGTGATTCTATGATTCTATGATTCCAGGAGATGTTTCTTGTTAATCTTCCTATTTTCACCATCTCAGTTCCTGACTGCTCCCAAGGTGTTGCCTTGATGTGCTATTTTAGGCACCAGAGGTTTGCATAGTCACTCAGATCACTGCTAGGCAAGGCACTGAGAGGAAGAGGTAGAAAATAAGTGTGGAAGAAAACAGGGATAAATATTTTAAAATATTTATCACATGCTGCTTTGTGTACTGGGGATCCAGACACAGCAAGTGTGAAATAAACATAGGAAGACAGTGAGGAGCTGAAAGCACAATTCAAAGGAGCAGAGTGATCTCAGTCTATCGCTGCTCCCGTGGAACATAGCAAAGCCAATCATTTTCCCTTGGAATGTGTTTTACAGGAGGAAGCTGCTACAACCAACTGTATCACCTCCACCTTGTACATGATTGATAAACCACGACCTTCAATGTGTCACTCAAGAAAACAATTTCCCTTGAGCTACACAGTGGAGTAGCACACATGTTTGAGCCCAGCCTTAGAACCTGAATGCTAAATCACAGAATCACAGAATCACAGGGGTTGGAAGGGACCTCAAGAGATCATCAGGTCCAACCCCCCTGCCAAAGCAGGGTCCCTAGGACAGGGCACACAGGGCAGTGTCCAGACGGGGCTGAATCTCTCCAGAGAATGAGACTCCACACCCCCTGGGCAGTCTGTCCCAGGGCTCCCTCACCCTCACTGGGTAAAAGTTCTTCCACATGTTGGTGTGGAACTTTCTATGCTCCAACTTGTGGCCATTGCCCCTTGTCCTGTCTCCACAGACACTGAAAAGGGGCTGCCCATGTCCCCCTGCATCCCATACTTCAGATATTTATAAACAATGACCCATAACTGGCCCATTTTGCCAGTGGCAGGAGCGATGCTTTCCAAGCTATAAACTGCTTCATTTCTTAGTCTCCCAGACACTCTGCCTCGTGCTTCAGTGTGGCTGGCAAGGCCATTGCACAAGGAGAGGATGGAGCACCCTGTCCAGCCATCTGCCAGGCTTCATTTCTGCCTGGCCTCATCTTTGCAAGCAGATGCCCGAGCCCGTCTGGTCCCTCGTGGCTCCGGTGCCTGCACACTCAGTACCCCGCATATGCCGTTGGCTGACATTTCCCCTCCAGACCTCTTCACGGGACAGTGGGAGCGTTATTTCTGTCCTTCTCCAAAGACATCCAATGCAACAGATTGACTCATCAGCATGTAGCACAGCTATCTGAAGGGGAAGTTCCCAGGATCTGTAGAAAATCATGGGGGTTTGAGGAAATGTCAGGCTTCTATCTGTCTTCTGGAATGAGATGTGAGTGCTTACAGGCTCTAAATCTCTGCTTTGCATAGTCCTGGTAGACAGTCTCCTGGAAGGTGGAATAACCAGCTTTTTCTTGAGACTGGGGACATTATGGTGTGTCCATTCAATGAGGCTGCATTGACACTGCTGAACAGTGACTTCTGGGGGCTGCCAAGTGAGTTCAGAGCATCGCTGCCCAGCTACCCTTTCCCCTTCTGCTAAATGAAGACCACCACAGCTACAGCCATGTGAAGCAGCTCTTATTGGAGGTGTCTGGTAAAGGCTGTAGAGATGCTTATTTCTAAGCTCTAGTACAGCTATTATTTCTCTTCAGTAACCTGGAAAGCAAATGCTAGTGCAGGTCTCTGCAAGGTTAAGGCATGAGTGAGTTCAGGCCCCCTGCAGCGTGCTGGAGGTGGCACTGCTGCTGCTTTCTCTAGTCTTACAGCAAAGCCAACCATCCAGGTGTGACTTGCTGTGGTGTTGTGTGAGGCTCCAGCACACTGCAAGCATGCAGTGTAATGCTTATCCTTTCCACATCCCGATTTGTTTCATCTCTTCTGTAGCTGAATGTCTTTTCTTGCATTATCAATGGCATATTCTAATAATACCTGATGAGGAGTGAACACAATGAACTGCTTCCCCCCTCTTTCATAGCTTTTCAATATGGCTATTATTAGCTATTATTATTCAGAGTACTCAGAAGTGTGCCTGGATCCACCCAGGGATAAAAAGCTCTGAAGAAAATACCACTGAAGTCAAAAGGAAGCATTGTAGTACAGCAGCACAAGCTTTGGAGGACACTTATGGCTATTCCCAATTTATTAATATTCTTAATGACTATCTTTTCCCACCATTTCTAGCTGTCTTGTGTTGTATATCAAGATCAGAAGAAATACAGGGCCAGAGCTGCATTTTTCTAATGTTCTCAGAGAAATAAAAGCAAAATAAGACCATGATCACTTCTAATAACAGTAATCCTGGTTGTCATCCTCACCTACAAGCTGGAGGATTTATGATAGTTGATTTCCTGCGTAACCATCCCAATCAAATACAGATCAAATATTGTGCCCAGTTCTGGGCTCCTGGTATAAAACAGACAGGGATCTCCTGGAGAGAGTCCAGAGGAGGCTACAGAGATGATGAAGGGCCTGGAGCATCTCCCCTGTGAGGAAAGGCTGAGTGAGCTGGGGCTGTTCAGCCTGGAGAGAAGACTACGGGGGGACCTTATTAATGTTTATAAATATCTTAAGTATGGGACACAGGGGGAAATGGGCAGCCTCTTTTCAGTGCTGTGTAGGGACAGGACAAGGGGCGATGGCTCAACTTGGAGCATAGGAAGTTCCACACTAACATGAGGAAGAACTTCTTCCCAGTGAGGGTGAGGGAGCCCTGGGACAGGCTGCCCAGGGGGTGTGGAGTCTCCTTCTCTGGAGAGATTCCAGCCCCATCTGGACACCGCCCTGTGTGCTCTGTCCTAGGGACCCTGCTTTGGCAGGGGGTTGGGCCCCATGGGCTCTGGGGGTCCCTCCCAACCCCTGTGATTCTGTGACTCTGTGATCTTGTATCCCAGTGTGGTTGTCAGCACAGGTCTTCCTACCTGATCTCCCAAATTTCATGTGAATATCTGGATATAGATCACCCTTGAGAGATGCCAGCTTCTCTTAAAAAGTGTCTGCATTTGGGCAATGGATTCAAACGGACCACGTAGAGTTGGGTGTGAATCACAGCGTGGGCGGTGCGAGACGGCGCTTCTCAACCCAGCCTGGGTAAGGCAAAACTCGATGGGATTTGCATACCTTACTGCCAGAAGTGTGTCTGAAAAGCTCAGCCTCAGGAACAGATTTTTCACAGCCAACTGTTTCTGGACAAAGAAGCAAACCTTTGTTAGAAGGGTATCAGGCTGACAATGGTGAGGATTGGCATGGATATTTCCAGTTACATATAAAAGAAAATAGGGATTTTAGCAGAGATGCCTAAACCCTGTTGTCATCCTGTCCTAAGTGCAGTACTCAGAGCTGTGTGGGTCTGTCATCTGGGTAGGACTTGTGAATCAGAGGGGATTGGACAGAGGAGATTTGGGAGTTGGACTTGATGATCTCTTGAGGTCCCTTCCGAGCCTTACAATTCTGTGATTCTGTGATCCATATTTAGTAGTAGCAAGAAAAGCCCAAAGTCTGGAGTCCTGTTTCCAACACTTCTTTTGATTTGTTGTTCCAGGTATGTTGTTATGTTCCTCCTATGAAAAGTTCAGGACATGAATCTTCCTCAGTACTGGGTTGGTGGAGAGCGAAGTGAAGGTCACTTTATGAGGCCCCAAGGCTGCCTGAGCCTGAATCTTTTGGGGCAAAGAAGTTGCTGTTTCCCCTGTGTGTGGGTTTGGTCATCATTTTTTAAGCAAGCTCTGAAAATCACAGCAGGACCATAGTTTGATATTGTTTAAGGCATTTTTTTTTCCATGACTCCAGCAGAGCTGCTCCTATGAACAATCACTCAGCTCTCTGCTCCCTGCAAGGACCCAATAACAGAAATTACAACACATGAAAACCCACAGTAATAAAAATAAGAGTCTGAAATGTGCATCCCTGATATCCATCAGCCACCAAAGCCCTCCTGCCAGCTGTGGTACACATCCCTGGGGCGGTGAGGCCGACCACCCCGCAGAGTCGCGGCTCTGCTCAGGTCTGGAGCACAACCCTCACCCCCTTAGCACATCTGGATGGGTTTTATTTCTTCATTTATCATTTAATCACTGAGAAGAATGCAATGATGAAGTGGCCAAAGCTATTTGCCAATTCAAGGTGGATTCAGCAAATAGCTTCAGCCATGCAAAACATGAACATGAATCCCAGACATGAGAATGCAACTGAGTTTGTCATTGCTGGGATTAACTGTTGTGATTATTTGTACAATTTTTGAGCAATCATTTTGGCATAATTCATTACACGGTAGGAGAGTTCTTCCCCCTTCATACCCCAGTGGCTAGTGATGAGAAGAAAAAAATCCATCCCTGACAAATTTGAATTTTTCTCTTTAAATTGCTCCCATTTGCCTGCATTGAGGGAGCGCTCAGAGGGCTCCACCAGCTGGGTGCACGCTGAGCACCATTCCTCAGGCACACTGAGCATCGTTCCTCAGGCACACTGAGCACCATTCCTCAGGCACACCGAGCATCATTCCTGAGGTACAGTGAGCACCATTCCTCAGGCACATTGAGCATCATTCCTCAGGCACACTGAGCCCCATTCCTCAGGCACATTGAGCATCGTTCCTCAGGCACACTGAGCCCCATTCCTCAGGCACATTGAGCATCATTCCTCAGGCACACTGAGCACCATCCCTCAGGCACACTGAGCACCATCCCTCAGGCACACTGAGCATCATTCCTCAGGCACACTGAGCACCATTCCTCAGGCACACTGAGCATCGTTCCTCAGGCACACTGAGCATCGTTCCTCAGGCACACTGAGCATCATTCCTCAGGCACATTGAGCACCATTCCTCAGGCACACTGAGCACCATTCCTCAGGCACACTGAGCATCGTTCCTCAGGCACACTGAGCACCATTCCTCAGGCACACTGAGCACCATTCCTCAGGCACACTGAGCATCATTCCTCAGGCACACTGAGCATCATTCCTCAGGCACATTGAGCATCGTTCCTCAGGCACACTGAGCATCATTCCTCAGGCACACTGAGCATCATTCCTCAGGCACCCTCTGGGAAGGTGGGAAGAAAGACACCTGAGTGAAGCTGGAGAGGGACTGAGACCCTTTCCCAGGAGGTCAAAAATTTGTCTTCAGAATTGGTCTGTGGGTGCCCCTTCAGTATTGTGGAGTTGTTCTTACCCTGAGCAAGTTGTACAGCCTTTCCCCATGGCTTTTGGTGTCTCATGCAAGCACACACAAGCAGAACTGCAGGGAAGCTGAAGCAAGGGCAATTGTTGCCTGCAAGAACTGATCTGATCTCCTCACAGGCTTCTCCCATGTGAGATGCTACTGAGCTGTGCCAGAGGCTGGAAATACCTTTTCTTCATCAAGCCTGTGCCTGGGGGGTACCCTTCCTCCATGCCTGGAGGTGACTCCAGGTTTGGGAGCAGATGCAGTGCCATGGGCATCCCTGATGCTCTCCCAGCAGAGGTGGGTTGCAGGCAATTCACTGGTGGCTGTGGGGGTGAGCAGAGGGGCCAGTCAGACTTGCCAGAGCCTTGTTCTCTAGCTGGTTAATGTATCCTTCCTCCACACCATGCATAAGATGCTGTTACATGAGCCAGTTGTTTCACAGACAAGCCTTGTATGAACAGTAAAAGACCCTGGAGACCTGTGGTAGACACCCAGGCTGCTGGTTTAATTTTCACCTGCCAAGCAGGAGAATAGACAGGTAAATATTTACACACAGCAAAATTCTCTTGCACAGAATTATTCTGGGAATTCAAAGCCCAGGAGAGCACCACTGCTGGCAGAGTCAATGCTCTTTACCTCTTAACCAGGGCATTAAGCTGTAGTTAGTGATGCTCAGCAATCAATGCAAGAGAAAGATGGAGAGGCACGGAGAGCAGCACTTGCCAATAGCCCTCTGCTGGGCTTGCCTTCTGCTTGTGCACATCCATCTTCCTTTATGGCCCTCTACACATCTTTATGCCATCAGGGCAGAAGGAAATCTCTTACTGAAGCAGACCAGAGAACCCACCTTTCCCTTTGCACCACGGTGTCTGAAGGCAATATTAGATTTCTATTTGATTGAAACATTGGAGGTATTTGGCTTTAGAGCTGAAACTCTCCTCTGTGAGAAGGACCCAGGCTGGGATTTTTTTTCACCAGCTCTATCAGTATAAGCCCTTAAATCCAATTTGAATTGGTGCCAGGTGAATCTTGCAGCTCTCAGCCTGATACGTCCCCAAATGCTATTAACCTTCCTGTGAATAGCGCACTGGCACGAAGCCCTTCTGCCTTCACAAGTTACTGGGAGCCTCCTGGAAAGAGGGAGGATGTTTTTCTTCCTCAAATTTCCAGCTTTCAGAGTCACTTTATTGCCTGAGCATCTGCTCTTGGATGGAGAAAAGTCTGCAAATGGAAACTCCATTCATCACAAGAGGAGCAAGGCAGTCAGAGGGAATAAATGTGTACTTTTTGTTAAATCTCTTCAGCTTTACACCAGTATTATGGCTTTTTGAAGGGAGGGGATGTATGTTCCTCAATCACACGGTGTTCTCTCTAAGAATTAAGACATTTCCCCTAATTTTTGGCTGGTCAAAACCCAGACACCACTTGCTAACATGTCTCCATCATCCCTGTGTGGTGAGAACCCCAAGGAGATGCCTGCATCACAGCTGGTGCCAGACCAGAGGAGATAGATAGGCAGAAGTGTCCCCACCAAGGCCTTGGCTGTAATCCCCTCTGGAAAGGCACAACTGCCTCAGTCCTTGAGCTGAATTTCCTTTTCCCAGTGGGTTAAACCCTCAGGGAGCAGTCAGCAATTGCACAGAGACACAGTCACACTAGGGCATGATGTTCATCTGCTTGCAGAGCACTTCCCTAGGCTACTCCACGAGGCTGAAGGCCTTGCAGATCAGAGCTGTTGGCCTTGATTTTCAGCAGAAAGGTTTCAGTAAAGCAAGAGACCATTGCCTCAGATACCTTAAGATAATCATTCTCTATGACAAAGTGCAGAATATATCCCATTTGTGCTTTTTATTGTCATTAATAGGCATGTGAGATTAAGGAAACGTGCTCAGTGGTGAGGAGCAGCCTGGTAAGTACATGCTTAAGCAGCATCACATGGAAATGCTACATCAAGGCACAGTTACTTCATCTTCATGTGTAAGTGTAGATAAAAATGAAATAACATTTAGGAAAGCTATTCACATCACTGGTGGAAGGTTTTTCACTCTGAAAAGCCATGCACAATGAATCCCTTTGACCCTCTGAACACAGCACCAAACCACGTGGGCCTTTGCTGAAGAGCAGCAGGTTGGAGAAAGCTGGAATTGTGGCTCCTTGCAGGCAGGGATGTGGGGTCACAGGCTCAGCAACCCACTCATTCCCCTTAAATACTCTCCCTTCAGTGGGTTTTGGAGCCTGAGAAGGAGCCTACATGAAACTGATGAAGAAAAAATGAAAACACTTGAAAATGCTATTTTGAGGCTTATGGAACTTGAATAAATGAGCATATTAACTATTCAATTATCTATGGCATTTTGAATATTTTATCATTCAGCCCACTCCTTCCCCTTTGCTATGACAGCATGCCTTTGCAGGAGCTCAGTGATCTTTTGGGAAGACATGGAAATTCTCCTTTCTAGGCTGCATTTCCCAGGCATTTTGATGAACTCCCACATGTGATGCCCAGGCAGCAGCTAAATGAAGGTGGTCATTTTTTTCTTGGAGTTGCCTTCACAGTTTTATATCTTAGGGTTGATTTGATGTCTGTTTTATTATTTTCTGATATCTATTGCCCTTTCTTATTAATGTTTATAAATATCTCAAGTGTGGGACACAAGGGGAAATAGCCAGACACTTTTCATTGCTGTGTAGGGACAGGACAAGGGGCGATGGGCTCAAGTTGGAGCACAGGGAGTTCCCCACCAATCTGGGGAGGAACTTCTTCCCAGAGAGGGTGAGGGAGCCCTGGGACAGGCTGCCCAGGGGGTGTGGAGTCTCCTTCTCTGGAGAGATTCCAGCCCTGTCTGGACGCCACCCTGTGTGCCCTGGCCTAGGGACCCTGCTTTGGCAGGGGGTTGGACCCCATGGGCTCTGGAGGTCCCTTCCAACCCCCACAGCTCTGTGATTCTGTGATTCTTTTGTGTGGCCTGTATGCTGGAAAGAAACATGCACTGTTCTTTACTGGCTTTTGTGGTGTATACAGCTAGGTGGGTTCTGCCAGAGTTTCCATGGGTTATGGGAAGTTAAAGTTTCTTCATGTTCAGTTTTGAGAGGTCTTCTCCTTTAAAGATCTCCTGATGTTCCCATCAAGGACAATTTTCAAAAGATTTACATTATCAAAGCACCACTATCAGGCACAAGAAGTGGGGTTTGTCTGATCGAAAGAAGATTCCCACGTGTGCCTATATGGTATTGAATATAGATATACCACATCTCCATTTCCCTTAGAATCGGAAGAATGAGCAAGCCCATCACAAAATGCTCCTCATCCCAATCATAGAATCCCAGACTGGGCTGGGTTGGAAGGGACCCCAAGGATCACAGAGCTCCAACCCCCTGCCACAGGCAGGGACACCAACCTCCAGGCCTGGAGCTACACAAGGCTGCCCAGGGCCCCAGCCAACCTGGCCTTGAACACCCCCAGGGATGGGGCACCCACCCCCTCTCTGGGCAGCCTCTTCCAGCCCCTCACCACTCTCTCTGTAAAAGACTTCCCCCTAATATCTAATTTAAACCTTCCTTCCTTTAGCTTTAATCCATCCCCCTTGTCTTGCCAGACAAGTCTTAAAGGTCTTTTCCAACCTGGTGATTCTGTGACTCTGGGATTCCAGGCAGGCTGCTGCTCTGTCCCCACATGGGGATCAGGGATTCCTGGGTGGAAACCTCATCTCCTGCTCTTGCAGCCTGGCTTGGGTGAGCCAAACAGCTAATCTGCATAGACCTCACTGCTAACGAGGTCATGTATGAAGTGACAGCTCACACACTCTGTGAGCCTTCCATGACTACAGCTGCCTTTGGATGCAACAAGGAAGTACTTGGTGGTGTAATGAGTGATTAGCGGCGTGCGGTGGAGCAGACAGCACAGACAGCTGGGAAAGGGCTTCCTTAGTCTCCAGCGTGTGTTGTAATTTCCTCTGGGCCTTGCAGTCTTTAATATTATCTCTGATGATAATCACATCTGAGAATATTTTCAGTATTCCTTTGTTACTCAGGTGGCATTAGGACTACGTCGCTTTTTCTTCTTCGTTGCTTCCCATACAAAGCTTCATGCTGAAGGCTGTTTAGAATTTACACTGTGCTCATTTCTTGAAACCTTCACTAAGAATGTGCCTGGATCTGCTGAAGCTGTTGGGGTTTTTTCCCCAGTGCATTTAATCACCTGAAGAGCCAGCCCTGAAGTATTTCTAAACGCACTGTGTTTTGGGGCATGGAGCCCAGGTGGCAGAGCTCTGGTTCTAGGTCCTCAAGCAATGATGGCCCATGGTGGAATTTTAGACTCAAAGGGAACTCACTGACCAAACTGGCTGCCATGGTGGTGTTGAATCCAGAAGGAAAACTTTGTTTATTAAACAGAAGTCAGTTTTAGGAACAGTAGTCTGCAGAAGTTTAAGGAGCAGAGGAATGCGAAGCTGGCTACAACACCTCTCTGTGCCAGAGCTTTCCCAAGCAATGGGCAGGTGAGGTCAGGATAGACCACAAGCCTTTGAACTCTATTTGCAAGGGCAGCCCTGCTAAACCAGCCTTTGATTTTAACATCAGAACCAAAAGAGATTCAGTGGTATCAAGAAGGTAAAGAAAAGGTCTATGAGCCTGTTGGAAAAGCCGCTGTTTGCCAGCCAAGCAGAGCCAGTCACTGGAGAGAGCCTAGAAACTTCCAAATCCTGCAGAAATCTCCAGAAGGTCCCCTTTGGCATCACGTCTGTGTGTGTCTGACCTCCTCAACCCCTTCCCAACCCAGACCCTGTGGTGTCAAGCAATGCCTCCAAGATGTGGACGGGTTGATGGGCCCTTTGCCAGAGCTGCTTGCTCATCACCACCAAGTGGTTCACATGGACCTGTTTGCATTTCCCCCCCTGAACTTTGTAAGGAAGACTTTCTACAGAAGGTAATCCTCAGACTGGTTCCCAAAACAGACTTTAAATCTGACATGTGAAATATACTGAGCATTATATATCACCAATTTCCATGAGGTACAATATGTGCTCTGGGCTGGCTGGGCTCCAAGAACATTTGGAAAAGATTAAGAAATACAAAAGAATTAACAGCATTATAGGACATAGCAGCTTACTTCTGCCTTGGAGCTGAGGTATGACACATATCACTAGGGTTTGGTGGGTTTTTTCCTTCTTTGTCATTGCAATTCTTGACAGTCAGCAGAGTTCTTGCATTATTTAAATCACCAGAAACAGCACTAGTTGGGGGCACTGGTGACCCTCACCTCAGTGTTTAGGATTTTTCTGCTGCTTGCTTTGCTCATCGTCCTCAGACAAAGGACCACTCTCCCACAGCCTTTAGTTCAAGCAACTCCCCACGAGGTCTGCTGAACAATGTCAGTGTGAAAGCTGCCTGCATTGCTTCCCTGGGAGCTGCAGTGCCCCGAGTAGTCATGGACCTGGGACTGCCTCTTCATGGCTCATTTTCTGATGAGCTTTTGGAAACTGCCTGGAGTCATCTTCTCTGCAGTTCCAACACTGGAACAAAACTTTTTGTTCCCTCATTACTCTGAAGTCATGGCACACATGCACCAGAGGCTTACTGAGGGAAGCTTGTTCCCAGCTAATGACTCTTCCCCTTGGTTCAAATAGCAGAGCTCATTAGTAGGTAGGATGGAGTCAGAGCCCCCAGCCTGCTCCAGGCAGGTGTGATCTTTTCTAGGTGTTGAGTGTTTTGTGGAGCTGCTCCCAAAGGATGTAGTTTTGGGATCTGCAAGGCAGGTTCATGTGCTATAAAAGGCAAATGTTTGCTACTCCCAGAGACATCACTGCAGTAGACTGGCTTCACATGTTCTTTACACATAGAATCATTGAATCAAGGAACCATTGAATCTTTAACATTGGAAAAGACCTCTAAGATCATCAAGTCCAACCATCTGTCCAACACCACCATGTCAATTAAACTCCGTGCCCTGGAGTGCCACCTCTATGTGTATTTTGGATCCCTCCAGGGACGGTGACTGCACCACCTCTCTGGGCAGCCTGGTCCAATGCCTGGCCATCTTTCAGTGAAGAAATGTTTCCTAATCCCCCAGCTTAACCTCTCCTGAGGCAACTAGAGACCATTTCCTCTCATTCAGCTCATCACACTATTCATCCTATTTTGGGATCAAAGAGCAATGCCTTAACCAAAGTGAAAGCTTCTGCCATCCCTTCACCCAGCAAGCTGCTACATGATGTGCTTGCAGCAGAGAGCTTCCTTGCACCCATGTTTGGGGGGAGAAGGTCTTGCCTGGATTTCATCTGTCCCAACCAATGTGTGCCAACAGCCTCATGCTGGGAAGACAGAGTGCCTTTAAGCATCAAACACCCATTAGCTAACATTTTCCAGTTACAGGCAAAGCAAAACCTTCCCCAGTCAGAACTAGGTTGCCACCACAAAAAAGGTTCACAGAGTTTATTCAACACCCAGGAGTACTTCAGTCTACTGCTTAGCTCACGTGTGCTGCAGCTAGAGATCCAGACATTACAAAATACAGCTCTCTCTCCCATTATCAGCTCCCCTGATCCAACATCTTCTTTCACCCTGCTCTGCCTTCTGATGTCTGCTCTAAGGTCAGCATTTAGTGTTCATCATTGTAGTCTAGCAATATCCTCAATTATCCTTTACTTTCACACTAATGATCCTTGGGACTGGCTCTTGGGAGAGAAAATACCAATTTAAATACTATTTTTTTGGGTCGGTGGCTTTCAGAAACAAAAGCTTCTTCACAGTTTTAGTGACTTTTCCCCCTCACCCCCACACATTTGAATCAACTTATGGATTATTTTTTGCCTCGGGAGCTCATGACAACTGTAATTCTTGTTGTTTAAAAACAGGTTTCCTTCTAGGTGGAGATAATTTAAAATGTCTATCTGAGGTCTGTGGGATAAAATGACTTGCAAACAAACAATAAGCGAGAATTGAATTTATCTCAGGAGCCTGAGAACTGTGATTATCTCCCATACACATGACTTTTGTACCATCTCCAGTGTTGTGTTTGCTTAGAACAAAACCAGTGCATTTTTAATTACCATTTGTTGCCTTTTTTCCCCCCATCTTTTATGGGATGAATAATAACTCAAGCAACAGTTTCATTTATACATAAACACCTCAAAGCTCTTGCCCCTGCTTTTGGGAATTAAAGCATCCTACCAAGAATTAATTTGGATATTACTTTCTACTTTTGATCTTATTTTCACTTTCACACTTTCATTTTCACCAATATAATAACCACTTTATCATGCCTTCTCTTACTAGGGATTGAACAATGTTTTCCTGCTTTGAAAGTATTTGTTTGTCTAATTGTTTTTCATGCCTTTATTTGAAAAGAGAGCAGAGCATAAAAAAATAAGAATGTTTTATTAACTATCCATTCTAATAGGAACAGCATTTACTATTCATAAAATTACTTATCCTAATTCCTCAATCATTCCCTATGAAAATGCTTGGCAAATGAATGAGCTAATTAAAGTAGATATTAGTGGAACAAGGACATTGGAGCTCACTTTGAACAAGGGAGAATGTGCAGCTCACTAAAGCTCTGCATTTTAAGCATGACCAGGAGAGATGTCTGTTCCCTTAGGTCATCTACAGAACCTATTCTTAAGTTATCATCACCATACGGGTACTGCGGGCATCAGGAGCACATCAGTAGCACCTAAAAAGCTCTACAGAGTAGCTGACAACTTCCCTAAGCATCCCCTGGGCTGCCTACCTTAAAAGAAGAGAGGTTTGATCCCAAATACAGTTACCAGTCTCACAGTCCAAACTAAAAATAGCCCCACCAGCACTGGAAAAACCTCAAGTAACGAGGGAAAGAGATTCAAACCACAACCAGCCTCTCTAGGTTTGTTCTGTGAACTTCTGGAGGTAATCAGAGCCAAGGGGGGAGAAGCATGACAGCTGTTGGTTCAGCTTAAGTACTCCCCAGCTTTTGTTCTACTTGCTAAGGATGATCATGGGTTGAGGAAGGTGACAAGTCACCCATCCCCAGGAGCACTGCCAGCCCCCACCAGCCTGACATCTGGACTGAAGTGCAGGTAGGGACTCTGCTGAGGGGATGGGTTTAACACAGGTTGTTAATGAGCTCTTTGTGCAGGTAGCATTTTATTTCCTCTTGTGGCTGAGGATGCTATGAATTAATGTATAAATGCAGTGTACATTTGTCCTCAAAGAGTCACCTTGTCAACCTTGATTCTCATAAGTCAGTGGAGAGAAAACACGTTTAAAGTGCTCTTCTGCTTTCACTGTAGGTGTGGAGTCTCCATCTCTGGAGAGATTCCAGACCTGTCTGGACACCAACCTGTGCAATATGAGTTGGGGAGCTGCTTTGGCAGGGGGTTGGACCCAATGAGCTCTGGAGGTCCCTTCCAACCCCTATGATTCTATGATTCTATAATTCTATGACTGGACCCAGTTCTGCAAAGCCCATTAGCAGAAAGTGAGGCATCGCTGTGCTCCAGAGGCTGATGCTCCGATGAAGTGAGCAGCTGGCCCTACAAGACTAATGCACCCAAAGGATTTACCCCACAGGCATGGAAAATGCTGGGCTGGGAATGAGCAGTTATTTCAAACTCCAGCAGGTTTTTAACAGAATGCTCTTCTTGGCCAGAGAAGTGAAGATCAACTTCCAGGAAAATGTGTGGGTCCTCATTTTAATTTCAAATTCTATTTAACTACAGTGCTAATTACCATTTAAAGCCAAAGGCTTCTGTTCACATTTGAGAATCTTGCAAGCAGGGTTTTTAAAGTCTTTATGATTCACCTTTAAGTAGCTGGCAGTCATCATCGTCGCATCAAAGTTTAATTTGCTCTGCTCCAGTACAAAGTCCTCACTACTTGGTTGGCAAGGCTGTTTGGGTTAATTACTGTCTACCAGGAAAAGGACAAATTAAATGTAAATAGCCAACAGGTCCAACTAAATAATGAAAGAGTTGCCTGTTGCATCACACACTGGGGTTTGCATCTATTTAATCTTAGTGTATTCATGTGTAATGACATCATTTATATTTTCTCTTCTTTAATTCATATTTTTTCTTCTTCCATGCAATGTTTGCATTAGAAACAAGACAGATTTTACTAACTAAGCCCAGATTTGTAATCTGAAGGAGCAATCATTTCAGCTGCAGCATCCCTGGAAGGTCTCAGCCTGGAAAAGGAGTGGGCACCTCTCCCTGGTACCCCTGATGTACCAATGTTGCTGCCATTCAGGGTGAGTGCTCCTCATCAAAGGATGCATGAAGCTGTGCTTGCCGAGTTGGGATGGTGACCAGTGGTGGGTTAAGAGGAAAATCAGCCCAGCTGGTTGGTTTGTACATCTCTCTTATTTGTCTTTCATCAAGCATGTAGATCGATAAGCACTGATCACTTTTACATGTGACCCAGGATTAGTGGCTAGGGTGAATATTAGGAACAGCCAGACTGGCTGCATTAAGTCGTAAGAAAAGTGCTGTGCAAGCAATGAAAATTCATGTTTTACCACTCAAAGCAATCCCTACCTCCAACAGTAAAACCTCATTTACGGAGTGGATTACTCCTCATCTGTTTATTTCAGATTCTAGCCTTCCTTTGAGGCACCTGTTATAAATCCTCTTCATCTGAAACAGCCCTTCTTTATGTGAACATTGAGCCTAGCTCTATGGGTTTGATGTTTCTTTTAAGCTTCAAAAGTGCATCTCAACATGAGAAATCCCTGCAAAGTAACTCTGAATGTGCAACTTCCAGGGAACATTTACTTTTTTATTTCTTTTCGTGACTGAAGTGTATCCACACCTTATGTATATATATATATAAGTAATTTCTTTCTTTTTTTCCCCTTAGCCAAGCCTTATGAAACAAGAAGTTTGCAATTTTGCACAATAGGCTAAGGGCCACAAATTTAAACCATAACTTTATTCAGAGCTTAACATTGGGAGTTGATTTTATTGTAATATCTCTGTGCATTATGTCCACTTCCAGCCACACCAGAGGGCTCATTTCTAAGCCAAATGGAAACGTTGATCACACTGATTTCCCTCCTGAACAAATCCAATTTGATTTTTGTGGAGTCTCCTTCTCTGGAGAGATTCCAGCCCCATCTGGATGCTGACCTATGTGACCTATCCTAGGGACCCTGCTTTGGCAGGGGGTTGGACCCCATGGGCTCTGGAGGTCCCTCCCAACCCCTACAGCTCTGTGAGTCTGTGATTTAATGTTTTGCCTGTCTCATCAGTTGGAATTTAAAAACTTCAGCTTGGCTGTGTCTTGAGTTTTTCCTGTGGTACATGAAATCATAGAATCATATATTGGTCTGGGTTGGAAAGGACCCCAAGGGTCACAGAGCTCCAACCCCCTGCCACAGGCAGGGACACCAACCTCCAGGCCTGGAGCTACACAAGGTTGCCCAGGGCCCCAGCCAACCTGGCCTTGAACACCCCCAGGGATGGGGCACCCACCCCCTCTCTGGGCAGCCTGTTCCAGCCCCTCACCACTCTCTCTGCAAGGAACTTCCCCCTAATATCTAATTTAAACCTTCCCTCCTTTAGCTTTAATTCACCCCCCTTCTCCTGTCCCCTGTCTTTCTCACCTGCTTTCTGTGAGGATGTTTTCATGCACATAAACATCTTTTCCCAGCCTGAACCAGCAGCTGGAAGCAGGCAAAGGACATGTCCCCACCCCAGCAAAGCTGTTTGGCAGCAAGGTGGTCCCACTGGGGCTTAGGGATAGCATCACTGCGGGGTTTGCAGAGGGAGGAGGAGGCATTTCACCACCTTCTGCTCACCATAAGTAGGATTCTTACCTTTTGCCCTATAACATCTTTCCTCTGGGTGGAGAAGGGATGGCTGTATGAAAGCTCCTCATCTCTCCCAGGTGTGTGGTTCCCAGCTTCATCACGTCATTTTCCCAGCACTGTTTTGAACATTTCCAAATTCTTGCTAATAGTTTCCCTTCAGTTCTTGCTCCCAATTAACCTTTCCTACTTCCTTTAATCCAGTAAACTGCACTTTCCACCATTTACATTTTTTATCTTCCTAATTGAGTTTTTTCATCTCCATCTTTTGATTTCAAATCTAATTATATCGTTATCGCTGGTGTAAAACCAGTAGGTTATTGATAACTTCTGTTCATTACTAAATTAAACTCTGCCTTATCATTGTTCATTGCTTAGCACTCTGATGTGGAAATCAACCTTCTCTCAGCTCTTCTATCCTTTCTACTGTTTCCCAAGGCTTGATTTACTAAATATCTTGTGTTAAATCATTCTGCCCAGCTTTCTTCAATAACAAAATTCAGCTGTGGCTTTGTCCAGGCTTGATTAAAAATATATGACAAGCAGGGAGAGATTAGCCTATCACTCTGTGAAAGGTTCAAGTGTTTCCAAGCAAAACTGCCTGTGTGTTATGAGGGAACAGAAGAACTTTCCCTCACATCTGATCTGACCCTGCCCTGGTGCAGCTTGAGCCCATTGCCCCTTGTCCCATCTCCCACCTCTCTACAACCGCCCTTCAGGTAGTTGTAGGTGGTGATAAGCTCTCCCCTCAGCCTCCTCTTCTCCAGGCTGAATACCCCCAGCTCCCTCAGCCGCTCCTCAGAGGATTTGCCCTCCAGCCCCTTCCCCAGCCTGGTTGCCCTTCTCTGGACTCGCTCCAGGACCTCCATGTCCTTCTTGTAGTGAGGGGCCCAGAATTTGAGGTGCAGCCTCACCAATGCCCAGTCCAGGGGCAACACACTTGAGATGCACATCTGTATTTGGCTCTATTTAGGTGATCTGAAGACTGTGGATATAGGAAATCCCATCCATGTGTGCAGGCTGTCAGTGGGTTTTCCCACCTAGACGGGTTGACATAAGGGGATCGGTAATTTCTTTTCTCTTTCCACTCAGATTTCAATAAGGGCATTCACAGGGTTAATTTCCTTCAAAGCTTCCAGGGCAGGTAATTATTTCACCACACTGTGGAGTAATGTTTTTTCTTAAGGACTCAAATGTTGTCTTTCCTGATTGTAGCCTCCTGAGCTTCCAAACCAAGGAAGCACCATCATCCGATGCTCATAAATACCAGATTTCTGGACACCCTTTACTCACCAAGTAATAGACTGAAATGAATTAAAACTTTCTTGGAAATCCAACTCAGGCAATTTCTAATCAGAGCAATATTGCAAAGGCTACACCAGCTGACCTGACAAATCTTTATTCCACAATGATTAATGCATCCCAGATTGCATACAGTTAGCTTTTGCTGCAAGAGACAAAGCCCCTTGTTCAGAACAAGTGCAAATCATGTGTGGAAAGCACTCCAGTGGAAAGTTGGGGTCATCTCACTTCTACAGCACAAAAGAGAGGAATTTTTTAAAAATTAGAGATATTCAGTTACTAATAGTAGAGGGCCATGGAAGTTCATCGAAAGCTCTGAAGGGCAGTATGGTATGGAATAAGAAATAGAGGTAGATATCAGCTGCATAGGAATGAAATTGAACTGGACGTTCATGCTACAGAAGAAGAAAATGACTAATGGGATGATCAGACAAAGAGATCAAAAGCAAAGAGGCCAACTGCCAGAAAATTATTCCCAGCAATTACAGGACAAGACGGGACTGGAGCTTTCTCATGACAGAAGGATAAAGCCAGGGTCTTGCTAATATTTCAGAGAAGAGTATTTGGAAGATAAGATGGACCAATGTCAAATTCAGTGCAATTTTGCTGAAATCACTTGAGAAACTCAAGAGACTGACATAGTCCTACGAGTTCAAAGCTATACAAAGGCTGGAATCCTTTGCAAGGTGACAGTGATCTGGAGACATAGTGTGGAGCTATTTCACCTTGGTCAATAATTAATCATATAGAGTTTTACTGGTATGAAGTTGTGACATCAAGAAACATCGTGCCCTCTATAATATTCCAGAAAAGGTTTACAACTCCTTCCCATGCCTAGCTTAGCCCCTTTGCCTCCAGCTCCAGAGATGCAGGTACCAAGTTGTTATCATTACTGAAAGTTTCACCAAGCACGAACAATTGAATATCCCACCTTTCTTGTTCCCAGGCAGCACATGGGTTTAGATCCCAGGCTTTTCCTTTCTCCTTTATTCCTTACAATGATGTGAGAATCCTGGTGTTGCCAGTTTGTTTTATTGGGGTTTTTTTTAAATCTTTGGATATTTTCTTCCTTCCTCCTCCCCTGAGGACTGACAGATGCTTTACAAGTGAGATAGAGCAAATGAAATTCACAGATTCACACATTCACAGAATAGCAGGGGCTGGAAGAGACTCTGGAGATCATCCCATCCAACCCCCTGCTAGAGCTTGTTGCATGGGATTGCATCCAGGCAGGTCTTGAATCTATCCAGAAGAGACTCCCCAACCTTTCTGGGCAGCCTGTCCCAGTGCTTGAGCACCCACAGAATATAAAGTTTTCCTCATGTTCAGAGTGACCTTCCTGTGTTCCAGTTTGTGCCCGTTGCCCCTTGTCCTGTTGCTGAGCACTGCTGAGAAGATCCCAGCACCATCCTCTGGACACCCATCCTGGGTATGAGAGCTACATGAATCTACTTTTTTTTTGAAAGAGCACTGGATGTTGAGTGGAACACACAGCACAATTAAAAGTAACGAGCATTCTCCAGTCTTTGACAAAATATAGTCTAGATCCTCTACTGGAATGAACTCAGGGACAGCTCAGACTTTAAGGAAGTTTTACCCATTTGGGAATTTTTACCCATTTGCACCCACTTAGTTTTTTGTGGCTTAAAAACTGCAAAGTCCTTTGCTACCATGAGGCTTTTTTTTGGGGAACAGTCAAGGTGTGTTGCCATTTAGAGAAGTGCCATCACGCATAACTTTCACCTTCTTTAAATTCTGTGATGCTCTGCTACAATAGAAATAAATGCCTGAATACACTTGTGGAATATTCTTAAGATAATTCAGAGATCATGTACCTAAATGTAATGTGGTTGTGTGTGATTTGTTATTCCTGGCATTACACATAGGCTGCAGGTTATGCACTGGTGTGTTAAAACCTTCAAATCCTGTTCTTGATTGATTGAAAACATTCAGGATATGCAATGGTATGGCAAAACCTTTAAATCCTAGACTTGACTGACCGAAATAAATATTTTTCCCACTAATTTAATGCAAATTCTGGTATTTACAGCCTGGCAGATCAAGTCTTCCTTTTGATAACGCCTTGTCCAACAGCAAAGACCAAGGGCTGTGTCTCTACCTCTAAAGCCTGGGCAGAATCCACTAACCCCAGCAATCATCATATCTCTGTTACCTTGGATATCCTCTGCCTGTCCAGGGAGCCCTGTCCTTTTCCCTGAGCTGGAGGGTGTAGGTCAATTAAACATGGTTTGCTGAGCCTGAAATAGGTGAAGTAATTCAAGCCCCGAGAGCTTCGGAGGCTCATGGTTTTGCACAGGGGAGGAAATGGCTTCTACCTCTTCTGAAGATGATCCAGGGAACAACTACTCCTCACTCATCCAGGTCTGATCTTGAACATCCCTCTCTACCTGCTGATGATAACAGGCAGAGCTCAATGACTGGGAATTACCTGTCAGACCAGGCTAGCAGAATATGTGTAACACTTTTTGCTTTCATACGGATTCATCAGCACCTCTGAGCTACAGAAAGAAAATCTGAACATGGGAAAGTTTTGGTTTATGGGGTTCATGAGCCTTCCTTATCTGCACTTCCTTCTTGGGTAGATGAGACACCTTCAAAGATCCACAGACTGAAGCCATGTTAGAGTTCTTTCACTGAGCATCACCTGTCATGGGACCTGCTCAGAGAAGAACTTGTTCCCACATGGCCTAGGGACCCAATTTTCCTTTGCATTTAACCTGGGACATCTGGGAAAGAGGGATGCTGGTATGTGCTATTGCTCCTCCATGCAGACAGGACACAATGGTAACTTGCACTAGAGCCTAAAAGCTCTCCTGGGTCCTCTGCTATTTCTATCTGGGGACAGGTCCCACGAAGAGAGAGATGTCCCCTAGAACTGCACCTGGAAAGCTGAAGGCAGAGCAGGGCAGTCCTGTGGCAAGCCCTGAAGGAGTAACAACACATGGTGGCCTCTTCACAACAGACAGAATGGGAGGAAGGAAACATCTGGTTTATCATGGGGGTGGCCACGCTCAGGGAGATGAATGCTGAGTCAGCAGAAAACAAACACAGGCTGTTTTTCCCTAGTGAAAGCTCAGGAGCTAAACAAGGTGGAAAGGATTCAAAAGATGGGATGCAAGCCCTGTTTTGGTACTTGAGCTATTGCAGCTTCCCTTAGAGACTCAAGCCTGCATTTCCAGAAATGAAGCGACGACTGGGCTTATCCTGTCCATCATGGTGATGGAGTTTGCCTCTACGCTCCTCTTGAAGTAGGATTTTTCAAAATATTTTTTTTGGGGGTTTTTTGGACCAAAAATAAAAACACCCTACATGATATTACAGCTGCAAGAGGAGGGAAAAGAAATTATTTGCTTTTCAGGCGTGCCATACAGCGCAGAGAATTTACGAGGGTATTGCAAATGAAAGCCAGGCTTTGTGACAAATGAGTCATTATTAGCCTGTGAAAACTATCACTCAGCTTAGTTAGCCAGGGCATTATTAAGCTGAGAAGTACGTGATGGGACATTTACAGGAGCAGACAAATGGTTCGCCTTCGCGCCCACCTGTATTGTTTATGACACACTCTTTGCTCAGCTTGGCAGGGTGCCACATGGGCTGTGTTAATTTTAGCAGCAAGGACACTAAAGAATGCAGACATGGTTAATAATGTATGCTGTTGGGGTCCTCTGCTTTCCCTGTCGCAGTCCTTTGTGTGTTCCTTGGGAGACAAGGGAGGGAGGAAGCTGTTCAAGGAGGAAAGGAAAAGAAGAACCCAAAATACCCATTACTTGGCCTCCTCAAAAGCTCCCTGGTTGTGGAGATGGGGAAGGGCCTGCAGAAACCAGTGCATTCTTTAAAGACGTGGCTGCCAAGAAACCCAGTCCCCATTCTGAGTTTGCCTGTTGCCTGCAGGCACCCAGTTTTATTTCAGAGATGTTGAGTAGCTCCAGTTTCCACGGAGGTCAGAGGGGCTGACAGATTTCTCTGTGATGTATAACTGGAAATTGGAGCAAGACTGAGTTCCCAGCTGCAGTTGTCTGTGGTGCCTGTTAACAACACTTAGCAAAGAGTCTCTACATGTTCCTACTTCAAATTCACCACCTCTCCTGAAGAGGAACTCCACGCTGCCACTGCTCATGGCCTCACCTGCCCATTTCCCTCCCTCCCAAAAAGCTCAATCCCTCTTCAACACTAGACAGAAGCAAACACAGCATTTCATAGAATCATAGAATGGTCTGGGTTGGAAGGGACCCCAAGGATCACAGAGCTCCAACCCCCTGCCACAGGCAGGGACACCAACCTCCAGGCCTGGAGCTACACAAGGTTGCACAGGGCCCCAGCCAACCTGGCCTTGAACACCCCCAGGGATGGGGCACCCACCCCCTCTCTGGGCAGCCTGTTCCAGCCCCTCACCACTCTCTCATCCCCTTTGTCCTGCCCGTCTCTGCCCTTTAACAAGCTGATTCCCCTCCTGTTCCTCTGCTCCCTTCAGGCACTGGGAGGCTGCAATGAGGTCCCCCCACAGCCTTCTCTTCTCCAGGCTGACCCAGCCCAGCTCCCTCAGCCTCTCTCCATAGGGGAGCTGCTCCAGCCCTCTGATCATCTCCGTGGCTCCTCTGACCCCTCTCCAACAGTCCCACATCTTGCTTGTACTGGGGCCCCATCTCTGGACACAGGACTCCAGCTGGGGCCTCAAGAGGGCAGAGTAGAGAGGGACAATCACCTCCCTGTCCCTGCTTGACACCCTTGTCTATTAAGAATAATCCCCTTGATCCTTTTCCCTTTTCCCAAGTTCTGTGTGCTCTTGGCTGCTGGTGAGGACTCATCCTTCTTCATGCATCTGAAATGAATTTGTCTGCTATCACAATCAAGCCATAGTGGAGAAAGCACCAAGAATAACCTGGATCTTAATAAGAGGGATTTACTTTTTAACGTACTTATTATGACTGATTAATTAAATGCCTCATAAATACAGGGAACACAGCTGCAATCCCAGATTCGGAGCAAAATAAGCCCACCTACTGCAATAAATCTCTTTTTAAAGCCTTATGGATCCTCTAACCTTTGAATTAGCATTGCCTTTTTTGTTACAGTCTCCAGCAATGAATCAACTGTCATGCCATTTCCCAGCAAATGTTATAACCCAGTCATTCACAAACTCCTCCTGCAAATCCACCTCCTTGCAAACTCTTATTTGTTAATGCAACAACCTTCAGAATCATCCATTTCAAGAAGAGCAGAGTAGGATCAAATTTTTTTGAGCATAATGACAATGTCAGTGTAGTTTATGAAACCATAACAATGTAAGAAATGACATCTGGTAAGCCCATCATGCATGTAATGTATGGTTAGCTTCAATGATTCCTCAGAGTTTTGCTCTCTCTGTAATGTATGGGTGGCAGCGTGCCACTCAAAGGAAGGAGAAGCACTCAGCTGCCTTGAATATAAAGTGGGGAATATACTATGCTTCAGCAGGCAGGCGGGTGCCAGGGGAATGTTTATGTGGGCGCCCCGCGGAAATGCCGCCGGTAAATGATGGTAGAGGAACAACCTTGGAGATCTGTAAAGGATGGTCCAGTCTGGGGGGATGCTTTTGCTTTTGTACTGAAAGTTCTTGGTGGTTAGGCAGAGGCTGGGCAGTGGTGTCCACTCAGTTGAGGGAGAGCTCTTGGGTTCAGGTATAAATAAACCCAACGTGGTCTGTGTGACTGCAAAGCCTCTTTTGCACGTGGAAGGAAAACCCCAGGTTTAGTGCTGGGGATGGAGCAAAGCGAGCAGAGCATGGGGTGAAGGTCACCGAGCCATTGCTGCTGCTGGAATCACACAATCACAGAGCTATAGGGGTTGGAAGGGACCTCCAGAGATCATTTAGTCCACCCCCTGCCAAAGCAGGGTCCCTAGGACAGGGCACACAGGTCGGCATCCAGACGGGGCTGGAATCTCTCCAGAGAAGGAGACTCCACAAGATTCCATGAGATTTCTCTCTTACACTCTTCCGATTCTTTCTCCCATCCGACCACAGTGGAGAGAGATTGGTGCTTAGTTGCTGGCTGGGGTTAAATCACAGCAGCCCAGAGTGACAGATTGGCACTCCCTGGAGGTGTTCAATGCCAGGTTGGATGGGGCTTTGGGCACCCTGGTCTAGTGAGGGTGTCCCTGCCCATAGCAGGGGGTTGGAACTGGATGATCTTTGAGGTCCTTTCCAACCCAAAGCATTCTGTGATTCTATGATGAATGCCAACGTGCCTTAGGTCTTCAGACAACAATTACATAGTATTTTAGAGATACCAAGTACAGTAATTGAAGCATGCAGGCATCTCTTGCTCCTTTCACTGTGTGTCCTTCACTGAAACTAGCCAACTGTCATTGTGCCTTCCAGGGTTACAGTATGAAACTTGCCACAACTGTGGAGAACTTCCAACAGCAAAATGAGGCTTGTTAGCAATTGTAACCTTCAAATATATCAAGAGCACTCCCAAACCTCCAGTATTTTAATATATTTTTTTTCTTTTGTTAATGGTGTCACAGACTCATAACTGAGGAATGCAAATAACTAAGGAAATGAAATCCTTCCAGGCATTCCCATGGCTGATCTTTATTTATTTATTTAATTTTAATATATGATGGTGGGGAACCATCTTCTATTAAATTATGGGTAGCAAAACACAGCCCAGCTCTCAAAGCAAGGTCTCGCTGGTAGAGAGAACTCATTAATGTCATTCAAATAAATTGGTGTGAAATATGATCATCCCAAGCAGTACATTTATTTACACTTGCAAATCAGAAATAATACAGTTAAGATATACGAGGCAACAATTAGGGAATATGTCTGCAGGTATTCAAGGAAATATCACTCAGCTGCTGCAAAAAAAAATATGAATATTTTATTGCCATTGTATCTGTCTAATTGAATAATGAGGATACTAACGCTCTTTTACAGGTACAGCAGCAATGGAAATTTCAACTAAATATAGAGCTAAATCCCCCGCAGTAAACCTGGTATAATAAGAGGGTTTGTGTCCTGTACAGACTCTTTTTTCTCCTCTAATTGCAAAGCCCTGGTGATGCCCACCAGGCAGGATGCCCTACTCCACACAGAGTGCAGCCTGACATGGTGTAACTTCCCAAGTGTGGTGCTTGAAACATCCAGGGTGGAGGATGAGGCAGCGATGGCAATGAATGTGGGCAGGAAAGGAGGCGACTGGCCAGGCAGTGAGTGGTACCCGGGCTGTTTTGGAGCCTGAAGGGTCTTCCTTCCAATTTGAAAAGGCATTTTTAACAAGGGGAGATTGGGAAGAACGTTGCCTTGGAAACATCTGGTCTAGTCTAGATCTTTTCATACTAGTCTAACCTAGATCTTCTCATGCACCTGCTACCCTAAGTCTTCTTTTTACCCTCTCCCCAGGGCAAAGAACAGGACACTGCCCAAGGTAGGACAGATATCTCCACGGTCCCAGGAAGCACCACCTCCGAAGCCATCACCCACTGATGTCCAGAGGAGCATTCCTGCAAACTTCATCCTTGAATTGGGGCCATTCAGAGCAAGGGGAGCAAGGGTGTGACAACTCTGTCATCCAAAGAGGCTGAGCACAGTGACTCCCCCTGCTCCTGTCATACTTTAGGCTTCACTCTGGTTTTACAGCAGTTCATCAGCACACACAACGGGTTTGGAGAGAGCAGTCAGGCCATCTCAGGTTTGCTGAGGCCTCCAGGCCAAATAACAATAAACTTCAGCAATGCTCTTGGCTCATTTCAAAAGTAAATGGATTTACCCTGCACTTACCTATCAGTGGTAAAGGCTGCTGCAGATTCAGGGTCTTATTTTATTAACATTATTGCTTAATTGTACTATAAAGCCCCAAGGTTATTACCTTGTTGAACAGCAATACAGGCATTCACAGATTTGTAGGGGTTGGAAGAGACTTCAGGAGATCATCTACCTACTAGTAGGTATTACTACTTAGTAGGTAACACTACCTAGTAGGTAATACCCACTAATGTAGTTTCAGAGTACAGTCTAGTCTGAGTCTACTGTGTTTAAAAAGAAAAAAAAAGAAGCTTTTAGCAAGTTTATAATTAGTAAAATATGTTTTTTTAGGTCCCTGGAATCAGTTTAAGCATCACGACAAGGGCTACATCTGGGGGATAAGAAAGTATAACTGTATTAGGAAGTTATGATTACTACACGTGTCGTTGTCATATCAGTCATTTAGCAGTCACATCCTAATAAACTGCTGTGAAATTTGTCATTTCAAAGTCAGATTAATGCAGATTCATATAATAAAGCCATCACATCACACAGCTAAGTAATTATGTTCAAGCTTTGTCACTGCAATGAATGCCTGTGTGCCTAAGTACTGAGGGTGACTTTTTTTTTTTGGCTGCTGTTTTCTTATTGATGAATTAGCCAAATAGGCTTTTTAATAACTTTCCTCTGGAAAGGTATTTTAATAAGAATCCAGATAGATTGGGGGGGGAAGGGAGGAAAAAAGAAATCACCTTATTTGAATAATATAATAACAATTGGATTCTCCACGCTGTTCTTTGGGAACCTGTGGATTCATGGCACTCATTACACATCAAAGAACTTAATTCATCTGTATATCCTTGTTTGTGCAGGGAAATACAGAGTAAGTTAGAGAGTCAGCATATGTTAGAGTGAGCAGCAATCTGTTATGGTGGTAATTTCACTGCTTGCTGTACTACAGAGGGTTGTGCTATAACATGGCTCATTATAATGGATGTACTTTATTTTGTTCAACCAGACATGGTAAAAAATATTTGGCTAATGTTTTCATTGCCTGCCATCTGTGTGGTCAGCAAGGTTGTCCAACGGCACCCGAAAATGTCACTGCTTCAAACAAGAGCTTAATTGAAATTTAATCAGACAGATCTTTGCTATTAATTAAATACCAGCTATTAATGCAATGTGTTTTGATATCAAATAACTGTGGCCCAGATTCTGCTGTGCTTATGCACAGTGAGAGTTGCTCGCTCTCCCCAAGGGCAGTTGCTGACTGCCGTACCACTCAGCTGGTATGAGCAGAACCATGAAGACCAACTCTATTTAATTGCTGTTTAATTGCTACCCAGCCAAACATTTAAAAAATGCCACAATGAAGTTTTCATGCACAGGTAGATCCTGCCCTTCCACTGCTTGTGTTGGGATCACACATGCACGTGTCTTCATTCTGCCCCATGCTGAATGACCATGGTTACTGGAGGTCCTCTTCTTGCCTTCACTCAGAAATTGTGTGCCAAAAACATTTGTTTTCTGATGGGAAGCAAGAAATGGTAGGGAAAAGTCAGGGTGGACAGTCAAGATTTCTCCCACAGTGACTCCAAAGTGCATCCAGATATGGGAACCAAGAAGTACATGTGGCATCTACAGTAGGGGAATCAACTTTTTAAAAGGGTAGACAATGGCAGGACAAGGAGAATGTATTAAAGCTAAAGGAAGGAAGGTTTAAATTGGATCTTAGGGGGAAGTTCTTTACAGAGAGAGTGGTGAGGGGCTGGAACAGGCTGCCCAGAGAGGGGTGGGTGCCCCGTCCCTGGGGGTGTTCAAGGCCAGGTTGGATGGAGCCCTGGGCAGCCTTGTGTAGCTCCAGGCCTGGAGGTTGGTGTCCCTGCCTGTGGCAGGGGGGTTGGAGCTCTGAGATCCTTGGAGTCCCTCCCAACCCAGACCGGTCTGTGGTTCTATGGTTCTACAGTAAGGTACAGCCCAAGGCATTGCCCCAAATCATAAGTCCTGACACCAGAGCTGACCGTTTGACAAACATCTCAAGTCCCACTATGGACTCACATTTTATTCTGTGAACGTTGCCAGGAGAAAAATAAAACAAATAAATAAAATGGGTTCACAAAATGGAAAGACAAACATTTTTAATAAATAGCATCGCTGGGGCAAAAGCAATCATGCTGCATGTTTCTTGGCCACCTCCTGAAAAATGAAAGACAGTCTGATGGAAGAAAGCTGCAGTTCTGATTACTGTCACTCTCAAAACATCTGAACATTGGGAAATGCACCAGTAACCAGCAGCAATATTCCCAGGGCTGCCCTAAGGTTGACATTGAAGAACAAGGTGCCAGGATGGTGTCATCAATCCAAACAGTAATTTACATTTGCCATGTGAAATAAACCCTGGAAACAAATGGCAGCTTGCTACAATAATTCACTTAACTGGTATAAACCTAAAGAGTACACCTAGCAATTAACTTTTACCAATCAAATGTAGAGGTACCTATGAAAAAGACTGAAACAAAAGGAGCATCAGGCTGTAGCAGTCCCATGGCTTTCTTTGAAATATTCATTGTGTATTTTCACTTGAAGCTGCCAAAAAAAAACCCAAGTTGTTAATAAAATAAACTAGTCCATGAGCAATTCTACCAGACCCTTGTAAAATCCAGATCCTACAACTACCTGAAGGGAGGGTGCAGAGAGGTGGGTGATGGTCTCTTCAGCCAGGGGACAGGAGATGGGACAAGGGGCAATGGGCTCAAGCTGCCCCAGGGCAGGGTCAGCTCAGCTGGGAGGGAAAAGTTCTTCCCTGGCAGAGTTGTGGGGCTGTGGCACAGGCTGCCCAGGGAGGGGGCTGAGTCCCCAGCCCTGGGTGTGTTTAACAGAGGGGAGATGAGGTGCTCAGGGATCTGGGTCAGCACAGGACAGGGACGGTTGGACTCGATGATCTTCAAGGTCTTTTCCAACCTTATGATTCTGTGATTCTGTGATCCCAGCACCTCTGAAGCGCTGAGATGTTGTTGTGCATGAGAGGATGAACTGCGGAACTGATATTTGGGTTCATTTCTTCAAGAGTTCACTACAAGAGCCTTGAGTAAGAATGAATTCCGATGTGGTTGTACAAACCCTTTGTAGCACAGGTAGTAGGCAGCACAGGGAGCAGGCAGCACAGGGAGCAGGCAGCACGTCGCCAGAACAGGCAGATGCTCGATCGCCCTAGAAAACCTGCGACGGGAGACTGAAGTGATGAGCCCCTCTCTGGTGTGGACCTCCTCAGTCGTAGTCACGTATCACAGTTTAACAGTAGTCCTTCCCCTCGAATCTGCCTTCCTACTTGCCCATCAATTGAATATTGGGCAGTAATTTCCATCTGCTGCAGCCCAAGATGTTATAAATATTCAATTTAAATGAATGATTTTTTTTCCCCTTAAGAATTGTTTTTTCCAAGAATGCTGTAATTTACAGAGTTTTACTTCTGATATGGAAGTCTGCTTTTATAAAGGTCCCTGTAAGCATCACAGGCTATAAGTTATGCTCCAGCCTCCTCAGAAGTCATGAAAAGGGGCATCCAGAAGTGATTGCAATTCATCCACCCAGCTTAAAGCAGGCAGTTTTAAATGACCTTACTCATGTCTTTGTGCTCTGCTGTGGTCTTCAATTAGCAGCGCAACACATTATCTAAGAGGAATGTGACATTGCTCCTTGGATAGCCTCTTGCTGAGTGCTGAGGGACCTGCAGACCCTTTGGTGGCCCTTGGCCAGGGGAGCGCCCCGTGCTTGCCCACCTTTGCATGCATCCACAAGACACCCCTCACTAAACAAGCAATAAACAGGCATGTTCCTCCTTCACCCCATGTTAGGATGAGAGGGAACCTAAGATCATTTGGGGTTGGATCAGAGCCACATCTACCCCAGTATCCTGTTCTTGATGTGGCCAGGAACAAATTTTTAGGGTAAGGTCAGGGCAGCATGAGGTTTCCAGCTCCTTGGACTCAGAAAGTTGGTGACTGTCTGCTGGTGGCTGTATCCTGACTGGTGCCAGTAAATCCAGCATCCACAAATGTGCCACCTCTTTTCCACTTACCAATGCTTTTTGGCTTCCACCTGATTCCTTCAGCTACTGAAACCCTCAGTAGTATTATCTCCATGAAGTCAGTGGTGGGAGCCCTGTGGCCAGTACCCTATGTCAGGGATCTGCTGAATTATACAAGCTGTCCAAAGGAAGGATAAGCAGATGTCCTGATGAGTGTGCAACACTCTGGGTGAGGAGAAGCATTGCAGAGGAGTGAGCAGATCGTTACCTGTCTTACGGCATAAGGAACACAGACTTTATGTCCTGACCCAGGTCACAGGGAGCTATGGCAGAGCCAGGAACACAAACACATCTCCTAAATCTCAGTATTGTTCCTTTTCAAAAAAAATCTTGTCAGTTTACAACATTTAATAAAACAGGTTGTTTTATCACAAGGTTTTTGGAGGTCAACTGCCTCTTCTGATCTTATTCCTTCAGGTTTCTAATGAAGTTACTGTGAATCCCATCAGTTTTCAGAGGGAGGGATCAAGAGGCATTGCTTTCAGAATCTAGTTAATACCTGTAAATATCAGCTGTCGCCCAATTCCCACTATGAAGTAATAGGTAAGAAGAGGATGACACCATAAAACACTTTTTACTTAAAGGCAAGAAGCAGTAAATGATCTCTATGTCCTTTGAAACCTGACTGGGTTTTCCTAAGGCTATAATTTTCTTCTTTTTTGAAATAAAAAGGACCCAGCAGATGTACCCACTGTATCAGTTCATAATCTTTCCGTGTTTTCAGTGCTAGTTCTGGGGGCTTTCTTTTTGTTCAGTTGGTCCTTGGACATCTTCAACCTTGCAGATCACATCTGCCTACTGAGCCAGAAAGCCCTGCATGGTAAAAAGGCCCTGGAAGGCTTTCCTGTGTCACCTCCAGGAGAGGATATCCAAAGGGAAAAGGACATTAGTTGGGGCAGGATGCTGACTCTGGACACATTGGAGCTGTGTCTAGCTCAGCAGAACGTCCTTCCTGACCCCAGCACTGCACAACCACTCTGCCTTGACTGCTCTCTGAGCAAAAAGATCTGGAGTTTCTACTGTGTAAGAGAGAGATTTGAAAAGAAAGTAACTGAACTGAATTTTTTTTGAGGCAGAAGTAGAAGACATCTCAGTATAACGACTGAGTTTATTTCCTCAAGAACTTTGGAAACACCTGAAACTGTGTTTATGTGCTGACACTTGCCAATTATCAGCTTCCCTGGAATGACCTGATGGGTAAAATTAAAAAGATGGGTAACCTGGTTCAGATGTAATTATTTACACCAAAAAAGGTATAAGTATTTACATTAAACAGCAATTTTACCTTCTAGTTTGTATTTTCAGATGAATCAGTAATGATAAATTATCTCTGTTATGTATCACCTGAATTAATTTCCTCTAATGGTTTACTCATCCTTTGTCAGCTATTTATGAAAGGAATCTGCACTTCTGCATCCTATACCTTAAGTTACTGCATCACAGAACCTGAAGGGAGAAAAACCAACACGTGACCCAGTCTGTTCAGTGCAGGGAGATGGACAGAAAATGCATGTGGATGGGTGGCCAGAAATGGGAAACTGCAGCTGCAGCTCACACACTGAAGCTGCTGTTCCATGGGCATCAGCATCATGTTTAGTAGGTGGGGTGAGAAGTTAAGGATTTCAGACTAACTTCTTTTTTTTTTTTGGTTGGTTTTGGTATTTTTTTTAACTTTTTGAACTTTGTTAGTGTATGAAAAGGTAGATTCAGCACCACTGGAAATGTTCCAGTCCCCTTGAAATGCAGCAAATGCACTGTGTGTGGCACTGTGTGTAAGTTGGCCTTGATCTGGGGCTGTTCAGCCTTGAGAAAAGAAGGTTAAGAGGGGATCCTATTAATGGTTATAAATATCTGAAGGGTGGGACACAGCGGGAAATGACCAGCTTCTTCTCAGTGTCTGTGGGGACAGGACAAGGGGCGATGGGCTCAAGTTGGAGCACAGGGAGTTCCCCCCCAATGTGGGGAAGAACTTCTTCCCAGTGAGGGTGAGGGAGCCCTGGGACAGGCTGCCCAGGGGGTGTGGAGTCTCCTTCTCTGGAGAGATTCCAGCCCTGTCTGGACACCACCCTGTGTGCCCTGTCCTAGGGACCCTGCTTTGGATGGAGCCTGTCAAAGAGGTTGGAACTTTATGATCCTTGGGGTCCCTTCCAACCCAGACCATTCTATGATTCTATGATCTTGTCTTTTAATCCAGTAGCTTAACCTTGTTCTCTACAGAATCATCACTTTTATTCATTAAATAAAATTAACCCCCCTTGAGATTAGCTTTTTCCTTCCAAATCAAATTGCTCAGGCAGACAAAGAAATGATGGGAAACCAAAGATCTTTGGGAAATCACCTCCTAATCATGTCACTGCTCCCTGCAGGTCAGGGCTGTCAGTTCTGGGGACAAAAGCAATCTTTCAATCTCCATTAGGATGACTCAGTGAGGGGATGGCATTGCTGGGAAGGTGCCTCTGCAGAGAGCAGCACAGGGGAAACCAAGGCTCTCCAAATGGAGGTTTTGGAAAGGAACATGCTTTGGTTGGTGGTTGGACCCTTAATGTGAGTTACAGGTGGATGTTCAAAGTCAAGAATGACAGCAGAGTGGAAGTAGAAGTCCAGCAGCTGCCAAGCATCGCAGGCAAATGAATCCCAAAGTGATTTAAACACCCAAGAGTTAAAAGACAGAGGAGATAAGAAGAATATTAGAGAGAAATTCAGGAGAATAAGGTTAAACTAGTCTGCAAAACTGGTTATACCTCCCTATGTGTGTCTGTACTGAGGTGCTTTTACAGCTCTGACTCCAGGTAGAGCAAGCAGTGTATTAAAGATGCCCTGTAACTTGTGATAAACTAGATATATGCTCCCATTATGTGCTGTGGGAGCTCTGAAGCCACCCCAGTGTTAGCAGTGATGATATGTTATTCCCCAGTAATGAAGAGACTGTTTAATCCTCTTTTTAAAAGTCTTAATGACATTTATAGAAAAAAAATAAATCAAACCTCTTACAAGCTCTGTTCACAGTACTCATTCTGCCTTATCTGCCAGTCTGACATCCTCATTTGTTTTGGGTGATATTTCAGAGACTCGAATAGGCTATTTCTTGAAGGACATTCTGCCCCTCACATCATTCCATCTTTTCCTGCCTGTCCCCCCTCCTGAATAATCTGTTGACTTTCTGCTACAGGCTTAGAGAGGCAAAACTGAAGTTCTCACCATTCCCTCAGTGATGGTGTAATCAGAAATGGCAGATGATGTGTTGCTTTGCTCGAGCAATTAGTGGTAAGAACTGATTAATGCTTACCCAGCAGATATTGAATCTGATTCAGATTTCAGACCAATTTTACAATGAAGTTACTCGAGTGAGATTGATGGAGCTGCTTCTGATTCACCCCGAGGTCCATCCCTTTAATAGAAATGAACTGACTAACAGATAGATGGTCAGATTAAAAAAACAGGCAACGTGATTTATCAGCTCCTTTTTTCATAGTCACTCTTCTTTGAAATTCTTCATTTGATGTTCCATCTTGTCTAGAATTTCATTTGTGGCCCTCTTCTTGAGTGGTCTCTGTATTGACCCAAGGATTTTGCTCCTTGGTACATTAATCAGACTATATTTCCCACAGCCTCTTCTAGTAGCATTCCTTTCATCTGAAAACCTTCTCTTGCTTTGCAAAAAAGATAGGGCTTCATTCAACAAAATTTTCAGTAAAAAGCCTTAATAAATGTTGCTACTTGTTACACAAGTCTTTTCATTGAAGCCTAATGAATGACCTAGTGAGAACAGAAGTATCCCCAAGGAAATTTGGAAGCAGCTTGACAGATATTTTGGGCATCTTACTTGATACTGAGCACATCATCTTCAGTACTAGTTCAATGGAAGCATATGGACATGATGCAGTGTCTACTAGATGAATTTCCATTGTATTTTTAAGTGGGATAGTGATGGAAGATGACTGAGGTTTTTGTTTCCAAGGTCTATGAAAAGATTGACAGGAACTTAAGGAAATGAAATAGAAAGGGTGAAGAAGATGCTGTGGTGGCTTTAGTGCCAGGATGAGAGAGAATACGGTATCAACATCATCATAGTACCACAGAATGCTTTGGGTTGGAAGAGACCTCAAGGATCATCTAGTTCCAATCCCCCACTATGGGCAGGGACACCCTCCACTAGACCAGGTTGCCCCAAGTCCCATCCAACCTGGCCTTGAACCCTGAAAAGCTAACTTAAATGTAAGGAATGATTATTGAAATTGTTATTGAAAAGAGAATTGGTGCTTGGCTCTAAAAGCAGAGTCGGTACAATGACCAACAACTTGCTGGAGATTTTAATTGGAAAAGTGGGATAAATGTTTCCAAGATAACTAAGTCACTGAGTTACACTGCTAAGAACCCAAGAGAGCCATGCAGTTTTTGGTGAGAAAAAGTGTTCTTGTTAATCAGGCTGGACTTGTGGTCTTTGTAATTTAATGCACCATTTCCCACAATAAATTCACGTGCTGTGTTTGAGCTAAGGTATCTCTTTAGAAAAATTATTCCCTTCCTTAAATAAGGAAAAAAACCCCCAAACCACTAAACTAGAGGGCTCAGATGCTTTAAACACTCTTCTAGTTCTCTCCTGAGAAAAATTTCACACCTCCTAGAAGCAGTTTTTTTACAATTTACTTTTCATTTGGCAACATTTCCCATCTGATTTCAATGCAGCCACACACCTCAAAGGATTAAACACAGGAACACATTTTTGCACAGAGCAGGAGCCTTTGTCCTTATCTCACAAAGAGATTCTGGGATTGATGTTTCTGCTTTACTACAGTATGAACTACAGACAAATTTCCTGAAAGCAGGAGAGTTAAATTGGTATGAAATTGGTAGAAGGTAAAGCACATCCCCTGTATTCAGAGGACAGGCAGACTGAAGAAGTGGCCTTTCAGGGGCATGTGGTCATTTATTTACATATGTGGATGAACCTTGGTCTCTAATAATCAAGGAATGGCCAGGCAGCACTATGATTTTTCTCTCTCTCATCCTGCTACATCAAAGGTAGAATGCCCTTCCCTGTCTTTGACAACTCTAAATAACATGTTGACACAGACTTTGCCAGGCACCTTTGGATCCTGCTGTGATTGAGAAGGACATTTCTTTGCTGCTGGCCTTGTTATGTAGCAAGCTGTGTCAAGTGCTGGGCATATTCTCCCTGCAAGTGAGCAGAGTTCTTTCCTGTTTCTCAGTGACCCTTTAATTCCATTTCTAGATTTTATTTTTTTCTCATGTATTTCCTGCATAAGATCCACTCCTGTAAAGCTGGGGGATTTTTCTAAATCACATTATTAATGTTTGGCTCTTTCTATTGAGGTTTCAGTCCTTCCTTGAACTGAGATTCAGGGAAATACTGTTTATTTCTTCCTTCCAACATCGGCCTTCCTAAGCAAACCAAGGGCATTTAAGCATGCAAATCATGAAGAGGAAGGGCTATGGGTGTTTTGAGCTATAAACTGCAGTCTGAATCACAGAATGCTTTGGGTTGGAAGGGACCTCAAAGATCATCTGGTTCCAGCCCCCTGCCATGGGCAGAGACACCTCTCACCAGACCAGGCCGCTCAAGGCCCCATCCAACCGGGCCTTGAACACCGCCAGGGATGGGGCTCCTACAGCCTCCCTGGGCACCCTGTGCCAGGGCCTCACCACCCTCAGAGTAAAGAATTTCTTCCTAACGTCTCACCTAACCCTGCCCTCTGTCAGCTTGAAGCCATTGCCCCTTGTCCTGTCCCTGCACTCCCTGGTGACCAGTCTTCCATGGAGCTGAGAGTCCACAGGGAGGAGCGTGCTGGAAAGGTTTGTCCAGGTGACAACAAAGATGCAGAGACAAAATTGGGCAGAAGAAATAATAAAGAGTGTGTTTTAATTCACTGTGTCACAAATTATACTCCTGAGAGACTCCACACACCCAATGCTCATGCTGACTGGTACTCAGGAGGGAGAACAAGGTCACTATCGATCCCTCTCAGGATCACTTGGGATTTAGTGACCAGAGGTATGGACTGGGGTGAACTGGGGGTGTCAGTGGCTATACTGTAGACCCCCAACAGCTTCAAACTCATTCTATTGTCCACTATCTAATAATATAGAGGACTAAAATACTCCAGAAGAATTCACAGTCCAAAAATTCTTACTGTTGTCCCCAGGTGAGGATTGTTTCTGCAGCTGGTTCAGATGCAGATATGTGTACTACAGACAGTTACCAGTAAGGAAAACTCTCACCTTGATTATAGAAACTATGTACATTTTTCTGAGCACAAGTTGTTTCTGATTTCCATAGTGCAAATGATGGGGATCCACAGGCTGCCACGTGCTGGGTGCTGCACAGGCCTGTGACACAGAAGAGAGTAGACTTCTCTGTTTCTCTTACTCTCCACTGACAGACTATCTGCAAATGCTCTTAATTTTAGTTTTCACAGCAGCTTTTTTGGGGAAGTTCATGTTTCTAACATCTGAAATCAGAGAACCCCAGACTGGTGTGGGTGGCAAGTGCCCTCACACACCCCACAGTGCCCCCCCGCCCCCCGCCATGGGCAGGGATACCCCACAGCCCAAGGTGCCCCAAGCCCCATCCAACCCGGCCTTGAACCCTGCCAGGGATCAAGGGGCAACCCCAGCTTCTCTGGGCACCCTGTGCCAGGGCCTCCCTACTCCCCAGGAAGGATTTCTGCCTCCCAGCCCCTCTCCATCCCCCTCCTGCAGCTGAAGGCCATTCCCCTGGGCCTGGCCCTCCCTGCCCTGGGCACCAGCCCCTCTCCAGCTCTCCTGGAGCCCCTTGAGGGATGGGAAGGGGCTCAGAGCTCTCCTCAGAAGCAGCCTTTTCTTCTCCGGCCCTCACATCATCTCTGTGGTCTCCTCTGGATCCACACCAACAGCTCCATGTCTTTGTCATAAAAACAATAAGCTTCTTTTAAAAATTCATCCTGCATTTTGCTGCGTGTGATTCTCTTTTCATCAGCCACAACATTCCCCATCAGGTAGCTAAAAGCTGCTGATTTGAGACTAGAACTTTGATTCAGAAAACGATATATCTAATTTTGGAGAGTGCTTCCAAAGCCCCACTGCACCACTCTGAAAGTACAAAGGGTTTCAAAGTTCAGGGGCAGAGCAGGACCCAGAGGGATCAATGACCTGAGGGTAAGCACAAACAAAGCCCTCTGTGTTGTTAATGTTGTGGGTTTGGGGGTTCTTTTTGCTTAGGAACTTTAAAAGACATCCTTAAAGCTGCCACCAGTAACCTGTTGGCCTTCTGCTCCTTCTAACAACGTTCACAACATTAATCGAGCCGTTTCAATTCTCACTTTATGTGATGCAGCTCGGCTCACGCTGCTCCAGGTCTGCAGGTCTTGCAAGACCCAGGTGTGAAAAACATTTTCCAAAAATAAAGCAAAACCCAGCACCAATCAACACTCCAAAATGTGTCCTGGCAGAATTACATCAGGGAGAAGAAGGAAACTCTTGCTCAGATAAAACCACAGTCAAAAGAGTCCCACACTGCAATGATTTCCCCCAAACACATTAGCCCTTGGGAATTTAACTTTCCCTTGTACTTGGAGGTGTTGCAGGACAGTTGTTTTGAGCCCTGTTCCTCATTATATACAACCTCCATCCCATGGTCCCAGTGATGGATCAGCAGTTGACACTGCCTGGTCCAAAGCAGGGAAAAGTTGGTGGTAGTAGGTTGATGTTGGTGTCTCACAACACTGTTTGGGAAGAGTTTGCTTCTCTGCACTGCCAGTTTTACATCTTCATTGTGATTTTGGGACTCAAGCCCTTAAGTCAATTGAAACCCACACTCACATCTGCTGTTGAGGCTTTCGAATTGCATTGTTTGCCTAAAGAAGCTCACTGTGAATCAAGTGGGTTGTTTCACTTCTTTATGGCTCTCGTATCCCAGCCAACACACCGGTTTATAAAATATTCATAGCACAAACGATGAGCCAGAAAATCAGCTCACGTTGGCATTTTCACAGCCCAGCCTACAAGGGTCAAGAGGATCCCTGGGTTCATAAAAGTTGGATCTGGGAGGGAGAGCCAGGGTGGGCATCTCTGATCAATAGCTGATGGAGAAATTACTGCAGGGACCACTACAGGCTGTTCTGTTGTGAGTATGGGGCTGAGTGTGGCTCTGGAGGGTGGGCTTGATTTGGAGGCTGTGAAGGCTTGGTTACAACCCTTCCCGAGCTATTCCAAAATCCTCATTGAAGAAAAGAAAAGAAAAAGAAGAAAAAAAGGAAATAAAAGAATGACTAGTACCTTTTCTAGCAGCGCAGCTCCGCTGGCTTTTATTTATAGTCATTGGATTCAGAGTCCTGAATTAAAGAGCTGCTCAGGAAGAGGAATGTTTTTGCCCTTTCATGGATCCTTTATACACTGTGCTCAAGCTAACTCCTAACTTTCTTTTTTTTAAGCAGCTGAATGCATTTAGTGTCTCTCTGCAAAGAACCCTCTGATAGCAGCTCTGTGCAGACATTTCTATTTATCAATCTCCTTTCAGAGCGCAGATGCCAAAACTGGACCCGCTCTTACAGCCATGGCCTCAGTAACGCTACGTACAGAGTGAATATTGTTCCCTGCATTCCTATTCCCCTAGTCATGCACATGAAGACCATGCTGCCCCTTCTTCTTTCTCCTTTCTCCTTGCTCAGTATATTTGGGTTTATACAGGCAGTGTTTCCTATGGCCAGTTGGGGGGAGAAGGAGGGACTGTCACACTCAGCTATGGATTTTCCCTTCAGCTGTCTGGTGGCCACGTTTCACCACTTTAAAACATTATTTAATAATGGATAGCTTTTCCAGGAAAACCAGGTCGCTTTTTACAGTGGTCTCTTCTCATCACCATCTGATATTGGGAAGCCAGTTCACAGAATCACTGAAGTGTAGGGATTGGAAAGGGCCTCAAGGGATCATGGAGTCTGACCCCCAGTTATAGTTCTCTGAAATTAGACCACTTCCTTTATTCTACAAGATCTTCTTCATAGAAAGAGGAAAAGTCAGTGTGCTTATCTAAAAGTTTTCATCCAGTTCTGGGCTCCACGGTATAAAACAGACAGGGATATCCTGGAGAGAGTCCAGAGGAGGCTACAGAGATGATGAAGGGTCTGGAGCATCTCCCCTGTGAGGAAAGACTGAGTGAGCTGGGGCTGTTCAGCCTGGAGAGAAGAAGCCTGAGAGGGGATCTGATCAATGGGGATCAATAGCTGAAGGGTGGGACACAGGGGGACATGGGCAGCCTCTTCTCAGTGTCTGTGGGGACAGGACAAGGGGCGATGGGCTCAAGTTGGAGCACAGGGAGTTCCCCCCCAATGTGGGGAAGAACTTCTTCCCAGTGAGGGTGAGGGAGCCCTGGGACAGGCTGCCCAGGGGGTGTGGAGTCTCCTTCTCTGGAGAGATTCCAGCCCCGTCTGGACACCGCCCTGTGTGCCCTGTCCTAGGGACCCTGCTTTGGCAGGGGGTTGGACCCCATGGGCTCTGGGGGTCCCTCCCAACCCCTGTGATTCTGTGACCCTGTGTTCTTAAAATATGATCGCTAAGGATTTGTGGTGCTACTGGAAACTCGTTTCAGTGGTCATGTTTCCTTTTTAAAATAATGATTATTCCTGCATCTCTTAGAGGCACCTCCCACACAGCTTTCAGGGAATGCACAGGTCTGGCTTCCACATCTTTCAAAATATTCATTATTTTTGCCCTTTTCAACATCGCCTCATAAAAATAAATTATAGGAATTAAAATTGGGAAGGTGATGGCTTAATTTCTCAAAAGCTAAATAATCGCTCAGGCTTATGGAAATTGGGCTGTCCAAAAGGAAATGGGGAATATAAAATGTGAATTTCAGGTGGTCAGAAGGAGACCATGGTGCCGGCGGGTTTGATGTAGTCCTAAGGCTACCAGCTGGAGTCCTGTGTCCAGAGCTGGGGCCTGCAATGCAAGAAAGATGTGGGACTGTTGGAGAGGGATCAGAGGAGCCACGGAGATGATCAGAGGGCTGGAGCAGCTCCCCTACGGAGAGAGGCTGAGGGAGCTGGGCTGGTTCAGCCTGGAGAAGAGAAGGCTGTGGGGGGACCTCATTGCAGCCTCCCAGTGCCTGAAGGGAGCAGAGGAACAGGAGGGGAATCAGCTTGTTAAAGGGCAGAGACTGGCAGGACAAGGGGGCTGGAGTGAGGCTAAAGGAAGGAAGGTTTAAATTGGATATTAGGGGGAAGTTTTTTACAGAGAGAGTGGTGAGGGGCTGGAAGGGGCTGCCCAGAGAGGGGGTGGGTGCCCCATCCCTGGGGGTGTTCAAGGCCAGGTTGGCTGGGGCCCTGGGCAACCTTGTGTAGCTCCAGGCCTGGAGGTTGGTGGCCCTGCCTGTGGCAGTGGGTTGGAGCTCTGTGATCCTTGGGGTCCCTTCCAATCCATGCCATTCTATGATTCTATGATTCTAAGACCTTTGCAAAGAGCCTGCTGAGCATAAACCCAGCACAGGTGACAGGCCTCATATCTCCATCATGTACCTCATTATGTACCTCAAAAATAAGTGTTCAAAATCCATGGCAGAGAAATCCACCACAGCTTCAAGAAGTATCCTCAGGGTGCCTGGGGTGTCCCCATGGGATATTGATTAGCTTTGCACCACAGGGGAAGGCCCCCCAAGGGTGAAGGTCGATGTGGGTGCTGTGGGGTCAGTGTGGCTCAGTGGGTTTGTACCCACCACGCATGTGTCTGTTTGCAACGGGGTTTGACGTCCTTATCTTGTTTTGCCTGTTTCTGAATTGAATTAACTTGATTATTCATGAAACAAACCCATCAGTAATGCATGAGATTTATGCACCACACATTTTGCTGCCTAATAATAATAATGGCTTAAAAAATTAAACCTGACTTAGCCCGTGAAGGATGTTGTGTTGTCACTGGGATGCTTTTCCTAGCAAAATTCCCACTTTGATGCTGCCTGTGAAATCTGGTATTAGATGGAAAAAAATGAGATGCTCAGGGCAGACTCTTTGTCATCCTTGTCAGGAACGGAGGGCTGAACTCTGGGTTCTCAGAGCTCAGGGCGGTTAGATATGTGCAGCTCCTTTGCTTCTACCAAGTTGTTCAATATTCAAAACTAAGTTTGACAAAAATGTGCCAAGAAATATTACAGTGAGGGGCTTTCAAGGGAAGAAGAAAGAGGGGGGAGAAAAAAAATCCATATTGTGAAATTGCTGGTTCCTAGAATGTAAAATACTGCATCATTAAGAGAAGAGCACAGCATCTCTCCCCTACTTTCTTTTAGGTCCCAATCCATCAGACAATTCCTCTTGAGGAAAGCACGTGCCAAACTTTATGCCTGTGTTTCTGTGCCTGGCTGAATACAGATGGACTTAATCATGTGTTTGTAGGCTTTGCTCAGCAGGTTTCTTAATTAGAGAAGTTGCTTAAAAAAAAAGTAGTCCTAGGGTGATAGCTTTTCCATCCTTTCTTTAGGAACCAATGTCTTTAAAAGCAGTGATGTGCAATTGCATCTCAGCATGTTACAAAATATTAATTAAAGCCACACTCATGCAAACAATCCCTCTTTACCAATGAGCCCAAGAGCAAAGAAACCCCAAGTAAGCTGCTTGTTTAGCTGAGCACAACTTCTTTTTGTAAAGCATCTAAAAAACCAGTGGCCTGATCGTGAAATGAACGCCACAATAAATTAACTGGCCTGCTGCCTCTTTCCTACAGCACTAAGGAATGCAAACTGCATGAAGTATGCCTGACTTTCCTTGCTAAAACAGCAGGGGAAAAAATGCTGGGACTAGCTAAACACCAATCGTAGGGGGGCACGGACCACCATGGAAATGCCTCCCTGCATCCACTGTGGCTCAATGGAAAACACCAAGAGAAACACAGAATCACAGAGTCATACGGGTTGGAAGGGACCCCCAGAGCCCATGGGGTCCAACCCCCTGCCAAAGCAGGGTCCCTAGGACAGGGCACACAGGGCGGTGTCCAGATGGGGCTGGAATCTCTCCAGAGAAGGAGACTCCACACCCCCTGGGCAGCCTGTCCCAGGGCTCCCTCACCCTCACTGGGAAGAAGTTCTTCCCCACATTGGTGGGGAACTCCCTGTGCTCCAACTTGAGCCCATCGCCCCTTGTCCTGTCCCCACAGACACTGAGCAGAGGCTGCCCATGTCCCCCTCTTGGCATCTGTTTTTCCTACACCTTCAAGTGTACACCCAGTTTGGAGCCTCATGGTGCTGCATGTTCAGGACCTGCCAGCAGCAGGTTCAAAGGGATTTGTCTGCTCAAGGCTGTGAGGCCCTGGCTGAATAGTCTGGGTTTAGCAATGATTTAAAGGCGCCATTCGCCAAGTGCCCGGTGCTAAGCAGAGACAGGTTTACATGTCACTGCTTCACCCCGGGATGCTGGGGCTGTTTAGCTTGGAGAAGAGGAGGCTGAGGGAAGACCTTCTCACCACCTACAACTACCTGAAGGGAGGGTGCAGAGAGGTGGGCGATGGTCTCTTCAGCCAGGGGACAGGAGATGGGACAAGGGGCAATGGGCTCAAGCTGCCCCAGGGCAGGGTCAGCTCAGCTGGGAGGGAAAAGTTCTTCCCTGGCAGAGCTGTCAGGGCCTGGCACAGGCTGCCCAGGGAGGGGGCTGAGTCCCCAGCCCTGGGTGTGTTTAACAGAGGGGAGATGAGGTGCTCAGGGATCTGGTTTAGCACAGGACAGGGATGGTTGGACTTGATGATCTTCAAAGGTCTTTTCCAACCTTGTGATTCTGTGAAGAACTTCCTCCCAATGAGGGTGAGGGAGCCCTGGGACAGGCTGCCCAGGGGGTGCAGAGTCTCCTTCTCTGGAGAGATTCCAGCCCCGTCTGGACACAGCCCTGTGTGCCCTGTCCTAGGGACCCTGCTTTGGCAGGGGGTTGGACCTGATGAGCTCTTGAGGTCCCTTCCAACCCCTGTGATTCTGTGATTCTTCTCATTAACAGTGTTTCCTGTGCACACACACACACACACACACGTATTTTGGTAGCACCCAAACTCAAGCTATGAGTGTGTTGGAAATAGCAGCTTTATTGAACTAAGCCTATGCTTAAATTAAGGGAGTTTCATTAAAACTCCTCTCTGAATTAAACCTAAAGACTACCATCTTTCTTTGCCCTAGTTACCACTGACAACCCTTCAGCTGCCTCTCTAAAGAGAAGAGAGAAGCTGGGTACCGCTGAGGGAACAACTGAAGCTCAGAATCAGATCACTTTCCCAGATAGAAGGCAAGCAGCAGGACGTTTGCTACAAAACAGGGAATGAAAATTACTTCTAAAATCTGAATATAGGGGGAAAATAATAGATTTTCATTAAACATGTATTTTTAGAACAGAGGCAGCTTAGATTTTATTCAGTTCCTGAAAAAATTCCTCCTGAGCCTGTACAGATACATAGGCAGGGCCCCTGCTATAGCAGCCAGGAGGTACAGAAAGGAAGGTAGCATCCTTTTAATAATTCATTGAGTAGTTTCAGGTGAAATTTTGGAGACAAGAAATGACAGATCTCATGCATGTATGTTGGACAAGGTGGGAAGGGAAGGGAAGGGAAGGGAAGGGAAGGGAAGGGAAGGGAAGGGAAGGGAAGGGAAGGGAAGGGAAGGGAAGGGAAGGGAAGGGAAGGGAAGGGAAGGGAAGGGAAGGGAAGGGAAGGGAAGGGAAGGGAAGGGAAGGGAAGGGAAGGGAAGGGAAGGGAAGGGAAGGGAAGGGAAGGGAAGGGAAGGGAAGGGAAGGGAAGGGAAGGGAAGGGAAGGGAAGGGAAGGGAAGAAAGGAAGAAAGGAAGAAAGGAAGAAAGGAAGAAAGGAAGAAAGGAAGAAAGGAAGAAAGGAAGAAAGGAAGAAAGGAAGAAAGGAAGAAAGGAAGAAAGGAAGAAGAAGGGAAGGGGAAGAAAGCATAAGTAGGGTCTGTACTATCTGGTTGAAGATTGAAGGTTGAAGTAGAGACCATTGTTCCTGCCAAGTGTCAAAGGATTGCAGAGTGACTCTCCATTCACATCAAGGCTTTTTCTGTGGCTGCAGCATCTCTGCACAAGCCATCATGCAGACAGTGAGGCTGCAACCCTGCCCCAGGCACAGAGATGGAGCATTTTGAGAGCCCCTGGCATTAGGAGCAAGGACAGCTGCAGCAAAAAGGCTCCTGACAGTCTCAATCTAGATGATAGGATTTATTTTGCTGATTAAATACAGGGACAGCATTGTTTTGCTTCCTTGCAATAACGAATTAACAGTGCTGACCCACCTACACCCCTTCTGTATGGACCATAGTGAGCTTCAGTCTCCAAAAAGTCCTAATTTCTTTACTGCTCAGAACCCTTGGCTCCTGCACTCTGTATCTTGTGAATTTGGGAGGCTTCACAGTCAGAAAAAGGGAATACATAGTAAAATATATCCAAACCCACTGTTTGTTTAGGGAATTTTGACACAGATTTGTGTTTCTCAAGTGATCTGGCACGAGGAGAAGGAAGAAGGAAGAGCACGTTGGAGGCTGGGGAAAACAAATAGACAAAAGGCACAGAGGAATAATATCTGCATTTATCCCTGCTGGGAGCGTCAAAACAGTTTTAGTTTTATCCAAAGGAGTGTTTTGGAGATTATCAAAACATTTCATCCTTATTGACACATTTTAGCTTTATCAGAACGAGGGAGCTGAAGTGATTCATCTCAATGAGTTTCTTTAGAAAATGATGTCAGAACTGACATGTTCCCTCAAAACATTTTGATCTTTATTGAACAATACAGTTTAAATACAAAAGCTCTCAGAGGGGAAAACAATTTGCCCAGCTTTCCTTGGAATATAAACTCCTGTGTTTTCCCCCTTCTGCACCCACCTCCAGGGGTGTTCCTGCCCAACCCACTGCATGGATGAAGCATCTGGAAGCAAAGGGCTGGTGGTTTGATGTCCTGTTCACACCACAGAGCACTGTCTGGGTGTACTCCATCTCCTTCTGCCTCCAAAACAGCAACCTGTGGGTTGCCTGGATTAAGATCAGAGTTGCTTTATCACGCAGGGTACCTAACATGGTGCTAACACACCAGCACCAGCCCTCTGTGGAACCAGTGAGAGCTGCACGAGTGTGGATCGACTTGATCTCCAGCCTTGAGTCTTCAGCACGCACAGGCTCTTGTCCCACCAGGTTGCAGTGCCAGAGGTGATGTGGATAATCCCAGTCTCGTGGTGGGCATTCTCAAATCCCTGTTCCCCAGAGAGGCATGGCCATCCCAATGGCTGGTTTAGGTCTGACAACTGATTTAGTGCCCCAGATCAACAGATTTTACTCACTCCTTGGAGGTTTCTTGTGGCAATGGGTAGACTTGCAGTGGTGGGTTGCTTTATCTAAAAGAGCCCCCCAGATAAGTAAGGTGAGGGGCCATGGGAGATTTCAAGGTCCCACTTGTCTTGGTGTGACAGAAGTGTTAGGGTTGCCCATGGGGATGTGCAAGTGTTTGCACTGCTCTGGGTGTGCAATCACACCCCAGACAGCCCTGAGGTGCCACAACTGCTGCTCTTCTCATAGCAGAAACTCCCAGGTTTGGCCCCAAAGATGGCTCTTCACCAGGTGAGCAACATTTTGAGGAGCAAAATGGATTTCCTCCTCAAGGGGGAACTGTTAAGCTGTTTCAGAGACCAAACCCCAAGGAGGGATCAGCTCTCTCTGAGAGACTACTGGGGGCATCTTTTATTTTAAAAAAAAGAGTAGTGCTAACAGATGCTGGAAGCTAAAAAAAGCAATAAAACCCCAGAACAACCCAACAAGGCCAAAATGGGATACAACACATCCAGCTCCTGTGAGGAATGTTCAGTGCTTTTCTCCATGCTCTCTCTCCTACCACAGCTTGAGAAGGACCCTCTCCTCCTAGATTTCAGCAGCACCAACTTCACTCTTGGGGCACAAGGACAGAAGTATAAAACGTGAACAAAAGATGAGTGTGGACTTACAGCACAACCTGCTTGTCACATTCCCATTCCTAGTCCTCATTTCTGCTGAATTCCTTGGCATCTGGTGCCAGCAAGATGCAATGATTTCCATTTTCTATGGGTGGTACCAATGGGGACAGGGGAAGGTATATGTAGCAGAAAAGAATAAGACTTTTCTCCTTTGTTCCCCAAAACAGAAAAGGCTCTTCATGATCCAGTCCAAAACCCTGTGCAATTTCTCTGATGCCAGCCAGAAAACCCCACCATCTGATGGATCTCTTTGCATGCCTGACCTGAATTCCATCTGAAAGTGCTGGATGTGCTTTCCTTTGAAGCTGCTCCCTGTAAAACAAGGAAAGAAACAAATTCATTCACCAATCTGTGATCTCTTTAAGGCTATGAATTCAAAAGGTGCTTCCACACATTGTGGAAGCCATCCTATGTGAGTGAGAAATACCTGCACATCCCTCAGGACTGAAGAAAACCAGCCCACCAAAATAAAAAAAAAACCCACCCTGCTTCTCTTTTGTGCCATTTAGGCTGTCCTAAGTGACACATCAGCATTTATCAGGCATATGCAGCTTATAAAAGAACTTCTGCAAAACTGGGGTGGAAGTTAAGAATATTTTATTACTATTTTTTTTTGCCAGATGTTTTCCAGCCTCCCTCTGACCCCAAATTCATAAGAAGATTATCTTCCAAGCCTAGCATGGGTTAGGGAAGAAGAGCCTATTGATATTGTATTCAATTCCATAGCCTTGAAATGAGGTTGAAACAAACTGCCCTAGATGCTCTGCTCTTAAACAGTCTGCGTGTCTCCTGAATCTAAAGATGATGTTGTCAGGGAGAGATGCAGTATAGTCACCATGACTGTTTTGATGAGGGAGGAGTGGAGGGGAAACAAGGTTTACCCCACCTGGAATATTGTTCCCCACCTGGAGTGTTGTGTCCAGTTCTGGGCTCCATGGTATAAAAAAGTCAGGGATCTCCTGGAGAGAGTCCAGAGGGGCTACAGAGATGATGAAGGGCCTGGAGAATCTCCCCTGTGAGGAAAGGCTGAGTGAGCTGGGGTTGTTCAGCCTGGAGAGAAAAAGGTTAAGAGGGGATCTTATTAATGTTTATAAATATCTCAAGTGTGGGACACAAGGGGAAAGGGCCAGCCTGTTTTCTATGGACTGTGGGGACAAGACAAGGGCCGATGGGCACAAGTTGGAGCACAGGGAGTTCCCCACCAATCTGGGGGAAGGACTTCTTCCCAGTGAGGGTGAGGGAGCCCTGGGACAGGCTGCCCAGGGGGTGTGGAGTCTCCTTCTCTGGAGAGATTCCAGCCCCATCTGGACACCACCCTGTGTGACCTGTCCTAGGGACCCTGCTTTGGCAGGGGGTTGGACCTGATGATCTCTTGAGGTCCCTTCCAACCCCTTCAGCTCTGTGATTCTGTGATTCTGTGCATGGCTGAGAGGAGTTGAATCTTACAAACCCCTTTCCTGCTCTCCAGGGAGATGACCAGTGTAGATGTTAAAGGGTGGGGGGCTTGCACTGAAGCAGGCAGCACCTTGGTCTCCCTGTGACAAGAGCAAGTTGAGTCCAAGTTTTCAGCGTGAATCAGGTGGAGCAGAAACTCACCACCACGTTTCCCGTACATCAGCGAATGCATCAGCTGCCAGGCTATCGCCTGTCCTCGCCTCACACCTGGAACTTGTCAAAACTCATATGTTCCTGGAAAAGGCTCTGGCTTTGGCAGACACTATCCACTGCAAAAGATGCTTTTGAAAACTCCCGTCGAGCCCTATTTATAACCCAAACCCACTTGCATGGGGGTTGAGCTCGGCTGCTAACGCAGGGATTCAAATGAGAAATCACCAGGTTAGCGGTTTAGGGCTGCAATTTTTTTTTTAATCTCTCACAAAATGCCTCTTTCTCCAGTTCTGCTGCTCGTTTCTGTCAGGTTCAAAGAGGAAGAGAGCTTTATCATTTAGAAAAGGCCAAAAAAATCGAGGCCTCTTTCTTCTTTGAATGTTAATAACCATATACTTTCCCCTCTCCCAATTACAACGCCACTGATGTCAATTAGTGCATGTCCGTTAACTAAATTCTAGCTCATTATTTGCTGCTTTCAACAGAAAGCAGAAGGATGTGCCAAAAGGCTCAGCAGCCACCCAGCTTTTGCAGCAGCGTGTGTTGCAGAGTGTGTTAGCTCCCAGCACCCCAGGAGACCAGATCTGTGTCAGGAATTACATGAGCTACATTTTCCCCCTTTGGAAGATCAGAGAGGCCATGGCCAGTACATCATTACCAGCATTATGTGTCTAAAAAACAAACTGGCTTGGAGAACCAAGGTCCAAGGACTTGGGGATACCCAGGCTGACCCGGATCTGAGCTTCTGTCTTGGCCAAGGAGCAGATCAACGCAATGGGGAGCACAAAGACCCTTCAGAGCTGTCTTCTTCCACCTGAAATGGTGCTCCAGAGAGGGAGATGGGCGTGGGGGAGGAGGGAGAGAACAGCTCTGCATGTCCTTTGGGTTGGAATATTTGAATTTGAGCTCATTGTTTTGCAAATAAAACTCGTGTTACAGTGAGAAGCTGACTCTACTAAAGGGTTTGAGACTTAAACCAAGAACTTGGGAGCTCCATACTTTGAATCCCAGAATCACAGACTCACAGAGCTGTAAGCAGGGGGGTTGGACTTGATGATCTCTGGAGGTCCCTTCCAAACCCTACAACTCTGTGATTCTAAAGTCCTACTTTGGATGCTCTCAAGCAGCAGTGTCAGTGATCATGACAGCCAAGAAATCATTGCATGTGGGAGGTACAAACACTCCTGAAGAGCATGCTTGATAGATTAAACACTATCCACTCCCTGTTTTGAATAACAATTTGATTATTCTTAGCGGTGTTTGGAAGAGAAGAATGCTTCTAATCCTGTTTAACCCTCTTTGGTTTTTGAATTAGATTCCTAAGCTTTTAGGATAATGAAAAGGCATTACTGTCATCTGGCACCGTTTCTTTCCCACCACTTTGCAGTCCCCCAGCCCTGGTGGCCTGTGAAGCTGCTCAGCATCCCCCACGATGCTGGAGACCTCAGGAACCTGTTCGGGGTGGCTGCTGTTTGGACAGTATGAAGAGGTGATCCCTCCCACAACCACCACACACTTCCAACTATGATTTCCATAAATTTTTCCCTAGGATTTGGCATTCCCAGGTTTTCGGTGCTTGAGAACTGCTCTTGTGTATCTGTTTTTCTTGAGCAGGGTGGGAAAACACATGCATGTGTACGTATATGTGTGTATGTGTGTGAGTCATAGAATCATAGAATCCCAGACTGGTCTGGGTTGGGAGGGACCCCAAGGATCACAGAGCTCCAACCTCCTGCCACAGGCAGGGACACCAACCTCCAGGCCTGGAGCTACACAAAGTTGCCCAGGGCCCCAGCCAACCTGGCCTTGAGCACCCCTAGGGATGGGGCACCCACCCCTTCTCTGGGCAGCCTGTTCCAGCCCCTCACCACTCTCTCTGTAAAAAACTTCCCCCTAATATCTAATTTAAACCTTCCCTGCTTCAGCTTCACTCCATCCCCCTTGTCCTGACAGTCTCTGCCCTTTGAACAAGCTGATTCCCCTCCAGTTTCTCTGCTCCCTTCAGGGACTGGAAGGCTGCAATGAGGTCCCCCCACAGCCTTCTCTTCTCCAGGCTGAACCAGCCCAGCTCCCTCAGCCTCTCTCCGTAGGGGAGCTGCTCCAGCCCTCTGAGCATCTCGTGGCTCCTCTGACCCCTCTCCAACAGCCCCACATCTTTCTTGTCCTGGTGCCCCAGCTCTGGACACAGGACTCCAGCTAGGGCCTCCCGAGGGCAGAGCAGAGAGGGACAATCCTCTCCCTGTCCCTGCTGCCACCCCTCTGCTGATGGAGCCCAGGCTCCCATCACCCTTCCCAGCTGCAGGAGCCACTGCTGCTCATCTGCAGTTTCTCATCTCCCATGACACCCAGGTCCTTCTCAGCAGGGCTGCTCCCCAGGAGCTCTTCTCCCAGTCTGAAAATACGTCTGGGATTCCTCCAGCCCAAGTGCAGCACCTGATACTTGGCAGAGCTGAACTTCATTAGGTTCACCAGGGGCCACCTTTCCAGCCTGTCAAGATCCCTCTGGTTGGCTTCCTTTCCTTCTGTTGTGTCAAGCTTGAGTGATTTCTTTTCCTTTTGTTTGTAGGAAAGGTAAGTGGCTCATCCCTGGGACCTTCCATCCACTTCCATTCCACTGTATCCTTCTTCCTGAGGCTGCCCAGTAGCGTTGTGCTTTCCCTCTCCCCCAAGGAAACTTAAAAACCAGTTGAAATTGAATCAGCTGCCTGAGCTTTCTTCTAGACACCATGGCTGAGTAAATAATTTACTTTGTCAGCAGGAGACACCATTGTGCCCCCAATCAATAAGGCTGCCATAGGCGAGCATCCCTCCTTATTAAATACTCCTCATCCCCTGGATTTGAGTCCCAACTCTATTTTACAAACACACATCATATACATGGATACATTAACAGTCAATACCTTTCCCCCTGTTGTTTGTTAGGTAGATTGGGAGGCACTGGGGAGTTTTAAATTTTATTCCCAGCCAGGGAGGGATTTTAATGTCATTACTCACACTGAGATCTTCTCCGCTCTACAAATAGGCCATTGATTTTAATGGGGCAACTTGTAGCGTGAGGCATTATTTAGTGTGATTAAGAGTATTATAATTTGATGGCTTCTGTTCCTTCCCATAATGGGATGTGCAGAGAGCGACAGGATAACTGGTTGTTGGTTTCCCACTGAAAGGGAGAAGGTGTGTGTGATATGGGAAGTGTAATCTGCTCTGCAGCTCTGGGAGGTATAATGGAAATGAAGGGGAAGATGGTGAGGATGGAATTTGCCTGTGTTGTGTGGCTGCTGCTGACCAACTGTGGGTCAGTGTGTGTCATTTCCAGAGTTGGGGAAATTTCTGGACTTTTTCCATATTTGTCTCTCCTGTAGGAAGTTTCCTCATTCCTGGTTTGGCCATAGTCCCCAGGGCTTGGGGGTTCTTGGCGTACAATAAATCTCTCCCAGCTCTAAATGATCAAAGTGAAGAGCTCCCCAGGGGTCTTTCAGTAGAGACCTCTCACAAAGCTGTGTCCATCAGCCAAAGGCTGTGGGGAACCTTGTCACCCTGAATGCCCCTTCCTACCCCAGACATCATGGAATTGGTGTTCCCTGTCCTAGATGGAGAGAAATCTATTGCTTGGGAATGTCACACATCGGATGCTTGGGCTCTTCTTCGAGTTGCCCAAATGCAGGGGACCATAAGAAGCACTTAGACCTCACAGAATCACACACACACAAGGTTGGAAAAGACCTTTGAAGATCATCAAGTCCAACCATTCCCATCCTCTGCTAAACCATATCCCTAAGTACCTCATCAACCCTTTCTTTGAACACCTCCTCCTTCTTCCCCACCGCTCCCACTACTGTGATGTCCCCAGCACATCTGTGGACATCAGGAAACACAGATTTCATTTGGGAAGGATAGAGATAATGTTTTTGCTCAGGTTTGTTTCATCCATAGCATCATCATTCCTCTCACAGAGGAAAACCTGCAGCATGAGAGAGCAGGGAAAGGTACAAATGCCCTTTTCAATGGCAGTTTTTGATGCAATTTCCCTGTGCTTATGGGTCAAAACCCACGGAAAGGATTAGCATTGTGGCAGCAGGTGGCCTATTTCATTAGAAGAAGCTTTTCTCCTAATAGGAAGAATGGGCAAATCTATCTTTCTGTATAAATCTGGGAGATTTACACAGTGATTCAACAAGTTCAATTCATTTGTCTATGTCTTAATCAACTTTTCAAAATACAGGGTTGGAGGGTGATATCTATGGGTAGCTCCATCTGGTTTTTCTCCAAGGGAGTTATATTTTGAAGTGTTTTTCCCCTTTCCTCCTGATTTTATTGCCTTTGTTCTGGCTAAGGATTCTGATTTTGGGGAGGGCACCCACAGTGAGTATTTTTACAGAAAGAGCTCAGATGAGTCATTTACTCCATCCATAGAAAAGATGGCAAAAAAAAAATTAAAATAATGGAACTTTCAGTGCCTAATTACAGAGATTTTAAAATCAAGGCTTTCAAATAGTATGTAATAACTCATCTGGCTGCTAATATGACAAAAAAAATCTGCTAGATAAAGAACAAATAGAAGGACTGGGAATATTTCGGGTAGTTTAATGATGAATTAAGGAATTATCATTGTTCTTCCTGGGGATTTTAATTTGAAGTGAAGAACATTAAATGCCCCTGTTTCTTGCCTCATTTAACGCTACCAGGGGTAGTCTGCTCACTTGTTTTCTGGATGTGTTCCCTCCAGTACAACCTATCATGTTAATTGTATTCTCACATTTTATTACATTCCTTCCCCCAGGGAGGGGGGAGGAAAAAAAGAAAGCCTCCCTTGGAGAGATCAGATGCTCTCCCCTGAGAGATGTTCTTCCCAGAAGAACTCTTGTTGTCCTCACCTGGCTGCTGGGCTCCCCCAGGGCAGCCTCCCCAAAGAAAGCAGTAATCACCAGTGAAAACTCCTTCCCTGAAACCAAAGGGACAGCAGCCAGTGCCACCTGGCTATGTGTGTGTGGAGGGATCTATGTTAGAACTTGTTTTATTGTCCATGGTTAAAGCAAGGGAGGGTCAGCTTGCACCCATCCTCTCTGGGCAGCAGGATCTGCAGCACCTTCTGGGTTGGGCATTGTAGGTGCCGGGTTTCATCTCATTCCCATGTCCAACCCAGAGTGCCTACTCTGGGGTGGCACTGATGGGATGGCATTTTGGTACCTGTGGGACTGGCTCCTTCCATCCCATGACCAGACAGCACCTTTGAGACAATGGGGCCGTTTTCATGTAGACACTAATTAGCAGTAAAACACAGTGGTGTCCTTCATGCCTCCCCAGGTTTGCTATCAGGTTTGGAAGGTGTTACTCATTTTACTGCTAGCCTATACATCAGCCTGCGTTGCCTCAAACAAGTCTTGATGGGCTTGGCTTGAATTTCTAATCCATAATGAAGTCTGGAGTTGAGCTAATTAAACATGAGCTGTGGTTTCATTTCAAAGCTGAGCACTGGTTGTCCTCAGATGAACCGTGGGGAAGGCCCACATTCAACACAACACTCAAACATACACCTTGAAGGACCAAACCAGGTGTCCACAAACGTACCCAGAGTGGTGGTAGCTCTGCAGGGCAGGAGGGCTGATCGCTGCAAGCACCAGCTACTTATGCAATGGCATTTTTGATGGGCCAACACTTCTGTGGTCTGATCCTGTCTGATTCACTGGGATTTTCTAGGTTTCTTCTTTGAATAAAGGACAGCAAGATCAAACCAGCTCCTCAGAGGCTTCCTGCATCCTGGCAGCTTCTTGCAGGTGAAGAGCAGGATTTTGCTCACTAATTAAGGAGACAAGATGAAGCCCTTTCTCTTTCTCCAAGGAATCAGGCTCTGTGCAGGCTGCAAGGGGGTCAGCAGCTTGCTGGGAGACACATGGTGGGCATGGAGCAGTGCAGAGATTTGAATTCCTTCATGGCCATCCCTTGCTCACTGCTCTCCTCTCCAGGAGGAAGAGACCATCACTGTTGGGGTTCCACCTCCCAGGACCCCAGGGTAGGGAGGCTGATCATCAAGTCCAACTGTCCCTGTCCTGTGCTAAACCAGCTCCCTGAGCACCTCATCTCCCCTCTGTTAAACACACCCAGGGGTGGGGACTCAGCCCCCTCCCTGGGCAGCCTGTGCCACAGCCCCACAACTCTGCCAGGGAAGAACTTTTCCCTCCCAGCTGAGCTGACCCTGCCCTGGGGCAGCTTGAGCCCATTGCCCCTTGTCCCATCTCCTGTCCCCTGGCTGAAGAGACCATCACCCACCTCTCTGCACCCTCCTGGCAGGGCAGGGGAGGTGGGGAGAAGGTCTCCCCTCAGCCTCCTCTTCTCCAGGCTCAACATCCCCAGCTCCCTCAGCTGCTCCTCAGAGGATTTGCCCTCCAGCCCCTTCACTTGCTTTATTTCAGCAAGACAAGTGCTAGATTTTGACTCTTCCTCTGGAAGCACCTCACCGTGACCCTTGTCACCCACCAGCTGTGCCCAGATAAATCTATCTTTTAAGCGCTATCAAACACTCTGCTGCTTGCTAAAGACAGGAGAGACATTTTACAAACACTTTTGCCAAAGCACTGGTGGAACACCACCAGCACACGCTGCAAACACAGCTCACATCCAGCTTCATTGGGTCAGGTTTGAGTAGAGCTGAGACCTTTCTGACCCAGGCAGAGCAAACCACCCCAGCCTTGGAGTATGCACACCTTTACCTGGGTCTATGTTTAGTTTTCTATTAGCTTTCACTATTTCTAAATGCTGAGATGACACCTGCTGAAGGAATACCAGGTTCCCCCACCTCACACACACCCCTGCTTTACAAAACCTCCAGAAATCCTTTTTTATTTCCTTTTCACAATAAAAAAGAGTCAGAAAGAAGTTTCAGAATGACTCTTGGTAATTTGCTGCTTGGTGTCCTGCCCACATAGATGGACCCTTCTCCCTGGAATTAAAAAAATTATATATATATATATATATATATATATATAAACACTTTATGTATAAGTGTTTTATATATATATATATTATATTTTATGTTTTAAAACATAAATGTTTTAAGATTTATATGTTATATATATATGTTATATATATACACACATATATATGTTTATATACATATAAAAGTGTGTATATATATATATAAGTTTTTATATATATATATGTGTGTGTGTGTGTTTCTCACCACAATTTGACTTCTGTTCACCAGCTACCTAAAGGGTTGGGGGGGACAAACTTCATCCCTGTCCAGAAACTCAGCACCTCTGGCTGTTTTCTTCCTCTAAGAGGCAGCCTTGAAATAGTAAGAGATGTAAGAGAAGTGGGGAATCCCAATTTACAGGTTCTTTCTTTCTATTTTTTTTAAGCAGATGAGTCATTTGTCTGTTTTGGCAATTAATTAATCCACATGAACAGCAGGCTTGGCTGTTTGTAACCAACCTACCCCTAGAAAGAGAGATCTAATGGGGTTACAAAGCATTTAAAGCTGAAGTTCTGAATGAGAAGAGAAAACCCCACACTATTTTCTTTGCTGTTTGAAGGAAAGATGATTCAGAAAAAGAAAAGAAAATCCACAAACCACACAAAAACTCTGAAAGGCTTCAAAAAAACCCTGTTTCTCTTTTCCTCCCCTCAAAAATGAAGTTTTTATTGCTTTTTTTGGTCAAGCCTAAGGCAGGTTTTGCTATTTGAAAACAAACTGCCATCAGCCTCCAGCAAATACGACTCACAATCTCTGCTTTCTTCAAGCCAGCTAGGATTTTTTTTCTTCTGCTTTCGTAAATATTTATTTCCCCTAACCAAGCAAGAAATCCAGTAGGATTCATTTGATTAACCAGACAGTTCTGTACCATCCACTGCAGAACGTCAAGGGGAATTTGTAACCAGGCAGATGACAGGAGAGGGGCTCAGATCCCTCAGAGGGCTGAGGCTGGTGAGATTTGATCACCTTGCGCTGGGCTGTGCAGGTACCTTTACAAACCCTTTGGGGAGTGATGCTCCTGCCCCTTTGGGACTGTGGGTGACATGTCATATTTATCATACGTGCAGGAGGCTTCTCTGTCTTTCCAGAAAGCTTTCCCTAGCTAGGAAGTGATGTTCAACTTTGCTATCAATAAAAGTTTTTGAGCTCCCCAGTGATGAGGAGCAGATCCAGGAGGGCATGAAGGTACCAGGGAAGAGAAAGTGGAGGATGCAGTCAGAGCAGTGGGAAAAGGATGTGCTTTCAAATGGGTGGATGTGGTTTTCATGTGGCTTCTGAAATCCATTGCTCCAAAGCAACGTCAAACGTGTAATCTCAGCAGGGCAGGTGAGGCTGTGGGCTTACTCCATGTAGGTTGGCATGGTTAGGGTTAAACTGTGCTTGTAGACCCCCAGGTCTGTCAAGCCCACATCTGTGCATGATGACATTAGGTGTCAGGGCCAGGTTGGATGGGGCCCTGGGCAGCCTTGTGTAGCTCCAGGCCTGGAGGTTGGTGTCCCTGCCTGTGGCAGGGGGGTTGGAGCTCTGTGATCCTTGGGGTCCCTCCCAACCCAGACCATTCTATGACTCTATGACTCCCACCAAGCATGGATTCGGATTGTCTTCTCCCTGACAGCTCTGTGCACACAGGCCATCTTCAGTGACTGATTTCCACCACTGCTGGATCTGGCCCCAGAAGACTTCCAGGAAAACCTGTAAGCAGCAGCCAGTCCCTCCCATGGGCACTCACATGGACGCAGAGAAGGGACAAGTGCTCCTGGTGTGTCAGATGCCAGCAATGGAGAGTCCTTTCCAACAGTTAGAGGTCAGGTTGTGCCAAGAAAAGGTGTTTTCTCTCCTGTTCTTCACGGATTCACAAGAGTTCCTGCTCATAACAGCTGATTCCCAAGAGCAGCCAGCAAAGCGTTGTGTCAGCTGCAGCCACACAATGCTGCCAGGGACAGCAGCTTCACCAGTGACCCTGGCTACACCTGAGCCTGACAGTGTACTGCCTGTCTGGGCTGACATCCCTGCATGGTGCTCAAGTTTCACACAGTTTTACCCTGCCTTAGCCATCCAGATGGCAGATGGATGGGAAGGAGGACAGAGTTCTCACATCCTACTATTGTTGTAGACCAAAATGCCCTTTCCTTAGTGTGTAGACCTTGACATACCAAGAAGCAACTCTGGACAGAGGCAAAAACCACAACCCACTTCTACAACCAGTTTGGAAATGGTCTGTAAATACTTTCAAAAAGAGCAAATGTAAACCATGGGTGAGCTTCTGCCTTACAACCTCCTGTCCCTGATTCCTAGGAGCCTAATAAGTGCTACAGAGATGCCCAGGGCAGTGAATGGCTCCAGACACCTGCACCCACGTTAACTCCAACTAGCAGCTCCGCACCGGTATGTGGAAGAACTTCTTGCCAGTGAGGGTGAGGGAGCCCTGGGACAGGCTGCCCAGGGGGTGTGGAGTCTCCTTCTCTGGAGAGATTCCAGCCCTGTCTGGACACCGCCCTGTGTGCCCTGTCCTAGGGACCCTGCTTTGGCAGGGGGTTGGACCCCATGGGCTCTGGAGGGCCCTTCCAACCCCTGTGATTCTGTGATTCTGTGATCTCACATCACAGTCTCCTAGTTTGACTTCTGAGATTGTCCTGGTCAGGTTATGTCACAGGCAGGTAATTCAGCTCAGCTCAGGATCACCAAAGCCATGTTTGGTTTGCCAGCTCCAGGCAATTACTTTGCCAGTTGGGTGAAATGATGCCCTGGTTTTCTGATGCATCGGAACAGCTCCTTAGGCAGAGTCAGTTGAGTGGTCCTAGCCAGCTCCTTTAGACAGAATCACAGAATCACAGAATCACAGGGGTTGGAAGGGACCCCCAGAGCCCATGGGGTCCAACCCCCTGCCAAAGCAGGGTCCCTAGGACAGGGCACACAGGGCGGTGTCCAGACAGGGCTGGAATCTCTCCAGAGAAGGAGACTCCACACCCCCTGGGCAGCCCAAGATGGAAACAAAACCTTCCTTGAGGAAGGTAGCCATTACATAAGATGTCAAAAATTTGGAAATTTTATATATCTTCAGACTTCTGGAAGCTCAGCTGAAGGTGACACCAACCCAGGGAATATTAAGAACCAGCAATGTGTGGCATGCTCTGTAAGTCAATCAGATTTATGCAAATTCACACTCTTGCACAGCAGGTTTTGCTCATCTGCTCTGCCCTTTCCTCACAGACACACCTTGCACTTTGCACCTTGCACATCCTCCTTTAGCCAAGCAAGAACAATCTTCTCTGTGGCACCTCTGACACCCTCCACTTGGCTCCAGCCCCTCTTGGTGCTTTTTATTCCACCACTTGTTTCATTAATCAGTTTTTTTCCCAATTTCTGTGGCACACTCTTCTCCTGGCCAGTGTTTCTCATGGCTTTCTATTCGTGAAGCATGGTGCCTGTGGACCTGCTGGAGGTACAGCACATCAAAGGCAGGGCAGGGACTGAAGCAGGTCAGTTCCCTCTCTGTAGATCAAAATCTAATAAAAACAGACCAAAAAAACCCCCCTAATTGCATTTTCCACGGGCTTTTCTTTCAGGACCACAGTCAATAGTGTGACAATAAAGTTGATCCCAGAATAAACCTGGATTATCACCTATGTTTGGTTTGTTTGATAAATGACTCATCAAACTCTTGATAATCCCAGCAGGACACTTGGATTTGTGCAGGACTGCAAACAGAATGGGAAGTTCAATGTTTATTTGGATAAATGCCCATTAATTTCTCCCCCCCCCCCTCCCCTTTTTCTCCTCCTTCAAAGACTTCTCCATCCAGCCCTTAGAAAATCAAAGAGCTTTTTCTCTCTTTGTTTCTCTCCCTTTCTCACACAGTTCAGTGCCTTTGCTAACACATGGCTGCCAGAGCTGAGTTAATTTTAAACAGAAAGCACTGTAATGATGTAGGTCATTGGGTCACCCACAAAGATCATCTCCATTGGCTCAGCTACACCTTGTACATGCTGATGAGAGCTCTGGATCATGTCCTGGCTGAGATCCTGTGGCACCCCACACCTCTGAGACAGCAAAAGGGCCCCACTCTCACTTTGTTGATAACTCAAAGCAGTGTATGTGTTTGAGGCCAGAACCAAGGCACCCCAGCCTGGACCAGCCACCGCTATGGCTCGGTGTAACATCACCAGTCTGTCCTAAGGAACCTGCTTTGGCAGGGGGAGTTGGACTTGATGATCTTTTGAGGTCCCTTCCAACCCCTACAATCCTGTGATTCTGTGGTCACCCAAAAGGCTGATGCACTTGGTGCAAGGCAGGAGCCAGACCCCCAGTGCAGGGGCTTTTTGGATGGGGATGGAGGTACAGAGAGGATTGGGCATTGCCACTGCTGCAGTTGTGAGGTGCACAGAGCCTTGCTCAGTGGCTGCAAGGGAAACCAGGACAGCCACAGCTACGTTTGAGACTGATCCTGACACCTCATTTCTGATTTGGGTGACAGAGCACTGGAATAGGCTGCCAAGGAGGGTTGTATCTCAGTAGCTTCTGCAGTAGTTGCAATAGTTTCTGAAATGCTTTCAGCAGCATTCCCAACAGTTTGTGCACAGGAGGGCAGGGAGCATCTGGGGAGATGCATCTGCTTTGCACTCACCTGCCCACTGGAGAGGCACAGGCAGGTTTGCTGTGGACTCTCTTTATAGGACACCACGGAGACTCTCAGTCCCATAACAACCCCAGAGCATCAGCTCAAGCCTGCCTGGGTCTGCCATCCTGCCTCAAACCGCTTGCTGAGCTCCATCCTCTGGTACACTGGCCCATGCCTGACTGCAGATGGTCACCTGGAAGACAGTGGGACCACCTGGGTTTCCAGGAGAAGCTGAAGAGCTGCCTCTTGAGAGCGTACAAGTGTCTGGAGGACAGCTGCTTACCCATTCTGAGAGAGGGCTGTCCAGCTGTCCTTCCAGCAGATGACTCCTGTGAGGGAGGAACCATTTCCACTGTTTTATTTTGTTTCTTAATCAGTTGCCTACGTGGACCTGAATGGTTCAGTCTGCCTCTGTTGGTAATGGAATTGAATCTGCAGTTTGATGGTGGCTGTAGATCAATACATACTTCCCCTGAAAGCAGCAAGAGATTGCTTGTGGAAGGTAACGAGATTAGTTAAGAAGTTAAATACCATTACAGCTGGAATTGTGGCAAATCGTTTGTGCCATGGTCTCCTGATTAGCCTGATTGCTCAAACTGCCACAATCCATAGCCACGCTCCCCCTGCATCCTCTGGTATGGCAGGTCTTCCTCAGCTGGCACAGTGGGACTGCTGTCCCCTTTGACTCTGCCCTGAGGAAGCCTGCCAAGAAATTGTTGTGTCCAAACCTCTTTGTGAACAGAGGAAACTCTCTCTGCAGCCTTGCTCCTGCCCTGATGGTACATGATGCCCTTCTAGATGGGTTCAGACCAGTTTGAGGTCCGAATGGCGTTTCCTCAGCCAGTCACAGTGAATATGCCAAAGGTCTCCTTGCCATCACTAAAGCCAGATTTTGTTTGAACTGAGCTTGTTCTTTCAAACATTAAGGAATGAAGCAGGTTAAAAGGGGGATAGGCAATGTCAGGGTGCCCCCATCGCTCCTCAATGCAAGTAGTGATGCAGAGGTGTCTATACTCCCTCTGGAAGGGAGCTTATAGGCAGGAGGGGATTCGACTTTTTAAAAGAGCAGATAATGGCAGGACAAGGGGGATGGACTAAAGCTAAAGGAGGGAAGGTTTAGATTAGACATTAGGGGGAAGTTTTTTACAGAGAGAGTGGTGAGGTGCTGGAACAGGCTGCCCAGAGAGGTAGTGGATTCCCCGTCCCTGGAGGTGTTCAAGGCCAGGTTGGATGGGGCCCTGGGCAGCCTTGTGTAGCTTCAGGCCTGGAGGTTGGTGTCCCTGCCTGTGGCAGGGGGGGTTGGAGCTCTATGATCCTTGGGGTCCCTTCCAACCCAGACCATTCTATGATTCTATGATTCTATGATATGGACTAAACACGTCCCCCTGAGGGGCTGCCTCTCCCTGGCTCTTTCCTTGGTGTCCCTCCCTGTTTTCCCTGCTGTTTCCCAACAGCAGCTTGGTTTTCTCTTTTCAGCCAAAACCCCCCATGGGCTGCACAGCAGATGTTTGGCAGGGAGGTCGGTCACCCCGCTGTGGCTCCCCAGCAGGCAGCTGATCATAGCCATGATCACCAGCAGCTCTGACCTGGGGATTTGTCCCCTCCATGGAAAGGTAGAGCCACTTCTGGCTTACAGCCCACGCTGAGCAGCCTTCTCCATTATAAACCACTCAGGGGGCATGTGAGTGAGCTGGCACCGCAAGGAGACAGCGTGATGGATAACCCAGCAGCTGCAAGATCACACCATTAGTGATCTCAGGCTCTTTTGACATGGGGAGCTGACATCCCCATAAATACTGCTGGGGCTGGTGCCCAGGGCTCTGTGTTTATCTGAGCTGGCTTGCTCTTCAAGTATTCATCTGCTTCTCTTTCCTCATGCAGGAACCAAACCAGCAAGTGCTTTTAGGCTCAAGTCTTTGCACGCCTGTGGGTCTGCTGGAGCCAAAGAGCCCTTCAGCTCTGCCTAGAATTTCACAGGTCAGTGAGTGGAAGCTCTGAGAGAAGTCAAAAGAGGAAACAAAACCACCACAGAACCAACAAACAAAACCAAACCAAATTACTCATGGGGTACTTTTGTTCCCGAGCTGTCACAGTTGACTGGTACAAGGGATGTTGAGGAATGCAAATCCCTGTCTTGCAGAACCAAAAGGAGATGGTTTGAGGGGAGGGGGAATGATGTTTCCAGGTGGCTCTGGAGCCTGGGACCAGCTTTTGCTTCTCTAGATAACTGGCAATCCCCTGCTCCAGGCACTCAGGCTGATTTTCTGAGGTCTCTGGTTCACGGGTTAAATCAGCAGGTTTAGGAAATGACACAAACCCAGCAGTGTGGCCCAGGAGGCTGTTTTTATTCCACTCTCTTCTGAAAAATGAAGCCCACGTGGTTTTTCCCTGAAACTGAATATTCAAGGCTGCGTTTCTCTGATGTTACCACAGAAGAGTTATAAACCTGTTTCCTGGATATCATCAAGACAAAGCACTTCCCTGCTGCTGGACCAAACGTTTCCTCACTCATGGAAAAGCCTGGCAGCTGATACAATCCCACAGCCAGTTTAGCTTTGGAGAGCCCTGAAGAGGACGGGCTGAGGAGAGACCTTATCACCACCTACAACTACCTGAAGGGGGGTTGTAGAGAGGTGGGGGTCTCTTCAGCCAGGGGACAGGAGATGGGACAAGGGGCAATGGGCTCAAGCTGCCCCAGGGCAGGGTCAGCTCAGCTGGGAGGGAAAAGTTCTTCCCTGGCAGAGTTGTGGGGCTGTGGCACAGGCTGCCCAGGGAGGGGGCTGAGTCCCCACCCCTGGGTGTGTTTAACAGAGGGGAGATGAGGTGCTCAGGGATCTGGTTTAGCTTAGGATGGGAATGGTTGGACTTGATGATCTTCAAGGTCTTTTCCAACCTGGTGAGTCTGTGATTCTGTGATGCTGTGAAGTTCTGCTGCCCAGGTCCTGTATCACGGTGCAGGTTCCACTGTGCTTCCCTGGGTGTCCTGTGAGCCCCACCAATTTCACCTGCGATTGGATTTTGGAGATGTGTTGAACAGAATCCACTTTCAGAGCTCATTTATTCACCATGAGTTTCGTGTCACCAAATGCCAATAATCTGTTTTGAATTATAAAGGCTGAATCTCCCAGTACACTTGTTACTCCAGGTAGAACAGACCTCAGTGAGAGCATCTTGCCTCCCAGACATTGTTTTCCTTCTCCTAACCCAGTAAATCATCTGTTGTGAGCTTAAACCACTTCCTGGGCTTAGAGTTATAATCTTTTATTGACTGAAGCACTACTAGCAGTTCTTAGGATGGTAATAAATATGTGCTTTCTCCATCGGCTCTAATTTATTGCAGAAAGTATAAACCTCAGGTCACCAACCAAATCTCAGACCCATGAGCAGTTATTGGGGGTGTTGAGTCCAAAATATTAATGTGGGTGGGCTGCAGTTCTGGGGACAGAAGCTGTATCAGGCTCCTTTGCAGATGATGGCTCAGAAGGATGCAACCCAGCTCACTTCCCTGCAGAGGCATTGACAATGTGGCTTCAGTACCCCAAATGTTCGAACACTCTATGGCTGAATTAAGCAATCAGTTTAAAATAATCTAAGCTGAGCTATTTATCACAGAATCACAGAGCTGTAGGGGTTGGAAGAGGCCTCCAGAGCCCATGGGGTCCAACCCCCTGCCAAAGCAGGGTCCCTAGGACAGGGCACACAGGGCGGTGTCCAGACGGGGCTGGAATCTCTCCAGAGAAGGAGACTCCACACCCCCTGGGCAGCCTGTCCCAGGGCTCCCTCACCCTCACTGGGAAGAAGTTCTCTGCAAATGACACACAGATTTCCAGAGGTCCCTACAAAAAGCCAAGGTCAGATGTCCCACATGGGGACAGTTTGATCAGACCAATGGGCCAGATGACTCTGGAGGAGGAAGGGAAGGGAGGGAAGGAGAGGCAGGAGGGAGTGAGAAGGAAGGAAGGAAGGAAGGAAGGAAGGAAGGAAGGAAGGAAGGAAGGAAGGAAGGAAGGAAGGAAGGAAGGAAGGAAGGAAGGAAGGAAGGAAGGAAGGAAGGAAGGAAGGAAGGAAGGAAGGAAGGAAGGAAGGAAGGAAGGAAGGAAGGAAGGAAGGAAGGAAGGAAGGAAGGAAGGAAGGAAGGAAGGAAGGAAGGAAGGAAGGAAGGAAGGAAGGAAGGAAGGAAGGAAGGAAGGAAGGAAGGAAGGAAGGAAGGAAGGAAGGAAGGAAGGAAGGAAGGAAGGAAGGAAGGAAGGAAGGCAGTTGGGCTGTGTCAATTAAGTGTCTCACAGGTGTTTTTTCTGGTTTTGGTTTTTTCTCCCCACCTCTCCTGGCTCCTTTCAGACTGTCTCAACAAGACACTGTGCAGCCCCATCTGCAAAGTGCTCCTGAGGCAGAGGATGTGGCTGCTGGAGAAGGTCCTGCTGCTGCTGGCAGGAGTGAGTGATGCAGCATTATTTCCCCATCTTCTGGAAAAATACATTTCTCTGTGGGCAGAAGCACAGACCGGAGTTCTGTCTCCCCAGGGCATTTCAGAAGGCATCAAACACTGTTAAACCTCAAGGCTATTTAAGCAAATACCAGAGAAATAATTGCTGGCAATTCCCTGACAGCTTGCAGCCAGCTTCCCATGAAGTTCTGCAGTCAAACAAACATCTGATGCACAGAAAACATGACAAAAACACTCTATTAATGCCAGTTTTTTCTCTTACTTATATTTAAACATAGTGAACAAATGGATTTAAATAAGATTTCCAGTATAGCCCAAGCATGTCTCAGCTTATTTACTTATCTATTTTAGCATGAACCTGCTGTACAGGTGGAGCTGCCTGTTCCTACTAGGAGTGAGGAAAATAAGATGTCTCAGCCCTTTCCAAACCTTATCAACAAACAGCCTGAGATGTTTCCAGCTGGTGATACGTCTGTGGAGCAGAAAAGTCTGCTGCTCATGAGAGTAAAACCCAGCACGGAGTGAGGGCTGGGGCTGGCAGTGATCAGCCAGAGAAATGCTGTGTGTTGCAGAGGAAAACGTGGTAATAAATAGAATAATGAAATATTTCAAGAGCTCCTGATAGCATTGTACCCCTGAAATGCTCCTGCTCCACGGCCAGGAGAGTGGCCAGGCTCTGGGCTCTGCCTGCTCTGGCTGCAGCAGCACTAAAATTAGCTCTGCAATAAACCCTGTTCCATTGTAGAATCATAGAATGGGTTGGAAGGAACCCCAAGGATCACAGAGCTCCAACCCCCTGCCACAGGCAGGGACACCAACCTCCAGGCCTGGAGCTACACAAGGCTGCCCAGGGCCCCATCCAACCTGGCCTTGAACACCCCCAGGGATGGGGCACCCACCCCCTCTCTGGGCAGCCCCTTCCAGCCCCTCACCACTCTCTCTGCAAAGAACTTCCCCCTAATATCTCATCTCACCCTTCCCTCCTCCAGCTTCACTCCATCCCCCTTGTCCTGCCAGTCTCTGCCCTTTAACAAGCTGATTCCCCTCCTGTTCCTCTGCTCCCTTCAGGGACTGGGAGGCTGCAATGAGGTCCCCCCACAGCCTTCTCTTCTCCAGGCTGAACCAGCCCAGCTCCCTCAGCCTCTCTCCGTAGGGGAGCTGCTCCAGCCCTCTGATCATCTCCGTGGCTCCTCTGACCCCTCTCCAACAGTCCCACATCTTCCTTGTACTGGGGCCCCAGCTCTGGACACTGGACTCCAGCTGGGGCCTCCTGAGGGCAGAGCAGAGAGGGACAATCCCCTCCCTGTCCCTGCTGCCACCCCTCTGCTGATGGAGCCCAGGATCTTAAATGTCATTCACCCAGCACTCTGACCCTCCTGCACGGGCTCACTGTCTAGAGGGGATTCAGTCACTTAGGTAAAGCTGGCTGTAGCCACCTGTACCCACCAGTTTTAGGGTTCCCAGCATCACATCCTCATCTGGAAACCGCAATGAAAACACTTCCAAGACCACAGAGCCAAGTAGAACATGAAACCACTGATGGAACCTCTCTGTAGACAGCTGCCTCTACAAAGGACACTGGTTTTAGAGAGGCAGAGCCGTGCATCTTCCAGCTCATGCTACGTGGGATAAGCAGATGCTACTGAAGGTGATGTAACCCACCATTCAAGTGAAATGCTTGTGCTGTTCATCAGCATGTGCCTGAAAGCAGGCATGGCTCAAGGATTCCTCCAGGGAGGGGAAGATGGGGGGAGAAGGAGGGTATGTGTGTGTGTGTGGCATTTTTAAAATGCTTTTTCTCTTCTTTTTGAAGCGTTAGACAACATTTTTGGCTGGTCCCAAGGTGTCACCCAGGCAGGAAAAGCTTTATCATGTGTTCCCTTTATTTCTCATGACTTGGCTCCAAAATCCCTGGCTAGCCACTGATTTCCAAAGCACAAGGATGACCTGCTGCTTTCAAACCACGCTGGGGAGGTGAAAGTATGAAAGTACCATTGCTGCCATAGCTGCTGGACTCTGTCAGCCACCTAAGGAGAAACAAAGGACCGTCTCAGAGCTTAGGAATACGTGTCTCCTTTCATTATGGATTGTATCAGAGTGCACCAGGAGCCTTTACAAGGCAGAAAGTCAGTTTTGTACTCCTTTCATTCTCAAAAGAAAAGCTTCCCAGCTGCCTTGCTAGGAGGGTATGAATGAGCACGGGAGATGTGTCCCACCAAGCCCCCAAACTGGGGAAAATGGAGGGATGCTGCTGTTACTGCTTCTTTTCTTCTCATCACCAGGACAGCAGTTTCACTGAGCTACCCCAGGAGGGGTTAAGGGTGCAGCTTCTCTTTGACAAGCCAAGCGCAGATGGAGCCAGACACTACTTCTGCTTTCATGTACCTTTTTTTTCCCCCCAAAAATCTTATTTTTTCTTATTTTTCCATCTCCCAGACCTGAAAAATTCCAGAGAATGGGATTTCCATATGCACTTCTAGAACTCCCTGGTGTGAAGCTCATCATGCTGTGTGAAGTGAGGGAGAGGTGCCATCACAGCCCCCAGAACAAAATCCCCTCTGAGATGGAAGGTAGAGCTGCTGACCACCTTCAATCACAGCTTGTGCCCTGATCTTCCTCAGCCACAGCACAACAGAAACATGTATCATAATCTCCTTCTAGGAATAAAAATGCCCTGCACTATAATCTGCTCATCCTTACTTTTCATCCCTAGATTTAGGGAAGCAAAACAGAGCAAACATGTTTTAAACAAATAAACAAAATGATTCACCCCTTAACCCCAGTTTAATCTGGAAAATTACTATTCTGGGATCTGGAGCAGAATTAAGGCAAAACACAGGAACCTTTAGACAAGAGGACTTTAAAAGGTCATCTCTCAGAAGCAGGACTGCAAGTTGGGATCCAGCTGCCAGGACAGAGAGAAAGAGTCCCAGTGCTGTGTATGAGCTTTATATAATCACATTCTGAGCCTCAGGTAAAACAAAAACAGAAGCAAAGGTTATTAAAAACCCCAGGAAAGCAGGTGGATAAAATAAATCATCAGCTGGGATAGCTGGTTTGGGATAGCCATCCTCAGCAGTGGAAACATCTGCACTACTGCATGCTTGGTTCAGAGGGCTGTGTCATAGAATCATAGAATCCCAGACTGGTCTGGGTTGGGAGGGACCCCAAGGATCACAGAGCTCCAACCCCCTGCCACAGGCAGGGACACCAACCTCCAGGCCTGGAGCTACACAAGGCTGCCCAGGGCCCCAGCCAACCTGGCCTTGAACACCTCCAGGGATGGGGCACCCACCCCCTCTCTGGGCAGCCTGTTCCAGCCCCTCACCACTCTCTCTGCAAAGAACTTCCCCCTAATATCTCCTCTCACCCTTCCCTCCTCCAGCTTCACTCCATCCCCCTTGTCCTGCCAGTCTCTGCCCTTTAACAAGCTGATTCCCCTCCTGTTCCTCTGCTCCCTTCAGGGACTGGAAGGCTGCAATGAGGTCCCCCCACAGCCTTCTCTTCTCCAGGCTGACCCAGCCCAGCTCCCTCAGCCTCTCTCCATAGGGAGCTGCTCCAGCCCTCTGATCATCTCCGTGGCTCCTCTGACCCCTCTCCAACAGTCCCATATCTTCCTTGTACTGGGGCCCCAGCTCTGGACACAGGACTCCAGCTGGGGCCTCCCGAGGGCAGAGCAGAGAGGGACAATCCCCTCCCTGTCCCTGCTGCCACCCCTCTGCTGATGGAGCCCAGAATCACCATGACACCCAGGTCCTTCTCATCAGGGCTGCTCTCCAGGAGCTCTTCCAGTCTGTATCTATGGCTGGGATTCTTCCAGCCCAAATGCAACACCTGACACTGGGCAGTGTGGAACCTCTTCTCAATATTTAAGAGTTGCTGATTGATATTTGAAATGTTCCTAAAATACAAAACAGGTCAAAGGCAATTTAACCCTGACCTACCTTTATATTTTGTGTTCCCAACATCTTAGAGAAGAAAGACAGAAGCCAGGCATGCACATTTGCATGTGCAATTATGCCCCCTAATTTGCTGCTGTAATTATGATGAGAGCACATTAAAATCATGTAATTGCATGTGTAATGGCTAATTAGGCATGTGTGTGGATACAAGCTGATAGCTTGCACATTTAACTGCTGCAGTAGTGTCAATATTTTGCACAAAAGTCTTCATAGGCTTAACTGGCTTCGCTAGTGCAAGGGTCCCTGTGTCCTACATGACACCATGTGACAGCAGGTCTTGCACATATATTCACACAGCATCACCAGGCTGGAAAAGTCCTTGAAGATCATCCAGTCCAACCATCCCTGTCCTGACCCAGATCCCTGAGCACCTCATCTCCCCTCTGTTAAACACACCCAGGGGTGGGGACTCAGCCCCTCCCTGGGCAGCCTGTGCCAGGCTCTGACAACTCTGCCAGGGAAGAACTTTTCCCTCCCAGCTGAGCTGACCCTGCCCTGGGGCAGCTTGAGCCCATTGCCCCTTGTCCCATCTCCTGTCCCCTGGCTGAAGAGACCATCGCCCACCTCTCTGCACCCTCCTGGCAGGGCAGGGGAGGTGGGGAGAAGGTCTCCCCTCAGCCTCCTCTTCTCCAGGCTCAACACCCCCAGCTCCCTCAGCTGCTCCTCAGAGGATTTGCCCTCCAGCCCCTTCCCCAGCCTGGTTGCCCTTCTCTGGGGACTCACTCCAGGACCTCCATGTCCTTGTAGTATTCCTTCCCAAAGAAGGGAAGTGCTACATTTTCCCCATGCAAAAGTCTGGAAGGCAGGAGGATGATTGTGTCTCATCTTTGAGACAGTGTGGATAAAGTGAGTTATGGTGGATTTGTTCACTGAGCTGTGAGCAGTGCAGGGCCGCTGCCAGCACGTGGAGGTAAGTGCTAGCAAACACCAATATTGCAAGGCTTTTTAGCAGCATGAGCTGTGATTTGTGGAGCCTGTGTCTCCTGTTTATTTATTCTGGAGGGTTATCAAGTCCGTGTTATCTGTTGTTTATCTGTAATTAGGCCAAAGCAATGCTTGCTTCATCTGTGTTCCTGTTCCACCCATTTTTCAAAGAGTCACCTTAATCATCTGTAATTATTGAGTACTTCACAGATCAAGTCAGTTTTGAAACCCATTAAAAATCCAATTAATGCAAAACTTGAGAATTCCTCTCTTGCTGTGGGACTGCTTCAAGCCCTGCCTTTGGTTGCTTGTGAAGTGTTTTTGTCTTTGACTCCACGTACTGAGAGGATCCCTTGTTCAATGGATGGCTCGTTGGCTCCTGCGGCGTAACCGGGATAGTAATTGGTTGCTTCAATTTCATGAGCTTTCAAAGCAAAGATGTGGGATGTTCTGGTTCAGCCAAGTTTGAGAAACTTTTCACTTATTTCACATCCATCTTCTTCTGTCTGTGGCAGTCACACTGCTGGGCAAGGTCTCCAATGGCCATACGCTCCCACCTGGATCACTCTCTTTGCTCACAGAAAGCTGGGTCCAGTGAAACTCATCTTCCCACTTCAACTCTGTCATGGCTGGATGGCATCCATCCATCCCTCCATCCTTCCATCCATCCATCCATCCATCCATCCATCCATCCATCCATCCATCTATCCCTCCACCCATCCATCCATCCATCCATCCATCCATCCATCCATCCATCCATCCATCCATCCATCCTTCCTTCCTTCCATCCATCCATCCATCCATCCATCCTTCCATCCATCCATCCATCCATCCATCCATCCATCCATCCATCCATCCATCCATCTTCCTTCTCTCTCTTTACCTACCTACCTAATCATCTACCTATCCAAAGCCCCCAGAGACCCCTCCTCACAGCACTAAGCAAAGGAAGTGCAGAGCTGTCTGGCCAGCCCATGACTTCGGTGTTCATGATCTGAGAGCTGGCTCCAATCCTAAATTGCTTTCCCTGCCTCTCTGAGCTGCCCAGGAGCAACAAGCTCCTTATGCCCTCTCCAGCTCTCTGTTCAACCTTCACTCTGCTCTTGGCCACCCCCTTGAAGCACAAACACTCTCTTGTCCCTACTTCCCAGAAAGCTTTGCCCTCGATCTGGCTGGAACTCTGAGGTTCTTGGCCAGCTTCATTTCCAGGAGACAACAATCAGCCAGGTTCAAAGTAGAGAGTTGGTCCCTCCTAGCACTTGGAACCAGCCCCTCTGACTCCCACTCCCCAGCTGAAGGGGAATTTTGAGGGGAAAATTGGCTGTTTGATCTGACCTTGCTCAGAGAAGGATACCGATGGCTTTTCTCTGGAGTGAAGGTAACACCAGCTCTGATCATCAATGTTACAGGGAGCTTCTTCACAGCCAGACTGAGCAACCACCACAGCCTTAGCTGCAACTAAGCTGCTTTTACTCATTGGAGTGAGGCAATAAATGGTTTGGGGAAGTCTTGGTCTTTTCTGCAGCTAAGCTGAGGGCAAAGCCAATTAGCCCTTAGAGAATGAATTAAACAAGTTGAACCTGCTCATTAGCTTTGTGGTTGTCAGGAACAGAGCAGGTCACGGTGCTATTGTTAGGGTTGGCTGACCTGCTCGCTCTGCCCCATGAGCTCCCAGGCACCAGATGAACTGGTTACTGCTCACTGAGATGAGACACAGTATCTTGTATCAATTCTCTAATCAAACTTCACAGAATCTTCTGCAAAGGAGAAGATTTCAAGGGAAATAAAACTTATGAACCCAAAGGGAAGACACAGTGAAAAGGCAGAATTATGAAGGTTGCAGGAGGGGCTGTTTAGTCACTTGGTATTGCTGTGATTTCTGTAACGCCATCTATAGCAAGGAATTTTATCATTACACTCCTCATCATCACTTTAAATAACCTGCTTTATGGAACAATGAGATTAATTAATCCCATTAGTTCAGATTTGGTGGAAATCCCTAATGAATTTTCATCTAGGATTTATGTCTTCTGCATCCTAAGAGCCAGTGAATGTGGAGAATTTCCTCCGTGGGCATGTGGTGTCCCCACTGTCCAGATAGTAGATGATTTTTCTGTGACAACGACAGCTCTGCTGTTATTTCTGAGGGGGTTTCATTCCCTGCACTCATGTCCCAGGGTGGCATGACCCCTTGGGCTACCCTGATGCTGAATGGGACCAATTTGTGTCCAAAAGTAGACAGTAGTAGCGAGAAAATCATGAGATGTCTTTGAGACAGGACCATCTGGTCTATGAGATGGAGAAGAAATGATAGAAGTGAGGACAGGAGGACCATTGGGGGTTCCTCCAACCTCCAAAAATCTGTGGCACCGCTTTATTGCTGGAAGGACAACTGGACAGTCTGTGGTGATGTCACTGCTGAGATGAGAGATTACCAAAATGGGTCACAGAATCACTAGGTTGGAAAAGATCTTTGAGATCATCGAGTCCAACCATGCCTGTCTGCTTCTCCAATGTCTGCCAGCAGCCTTACCTGATGGGCATGTGGTCCTGCCCATGGCAGCGCATCACCCTCTGCAGTGGGATGTTGCAGCCCAGTCACTGCATCCCATCAGACTTCCTCAGGTCCCCCATCACCATTCCAGCCAGCTACAGGGCGTGTTTCTTCTTGGCACCTGAATCCAGGGTGAATGACTCACAAAACCACAGCAAAGACAGGAGTGAAGCCCCTCAGGGATGGAACGGGCAGATGGGAAAACACAGCAGAAAAAACTCCGAGCATCTGGCTGTGCCTTTGCATCTGTCATGGGAGGTTTGTTGCCTTTCAGAGAGACGTGTCCTAAATAGTTTTTCCATAGGAGTCATCAGGTCCCCTTCAGTTAACTCAACGATCGGTGCCTGTGCCCTGGCACTTCACATTTATCTTGTGATGTTTCCTTGTGCCCCCGCAGCGCCGGAGCGAGACGCGTGGCGGAGGTTTCACGTATCGGGGCAGCATCTAAAGGGCAGCTGTTAGTGCACATAAATATTCCAAAGGAATCTATATTTACACACTGGAGGAAGAGGAAAACACAGGCTCCTTGCAGAACTTGCTGGAGTTAGCATGCTTGTTTAAATCCAGCTTCTTTTGCTGGCGTTGAGTTAAAGCATCTCTTCAGCAGCCTCAGCAATGGGTTTCTTTCTCCGTGCTCTGTGCCTGGCATTACACTGTGCTAAACATTTCACACAATCACCAGGTTGGAAAAGCCCTTTAAGCTCATCCAGTCCAACCATCCCTGTCCTGTGCTGACCCAGATCCCTGAGCACCTCATCTTCCCTCTGTTAAACACACCCAGGGCTGGGGACTCAGCCCCCTCCCTGGGCAGCCTGTGCCAGGCCCTGACAACTCTGCCAGGGAAGAACTTTTCCCTCCCAGCTGAGCTGACCCTGCCCTGGGGCAGCTTGAGCCCATTGCCCCTTGTCCCATCTCCTGTCCCCTGGCTGAAAAGACCATCGTCCACCTCTCCACAACCTCCCTTCAGCTAGTTGTAGGCAGTAAGAAGACTAAACTCTGGGAGAAGAGGAGGCTGAGGGGAGACCTTTCTTTGAACACCCAGACAATAACACCCATCCTTACTTCCTAGCAAAGTCATTTTTGCAAGGATGCCGTTCCCTGTGTGCAGAAAGCTCCCCGAAACCCCAAGAGCCTCCAAGCATTTGCTTGTTTAGCTTCATACCTCTGCATGACCTAGGCCTGTGGAGGAGAACTTTGCAAGTCAACCTCAGGTGAAGATGGATTTTATGGATTAAAGCTGAAGGAGGGAAGGTTTAAATTAGATATTAGGGGGAAGTTCTTTGCAGAGAGAGTGGTGAGGGTCTGGAACAGGCTGCCCAGTGAGGGGATGGGTGTCCCATCCCTGGGGGTGTTCAAGGCCAGGTTGGCTGGGGCCCTGGGCAACCTTGTGTAGCTCCAGGCCTGGAGGTTGGTGTCCCTGCCTGTGGCAGAGGTGTTGGAGTTCTGTGATCCTTGGGGTCCCTTCCAACCCAGACCAGTCTGGGATTCAATGAACCAATTGGAATGAAGGAAGAAGCAAGAAGCTTTCAGGGGAAATAGCTAGACCTCCCATGTTGGATTATCTCTTTACCTGGGATAAGACATTGTCAATTTGTCAAGAACTAGGATGTTGAGAATAGTGAATTGATCCCTCAGAGGATTAGTTTAATCCCACTGTGATAATCAATATAATAAGCACTGATTAGCTTTGTATTCAAGCTGGTGCCTCTCTCCAGAAGAGCACACAAATCTCGGAGAGAAGAGGAGCCTGAGGATCTGAGAGAAGAGGAGCAGGAGGAGAGGAGGACAAGGTGATGAAGGGATTTCACCAGGAGCACAAAGAGGGACTCATTCTGTCCTCAACCCTGACCTGCCCCAAAGAAAGGTTTTATTTTAGGAGGCAGGGAGGAAGTTCCACACAGACACTCTCACCCTCCTGCCAAGCAAGTCAGAAAGAACATATTTCCAGAAGAAATTATTTTTTTAAAAAATCACAGAATTGGGGGGGTTGGAAGGGACCTCAAGAGATCCAGCCAACCCCAAAATGCTGCCTTTGTTAGCACAGATGATCTTGTCTGGGGTGAGGTCCATGTGTTCTGTCTCACAGAGGTGAGACACACCATCAGGACCTCATTGGTAAAATTCCTTTACCGATTCCATGCTGTTTCCTCCTGTTCAGCTTTTCCCAGGGCTTTAGTCCTGCAGCTGTAAATAAACTTCCAACTGATGTCCCTACCCAAAGAAGCACTGAAAGGCTGGCCAGATTTCTTTCCTTTTTCTTGGCACTGTGCAATATCAGCCCAAGATTCACACTCAGACTGCACCCTCAGGTTGGGTTGCAGTCGATTTGTAATGAGGTTTGGATACAGGGGCTCAGCAAACCCATCTTCCCTCTTTCCCTATGAGCTTCACCTGAACAGCTTTAAAAATCCCCTATGCAGCTCCAAAGGAAAGCCATGCATGTTGGTTTTCATGATGTAAAAGGATAAAGTCCTGGAATATAAAATTGGAAACACAGTGACACTGAGAAAGTGTAAAAATGAGTCCATACAAATTTGGACTATTCCTGACTTGATGTCCTCCTGGGACAGTGTCTTCAGCACAGTAGGCTAATGGGCAGTTCAGAAATAGGTCCCATCTCAGATGTTGCCTTTCCAAAGAGTCCCAGTTTTCAGGTCCTCCCCATCCTGTGGTTTACACCAGAAGGATGCACAGGCTTTTCAAAGCAGCACTTGGGACCCAGCACTCATTCCAATGAACTAATTAATTTAATCAGAGCTCTCACCTTCTTTTCACCTTACTTACTAATTTCAGTGAAACATATTGCTTCTTTCAGAGATTTGCAAGGATATAAATAAAACATTGCTTCCCACTGTTTACGCCTGTCTTGCCTTTTGAGATGCAGCAGTCCAGCAATATGTTGATTTTTCTCACTAGAACTCACTCCTCATCCGGAGAGTTAATTGAATTGCCATTTTATCTGATTTCCTCCTTCCCAGAAAAGCCTGCCTTCCACTGTTGCAATTCTTGTGGCTTCATTACAGCTCACACGTTTATGAGTGTGGGAAGTATTAGCAACTCCTTATACCCCCATAGTTCAGGCTATGGAGAGGTGCTTACCTTCTCTGCTACAGGGTGATGACACTGGTGACTGTCAGCACGTAATGTGTCTCCCCTCCTTACTGCCCCAATTGCTTGTTGTATCTTAAACAGGCTGGGAAACTCTACAGACAGCTCCTGTCTAAAGAATACCAAGCCCAGCATCATCTCAGGGTACCAATGTAAATAATAAATGCCAATAAAACCCAATCTGCTCCCAGATCAGGACCCCTGTAGCTCTGTTGAGGCAGGGCTGCCCTTTCCCTGCACGTTATCCAAAGCAACACTCATGCTTAGTACAGCTGTCTCTACAGTCTGAACAAGTACCACTCTTTGCAGGACCAAGCCATGGCAGATGGGTACCAAGATGTGGGTTTTGCAGAGCTCCAGGCTTCACAGATTCACACAGATTCACAGATCTATAGGAAAGAGCCCTGGGACAGGCTGCCCAGGGGGTGTGGAGTCTCCTTCTCTGGAGAGATTCCAGCCCCATCTGGACACTGACCTGTGTGCCCTGTCCTAGGGACCCTGCTTTGGCAGGGGGTTGGACTGATGATCTCTGGAGGTCCCTTCCAACCCCAACGATTCTGTGATGCTGTGATCAGCACCTTCCTGAGCTGACACAAGTAGTGCTCAGGGTGAGAAGGATGTGTACCCCAAGTGCAAGGGCTTCTCAGAAAACCCACAGCAGAACAACCTGGTATCAAGATGACTTACTAGTGACTTTTAAGGTCAGGAGAAACTGCTCCAATCAGATAGTCTTGTATCAGATTGATACAGGTAGCCTATTACCTGTATCAAACATGTCTATTACCATGTGCTTGCTCTACCCAAATCCTGCCCTGTGGTTCAGCAGTACGATGTCTGTAAGGGGCAGCAGCACCTGAACACCAAGCAAACCTCTCAAAACCTAATGATTTACCATGGTTCTTGGGAAACTGCTCCAGTGGCCCATTCCCTCTGCAAAAAAAAGAGCAACACCTGAGCCATGTTTCCAGCCTGAATTTGTTTGTCAAACTTCCATCTTCTGTCTGTCCAGGAGGGGATTTCCCCAACCTTTGTTTGCAGGACTTAGGGTGACTCTCACAATAATCTTTCTGCCTAGGAATCTCTGGACTGGTTTCAAGTTAACTCTTAACATTCCTCTTGCCCAGCTGAGCAGACTGAGCCATTGTGGACTCTCACTGCAAGGCTAGCTGCAATGAGGCATTAGGATGTGATTATTTTGGGGCTTTCTGTGCCTCCTTTGGGATTGAGGAGTGGGCATGAGGCAAGCAGAGGGTCTAGCTCAGCCCTCATTTCTGCAGGGAATGTTTAGGCACTGCCAGCCTCTAAAGCACCATCTGTTTAAGGAAAATCACATTAATGGAGGAGGTGCTCACCACAAGAATGACATGATTACTTGACCGCTGTTAATGAGGGCTGAGGAGCAAACTGCTGCCAGATACTGGCAGAAAATGTTGCTGCTCCCTGAAACCAAGACAGGGAACTCTGAAATCAAGTGCAAACAGCTCCTGGAGAGTCTCCTCTTGGTGGCACGAAAACACCAGAGCTGGAGAGCTTCTGAGTGATGCCTGGTGACCATGGGCTTCAACCCTACCTAAGCCACATCAAAGACAGTCTTCAGTTGACTTCAGACATTCAGCCATGGGACACAAGACATGACTGGAGACCAGACTGTGCTCCAGGTCTGCTTTTCCCACACTGTCATCAGGATAGAGTCATTGAGCACACAGAAGGGCCATCCCTGTGCCCACTGCTCAGAGCAAGGATGTATGGGTCTGTGTGAGACTCCAGCTGCTGACCCAAGAACTTGGGCTAAAGCAGCCATCTCACTGGGGAAATAAGAAGGCATGTGAAGGATGAATAGCTCAACACTTTGCAATTCCAGAGTTAATCTTACAAAATATCTTAGCATGAGGTTTCATGTAGAAGACAAACAATTCTGAAGAAACATCTTCAGTTACTATTGCTTAAACTGAAATCAATACTCTGCTTACACGAAATAGAATATTTACAGTTGTCTGATTTCATTCCTCAATAATAAAAATTGATCCACCTTGCTTTGAAAGGAAGGGAAAAAAAACCCCAGCACAACTAAGGGTTTTCTGCAACACTCGTGTAAATCCTTTACCTGAAATATCACAGAATGACTATTAATAGCAATTAATTCTGCTAAAAGAAATGGTTTCCAAAGATAATGGGGATTGCTAATGCATATTAACAGGTAGTTCCTGACCTGAGGATTTTATGTTTTCAAAAATGATGAGGGAGTGCTTTAGATGAATATGAGCATTGTCTCTACTACCTGAGTGAGAAACTGAGGTACAGATTGAGTGCATGGCTGTGTTCAGTCATGGAAACACATCCCCTGACCCACAGTGATTTCCAGCAAAGTGAGAACTATCTGAATACCTGTTAAGGCTGGTGGCAACATTGTAATACTGAGGCTACGTAAAACGTCTCATTTTAAATGACAGTAAATGAGTCCTGGAGAAGCTTGTGAACTTTATTCCAGACTTTCAATGTCAGTAAATCATAGAATCATAGAATCATAGACTGGGCTGGGTTGGAAGGGACCCCAAGGATCACAGAGCTCCAACCCCCTGCCACAGGCAGGGACACCAACCTCCAGGCCTGGAGCTACACAAGTTTGCCCAGGGCCCCAGCCAACCTGGCCTTGAACACCCCCAGGGATGGGGCACCCACCCCCTCTCTGGGCAGCCCCTTCCAGCCCCTCACCACTCTCTCTGTAAAAAACTTCCCCCTAATGTCTAATTTAAACCTTCCTCCTTGTTAGGTGGAACATGGGAGCCTCAGTTCACTGTGCCTTAGTTTTACCTCCTCCAAGGTCCTACAGTGAACTACAGTTGTCATAATCCTAATTCAGAGTATCCACATGAGGAGACTAATGAGCTCCCTCTCATCCTTTGGGCAGCTCTCCATGCCTTGAGTTCCTACACCTCTGCTTTGTGTGTTCCCCTGCAGAGAAGCTGACATTGAACTTTGCTGCCAGTGCCTGGCAGTGGGCATCAGGATGGAGGATCTGAAATCTTGATCAGGCAAGTTGCTGGGTGTTCCATTAACGTTGTTGCCACGTGGCAGCACTTGAGTTCCCCAAACCCTTGGCTGCTGATAAGAAAACACCAAAAACATCCATTTATAAAACATACCAGGACTAGGAAGAAGTGGTATCTTAGAGTCTTGTTCTTTCTGCCCTTTGCAGGCCATGCTGTAGAGGCAACCAGCCAAGGCAATGAGCTGTGCTATGGTTGATGGGTAAGTGTGAAACAAGTCCACGTTTGGCTGGGAAGGGGCAGAGCTGCATGCTTACCACACCGTGCTGGAGGTGACAGAAGCAGGCAGAAGAGCCTTGTTTGACTAGAAGTGACTTGTCCTGTGGGGAGGATGGAGGAGGCAGTGTGAAGCTCAGCTCTGCAGCAGGGTACATGCCCCTGCCTGACAGCATGTGGATAACGGCTGGAGCCAGGGGCAGGCTCAGCACTTAGGTGAAGTAATTAATTAAGCAGTGACGAACAGTATGCCAGCCCCAGGAGGAAAGGAAGATAACCAGTGTGGAAATGTCTGATAAATGGGAAGAAATGTGACCATGAAGGATGTCCCTTGCTGCCAGCAGTGGCCCCTGACAGTGAGGCCAGGGAAGGCAACAGAGCCCTGAGGACCAAGTCAGCACCATCCACCTCCAGCCCACCAGCCACAGCCCCGGTGTGTGAGACCAGGCTATGGAGCTGTGTGATGAGGTGTCACCTCAGTCCCTGCTGCAGAGAACTTACAACCTCCAGCAAAGAGTAACATAAATACTTGGGATCGATTTCCTTCAAGTAGCATAAATCTATGGAGTCAGCAGAGCCACACTGATTTACTTCCCGTGAGGAAATGGCCAATAAAGATGATGTTTAATCACTGTCTCTCTCCTTCTGTGTGACACACGAACCATTCTCTGGTGCCCTCATGCTGCAACCAACAGCTTGGGCTTGTCCTCAGCCCTTTGCAGAAAGAGAAATGCCAGCATTGCCCACATCACTGCAGAGCTGTTCCAGATGGAAACTTCCCTCGGGACGGGTCTCATTTTACATGGTAATTTGGCTTTATCCTCCCACCCATACCCATTGCTTCCCCTTTTCTGCTGCATTAGCACCTTTCTAGCCCATTTTCAAGACTCTCAGTGTTTGCCTGAAAGAGAACAGACCCTGTAATTTGGAAGAGCATTCAAACGAGCCTTTTCCTGATGGGGCCTTTGGATGGGCAGCAAGGGCCATCTTCTCAGGGCACAACACCTCCATGCAGAAAACAAAAGGAAGAAGATCAGCACAGGACCCTGGGATCCCACAGAATCATAGACTCATAGGCTGTATTAGGTGGGAAGGGACTTTCAAAGCCCATCTAGTCCAACCCTCTGCAGTATGCAGGGACACATTTTAACTAGATCAGGCTGCTCAGAGCCCCATCAAACCTGACCTTGCATGTTACCAGTGATTTCTCCTGGAGAAACCTCATTCTACTTCAATTCTCTTGTGTATCAAACACAAAAGCAATCTTCCCTTTCAGAAAAAAGTCTTGTGCTCCCTGGACTGCTTTGGAGTTTAGCATCACACTCTGACTCTGGAGTTTCCACATCCACAGCCTTGGTTCCACCTGGTTGAAAATGTGTTACTAACTCAGTTGATTAACCCAAAATAAAATGGCCTTGAAAACAGAGCTGTTCCTAAAGTTCAGAGGAAGGTACCAAGTCAAGGAGCAGATTACGCCTCTGTTGAAACAGCAGATGAGTTTTGACCATTTTTCTTCTTACAAAGTAACATCTTAAACCACCCCCCAGTGGAAAGGGGCACACCAGAACCTCACCCAGTTTTGACATCATAGCCTTTCCTGAGTGAGAACAGAGTCATGTTCAATCAAGAGTCCAGAGTCTCAGCCCACTTTTGGTAATGCCTTCAAGCTGTAAGGCACCTCCATTAGTGTGATGTACCTTATTTTCACATACATACTACACTCCTGGCTATAGCTTGGACCAGCTCTGTGGCAGCAATAAATACAGAGTGGTGGCTTACCTGTATTTTACACTGGGATAGATAATGCTCCTCAGTGCCTGATAGTGAAGGCTCATCTCTTTTGGGCTGTGCAAAAATACCTCTGGTCAGAGGTACAAACCTATAAATTACCTTGTCTTCACTAGAGTCTTAGCTGGAGTAAAGTCAAGAGCACATCTATTATATTCATGGTAAAGACAAGTCCTTCATCATCTGCTCGTAGAGTCGTACTTACAACATCAAGAGGTAACAGCACTGGAAATTGGTGCAATCAGTTCCCAGAACACAAGCCTTAACACAGTGAAGGGAAATAACAATAACCCAAAAATAAATTGCTACAGTTACAGCTGTTTTATTTCTCTCATATTAGTTGAAATTTAATATCCCACTAGAGCTATTCAGTTGTTTGGTTTAAAGTTAACTTTGTCCTTTAGGAAGGAAATTGTGTAGATTTGTCCAATATCAAAGAAACATAAATCTTCCCTGCTTAAGCAGACAGTCAGTGGTCCCTGGTTCTCCTGCAACCAGCATGGAGGCTGCCTTGAGGAATGTTTGTCATGCTGTCTCATGTACTATATTTAAAATACTTTCTTCTTCTGAATTGAGGAAAAAGACCCAGATCCTCCCATGGGAAGACTGTCCCATACATAATGCAGCTGTCTGGTGTACAAGGCAAGAGCTAAACACTGGGATGTCTAGCTAGACATTGGGATGATGCTACCCCTACTTGCTGGACAAGAAGCCCTGAGCTGTGGTGGAATGGAGTTGTCCCATCTCAGCACCTCAGGTATCCCACATACCTGTTGGGGAGAGACTCACCTACGTTCTCAGACCAAAGGTCCAGCTAATGTAGTGTCCTGGCCCTGATGGTGGCCCAGAATGGATGCCCAGGGAAGAGCACTAACACAGGGATAATCCATGGTATCCATGCCTGGCTACTCCACTCTCCTTGCAACTCAGGAACTGAACATAGCCAGTGTCTGCTAGCTGGTGCCTCAATGAATTTCTGTTCTGGTAATTAGTCCAGTCTCCCCCTGAAGCCTCCTGGAGTTGCAAACACTGTCAGAAGCCCATGTCTCCTGTTGGCTTTTCCACAAAACCTGACTCTCCTTGGTAGACCTGCAGTGTGAGCTGAAGGAGGTTGGACTCTGCTTCAGACAAGCACATTTAAGGTAAAAAATAAATGTAAATTTATTACATCCAGAAGACAGTGTGACTGGCTCTCCCCCACAGATGGCCTTCATTTTCACATCAGGTTGAGGTCCTGATCCTTACAACCAATTCTTCATGCCATTTGGGACTGCATGAACTGGTGCCTGGCCACATTGCACCTGCTGCCTTGAAAAACTAGAAGTCTTGAGAGTTTGGCTGGCCTGATGGGAAAGCTTTGGACAAAGACTTGGGCTCTGATGCTGGCTGTGCTTGTGGACAAGTTACTTCACTTCTGTGCCTTTCCCTTCCTCACCTTTGTTCACCTGGCGTATCCTGAAAGTCACAGCAGGGCAGTCTCTCATGAAGGACTTGCCTTGGATCATCTCTGTCCTGTATTTGCAGGTCTAGAGGAGTCTGTGCACCTCAAGGTCCTCTCTTTGCATCTCTCCTCTCAAATGCTGTGAGAAGGAAATGATCCCATGCTGCAGTCCTGCTTCACCAGTCCCAGTGCTGGGAAGGGTCTGGCTTTGGCTTTGCAGAGAAACTTTCAAAACAAGTAGCCAGAGCCTCTACAGCTACAAATAACCACTGTAAACAATATTTATAACACAAGAGACCATTTTCTGCAAAGATTTGCCTGAAAAGATGCCCCTGAGCACCCACCAAAAGCCTGGAGAGGACTGCAGCCACCCAGGAAGCCAAGGATGACATCAGCCCTAATAGAGATGTGGTGTCACACTCTCACCCAGCATTTATAACCCCATTCTCACCGACTAGGCACAATTTTGGTGCCTACACTGAAAACCTCACAGGTATCAGGAGCTGGGAGACCTGGATAACCCACTCATAATGAGCCTGGAGATGGGTCTGTTTAGAGAAGGCGCAGAGGTGACTCGCTCATCATTCACAAGTACCTTCATGTGACAGGTCTGCTGTTGAGAGAGGGCTCTCTCATCCAGCAGGGAAAGGAATAATTAAGGATAATATTTAGCACAGGGGCCTGGAAAAATGCAAACATGAAATGAGGTGTAATTTTTAACAAGAAGAGTAGTTAGCCACTCCAAGAATTTATTTAAGCCTCCAGTGACTCTGACACCACTTGAAGGCCTGAAATCGTGGTTGAATATGATTGTGGGAGCTCTGCTGTTAGCAGAAGCTGCAGACTTGATAAAGTGAATTTTGGGCACGGGCCTATGATGAAGGAGGGCTAAACCTCAAAATAAATCTACTCAGTTCAAGCAGAAGGTTTTCCAGTAGTGCCACCTCTGACCCTCCCAAATGGCACAGTTTTTAGCAGCTTTAAACAGAGGGAGTTTTACACAGTGCAATAAATATTTTAAAACAAAGGCCTGAGATGCATCCATGGGGCTTGACTTATGAAGGAAGGAAAAACTTGAGAGTTTCTTTTTAATTCTGGGGTTTCAACTCTTCAACAATACCCAAGACCAGGGCAAAATGTCTGCTGAAAAATTCATCTTCTGGTTAGACATCACTGGATTGGTAAATTTCCTAAAGGTCTTGGCCAGCTGGCTGCATTCAAGGTTTGTGGTCTTTCCACCTTTAACCCATGATACCTTCAGGTTATTTCTAAAAGTTCTTTGCTAAAACAACCCCCCCCCCCAAAAAAAAAGCCCTAGCATCAATTTGCATTGGTTAAACACCCAGCTCCTGTTTTTGCCTTGCTTCTTTATTCAGTTGCACAAGCTGTAATGCTACTTGGAATCAAAATTTTACACTCACTGATGTGTAGCAGGCACATACCATTAAAAGAGTTTTACCAGGAAAGATTATCCATCACTTTAAATAGGTCATGCATACACTTAGCATATGTTACATTAATTCTCTTACATGCAGCCAATCACACTGGCTAATTGAAAATTTCTGTAGTCACAACCAAAGGAAGTCATTTCTCTGATGATTAATAAGCAGGGAGTCTGGGAAAAGAAGGGGGGAAAAAGAAGCAGGAGCATGAAAGAGGAACCAGGCTTGGTGTGGAGTTCGAGGAGAGTTACAACCTATAATAGACCTGCCAGTTGCTGGTGCAATTTATATTTAAAAACAAAGGTGCCAAGAGAGAGTGGTGAGGGGCTGGAACAGGCTGCCCAGAGAGGGGGTGGGTGCCCCATCCCTGGGGGTGTTCAAGGCCAGGTTGGATGGGGCCCTGGGCAACCTTGTGTAGCTCCAGGCCTGGAGGTTGGTGTCCCTGCCTGTGGCAGGGGGTTGGAGCTCTGTGACCCTTGGGGTCCCTTCCAACCCAGCCCAGTCTGTGGTTCTATGATTCTCTGATTCACCTCTCATATGAAGCCAGGCTGGGAGAGTTGGGCTGGTTCAGCCTGGAGAAGGGAAGGCTCCAGGGTGAGCGAATTGCGGCCTACTGATACTTAAAGGGGGCCTATAGGAAAGTGGGAGAGGGGCTGGTCACCAGGGAGTGCAGGGACAGGACAAGGGGCAATGGCTTCAAGCTGACAGAGGGCAGGGGTAGGTGAAATGTTAGGAAGGAATTCTTTACTCTGAGGGTGGTGAGGCCCTGGCACAGGGTGCCCAGGGAGGCTGTGGAAGCCCCATCCCTGGCAGGGTTCAAGGCCCGGTTGGATGGGGCTTTGGGCAACCCGGTCTGCCCATGGCAGGGGGTGGAACTGGATGATCTTTGAGGTCCCTTCCAACTCAAAGCATTCTGTGATTCTAGGATTCTATGATTCTATGATCTCCACCTCCACCTGGCAGGTTTGAGTAGGGAAAGACCCCTCAGTAGCTTCTCCCAGGCCTCCTAGGGAATAGGAGTGCTGAAGATCAAGACCCATTTCCCAGAATCATCACAGAATCGTAGGGGTTGGAAGGGACCTCGAGAGATCATCGAGTCAAACCTGATTTCAGAGTTTTATATCCTCACATGGCAGACTGAGGGGCCTGCATGAGGAGTGGAGGGGAGCACTGAGATGCCACTGTTGAGTCCATGGTTAATACATCACTTAGCATGAATTCAACCCAGACATTTCCTCTTTCTAATCACGCCCATGGCTTTCTGCAAGCTGCGATAAACTCCTTTTTAATGCCAGGTATTTTTAACCACTGCCCTTTGCAAATGCTGCAGCAATGTCCTTGTTTATCAAATTTCAGGTCAGAACAAGTTTTGCTGAATTCTTAAAAATGACAGAGCAAATGGCTTCAGCCTTGCCTCCTGACATCCCATCGCATTACACGTCTGCTTCCCCTCTGAATTATAGGAAGCGTTTCCCAGTCACACGGGCAGAAGTGGGAGATGAATCAATTCCTCTGCCTTCCCAGGTACCTGTAGTTGACTCTCAGGATTGGGCTGGGTCCTTCAAGAGTTGATTAAGTCCCTATCCTGGCAACTGTGCTTATATACACACTGCCAACGTCACTGTCCGAGGCTGTGTGGCTGATGTCTAGTTTGCTGCCAGCAGGTTTGCAGCTCAGCATGGGGATATGGTCCTTAAGGCACGATACAGAATCATAGAATCTCAGAATCACAGGGGTTGGAAGGGACCTGCAGAGCCCATGGGGTCCAACCCCCTGCCAAAGCAGGGTCCCTAGGACAGGGCACACAGGGCGGTGTCCAGATGGGGCTGGAATCTCTCCAGAGAAGGAGACTCCACACCCCCTGGGCAGCCTGTCCCAGGGCTCCCTCACCCTCACGGGGTAAAAGTTCTTCCTATGCTCTAACTTGCAGCCATTGTCCTTTGTTCTGTCCCCACAGACTGCTGAACAGGGGCTGCACATTTCCCCCTGCATCCCATACTTCAGATATTTATACACATGAATAAGGTCCCCCCTTAGTCTTTTTGTCTCCAGCCTGAACAGCCCCAGCTCACTCAGCCAGTTACCAGTTAAGGACAGATGGTCTTGCAGGGATGGGCTGAGTTCGTTGTTGATGTCTACAAAGCTCCTGGGCAGTCAGTTGGTTGTTGCTTGCAACTGCAACAGGTTTAAAAGCTGGAAAGCCCTGTGCTTGGCTGTACCTACAGCTCTGGGAGCCCACAGGGAGCTGGCAGACCCATGCTGGAGGGTGGCTTTGGGCACCTGCCTTCCTCCACTTCTGAGCTCCTGGGCTCTGGGGTTAGCCTGGTCTTGGAGGGAGCACCGACACCTCCACGCTGTCTGCAGGGGAAGCTCAGACAGGGTGGAGGTGAGCAAAAAAGCAGCAAAACAGGAGGTGTCACAGGAATCTGCCTCAGGTCTCCTTGCAGGAGGAGCACGGGGTAGCAGCCCTGGTGAGCCAGCACTCAAATCACAGCTCCCAGCTGTGAGTTTCCCTTTAACAACCACAAACCCAAACTGAACGAAGCTAATAAACACCTTCCCTCCCTACCAGAGCATGTCCCAGCAAGGTAAATCCCAGTTTGCATTTAAATTATGTTCATTTCACGGAAATTCCCCCAAGAAGCCCCTGGCAGTGAGGAGCTGCTTCCCCTGACTGGATCCATGAGCATCCCATTGCTCCGGCATCTCCCAGAGCACGGCTCTTTCAGTAGACTCTGCCCTGTTTCCCCTGTAACAAGTACCGGGTCTAAATGAATCAAGTTTATTTTGAGATGCTTTCATGAGCTGCTGCTTTGCATTTCCATTGCCCTGTGAAGCTTGCCTTGCTTCAGCAATCATGTCATTGGGATATTAATTCAGCCAGCGCCTACCTAGTGTCTCTCTTCATTAGCCCAGTACATTGTTCATGGCAAGGCTTTAATTAATGAAGCCAGAATTGCCATTTGCTGTGTTATTTTCATTTCCTTGGGCCAAGCAAGGTAGCACCCAGCTTGGTTTGTGCTTGGAGACATCTCCTGGTGACTTCACAGGGAGCTTTGCCTGTGTTGGCACGAGGCAATGAGACGGCTGAGCCCAGGGTGGGATGTCTCAGCTGGAGGAGCTGGAGGAGAGAGATCCTGGGCTAAGGACTGTGGTCCTTTATGGCAGCTGCTACAGAACTCCTTATGCAGGTCCACAGGTCTGCACAGGTCCGTGATAGGCTCATCAAAGGACAGCTCCATTGTGGCATCCAGAAAAATATTCTCCTCCCCTGCCAGCGATCTCCTACACCCTTCTTCAGCAGGCACACAGCTCCCAGAGTGCCCCAAACAAAATCTTTAGCTGAATTTTTAGATGGGATGAAGATCAGCCCCTAAGAAGCGGGCTGCAGGCCACTCCCCAGCTGTGCTCTGCACATCTGTGCCCACCAGCCAGGAGCATGCTGCTGGAGGAGGGAGCTGCCTCCTCTGCAAGAGCTCAGCATTATTCACAGCAAAGCACAAGGCCTCGAGTTGTCATCTCAAGTCAAATCCATGCTAGAGCCTCTTTCATCTGTGTGGAATTTTCTCCTCCCACCAGCTCCACCACAGCTCCAGCTCTTGCCTATCTGCTGGGTATGAAACCCTCCCAAAACTGCTGAAGCAGTGCAGATGTGGGTGCAAAGTCCACATACCAACCTGGCAGCTTCCCTTGTTGAGAGGAGCACATCAACACGGCTGCTTGGAGCAGAGTTGGGCTCTGCTCAGAGCCTTTCCTGAGTGTGGATGCTGCTGGACCCACACCCCAGCCCACCTCCCTTCTGCAGCAACGTCATGCTGATTCCACTTTATGTTCCACCCAAAGCCTTGTGAGCTTGCTCATGTCCAGCTCATGTCCTGCTCATGGAGCTCAGTGGCTTCTTCACATGGGCTGGGACACCAGAGTTACAGTGGTATGGGCTGAAGACATTCCCATGTCGGCATGGCAACCCATCTCATTACCTGCATGGAGGCCAAGCTGAAGCTGGATTAAGGTGGTGATGAATGCCCATGAAGAAGCCCAAGGACTGACCACAGAGCAGAGCCCAGTGGGCATGGGGACGGCAGGTGCTTCTGCCATGACAGCTGGGAGCATTGCTGACCCTGGAGAACCACCAATGGGGAGCTTTGCCCCTGTTCTGAGCCACACAGCTTCATCACAAGTGATTGCTCTATCTAACTGAGCCATTCTGAGCTGAACACGCCAGTTGCTCTCTGCTGGATGTAAAGCTGTGAAATAACAACTGTGCCATGGAGTGGTGGGTATTAAAGCTCTTTAGCCTTTCCCCTTTAAGGGGATTGTTTAACAAAGATAACCCCACTCACCACTTCACTCCATCTTAACACTAAAGGGTACCAGTAGACCAGAAAATTATCTTAGATTTCAAAGGAGCTTCATTTCTGGAAGGTGCCTCTGAGTTTCCTCATCCATAACCACAGAGAGGGAAGGTTTCTGAATGGCAATAACAATCTCTTGCTGCATTCACTTCCAGAGAGATATAATGCAGTGGAAGACATCCTTCTGACAAGACTCGCTGAGGGATAGCACGCTGAAAACATTCAAGGCAACCAGGGAAGAAATGTGAGCCAATATTTCAACCAAGTTCCTAAATCATCACATTCTGGCAGCAGCGACACAGGAATGAAGAGAAAACACAGGCACCTGAAACTGGTGGCAGCTTTAGGCCCCAGCAAGTGGTTTAAGTAGCATCCTTTCACGATTCCAGCTGTTTACACAAGTTGTTACTGTCCCACTTCACAGTTTATAACAGGTTATTATTTGTGGTTGCACCCTCCTTGCCCAAAGAGGGGAGTGAAGCCAAGGCAGGGGCTGGAGTGCTCCCTGACCCCAGCTCCTGGGTGAGCAGCATGGCCAACTGGGAAGCTTCCACCTAAACTAACTTGAGTTTGCAAGCCATGGGAGCAAGCTGGCTTTTTGGCAGAGCCATGGTTGGGCCCAGCCACTAATAACTCAAGGATTCAGTGGCTCTGGTGCCTATTTAATTTCACTATCATGAATATCAATTTTATTATTCAACCTCTTTGTGTTCTGAGTAGATGAAATGTGGCAAAGCCCAATTCATCAATCCTGGAGGAGAGTAACATTCCTGGATGCTGTTACAAATGGTAGCAGAAGGGCCACGTTCTGGCACAGCCCCTCTCATTTATTTAGGTCCTTACATGGCCTTCATCACCATTGTTACCTGATTAATTCATTCACCTTAATGACCTGTGTGGAGTTTTACCCTGGGAGGGTAAGAAGTATGGCCCATGATTTGCTCAGGCAGAGGGATGTGCTCAGTGTCACATCGACAGCCTCAGGAGTGAAAACCAAAGCAAGTTCACACAAGCCCCAGTGCAGGGCCACCACTGCACAGGAATTTGCCTTGTCCACTTCTAAGGATTAAGCAAAACATATAAGTGATGGTAGTACTCTGCCCTGGGATGACCATAGCACCTAAAGCCTACGTGTGCACTGCAACTCTTATGAACCAACTGTAATATTTGCATTTCCAATGAAGGAGAAACCATTCCATCTCCATCTCCATCTCCATCTATCTCCATCTCCATCTCCATGTTATGTCTGTACCTTCACAAGTGGCTTTCAGTTCTTGTCATTTACTCCTCTGCAGAAATCTCTGACTGATCAGACATTTACACACAGCACTGGAACATGCTTTATCTCACCCTGCTTGGTAAGATGCTCTGATCCCTCAGCTGTGGGGATGCTGTGAAATGTTGCAGTATTTCACATCACCTTCACCTCTGGGCATGGGATGTTTTAGTCAATTTTCTGGGTGTGACACTCTGCTTCCTAGACAAACCCCTGAGAGAATGAACTCCTGACTCTTGCCAAAGGAAATAACTATCACAGCTGAACAATAACAATTTTCATTGGCCTTTTCATCTCCCAAAACTCTCAGTTAGAAAAAGCAGCCACCATCCTCACAGCCAGCTGACTGCACATTCTAAGTGTTTTGGTGGCTGTTTCTTTTAAGATGTAGAGAGCTCAGTGAGTGTGAATGAGGCCCCAGCTCCCTGAGAAATCTGTGCAAACAGGCAAATCAAGCAAAAGCTCCTAGAAGTAGAAATACGTGTATTTGCCCCTACTGCAAGAAGAAGGGATCTCTGCCCTTGGAGATACTCAGCAGACAACTGGCCCAAGCCCTGAGGAACCTCATTTAATTTTGCATCTGGCCTGCTTTGAGCAGGAGGCTGGGATGGGTGACCTTCAGAAGTCCCTCCCAACCTAAATTAGGCTCTGATTCCATTAATTTAATGTCTGGTCAGATAGTACCGACTGCAAAATCTTGATAATGCTACTTCACTTGGGCTTTATGAAATAATAAGTTAATCTAATAAGGAAGTAATTAATCATTTCCAAGTCCCACCTAGCAGAGCTAGGAGAAATACTTACACTGAGCTGGATAAGCCAGGGGAGATGGGCAACAGGATGGGTGACTCGGTTCCATGTTAATAAATGTAAAGTCATTAGGACCCTTGCAGAGGCTTTATGGGCTGGCCATAGATACCCTCATACAATGCCACAGTGACCTCTTGCTGAGCCCCTTGCTTTTCTAGTCATGGAATGCCTTAATGGTTATCTGGTCCTCTTAGTGCTAGGAACACCTCTCAGCAAGGTAAGTTCCCTGTGGGTCATGGGATGTACCATTTATCCCAGCCTTTACCCACTCAGTAGGTCTGTGACTGGTTGTCCTCCCTCCAGGGCACTCTGTTCATCCCTACAGATTCTGCAGACAGAGCCAGACTCATTACCACAAGCACCAAAGTCAGATATCTCACATTTCTTCAGCTACTACTGATCTGAAGTTCTTTCTCCAATGTCATCAATGTCCACGTCAAACAGGACCTGTCAAAGACTTATCTGTACTAATCTCTAGCAGTCACCTCCCTCCATCCCCAGACACCTCTGCTCAACATATAGGGACACCTTCCCTTTGGCCAGCTCCCTAACCAGCTAGCAATATAGATATTAACCCCCAGCATCTCTACCTTCAGTAATGATTTCCTGTGAGGAACAAAGTCAAATGCTTTACTTAAATTACACAGCCTGGATCTGCTGCATTGCCCTTATCTGTTTTCATATTTGAACCCAAAACAAACCAAACCAAGGACACAAAATGTCTCTGCTGTAATCTAGCACTGATAAAACCATATCAGTTAAAGGTAATTTATCCTGTCTCCCCTTTCTTTCACATCCTTAATGACTCTTCAGAGTATGTTTGGAGGCTGAGGTGAAAAGTTCAAATCACCAAGGCTGGAGCTCCCCAGGCCCCTCCATATATAGATTTTTTTAATTATAGCTCATGCTAAACCCACAAAGAACTGACTCTCAAGCTTGCAGCTCCTTGGCTAGCCTTGCTGATGATGATTACATTCTGTGGGGTTTTGGTTTCACTAGTGAAGGTAGAGGGGAGGCCCTTGGCTTGCTCACATGCAACAGTTGTAGGTTTTCTTGTCACTTATATTTTGCAATTTCTGCAGCATCATTTAATTTCCATTAAGTAGATGGAGGGTTCAGAGGGTTCTCAATTGTCCTTAATGTCCTTAATCTTCATTTTACTTAGCCCTTTTTCTTGCACAATCACAAAACATATTGTAGCACATTATGTGTTTAAAAAAAGGGTAGATGAGGTACTTAGGGATCTGGTTTAGCACAGGACAGGAATGGTTGGCCTTGATGATCTTAAAAGTCTTTTCCAACCCTGTGATTCTGTGATTCTGTGAACACACTGTTGACTATTCTCATTTTCCTTTTATATTTTCAAACCTCTGAGGTAAATTTTACCTTTCTAGAGATCTCCTCTTCTGTTTGCTAGGAAGTCTCTTCTCCAAATAACAAGACAAGAGAAAATGGCCTCAAGTTGTCCCAGGGCTGGTTTATAGTGGAAATTAGGAAACTTTTCTTCACCAAAAGGGTTGTCAAGCACTGGAACAGGCTGCTCTCTTCACCCCTCACCATGTATGTCTATTGACTGCGCCAGTGGAAATGTTAACAGGGTTAATGTGGAGTGTAATAGAGTCCTCTGTGTAGCATGAGGGAGGAGTGAGCACAACACTAGACCACGCACACAAAATAAGGCAGGCTTGAGGTGAGCCTGCTCACAGCCCAGGAGGTCAACCATATCCTGGGCTGCATCTAAAGGAGCATGGTTAAAAGGTCCAGGGAGGAGATTCTCCCCCTCTACTCTGCTCTCAAGAGACTCCACATGTAGTACTGGGTCCAGCTCTGGAGTTCCCAACATAAGAAGGACATAGAACTGTTGGAACGTACCCAGAGGAGGCCACAAAGCTGATCTGAGGGCTGGAGAACCTCTCCGATGAAGCCAAGCTGAGAGAGTTGGGCTTGTTCAGCCTGGAGAAGAGAAGCCTCTGGGGGACCTTCCAGCCCCTGAAGGCGCTACAGGAAAGCTGGGGAGGGACTTTTTAGAACAACAGGGAGTGTGGAAATGAAAAGGTAGGAAAGTCTACGGCGATACAAGAGCTTAGCACAGATTTGGACTGTCAACAGGTGCTGTGGGAGCTGAAAGAATTATCTGGGTTCAAGGAAGGATTGGGAACTGATGGAAACCTTACATAATTAAATCGTGTCCATATTCAGTGTTTTTAGATGTGCTGATGTGTGTTTATAGACACACAGAGATTTACTCACCTCTGCTTCGCAGACATAATTATTACTGCACATAAATACTAACATAGAGGGTGTACCAGGCTATAAATCAATATTAATGAACAACCCTGGGCAGGCACAGAACTGTTCTTAGATACTGTTCACCACCAGACGTACAGACCGAAGGAGACACACAAAGAGCTTCAAAAGGAGCTGCAAACAGGGCCTGCTCGTGCCTGCTGACTGCTGCTACCAACGAGGACCTTCCTGCTCCCAAAGCATAAACAGCCTTAAAAAGCAGTTGACTTTCTACCCAGAACCCATCAAAAGGAGCCAAAGGACACCCACCAGCCAGGCCTTGGATGGCACCCACAGGATATTTCTGTTTCTTGTTGTGAGGCAGGTAACTGTAGCTATCTGCAAAGGAAAAACAACTGTCAACATCAAACAAGTGAGACACCTGTTTTGCTCTCACCAAGTATCACCGTGCTGCAGATGTGCCCTCATAGAGATGGAGGGTTATTTTCTCTCTTTTCCCCTTCCATAAGGAAAAAGGGAAGAAAACCATAAGAGCTGTCATCCTTGAAAAGGCAGAAAGTTTGCTTTTCAGGAGGAAACACACAAATTCTGGTGTCTCCAAATCTCACTGGTGCTGGAGAGGCTTAGCAAGACATGATGGTTTGAGAGCAGTCCACTGTGAGCATAGGGACACCATTGCATCAGTGGATGCTAAACATCAATCCAGCCCTACAAGAAGCTTCCTCCTTCTAAAAATCTGGGTGAGCTCATTCCAGGACCATTTAATGGATGTAGGATGTCTTGGGCACCATGGTAAAGCTCCCACCATTCCTGACTGTAGATATAGGACTCAAAAGACCTAAGAAGAATGATTACACTTAGATTAAGACTAAGAAAATGGGTCTGAGAAAGAGAGGAAAGCAAGTGCCCAGCTCCTGTTCCAGGACCAGGGAACAGGGGTTTCATCTGGTCTCTTGAAGGCTCAGCAGCGCTGTGCAGCCTTCTCAAATCTCAACACCCAACTACGAGATTAATTCCAATAATTAAATATTAACTCTGGTCAAACCAAAGAGATTCCACAGAGAGGATTTTTACATTTCCAGATAAATACCATCTCGGCTTATGAGCATACTACACATGGTAATTAGGAAAGGTACATGCTTCTGTAATTTAACATTATATTCAGTACGACCTCCTAAGGTGATGCCATGATGTTCACCACAATTTACCACAACAAATTCCACTTTGCCTACCTAAAGGCTCCTTTTCTTTTTCTTTTTTTTTCTATTTTTTTTAGAGGAGGAAAAATTTAAATGAAGAAATAATTCTCTCTGCAAGTATGAAGTATGATCCTGGAGCTCGGTTTTCTCCAAGCTCCCTTGCTCCTGGTAGTCCTAAAGGTCTCTCTAAAGGATGTACAGAGGCATCTCAGTTATCAGCAAGGCAGAGCAGACAACCTCACACCTAAGACATGGACTTGTTGAGGTAAGGTCTATGAACACTGGCCACATCCCTGTGTGATTTCTATGGTGGAGGCCAGTGAGGACACCTAAGCGTATGATGGTGGGTTCTGCTTGCCCATCTCCACGTCCCCAGCCTCAGCAACCTGCTTGCTCCATGCCATTGCCAACTCTATATCCCATCTTGGATAAACCCATGGTTGCACCTATTCTCCAAGCCAACCTCAAAAAGTCTTTGGTTCCACACAGACATACATGGTTGAATGCTTCAGATTGCTTTAAAACTCCAGCTAGAAAGTAAATTCTGGGTTGGGTTTATTAAACATATAGACTTTTCTCTAATGCTTACTGTATTTTAATCTCAGATGCAGTTGTGTAGCTGCCTGAGGCCAATCAAAGGTGCAACTTTTGGTAAACTATTTAATGTTCTGAGCTTCTTCCTTCTCCCTGTTGGGAAAGAGGAGAACAAGCGCCTCTTATCATATTTGTATAATTAAAGCAAAAAAGAAAATCACAACCTCCACCTTCAGTCACAACAGGGAATTCAGGAGTGCAGAATGCAGTCAAATACAATTATTTATCAGGCCTAGCCTGAGAAGAGCTTTTATGAAAATCCTTTTTTATCCTTTCAATCAAAGACAGACGAGGAGGAACTATCCTATGGCTAAGTCACTCTGCCCTTCAATGCCTCTCTTACTGTTTTATCCGTGTATGTAGATGTATGTATGAGGTTTAGAGAGGCTATTAGGAAAAAAATGAGGCACCAAAAGGGTTGTCGAGCACTGGAATGGGATGATGAGGGAAGTGGTAGAGTCACCATCCCTGGAGGGATTTAAAACACTGGTGGATGTGGTGCTGAAGGACATGGGTTAGTGGTGGGCTTGGCAGCGCTGGGTTAACACTTGAACTTGATGCTCCTAAAGGTCTTTTCCAACCAAAACCACTCTGTGACTTTGGCTATCCATATTTTTCCCAGTTTTCTGGCATTAGTGGTTGGGGTTATTTCAGGGTTTGCTTCCAAGCATTTTAGTTTAGATGTAAATGAGAGTGCTCCGCAGTTGCTCTGCTCACAGAGCCCTATCTCCATCCCATTGATCATGGGATGGTGCTGTCAAATTAGATATGGACCTCAAGGTTCAATTCTGAGCAGGGCAGACCATCCCCATGGCATTTTTTCTCTATCAGGAAAGACCCCACATGCAGTAACACAGGGAATGTGTGTACTCTAGACAAATTCATCCTGTTGTCTCTGTGTGACACAGTCATTTGATACTTTGGTTTAGTGGAAGATGCCATGATACAGCAGTGACATTATTATGTCTAAAGCATTATATATAAAACCAAATATCAGAGTTTACTCATCAGAGCCCTTGAAGGACTTTCACTGAAAGTTTTGCAAATTACAACTAATAGAAAGTTGATTGACATCACAGATACAGGCGTTTTTGATTGTCGTTGATAAATGCACTTACTGCAATAGTGCTAATATGTGACTATGGTTATAATTAAAATGCAATGATTATAATGAAATGCCAGCAAAATAGTATCATAGAATCATAGAATCACTTAGGTTGGAAGAGACCTTTAAGATCATTGAGTCCAGCCACAGCCTAACCTTGTCCAGCCCATCTCTAGACCATGTCCTCAAGCACAACATCTACATGGCTTTTAAATCCCTCCAGGGATGGTGACTCCACCACCTCCCTGGGCAGCCTGTCCCAGTGCCTGACAGCCCCTTCAGTACAGAAATTCTTCCTGATATCTGACCTAAATCTCCCTGGTACAATTTTAAGCCATTTCCTCTTGTCCTATCTCTTGTCACCCGAGAGAAGAGACCAACCCCCAGCTCTCTGCACCCTCCTTGCAGATAGTTGTAGAGAGCAATGAGGTCTCCCCTCAGCCTTCTTTCCTTAAGACTAAAAAGCCCCAGCTCCTCATAGGACTTGTGTTCCAAACCCTTCCCCAGTTTTGTTGCCCTTCTCTGGACATGCTCCAGCATCTCAACATCCTTCCTGTAGTGAGGAGCCCAAAACTGGACACAGCACTCGAGCTGAGTATAATGGAACAACCACTTCCCTACTCCTGTGAGTCACATTACTCATTCTTGGGAAGCAATGGGATGGAGAGTTGAGCTCGAGCACTACAGTCACCCATATTTAGCACATACTGCTTTTTGCTCATATTTGGGCATATTTAGGGGTGTCAGCTCTAATATTCATTTCACAGTTAATGAAGCAAAAGGTCATACTCCAGGCACTGTGGCTTTTCAACACATCGATGTGCCAGTCTAAAGGAACAAGACAGAAGAAGCAGTATTTCAGGTTTGGAGATGTGCTTGTACCCAAGACTTCTCTACTTTTTCTACCTGTGCCCATCAAACCAATTAAAAGTGCTACCTGCTGGTGCAGATTTGACCTCACCCGTCTGTGTGAGTCTGAGAAGGAATTCAAGGTATTCTGAAATAACAGTAAAGGCTGAATAAAGAAATAAGGATAGCAAGCTACGAGCCCTTTTCCTCTGAAAGTTGCCTGAACTCCTAAATTGAACCCTTTCATCCCAGAAACTGGCTTGAAACTCCTATTTCAAACTGAAAATAGTCAAAACTATCTCTTGAGGGATGGAGAGCTGACCCATCTGAAATCCCATCTACAGTGCATGTCTTTAAAAGTTACAGTAATCCTTGTATAATTATTGTGTGCTGGACTTCCCCCCCCCCCCTTCCTATTCCCACATGTGCACTTCAATAGAAAAACACGCTTTATTTTTCTGTTTTATGAATAATACAGAAATACATAAATAATAGATATGTTCTTAATGATACGGCCAAATATGTATTCCCCTCCAAATGCCTGAGTTTGAACAGAATGTCAAACACATTACTGGATGAATATTTGATATTTTAATTTATTGGGTGATTTCTTGCAAGAATAGCTGAGTCCCCAATTAGACTTCATACCCCTGGTCCTCAGTCACATTCATGCCACGTTCCTTCCACTCCTATGAACCTGCCCCTCAAGAAAGATTGGGGGTTTCAGGAGCAGTCCAAAATCACCTTCATGCTGACACTGAGACTGTCAGCTGTGGGCTACACCTCAGCATAGACCAAAATGGTCTTTGGAATGCTCTGACTTGGTCCAAGACCTTATGTCTCTTTTTTTTCTGGGGTGAAAAGACACCTCCCCACAGCAGATGAGTTTTTGCACAGCAACAGGCCAAGGTTCCCAGCCAGGAGCTAAATCAGGGTCCAGCAGCCCCAGTGTGGCTTCAGCTGTTTGTGAATCACAGAATCACAGACTGGTCACAATCACAACCCCTTTTAAAAGCCAGGAGACATTTCCATTGATGTCACCTAGATGGCATGTCTAAAAGCATCTGGTCCCAAATTCTACCCTAGTTTAGTCTCAAAATCCTTTCATTGGCCTGAGTTGGGAAAAATAATTAGCTTCACAATGCAGAAGGGTTTAGAAGTGTCTGAGATTAGCTCCTGTTGAACAAGAGCCTGTCCAGAAGCCACACCTCAGGCCCAATCAGTATTTCCTTTCCACACAGGACAACACCTATGGGTGCAGGAAGTATATGTTTTCAAAAGCACATTGTCCCCCAAAGCAGAGCAGCCTCAGTTATTGCACTTTGGGAGGTATAACATAACCCAAGCAGACATTTCCAAGCAGGTCCACCCCATGGGCTTGGCTGGGGCAGATGGATAAGTCACAGAATCACAGACTGGTCTGGGTTGGGAGGGACCCCAAGGGTCACAGAGCTCCAACCCCCTGCCACAGGCAGGGACACCAACCTCCAGGCCTGGAGCTACACAAGGTTGCCCAGGGACCCAGCCAACCTGGCCTTGAACACCCCAGGGACCACGCAAATCTCACCTCACTCCTGGCAGCAATGGCATGCTGTGGGGTGATGCTTAGTGGTGCAAATGATAGATAACATGGTGATTTGGTTGGACTTGATGATCTGAAAGGTCTTCTTCAACCTTGTGATTCTGTGATTTGCACCAGCTCACAGGCTGGTCCCCTCAGTTGAAAATCTTCCAGACTTCAGTGTGGTTACACCATGTTCATTCACCCCGCTGAAATTGTATTAACACTTTCTCCAGACACCTCTAAGCTCTCTGTCCCCAGCCAGGAGTCATCAGCGATACTCACAGTGTAATAAGCCAGCAGAAAAATTAATTAGTTCATCTCGAGGTTGCTGGGAAGTGTGAGACTCACAGAGCTGACCCCTCAGTGCCTTCCCAAGAGGTTCCATCCCACGTGTTACAGGAGCTCTGGGTAGGATGGAAACCTGCCTGCATCCTGAGGGCTGCCCTCCAAGTCCCAAAACTCAGTTAAAATAAGCATATTGTTTTTTTCACCCTTAGCCACAGTGGGTTGAAACCTGCAGTGGGGTTTCTCTGGAAGGGGAACTGCCTTCCTGCAAGGAGTTGGGGTAAGAAAGCAAATCTGGAGCCCGTGGTGCTTCATTCCTCGGCCGGTGGCCAGCAGAGTGCACTCAAAGACATCCTCTGCTCACACAAACCTCTCCTGCTAATAAAATCCACCCTGTGTTTAATATGTAGCAGCTGTAGTGAGGAGCTACCGCAACTTAATTGTTTCCCCCTGCATTATGAAGAAGAATAGAGATGCTCCAATGGGATTTCATTTTATTCAGGGAAATAAACTCGGGCTGATTGTGTTATTTTAAATAATTCCCAGGATTCATTTCCATAGTGCAAAAGGGGCAATTTCACCAGCAGGAATGGTGTGTATTAATATTTCCCTTTAACTTAACAAGGATTTGCTTTTTTTTCCTGCTGATAACGCACCAGACACTCATTATTTGTTGGATGTCAGCCTTCGTGGAGTTATCTCTGTGTGCTACTTGTTTGCAGAATAGCCAGGCTACAGCGAGGACCACGCTTTTAGCATGTTATTTGTTCTTACTGGGATGGCCACCTTCTCCTGTTTGTCTTCAGAATCACTAGGTTGGAAAAGCCCTTTAAGCTCATCGAGTCCAACCGTCCCTGTCCTGTGCTGACCCAGATCCCTGAGCACCTCATCTCCCCTCTGTTAAACACACCCAGGGCTGGGGACTCAGCCCCTCCCTGGGCAGCCTGTGCCACAGCCCCACAACTCTGCCAGGGAAGAACTTTCCCCTCCCAGCTGAGCTGACCCTGCCCTGGGGCAGCTTGAGCCCATTGCCCCTTGTCCCATCTCCTGTCCCCTGGCTGGAGAGACCATCGCCCACCTCTCTGCACCCTCCTGGCAGGGCAGGGGAGGTGGGGAGAAGGTCTCCCCTCAGCCTCCTCTTCTCCAGGCTCAACACCCCCAGCTCCCTCAGCCGCTCCTAACAGGACTTGTGCTCCAGACCCACACCAGCTTCATCACCCTTCTCTGGACACGCTCCAACATCTCAACATCCTTCCTGTAGTGAGGGGCCCAAAACTGGACCCAGCACTCAAGGTGCAGCCTCACCAGAGCTGAGTAAAGGAACAATCCCTGCCCTGCTGCTGGTCACACCATTCCTGACACAGGCCAGGATGCCATTGACTTTCCCAGTCACCTGGGCACGCTACTGGCTCATATTCAGTTTGCAGTCACCCAACACCCCCTGGTCCTTCTCCTCCATGGAGCTGTCCCCTCCCTGGGCAGCCTGTTCCAAGCCACCTTTTGAAACTTGTGGGTGCCCTGTGGCTGAGATGTTGAGCAGCCCCATTTGTCACTGGTTAATTAAACATGACCCATTTTTTTGTCCCTTGATCCTCTGAGGAGCAGCTGAGGGAGCTGGGGGTGTTGAGCCTGGAGAAGAGGAGGCTGAGGAGAGACCTTCTCACCACCTCCACTGCCCTGCCAGGAGGGTGCAGAGAGGTGGGCGATGGTCTCTCCAGCCAGGGGACAGGAGATGGGACAAGGGGCAATGGGCTCAAGCTGCCCCAGGGCAGGGTCAGCTCAGCTGGGAGGGAAAAGTTCTTCCCTGGCAGAGTTGTGGGGATGTGAAACATCCCTTCCAGGCATGACGCGTGGGTGTGGTGTATGGGACCACCAAGTTTATGAGTACTGAAGAGGACTTTTTCCTTTCCTTCTGGTTCAAAGGGATGGGGACCTTGAGGTTGACTTAACTATATGCTGGAAGGTGCTGGAACAGGCTGCCCAGAGAGGTGGTTGATGCCTCATCCCTGGAGGTGTTCAAGGCCAGGTTGGATGGGGCCCTGGGCAACCTTGTGTAGTTCCAGGCCTGGAGGTTGGTGTCCCTGCCTGTGGCAGGGGGTTGGAGCTCTGTGATCCTTGAGGTCTCTTCGAACCCATGCCATTCTATGATTCTATGTGCAAGGAAAACTGCCTCTGAGCAGTGGTGCTGCTCCAAAACACAGATGTCCCTCCTGGCCACCCCACGCCCAGCCCCATGGTCACTGTCAGATCTGCTGCAAGGATCAGCTCTGCTCGTTTGCAGCTCTGGGAACAGGGAGCATCCCTGTGGCTGCTCCTCCAGGCTGGCAGATGGACCTGCAGATATCCTGTCTCACAGTCAGGCTTCCATTTTTCTGCCAGTTTAACACAGGCCCTTCAGGAGGATGAAGGAAAACCGGTGGACCAAGGCAGGGCTTGTTTCAGTTGCTCACAGTGAAGGGACCTGGAGGGTGTATTTTCTTCCCTGCATTACAGATGGTGTGCCTGGTGCTCACTGCACAGCACAGCCCTGCTCCTCTCTGAGCTCCATCCCTGGCTGCTCTGCTCTGCTCTGCCCATGACCACGAGCTGCAGCTCCTCATGGAGACCCTACAAAGAGATGAAGCTTGTCAGCAAATTCAGTGTTTTGGTAAGGGGAGGGGTAAAGTGGAGGGGAGGCCATGAAGGCAGGGGCTGCTCAGTGGGCTTCCCTTCTCTGACCAGACACACCAGTAGATGTGGGCACAGGAGCTTCCTACAAAGCCCAGCAAGGCTCTGGCAAGCATCTGAGCTTGCTTTTTAATGTGAAGAAAGGGGAAAAGTGCTGTAGCTCTGGCCACCACCCTGTTACTCACTCACAACGGGTGACATGTTCATAGGCATGCATTCATATCCATTATTTCATCCATTCACTCATTCCAAACCTACCTACCTCCAGAGATGATATAGACAGGGACCTAACTGCAGCACCCACCCCACCAACACACAGCTCACTCTGGACAATATAGAACCACAGAATCAGCAGGTTGGAAAAGCCCTTTAAGCTCATCCAGTCCAACCGTCCCTGTCCTGTGCTGACCCAGATCCCTGAGCACCTCATCTCCCCTCTGTTAAACACACCCAGGGCTGGGGACTCAGCCCCCTCCCTGGGCAGCCTGTGCCAGGCCCTGACAACTCTGCCAGGGAAGAGCTTTTCCCTCCCAGCTGAGCTGACCCTGCCCTGGGGCAGCTGGAGCCCATTGCCCCTTGTCCCATCTCCTGTCCCCTGGCTGAAGAGACCATCGCCCACCTCTCTGCACCCTCCTGGCAGGGCAGTGGAGGTGGGGAGAAGGTCTCCCCTCAGCCTCCTCTTCTCCAGGCTGAACACCCCCAGCTCCCTCAGCTGCTCCTCAGAGGATTTGCCCTCCAGCCCCTTCCCCAGCCTGGCTGCCCTTCTCTGGACACGCTGCAGGATGTCAATGTCCAGTACTGCCCAGTGCAAAGCTTTCCCCCCATAAATAAAGCCGATTTACCCTTCTGCCCCTGGACACAAGGAGCCATCAGTGAAGCAGGTCGCAGCAGACCCATGTGCATGTCTCCACAGCGAGAGGCCTGCGCAGCGGTACGTAGCACCAGGCTGCAGTTCCAGGCCCCTCCATTGTGGGAGGGAGTCAGGTAAGTAAAATAAAATGAAATGAATCAAACAGAATTAGGGTAACTGCTTGGATAACAAAAGTTCTGGGACTGGAACGCTTCCCACACTCCAGCAGCCATTTATTCCAGAAGCTCTTTTCTTTGCAGCTTTTTCATTTCATCCAGCACCAGACAGAAGCAAATTATTTTCTCTCTCGTTGTTGAGAGCGAGCCTACAAGTAATTGAGATTGACTAAAGGACACCATTAACTAGCATTAAGATGCTGGGTAATTTGATGGTGTTGGTGAGTTGTGCCTGTTACTCTAGTCCCTCCCCATCAGCCACACTGGCTTGAGTTTACTGGCATCCAAAAAAACTGAAGGCAAAACTAAGTAATTCAGAGATGTTTCAGGCTTCTGAGTTTGGGGAGTGCATGTGTCATGTTTAGAATGTGAGCTGATTATGTATAATTGGCCAATAATCCTCAAATGAACCCAAAAAAGGGATAGGAAGGTATTTGTCAGCTGCCTGACTCAGACCTGAATACCGTGTGAGCTCTGGTAAAGGTGCAGCAGGAATCCCTGTGGTGGGACAGAGCCCGTCCCTCTAAGGTGACCCAGATGGGAATTGTATGAGTCCAGCAAAGGTCCATCCTGCATTTCATAGAATCATGGAATATGTCAGGTTGGAGGGACCTTCAGAGCCCATCCAGTCCCACCCTACAGTGAGCAGGGACATCTTCACTACAGCAGGGCGCTCAGAGCCCCATCCAGCCTGACCTTGGATGTCTCCAGGGATGGGGCCTCCACCACCTCTCTGGGCACCCTGTGCCAGTGACCCATCACCCTCAGAGGGAAGAAGTCCTTCCTCAGGTCTCATCTAACCCTGTCCTGCTCTAGTTTAAACCATCACCTCTCATCCCATTGCTCCATGCCCTTACAAACAGTCCTGCCCAGCTTTGCTGTGGGTCCTTCAGTGACTGGAAGAGGCTCAGAGGTCTCCCCATAAACTTCTCGTTTTGGACAGCATGGGCTTTCCCCACCTTTAAACCTTCTCGTTTTGGACAGCATGGGCTTTCCCCACCTTTACTCTTAGCCCTTGGGTTTTCTTCTGCAGCATCAGCAAGGTCTCCCCTTGTTCGGGTCAGACGCTGGAAATGAAAGTAGCCAAAGCCCCATTTGAAGTGGCAGCCCCAGATCCTCCAAAGGTTTCAGCAGCATCTGCCTAGTACCTTTTCACACTCCCTTGATAAGATGTAGTTTGTTCTGAAAATTGAAACAGGCTCATTTAACAATGTTTAGGGCCAAACCTCCAAGGGATGGAGTTATTAGATAAATAACTAAGTGTGACGGACCCTTTAGACACACCTGTTATCTTCACTGGTGCAGTTTAAGTCTCAGAACTATTACAAATTGCATCAAACCACCTAATTTCAGGCTAGGTCTGCTCTCAGGACTGGGCTGAATTGAGAAGAATCCTCCTGGCATCCAAGAATTTACATGGGTAAAGCAATTTGGGCTGCTGGTGGGAGAAGCGTCGGTCTAGGGCCAAGTTGAATGTTATTGAGTGCCTTGGGCTCGCTCTCTCTGGTGGGCTCCTCATTTGTTCAGATCAAATGCAGTTACTTTTGGTATCCATGCACCCCAGGATAATGTTGGTTAATGGTCTACGTGATGCTTTGTGGCTCAAATTTGTTGTCTGGGTTATTATTCTAGATCACAGAATCACAGAGCTGTAGGGGTTGGAAGGGACCTCCAGAGATTATCATGTCCAACCCCCTGCCAAAGCAGGGTCCCTAGGACAGATCACACAGGTCAGCATCAAGAGGGGATGTCTCATGAGAGCAGCTTCAGGTTTACCCTCCTGGGACAAATTGTTCATGTAACATCCCTCTGGTCTTTCATTCTTTCTGGAATACATCACTTGCTCCATTTCAGTCTCAGAAATAAAGCCATAGAGACTGCAAATGAAACCATTAATACCTGCCAGGAGAACAGGGCTATGCTGTGGTCTTCAGACTCTGATGCACAGTCGAAGCTGTCATGATGTGCATCAAGCTGCAGGGGTGCACAGACACGATAATACCACCTCAACTGTGCTGGAGCCTCCCTGGGCTCAGCAAGTCAGAGGGCCCTGGGAAGCACCTGGAATGGCAATGCTGTGGAATTAAGTCATGGTGCTCTTGGTGCTCTGGTTTCCTGGATAGCTCAGTTTGCTCTATGCCCGGGAGCTCTTCATCCATTTTGTGAAGAGTCGTCCTCTATTCATCCCATAATTATCTGTCAGGAGGGTGCAGAGAGGTGGGCGATGGTCTCTTCAGCCAGGGGACAGGAGATGGGACAAGGGGCAATGGGCTCAAGCTGCCCCAGGGCAGGGTCAGCTCAGCTGGGAAGAGAAAACTCTTCCCTGGCAGAGTTGTGGGGCTGTGGCACAGGCTGCCCAGGAAGGGGGCTGAGTCCCCACCCCTGGGTATGTTTAACAGGGGGGAGATGAGGTGCTCAGGGATATCCCTGTTTATTCCAAAAGACCCCAAGCTGAGGTTCAGGTGGCTGTGCCGGATGCTTCATGTGTATCCAGCATCAGGTGCTGGGCTGACCTTGCTGTCCTGCTCTCCCAGCTCTTCACCCCATGGATGCATCACACCGTCTCCTTGGGCACCCTCTAAATACATTTTGCCAGTGCTGGTGGGTCACTTGGGTTACTCCAAGTAAAAGGAGAGTCCTCATGTTTTTGGGAGCTGATGGGAGGAAGGGGGTGGTACTGAAACAGAAGCCTGTTTCAGGGGCAGAAGTGATGGATGGCCCTTGTGAGCCTTTTCAGTGAGCAACAACAGCTGTAAAAGGAACCTGTGGGTTCAGTTGGATATGCAGGACACCAGCAGTTCATGGGACCTTCTTCTCCCAGAGCAAACTGCGAGTGCTGAAGCTGATGGAACCCCAAACCCTAGTCCTGGCCCTGGGAACACCCTGAATGGACCAGCTGAATGTCTCAAGCCCCAAAACAATTCCAAGGTGGTTCTTTCCAGTGGGGAGCAACCCCACTGCTATTTAATGTTGTTCTAGAGAGAGAGAGAGAGAGATGGGAACTTGGCCAACACGTTTGGCTGTTGGCTCTGACCTGGTGGGTTGCTTTAACTTTGTCCTCCAGTAAACTACTGCCCAGTGAGATGCTTGGGTTTAGGCTCCCAGCTCCACACCATCACACAGATCTTAGTGGTAGCTGTAACGTTTAAACATTTAAGAACAAGATACTTTTAAAGCCATGTCAGATGATTCATTTGGGCACTTACCCCATGGAGATCTGTGCACGTGCTTCATTTTAGTTCCTATCGTGGATTTCAGTGGCTTTTGTGGCAGGTTTACTAAGTGCCTCAGCCTCTGCAGCTCCAAAGCCAACAAACTTCCATGGAAGCATATGCCAAGGGGGTGCTAACAAAATGCTGTGTCCTTTCTAATGGTGGTTCCTCAGGGAAGAGCGGCAGCCAGTTAATGGTTTCAGCCCTCAGGATCAAAGAACGTGTCTCTGTTCTGTGAGGATTGTGTGTTTATCTATGTGAGGGGCTGGAAGCAGGGTGAGAAAGGACCAACCCTTTAGGGGTTGTTGATGTTCAACCTATGGAGTGGACAACAAGGGACACATCTCTCTTCCCCCTCCACCTGAAGCATCTCCAAGAATGGGTAGGGCTGGGCTCTGGGCTTCTCCTGCTGAGACCTGCCATGGATGGGGCTTTATGGGAGAACAAAATCATGAACAAGGCCAAAAGAGCTTTTGGAGTATGTTCATGTGGGGCTGTTGGCCACAGGAGTAAGAAAGGAGAATGGGTGAAAAAACAGCTGAAGGGGACAACACAGGACCAGAACCCTAGATACAGGTCTGGGTTGGGGTGACCACAGCCCAGAAGATGTGGCCCCACAGTTTGACACATGTGGGGCAGAATGGAGAGGGAAGACAAAAGGCAACTGAAGGTTGACTTTATCTTATTGAATGCCTGGTTGTGAGTGCAACCTCTGGAGAGCTACTGAGGCAGACTCCCCAAATCCTCCTTGCAACTGAAAGTCAGATAAAAAGGAGCATCAGATGGACCCAGGCATGCAACCTGGAACCCCTTTCAAACAGGGAGGCCAACAAGTGGAGGTAATGAGAAGCATTCAGCTGGTTCTTGGAGGAAATAGCTTTACTAAGCTCTGAGCAGTGCAATGGTAGCTGAGGACCTCCCCCTGCATCCTCCAGCGGTGCCCATGGCTTCTGGGCTGCTCAGCCTATCTAGCTGAATCTCCCTGGGACTTGCTGTGCAGAAGGGAGCTACAGGTCCCAGTTTCCCATCGCCCTAGATGTCCCATCACCGAATGAGTGATGTCCATCACTTGGCAGTCCTTCACCCCTGGACAAGTGGCTTCACTCCACCTGCCAGGCACTTTGCACGTGAAGCAGGAGGAAAGCTGCATTCAACGGCCACTGTGCCACCACGTCCTCCAGTGCAGCAAGAAGCTGCTTGGCAAGAGCCTGCCATTTCCTCCAGTACATTCCTGTGAGCGAGGGACCATGTTGCTCTGGCTTCCCATGTGGAGCAACTTCTGCTGACCCCCACCCAGGAGCTGCCCACTATCCCTGCTGAGGAGCTGGTGGAGCTACCTGGCGTTTGCTAGTGTTGCTGTCTGCCTCAGCAACACAGCAAGAGCCACGTGGATTTTGGTGAGCATCTATAACCCAGCAAGGCTTCCCAACCTTCAACCAGCAGAGGAACCTTCCTGAATCCTCCACTGAACTGGTTTCCTATGGGAAGGGGAGATGGTTGCACACAGGGTCAGGTCTGGGAACATGTCAAGCCCTCACTGCAGCCAGAGGAATGGTACAGAGCAGTGTCACTCTTGGGGGACACACACAATATTTTGAGAGCAATCACAGTGCAATCTAAGCACCATCCATCCTCACAGGGTTCAGCTGGAAGTGGGTTAGTGGTGATGGGCTCCAGCCAGTGCTGAGTGTCAGCCTGCTCTCCATGGGCACGGGGCTGACACAGAGGAGAACCATGCCTGTTCCTCCATCCAACTCCCGCTTTCCCACCATCTTTGGAAGAGGGAGCAGCCCCAGCAAGGACCAAATGGGGTCCCTTGTATCCATCAGTGTTCCCAGGTGATGGACAGGATGGCTCTGAGCTCGCTGGGGGCAGAAGCTCAAGAGCTTCTCAGAAAGGCTGCACCGAGGAGCTCAGCCCCTGTCTCGTGGACAGGAGAGCACTCAATGGTGCTGTGAGAGTCCAAACCTTGCTAACAGCATCCTACCTCATGTCAGGGGGGTCACAAGAAACCCTGACAGCGCTTCCTCCCCAGCACTAATCCTTAACTGATGCAGGCAGAGGAGGAAGCTGAATGCAACTGTATCCAAGGTGCTCAGGGCTTTGGTGTCATGCTTGAAGGAACCCAGCAAGAAGGGGAAGGGACAGGGGTAGTCACTTCCCAACAAGTCCTCACTTTGCTACAGTAGAGGCTAGAGACCTTTATCGGCACAAGTATCACAAGTCACCCCCCAAAAAAAACCCTGTACAGGCATTAGGCAGCCCTAGTGCAGCTGGGAAGATGCTAGGAGGCATCTCAGACACTTCCTGGAGGCCAAACACCAGCGAAAGGGGGGAATGGCCAGGTGAAAACCCAGCAGCGTGCAGCAGCACCTGCGGGGTGCTCAGTCTGCTCAGCAGCTTCTCCCCTCGGTGCCACCTCCTCATCTCACCTCTGGTCACACCAGGGTGAGGGAGCCCCTTGCTTTGGGGCGCTCAGTTTGGGGTGTGCCGTCAGTGGAGGCTGGGACCAGCGGCGCAGAGCAGGGCTGAGCCCCCCGGCGCGGAGGGGAGGCTGCGCGGGGGCAGCAGGCTCAGCCGGCGGGCAGGGAAGCCCCCACCGCGGCAGCGCAGCCGGGGACGGGCCAGACTCCCCCACCCCCCCTACCCTCCAGCTCCCTTCCCCGGCAGCGGCAGAGCGGAGCAGGCAGGCAGGGCGGGCTCCGGGCGCCCCGCACCGTCCGCACCGCGCAGCCCCCGCGGAGCCGTGTGACCGGTTCCCAGCGGCGGGTGACGACGAGCGGCGCGGCCACCGCACCCGGCGGAGCGCATCCCGCTCGGCACCGCCCGCGGCCTTGCGCGCCCGGCGGCGGCGGTGGCGGAGCCGAGGGGACACGGTGTGGGGGGGGCGGGAGGAGGAGGAGGAGGCGGCGGAGGAGGAGGAGGAGGAGGCGGAGGAAGGCGCGCAGCAGCAGCATGCCACGCAGCTTTGACGTCGCCGGGCTGCGGCTCCCCGGCTCCGGCTGCCGGCACGTATAGCACAACGTGACGGCACACCGCCGCCCTCCATTCACACGCGCGCAGGCAGCGCACACGCACCCACCGCACGGCACAGGGAAGCCCGCCGCGCTTCCCCCCCACCCCCCGCACCCCTCCCTCCCTCCTTCCTTCTTTCCTTCCCTCCTCACCCCGACTCCTCTCCCCACCCGCCATGGGCCCGGCGGCCGCTCCGCAGGCGCGGTGAGGGGCAGCCGCCGGCGCGCAAGAGGCAGGACACACCTCCGCGGCCCCCGCGCCCTCCCCCGACGCCACCTCCGCGCCGCGCGGGGGGCCCCCACGCACCATGCGGGGGCCGCGGCGCTGCGATGGCATCTGATGGCCGCGGGGCGCAGGCGGCTGCGGCGGCCCCGCGCGGCGCTCGGCGGCCCCGGGAGGCGGCGGCGGCGGCGGCCGGCGCCCTGAGGGGGCTGCCGCTCTGAGGGGGGCTCGCCCCGCGCCGCCCGCTGCGCAGGAGGAGGCGGAGGAAGAGGAGGAGGAGGAGGACCGGAGCGCTGCCCGCCGCCTGCCCCCGCCGCCCTGCTTGCGCGGGCGTGCGCGGCTCGGCCGCAGCGGAGCGCGGGGCTCCGGCGGGCGCTGCGCTGCCTTTCCCCCCCCTCCCCTTCCCCTTTCCCCAATCCCTCCCTCCCTTTCTCCCTCCCTCTCCCCCCCCCCCCCCCCCCCCCCGGCGGGCTGGATATGTGGATGCTCACGTGAAGATGGATGTAGCGATCGGGCTGCTGGGGCTGCTGACGGTTCTGCTGGAGGGCAGCTCCGGGCAAGGGGTGTACGGTGAGTGCGGGGCGCGCCGTGACCTTGTCGCGACTGTCGCCGGGCGGGGGGGGAGGGGGAGCGGAGGGGGTGGTGGTGGGTGGGTGGGTGGGAGGGAGGGAGGGAGATGGGTCGCCCCCCGGGGCCGCGGGGGCGGCAAGGGGCTTCGTTGCGCGCCGCGGGAGCCGGCGGAGGCTGAGCGGGGGCAGCGCCGTTGCCATGAGACGCTGACATTGCTCGGCGAAAACCGGGGGGAGGTCGGGGAGGGGGCGCGGAGGGGGTTGTGTGTGTTTTGGGGGGGGGTGGGTGCTCCGGCCGGTCTTGCCTCGGGCCGGTCACGCCTCGGGCCGGTCACCTCCGCGGCCGCCACCGTGGGGCTGTTCCGCGCCCGCGGAGCGCCGCGGGGCCGCCGCACTTGTTAGCAGCGGCGCTGCCGCCCGCCCGCGGCCGCGGAGCGAAGGGGCGGGGGCGAACCGCAAACTTCCCGCTGCTCCGCCGGGGGCGCGCAGTCCCCGCGCCCGAGCAGCTCCGCGGCCGCTTCCGCGGGCGGGCGCGTAAGGGCAGCAGCACCCCGCGGCCCCCGCTCCCCCGGCCTTCCACCCGGCCCCCCCCCTCCCCGGCAGTGACTTGCAAATCGCCGCCGCGGAGCGGGGCGCGGGGGGCTCCGCGGAGCGCAGCAGCCGGGGCCGAGCCGGCGGCATCCCCGGCCGCGCTTTCAGTATCCAGTTCCCGGGCGGCTGCGCGGGGTCCGGCGCTGGGGCCGCGGGTCTTGTTGCTTCAACCCCCTCCCCCAATCCATCCATCGCCCTCCAAGTTGGCCCCGTTTCGGCAGAGCCCGGAGCGGAGCAGCGGGGAGAAGCGGCCGCCCCGCCGGCCGCCGGGGACACCGCCCGCTGCGCTGCCCCCGCCGGCCCCGGCTCTGCCCCGGTGGCGGTGCCGGTCCGGCCGGGCGGTGCGGGGTTATGTAAGCGGCTCGGCGGTGCGGTGCTGCTGGGAGCGCTGGCTCTGGTGCTCGGGCTTGAGGAGACTTGGTGGATTTACCAGTAAATGCCTCGTTTGACATCCTCTCCTTCCAGTCCTTGCGCCTGCCCCCCACTAAAATATCTTCTCGAGGCAGCCCCTGCTAGAGATGGACTCCCCCCCCCCCAACCTCCCACCCCTCTTTTAAATTTTTTTTCCCCAATTTTGCAAAATTTCAGCGTGATGGAAGATGTCTGAGGGGTTCTGCTGGCAGCGCCTGGCTCAGCAGCGTGCGGCTCGGCACCGCCGGGGCTCCCAGCCTTCCCCTCCACACAGGCACACAGTGTTGGGTGCGCTGGAATAGCAACTGCTGCCGTGAATAGGAAGAGAGGGCTTATTGAGGCAGAGCGTGTTTTCTGGGGAGGGAAGGGGGGGGTGGCTAATAGGAAAGGGAGCTCTCATCCTAGCCTGGCCGCTGTCATCTACGTGCGGGCGATGTCACATGCGAGATCTGTAGTAAGACTTTTGTTTGGCAGTGGGGGGGTGTGTGTGTGTTCATCCCGTAAGGTGTGACGCCTTATTTAGGGTAAGGACCGTGGGTGATGTGGTGGTGGTGATGAAGGAAGAGGGGGGGCAGTGGTGTGGAGGCAGTCGCGTCTGGCTGCACGATGTTCCGTCTGGATTTGTGTTTCATTCCTTCATGGAGGTTGGTTTGTGCTCTACCAAAAAATAGCCAAGCCCAGAGCGTGCCTCCAGCGCCTTCAACATCCCCCTTGGTGCACCAGGGCCATCTTGAGAAAGGTTTTGAAGGCACTACCCTGAGTTCCGTTAACAAAAGCGAGCCCCAGCTTGCTGGGAGAGGGAGCCTGCGTAGTCCTTGTGGCTTTGGGGAGGATAAAACCCCCATGTTTGTGGAATTTTGAACAACTTTTTCGTCCCTTCTTGAAGATTTCAAGATGCTCCGAGCCCTGCTCCTGCATGTGGTGCTGGTAGGAAGATGCCTTGCTGACTTAACCTGCTTGTTCCCTGCTTTCTGTGCCTATAGCCCAAGATGCTGGTGTCCCTTCTGTGAGCAGGGAGAGCCCACACAGCCCCCTGCAAGGCAGAGGAGCACGCTACGCCGTCTGTCTGTCCCCCACCACCCTCTCCAGTCCTGCATGGAGAACTCGCTGCTTTGCAGGCCCCTCAAACCCATCCTTCGGGTGCTCCCTGCTGCCCCGATTTCTCCCCAGTTCCTCCCGCTGAGGTTGTGTCTCGTCAGCGGGAGGACCCGTGTCCCCAGGGACGGGCTCCCACCCGAGCTGTGCGCTGCCCCAGCTCCACCTGGCTGCTCCCTGGCACTGCCTGCCTGCGGCTGCTCGGCTCTGCCACCGCCGGAGGCTCAGCTCTGCCCTGTGCCCGCGCAGCGCCCAGCGTGGCAGCACGTATGGCCCCGCACAACGGCTGCACCTGAGACACATTTTGGGGCCTTTCAGTGCCAAAGAAGTGCTCTGTGTTTGGTTATTCCTAGCTCTTGCAAAAGCAAATTTAACACCCCCCTGATGTCCGTCTGTACATCCCACCCACAGAGGGTGACTTCCCTCTGTTGTGCCTGACCAGCAGAACAGTCGGGGCACCAGTCTAACCAGTGCCTACCACCCCCTGCTCCGTGCTGCACACTGCTGCTTCAGGGGAGGGGAGCACAGCCCCTCAAATCCCCAGTGTCCAGGTCCTCAGCTCTGCTTTGCCCAGCTCGTTTTCTTGGCTAAATAATCATTAGGAAGACTCGAGTGCTGTATGGACTCTCCCTCCCCTTTGGATCTTGCATGACTTGCGTGGCTAATAAAGTGGAAAATACTGGGATTCTGAATAGGATCGTTTTCTTTCACCTAAAACTTCCAGTTGCAAGAGAAAAACTGTAAAGAACTGGCTAAATGGAGAGGCCAATGTAGGCATGGAGCATTTTTAAGCAGATGAGGGTGGGCTCATCAAGATGTGAGAGTTCCATGAGAGCAGAGAGCGGATTTCCCCATTTCCCTGCTGCTAAACTGCCCTGGCTGGGGCTTGCTGGGGATCCAGGGCTTGGATGCTGGGATGTGTGGTGTTTCCAGGGTCTTATTACCTGCCCTGCGGAGTGAGGAGCAGCGTGGTGAATGCCTGGGAATGAGCCTGAAAAGCCTGTGCCCTGCCATTGCCTCCTGGGTGGGGGCTGGAGGGATGCTGGGATGCTGGGGGTGAGGGACAGGATGGACCTGACAATGGGAGGATTGTGGGGAGTGATTGTGTGTTTTGGAAGTCAGAAAGCAAATCCCTGCAGTAACTGGGAGCAGCCGTGGTACCTGCTGAGGGGTGCTGAGCACAGGGGGGTGCAGCCCCCTGGGCACCCAGAGCATCCCCCTCTGCAGCACACTTTCCCCGTGGCTGCTGGAGCATGTTTTTCCCCACTCCTTTGCAGAGCTTTGAGTTGTTTTCCCCTGATTTGGGCTGGAAATAAGCTGGGCAGCTACTGAGGAGGATTTTTTCATGTGTGTAACCACCAGGTATGTCGTACCTGCATGAAAAGCACGTGTGTGCAAGGCTTGTCCCTCCGTGCACGCCTGTGGGGTGTTCGGTACCCACCCCCTGTAACCCACGGTGCTGAGCATCCCACCCATGGGTCTGTGTGACCTTAGGGTGGCTGAAAATGCCATCACAAGTGTCACGAGTGGCCCCGGTGCTCAGGCACATCAGGGTCTCCCCCAAGGCTCTGCCCTGCATCAGGGTGTGGGGCTGAACGTGCAAAGTGGTGGTGATGGTGGTGATGGGGGGGAAGCGACCGCGGCCGAGGGAACAGCCAGGCTGTCTGTTGCTGCTGCAACGCAGCGTGGCAGCGTAGGTATTTATTGGATTGGATGTCAGGGAGATATTCCTTGCCTCCTCATGCCGAGCATCGGGTGTTATCCCACAGACTGGCTCTGTATTGCAGTTTATCAAGGTGTGGGTTTGGAAATGGGGAACCCAAAACTCCCTTCCACCCCGATGGCAGCTTGGCTGGGGGGCTGGTGAAGTGCTCTATATCCCAGGGGAGCTGGAGCGGGATGGAGGGGGTCACAAAGTGCTGGGAAAGATCTTCGGCTGCCTCTGGCTGCCTCTGTGTAACGCTGGTGATTATTCTGTGGTACACTCAGCTCCCTGGGGGGATTAATGACTGCTGCCTTCGGAGCGGAGCCTGCCTGCATGCCGCTGCTGACCTGGCCTTTCCCTAATGCCTGTCCCGCTCTAACAAGTGGATTGGAAGGATCTAAAAAGGGGGAAAAGAAGAAAACGAACTGCAAGAGCATTTTTACCCAGGAGAAAAGCCGGTTGCCCGTTCCCACCAGCCAGGGCAGCCTCCGGATGGCTGGTGGCGGCGTGGGGGACGGAGGGTGTTTCAGCGGCAGCGCTCGCCTCGCCGGGTGTGAATGCGGGTGTTGTGCTGGGCTGGTTTAACCCCACACAATTCGGGACATTGTGTGAGGGAACCGTGGTGCCGGTCCTGGGAACAGGGGAGGAATTATGCGGTGCTGCAGGGGCCGGCGTTCCCCAGCAGCTGTGTGCTCTGCACCCGCTCCGGGGGAGCTTTTGCAGGAGCCAACTGATCGTGGAGAGCTTTAACTCTTAACTGAGCCCCGCAGAGGGATCTCCTCCTCCTCCCTCTCACGCCGCAGAGGTTTAAGCTGGGATTTTGGTGGTGGTGTGAGGTGAACTCCAGCTTCAGCTGACCCTGGGAGCGTGCAGAGATGGGGGAGCATCCGATCTGCCTCCTAGAGGCAGCTGAGCGACCGGGATCGACTGTGCGCCCGCGGTTCTTAGTTGTGCTGTAGGTAAGGGGATGTGCAGCACCCAGAGCGGTGGGAACGAGGGGGTCTGATGTCCTGGTCTGTGTGTTCAGGGGGCTGGTTTGGCTCTGGGGTGCAGCAGTTTTGGTGCAAAGGGGCTGGGGTCAGGTTGTAAAAATGCTCAGTAGTGTGTGGGAGAAGATGAGCTTTACCGGAGGGTGAACCTGGCTCCAGGTCTGCTGAATTGATGGGGGAACTTCTGTTGCATGCCCTGGGATGTGTGTGGGAGCTCAAAGCAATCCTGCCTTGGTGCTGTGCTGGATGGTGCCACGGCACATCCCATCCTCCCAGGAGCTGCTGGTGCTGGGTGCATCTCTGGCCGAAATGTTGCTTTGGAGTCCATGTCAGGGAGATCTGGGGGAAATCTGGTGGTGAGGAAACAAATGAAATAAAGGCTCTCCTGGCTCAGAAGAACAACATCCAGTTTAATTGGAATGAGGTGAGATGGAGTGCTGGGGAGGAAGGAAAGAGATGAACGATTGAAGCTCCGTTCTGTTTTCTACCCTCCTCAGATGTTGTCTGGGACCTCCTTCGGTGAAGGGATGATCTGCTCCCTCCTCACACTGCAGCGCCAGCCTATATGTACACGTGGATGTATGTAGACTCTTGCTGGGCACTGGGTTTTCTGCAGCACATTCCCCTCCTCCAGTGGAAACTCCCTTTTGGATGGGAGGCACCCAGCCACGCATGAGCCACACGGGAAGAAAGTGCAAGTGGGAAGGATGCTCTGTGCTTCCCCCTGCCAGTGCCAGGCCCCCAGCACTCTCCCCACCGTGGATGGGCTTCAGGCCATCAGTTGTTTCTTAAACCATGTTTCTTAACCCTGAAAGAGACTTCTTTATGGAGAAGGGGGTTTTGGAGGGCAATCATCTCCATCAGTCCTCACCAGCCAGCTCTGAGCCGGTGCACGTGTTCAGTGTCAGCAGTGCTTGCTGTTCCGTTGCTGCTGGAGGAGCCACGCTGAGTCCCCCCCACGACTGGCTGGTCCTTCAGGTTCTCTTTTTATAGACCCTCTTTCCAATTGCCAGATATGTCTGGAGCTGGCTGAATTATTTCCTGCCATCTCCATAAATAATGGCCTTGCTAAATATAGCTGAGAATGGAGGGAGGGTCGGGTTGCTGGTTGATGTTGAAGGCTGACACTTCTGAAGGAGCGTTTCCCTACGGAATGGGAACATTGCTCCTTTCTGAAGGAGCATTTCCCTACCCGTGGTAGGGAGCAGACTGGTGGCCCCCAGCCCAGGAGATGCCCTCTTTTTGTGAGTTCTTCTTGCATCCATAAAATATTGAAGGACCAAGCGGTTGCCTTGAACATCCTTAGAGGTCCACATTGCTCTTGGCAGCATTTAGCATGATGTTGATGTCTGTGTGTCCTGGTTGCTTGTTGCCAGCGTGTTTGGGTACCAGGGAGGTTTGTAATCTGCAATGGGGGTCTCCTGAGGAGGGACTAGAGCATCTCCATGCCTTGAGGTGGTTAAGGCTGACTGAGGCCGTTAAAGCAGGAGAATCAAACGTATGTTCTAATTATTTCAGGAAGGAGGAGGTAGGCAGTGGTGAAGAGCTTGCTCCAAGCAGCCACTTCAGGTGTTAGAGGAGCCAACAGCAATCATTTGAAGCTATCAAAGCCCACGGTGGAGATAAAGCTGAGGTTTTTAGCAGCCAGGGTAATTAGCTGCTGGAGCAGCTCACTGAGAGATGTGCTGGACTCCCTGGTGTTGAGCATCTTTTGATATACAGTCAGATGCTGCTGCTTAAATTGGCAAGCTCGGTGCAGGTGGGGATCGCTGAGGGACATGTCTGGCTCACGGATGCGTGGGAGGTCAACCCCAGTGAGACCCACTGTCCCCCCTGGCCTCAGACTCCTGGAAGGAGTTCATCTGCTTTTAACATATCAAAGCAGCCATCAGAGTAATGCATGTCACTGAGCAAATGGTCTGGGCTTTAATTGTGTCATTAATTGATGACACGCTTAAAACACCACGTAGCCTTCGGAAGGGAATGGGATGAGTTGGGAGGTGATGCCCAGTGTGGGAAGGGAGAAGGAGATGGGATCAAGGGACTGAAAGGTGCTGTCCCCTCCTTGGTGTGTGGAGCACCTGCAGTATCACTTTCTGGGGGCTTCTGGTGCATGTAGCACACACCTCGTTCCGCTGTGGTTGGCGTGGCTGGGGATACCACAGCCAGGCTTCTCCATGTGTCCCCTGAGTGGCCTGTTGGCTGCAGAAGGAGAGCGGTGCCCAGGTACCCTGGGAACAGGGCTGGGGAGGGCTCTGGAGGTGTCAGAGCCAAGGGCTGCCCTGCTCTGACACATCACGCTGGGCGTAGCCTCGCTGAGCGCTGCCGCCGCTGCCGGAGCCACGCTGCTGGGCTTCTGGGCACCGAGCATCGTCCTGCAACCTGGAGATGTGCTGTGAGATGAGATGAGATGAGATAGCAGCTCATCCCTCACAGGGCTGGAAGACGGTGTCTGTGAGACGCTGTCTCTGCAGAGCTGGCAAAGCCTTGGTGTCTGGAAGGCAGGGAGCTGGGAGCCCGCTGGGGCAGAAGCAGCAGGAGCTGGTGGCCTCAGAGGGTGAAGGGGTGGTGGGTGCCAGGTGTGGGACACCCTGTGCCAGGAGACTGGAGGGTGATGCAGCCCTCAGTGAGCAGGTGCCTTCACACCTTGCTGCCAAATGCTTGCTCAGACCCCTGCCAACGCCAGCTTGACTTCTCCTGGAGTCGTGGATGGAGGGTGGAAGAGCAGGATGGACCCTGTGGCAAGCCTGGGACTGCACTGAGGGCTGCACCCAGCTGGGCTGGGGGCCAGCAGGCACTGGGGGTGGGGAGGAGGTGTTACCTTTGAACAGCATTGCAGGGTGGGAAAAACCTTCCTGTGGTGCTTGTAAAGCCATGGCAGGGCCACAGCTTTGGCTTAGGGAAGAGCTGCTTCATTTCCTCAGCCCCTTTTCTTCTCTGGCCCTTTTCATGTTTCACCTGAGGTGGATTTAAAGGATGGAAATAGAATTACTGGAGCAACCACACTCCCAAAACCCTCAAGGCTGGGCTGGGAGGTGAGCTGCGTTTCTGTGTGCACTTCTCCCTCCAGCCTCTTAGCAGCACCCAGCCACGCTGGCAGGAAGAGTTTCTCTCCTTTAACAGAAGCAGCAAGTACCAGCAAAGGGAAATGGGGGGTGGGAGTGATGGAGTGGGGTGGGCACTGCAATACCCAGCCAGGATGTGAAAGATGCAGCATGGTGTGATCCTCCAGCCCCCTGTGCTGCTCCCCTGGGTCTCACTGGGTTGCTGGGGGGCCACAAGGGAATTTTTCATGAAGGAATAGCTCAAGAAGATAGCTGTCACTTCAGGGTGAAGGAAACACCCTACTGCTGCCTTTATTGTGCTTCACATCCCAGCATAACATCCCATCCTCCATCACACCACCCCCCTCCATCATGTCGCTGCCCATCCTGGCCATGCCACCAGCAGCTCCACCTGGAGTTACAAACCCAAAGGGCAATAAAGTTTTAGGGCTCAAGGGGCCCAGATAATGAATTAGCAAATCAAGGAGCATTTCCTGGTGGAAGGAGCTGAAGGAACTGGGTTCTGCATCAGGCTGTGCCTGATGAATAGCTGTTTTTCCTGGAGGTGGAGTTAGGCTGCTGTGCTGGGTGTGGGATTGGTTTCCTTTCATCTCCTTTATCCTGAGCATCATATTGATGGAACACGGAGCAGCAAAGCAGCCCCAGCAGCGTTGCACTGCCAGGGTCAGAGCCCTGAGGGAGCTTTCCCACAGTAGCCTTTTCAGCACAGGTTTTACCCTGAAGCCTCCAAAAGCTGGGATCAAAACTCACTGGCCTTAGTGACTCTGAAGCAGGGATCCTTTATGGCAGCACTGGGCACACAGGGCATCACTCCTCCTGGTGTGTGTGCCATTTAAAGCCAAATTTCTCCTATTTATACAGATTAACTCTACATACTCTTTGTAATTTCTAAGAAAAGGCAGGGTTATGCAAATTATTCCCAGGTAATCATTTCCATTAACTCCTCCCAGACAGAGCATGCTCAGGGGGTGTTCTGGTGGTCTTCAGGGATGAAGGCTGGACGTCTTCCTCTCTCTCAGCACATGCTCTTCATGGTTTTCTCCATAGTTTCTAAAACACATTCCTGCACAAACTAGCCAGTAACCCTTTTTAGCTGAAAGCAAGATATCCTCTGTCTCTTAATTGGTTGTTGGTCTCATTATTTATGACTCCCCATCTTCGCTTCTTTATCTTCAAGGCTGTCCCACTGTTAGGGTTAAATTTTGTAGCTGCTCTCATGAAACAGCTCACATGGCTACAGCCAGATTCTACTAAAATCCAAGCCAAATCTATTCTCAAAACACGCAAATACTGCTTTTATTAAAGTTATATTCATTAATTGTCTCTTAAGCTACATCCCTATCGACCTACTCAGCATTGTTACATCATTGAATCAACCCTAGCATCCGACCTCCTCAAACAGTGAGACAGAAATCCCCCTTCCCTCCTGCTGTACCTCCTCTGGCAGAGGGGTAAGATGCAGATTGGGGAGAGAGACATCACGATTTCATGCAGCTGACAGCATCCCATCCACCCAGATGCTCTGTAGACAGCTCAGCACTGCAGTTGCCAGCCAGGACTGTTCCCCACTCCCCCTTTATTTTCCCCCCATCACTGCCAAACAGTGCAGAAGAAAACTTTATAAACCACCCACTTCCCTGCCATCTCCCCCCAAAAAATTCAGCACAGCCTTATTTTTCTCCCCTCTGTACACAAGCACAGCTGCCAATACTAAGTCAGTGGTAGAGCTGTTTACTGGGGTGCACATCTGCAGCCCCACAATTGGAATTAATTCTGATCCTTACATAAAGCAAGGCCAGGGTGGGGGCTTGTTTTCCTTCTCATGGGGGCTGTGAGAAGCTTTGTGGTGAGCTGGCAGAGTTGGGCTGCTCTGGATTTGCTTCTCCTCTTCTAAATGCGAGTTGGTTTTTATCTTCTCTTTCATTAAAATGCCTTATTTGCTTGTGGGGAAGGGGTGTGTGCTGGGGAAACTGGTGTTTTCTTATATGCACTGTGTAAATAAGTGAAAATGTGGTCAAGGAGGTGGTTTCTTTGTTGTGGTGCTTGGTTTTTCTCTGGGTTTTTGAGTAATGGTCGTGGTAGCAGCTTTGAGTTGGGTCTGGAGGGATGCTCAGGTCCCAGTGCTGTATCCATACTTCTGGGACCTCTGCCATGTGCCTCTCTGGGTTATTGTATGCAATATTTGACTGAATTATGGTGAGGAGGAGAGAAAAGTGATGCTTTAAAGTGAGATGGGGCTTTGAGATGTGCCTGGTTGAAGTTCACTGAGGCTGGACCTGTGGCAAGGAGGAATATGTGATATTTTGGGGTGAGTGGCAGCTGGTGAGAGCTGCAGGGGGTATCCTGGGTGATCAGTGCTTTGGTAAAGTGGGAATGTGCCAGGGGTAGTTCTGTTTGGGGTGATGGTTTTGTTGTGTGGTGGGTTTTGTTGGTTTTCTAACCTCTATGAGGGCTGGGATGCAAGATGGGAGTTCTCCAGCACCACCAGCATGTCTAAGTGAGAAACTGAATTGCTTCAATGGGAAAAAAAAAGTCAAAGCCTTTAAATGTTTTCCAGTTATTCAGAAATGCTGTCAGGATGTGCCAGGCTTTGGAATTTACCACTTCTCTTGCTTGGAGGAAAAAAAAGCAGCTTTGTGGAGGAGGAGAGGGAAGAAATGTCCCCACTGAGCTTGTGGAACGTTGAGCTGCTGCTGGTGTGTTGTGAGAAATGATCTCTAGTTACATACAAGGCCACCTGTGTGCTCCCAGTCACTTCTCCTCTCCTACCATGACTCTACATGTGCTATCAGCATCCTCTCTACTGGCACTTGGAGGGGTCCATTGTCAATGAGCAAGGTGGTGGTTGCTGTGTGGTTCTCTTTGTGGAGGTCAGATCTGGCTAGGGAGGCCATAGGCTAGATGAACCTCAGCTGGCATCATGATGATTAATCTATGGGTCAGCTGGGGCTTGTCTAGCCTATGACATCCCTCTATATTACAATATCAATTAACTGATGATCAGTTAAACCATTGTAGGTGGCTCCATATGCTAATGGAGCTGTGGCTGGAGAGCTGTTTGGGGTGTCCTTCCCATGCAGAAGCTGGGATGCCTGTGTCTGCAGAAAACAGGGCTGTGAAATATTTAATGGGTACAAAGGAACCTCTTCTGTATTCATGGGATGTGACTTAATTCACACTGGTGCCTTCTGGGGTGGCTGTGAGCCTTTGGCCAGTGCCTGCTCTTCAAGCTTCCCCACAGACAGCTCAGCTTGGTAATCGGTGGTCAGCTGGGTTGAAGAGCTTTTCACTAATAAGCCATGAGATTGCTCATCTGAAGCAGAAGCTCTTAAGCTTGCTGGTTAGTTTAATTAATGTGTATGTTCTGCCTTGTAGGAGAGCTTAACTTTACCTCAGGCACCTGGAAAAAAGAGTAGAAAAAGGACTGTTGCAGCTAACTGTTCTCCTAAAGAGAACGTTGTGTTGCCCACAGCTACTCTGTGCTCAGATGGGTGAAGCCCTCAGACTTCAGGGGCTTTGAGAAGTCTCATGCTGAAAGCCTGGAACTGAACTCCCATCCAGCAGAGTCCAGTGGGATTTCACTAATGGGCTTTCCCATCTCTTCAGCACTCCCATGGGAGCCCCCTGAGAGCCCTCTCTGTGCTGGGAGGAGTTGGGGGAGGGAGTGGAGTTTCTGGGTATTTTTTTTCCTAAGGATTATGAAAAAGTGTTGGAATTGTGCCTTGACTTGGGGCAAGCATGAAAAATGAGTGTGTTTAATGAAGGAAGAGGGGTGAGTCCTTTCTGTCTGTGTTTACCAGCCAAGGTCTGAATGTCTTCAGACATGGGTAGTTCTTGCTGTGCTTTTCATGGCAGATGCTCAGCCTGTGGTAATGCTGATGTGGGTAGGGAAACCAGAACACTGGGTCCTCAGCTGTGTATGGATGGTGTCTTAGGAGTGTGAGAGACATTGTCTGGGGAGCTCTGGAACAAACCTGGTGAACAAGGGGGAATGGATTAAAACTGAAGGAAGGAAGGTTTAGATGGGAGATTAGGGGGAGGTTTTTTACAGAGAGAGTGGTGAGGGGCTGGAACAGGCTGCCCAGAGAGGGGGTGGGTGCCCCGTCCCTGGGGGTGTTCAAGGCCAGGTTGGCTGGGGCCCTGGGCAACCTTGTGTAGCTCCAGGCCTGGAGGTTGGTGTCCCTGCCTGTGGCAGGGGGTTGGAGCTCTGTGACCCTTGGTGTCCCTCCCAACCCAGCCCAGTCAGTGACTCAATGAACACTGAGTGTGGAGACACAGCAGAGTGATGTTTAGATGTGGGTATAGCTATATATGATGACCACCTCCCTCTTGGTTGATTGATGGTGGTAAGGGTTCCTTCAGCCTGGTGCCTCGTTCATCATGGGCTGGTAGATGAATGTGGCAGGTTGATCCATGAGGGTGAGTGTAGACTTGTTCACCAACCTGGGTGTTGCAAAGGGGAGACCCTACCTTTGAGTTGGAGACTTGCAGCTTCAATCACTGGCCCTTTGTGTGGTGGTCTTGGGGGGAAAAACAGCCCAGTCTGCTGCCTGGAGCACAACTGCTTATAGCTGGGAGTGAGGAAGACCTGCAATGGGCTTTTCTTCCCAGAATCCAGTTTCTCACTGCTGCATGTGGTACTCTTCTAGATGGAGTGTGTGCTCCCTTCTGCAGGTGCCCCATCTGTGTGGTGGGAGCTGGTTGGGCTGGGAGGGGTCTCAGGAGCAGCATTGCTGTGAGATGGCTGGATTTGTCTGCTCTAAGCAGGTTACTCCTGGGGCAGGAATCCCTGGTGGCTTCCATCCAGTGGGATACCTGAGTTTTCATGGAACAGAGAGGGACTCTTGAAGCCACCCAAGTCAGGGAGTCAGCCCCAGGGAGGGTGGGAGAGGGCTGAGACCTCAGGGCACTGCTGTGGTGCATCACACGAGTAACACTTCAGCCTGAGTGCCTCCTGGTTTGTGCCCCTGTGCCATTCTCTTTATAAATCTCCCTGGGTGAAGGCAGCTGGATGCAGGACTGTGTGGAGCTGCCTTCTGGAGCACCATAACCAGTACTCCCAGCATCTTCCAGGGCTGAGGGAAGCTCAGAGCGCTGGGATCAGCTGCTGTCTGTTCCTGTTTCCATGTCTGCTGACTGAAAACGCAGTGTGTGCTGCGTGTGGGGAGGGGGGGAATGCTGCTCTGACCCCCCCAGTCTCTCCTACACCCATGCAAAGGCTGAGCAGGGCTCCTCACCTCCCTGTGTGCTGGTGTGGAAGCACCACTCTCCATGGGAGGTGCAAGGGGCTGCGGAGGAGCTCAGCCTGCGCCGCGCACCCGCCGCCGCGGGAGCTGTCAGCGCTGGCAGCTGGTATTTTTAGCTGACATCTCTCCTCCCAGGCAGGAGCCCAGGCTTCCTGCTTCACTCTGGGTATGAAGGATGACTGTGCTGGCAGGGTGGGTGACGGCCCTGGTGAAGGTGCTGGGGAGCGGCTGTGCTGGGGATGCAGCTGTTGGTGAATGGAAGCAGGAAACACCTTCAGAGTGGGGCTGTGATTCAGCCTGGGTGCTGGTTTCTATAATCTCTCCCAGGCTGGAGCAGCCTTTCTGGGCTTCCACATCTGTATCCTGATGTCCTGGTGGTCTCTGTTCTCTGAATGGTCCAAGTGCATCAAACCTGGTGTTGGCCATCCCCAGTCTGTGCACTGGTGCTTGGCTGCAGGGTACCAGCTTGAAGCTGCCCTTTGGTCAGGCTCTTTCTTGGGAAGGGGGGTGGGAGGGTGGGAATACAGGCTGGCTGAAATAAAGCAGATGGGAGTGTGCAGTAATGAGGGCACTGGAAGATTAATCTGTGGGTCAGCTCCACCACTGAGAGCTGCACAGCCTCAGCTGATGCAGGAATGAAGGAGTTTGCAGTGGTTGTTAGGAGGGGTGTTGACCTGCTCTGCATGCTGGCTCTGCAGCCAGATGTGTCCAGGGGGGAACCTGTCCTTGTCCCTCTTGGAAACCCTGCTTGGTGTCAGGGTATTGTCTTGAAGAGGGGGTTAAAGTGGCAGCAAGGGGGAGTTTGGCACAGGGCAGCCCTTGCACAGAGAGGTTGTGGCATCTCCCTCCTCTGTGATGCTCAAGTCCATCTGTATGTGGTCCTGGGCAACCAGCTGCAGGTGGCCCTGCTTGAGCAGGTGGGTCAGACCAGATGACTTCCAAAGGTCCCTTCTAACCTCAGCCCTTCCCCAATTCTCCATCAGGTCACTATGGGAGTGGTGGTCCTTACAGGTCCTTACAGGAGCAGTCCTGCTGCACCTAAAAAGCAGAATGCTTCCATCTCTCTTCTGTGTCCTCCAATTCCTTTTCCCAGCAGATACAGGGAACATCCACGTTGCTGTGGGGAAAATCAAGCAAAAGAGATGGAGGAATGGGTGCCAGGATCTTTTTTTGCCATGACATAAGAACTTGGGGGTCCCACCTCACTTCTTACACTGTCAAAACATGGTGGCTAAAATTGCCCTGGGAAACTAAGTCCAGCCATGTGGTTCTGTGTAATTCCTGAGTAAGAACTGTGAGGGGAATTCCCAGGTGAGGATGGCTTGTGGCAGCTGAAGAAAGCTGAGGATGTGGCAGTTGGGGGATGCTTTTCCTGTGGTGGGTGGCCTCAGGTCCCCTGCTGCTGCCAGGCTGTGTTGGCAGTCCTGTATGGTGGTCAGTCATAGGCTGAGGGGGGGGAAAAAGGGTTGGCAAGATAGTTTGTGTCATTGTGGGGAGGAAACTGAGCCAGCCAGGTGGGGAAATACATGAAAGAAAAGTAAATCTACTGGTGTGATGAGCAGGGAAGTGCTCAGCTTACCCTGGGGCTCAACAAATTGATGTTGTGCTGTACAAATCGTGTCTCTTTGGAATTATTATTTATCAATTACAGCAGAATCGTTTATGCTTTTCTTTCTTAATGTGGAGTCTGTGGCTGCTCAGCTCTGTGCTGCTCCCTGCCAGCGCTGGGCTACGTCACGTGGCTGAGATACAGATGTCTGTGTCAAACTGAGCGCTTGCCTGGGCCCAGATGTGCTCCCAGTGTTAATCCCCTGGGATCTGGTGTGCTGGAGGTCTGGCTGAGCGCTGCCTGGTTGTGCAGGGCTGTGCCTGTGCTGCTCCCACTCAGGGTGATGGGATCTGGGGGCTGGACATCACAGAATCCGAGGGGTTGGAAGGGACCTCCAGACATCATCGGGTCCAAGGGAGCAGAGACACAGGAGGGGAATCAGCTTGTTCAAGGGCAGAGACTGGCAGGACAAGGGGGATGGAGTGAAGCTGAAGGAGGGAAGGGTGAGATGAGAGATTAGGGGGAAGTTCTTTGCAGAGAGAGTGGTGAGGGGCTGGAACAGGCTGCCCAGAGAGGGGGTGGGTGCCCCATCCCTGGGGGTGTTCAAGGCCAGGTTGGCTGGGGCCCTGGGCAACCTTGTGTAGCTCCAGGCCTGGAGGTTGGTGTCCCTGCCTGTAGCAGGGGGTTGGAGCTCTGTGATCCTTGGAGTCCCTCCCAACCCAGCCCAGGCTGGGATTCTATGATGGATCCCACAGTTGGGATGTGGGCAGAGCCCACTGGGAGCTTGAGCCTGCTGGCTAAGCCAGGCTCTATGTTTTGGAGCCTGTAATGACTCACCAGTGGTTCCTGCTCTTGTGGGGATGAACATGTGCTCCTTCCTTCCTTCCTCACATCCTTCAGATAGCGACTGTACAGGGCTTGGCTGCTTGCTCTGCAGTTATTAGCTTATAAAGCACCATATGGAAGAATATTAAATAAAGCAGAGGCTTTTTCTGAGTGATGTGAGCTGACAGCGCTCGTCCTGAGAAGGTGCTTGGGGGTTTCTGGCTCTGTCTGCTGCAGAGTTTGTGCCACATCCCCTTTGGAAGGGTTGGTGCAGGTAAATGCCCATCAGCATCAAGGGTTGGGGGACTACAAACCAGGGTGGGACTTCTGTGGTGTAAGGGGTCCCTGAATTGAGGAGCTCTCTGCAAGGCTTGTGCTGATGCCAGGTGGCTGGCTGCCCAGCATACATTGGTGCTGAGGGCTGTTCCAAGTGTGGTGCTGTGCTTCCTAGTGTACCTGGGGCTTTTTGGGTCACTGCCTTCCCAAAACCCATCTCTGGGTTTGGATGTACCTTTTCCTTGCCCAAATTCTCCAGTTCTGTAGGGGTTGGAAGGGACCTCCAGAGCCCATGGGGTCCAACCCCCTGCCAAAGCAGGGTCCCTAGGACAGGGCACACAGGTTGGTGTCCAGACGGGGCTGGAATCTCTCCAGAGGAGGAGACTCCACACTCCCTGGGCAGTACATGGTAATAGTATTTGGTAACTAAGTCAGGGTGTGTGTATGTGCCTGGTTCAATCCATATTAAAAACATCTCACTTTGGAGTCAACTCAGATGGGTGGATGCTGAGGATGATGCTGTGATGGATGTTGAGGATGATCTTGTGGGGTTTTCCTGAAGCAATTTATTACAGCTCTTAGAGCTGCAGCCCTGGCTCCCTGATGTTGTTAAATAGAAGATGTTGCCTAGAAAAGCTGTTGTGCCTATTGTGTTGTGTGCTGGAATGGAAGGTTCACCCTGGGTAACCCTTATGTGTGTGTCTTGCTGGTTTTGATCAGGTTCTCAAAGGTGGTTGAGTCTTGGGGAGGGGGTGTGGGGTGTCTGCCAGCTGTGGTCCAGCTGTGTGGCTCTCAGCATCATGGAATCACTATGGTGGGAGGAGACCCTTAAGGTCAAAGTCCAGTCATCAACCCAACACCACTGTGCCCACTAAACGTCCTGGAATGCCACATCTACATGTGTTTTGGACCCCTCCAGGGACAGTTACCCCACCACCTCTCTGGGCAGCCTGTTCCAATGCCTGACAGGCCTTTCTGTGAAGAAATTGTTCCTCATCTCCAACCTAAATGTCCCCTGATGCAGCCTGAGAGCATTTCCTCTTGTCCTGTTGCATGTTACCTGGGAGAGAAGACCATTGCCCACCTCACTACCCCCTCCTTCCAGAGAGCTGCAGAGAGTGATCAGGTGTCCCTCAGTCTCCTCTTCTCCAGACTAATGATGCTCACCTCATGCTGAGCCCAGGACAAGCTCAGTGCTGATGTGGTGAGGACACAGTGAGTCTGCAGACACCTGTAGGAGTGGTTCCCAGTGTTAATTTTGGCAAGAGCTTATTCTCATGTCCATCTCTCCTTGCCTGTGCCTTCTCACTCTGAAGTCCCACCTTGAACAAACTACTCAGGACCCTTCCCACGTGCTGGAGGTTTAATCTCCACAAGCTCTGGGGTTTGCTGCTGGCCTGACCTCCAGCACAACGTGCAGGTGTTGGGGTGCTGCTCCCAGGCTGCATGAGGTACACAAAATACCCTCCAAGGATCGAATCTCTTGCCTTGCTGAGAGCTGCTGTCGTGCTAAAAAAAGCAGCTTCTAGTTTTAACTAGTTTGGTATCACTGTGGAGCAAGAACAAAATCATATGCAGAATTAAGATCCCCTCAGGGTTGATTTTTCTCAATTAAAATCTCAAGTTTACAGCTGCTCACTTAGAGCAGGAAATGCATTTTTCCACTTAGGAGTGTGGTTGTGTCATTAACTTCATAATTGCAAGACTGTGTTATTACACATTAAAATGTTAATAAAACTTACCTGGAGCACAGGGGTTTAAAGCAAAAAAAAACCCCCACACCTCTGACAAATAGATGAGTTTCTTGGTGCTTTAATGGGCCAGCCAGGGGCAAGTGTTTCACCTCTGTGTGGGTCTTGATGGGGGAGGCTCTGAGGATGCTCTTCTGCTCTGGGGTGTCCCTGTGCAGGGGATACATGAGGTTCCTGGAGTATTAAAGCTCTTGAGGTCTGGAAAGAAGAAAGTGGCTTACTAATTTAAAAGCCATTTGGAGAGTGTGATGTGAAGGTCGCTGGGGGACTCTGTAGGGTGGAAAGATGAGGAGGGAGATGGAAATGGAGAGGAGGAGTGTGCTGAGGGAACAAAGAGCTTGAGCTGGTTTTCCTTCTTATTTTCTTAGGTTTTTTTTCCTTTGAGCCTCATTTCCTTGGCCAGCAAAGCCTTTAGGGTAGGACTGTGCTGTGTTTGTGCATCACCTGTCACACAGTGGGATCAGGGCTCCTGGCAGGATTTCCAAGGCTTTCCTGCAATGTAAATAATAATAATTAGCATGTCCTTATGAAGCAGTCAGGGCAGTGTTTAGTTTAAGGGGGGGGGGGAACAAAAGGAGAAGTGTTAATTACTGTAAGAAGTATTAAAGGATCCTTCTGCCTTTCACAGAGGCATGGTGAATGCAGGGGATCTGTTTTAGCACAGATCCATGAATCCCATCTGCTCTTCTGCACTGGTCCCATCCCTGCAGCTGCAGGACAGGGATGGAGCAGGGTGATCCCTGGGTGAGGGTGAGCTGTTGTTCAACTTCAGGGTAATTTCTAGAAGCTTCCATGGAACCTTTTCCATTTTTTACTGTATTTCATACATAAAAAATAGGAGAGGTGAAAAGATCCAGCAGGTGCTGCAGGGCTTGTCTGCCTATTAAACTGGGAGGGGAAAGTGAGGTTTATGGAGAAGTGATATGGGCATTGAAGGAAGGATGGTGATGGATTCTCAGATTGCCTTGGAGTATCTTGTAGGTCTGTCAAGGACAGAGCAAATCACAGAATCCCAGACTGGTCTGGGTTGGGAGGGACCCCAAGGGTCACAGAGCTCCAACCCCCTGCCACAGGCAGGGACACCAACCTCCAGGCCTGGAGCTACACAAGGTTGCCCAGGGCCCCAGCCAACCTGGCCTTGAACACCCCCAGGGATGGGGCACCCACCCCCTCTCTGGGCAGCCTGTTCCAGCCCCTCACCACTCTCTCTGCAAAGAACTTCCCCCCAATATCTCATCTCACCCTTCCCTCCTCCAGCTTCACTCCATCCCCCTTGTCCTGCCAGTCTCTGCCCTTTAACAAGCTGATTCCCCTGAATCCTCCCAAACTTGAGCTGAGAGGTGGGAAGTGAGGAGGCAGTCTGGGCATCTGATTCAGGTCCCGGGTGGTTAGTGCAAAGTCCATGCTCTAATTAGCTTCCTGAAAGACTTTCTCATGCTCTTCTAGGGCAAACCCCACTATTGACATGTGCTGATACTGTAGTTCAATAGAATCCCTTCTCCTCTGCCTGGGGAAAAAAGCCTTGTCTGACTTTCCATCACCTGAGCAGCTCTGTAACGTTCCATGTGTGACTGGAACAGTCGAGCGCTGTAGTGGTACGATAAGGTCCCAAATCAGACTGGTGTGGTCAGGGTGTTGTGTAGGATGGGGAAAGCAGCCCAGAACCAGCAGCACTTCAGCTTTGAGGCATTTGAAGAGTTACAAAATAGTGAAACACAAAATAATCTGACCAGTCAGGTGTCTTACTGCACACTTGGGGGCATTGTGGGGTGTGTTCTTCAGGGGTAAGTGCAGGAGATCTGGGTTCTGATGATCCCTGCAGCAGTGGGAACCAGAACAGGTCTAGGAGATCTGTTTTGGAAAATAACCATCTCTGGGGTTTTTCTGTGTGTTCATTTCAAGGTGAATCTCAATGTTTGTCTCCTGTGGTCTCTGAGCACCGTTCTGCTGAGGGCCAGCTCCCCACAAGGGTCTCAGAACTGTTGTTTGGTGTTGATAAAGGTGGTAGGGGCACAGTTGGTCTGGATGATCTTGGAGGTCTTCAACTTAATGATTCTATGATCCATTTTGCTCTCCTGTCTGGCACAGACTTGAAATTCTGTGCTGTCCTGTAGACCTCTCAACCCAGCAGGAAGGATGTGGACCTCTTGGGGTGAATCTAGAGGAGGTCACAAGGATGATCTGAGGGCTGGAGCACCTCTCCTATGAAGCCAGGCTGGGAGAGCTGGGCTGGTTCAGCCTGGAGAAGCCATCAGCACCAAGCTGCACAAAGACCCTGTGTGATGTGACAACACAGTGGCAGCGCTGGGGAGGTGTGAGCTGTTGGGTTTGCTGTGTAGATGTGGTTGGTGAAAGGGGTGGAAGCAGTTTGTGGCCTGCTTGGAGGGGATTAACTGCAGTGGCTAAGCACCTTCATGAAGGGTGTTAACTTCTGGAAAGTGCTGCTTGGTTTGCTGGTGTAAATCCTGTGAGCTCTGTGTCTCTGGGGATCATTCTTGGTGTGGGCTGTGGTGGCTCCGTGCTCTGGAGGAAGCAGTGCCAGGACTTGCCTTGACCACATGCCTGATGCTTGGAGGTGGTGCTGGGTGTTGGGCCAGAACAAGTGTTGTGCTTGAGCAGTGGTGCTCCAGGCTTGATAGCTGCTGCTCAGTGTGTCACACCTGTGTCCTGCTCAGGTTATTTATCTGGGTTACCTGCAAATTCATGGTGGCTCACCCAGCAGAGGTCTGTATGGCAGATTTTGGGGCTGTGCTTAAGAAGAGCCTATCCCAAGGGATGTGGGGTTCCCAGGTGCTTCACCTTGGCTTCCTTGGAGAGCAGAGTCAGTGCTGGCTGTGGGCACCTTAAAGCAGAGTTATAGATGCAGAGGTGGTGTGGCCATGGGTTAAACTGTTTGTTTGGTGTCTGTTGTGCAGCTTGTGCTCCTGTTCCCCTTCACTGCACATGGGCTGGGCTGACTGGAGCTGGTGCAGTGACTCCCCATCCATGTTCCCTTAGGTGGTAGAGACAGCTGGACACTTGTACAGGGTGGGTGGTTGCTGTCAGAACTGAAGTCTCCTGCTCTGGGCAGGAGCTGAGCTGCTTTTCCCTGCAGTGGTGGCCATGGACATGCTGTCACTCGTGTGTGTGGTGTCCCAGCTGTGTTGCACCAGGGATTGCCCATGTGTGAGGGGTGGGTCCTGTGTGAAATGAAGGCACCTCTGCAGTTCCCCCATCCCTGGCTTTCTGCTTCATGGGTGGAAAAGGGAGTTAGAATGAAAAAAAACCCAAGTTGAGAATTGTTGTTCTTTGAGTGTTTGAACCAAAACCTGGAGCTGCTGGGACTGATGCTCCAGGTGGTGCTGGGCATGAGGCAGAGCCCCACACTGTGGATGTGGCACCAGGAGGTGGGCTTGGGAGGTCATGTTAATAACCTCAGCGAGTTCTTGCCCATCTGAGCTGTGCCCTGGCTCCTCTGGCTCCCCATTCTTGGAATCTGAGGTGGTGGTGGTGTGTTTGGCTGGGTGAGAGATGGGCTCTGGGTCCTGCTCAGAGCCCTGCAGCTGTGGCCCTTCATTTCCATTAGCAAAGGTCCATGTTCAGAGGCAGGGACCCTCCTGCTCCCAGTTGCCACTCAGATGACTGAGTCTTTTGCAGGTGAATCCCAGTGGGTGCCCCCTGGTAGCAGCATTAGGAGTGTCTTGGTGTGAGATGCTCTGCTCCTCTTTCATAGCACATCCTTGAAGCCGTGGAGCCAGGAGAGCTGCCGCATGGGGCCCTTTTGTATGTAGATCCTCTTATTTGCTAATGGGATTTAGATTTAGTCTTCCATCTAACCTGAACACTTGCCCTAAGGTAAAGCAGTCTTTTGTACCTTGCAGAAGCAGCACATTAAATGAAGTGGCAAGCAGGTGGAGACTTTACATCCTGCTCTCAGTGCAGAGTGCTGTGAAAATGCCATGTAGCCCTGTGGCAGGGACCAGGCTCTCCTTGAAAGGCTTTGCTTAATCCAGTGGTGCTGGAAAACGTGTGCTCCTCACTTGCAGGTGGTGTTGTCAAAGCAGGAGATGCAGTAAAATGAGGAGAGTATGGGACAGTGTGGTGACAGTGCTTGCCAAGCAGCTGGGATGGCCTGGGATGTGTGCTGATGATCTTGTGGAAGATGTTCTGCTTTTGAAGTTGGTTAGTCAGCCCACTGTGGTCTTTGCTCCAAGGACTGAGGTGCAGGAGAGAAGGGACATACCTTCTGCTCTATCCTGCACTGGGGCAGCTTCACCTTGAGTCCTGGGGGCAGGTTTGGGACCATGGTACAAGAGGAACAGATTGATGTGGAACTCCCTGTGCTCCAACTTGAGCCCATTGCCCCCTGTCCTGTCCCCACAGCCCCTGAGCAGAGGCTGCCCATGTCCCTCTGTGTCCCACCCTTCAGCTATTGATACCCAGTGATCAGATCCCCTCTCAGGCTTCTTCTCTCCAGGCTGAACAGCCCCAGCTCACTCAGCCTTTCCTCACAGGGGAGATGCTCCAGGCCCTTCATCATCTCCGTAGCCTCATCTGGACTCTCTCCAGGAGATCCCTGTCTGTTTGATCCCAGGGAGCCCAGAACTGGACACAACACTCCAGGTGGGGCTTGACCAGGGCAGAGTAGAGGGGGAGGATCACCTGCTGGTCATGCTCCTTTTGATGTACCCCAGGATTGTTCCTGGCTGTGGTAGGGAGGTTTTATGGAGTTAGTGGTGTGATGTGCTCTGTTCTTACAGGGAAAGAGCTTTTGTTTTGTGCCAGTAGAATAAAAATCCTGTGGAATGATGTCATGCTGCTTAAGCAAATGCCAACAGCAGAAGGTGAACCAGCATGCTGACCTGTGGGATTTAGTCTGGGTGATCCTGCTCTGGCAGGGGGGTTGGACTAGATGATCTTTGGAGCTCCCTTCTAACTCCTAATGTTCTGGGATTCTTATGGGTCAGCACACTTTCACCCTTCAAAGTCATCTTGCAGTCTAGGCTCTCAGACTTGGGTCAGCTGCAGGACCTAGGTGAGCTCACCCAAAGGTGACATCTAGACCTGTTGGCACCACATTGGCTGGGGCAAGATGGGAAAGTGGCTGAACTGTGAGTGTGGCTGGTGAGTTAACATCTCACCTGGTGCTGAGTGTAATGGCTTTCCATTGTGTTCATGGCTGTTGCTCATGTATTTCAAGGAGAAATCACACTGGGACAGGGGGTCTGATCTCCTGTCCCCTGGCTGAAGAGACCATCACCCACCTCTGCACCCTCCTGGCAGGGCAGTGGAGGTGGGGAGAAGGTCTCCCCTCAGCCTCCTCTTCTCCAGGCTAAAGATGCTATTTCCAGTGCAATGTGGAGGCCTTTAAAGATGTGAATGTCTTTCTAAGGGGTGATCCTATAGTCAGTGGTGAGAGCAGTCTGCTGCTCTCAGAATACAGTGTTTAGGTCTCTGCATGCTTTTGGGTTTGAATAATCCCAGAGGTTCCTTTTCAATTCACTGCATTGCTGTTTTATCACTTGATGAAGGGATGGAAGGAGACTCCACACTGCTCAAAGGCTTCATGTCTGAGCACATCTCACCTCCTGAACACAAGTTCTGAAGCTGTTGATACTGTTTGCAAAATGCTTTGGTGCCCAGGCAGGAAAAATGAGCATTGAGTAGTTATTGCTGGTGATAACTTTGAGGAATTTATTGAAGGACTAACAGTATTTCTACCCTTTTCCTCCAGACCCTGTCAGCTCCCTTTGAAAGGCTCAGGCTGGTGGCATAGATAGCATCTGAGCTTTCAGTTGCTTTTAAAGTAAATTTATGGTCCTTGTGATAGTGTAGAAGAGCTTGAGAATGTGACTCCTATGGGTTTGAAAAGCAATAACTGTGAGTTTACTTCTAAGAACTCTTGATGTACTGGCCTTTCCCATGGGTTGAGTGTTGTCTGGGAAGTGCAGTATATCACACACCCCAAAACACATCTACTCTGTTTTAATGGAGGTGCTGAGAGAATGAGATGAAAGGAAATAGCTGACAAAGCTGGAAATCAAAAGGACTGGAGGAGCAAGGGGCAACATCCAGAGTGAGCTGTGGAAGCAGAGACCCTGCTCTGGCAGTGTGGGGTTGCTTGAGTCATCCTCAGGGTTAAAGGGATTTCAGAAAGGACAATTCAGAGATGAAGCTTCTGAAATACCAACAGCAGTGAAGTTAAGAGAGCCAGTGAGCTGGTGGCTGTGGAGAACCAGGTGCAGCACCCCAACACAGCCTCTGTGGTGGCTGGAGTCACTCCTCAGTGCTGTGGTGTGTCTGGAGGAAATGGGGACCATAGGGAACAGGTGGGCAAAGCTTAAGGTAAAGACTTGGCTCAGGTGCTGGGATCTTTCATCTGGACCCCATGAAATCCTGTCTCCAGTTTGGCTGCTCTCTTGGTTTCCAGTCAGGGAAGTTCAGTGTGCACAGGGGTGCCTGGCTGGCACACAGTGGTGTGGTTAAACATGCAAGACTGATCACCTTTGGAAGAGGGTGGGCACATGTGTGGCATTGCCTGTTGGGATGGGCCCCCAGCTGCTGGGCATGCCAGTGCTGTACTCAGGTGGCTGGGAGAGCACCCTTCATGTTCAGGGGCTGGAGGGACCTCTGGAGATCACACATCCAACCCTCTGCTAAAGCAGGGTCACCTTGAGCAGGTCACACAGGATGGTGTCCAGGCAGGTCTTGAATGTCTCCAGAGAAGGAGACTGCCCACAGCCTCTCTGGGCAGCCTGTCCCAGTGCTTGGGCACTTGCAGAGAGAAGGTTTTCCTTGTGTTTGGATGGACCTTCCTGTGTTCCAGTTTGTGCCCTTTGCCTCTTGTCCTGTCATGGGGCAGAAGAATTTGGCCCCATCCTCTGGACACCCACCCTTCAGATCCTTACAGACACTGGTGAGATCTCCTCTTGCTCTTCTAAACACCCCCAGCTCCCTCAGACTTTACTCACACGAGAGATGCTCCAGTCCCTCATCATCCTCATAGACCTTCAGTGGACTATCTCCAGTAGTTCCCTGTCTATCTGGAACTGGGAAGCCCAGCACCAGACCCAGTACTCCAGATGTGGCCTCAGCCCAGGCTGAATCACTCAGGTGACCTCCCAGGAATGTCCCTGGAGTTAGGGGTGTCCATGCTCAGGGAACTGCATGAGTTCTCTCTCATTTTAGGTGTGGAAATGATCATGCAGTGAGAAAGCCAAGAACACTCTGGCAGCTTTGCATGGTTCCTCTCTTAACTCTACCACCAAAGAGCAATTAATCAATGTGAAAAGTAATTATGACATTAAACGACCAGTGACAGAACTTATGTTTTCCCACCCACAATCTTCTGTGGTTTTTCCAAAGCTGCTCTTCTCCTGAATATCATGGGGTGGTGGGAGCTCTGATGCCATTTATCACCATCCTGTCTTGGCTTTCTTGAATCATTGCTGTAACTTTCAGCAGGGTGTTCACTTGCTCCTGGCATATGGAATAACTGGAGACATTTTGATAATCATGGAGGGGGGGGGGGAGAGAATTATTTTCTGGAAATAGAAGTGTTGACATCTGCTTCAGAAAAGAACGAGTGTTCAACCAAATAAACTCATTAAATACCCCTTGAGTGCCGTGGCAAAATGATAATTGCATGTCTTGCCTGACATCCTGAGCTTGGGTGTGAGCATCACTAATGGTTCTGTAGTTTCCCCCTCTTTGAGAGCCACCAGCATGAATGTTGATCAGAAGTTTCCTGGTGGTTCATTCAAGGGGTTTGAGCACAAAAGTCTCGTGCTGCTGGTATGTGAAACAAATGCCCAGTATAACTAGGGACATGCTGGTAATTGATCCAGCACTGAACTGGGGTATGCTGGCTGCCTGTTTGCCTGTAATGGGTATCAATAGCTGAAGGGTGGGACACAGGGGGACGTGGGCAGCCTCTGCTCAGTGTCTGTGGGGACAGGACAAGGGGTGATGGGCTCAAGTGGGAGCACAGGGAGTTCCCCACCAATCTGGGGAAGAACTTCTTCCCAGTGAGGGTGAGGGAGCCCTGGGACAGGCTGCCCAGGGGGTGTGGAGTCTCCTTCTCTGGAGAGATTCCAGCCCCGTCTGGACAGCGCCCTGTGTGCCCTGTCCTAGGGACCCTGCTTTGGCAGGGGGTTGGACCCCATGGGCTCTGGAGGTCCCTTCCAACCCCTAGGATTCTGTGATTCTGTTCTGCTATGATGGGCTGCCTTAAAGGTACCAGCTGAGTACCCAGAATTTCTAGCGATGCTTTAATACCCTTATTTGTTATATATATAGATATATAATGTAGTCTGATGTGTTAAAATACATACATCTTGAGGCATTAAGCCAAAACAGATAGGAGAAGGTTCAGAAGACTTCACTGCCTTCATTCAGAGTTGGCCAGCAGAGTTCAGCTCTCATTTTGTTTTATTTCATGTGAATAATTTATGCCCATGAAAATAGCTCTTGGATAGAACTGCAGCTGAGAAATGGGGGAAGAACTTTTGAGAACTGTGAGAGTTCCCCTTGGCTGATATCTTATTAAAATGCTTTTGTTGCCTCTCAATATTTGTATTTGATTTTTTCATATTTAATGAAGAGATTAAAGCAGAGCACAGCAGCAGCAGTCGTTGGGGCTTGAGGAAGAGGATGCAGAGCAGTGACGCTTCAACAGAATCAAAACCCCAGAGGTATCAACAAATACCACTTCAGCTCAGCCTAAATCATTTCCCAAGCCCCCCCCCTAGTGTGGGAAGTGAACCAAAAAATCAATATTTGCCCAGCTCTAGAACTGGGTCAGAAAGAGATGGAATTATTGCTCTGACGTGCAGTCAGTGGCAGCGCCAGGAGCTGAACACACATGCTGAGTGCACCCATCTCCTCCTGAAGAGCTGAACGCTTGTTTGGGGTGGGGGGGTTGTGTCTTGAGAGTGCAGTAGTGGCAAGGAAGTGTCATTCATCAGGCTGAGTGATGTGTGTGGCTGGGGGTTGGAGCGAGCCCCCCCTGTCCCAGAGCTGGAGTAACGTGGTGGTGTTTGGATCAGACCCTCCAACTTCATGTTGCTCTAGTCTGGAACTAGATGAGCACAGACTCTGTTCTCAAGGTCTCTGGTCATCCACACAGAGTGGGAATAGTGCTCAATGTATCCTTCACTCATACAATCACCTGGGTTGGAAGAGGCCCTTTAGATCAAGTCCAACCACCCCCTAACCCTGCCCAGCCCACCTCTAGACCATGTCCAAGCACAACATCCACAGCCTTTTAAACCCCTCCACGGATGGTGACTCCACCACCTCCCACTGTCCCAGTGCCTGACAGCCCTTTCAGTACAGAAATTCTGATATCTGACCTAAATCTCCCCAGAGGCAATTTTAAACCCTTTCCCACTTGTCCTATGGCTTCTTACCTGAGAGAAGAGACCAACCCTGACATCTGCAACTGCCTCGTGGGTAGTTGTATAGAGCAATAAGGTCTCCCCTCAGCCTCCCCTTCTCCAGACTAATAAGCCCCAGCTCCTCTCTCTGTTATGTGTTTATTTTCTCTTCTTATTTTAATCCTGAGCAGAACATGGGGAGGAGAAATTATGCTTGATCCAGGTTGTGTGCTCTGTCCCATCACAAGCAGCACAATGAATAAAGCCTGGTGGCACTTGGAGGGGTGGCTGGGCAGGAACCCAGCTGTCCATGTCACCACAGGTGCCCCTCACTACCCAGGCACCTCAGGAACTGGGATGCTCATTTCTGTATCTGATCACTGGAGGATCTGGCTGCTTATTAATGACATGTGGGGGTTTTTTATTCTCCTCCACAGCAGCCTCCCAAGAGCTGCATCTGCACTTGTGGTCCTGCTGGACTTCTCCATCTAACACCTTATGCTGTTCTTCTAGGGTCTGAGGCATTAGGTTGTCACTGCTGCTGGTGACAGTCATAAAACCATCCATCAGCAGACAGCACAGCAGGGTGGTAATGCCATTCCCCAGAACAACAAATAAATAAAAGCTAATGCCAGGCAAGTAACTGCTAATTTGGGGTGTGTGATCATTCATCAGGGCTACAGAAGCAGCTGGTATCATCTCATTTTTTTTAATGCTGGAATTAATGGTGGCAGAAGGGCTGTGAGATCCTCCTGGGGACACAGTGGGGAGGTGGCATGCCTGCCAGTGCATCCAGGAGGTGTAGAGACCCCCTTCCAGCATCCTCAGGGTTCAGCATGGTGCTGGGGTGTTTCTGCTCTGAAGGTTGAGGGGCTTCTGTGTCTTGAGTTGTCACCTCCAAGTGACAGGAGATGGGACAAGGGGCAATGGGCTCAAGCTGCCCCAGGGCAGGGTCAGCTCAGCTGGGAGGGAAAAGCTCTTCCCTGGCAGAGTTGTGGGGCTGTGGCACAGGCTGCCCAGGGAGGGGCTGAGTCCCCAGCCCTGGGTGTGTTTAACAGAGGGGAGATGAGGTGCTCAGGGATCTGGTTTAGCACAGGACAGGGATGGTTGAGCTTAAAGGGCTTTTCCAACCTGATGACTCTGTGAATGTGATGGAGGGATTCAGGAAACATGGAAAAGAGCTATTAGGCAGCTTCTTAGCAGTGGAGAAGCAGCATCCTGTCACTTGTGAAAACAGTGGGCTGTTTTTATTCAGAACATGAAGTTTTAAAACACTTTCTGGAATGCTTTTAATCTAGAAAATGAAATTAAACTGGGGCTGGGAGAGAGACCCAGTGGAAATGGCTCCTGTGGGTTCCCACCACTGGAATGGGGGGAGTGTGTGTGAGTGATAATTGTAAATTGAAATGGGAATTGGTACAGGCTCTGCTTTGCATGTGCATGGGCACCTCTGTCTCTGCACAGCCTTTGTGGAGCACCCAGTCAGTGAATGTGTGAGAAGATGGAGGTGCAGGCACAACCTGCATCACACACACCTCTGCAAACCTGCAAACCCATCACATCACTTATTCCCACCCTTACACACACTTAACACCACACTCTCAGAGCTTCAAGATGCTCTGTGAGAGTTTCCCCAACACTTGTTTATCCCTTGCTTTTTTCCATCTGGATTTGCATGGCTGAGGACTGGTTTGAATTGCAGATGGCAGGCAGAGGAGCAGAGCCCCGGCTCTGTGGCAGCACCAGGGTTACATCTCCCAGGCACTGGCTCCAGCTCTCCCTCTTGCATTGAGCTCTGTGTGTCCATCCCAGCTTGATGTCCCCACGTTCTCCTCTGCACAGCTGCTTTCCAGCTCTATGCTGTGCTCCTGCCTCTTGCTCCTGCAGTGGGGAATATGTTGAGAAGCAGAGGTTGTCCTCCTGAGGCTCCTGAAATTTATGGAGTGACAGAGCTGAGTTTGGTGTGAGCTGTAACTCTCTGGCATGGGATGGATGGAGCAGCTCCAGGTAAACCAAGGCTGGTTTAGTCAGACCAGCCATCTGCCCAGGATGAATTTATACACTCATGTGGCACGTTGCTGTGCAGGGGCTGAGCTCTGCCTGGCTCTGAGGTGTCCATGAGGAGGATGTCTTCTTCCAGATTGAGTTTTCTATGTAGTTAGATAACTTCTTGCATTGCATGTGAACTTTAGGCTTGGATTGTCTGGTGGTGGTGTGCTGGGCACAGTCAGTGCCCCAAAAATGCTCAGTCTGCTCAGTGTCTCCCTCTTCCATGATGAGATGGCTCCAGGGATGCTCATGGAGCACTGGAACCTGCTCTGCAGCCCACATAGGGATGCATGTGGCTGGTGCTGGGGAAGGTTTGCTTCCTTGGGGATGCTGAGCTCCCAGTGGGGTGCATGGTGCCTGTGGGTGACTGTCTGTGTGCCTGCTGGTGCCAAGCTGCCGCCTCCACTGCTGGCAGCAGCACTGCTGAACCCAACCACGTCTTCCTTCTTCCCTCAGCACGTGTTCACAGCTCCCAGGATGGGTGGTGGCACCTCCTGATCTGTGGCAGCACAGCAGCCCTGTGCACAGACAGCTCTGGATCGACAACCAGGGAGGGAGGGGTGGATGGTGGGGAGGATCCTTCTCATTGAAGCTGTTTAAAGCTCCCTTGGTTTTGGTGTCTCTGCATAGCTTGAGAGAGCCTGGAGATGTGCAGGAGATGGAGATATTTGGGTAAATCCTTCCTGGGGAGTAGGGAGGCCCTGGCACAGAGAAGTGCCCAGAGAAGCTGGGGCTGCCCCTGGATCCCTGGCAGGGTTCAAGGCTGGGTTGGATGGGGCTTGGGGCACCCTGGGCTGTTGGGGGTTGTCCCTGCCCATGGCAGGGGGACAACAACTGGGGGGCTTAGAGGACCCTTTCTACCCAAACTAGTCTACAGTCTTAATCTATGTGAAAAGTTTCCAGGAAGGAGAGTTCTCATACTTCTGTGGCTGAGGAATTCCTTGTACTGACCTGAGCTACAGCACCAGCTGCAGTTGTGCACCCTCAGCCTTGTAGCTGCCCACCTCCTGCCCTGGGTTCTCAGCTGCTGGTGGCTTTAAAGCTTGTTTGAATTGTAATGACTCTGGCAAAGGAAGGGCTGGACAAAATAACCCTGGTGCCTGGAGCAGGAGGGGTGATGTTTCAGTGGGTCCACATGAATTGTTTCAAGTCTTATGTTCTTCTTGCCCCAGTAGTGTGTGTGCTGCTGTCACTCAGCCTTACAAGCATGATGGGCACCCCTTGGGATGGGTGTTGAGATGGTTTTGGAGCCTGCAGTGGGCAGGGTTGATGTCTGTGGCCACCCTCCTGCCTTTGAACTGCCTGTGGCCGCCCACCCTTTGAGCTCTCCAGGCTGCTGAGGTGATGGGTGTTGTAACCCATGAAAGGTCCATGGGGCTGTGAAGGGGGAACAATGAGATGTGGCTGTAAGGGGTGACTCTGGCTTCCCATGTCTGAGCTGCTGGCCTGTCAGAGCAGGGGGGGTGGGATATCTTTGATTTGGGTGTTTTAGGACTTTTCATGGGTGACTCATGCTGAGAGTGTTCACGTCCAACCACATGAACAGCACCAGGGAGCCAGCAGGACTGTGTGGTTGAGGTGAAGCACGTGCTGCTGTGGGATAGATTTGGAGATGATGCTGTGTGTCAGAGCTGGATGCAGATCCTTTCCATTGGGGACCTGCAGAAGGTTCTGCTGAGGTCTCCTGAGGTAGTACCCAATGCTGGTTGGTCATTGAGGTGTTTGAGAAGCAGTAGAGAAGAAAAGCAGCTGAACTGCATGGACATGGTGTCTGCAAGAAGGGGAGAGATGGCTGCCAGGAAAGGTGTTAGTGCAGATGTTGCTGGAGCTGGTAGTTGTGGTGCTCAAGAGCTTTGTGGCCAAGCCCATGACACACAAGTGACTGGGGGTGCAGAGGTTCAAGACCAGCCTGAGTGCCCCAGGACCTTCTGTCTGATGCCCATCCAAGAGGGTGAGGGAGTGTGGGATGGTGTCTTCCACCCCATTAGTGGGAAGAACATTTGCTTTGCAGAGATCACTTTAGGATCTCCTTGGTCAATGGCAAATGCAGGGCTGGCAAACTGAACCTGCCTCCTCTGCAGCACCTGAATCCAGGGGCTGGTCTCCTCAGCCTTCACCAGCATGCTGACAACTCCCAGTGTGGGATCACAGAGTCACAGGGGTTGGAAGGGACCCCCAGAGCCCATGGGGTCCAACCCCCTGCCAAAGCAGGGTCCCTAGGACAGGGCACACAGGGCGCTGTCCAGACGGGGCTGGGATCTCTCCAGAGAAGGAGACTCCACACCCCCTGGGCAGCCTGTCCCAGGGCTCCCTCACCCTCACTGGGAAGAAGTTCTTCCCCAGATTGGTGGGGAACTCCCTGTGCTCCAACTTGAAGCTGTGGATGCATGTACCTTCACCAGCCTCCACCAGCAGCAGCTGTGGTGGGCTCGATCTCTTGGTTGTCAGTCCCAGGCAGCTCAGGGAGTGGGGGGGCTGCAGCTGATCTTAGGAAGAGGCCTCCAAGGGCTCTTCATTCTTGCTGGTTGGTTCCCATGTACATTTAAGATATTACCTGTTCTGTGCTCTTGCCATTCCTCTTGGCATCTGTTATGCAGTTGCTTTAGCTAGAGGGATACATGCTGCAGGCTGAAGTGCTTGCAGACCTTCCCTCCCATCTTCTAGCAATCCTGGCTTTGTGTTTACTCCAGTTTGAAATGTTAATAGGATGTGTTCTTCCCAAATATGCTTTGTGGAACCAAGTTAGGGAAGGAGATGCTTTCCATTTGAAAGCTGTTGTTTTCTAAGGGGAGGGGGGAATAAAATCCCACTGCTGCATCAGTTTTTAACCTGCCCTTGACTTGCCTTCGAGTGCTGCTGCAGAACAATGCCAGCCCTGCTGTTTTCAGGGAAGGAAATGTTTCAGTGGTGGCATTATGTTCCTATTCCACACAGTGTTTGGTGTGTGAGCTGGTGAAGGAAGAAGTGGGGATGCTCTTGTTTAGGCTACAAAGCAAAGCAGAAGCCTGTTGCTGATGTGATGGGCTGTGTGCTGGGGCTGGAGATGTGTCTCTGCTGATGGGGTACTATAGTCCTGATGCAGTGTTAGCACAAGGAGAAGCAAGCTGTGTGGGACACTAACCTATGACCTCAGTGGTGCTGCTGGTGGAAAATAATGGAGAAAAGAAATAGGATGCTGCTGATCTTGGAAAAAGCCAAACTGATTTCTTCACCAGGATCAGCATCAGCTTTGAGTGTTGGGTGCAGACCTGCTGGTGGTGTTGATCATGGGTTTCTGTGCTGCTGGCCACAGCTGGAGGTGGGTTTCCTGGTGTCTTTGGGTCTGTTGAGGTGCCCCATTGGAGCTGTGACACTGCTGGGCACTGCCTGAGAAGCAGAAAGCTCTGCTCTGGGCCAGCTAGGGTCTGGAGGGGGCTGTAGGAAAGAGAAAACATGCAGTTATGGGCAGGCTGTGAGTGCTGGAGAGTGTTCATTGTACATGTGAAGGTCCTCAGTGCAGCACACTTCCATGGCATGGATGTCTGTCCAGAGTTCATTGCAATAACCCTGCAGGGTTTCTATGTTTGAGCTTAATCTCTGCCATCTAGCTTGAGAGATCTCAATCTGAGCTGGCTAGCTTGGACTCCCTGCCACAGTGCACCTCTCATGGCCAGCTGGGAGAAAGAGAGGTTCAGCCCCAAATGCCACCCAGCCTCTTCACCTCCAGATGGCAAAGTCACCATCCCTGTCTCAGGAAGGGATGTTTCTGAAAGCCACCCCTCTCTAACAGGGGTTTTCCCTTGGAGACCCTCTTAAGAGGCACTTCCCCCTCTCTCCACTGCCAAGGTGAGCATGGGTGCTTATGTTTGCAGTAATGCTTCATTAGCCACTGGAAACCTAATTGCAAGTTAAGTGCAGGCTGTATGCCATCCATTTTAGTGTGGCCTGGAAGACCAGTGTGCTGTTCTCACTTGTGGGACCAGATGGCAATTTAGGAAGGTGGTGGGGTCACTTCTGGGGACTTGGTTGAGCTCCAGCATGGACCATTATGTCCTGCCTACCTGAAGCCTTCCAGGTGCTTTGTTTAGCTTGGGTTGGCAGCCAGGCTGTGCATCCTTGGCAGATGAAAAGGCTGCCTCAGTGTTCAAAAGAGCAACGCTGAAGGTTGAGTCGTTTCATGTTCTGCTGAATTCAAGTCAGGAGATGATTGATGAACCTTGGAGGTGCAGACTGGGATGAACCTTGGAGATGCAGACTGGGACTCACTGCCTTGTAGCTCAGGGGTGAGGTGAACGCTGGTGGGATGAGTGTGCATGGTGGGGGGGGTGTGTTTAAAAATCCCAGTTCTTTGCTAACACAGCTTGATTTGCTCAGCAAATTAGTTAATGATCCAGGGTTTTCTTTGGTTCCACTTTTGTTTTGGTGGAGTCCTAAGTCAGTTGGAATTCAGAGCTGTGTGCCCTGTCAAATGTCCTTCTCCTGGCTTGTTCAGTAAATAATCCTGGGTGTGCTGATGAATTCAGCTTTGGCCCAGAGGGAGATTACTGTGCAGCACAGGGCAATTTCATAATCCAAATGATTTTTAATTACCCCCTCCCTTCCCTTTCAGCTGGTGGCTCTTGGTCCTGCTCTGAGGCAGGAGCAAATGCCTTTACATCTCCTGGGAGCTGCCAGGGGACACAGAGCGCTTGGAAACGCTGTTCCCACCAGCCAGTGTCTGCCTGAGCTTGTTGGCTGGAGATGACTTTTAATGTGCAGTGATGCCTTTCAGTGAGCTGCACGTGAGGATGGGAGACAGTGTGGGAACAGCCACTGCACGTGGAGGCACAAGGGCAGCTATCCCAAACCATCCCACTTGTGTCCATCCACCATCTGACCTCCCTGCAGCTGTGTTGTGTGGCTTTTACCCTCAGGGTGGGTTTATTCATCTCTGGAGGCACAGGGCACCAGGAGGGGAAGGAGAGGAGATTTGGGGCAGTTTCAGCCACAAATGGGCTCAGTGTGATTTCCCTGCTCGTGGGAGGAATCCACTTGTGTGTGTGTGGTGCTGAGCTGTCCCTGCAAGAGATAATTTGTATCTGATTGCTCTTCAGAGGGATGTTTATCATGAAAGTAGATGTTTTGCTGCTGGAAGAGTCCACACAGCTTGTGGATGGAGATCCTCCTCAGGGAGGGCAGGTGCAGCCCTTTGCAGAGCCATGGCATGGGAAATGCTCTGGGGAGGTGGCACCATTAGCTGGAGGAGCAGCTTGTGCCATGAGAGCAGTGGGCTGGGGCTGTTAGAGCTGTGTAGGAAACTTCCCTGATGGTTTTCTGGCTGCTGCAAATGCTTTGGGAATGGAATCACAAGAGTCATAGGGGTTGGAAGGGACCTGGAGAGCTCACTGGGTCCAACCCCCCTGCCAAATCAGCTCCCCAGCTCATATTGCACAGGGAGGCATCCAGATGGGTCTGGAATCTCTCCAGAGATGGAAGGGGCAGCTGAAGGTGATGTGAAGGGGGTGCATGTGCTGCATGCAAAGCCAAGGGGCAAGGTGTTGCTCCTGGAGCTGGCCACCCCTCCATGCTGTCTCCATCCTTTAAACACAGCAGGTGAAGCTCTGGCCCTGCTGAGGGACCACTGCAGAGCCAGGATCATGCCTGGGAGCTTGTATGCTGTTTGTATCCACTCTGTGCTCTGCACCACCATGATCATTCCTCCCCAGCACGTTGGGGTGATTTCAGGGCTGTATTTATTAATTTTTTTAGCAAGTTTCCACTGGCTCCAAACAGAGCCATGAGCTGGGCATTGCCCCACGGGCAGGGATGATGCCCATGTGCCATGAGCTGGGCATTGCCCCACAGGCAGGGATGATGCCCATGTGCCACACAGCATGCCATGCTGCTTTGGCTGCCTTTCAGCCCTGTGCCACCTCTCTGGCTCAGCTGAGGTCTTAATTCAAACCCTGCTATTGATTGGGGATTGTTTGCTTGGATGGGCTCCTGCTTCTTTTAATGGAGCTGTTAATAGAATGTCAGCTACTGTGGGTGTGCTCAGGCTCTGCTGCTGCCTGGCTGCTCAGCCATAGCCTGGCTGTGGAGGGTGAAGGGAAACCTGTCCTGGTGTTATGCTGCTGGGAGGCTGCTTGATTGCAGCTGCTTTTAATTACCCAAAGAAATACAAATGCAGCTTCAAAAGCACGTGGGTTTACACACATCCCTGAGAGTCTCTTCTAGGCACAGGATTGGATGTTCCCTCAGTAAGTTTGGAGATGACACTGAGCTGGGAGGAGATGTTGATCTGCCTGAGGGTGGGGAGGCTCTTCAGAGGGATCTGACCAGACTGGACCCATGGGCTGAGACCCAACGGGATGAGGTTTAACAAGGCCAAGTGCAGAGAGCTGCACATGGGACAGAACAACCCCCTGCAGCTACAGGCTGGGGGAGACTGGCTGGAGAGCTGTCAGGCAGAGAAGGACCTGGGGGTGTTGGGTGGCTGCAGGGTGAATATGAGCCAGCAGTGTGCCCAGGGGGGCAGGAAAGCCAATGGCATCCTGGCCTGTGTCAGACCCAGTGTGGCCAGTAGGTCTGGGGAGGGGATTGTGCCCCTGGACTGGGCACTGCTGAGGCTGCACCCTGAGTGCTGGGTTCAGGTTTGGGCCCCTCACTACAAGAAGAACATTGAGGTGCTGGAACATGAGGTGGGGCTGCTTTGCTCCCAACCAAGCCTGAAGGACTTTGAAATTTGGAAATATCTCAGCCTGGCACAGGCATCCTTCTGAGTTAGGAGCCACAGCTTGAGAGGCTGATGTATTTTAGATGGCTTTTATTTTTATTGAGGGTTTTTTCCCTAGGATTCTGTTTCTGTCTGGATTTGGGGAGTGAACCTGAAGGCATTTCAGCAGAGAATTTTTGCTGGTGGTCTGAAATGTGTTGTGTGCGGAAGGCATGATGGACCCCTCAGCTGAGTCCTCCTCCCAGGTCTCAGATTGAGTGGTGGTGTTCTCACCTGCACACTCTCAAAGCAAGACCAGCACTGAACAATCTCTTTTAATTCTCAACCTCATCCCTCAGTTTGGGTATGTGTTGTATCAGTTTGCTGATTTGATGGATCAGAGCTACTGAAACTTGCTGGTTGCAGTCTCAGTTGAGGTCACAACTTGATCTCCATTCTGTTTGTAACCACACCCTGCTTGGTGCTGATCTCTTCCTTGTCCTTCCTTAAATAAAATCTCTGTGTAGGAAGTAGAACAGGCTCTGCTGTCAAACCCCAGTGTGGATTTCAACCTCAAGGGCACGGGTGACCTCAGTTGTTGAACAAGTGAGAGGTGCAGCTCTGGTCCCCAGCTTAGTGCCAGTGGGATTGTGTCTGGGGGGAACCAGTCTTGAACTGGGGAGGGAGGTGGTAGTGTGAGTGTGGGTCCATCCTGAAGAGGAGCCAGCTCTGGTGATGGGACCTATGGTTGGTGCTGAGCTTGTTCTGGTGATCCAGGAGTCTGGGAGCTGTTCCTGGTGTGTTAACCATGATGATATGAAGGCTGGAGCCCCTCTGTTCCAGAGCTGGGCTGGGTCAGCCTGGAGAAGAGAAGCTGCTTCTGGGGAGAGCTCTGAGCCCCTTCCCATCCCTTGAGGGGCTCCAGGAGCGCTGGAGAGGGGCTGGTGCCCAGGGCAGGGAGGGCCAGGCCCAGGGGAACGGCCTTCAGCTGCAGGAGGGGGATGGAGAGGGGCTGGGGGGCAGAAATCCTTCCTGGGGAGGCCCTGGCACAGGGTGCCCAGAGAAGCTGGGGCTGCCCCTGGATCCCTGGGAGGGTTCAAGGCTGGATGGGATGGGGCTTGGGGCACCCTGGGCTGGTGGGAGTGCCCCTGCCTGTGGCAGGGGGGACACTGGGGGTCTCTGAGGTCCCTTCCTACCCACACTACTCTGTGTTCAGTCATTCCCAAGTTCTCACTAGTAATCCTCCTTACTGATGGGCTTTTTATTTAATTTTTAAAACAAAGCATTGAGCACCTGGGAAAAGTCATAAAATACAGACTGGTGGCTGGCCCGTCCCTGCAGAGAGATTTGCAGCACCCCTGGTGAAACCATAGCTTGGCTGACTTCTGGAACAAAACCTTCCAAGGTTTCTGAAGGCCTCCCTGGGGCTGGGCTGTCACTGCAGCCTTTTGGCCACCACAGAAAGCAGTGGAGATGGCTGGGAGGAGATGCAGGAGGCGGGAGGACCATCTTCTGCTTGTGAAGTGGAAGGGGTCGATGTGGTTTCTGTAGCATCACAGCATGGTGTCCTCTGCACCTGGCTCTAGAGGAACACTTGCTTGAAATACAGTTTGGATCAAGCCATGGAGAAATCCTCTTAACACTGACACATCAGCACTTGAATTGCCATGTGAAAGCCATGCATATCATTGGTTATTTTGAGCTGAAATGAATGTCTGTGTTATCTGAAGAGCTGGTTGTGTGCTGGATGCAGACAGGAGTTGGATGATTTTATGGCTGTCAGTCTGTGTGATGTTCTACTCAGTTATTAGCATGAGTGAACCACATTTGTGCTGCTTACTGATCCTTTTTATTAAGTCTCCACAAATGCACCCTCTAAAATTAGCAAGTAGTCCAGCCCAGTTTATTTTTAGTTAAAAGGTTTTATTTCTGACACAATTGCTCAAGGAAAATGAAATAGGGTTTTCCAAGAAACTCTTGATGAAAGCAAGAGAGCATCTCCTCTAGAAACCTGAGCACTGCTCCTGTCCCTGGCAGTTCATGGGAGCTGAGACCATTTGAGCGTTGCCTGGGGGTAAATAAATACCTAATTCCTTCTAAACTCATCAAATCTGAGTTTAGACCTGTCCATTTATTGTAGGCTTGGATTTGTTGTGTGAGGAGCAGCTAGGACATCTCTGGTGGGACTCAGAGGGTGACACGCTGCTGATAGTGATTGTATTTTGGTTTTGGGTTGTTTTCCTGGAGTGTGTCCTCAGACATCCCCCCCAGAGCATATGCTTTGTGGGGGAAAACATGGTTGGAATGAAAGGTAGAGAAGTGGCTTAATTGCAGTGCTAATGTGCATCTCATTTGTGGAGTTGATTGGAAAAAATGTCATAAAGATAGAAGTAGCCCATAACTGCCTCTCTCCCCTGAGCTCCTCAGCTCTGTTCTTTGTTACCTTGGATTGCTTTTTCCTCCTCTCTTGTGTTTGGGGATTTATATATATAGGGCTAAAAAAGCACCTGATGAGTGTCTGTGTCTTTACCAGCAACTGTTTCAGCCATCATCATCATCCTCTGAGGGATGTGTTCCCACATTGTAATATCCTTATGGATCTGCTGGGTGGGTTTGGTGGCTTTTTACTTGACTTCTCTTGAATTTACTGACTGTCTGACTCCCACATTTCAGTGGGATTCTGTTATCAGCAGAACACAGCTGCAGGCATGCTTGCAGCAGGGAATGCTTCTTTATATGTAGGTGTTATTTATATGTGTACAGGGGTGTGCACACAGACTCACCAGGTTGGAAAAGACCTTTAAGCTCATCCAGTCCAACCGCCCCTGTCCTGTGCTAAACCAGATCCCTGAGCACCTCATCTCCCCTCTGTTAAACACACCCAGGGGTGGGGACTCAGCCCCTCCCTGGGCAGCCTGTGCCAGGCCCTGACAACTCTGCCAGGGAAGAACTTTTCCCTCCCAGCTGAGCTGACCCTGCCCTGGGGCAGCTTGAGCCCATTGCCCCTTGTCCCATCTCCTGTCCCCTGGCTGAAGAGACCATCGCCCACCTCTCTGCACCCTCCTGGCAGGGCAGGGGAGGTGGGGAGAAGGTCTCCCCTCAGCCTCCTCTTCTCCAGGCTCAACAGCCCCAGCTCCCTCAGCTGCTCCTCAGAGGATTTGCCCTCCAGCCCCTTCCCCAGCCTGGTTGCCCTTCTCTGGACTCACTCCAGCACCTCAATGTCCTTCTTGTAGTGAGGAGCCCAGAACTGGACCCAACACTCGAGGTGCAGCCTCACCAGTGCCCAGTCCAGGGGCACAATCCCCTCCCCAGACCTACTGGCCACACTGGGTCTGACACAAACCAGGGTGCTGTTGGCTTTCCTGGCCACACTGTCCACTCCAAAACACACAGCAAACCCAACTGGGAATCATTTTCACAATGTCATTCTGTGATCATCTCGCCTTATTTTTTTGTTGGGTCTTGGCTTAACTGAGACAATAGGTGTAGTTCCTCTGGCTTTTCCTTCTCCCCTTACTTAGCAGGCAGAGGGATTATCTTGAGCAATAAAAGTGAGGTTTAACTCCTTCACTACCCCCCTAACACCCCATACTGCTGAGGGAACTGTCCTTTGGGTCCCTTGATGAACCACAACAACATCATTTGCTGTGTGACCAGCAGTAGAATAAAAACTGTGATTCCCAGCAAGCTGCCAGCAGAAATTCCAAGCAGTTATTTAAATTTAATAGACCTTTCCAAGGCACAAGCAAATTCTGCCTTGCACCTTTCTGATACCAATCATGCATGTTCAGTGCTAGCTTCTCTTTCCTGGGGTTGGAAGAGGGTTTGTACTTCTCCCTTGCCCTGTTTAACATCTACACTGTTGCTGGGGGGTCCTACAGTGGCCTTTGCTAAACTCAGAAGGTGCTTTTACATGTTTGGGAGATGAGCAATGGAGCCAGAATCTCCTTGGAAGAGGGACAGGGCTTCTTGCATGTTTTTGGTAGGTTTTTTGTTTGCAAAGTCATTGCAGAGGCAGTTTTCTATGCCCGGTTGTGGCCAGTTTGAGATTGAGCCAAGAAGGTCATCCAAGAATTAGGCTTGCTCCAAAATACTCTGGGAGATGTAAAAACATCCAACTATTTCATCCCAGTGATTAGTAACCTGGGGCTGTGCCAGGCAGCCACTGGGTCAGCAAGCACCGAGCTGAGCAGTTCCACACGTGTTCCTGCTACAATAAACAACAACTTGTTTTAATTTCAGAGTAAATTTTGCTTTGTTACATTGGACCTTTCACAGCAGCAAATCACACCCAAGAATCAGTCATTAAAGCTTAAAGACATCTTTATTGATTTATTTATATCTTTTTTTTTTTCCTTGTCTATGTGCTGAAGATGTTTCTTGAGAATGCAGCCTGCCAGCAACTGCTTTGTCTTGCAGACACAAAGAAGGGTGGTTTTGTGCTTTGGGCTAATAAAAATTAGAAATCCCTTAACTTGATTTAAGATAAAGGGATGAGGTTTAACAAGGCCAAGTGCAGAGAGCTGCACATGGGACAGAACAACCCCCTGCAGCGCTACAGGCTGGGGGAGACTGGCTGGAGAGCTGTCAGGCAGAGAAGGACCTGGGGGTGTTGGGTGGCTGCAGGGTGAATATGAGCCAGCAGTGTGCCCAGGGGGCAGGAAGGCCAATGGCATCCTGGCTTGTGTCAGACCCAGTGTGGCCAGTAGGTCTGGGGAGGGGATTGTGCCCCTGGAATGGGCACTGGTGAGGCTGCAGCTCAAGCGCTGGGTCTAGTTCTGGGCTCCTCACCCTAAGAAGGACTTTGGTGAGGAGTTATTGGGATCTGGAATAGGCTGCCCAGGGATGTGGTTGAATGGACATCCCTGGATGTGTTTAACAAAGGGGTAGATGAAGTGCTCAGGGATATGGTTTTGCTTAGGATGGGAATGGTTGGACTTATCTTCAAAGGTCTTTTCCAACCTTGTTCTGTGAAGATAGAGAAACACAATGTGCAGTCACTGTTAATTCTTGCTGTTTGATCATGTAAAGGTAAGGAAACCAGTTGGCTTCAAAATCTCCAAGTTCAGAATAAGCACCTTGAGCTGCAAAGTTTCACCTTCAGTCCCATCCTGTGCTACAGGTTTGTGGTAGGACCTGGATACACGGAGTCAACTACTACAACCCTGTGCTCCAGGGTGGAAATAGCAGCATTCACCAGGCAGGGAGTGCAGCAGTACTCTGAGGACAAGTCCATTAACACCTCTGAACAGTGCAGCGGAGATGAGCAGGGAAGACTAAAATGAGGATTCAAGTGAGCAGTTGCAGCACGTTTGTAATAATGCCTCTTCTGAGTATTATCTGGGCTTTCCCTAGGAGCAAGCTGTTAAAAAAAGGGAAAAGACTTGCAAATAAGCCAATGTGAGTGAGATGTGTTGTGTGTGATAGCCTGACAGGGCTGGCAGCCAGCGGGTCACTCTGGTGTAGCTGCAGGAACGTGCTGGGAGGTGGGATGCAACACTGAGCAAGTCGTGCAGGGATGACAGGCAGGAAACCCTCCTTTTACATCAAGCTGGTGTTTTACTCTGAATACAGTAATAGTTACTTCACAGTTAATTTCCTTTCTCCCCAGACTTTGTTAGAACTTGGGTTTCTGAAGCAATTTTGATATGAAACAGCCACTAAAGTAGGTTGGTCTATAAATCTAGAGACTTGTCTGTGCCTGTTAAAAAGAGGAACCATCAGGTACCCAGGTCCTCTGTCTGCCTCAGGGATTTCTGTCTGAGATCTGGCAAATTCAGGACCTGGGGAGTGTGAATAGTATGGCTGGACTCTGTGACCATCAGAAGGACGTGGAGGTCCTGGAGCGAGTCCAGAGAAGGGCAACCAGGCTGGGGAAGGGGCTGGAGGGCAAATCCTCTGAGGAGCAGCTGGGGGTGCTGAGCCTGGAGAACAGGAGGCTGAGGGGAGACCTTCTCCCCACCTCCCCTGCCCTGCCAGGAGGGTGCAGAGAGGTGGGCGATGGTCTCTTCAGCCAGGGGACAGGAGATGGGACAAGGGGCAATGGGCTCAAGCTGCCCCAGGGCAGGGTCAGCTCAGCTGGGAGGGAAAAGTTCTTCCCTGGAAGAGTTGTGGGGCTGTGGCACAGGCTGCCCAGGGAGGGGGCTGAGTCCCCAGCCCTGGGTGTGTTTAACAGAGGGGAGATGAGGTGCTCAGGCATCTGGTTCAGCACAGGACAGGGACAGTTAGACTTGATGAGCTTAAAGGGCTTTTCCAACCTGGTGATTCTGTGACTTGTGTCTGCATTGAGTTGGTGAATGCTGCAGTGTGGTGTAGAGGGTTGGTAAAGGTCTTGGTCAACCTTTGGGTTGGCCCAACAAACTGGTAGTGTGGAGCACAAAGAAATCCCTTCTGAAGCAGAGAAAAACACAAATGGCTACTCAGTTAAAATTTGCATATGTATTATTAATTCTCAAAGGCTTAAAACTGCATCCAACAAAGTCTTCCAGCCCAGCGCACAGAGCTTGTACCTTGATTTTATTACTTAGAGCAATGCCAAAAGCTCCTTTTCCTCTGCCTGATTCTGTACAGGTTAAAATAATGTCATTAGTTCTTCATGCAAAGCCATGGCCTCCCAAATTACCTTCAAGTGATGACAAGGAGATAACACCAGTATGATTGCTTATGTCAGTCATGAACATCTTAGGAGGCTTTTGCCAGCCTAACACTTAATTCCACCTGAGTCAATGTTTTGAAGACAAACACATGAGAAAGATGAGTCTTCAATAGCAGAGTTTGGCCAAGATTTCTGAAATGGGGGTTTATTCCCATTGGAACATGGTTGGGATGTCTCAGCCTCCTGTGTGCAATAAGGTGTCTTTATCAGTGCTGATGCTGGGCTTTCCAAAAGGCTGTATGGATTTGGGTATCACAGTAAAAGCCAGAGCAGGAAAAGCTTCACCAATGAGGTGATGGAACTCTTGTAATGTTTGGGTTTGGGAACCTTTCCCATGAGGGAATTTGTTGGTCCTTATGTAGGCTTTTAAGAAGTAGACACTAAATTCTGAAGAAGTCTCCTACACCTCATGGATTGGAGGAGAAGGAACAAGATGGTCCAGGACTGCTGTGGGTGGGAAGCAGTGGGAGATATCATGGTGGCAGGTTGAGTTGAGAGATCTCATGTTGATGGTATGGCACTGGGGATGTGTTGTGCACCCCAAAGACCTCTCCAGAGTCTGGAACAGAGCATCTGCTTTTCTGTGGTGACAGCAGAGGGGTGCAGCCATTGCTCCCTTGGTGTGATGGGCACCTCTGCCTCCAGCCATGGAGAGAGCCTGGCCCACCGACTCCACAAAGAGCACATCACCTGTCTAAGCCCTGTTGCTGCTGTGGGGAATGCAGTCGTGTGCATCAGGAGAAGAGCTTGCTTATGAGTCTTCCTACCTGTTCTCCCTTCCAGAGCTGTGGCCTGGCAGATGGAGCCTATATTAAGTCTGGCTCAGAGGCAGCAAGGCAGTTGGCCTGCTCTCCCTGCATCCATCTGTCTCCTTGCCATCTTGCTAGGACAAAAATATCTTGAACCCAGAGACCAGTTTTATAACCACCAGAAGTTGCCTCATGGATAACAATGCCTTCTGGGACAATGCACTGCTTAGAGGAGGGAAAAAGTGACAGGCATGTTCCTGGGTGAAGTATTATACGTGTTTAGGAAGCAATCAGGTGTAGCTGGGTGTGGGCTTCTGTGGAGCAGTGCTGGTGCTTGTGCAGCGTGCTGATGGCTCCTCTGGCAGCAGCGTGGTGTGGATGGATGCTGCCTCCTTGCAGGGAAGGGCTGAGTAATCTTCAGGGAAGCCCCTCTTAACCTGGAAGGGTGTTCTGACTGATGTTGCGTGGTAGAGATCGTGGTCCCTTCTGATGTGCTCCCTGTCTTCAAACAAGAGTGAATTGTGTTGGTCTTCCAGGAGGGTTTGGAGTCCTTCAGGCAATGGTGGGACCTATGAAAAGGAGCCACTCTGCTTTTAATCCAGTGTGAGGAGCGTTGGGGCTCTTGGCTCTGCTCTCCTGCCTGTGTGGCTCTCCTTGCAGGTTTCTAAGGTGCTTTTTCAACCCAAGAGATGATTTTTCTTGCCACATCCTACCCAATGTGTTGAAAACATGGTGACATAACTTGGCCATGTAGGTAGAGTGAAACATCTCACAATATCTCAACTGTCTACAAGCCTGCTGTCCTGTGCAGCTGCAGGAACCTTCTGGTGATACAACAAGTGTTATATCACACTTAGACCAACTTTGTAGTGAGGTTCCTGGGGTCTCTGGAGCAGCCAAGTTCTAGTCTGAGGTTTGATGGTTTTGGTGCCAGAAACCCTTTTCTAAAACACCCCAGAAATGGGTCCTGTGAGTTGTTCCTCCAGCTTCTGTTGGCTCCATCCAATGGGCTAAAACACGTTGGTTAGAAGGGCAGTTGGTCTCAAGTTAGAGGTGGAGAACTGGTGTCTAAACCAGCAGACCTGGACTCACTGCTGGCTGGTGTCTCACTGAAGGAAAGCAGATGTTCAGGTGCCTGAGTTTTCTCCTTCCAAGAGTGATGAATTTGGCCAAACAATCACAAATCACCAGTGAGGGTTGTGGTTAAAATGCAGACAGATGGGCAAGGGGATATTTCTGAAAGGCTTTCCAATGTTCTGCTCCAGCAATGATCAACTTTGTGTCCCAGTTAAGGAAGTCTTGGTGTTGAGTGGGTGCCCAGTCTGGCTAAAACTGTTTGTGTGCTCTCCTGTAATGGAGCCAGAGTGGTTTGCTGAATCACTGCATCAGAAGCAGCAGCTCGTTTACCCCCAAATTAAAATGATATTAAAAGATCAAAGAACCATCCTCTGAGCAGTCTTCATAGGATCTAGTCAGATGTGAAAATGGCATTGGTGAAGGGTGGGGAATGAAGCCACACCCCAGTGAAGATGTGAAGGGAGCTCTATGCAAGAAGTTCTCAAAAAATGAAGAAATGGAGCAGAGTGTTTTCTGCCAGACAAGGTGACATCAAATCTTGACCACAGGTCGAGCTGCACTGTATGTTGGTAGGCAAGGTGATGGATCACACCACCTGCCTGTGGAGTTTCCATCAACAGCAGGTCCTACTTTGCATGGGAATGAGGATGTTGGAGGTGACACCTCTTGCTTGTTGTGTGTTTCTGTGGGCTGGAATGAAATCAGCAGTGAATCCCTGGGAGTGAGATGCCTACTTGTTGCAAAGGTGCTCACAGAGCTGAGGGATGAGAGGATGGCTGTAGGTTCTTGGGTGGGGGTGCAGTTATGGGTGGGCATGGTGACTTGGGGTCAGAGCATGATACAGAGGGCCTGGCAGTGCAGGTGTACCCGTGGTCTTTCTGGCCCTTCTTGCTCTGACCAGGAAGCAGTGGCAGAAAAATGTGGCAGTTGTGGCCATGACATGGTGCTGAGGGATGTGGGTTGGTGGTGGTTTAGGTGGGTTGGGTTGATGGTTGGCTGTGATGATCTGAAAAGTCCCTTCCAACCAAGTCAATTCTGTGATTGTGATTCCAACAAGCAAGCTGGAAGGTGACCCCCTTGGCCCTCCCAAAGCACAGTGTGATGCTTGCATGTTATTCTCTAACTTCAGTTCTGGGTCTGCCTTTGCCTTTTCCCTCTGAATCTTGCACCAGCTGAGCATCATGCAGTGCCTGCTGCTGGGCCCAGGGCTTTGAGGCTCTTCTCTTGTGACCCAACTGCTGCTTCATGGATGACTTTCCCTCTCATCACCCAGATGGGTTTGGGCCTTTCTATGAGGCAGATCCATGCAGGGCTTCTGGACTTGGCTGTGATGTGATTATGGGTGACACCAGGCAGAGATAGGTTGTCCTCTCTTTTTGCAGGTGGCACAGGTATGCCATCACAGGGGACTGCTGACAAGCACTCCTCATCCTCAGTGAGCACCAGGAAAACTGGGGAATGCTGTGTTTTGAGCAGGGAGAGCTCTGGGTGAGAGGGTTTCAGGAAGCTATTGGTGGCCTAGAGATGGCTTAGGTTGCTTCTTATTCTAAAGCCTTTAGCTCTACACTTGTCTTATTTTTTATTATTATTATTTATTTAAACCAGCTATGAAGCCAGGGGGCAGTGAATTGTTCTTTGCTGAGAGTCTGGTGTGTGTTTCAGTAGAAACTAGACAGTCCTGGATTCCACCCATGGGTGATTTTGGAGAAGACTGGTTCTTGCCTTCCCTCTCAGCATCTCTGCTCTCTACCATCATTCCAGCAGCTGAGGGGTTTCCAGAGGGAATCTTAGTGCCCTGGAGAAGCTTCTGAACTGCTGTGGTGGTAGGAGATAAAGAATCAGAGCCTGTGTGCAGTGTCCACCCCACCTCTCCTCCTGCAGCATCTTGTGAAAGAAGAGTTCAGTAAACATCACCCAGACTTTCCTGGGAATGGGAAAAGGGCTGATGAAGCCAAAGGAGGAGGGGTGAGATGTGACGTTAGTTGGCTGAGGCTGCAGCAGAGTATCTCCCAGGTTTGGATGCTGGACAGGTACCAGAGCTCCTGTCCTTTATTTTTAACTACCTGGTTCAGCAGTTTTCCTCCAGCCAGTCTGTCTGTCTCGCCGTCCCACTGGTGTCTCTTGGCAGCAGGACCCTGTCTGTGCACACGTGCAGAGCCTGTAGTTGTCTTTCTAAGGCTCACAACATTATTATTGCAGAGTCACAGAGCTGTAGGGGTTGGAAGGGACCCCCAGAGCCCATGGGGTCCAACCCCCTGCCAAAGCAGGGTCCCTAGGACAGGGCACACAGGGCGGTGTCCAGACGGGGCTGGAATCTCTCCAGAGAAGGAGACTCCACACCCCCTGGGCAGCCTGTCCCAGGGCTCCCTCACTGGGAAGAAGTTCTTCCCCAGATTGGTGGGGAACTCCCTGTGCTCCAGCTTGAGCCCATCGCCCCTTGTCCTGTCCCCACAGACACTGAGCAGAGGCTGCCCATGGCCCCCTGTTCCTTTGCCAAATGTCCTACTTCCAGCTTCAGCCTCCCAACAGCCTCCTTAGAACCTGGCAGCTCAGCCTCAGAGAACTTGAGCCTCATCTGTCACATCCCCACCTGCTTGGATGGGGTCTGTAGACACTCCAGCCCTCAGGCTGATGGAGCTTGGATGCTTTAGCCTTGTCAACTGCCACCTTGGATGACGTGCAAGTTCATCACCTTTAGAGTTAGAAACTGAGGATCAAACTTTTCCTCCCCCTTTCGCTGCTGCATCCTGAAAAGGGATTAATAATCATCTGAAATCTGTTCTTTGGGTAAATGTAGATTAGTTCATTATTTTTAGCCCGTGGAGGCTTTTAAAGTTAATCTGTGGTTGACACAGTTTCTATTTTAATACAATTATTAAATGAAAGGAGCCCACAGTTATGTGTTAACGAAGCTGTATGCCAAGGTTAATAGTTAATAACAAACTTTAATAACCAAACAGCCAGTTGTGCCTATATCAACACAGATATTAATTATGCAGGGAGATAATGCTGCTTGACCTTTACAATCCACTTCAGAAAATGGGACTGATTATAAAAGCAGTGTGTTATATGGACAGTACTTTGCACCATAAAGCCTGGAACCTGGTATTTCTGTTGGAAAAGGCTTATTTCCTGGAGTAACTGGTACCTTACAGCCTCTGAATTTATCATGGTGGCCCAGGGTGTATTTAGAAGAAATAAGGTCCCTTAGGAACTGTGATGTCTTGGTAGTTTGAGCCTCAGCACTTGTGTACAGAACCTAACAGAGATGGCCATTCATGACTTAAGTTGGCTTTCAAAATAGTTTGAGGTGATGCTGTATCAGCAAGTTCTGCTGCTCAGCATCATGTTTTTACAGCCCAGACCTTTTTATTAGCTTCTCATCACCATTCTTTTGGGGGTTTTCTATCTGGTGCCTGGGCTGGTGCTTTCCTTGACCGGTGTGACCCATGGTGGGAGAGTCTCCAACATAAACAGTGTCTTTGGTCCTCAAGATGAAGATCCATATGAGTTGGGTCCTTCCAGAGAGTGACTTAATGTGGGTGTGGTGTGGCACAAAGTGCTTGAATGGGTTCAGGGGACTGAAGCAATGTCCTGCACTGAGATTTGGTAAGCTGGTGGTCTGTGAGCTGGAACTGCTTTTGCTGTGGTCTGAAGGACCTTGGGGTCACCTAAGATGCTTTTTCTAGACCTTGAATGAGCGTGGACTTAAGGCTGTCTGTCCTGGTGCTGCAGGCCAGGGCTGGGGGAAGCCAGGTAGGTGTGGGAGCTGTGGGGTGGGATCATAGGCTTCTCCAGGGGAGCTGGTCTGCACAGCTTGCCTTCTCTCAGCTTGGGAAATGACACAGTTAACTTGTCTTGGCACAGTCAAGGAGACCTGTTGGGCCTCTGAGCACTGTGGAGCTGGGTGTGAAGATCTGTGGGCAGGGTTGGGCAAGTGCTGCCCTCAGCCCCCTGTCTCAGATGCTTTGTTTTCCAGCACATGCTGGAGAGCACTTTCTGTGCCTTCCCAAGCATTCTTGTCACTTAGATGTGTTGGCACAAGTGGCACAGCCCCTGAAGCCACCATGTGCCCAGGGGAATGATGGTTGGTACCCGGGTGCTGAAGCATCCTTGGCTGTGCTGGGCTATGTTGTGTCATCCCTGGTATAAAAACCTGCTAAATCTGTGTGTGTTCCTGCATAACCTCCTCTGGAAAAAATTAATGAGGGATTGATTAGGTGTACAAGCCCTTCACTGCAGCAGAGTTGTGTGTGTGAGCATCTGGAGCCCCTGAGGTGGGATGCTGGTTGCATAAGGCTTATAGACTAAAGCCTTGAAACCTTTCAGGTATGGAGACTGTGGTGATTAATCTGTGTTACTCTTACAAGCTCCTCTGAAAAGCCAAGGGATGGTTTTTGGGAGCAGGCACTGTTGAAGGGCAGCTTGCCAGGTGAGCTGAACCATGCTGCTACTTGCAGGGACCACGTTTGCTTCAGCACCGTGAACTAGTTCAAAAGCAGCATCGTGCAGGATGGTGACACTGCTGGGATCATTTCCCAGCATTGTGTTAATCCTTCCACCCCCCCCAGACCTTAAGGGTCTTGTTAAAAGTGCCAGCAGTGTGGTGGGTGCCTGTGGGCACGTCCCCTCCCAGATGTGGGGACCAAGAGATCTGCTCTGTGTCTGATGATGCGAGGCTGTGCTTTTAACTGATTTATTAAGTATCATTTGGGATTGGGTTAATTTTGGCCTAAACTGCTGTGCTTCATCAAGATCTGAGCTGCGAGGGTACTTGTAAATCTTCTCCTGAAGAGGCCTCAGAAAGAAAAACCACTCGTTGCTCTCAGCTCTGATGAAGAGCCCTCGGGCACGCGGGGACGAATAACCGCCGTCGCCTGGGTGCTGGGGTGAAGGGCACAGGGAGGCTGCCTGCTCCAAAACCTCCTAACCATCCGTATCCCCTCTTAATTCCTGGGATGGCATGAGTTGTTTCCTCTCTTCAGTTTCTCTCTGCTCCTCGTTGTATCCTCTTTTCATCAGTTTGTGCTGAACGAGTGGATAAACCCCATTTTCCACGGGGGGAAAAGGCAGCCCAAGGTTTTGGGTGTCCTTGAGTGTTGCTGTGAGGGCTAGTGAGGTCCTCTGCCTCTCAGATGTCTGTGTCCAGTTCTGGGCTCCTCACCATCAGAAGGACATTGAGGTCCTGGAGCGAGTGCAGAGAAGGGCAACCAGGCTGGGGAAGGGGCTGGAGGGCAAATCCTCTGAGGAGCAGCTGAGGGAGCTGGGGGTGTTGAGACTGGAGAAGAGGAGGCTGAGGAGAGACCTTCTCCCCACCTCCACTGCCCTGCCAGGAGGGTGCAGAGAGGTGAAATTTGGGAGAAGATGAACGGGGCTGCACTGAAGTTGAAATGAAAACAGTTTTGGTGAAAGCTGTGTGTGAATCCCTCAGTGTAACGTGCAGCTTGTGGAGCAGGAAGGGGATTTATTGGGAAAATCTTGGAGCATAAAGAGTGCATCCAGGCTGGAAAAGAATTAAATCAAGGGAATGGTAAAGCATCCACTGTGTGCTAGGAGAGAAGTGGGGAGAAAGCATCTGTTAAACACTTCAGTGCAGGTAATGCTGGGTGAACAGACCCCAGCTTGTAAGTGGTAGGGAGATCTTTAAGGAATGAGTTATTTGCAGGGCAACAAATTGTAATGGATCAGGAAATGGCAGCGTAGGATGTATTACTGACTCCCACCCATGGGTTCCTCTTCTGTCCCTGACAACCACCCATGAGTACAGCTCAACAGATGGGAAAGGTTCCTGTGCAGGTGCCCCACATGTCACCTCACAGCACTTAACATTTGCTGAGGGACCTTTGCATCAAAGGGAAGAGAAGAGTAACCACTGGGGACATAAATACAGCTACAAGATGCAGCAGAATAAGGAAGAACATGGCTGCAGAGAAATGATTTCCCTTTTGGCAGAGAAGAATGGAGTGCTGCTCTGCTGGGCACAGAGAGGGGTCATATCCTCAGAAGATGAAAAGCCAGTGTTGATGCTGAGACTTGTTTCCTGTGCAGTGACCTAAGACATGGCTGTGGCTGACGTTCAGATCCGCTGGGATGGTGTAGGTTAGGGAAGCAAACCAGGGGACTGTCTCCCTGACCTCTGGAGGAGGATGTGGAAGGGATAGCATTCACTCTGGATCCCTAAGTTGACCAGAAGTGGGACACCTTCCTCCTGAGGAGAGGCTGAGGGAGCTGGGCCTCTTTAGCCTGGAGGAGACTGAGGGGTGACCTCATCAATGTTTATAAAGATGTGAAGGGTGAGAGTCAGGAGGAGGGAGCCAGGCTCTGCTCAGGGATGGCAGCGACAGGACAAGGGGCAGTGGGTGCAGCTGGAGCAGGGGAAGCTCCATGGGAATGTCAGGAGGAACTTTGTCACTGTGAGGGTGACAGAGCCCTGGGACAGGCTGCCCAGAGAGGCTGTGGAGTCTCCTTCTCTGGAGACATCCAAACCCTCTTGGATGTGTTCCTGTGGGATTGAGTCTGGTTGATCCTGCTCTGGATGGGGTTGGATCTTTTGAGATCCCTTCCAACTCCTGATGTTCTGTGATATCCCATGATAGCTATGGGCAGGCCCAGGGTGAGAGGAGGCACAAGTCCTTTATCAGAAGCCACCAGAGATCCAGTGACAGAACTCCTGTTACATGAATCCAAGCTCAGAGGTTGGGAGTGGATGGAGAACAAAGACCAGAGGTGTCCTGCATCAGGCAGTGCCAAACCTGCAGCATGTGCTGCCACTTTCAGTGCTGGAGTATCTATCAGCCTGAAGTTCCATGCACACAAGAACATAAAAGGGGAAGAAAATTCCAGTCTGCCCTTGTCTTTGAAATAACTTTTCTCCCTTCTTCATTAATCAGGAGAGCTGCTGCAGCTCCTGACAGCACTCTGGAGCAAAACAAAAGGGCCTAATTCACTAATAGGACCTGATGCATAGTTAAATCCTGCAGTGAGTCAGTCTATTTATCAGGAAAATTAGTCATGTAGAAAGATTTTGTTGGCATGTATGGAGTGGGTACCTTTCCTGAGAGGGGGACATACAGACCATGAGGGCTTGGGGAGCAGAAGCCTCACTCTTCTCTGATGGGATGAATTTATTTGAGAGTCAGGTCATTTCTCTGCCCAAGTAATTAAGGTGTTCAAGATGCAAAATGTCTGCTAATACAGTGGTACAAATGAATTCTTCTCTGACCCAAGGGCAGGTGAAGGTGTTTGCAGTGGCCAGGCAGTCCCTGGCATTGCTGAAGTCCTCCTTGTAGTGTCCCTGGGTGCTAAAAAATAGGGGAAGAGTGTGTTAGGTACCATCTTTGTGACAAATATTTGTGTGTGAGCCTGGAGTTGATGATGCTTTGTGTGTAGTTGCTGGAGAAAAAATCTTTAAGCCCTTAAATTGGGACATGGGGACATGGGCAGCCCCTTCTCAGTGTCTCTGGGGACAGGACAAGGGGTGATGGCTTCAAGCTGGAGCGCGGGGAGTTCCCCCCCAATGTGGGGAAGAACTTCTTCCCAGTGAGGGTGAGGGAGCCCTGGGACAGGCTGCCCAGGGGATGTGGAGTCTCCTTCTCTGGAGAGATTCCAGCCCTGTCTGGACACCGCCCTGTGTGCCCTGTCCTAGGGACCCTGCTTTGGCAGGGGGTTGGACCCCATGGGCTCTGGATGTCCCTTCCAACCCCTATGACTCTGTGAAATGAGGTTAGGCTTGTGTGGGGTGTTGTAGGTGGTGTGTACCTGCTAGCATGATGTGGCTTCATGTGCAGGCACCTCAACTTGGGTGATGCTCAGTGGTTTTGGGTTGTCCCCCATGCACATGCAAAAGGAATGAACCCCCCAGGAAGAACACAAGCTGTGTCTTCCCTGGCCAGGAACTGTTCTCAGATGGGCTCTTCCTCCTGTGTTCTTCCAGAAAGCAGGTCCCTGCCCAACTTTTGAATAAAAATGAGCCCATTTTTTGATGTAAAAATGACTGTTACCTTATCTGCCCAGGGAAGGGACCCCCTGAGCCAGCTGGAGACAGTCAAAGCACAGAACCCCAAGTACTGGTGTGATGCATGAGGCTGTATGGAGGCGAGTGTGCCTGGGAGCCACTTATGAGGGCTTCATAAAAGGGATGGAGTACATCACCTGGATTTGGTGGGGCTGCTGGAAGCCTGGCATGGGCTCAGGCTGGTGGAGTACTGCTTGTTAAGATCTAGACACAGACTTATGGGATGGAATTATCCATAGGGCAAGGATGCTTCTGGGGGGAAAACCCTACAGCTGCTGTTTTGAAGTGTAATATATTGTGACTGGGGGTGTGGCAGGTGGGTGCAAGAAGCATGTGAGTGACCTTTCCTTTCACCTTTATGTCCATCTGGGAGAATGACAGCTTGGATATGAGGATATCTACCAGGGGGAAAGAAGTGCTGCTGTGCAGGGTGATCCCCCTGAGACCTCTGGTGTTGCCTCCCAGACTGCTCAGCAGGATAAACCAGAGCAGTTCCACTGACACTGTGCTGAGATGGTCCAGTCATCTCTAGCTGGATTGCTTGACTGGTTTATAATGGTGTGAGTGGTTGAGTTTGCCTGATCCTGCCCATTATAACATCTGAGTTTTGATAGTGTGTAACTGAGTGACGTTTCCAACTCCTTCAGGCTTCAATTTTCCCTTTAGAGAGTCCTCCCAGGACTCTGGTTTTCAGGAATACTTCAGCTAACATCATTCAGCCGTTTGCCAGGATGAGAGGGAGGAAAATGATGGCGTTTTGCTCCCCTTAAAAGTGACACTTAGAGCCCCTTCCCTGAGGCAGCTCTGGCACCTCCGTGCTGCAGAGTGATGTCTGGAGAGCGAGTGGAGGCACCTGCTGCTCCTGTGAAAGGTGCTTGTGTTGGACCTGAAAAACGCCTGAGAATCCAAATGTGGGATCAGGGGAGACTTGCAGGAGCTTTGTCTAATTCAGAACCAGGGAGCATCTCCCCTACTGGAGCATCTTCCCTACCAGGATAGGCTGAAAGAACTGGGGCTGTTCAGCCCTGAGAAAAGAAGCCTGAGAGGGGATCTGATCACTGGGTATCAATTGCTGAAGGGTGGGACACAGGGGGACATGGGCAGCCTCTGCTCAGTGTCTGTGGGGACAGGACAAGGGGCGATGGGCTCAAGTTGGAGCACAGGGAGTTCCCCCCCAATGTGGGGAAGAACTTCTTGCCAGTGAGGGTGAGGGAGCCCTGGGACAGGCTGCCCAGGGGGTGTGGAGTCTCCTTCTCTGGAGAGATTCCAGCCCCGTCTGGACAGCGCCCTGTGTGCCCTGTCCTAGGGACCCTGCTTTGGCAGGGGGTTGGACCCCATGGGCTCTGGGGGTCCCTTCCAATCCCTACAGCTCTGACTGAGAACAAGTGTTGGAAGAGTCACGTTCAGTGCATCGAGGTGGCAAGAACAGGGTTGGGAAGTCCCAAGAGGCAGTCAGGAGGTGTTAGGATGAGGCCCAGCTAGTAAGACACACAGCATTGTCTAGTTAAGGGTGCTGGGTTTTATAGCCCCACGTAGACACCCTCACACTCCCCTCTCTTCTAGAGCAAAGGCATTTTGAGCAGGGTGCCAGGTTTCTGTGAATCAGGTACTGCAAACCATGAGTTTCTGGGTTTGGGCTGGAATGGGATGCATGTAGAACCACTTAGTTGTCCAATAATTATTGATTTCAATGTGCAAATAATTACTTGGACACAGCTAGATAAGATTGTGTGCCTTTAGACACCTTTACAGCTTCAGTGTGGTCAAGCACAGGCAGACCATCTTGGGGAGGCATGGGGAGGGGAACCCATGAGGGCACAAATGTCTCAGTGTATGTAGTGGGAGATGGGGACATGGAGTGGAGATACCAGCTTGGGAGGATGAAGGGAACATGGGGAACCCCTGATTAAGTTCCTATCTGCTTGTGGAAGAACAGCAGATGGACATGGATCCTCAGCAGCCAGGAAAGCCCAGCTCCTGTGCAGTGCTCAGCACGTGGGGCTCGTTGTGTGTGTGTTGGAATGTGAAATTATTTCTTGAAGTGAGTAAATGGTGTTGGTTTTGTTCAGTTCTGTGGCATGGATCAGGGAAAAGGCTGGCCCAAGCTCAGGTGTGAAGCAGGCTGTGTGTAAGCAAGCCTCAGGACAGCAGGGTAGAATAAGCCTGTTGACAATGTTATGGTGGCTTAGCAAGTCCCTGGCAAGCCCAGGAGAGGAGGCTTGCTGTGATCCATCAGCTTCTTACAAAGGATACCTGCTTGTGAGGGAGCTTGAGGTGTCTCTGAGCATCTCCAGCCCAGCCTGGGCTCGCCAACCCCCCCATTCAGGGGTGGATAAATGATCAGCCAAAACCCAGGAGGGGCAGAGTTGGGGACCTGGTGCAGTGGGCCACTTCTTGGGGGCTTTTTCAGATTGTTGGAGCCTACTGTAGGCTGCCTCCTCATAGACCTTGGTCTTGTCAGCTCCATCGCTCTCTGTTGGGATTGTTTGTAGTCCAGGAGAGTGGCTGCTGGAGAGATGGTGAAGAAAAGGGGGCCTCTGTCTCAGAGGCCCTGTGAGACACAGGACTGACAGCTCAGCAAAGCCATGTGGAAGCAGAGGGCTTCCTGCCTGGGGTGGCACAGGCCATGCTGGTGGGCAATGGAGGTCCCAGTTTGCATCCCAGTGCCCTGCTCAAATCCCCCTGATTACACATTCCAGATACTTTTCTACTTTGCTTTTAATTACTGTTTCTACTGAGACTTTCAAGCACCAGGACCTAAAGAATAATTACATACCAGCTCCTTACCACTCCTGTGCTTGAAGCTCTATGAAACCAGCAATAGATCTGCTGCTTACCTGCAAGAGCACCAGTCCTGTAATTAATGTCTCTGGGAGACCACTGCAAATATATTAGTTCCTCCTCTCCTTCCCTCCCTCCTTCCCTTCTCTGGTTGTTCTTGTTCCTCATGTCTCATTAGTGTGGCTTTCTCTCTTGGAATGAGATTGTAATTGATGATCTGGGTGATGTTTTGATAAGCTTTAAAGCAGGATGGGGTGTGGGGCTGGCTGTCTTCTCCTGCAGACAGTGTGCTTCTGCCCCAGGTTGCTTTAGGCTGGCCATCACCCACAGCTATTGATGATAAGCAGTGGAGTTGGGGGGTTCTCTGTTTCATGTTCTCATCCCTTCCTGCTGCTGAAGCTGTGTGCTCTCACCTGCATGTCTGCTGTGGTGGGGAATTGTTACAAACCCATCACTGGATAGCACTGAACCCAGACTGGTTTGGGTGGGAAGGGCCCTCAGAGACCCCCAGTGTCCCCCCTGCCAAAGGCAGGGACACCCCCCCAGCCCAGGGTGCCCCAAGCCCCATCCAACTTGGCCTTGAGCCCTGCCAGGGATCCAAGGCAGCCCCAGCTTCTCTGTGCACCCTGTGCCAGGGCTCCCCCCTCCCCAGGAAGGATTCCTGCCCCCCAGCCCCTCTCCATCCCCCTCCTGCAGCTGGAAGCCGTTCCCCTGGGCCTGACCCTCCCTGCCCTGGGCACCAGCCCCTCTCCAGCTTTCCTGGAGCCCCTTGAGGGACAGGAAGGGGCTCAGAGCTCTCCCCAGCAGCAGCTTCTCTTCTCCAGGCTGAGCCAGCCCAGCTCCCCCAGCCTGGCTCCAGAGCAGAGGGGATGTCCCTGGTCAAACAGTGCTTTTTCTCTCCTGAAACATGAGCAAGTCCTTCCCTGCTGTCCCTCTGCACCCTGTGCTCCCTGGTTTCCCTCCCCAGCCCCACTCTGGCCTTTCCAAGCCAGCAGTTACACAGGGTGTGCAGGCTCAGGCATGCTCAGCAGGGCACCCTGTGAATGAATTTGTTTGAAGGGGATATAAAGCTCCTTAGATAAGCTTTGTTAGTGGGAATGGGCAATCATATCTCTGAAGGAAACACTTCTCTGACTATCAGTGTGGTTGATCTCCCCTTCAGTTTTAATTAAGCTGTATCTTCCATCATGACAGCACACCACACTGTCCAGCTGCTCCAGGCAGGCTGGATGGTTTAGCCAAAACCCTGCTGCTGCTGAAGACTTTCACCCTCTGTACTCTAGAGGAGTCAGATTCAGGGAGGTGCTTCCACAGGTTGAGTAGTATTTTGTTTAATTAGTGCCACTTCCTATGGAAACAATATGCTGACACCCTTTCAGGTGGGATTTGGGCCAAAGTTGGGAAAGTGGGGTGGACCTTGTTCTTGTGAAGCTGAGCATGGCCAGCTGGGCCAGGGAAGGGGGTTGTCCCACTCCACACTGCACTGGGGAGGCCTCACCTCCAGTCCTGGGGGCTGGTTTGGGCACCACAGGACAAGAGGGACACAAAACTATTGGAGAGTGTCCAGAGGAGGCAGTGAGGATGGGGAAGGGTCTGGAGGGGAAGGATCCTGAGGAGAAGCTGAAGGCCCTGGGGTTGTTCAGCCTGGAGAAGAGGAAGCTGAGGGGAGACCTCATGGGGTCTGTGGCTTCCTGATGAGGGGGAGTGAAGGGGCAGGCACTGATCCCCTCTCTTTGGGGACCAGGGACAGAAGCCAAGGGAACAGTGTGAAGCTGAGCTAGGGGAGGGTTAGGTTGGGTGTGAGGAAGAGGTTCTGTACTGAGAGGGGGGTCAGGCACTGGCACAGGCTCCCCAGGGAAGGGGTCAGAGCCCTGAGCTGGGCTGAGGGCAAGAAGCCTCTGGCTGATGCTCTCAGTACCAGCTCTGCCTGGGCTGGGCTGTGTGGAGCCAGGAGTGGGAGTTGATGGTCCTTATGGGTCCTGTCCAGCTCAGGAGATCCCAGGCTTCTGTGAAGCAATTGGTTGGACCCAGCAAACACCTTCAATAATGGCTGCTGAATGTGGAGTCATCATTGGGGAGGCACTTTGTCTCCAGCATAAAAGCCAAGTGAACAGGCTTTCAGGGGAAACCCAGCAAGACTAGAACTTGTCTCCTTAATCACACATTATTGGGAGTTTTCTAGAAGATCATCTCAGGCAAGTTTGTGTCTGACAGCAAACACTGCAGCACTGTGTGGTGAGTGGAGTCTGCCTGTACTCCAGGGCTTGTTAAGGGCTGTGAGGAGACCCACAGCCCATTACCACCTTCTGTTTAGCAGTGCAGTGTGTGCTGTGTCAGGCTGAGGTCTGCTGGCTGTGGGGAGAGGAGTTGGGGGCTGTAAAACGTGGCAGTGGTGGATGTTTGATACAAGTCTGGGTGCTTGTGTAGGGAAGAGTCACTCAAATCCAGCTCATTCTTAGCAGTGTGGACGTTCCTTGGTGAAATAGTTTGAAGAACTTTCCCAGTTGCTCTGTGTAGGCAGGCTCAATAAGAGGTAGCTTTCCATTGAAGAAAGCTGTGTTTATTTGCAGCAGTGCCTGTGTTACTGTAGGCAGAGCTGCTACTGTCAGTAGCCCAGTCATCAGTAGTCAGGGACCAGTCCTTCCCATCACACTCCAGTTAGGTAGAGTCATCCTGGTAGTTGCAGTGAGCCTGTGGGGCTGAGGAGCTCTGTCTGGTCAGTGGGTGACCTGATGCTCTGGCAGGTGAAGCAACATCACCTCTGAGTATTGATGCATTTAGTTGTGATTGCCATGTTCCCCTCAGCTCTCAGGAATATCTCATCTCTTAAACCATGTGTAGGAGCCCTGCCCATCACTCAAGTCATGGTTACTTAATGTGTAAACACTCGTGTGTGACATGAGAAGCCTGGCAGTGGAGCCCTTTCTATCTTTCTGGTGTTTTCTGGTCCATACATCACACACAAAATGTGGTGGGGTTTGCACTTAACCTGGCAGGAAGACTTCTGTAATTGGTGAGGCATGTCTGGTTGTCTCTGCTGTTCATTTCTAAGCACATGAATGCTCTTTTGGAGGAAGAAGCAGAAGAAGAATAGCTGGTGTCCTGAAAGGAACAAATTCAATATGAAACAGCTGCTGAAGTAGGTCGGTCTATAAATCTAGAGACTTGTCTGTGCCTGTTAAAAAGAGGAACCATCAGGTACCCAGGTCCTCTGTCTACCTCAGGGATTTCTGCCTGAGATCTGGCAAACTCAGGACCTGGGGAGTGTGAATAGTATGGCTGGACTCTATGACCATCAGAAGGACATGGAGGTCCTGGAGCGAGTCCAGAGAAGGGCAACCAGGCTGGGGAAGGGGCTGGAGGGCAAATCCTCTGAGGAGCAGCTGAGGGAGCTGGGGGTGTTGAGCCTGGAGAAGAGGAGGCTGAGGGGAGACCAGCCTGGTTGTCCTTCTCTGGACATGCTCCAGGACCTTGATGTGGCTGTTGTGACACCTGGGAAGCTCAAGCCAGGGACAGATTTGGCATTCAAGGCAGAGGTCTGGAGGATTGGAGGTGACACTGTCACTTACATCCTTGTCCTCTGGGAAGTGAACAAAGCCTCAGCCCTGCATTGCAAACATACTGGGAGGGGGGGGAACGGACCCATCTGTTTGTTATTCATAGCAGGGTTAGAGCTTTCTGGGCTTATTTAAGTCTCTCCTCTTTCTGTGGAGCAAGCTAATGGATGTGCTAATGTGGAGATTTGCTGGAGCTCCAAACAGCATGAAAAAGGACATGCTCAATGAAGAGCTTATCAGTCATTATTAAAGCCTGATCCTCACAGATACCTCCTGCTGTCATACACCTGCTGGCTGCCTTCCCGAAGGGAGATTGCCATGGGAGCTCTTTGCTGGGGGGATGAGTGCAGGTCGCTGGCTGGGAGGTGTTTTGCTGGTCCCTGGGGTGGATGTGCTGCCTGGATGGCTGGGATGCCTCGTGGGCCCCCAGCACTGCCTGATGACTTGTAGGTTGGGATGGTGGAAAGCTTGGCCCTTTCTTCCCTCTTCACCTTCCAAGGGCATAAATTTAGGCTAGAGGAAGTTCCACTTAACCCTGAGGAAGAACTTCTTGCTGGGAGGGTGGCAGAGCCCTGGGCCAGGCTGCCCAGAGAGGTTGGGGAGTCTCCATCTCTGGAGACATTCAAACCTTGTGATGCTGGATGCTGCCCTGTGCAGCCTGCTCGAGGGGAGCCTGCTCTGGCAGGGGTGGGACTGGATGGTTCCCAGAGGTCCCAGCCAGCCCCACCATTCTGATATCTCATTTGACTAAGGAAGGTCCCTGGCATAAACTCAGTGGGACCAGACCTCTAGATCCAAAGCAGGACCTCTTGCCCTTTTTGCCCTGTGACTGATGTGGTGGTTACTGTGTGCTGCCTGACTCCTCCCAAGGTACCAAAGGTGTGGGGCACATGGGACGGTTTGAGCTGGAGGTCTGTAGGGCAGTGAAGGTCTAACCATTGCCACAGAACTTCTGGCTCCTGAGAGGAGAGGGTTTGCTGTGAGCCTGCCTTTCCAGAGCCTCCACACAAGTCAGTTCATGAAAACCTGACCTCCAAGAGGTACATCTGTACCTCCCGGTTACCCACTGCTAATACACAGCTCAGAGTCCATTAGGTTCAAAATAGCATCTTCTGGTATTAGCTTTAATCTCTGCTGTAGGGTAGATTTACTTCTGTTTGTACCTTTTACAGAGCCTGCTCCATCCCTGCCTGCTCCTCTGCTTGAATTAGCCCCTAAATTAGTCCCATTCTGCTGTGCCTGGGAAGAGGATGTTGAAGGGAGGGAGGAAATGGGCTGAAGAGGCTGTGGGGAAAGGGAAAAAATTGGGTGTTTTGCCTCCTGCATGATTAGCTGGCCATAGCAACAGGCTTATCCACCTGCTTTCCTCCATGCTGGAGCCTGTAACCCTGCTGCTTTGCCAACCAGCATCTGCTGGCATCTCTGAGGCAGGCTGAGGTGGTGGGTGGTGGTACCAGCATCCTTGGCTGCCCCAGCAAGATCACCTCAGGAGTGTGGTGCAGCTGCCTGGCACACTGGCTGGCAGCCCACTGCCATGAGCTGGGGGTGTGATGAGTGAACCAGAAAGCATCACAGATACTGTTCCTAAAACACCAATGGCTCCCTGCTGGGCTGTGTCTTTGCTCAGTGATTTGTATCAGAAATAGTGTGGCCAGTAGGTCTGGGGAGGGGGTTGTGCCCCTGGACTGGGCACTGGGGAGGCTGCACCTTGAGTACTGGGTCCAGTTCTGGGCTCCTCACCATCAGAAGGACATGGAGGTCCTGGAGTGAGTCCAGAGAAGGGCAACCAGGCTGGGGAAGGGGCTGGAGGGCAAATCCTCTGAGGAGCAGCTGAGGGAGCTGGGGGTGTTGAGCCTGGAGAAGAGGAGGCTGAATAAGAATGAAAATGAAAGGAAAATAAAAAAAAATCTCAGCAATATTGTATTTGGGTGACAGGCTAAAGCAGAAAGGAGGTCACCAGGAAATTGGAGATGCTTGTGTTATTCTGTGGTTGAAAAAACCCACCCCAAAACCTTCCTGAGAAACTTTCCTGAGTGGAAATTCTATCAGCTGGTGAAGTTTTTCTCTAAGGCTTCAAGGACCTTTTAATGAGAGCAGAAGCTGCTGAGTGGGGTGAAGGTGTGTGGCTCCAGAAGGTGTAACACAGGTCGTTCCATGAGCTGTCACCCTCTAGGTTGAGAACGTGTGGGCTTTGGGGTGGGAAGATGGTTACTAGCTGGGATCCTGGAGCCTTCCAGGTTTCCTGGAGAGGTGGTGGAGTCTTCATCCTTGGTGAGAGTCAAAACCTTACTGTCTCCTGGAGCAAGCTATCCCGAGCCCTGGGACAGGCTGCTCAGAGAGCTTGGGGCAGGGGCATTGGACCAGATGATGTCTTGAGGTGCCTCCAACCTCAACCTGTGATGCAGTGGATTATCCACACTGCAACAGAAAGGACAGGGCTGGGGCTGTGTAGATCCCTTCATTTCCATCTACCTTCTTGGCCTTCTTCCATCCTAATACACCTACTGCTGCCCAAGCTGGGAAGCACTTTCATTATATTCTGGAAGGTGTCCCGCTGAGAGACACTGTTGGAATAACTGCTACAAAGAAGACACCAGCAGAAAGAAACAAAGCACATCTCTGTGCCAAATGGGCTGCCAAAGCTGCATGAACACAAAAAATGAGTGTTTTTAAAAAAAAAACCCAACAATCTTGGATAGTGGTACAAATTAAATTAGGAGACAGAAATAAGCAATTAAAAGTAGATGAAAACATGGATGCTGCATGCCAACAAGTAAAATAATATGTCAGAAAGAAGCGTTGTGTGAATCTAAGCCCCTTGGGAGGTGTGAGACTGGGAGGGGGTGGGCAGCTGATCATTTGATTTGCTGTGTGAGAAGACAAAATTTGGAAAGGGAAAGCAAAGCTGCAGCTCCTGTGTTCCCCCCATCGCTCGAAGGGTGCTCTGGGTGCCAGGATGATGGGTGGTGCTACACTGGTGTCCCTACAGTGGGATGGAGGTCTGCCAAGGATCAAATCTGGAGGAATAAGGTGATGTTATAACTCTCTGAAGTGCTTGCTATTTTCTGGTCTTTGTGTGGCTGTTGGGAAGTCTCTCCAGTGTGTGGTACCAGTCTGCTTTAGTGTATGGCATAAACCCATGGAAGGCAGCTTGTAGTCTCTGCCAGGTAGGGCAGTCTTTAGGAGAAGGAGGCAAGAATGTTGTCCTCAGTTTTGCCTTAGCCTCATCTCCTTTCTGCACAGTTTTCTCCCCTCTTTCCCCAGCAAAGTGCAGCTGAAATACATCCCAGCTTGTGGGGAGCTCTGCCCAATGGTTTGTCTGGTTTGGGATCAATGATGAGCTCAAAACTTCTCTGTTCTCTTGTTCAGCCAAGCTGACTCTCCTGGAGACGTTTACATTTGGAAGTGATGCTGAAGTTGGCATCACTAGATGATCTTTTGAGGTCCCTTCCAACTCCTAACGCTCTGTGGTTCTGCTCTCTGGAGGTGGCCAGATGACCATAGCTCTGAACAGGGGGAGCAGCAGGTTGTTTCTATCCAGCAAGGAATACGTCCAGCCCTGGGGTGACACTAGTGGCTTACCAAGAGTGTAATGTTCCTGCAAGTATGTGTGGCTTTTGTGTCAGTATAAGTACTGTATCACAGCACAGAATAAATTCAGCAAGTAATAACATAAGTAACTAATGTTTTATATGTAACCTTAAGGTTGCATCATCAGCTGCTTTCCCTTCTCCTGTTTCCATCTCTTCTTTCAATCAATCACTGCTCTTGTATCCTTGATTTTTATCAAGTGTTCCAGTTCTTTTAGCCTTTTCTTGCTCCCTCAGGTTTCCCTTTGTTTTCCCACCCATTCCTGGTCTCTTTCCCCTACAGTCCCCATGTCCTGCTTGTTCTCTTTGACCAGCTGTAGGATGCTCCCAGCCCAGCAGAAGTGCAGCTCTGCCCTAAGCTTGCACAAAACCCTGATGCAGGCTTAGCTTGGCACATGGAGAGTCTCATTAGGGGGTCTGGTGACCTCTTTCTTCTCCAGCTTGCCTTTGGAAATGCTCTGAGGAAAGTGGGGTTGATAGCAGGGATGGTGTGCGGTGGGTGGAAGCACTGATCATGGCTAGAGACCTGCTGAGCTGTCTGCAGCTCAAAGCACATGGGTTGGACATGCAAAGGTTGAGGTGTAGGCTTGGAGTAAACCCCTCTGTGGCAGTTGGGTTTGGAGATGTGAGGGTTAGTAGGTGGGATGGTGAAGCAGAGGCTTCTTGGAGGTGGGAGGTGGTTGCTCCTGGTCCCGTGCAGGTTGTGTTTGGCACCGTTAGGGCAGGGTTTTATTGCTCTCAAGGCTTATTAGTTCACAGGGGTTTCTGTAGGATCAAGATAGCTTGACTTATTGCAAGATAATCCTGTAGTCCAGTGCTCAGGTAAATTTGTTCTTTGTATCCAGATTCTTCTCCTGTAATGCCAAATAACGTCATCTCTTCTCCCCAAAGATGTGCTGTGTGTTTTGAGGGCTTATTTCAGGAATTTCAGCATTCTGTATTGTTTAACCCCCCCCCAACAAACAAAAAAACCCCTCAAACCCAGTGTAATCTGGAGGAGAGGAGGCTGAGGGGGTCAGTGGCTTCCTGATGAGGGGAACGAAGGTGCTGCTCTCCTGTCTTTGGGGACCAGGGACAGAACCCGAGGGGACGGTGTGAAGCTGCACAGGGGAGGTTTAGGCTGGGTGTCAGGAAGAGATTCTGTGATGAGGGGGGTCTGGCACTAGCACAGGCTCCTCAGCGAAGGGATCACAGCCCCAAGCTGGGCTGAGGGCAAGAGGCATCTGGATGATGCCCTCAGTGCCAGCTCTGCCTGGGCTGGGGCTGTGTGGAGCCGGGAGTGAGACTCGATGGTCCTGATGTGTCTCTTCCAGCTCAGGAGGTTCCAGGGCTCTGTGATTCTGTAGGAATCAGGCATAAATATTTGAGCTTCTAGATGCAAATGTCTTTTGACATCTGCAGGACTCTCTGTTTCTCTCTGAAAACTCAAGTGCTGCCAACCTCTGCCTTACATTCCAATGAAAACTGGGTGGCTGTTCTCCCAGAACACACTTGAGGAGCATCACATGGTGCTGTGTGTCCAGGCATCTGGCCACAGTCTCAGCTGGGGGTGGGATGTGGCACCCCTGTGGCACCCCTGCACAGAAGGTGTGGCAGGGTCATCCTGGCCCTTCCTGCAAAAAGTCACAGAGTTTAAGCAGCTGTGGAGATTTGTGGCACCCTCAAGATACACAGAGGGTGGAGGTTGGCTTTCAGCAGAACCCACATGGAAAGTGACAGCACAAGGACAGTGTTGGAGCAAGCAGCACGTCAAACCTGAGGCAGTGATGACTTTTGTCACTTTAAGTGCAGTAAAATTAATGTTTTCTGAATCAGGTCCATAGGTGAGGGGCTGTGGAAGCTTTCCATGATGTTATCTCTCTTACCTACCTTTGGCTTTACTTGGTGTCTGGTTTACTGCATCTGTGGTGCTGCTGGGCTGTCAACGTGTCCATGTGAATTTAAGTCAGGGCTGAACTTCATAGAGGTGTAATAATGGCACATGTGTGAAGTGCAGAGCTAGCTGTAGTTAAAAACAGCTCCACATGGTGTGGTGACTCCCCAGACAGCTGTTACCTAGTGTCAGTTTTAGTCCTTAATGATTTTTTTCATGTCCATATCAATGCCCAACGCTGATTTTTTTTACAGGACCAAACCAGCAGTTTGTTTGGTTCTCACTATTCAGTGCTGCTTGTCCAAGCAGGCCTGGCTTTGGCAAGTCAGGAGTGCCTAAAATCACCCCACAAAATGAGCCAGCCTAGTAAGCATCTAAAGATGCAGGTGGACCAGCAGCCAGTTGAGAAGGTCTGTTTCTAGAAGTGATGCTGCAGCTTGGACCTGGAAGGATGGTGACAAAACCTGGTGAGATCCAGCTCCACCAGAGTTGTCCCCTGGGGACCTTGCAGCCTCAGTCTTCCAGCTCCTTGAGATGTTCTTCTCAGCTTCTTGGTGAAGAATAGACTTTAGCTGGCAGCTTTTGCTGTTACTTTTCCTTACGATTGTGAGCAGCAGCAACCATTTTTGGGGAGATGAGAAGTAACCTCATAATTCCTGAATATTTCTGCTTGTACTTGAGTGATTAGAAAGGCAGTTGAGAGGCTGACTTCTTCCCAGCACAGCCTGAGAGGCTTCCTGCCTCTGAAATCAAGTAGGATTTTGCTTTTCACCCCAGCAATGCATAGCCAGACCTGAGCCAGATGCAGATCTGATATCAAACCGCTGGTGCAGAGAGCTGTGGTGAGAATGTCTCCTCAAAACCTAAGATTCTGGATCTGTGAACCCTTTCCCAGGACACGTGTGTCACAGACAGATGCGCTGGTGTGAAACGGTGCGAGAGTTACAGCATCGTTAGATCTTCCCTGCCAGAGAATGAGGTTACTGAAATGCTGCAAGGAGACAATGCTTTGTTATGTTGGGAATTAATTAGTGTCTTTAAGGAGGGGGTTTGTTGCAGCTTTGTGAGGCTGTGCTGCTGAGATGGTTTCTTTAAGCAGCAGTTAGTTTTCTGCCAGCCTGAACTATAAACAACGAGCAATTCAAGGCCAAAGTCACAGCCTGAGAGATGGTTGAGCACCTCTGGGAATCACATAGAGGGGAAAACAGCCTGGAAGCAGCTGCATTTTGCCACTGGAGAAGGGAGGGAGAAGGTGTAACGAGCTGTGCAGACACCAAGGCTGGGAAGGGTTGGGGAGGAGGTGGCCCAGGTGCCGGAGAGAAAGATGCCCCTGCAGCCCCTGGAGAAACCCATGGGAAAGGCCCAGACCCCACCTGCAGCCCATGGAGGGGCTCCACACTGGGTGGAGCAGGTGGGGACACAGAGGAGATGCTGTGACCCTACGTTGGAACAACCCCCTGCCAGCTCTTGCAGCCATAGAGAGAATCAGAGACATAGAGAAGACCTTGTGACCCTACATTGGAAGAAACCCCTGCCAGCTCTTGCAGCCATGAGGAGAAACAGAGACAGAGATGAGTGAGAGATTTGCACCAGAACAGGTTTGCTGGGGGAGGCTGGTGACCCCACAGAGGGCTGGGACTGAGAGACACTGTGACTCATGACTGCACCCATAGCAGTGACCCACACCAGGGCAGCTGGGGAATAGATAAAGCCCTGGGGAAAGGATTCACATTGGAGAAGTTCATGGAGGACCATCTCCTGTGGGTGAGACCCCACAGTGCAGCAGGGGGAGGGTGTGGAATGAATGCCCCCCTCCCCCCCTCATATTTTAGTTGGCTGAATCTGGAAGGGTGACTCTGTTGGGAAGGTCTCTCTGCTTTTTTTCATGACCTCTGCTTAAATGCTGCCTCAGAGGGGGAAGAGAGGACTGGCTTTTCAGATGCAGCTCTCCTCATCCCAGGCATTTCAAGTGATGTAATATGTTCTGAGGTATGACCCCCCCTCAAGGCCCTCTGGGGTGTCACGGTGTGTAAAGGCTTCCTGGAAGCTGTACCTGTGGAGCAGAGCTAAAAATAGTGCCCAGCGTGTGCTGCCTCTCGTTACGCTTCCAGTGAGAGGAGGGTGGAAAACAGGCGCTGACGTTTCCTCCTTGCTGGGTGTTACTCACACAGCTCTGAGCAGCTTGAGGCCTCTCTATGGAGAACTGAGAAGGCACCAAAACTGTGAGGGGAGAAATTAAATCTCAGGGGAGGTTTTGGTGTTTGGAGAATTACAGAGCGAAGGGGAACGAGGGGACGTGGAAGGAAATTCAGGAACATTGCTGAGGCAGTGGGAAAAGGAAAGGAAGGGTTGGGATGAGCTGCAGGAACACATCATGAGCAGATGTTTGAGGCTGATGCAGTGGCTTGGTTCTCTCTGACAGATGGTCTTTTGGGAGACCTAGATGTAGACATCATGGGTAACAGCCAAGCCTCACGTGTAAGACTGAGTGCAGTCATCCAGCCCAGGGCTGTGAGGATGAGGAGCAGAGCACAGTGCTGGAGGCAAAGAGCCCTGGTGCTGAGCCCTGGTGCTGAGCCCTGGTGTGGGATGCTCCAGGGATGACTCACTCCTTCCAGCCTTGATTGATTACAAGAAGCCTCTGGCAATTAACTGCTGAGGCATGTAGGATGTTTAATTAGCAGAGAATTCAGCAATTTATTGTGTCAGTGTGTACTTAATGGCTCACATCTGGGATGGTCTGCTCTGTCCTGGGCTCCCAGGATTTAAGGAATAGAGAGAGCCCAGATTGGACCAGAAAAGGTTATGAAACCCGACACAGTTGCATGTTTGTGTCTCTCTGGTGTAGGAGTGCTAACCCTGATGCTTCAGGAGCTGAAGACAAGCTGGGAAATAAATGACTCTTCCTTCTCCAAGCCAGGTCTCTAGGATGGTTCCAAATAGCAGGCTGATAATTTTCCACGATTAATAATCTACAGAGAGGAGAGCATTAGTAGTTGAAATCTCTAAATGTTTTGTTTACCCTTCGGTTCCTGGTGAATGTTGATGAGAAAAGATGGGTTTATGGGCTGTTTGGGAGAAAATAATTTTCCAGTGCTGATAATTTAATCCACAGCTTAAACCTGACCCACTTCTCTCAGTGTCATCATTCCACCTCAGGTATTTATAATCTAAAGTCCTTCCTCTATTGTGCTGTGCTTCAAATCCTGGGAGGATTATGTGTCATTCCGGGGCAGACCCATAGGATGGGAGAATCTAAAAGTTTATGGGTTCTATATATGCTTTTTTTTTTACCTGGTGAGGACAGTTTCCCTTCCATTGGAAGACACAGTCAGGGGAGGATGCATTTTCTCCCGTTGACGCACTAGATGGGAATATTTCTTGTTGTGCAGATAGCTGATGTTCTTGTGCAAGGCCAAGTTCTCTAAACAAGGCCAAGTGCAGAGAGCTGCACATGGGACAGAACAACCTCCTGCAGCGCTACAGGCTGGGGGAGACTGGCTGGAGAGCTGTCAGGCAGAGAAGGACCTGGGTGTGTTGGGTGGCTTCAGGCTGAACACGAGCCAGCAGTATGACCAGGGGGGCAGGAAAGCCAATGGCATCCTGGCCTGTGTCAGACCCAGTGTGGCCAGCAGGTCTGGGGAGGGGATTGTGTCCCTGGACTGGGCACTGGTGAGGCTGCACCTCAAGTGCTGGGTCCAGTTCTGGGCTCCTCCCCATCAGAAGGACATGGAGGTCCTGGAGCGAGTGCAGAGAAGGGCAACCAGGCTGGGGAAGGGGCTGGAGGGCAAATCCTCTGAGGAGCAGCTGAGGGAGCTGGGGGTGTTGAGCCTGGAGAAGAGGAGGCTGAGGGGAGACCTTCTCCCCACCTCCCCTGCCCTGCCAGGAGGGTGCAGAGAGGTGGGCGATGGTCTCTTCAGCCAGGGGACAGGAGATGGGACAAGGGGCAATGGGCTCAAGCTGCCCCAGGGCAGGGTCAGCTCAGCTGGGAGGGAAAAGTTCTTCCCTGGCAGAGTTGTCAGGGCCTGGCACAGGCTGCCCAGGGAGGGGGCTGAGTCCCCACCCCTGGGTGTGTTTAACAGAGGGGAGATGAGGTGCTCAGGGATCTGGTTTGGCACAGGACAGGGACGGTTGGACTCGATGAGCTTAAAGGTCTTTTCCAACCTGGTGATTCTGTGGAACAGCTTTGAAATACCATTTTCTGATGGTGCAGAGCTGTTGCAGTCAAGTTTCTGGGCTGTGAGCATATCTGTGAATACATACACATTATTTATACACAGAGTAGAGCATGAGCTCAGATCTGTGCACAAATACAGAGATGCTTCTGGTCTGGAGAACTGCTGGGGGTTTTTTCCCTTCTTCGAGGTGGGCAGATAAGATTTTGAAGAGGTTTTGAGTTTGAATGGAATGTCTGTGAGCTACAGAAAGTGATGCCTGCTGCTCCAAGTGCTGGTGGAAAACACAGATAAGCTTTTTCCTCCTTCCATGGAGACACCTACTCTTGTGTGTACCTGGCAGGCTACACCTGATGGGGCTCTGGCTGGAAGAACTCTTCCAATGACTAGGACGTCAACCAAATTTGTCCTTGCATAGCTTTTCAACCATGCTGCAATTTATTTATTAAGCTTCTATTTATTCATTTGAAAAGCTTGCCTTCATTTTTAAGCTTATATTTATGAAAAAATTCTTCCCTGGCAGAGTTGGGCTGTGTCACAGGCTGCCCAGGGAGGGGGCTGAGTCCCCACCCCTGGGTGCGTTTAACAGAGGGGAGATGAGGTGCTCAGGGATCTGGGTCAGCACAGGACAGGAATGGTTGGACTTGATGATCTTAAAGGGCTTTTCCAACCCTGTGATTCCCTTTATTTGTGTGTGGTGTGGGATGTGTGGGTTTATCCATCACACGTGTGACATTTCAGTGTTGCACACTGATGGTCACACTATGCCACTTGTGTGTTTAGCATTAATCTTGACTGTGCTCTGGACTTATGGGCTTTATTCAGTTAACTCTGTTTTCTTCTTACAAATTAGTGTCCAAAGCTGGGCTCTGAATCCACACAAACACCACTTGACTTTCCCTCAAGCTCATTGCCAAGTGTGGCACGTATGACAGAAGGGTACCAGCCAATGAGCATCACTCCGAGCAGAGCAGAGTCCTTTGCTACAGCAGCAAAGATCCTCCTGCTGGGATCTTCTCCACAGACTGGAGAAGAGCAGACTGAGGAGTGACCTCACTGATGTCTGTAAATATGTGAAGGGTGAGAGTCAGGAGGCCAGAGCCAGGCTCTGCTCAGGGAGGGCAGTGGGTGCAGCTGGAGCAGGGGAAGCTCCATGGGAATGTCAGGAGGAACTTTGTCACTGTGAGGGTGATGGAGCCCTGGGACAGGCTGCCCAGAGAGGTTGGGGAGCCTCCTTCTCTGGAGACATTCTAAACCTGCCTTGCTGTGTTCCTATGGGATTTAGTCTGGGTGATCCTGCTCTGGCAGGGGGGTTGGACTAGATGAGCTTTCAAGGTCCCTTCCAGCTCCTAACGTTCTGTGATGCTGTGAGCTTTGATTTGCTTTGGTTCTACAATTATTTCTTAACTAAACATTGCTCAAAGTTCCTTGATTAAAATCTGTGTTTTCTGGAAAGTGCTCATTTGTGAAGGTGAAATCAACACTTGCTCCTGGATGTAGGTTTAGCATGACATTCCCTCACTGAAGCTGAACAGAGTAGGAGCGTTATCCATGGCATTTACCTGGCCAGGGCAAAGGGTCTCATCATGCAGACCTAATTTTCTCCTCCTGCAAGGTTATGAGTTCAACTGGCAAAGCTAAATTCACTGGGAAGCTGAACTTAGATCATTAGAAGCCATTTGACCTAGAACTGAATGTCACTCTTTAATTAGAGTGATCTCTGCAACCTCTCAAAACCTGAAGGCTGAAGGATGGGCAGCTCTCAGGAGCTGGAGCAGTTCCTGGAAGTGGTCAGTGGTTGGAGATTAATGGTGAGGTAAAGGCTGCAGGTGACTGATTTTCAACACCAATTACTGTGTCCATACTGTGGTCTGGAAATGAATTGTAGCACGCCATGAGGAAGAGAAGCTGCTTGGCTTTTCAAGGAAGGCAAGTAGACACAGCGATGGTGAGAGCAGACTGAACAGGGGAGAGGTGAGTCCTGGGGTTGTGCCATCATCCTGGGGAGGTCTGGGAGAAGTAAGCCAAAGATTTGGGGTTTATAGCAAGGGGCTGGCTGAGGGTGAGCTGCAGGGGTGCAAGGAGGGCTGGTGGGGTGGTGGCAGCATGTCCTTACCCTTCAGAGATGATGACAGCACCCATCTGGTTGTTTCCACACTGGTTTGGTTGTTACCACTTGAAAAATGGGTTTTGATGTAATGAAGACCTAAAATGGGTTGGTGAACATGTATATGCAGCTCCTCCTGTGTGGGGGTTGGAGAGTCAAAGTTTGTCTCCTCAATATAGACGTGCTGGGTTGGGGGAGGGGGGGAGATGAGCAGGTCACCTCCTGGCTGTGGAGGCTCTTGAGGAGGGAGCTGACTGGTCACAGGGGTAGGTGCTGTTCTAGCTCAGTGGTTAAAGCTGGTCACTGAACTGCAGCACAGAGCCACCAGCAGTGGGCAGGTTACAAACCTTCAGGGAGTACTTCAGAATCACAGATCTGGAAGTGGATGTGCTGCCCAGGCTTTGGTTTAGGGGAGTATTACATGTCCTAAGCCCAGCTTTGGGGTATAACAAGGCTTTTTTCCCTTAAGGTCTCAAGAACAGTGAAGGACCAGCAGTGCATTTCCCCTAATGCTTCCACCTTCAGCTGCAGTGTCTCCTCCCTTCCAGCAGTGCCCATGCCCATGTGTTACATGCAGGCTGCTTGTGTGCTGGTGTTTTGACCTGAATATAGAACTTCAGGAATGGGCATCCCCTTACCTGCAGAGCTGGTGTCTCCTCACACTTTTACAGCCACATATTTAACAGGCTTTCTGTAGTCTTCTAGTAGAAGACAAACATATTTAGGGAGGGAGTGGCTGGTATTTGCTTAATGTTCAGTAAATGAGACTAGCTCTGTGTGGGGGGGTTTCCTTGAAACCTCCCAGAAGAAACAAGGAACTGCCAGTGAAGATGCTTCTACGTCAAGGCTGCCCTTCTGCTGGACCTGAGGTTCCATCCACAAACCAGGGCCACCATCACGGCCCTGAGAAGTGTCTCCTGGGCCCCCTTTCACCCTGCTGTCACCAGCCCCTCATTGCAGCTTCCTGAAGTGATGGTTGGACTCCTCAGAGGAACAGGGCACCTCCTTATTAAGCTGTTTCTGGTGGATTGTTGGAAACAGTCTTGTCTTTAATTCTTTTGCTCGGATTTTCCCACTGTCACATGTTTTCATGGCTCCAGCCCAAGGCCTTTCCTGCAGTGCAAAGATGAGCAAGCAGCTGCCTCTCCAGCCAACATCAGTGGCTTTGCTGAGGAGGTTGCACAGATAATTTGTTCATTGTGGCTGCACAAAAGCAAAACCCTCCCTCCCTCCCCTGTCCTGCCCTTGGTGAGCCCCCCAGGGACTCAACACATGAATGAGAGCAGGAGTGAGTTAAGGGAGCATTACACACTCTGGTGGGTCATCTTCACTTGTCATCACCTACCCTTGATGCTTGATGGGGAAATCTGTAGCATGAAGGTGAATAAGAGCACCCCCAGCTTTGGGATCAAAGGATGGGCCAGCATGTTGTGTGCTGGCTTCATGTCCTCCAGTTCTAAGCAGAAACTGGGTGGCAACTGTGAGTCCCCAGGCATGGAAGCTGCTGAAGAAGCAGTTTGTGGAACCATGAACCCATGGTCATACACAGATGGGTTATTGACCCAGGGCAAAAAAGCACAGAAGATTGTTTTACCCCAGGTTTGCCTTGCCTGGTGGTTAGTTGTTAGAATCAGTGTTGACATTTTCATTTGGTTTTAATATGTATAAATTATTTATATTTTTGTGGGGTTTATATCTGAAAAGACCCTGAAGTTCAGTTCACAAACACTTGCTTTGATGCAGACAGTGCTGGTTTTAGGCAGTTTTATAGGTGTTTTTATATCAAATGGGATTATCACAGAATCACAAGGTTGGAAGAGCCCTTTAAGATCATGAAGTCCAACCATCCCTGTCCTGTGCTAAACCAGATCCCTGAGCACCTCATCTCCCCTCTGTTAAACACACCCAGGGGTGGGGACTCAGCCCCTCCCTGGGCAGCCTGTGCCACAGCCCCACAACTCTGCCAGGGAAGAACTTTTCCCTCCCAGCTGAGCTGACCCTGCCCTGGGGCAGCTTGAGCCCATTGCCCCTTGTCCCATCTCCTGTCCCCTGGCTGGAGAGACCATCGCCCACCTCTCTGCACCCTCCTGGCAGGGCAGGGGAGGTGGGGAGAAGGTCTCCCCTCAGCCTCCTCTTCTCCAGGCTGAACACCCCCAGCTCCCTCAGCTGCTCCTCAGAGGATTTGCCCTCCAGCCCCTTCCCCAGCCTGGTTGCCCTTCTCTGGACTCGCTCCAGGACCTCAATGTCCTTCTTGTAGTGAGGAGCCCAGAACTGGACCCAGCACTCGAGCTGTTCATCTGCTGCTACAAAGATTTGGGGTATGTTCTTAGGATTGTCCATTTTATTCCATGCACCATCTGCCATGGTGTCTGTGAAGTAACTGGGTGATCATTCCTGTTTGAATAAGGAGCAGTGAGGATCTTGGGACTTTGTTGGTGCACCCAGAGCAGGGCTGGCAGGTGTGCAGAGCACTGAAGGGGGGTGCAGGAGGCAGAGCTCAGCACCCAAGGCTGCTTTATGAATAAGAAGACTGGGGAAAAAGGATGTGGTGAGCAGGGCTGGATGGAGCTCTGCAAATGTGGGTAGCAGACTGAAGCAAAAAAAAGCAAGGAAAACCCCAAAGTGAGTACCAGAAAGGGGGCATCAGACCAATGTCATCATGAAAAAGGCGTTGCTTGAGTCCATGGGAGCTGGGAGGATTTAGGAGTTGCCTGTCTGTACCCACAGTGGTGCTAAGCTCTTCTGAAGCAATATTAGACTGTGGTTTTGGGGCCAGGAAACTCACCACCCTGCAGGGATGTGTCACAGTGGGCAGCATGGGGATGCCAGTGTTGAGTGCCAGGTACCCAGGGTGGAGTGGGATGCTCTTGGCAAGAGCAGGGAGGCACCATGGTGGCTTTGGCAGGAGATCCTGTCCTGGATGGCCATGGAGAGCAGCAAAAGCCCTGCACCCTGCTGCCTGCTCGCTCTGCTGGCCCCATGGACCAATGCAATTGCTCTGGCACTGTGGGGTTTCAGCTCTAGAAAGGAAGAAGCGAGTTGCCTGCTGTACTGGAGAGCAGGAAGGGTTTGTGGTGGCTGTTGGAGGAGGGGCTGGGGAATGCTGACAAATATTCCTTGCAGGCCTGTGTAGCTGTGTGGAAGAGCTGTCTGCCTGCTATATCCTGCAGGAAGAGTTCCAGGGGCTGGAGCTGCTTTAAACCAGAAATAAACCCTAAACAAAACAAATCAGATCCATGGGTTGAATTAGATCGAACCACCCCGTTGACTTCAGACCCTGAATGGTTAAAGTGCATGTGCTTCATCTAAATAATCTTCAGTGGAAGAAGCAAAACCAAGACATCTCTGATAAACCTCAGGTATTGAAATCTCTGGGCAGATGTCAGGGGAACTGTTTCAAATTAAGGAAAACATTCAGCTTTTCAGTCATGTCTAATTTAAACTGTTTGGCTGGAGCAACGTTCTTCAGCTGAGCTGCTGCTCTGGAAGTTGCTCAGTTGTCAGTCAGAATCATGGAATGGTCTGGTTTGGAAGGGACCCCAAGGATCACAGAGCTCCAACACCAACATTCAGGCCTGGAGCTACACAAGGCTGCCCAGGGCCCCATCCAACCTGGCCTTGAACACCCCCAGGGATGGGGCACCCAGCCCCTCTCTGGGCAGCCCCTTCCAGCCCCTCAACACTCTCTCTGCAAAGAACTTCCCCCTAATACCTCCTCTAACCCTTCCCTCCTCCAGCTTCACTCCATCCCCCTTGTCCTGCCAGTCTCTGCCCTTTAACAAGCTGATTCCCCTCCTGTTCCTCTGCTCCCTTCAGGGACTGGAAGGCTGCAGTGAGGTCCCCCCACAGCCTTCTCTTCTCCAGGCTGACCCAGCCCAGCTCCCTCAGCCTCTCTCCGTAGGGGAGCTGCTCCAGCCCCTCTGATCATCAACTATCATCAATAGTATTTTGTAATTACTCCTTGTTAGGTGGAACAGGCCACAAAGGACAATCCTGCTGGCAGTGGCACCTCTTCAGCACAGCGCTGTGTCCATGGGAGCTGTGCCCCTTCTGTGGCTGGACAAGGTGGCAGAGCACCACAGCAAGTCTGCAGACAAGGAATTGGTGGCTTTGTTTCCCCTAAACCTCCACTAGCAGTTGTCTGTAGCAGGTTGAAGAGTAAATGGAAGGTGGGTCCCAGTGGGCTGGGGGCTCGGTGGTGGCTGGTTGTGCTGCTAGCAGAGCATTTCTGTGTAGCTTGTGTCCAGCAGCAGTCTGATCCTTGGCCTTGCATTATTCTATGTGGCTCTGTTTTATCCATTGGATGGAACACTTATTGTGCCCTAACTCATCCCCTAGATGCCACAAACAAGTCTAATTCCAAGTGTTTATCATAACATTCTCTCCATGATGGGATCCCAGCCCCTGGCACTGTGTTGGGCCACCAGTGCCATGAGTAGTCAGTAGACCCTGCTGCCATCCAAGCACAGTGGAGCCTGCTTCTGCAGTCTGGAGCTTCAGGGAGATCGCTGGTCCAGCAAGTTTGTGGGCCATGGGGTGACAGATTTGCTTGTCAGATGCTTAAGTGACAAGGGACTGTCATATTTTGAAAGAGCTGGAGAGAAAGAGGTGGTGGATGATGAGGTGAGACTGCTCAAAGCAGGGAGACAGGGGTGGGATGAAGGAAAACCTTCAGTGCTGAGGGTCCCCAAGTCAGGGTGGCAGCTTTGTGTTTGGTAGGATGCCTTCAGTGGGGTTTTCTTCCACTGATGCTACATGATAAGAAATTCATTAAATAAGATGCATCTAATTAGTCATAGAGACACTACAAGGCACAGTAATGCTGCAATGAGTAACTACTACAAGCTCTAACCCTGAGAACAGTGGAGTATTATGATAAAAATTGGTACTGTCCTCAAATCCTGATTGTGTATCTCTATAGTAAAAGAAAGGTTGTGTCTTACACCAAGGAGTAAGTACAAAGTAGCCTCATGCTATGTAGAGAGTAGATTACTCCTGAGTTACTCAGAAAGCTCTGTGATTCTTACAGATAAATTAATTGTATGTGATATGATTAAGCATACAAACATCTCTGATTAATTTTTTTATATGCTCCAGTGATATATTGGGAACACTCTCATCTTTTCATGAAGGATCACAGGGATGAATGATCGCTGAGCTTTCCAGCTGTACGTGTTGGGGTTGTGGTGGGATTAAATCCTGCAGAGGAATTGCACTGCAGGGTCTGGAATGGGGATTTGAGTGCAAATTGCACTTTGAAAATAGAAGTTTTATGTGTGAGGGAGAAAAAAGGAATCAGGAATGGGTTTATGGAAGTGAAAACAGTGTTTCCCTTCTGTCCTCCCAGCTGAACACAATCCACCATGTTAGATGTTTGGGGTTGGGGTGTTTTCCCCCCCTTTTATTCTCTTGTCTCTTTAAAGAGATGTAAATTCTGCTGTTGCATAAGAATTACCTCTGGAAGGGTGACAGAATACATTTCAGCTTGCCACCATGGATAACAAGATGGTTAGAGTGACACCAGGAAATGTGATTTAGGGGAACCTGGAGGCACGGTGGGAGATGCTCCAAAGCAGCACGAGCCAAGCGCTGGACTCAGTGCCAGGTCGGAGAGTGAATCCTTCAGGAAGGCTGTCAGTCCCTGGCAGCTCTGTGTGTGTGCTAGGGAGGAGTGAGCAGCCTGGAGAGCTGCTTTGCTGGACACACTGTGGTCAGTAATGTGTAACTCATGGAGAGATGCAGGACTGTGGTGGTTCTTCCTAGTCACCAGCTTCTGGGACCTGTCACTGGGCAGCTCTCTCATGTAATTCATGTCATAACTGGGTCAAACTTCAACCTGAAGGTTGTTGTGCTTCTCTCTTGTGCTCATACCCTTTATTGCTGTGGTATCCCAGGAGCTTTGATGATGAGTACTCCACACCCCCTGGGCAGCCTGTCCCAGGGCTCCCTCACCCTCATTGTGTAAAAGTTCTTCCACATGTTGGTGTGGAACTCCCTGTGTTCCAACTTGCAGCCATTGCCCCTTGTCCTGTCCCCACAGACACTGAAAAGGGGCTGCCCATTTCCCCTGCATCCCATACTTTAGATATTTATAAACATTAATAAGGTCCCCCCTTAGTCATCTTCTCTCCAAGCTGAACAGCCCCAGCTCACTCAGCCCTTCCTCACAGGGGAGATGCTCCAGGCCCTTCAGCATCTCTGTAGCCCCTCTGGACTTTCTCCAGGAGATGCCTGTCTGTTTGATTCCAGGAAGCCCAGAACTGGACACAACACTCCAGGTGGGGCCTGACCAGGGCAGAGCAGAGGGGGAGGATCCCCTCCTGTGACCTGCTGCCCACACTCCTCCTGATATCCCCCAGGATCCCATTGTCTCTCTCAGCCCCCAGGACACACTGCTGGCTCATGGCCACCCTGTCATCTACTAATCACAGCACTTGGATTAAACCCCCTCTCTCCATCAGTACCTCATGACACTTCTGTTAGCTCTGGGATGATTGAAGCAGAGCATGCTTCAGAGGATGCCAGGCAGAAACAGAAAGCAGAGGGTATTGCTGACTGGGGGTGGGGGTCTGAGTAGTGCTTGAGTAAATCTCTCTTCCCTGGGGAGTGGGGGAGTTGAACAACCATGTGTGCAGTAGTGTTTGGGTGAAGTCTTTGAGCAGTTGGATCACCACGAAGAAATCATTGAGGTACATCAGTAGTTCTGCAGGGTCTGATGGTCCTTTCTCCACCCCGTGCCAGGTTCTGCTGCACGTGGCTCAGCATGGGGCTGTGTGGGGAATTCCTGGTGTTGTCTGCAGCTTGGCTTGGCTGAGCTTGCCCTTTGCAAACCAGTTCCCTGCGTTAGGGAACAAAACGTTACGGATTTGAGGGAAGAAATATTTTGAGTCAAGATGTTCCTATTTGCTTAAAAAGACATTTCCTAATGTTACCAAACATTAGAATTTGTAATATTTGATTACAGGCCAGCTTTCTGGTTTGGAAGGATCCCAGAGTTTTCCTTCTTGTTGGGGGCAATGTGTTTCTCTGCAGAAATAAACCTTGCTTGCTGTTTTGGTGGTGGGCTCCTCTGAAAGCTGCCTTGGAGGAAGGTTGGTATGGGTTGCCCAGGGAGGTGGTGGAGTCACTGTCCCTCAGGGTGTTCAAGGAAAGGTGGGGTGAGGGACTTAGGGGTGTGGGTTAGTGAGTAATAGAGGTGGTAGGGCGATGGTTGAGCTAGATGATCTTGTAGGGCTTTTCCAACCTTTATGGTTCTGTGATCTCCTGGGTTAGCAAAGTGTGGGTTTGGGACACAGGTCACAGAATTGTAGGGGTTGGAAGGGACCTCAGGAGATTATCAGGTCCAGCCCCCACCAGCAGGTCTTGTCGGTGCTGTCCAGAGAGCAAGGCAGGCTGAGAGCTGTGTGCCTCTACTTCCTGGAGTTGCTTGTCTTCTGACAAAGTAAATTAAGAGGGAGAGAGCTCATTTAGGTTTGTGTTCCTCAGCCTCATTTTAGCTGTTACTGGCTAATAAACTCCAACTGAGTTCTCATTCAGAGATGTCACTTTTTGGCTCTGTGGCAGGTGATTTGACTATGGAGCACACTGTTTGCAGAGGCTTGAACTGAAGAGGCTGAAGGCTCCATTATTATTCTTATGCTCTTTTGTACTGAGTTGATTGCTTCCCCCTCATCCCCCCTCCATCAAATTACCCTAAGTCTCCGGATGGAAATCAGAGTACCAGTCCTGATTTCACTGGTGCACCTGATGCTGAGCCTGCACAGCTTCCCTGTGAGGTTGGGTATAGTTGGAGTGCTGCTGGGCAGGTGGAAGATGCGTGGAGGGATCGAGGTGATGAGTGGAGGGGCGCAGTGACCTCTTTGGTAACAAGGCAAAAAGAGGGGCCAGTGAAGCTGTGAGGTCCCATTGTAACTCCCACACTTCCAGTGACCACTGAGGGGGGGTTATCAGTATGTTGTCTAAAAGCATCAGTGGAATGGCCACAGCATGGCCAGCTGGGCAAGGGAGGGATTGTCCCACTCTGCACTGCACTGGGGAGGCCTCACCTCCAGTCCTGGGGCAGGTTTGGGCACCACAGGAGAAGAGGGACACAAAACTATTGGGAGAGTGTCCAGAGGAGGCAGTGAGGATGGGGAAGGGTCTGGAGGGGAAGGAGGCTCACAAGGAGAGGCTGAAGGCTGTGGGATTGTTCAGCCTGGAGAAGAGGAAGCTGAGGGGAGACCTTATGGTGGTTTGTGGTTTCCTGCTGAGGGGAGCAAAGGGGCAACACTGGTCTCCTCTCTTTGGGGACCAGGGATTGAACCCAAGATAATGGTGTGAAGCTGTTCCAGGAGAGGTTTAGGCTGGGTGTGAGGAAGAGGTTCAGTACCGAGACGGGGGTCAGGCACTGGCACAGGTGCCCCAGGGAAGGGGTCACAGCCCTGAGCTGGGCTGAGGGCAAGAAGCATCTGTACGATGTGCTCAGTGCCAGCTCTGCCTGGGCTGGGGCTGTGTGGAGCCAGGAGGTGGACTCAATGGCCCTTATGGATCCCTTCCAGCTCAGGAGATCTCAGGATTCTGTGAGTTGGGTGACTAGCTCTTCCAGTTAACGTTGTAGTAACCAGCTCATTCACTGGGCCTGATCTGGAGCCAGTGGAAGCTAAGGAGACCTGTTCTGCTCACTCTTCTTTTTCTGGTTGCTGATTGTGTGTCAGCAGCTTTCTGGCATCCCAAGCTTGTTTATTTCAAATTTGCAGATGAATTTTGGTAATTACTTTCTCCATGGCCATGCAGGGTGTTCAGCATTTGAAGCAGGTGATCTCAGTTACTGGCGTTGGTTTACCCCTGCACCCTATTGCAGTGTCTTGACTGAGCAGCATAGTTGTGAGCATCATAGAATCATCATAGAATCCCAGACTGGTCTGGGTTGGAAGGGACCCCAAGGGTCACAGAGCTCCAACCCCCTGCCACAGGCAGGGACACCAACCTCCAGGCCTGGAGCTACACAAGGTTGCCCAGGGCCCCATCCAACCTGGCCCTGAACACCCCCAGGGATGGGGCACCCACCCCTCTCTGGGCAGCTTGATGCCTCAGAACTTGATCTGCCATTTGTTCATGGTCAAGTTCCCAGGGACTCTGCTGGGTCTGGCCCAAGCTCGGTCCTGCCCAGTGAGTGTCTTGTTGGTGGCTCTATTATTAATGCTTAAATAATGAGTGCACAGAGCGATTGTTGGGTTTATATTCCTAATGAACTGGAACACTGTGAGTGGCTAATAATTATCTTCCCTGCAACGTTATGCAGTGAGCATTGCAGCAGAGACTGTGGCCTTTCCAGTCCATGTGACCTGAGTGTGGAGCTGGCTATCTGCTTCCAAGCTCTTTTTTTAACTTTGAATGTCTCCAGGGATGAGGCCTCCCCCACTTCTTTGGGCAACCTGTGTCAGTGACCCACCACCCTCATATTGAAGAACTCTTTCCTAGTATCCAACCAAAATCTCCTCTTTTCTACTTTACAACCATCACCCCTGGTCCTATCCCATGCCCTCAGGAACAGTTCTTCCCCAGCTTTCCAGGGGTACCTTTCAAGGTCTGAAAGGCTGCTATAAGGTCCCCCCAGAGCCTTTTCTTCTCCAGACTGAACAAGCCCAGCTCTCTCAGCCTGGCTTCACAGGAGAGGTGCCTTTGGGTCAGTTTTGTGGCCTCCTCTGGGCTCTGCAGCACAGGGCAGAGCATGGCACACCGCTCATGCTGTGCAATGCTGAGCCCAGCTGCTTGGCCCACACGTGGTCCCACTGGAGATCTGTGGGACCCCCAAGGAGCCACACATCAGAATTACCCTTAGCACAAGCATGTTCTTCAGCTAAAGCCTGTGTCTTGTGGCTCTTGGCTGTGTGAGTGTGTTGGTGTGCAGAGCTGAGTGGCCTGGAGATATGGAAAGGGGAATTCTGCCATCAGCTTTGGCTGTAGTGAAAGCTGGTGGAGACTGTAGGTCAGAGCCAGATGGTGGCTCTTGCCTGGATGCAGAAAGTTGCTAACTTAAAAGTTTGCTTAACTCCTCCTCAACACCAACAATGGGCTAAAGTTAAGGAGCTCCAAGGGATTTTGTGCCATTTGGCTTCAGCCCATCCCAAAGCATATGGGCAGAAATCCTTCTGGCCTACTATGTCTATATAAAGATGCATCTTGTAATGCTTCATCTTATAGAATATGTATTTGCTGGCACTTTTACCCTTCAGGTTTTGAGAGCTCTGTTTGTAAGGAGGATTTCAACAGTGACTGTTAAAATCTCCATGTCTGAGCTGTCAGGGAAGGTGGGGCCCTGAGCAAGTTCCAGGTATGCAGAATGGGTTCATACATCACTCTGGTTGTGTTAAGGTTGTTAGATAAGAAACCTTCATCCCCTGATGTTTGGGAGCCCTTACAAGTGGCTGAAATGATGCAGAGAAGGACAAAGAGCGTCTTCTGGCATGAACCATGCAAGGTGAGGAACACTGGAAAAGAGGGTCAGCCAGAGAGCAGTCTCCACACAGAGGCATTGCAGGGTGGGGGTGAGAGGATGTAAAACATCAGGGAAGGGCTCAGAAATGAGCATGCTTGCTTATCTTAACAAAAAGAGAAAGGTATGGATTTCTGCTGTCAATAAGTACAAACAGAAACGCTGGGTTTGAGCATCTCAAGGGTTTTCTCTATTAACACCTGATATTTGGGATTCTAGTCCTGAAGGGCTCTGTGCTTGTGGCTTATGTCATGTATTGTAGGGTGTTCTTTGGCCTCGATACACCCAGAGAAGGAGAAGGAGGAAAGGTGGGAGTGGGAGAACGTCACAGCATAAGGGCAGGCTGTGGGTTGACACCACGTTCACACATTTGTGCAGTGTGGGAACTGGGTTGTGCTGTGAAAACCTGTGTCTTGCTCTGGCTGAAGTCAAGACACTTGCTCCTAAGAGCAGGATCTAGCCCTGAACACCTTGTGGTGCTTGGGGGAAAGAAACCCACCTCAAAAAAACCCCCATAAAACCCCCAAGAGAGCCAGGTAGATGTGGCTTCTGTCTTCTGCAAAGCTTTGATCTCCTGGCCTCAGGAAGGATGGACTTAACTCTCTGCTGAGTGCTTTCTCAAGTCCCCACCTTCTGTGTGTGTGGGGGTAGGCAGAGGCTGGAGCACCCTTTAGTGAGGGCCTGTGTCCTCCTGAGGTGCTTGGGATGGGCCTTGTCTTGTGGTGAGCTGGGGCTCAGCCTCTTCTCACAGATAAGTACTGATAGGACGAGAGGGAATGGCTGTGAGTTGTGTTCAGGTTAGAAATGAGGAGACATTTCTCCTCCTAAAGAGCCATTGGGCATTGGAAGGGGCTGCCCAGGGAGGTGGTGGCGTCACCGTCCCTGGGGGTGTTCAAGGAGAGGCTGGATGAGGGACTTAGGAATATGAGTTAGTGAGGAATAGAGGTGGTAGGGGGATGGTTGGACTAGATGACCTCAGAGGTCTTTTCCAACCTTTGTGATGCTATGATTCTCTCCATGCAGCTGGACATAAGTCTAGGTGCTCCACCTGTGCTGCAGCCAGGGTCCCTGTCCTCACCTTCCTTGGCAGGGCCAAGCTGATAGCCAACACTATGAGAGGGACCTGTAGTTTGGGTCAACAAGCCCCAGCTTGGGAGGGACCCAATGTCATGGTGAGGCTGGAGCCACTGTGTCCTCATCCAGCTTTACACAGCTCCCTGTGGCACATGGGACATGGTCACAAAGAAATGAGAGGACCTTGGGTGGGGGGTGAGCACACACCACCAGAGCTGGCAGCTGGTGGGCTCTGCAGTGGCCAGCCCAGGGTGCAGGAGGCTTCCCATTGCTGGTGATGGGAGTAGGATGAGAGGCCACATGTGTTGTGGATCTGGGGGTTCCCATGGGGAGCTGCCCATGCCCAGCAGGAAGGCTGCCCAGCTACAAGCGAGTGTCCTCCAAACTGTGCTGGGACATCATCCCAGCCCAGGGTGGATGTGAATAGTTCAGTGGGTAATGATCTCGTTTCCTGAGAGCTTTTTGAGGGGCATGTTTATTGCAGATGTCAGGCAGGTTTTCCTTTGGGAAGAAACACCAGCAAACACGTGCTGGGGTCACATTTGTTCATATGAAATTGTTCACCGTTGCCTAGAAAATCAATGGTGCCTTTTAATAGAGAAAACCCCAGACAAGAGATCCTGGGTGGAAGTCCATGGACAGTATTCCTTCAGAGAGATGGCTCCTGGGTGAAACAAGCAGGGGTTGTCCTCAGTGCCATGGCTTGTAAAGCAGAAGCTGCTCCCAAACAAGCTGCAGCTCCATAGTTGTGTTTCCAGCAGCTCCGTGGGTCCGTTTTGCTGTCCAGCCAGCATGGGACAGACCTGGATCTGTCCCACCAGCAGCCCTAGGCTGGGCTGGTGGAGCCTGTGGAGCTAGCAGCATCAGCCCTTTGGTTTTGGATAGTTTCATCATGTGAGCTTCCTAAGCATCGCTGCTTTGAGCTTGGAAGTCTCTTGCACAGCTGTATTAAGCGATGTGGGAAGTTCCTGCATCAGAAATGCATCTTTCTGAAGCTGAGTGGCCTTTTTAATCAGCAGACAGCAGTCTGGACGCACTTCTCTCTTCAGTTTAAGAAGAACTTCATTTGGTTTAGTGCCATTGATTCAGAATTGATTTCAGATAAACTATTTCAGTGTGGTTGTAGCTGCATGGATGCTTGATACAGCCTGAACATCACCGCCTCCTCCGTCACCACCTCCTTCCTTCCCTGTCCTAAGGGTGTGTTTAGGATACAGGACCTTCCAGCCTTGTACAGAGGTGTTGCCCAGAAGCCACAGACTCAAAGCAAGTCGCTTTTCCATTTCAGTTTGGGCAGTTTTTAGCTGTTTTTACACCCTCTCCCTCCTCTCCCCCTCTCTCAACTCGTGGAATTGAGCAGTTCCCCCTGACCCCAGAGCATCCTCCTGCTCTTGATGAGCTTAAAGGTCTTTTCCAACCTTGTGATTCTGTGATTCTCTGCTCTCAGTGGCTTCAGGTTCAAGTTGCTGCTGTCCTCTAGTCCCTGCAGAACTTCACAGCCACCTCTTGCAAGGACCCCTGGGCTGCTGTGGGGTGGTGTGGGTGGGAATGGGGGTACCCACCTCCTCCTAATGCCCCATGGGATGGAATACCAGTGAGATGATCACTGAAATCACCCCACAAGAGGTTTCACTGTATGGAGAACGTGCTGAGTATCCTACTGCTGTTGCTACAGGCTGAGACCTTGCTGAATCTGATAGGAAAGCACTTGTCTGGGTGAGGGGAGGATTTATCCTGCTGGTTCTACACATAGAGGGCTGTATTTTCTTCCTGTCCCTGCCAGTTTTACTCCATTGGCATTTATTCCTCCTGTAAATCATGAAAGAGCAAGTCTGTTATTGCTCAGTAATTTAAACCAGCTCCTGTTCTGTCTCCTGACCTGCACAGTAACTCTGAGCGGGTCCTCCATGTCCTGCCACGTGTGTGTGAATGAAACAGCCAGGAGACCTTTCTCCTTAGGGAGAGGAAACTGTAGGTGACTTGAATTTTGGCTGTTAACACTGGGGGGAAATGTTACTAAATTAAACATTGACATAGCTGACCATTTCCACTGCAAATTTGATTTAAATTAAAACAAAAAGGCTTTTTTTTTTCCAATTTTTTGGTCCTAGTGTCTTCATCAGAAGGCGACTTTCATGTCAGCATCTTCCAAATCATTGGGCTGGAGCCAGGTCCATGGCAGTCTGCACCCTGTTGAGGCCTTGTTGAGCCTCCCTCAGGGTGTGATGTGGGGTGAAGCCCCATGGAAAGGGGGACACACAAGGCACACTTGTGGGCAGCACACTTTGGTCACAGAAACAGGGTGACCTGCTGCTTTTTCCTTTCCTGCTGGTTCAGTTCCATTTTGGGCTCAGTCAGTGATGAACCATCTGCTGAGTGTTTGGGATCTGAGCTGCACAGGCAGTACCAAGGTCTGGTTTTGCCAAGTTCTAGCAGGAGCATGGGGGAAATACCTTGTCTTCCTGGCTCTCTGCCATGTTGAGCACGGAGTCAAGTACTTAGGGATATGGTTTAGCATGGGATGGGTAGGTTGGACTTGAGCTTAAAGCTCTTTTCCAACCTTGTGATTCTGAGTCCCAGACTTGCAGTGCAAGAAGGTCTCAGCTCCCCAAGGAGGAGCTGAGGTATGGAAGTCCCCCTTTTTATTGAAGAACACCCCAGTCTTCTGCATCCATGAGCTATCCCAGCCCTTCCACACTTGGAGAGATGCTTGGCATTGACCTGGAGGGAAGCCAAACCCACCAACCCCGGCTGGTTCTCCTCAGGGCAGCTTCTTCCACGCATGGAACAACCCAACCCAAGTATGTCCCAAGCCTGTAGCCTGGGGGCTCCATGTGAAGGTGGCCACCTTGACCTCACCAGGATGCTGAGATGCCACCACGCTGGCAGCTCCCATGGAGGGGAATTAGTGCTGCCTTTGATGTGTTATTTTTCCCTGCAGTTTGATATCATTTGATCAAAGGCTTCCATGTTCCTTGAGCAAAGGCTTAAAGCTCTTTCTGTGCCTTCATCCCCCTCGGTGTAGATCAGGTCCTCATGTGCATGTGTGGTGAGATGTTAAGCCTTTTGGACCTTGTTTGTAATATTAAGCAGACACTTAGGAAATCAGCTATAATTTAAGATATAAAAGTATCCAACTCTTCTGTGACTTAGGAGGACCTAGATAATGAGGAGGTTATTAGGTAGCCATATCCTTATCTTTTGAGGCTGGGAGAAGAATTTATGCAATCATGATTTTTATTGTAAATATTTAAAGGCATCTGTGGCTATTTCTTTATTGAGGGCTATCTTTAGCTCTTCCAATTAATTTCAAATTCTGGGAGTCCATCTAATCTGATGGAGTTTGCTGTGCTGAGAAACGTATTAAGGACAGCTTATGATACACTAATTAGGAGTGCAGTTAAAGAGCCAATAATCTTAATAGTTTTGAAGAAATCTGCTTTCCATTTCCATCTCTTACTACTTCAGTATTTTGTTTTCTGAGATCAGAGCCTCAGTACAAGGACAAGATTTTCAGCTGCTGGAAATCAAAGTGCTGCTAGTGAAGCTGCTTAGATGCTGCTGAGTTACTCCAGCTGAGGATACAGGCCCCAAAGCTCAGCCCTCAAGACTTCATCTGCTGTGGCTTCCTACTTCTTGTGTGAAGTTCTTCCACTGCATTGAAGTCAGTTCTGCAGCCAGAAGTGTATTGCTTTGCCTGGGGGAATATGCAAAAGGAACTGTTAAGCTCTTCAAACCAAGGGCTTGTTCCCATGAAAGCATGTTTTGTGATAGATGTAAGGAGGGGAGTGTGATGGGAAGAACCTTGACTGTCACTAGAATCTGTTGCCATTGGGAAGTTTCACATGGAAATGCCCACTGGTACTTGACTCTGGAATTACTTTATGGTGTTTTGTCTGTGTTGATGTCAAACTATAAAGGGATGGCTTCTGTATGTTGATGGAAGGAGCAGTGACTGGGACTGAGATCTGAAGAGGTCTTTAGATGTGCCCTGTGTCTGTTGCAGTGCCTGTGTCCTCAGAAGGGCTCGTTCTGTCACTGTTTCTCAGTGTTCACACACAATCCAGGTGGTTGGATGCTACTTACTCATCACTCAAGTTTGTTGGAACTCCTGAAGGAAAAAAAGAAATCAGTAATTGGAAAAAGTGAAGGTCAATCACCTTGCTTTGGATTGCAAGGTGACTACTTCTGATGAAGAAAGAACACTTTAGAAAGTCATGGGTTTGTTGGGTGTTTAACCCTCTGTCTTTCCTTTTCCTTTTTCTCTGGAGGCTTTGCTTCCAGAAGGAGGGATGAGGGGAGTCTGATCTTACACAACTGAGACCCAGTGACTGGGCCACAGAGGCAGTAGGAAATTGCTGAGCTTGCTGGGGGGGGGGGTCTGCAGGCAGCTGGGCAAGATTGCAGGAGCATCCCCTGTCTTGCCTTCAAAGACATAGAATCATTTTGACTGGAAAAGACCTTTAAGATCATCAAGTCAAACCGTCAGCCCAGCACTGCCAAGTCCAATGAGTAAACCATGTCCTCCAGCACCACATCTACATGTCATTTAAATACCTAATCCATCCTAAATACCATCCTCTGCTTCAGCTTCTCATTAGGAACTGAGCATGCAGAGTAACTCCATGCTGTAGCTCCTTCAACCATGTCTTGTCCCTGGGTTAACCTGAGCTCAGGAATCCTTTGGTGACCCAGGTCCTTCATCCCTCTTGATTTTCATGTGTTCTTTATCTACACTTGGCAGGAGGGTTTGAGAACAAGATGGACAGGGTTCCCACCGACTGGCTGAACAGACATAGCTGGTCTGTAGTGTTTTGCCTTAAGAACCCCACAGCTGGAAGGTTCCTCACCTTTCATAGGATCTCTCCCTGCTCAGGCTGCAGCTGTCAGCCATCCACTACTATTAGCAGGAAACCTCACAATACAAATGAAAAAGGATTGTCTTTTTTCATCTGAATTGAAATAGTGATGGGGGGCAGGCTGCTTACAGGGTTTGCCCCTGTACTGGGCACTGGTGAGGCCGCATCTCGAGTACTGGGTCCAGTTCTGGGCTCCACATCATAAGAAGGACATTGAGGTCCTGGAGCTGGTCCTACCAGTGAGGTGCCCTGGCTGGATGCTCACTGCTGAGTATGGCTCTTCTGAATGTTGACACTGCCAAGCTGTGCTTTGCGATGGCAAACCAGGATGGGCTGGGCTCCAGCAGCTGAGTTAGCTCCAGGGATGATGGAGCTTGGAGCTTTTCCACCTAAACTCATCTGACCTCAGTGTGGATCCTGGGGTATTACAGATCTGCAGAGCTTGGGCCTGGGGAAAGGTGTCTTAATGTTCTTGCTGGATGCTGTCCCCAGCCTTGTACTGCCTGGTTGCACTCTTGGTTCATCAGCAAGCTCATGGGTGTGCTGTGGCAGGGACCTCAGTGAGGCTTTGAGCAGGGTGCTGTGTCACAGGGGTGCTATCAAATCAATTGGTCCAGGCGTGTCTGTGCCCTGGAGTGAATCTTGGTGGATCTTCCTTTGTTTGATGCTTTTCTTGGCTGCAGAGACACAGGAGGTGGAGGCAAGTGGATTCTCTGCCAGCTTGTACAAGCAGCAAGTGAAGCTCTGGTTGGTACTGATTCAATGAAATGTAACAATCCTGAATAGATTGATGTAGATGTAGCTTGAGACAATTAATATAACTTTAATTTGTGTATTTTAAGAATAGATTTGTTTTGGATAGAATCTGGCTGTAACCATGTGGGATGTTTCACAAAACTGGCTACAGAACTGAGCCAGAACAGTGCAACAGCCTTGAAACTAGAGAAAGTGAAGATAGGGGAGCCATAAATAATGAGACCAACAACCAATTAAGAGACAGAGTGTATCTTGTTTTCAGTTAAAAGGGATTCCTAACTAGTTTGTGCAGGGATGTGGTTTTGAGCTCAGGAATGTGTTTTGGTAACTATGGAGAGAACCATGAAGACCATGTGCTGAGAGAGAGGAAGACGTCCAGCCTTCATCCCTGAAGACCACCAGAAGATGCCCTGAGTGTCCCTGAGCATGCTCTGTCTGGGAGGAGTTAATGGAAATGATTTCCTGAGAATAATTTGCATAACCCTGCCTTTTCTTAAAAATGATAATGAATATGTAGACTTAATCTGTATAAATAGGAGGAATTTGGCTTTAGATGTCACACACATTGGGAGGAGCGATGCCCTGTGTGCCCAGCACTGCAAGAAAGGATCCCTGCTTCATAGGCACCAAGGCCAGTGAGTTTTGATTCCAGCTTCCTGAGGCATCAGTACAGCAGGACAGGGGAAACAACACAGGGCAAGGGGAGAAGGTCCACAGTTGTCCTGCTCTGATCATGCCTGATCCTGGCTCCTGCCATGGATCTTGATTCCCTCCTGCCCCCGTTCATGATTCATCACAGCCTCAGTGTAATGAAATTCCAGGTTTCCTAAGAGGGACGTGCCCTTTGCTGTGTCTTGCTGGGACCTGTGGACTGCAGTGTTACTGATACGTGTTTCTTCAGGGCTGAGTCCATCTCCTTGGTGCTGCTTGTCCTGAGCTGCACTACCAGAGTTTGCTTGGGTGGGAATCCATTTCTGAAGGAAGCTGTGTCAGTGTGTCTGTGGATCTGAGTGATGGTTAAGGATTCAGGGTTCATTTTGAAAACGTGGGTTTCAATGTGTTTGGTCTTCCTGTGCCTCTACCAGTTGAGGTGGGGGAAAGTCAACCTATCACTGTGTGCTCAGCACAGCCAGAGACGTGAGGCTTGTTTACTGCTAGGCTAGAATACTGTTGATACAGGTCTGGCAACATCATCTGTTCCGGGGTGCCAGGAACAACAAAGTGCTGCTTCAATTAAGCCTGTCACTTGCAGATCATTTCTCTGCTTATTTTAGAAGACTCATTGAACTCCCTGCCTGCAATCTGGAGGTTGCAAACTGCTCGAAGAGCAGCGCCGGGAGGAAGATGTAGTGTAGGAAGGTTTCCATCTCTGCTTCTCTTTACAATTTCCCTCCCTCTTCCCCCCCAAATCAGTTTGATCTTGGAAAGGTGCCATGTTTGTTGTGTTCAATGGATGTGTCAAGCCAGCACGCTGTGAGCTAGGTAATCGTGGCAGTGTCATTCTCTGAGCATGCTGGATGGAGGAAGAGGATGGGAGACTTCCAAGTCCTCCCATCCTGTAACTCCAAGGTTACAGGAGCTGCTGTTGTAATAAGGTGATGCCATGAAAAGCTGCAGTCCCAACTCATTAGCCTTGGTGTGTGAAGTGGCAGGGGGTTGGAACTCTGTGATCCTTGGGGACCCTTCCAACCCAGACTGTTCTACGGTTGCAGCACTGGGCACGCAGGGGATGGCTGCTCCTCATGTGTGTGCTGAACAATTAATTACACCTCTTAGATGTTGGTTCTGTGTGTGTATTCAGATGATTAAAGGCCTGGGGCATCTCCCCTGTGAGGAAAGGCTGAGTGAGCTGGGGCTGTTCAGCCTGGAAAGAAGAAGCCTGAGAGGGGATCAGATCAATGGTTATCAATAGCTGAAGGGTGGGACATGGGGAAATGACACGCTAGGGACCCTGCTTTAGCAAGGGGTTGGACCCCATGGGCTCTGGAGGTCCTTGCCAACCCCCACAATTCTGTGATCCTGTGATATTCATGACCTTTCTGAGAAATGGTTAACACATTCATTACTGTGCCAGGAACCCATTATCACAGGTTTCCACCCTTTCCCTACAGCCTTTAGGTGGTCTTCAAGGACATTGGTGGTCACTTCTCCCTCTCATCTTCATCCCTGTGGCCTTGCTGTGATCTCTAGCCCTCAGCTTCCTCTTTTTGTTTGCCCAAGGTACAAACTGCAGGACTGGGCTTGGGTCACCTTGTATCCTTAAGGCACCATGATCTCGGTAGCAAGTTCCTCTTAAAAGATGTGCAGTGTGCTGGTGGAAACCATCCCCTTGCTGTCTATTCCAGCGTTGCTGCTTGCTTAAGGATTTTGGGTAGCAAGTTTTCTACTATGCCAACTCTTGCTGTTGTTTCAGTGGGAAGCTTGGAGGAGGAGCTTTCTGAGGCATAGGGTAACGTTACTGGCCAGTTTAAGGGTATCCTAATTCCTGCTTCTGTGTGTGGCAGTGTGTCTCAATGAGTTTTTGCTTGTAGTGAGGACTCAGTTTAAAATCAAACCAAAGGAACTCCTTAGCAATCCAGCCTGGAAGTCCTTTCCCAGAGGTGTTTCCTGAGTGCTGGCACTCCAAGCCATTCAGTTTTTATTTCCATGGCCAAGTGAGAGACTGTTGCCACCAGTGCAGGGCTGGTTGAACTGGAGGGACCCACGTTGTCCTCCTGTTTCTTTTGAGAGAGGAACTTGGCAGCCAGACTCTGTGAATCCTATCAGAGGGGATGCACACCAGCGGTCCTGCAGCGTGGAGAAGAGCAGTCTGTCTGCTTGAATTGAATTAGCTGACCTTCCGATGGGTGGAAGAGAGAGGGCAAGAGGGTAAGTCAGGAGATGAATTCCTGCAAGAGCAGAGAGGAAATGATTCTTAATTCTTTGCCTTTGCAGGGACACATGATCGTGACCCAGCGACGGCAGTCGCATTGGTAGCCCTCTGCTCCTGTGGAGTGGCAGCAGAGCTGGTGTGGCAGTGAGGGCTGATGGCTCAGCTGAGGTGGAAAGAGGCAGAGTTGGTACAAGATGCATGTGCTTCAGGGAAAGGGTTTTCCTTGGTGCGTGATGCTATGCCTGATATTCCAGGACAATCCACAAAAGTCCTTAAAGAAGCTTAGAAATGACCTGGCATCAGTGAATTCCAGGGGAGGGAGCTTGTCTTACACCCATCTAACAGAAGTACATGTGGTGGTTGGGGTTGTACTGAAGACTTTCAAAGTTCAGCTTGCCCACCCTGGTAGACATGGTGGCTGTCCTGGCAGGCTGAGTGGAGAGGGGACTGAAATGTTGTCATGCCTGGGGTCTTTGCTGGCTTTTTCAGGTTGTCCTGGTTCATTTATCAGTTTTTCCTTGAGGAGAGCAGCTTTAATCACTCACTTTGTGTTGTACTGAGAAACAAGGATAAATGTTTAAGGCCAACTAAACGTCCTTTCAATCCCTGAAGGGAGCAGAGAAACAGGAGGGGAATCAACTTTTAAAAAGGGCAGACAATGCCAGGACAAGGGGAATGGATGAAAGCTAAAGGAAGGCAGGATTAAATTGGATATTAGGGAGAAGCTCTTTCCAGAGAGTGTGGTGAGGGGCTGCCCCATCCCTGGGGGTGTTCAAGGCCAGGTTGGATGGGGCCCTGGGCAGCCTTGTGTAGCTCCAGGCCTGGAGGTTGGTGTCCCTGCCTGTGGCAGGGGATTGGAGCTCTGTGATCCTTGGGGTGCCTTCCAACCCAGGCCATTCTATGATTTTATAAACATGGAGGAGGAATAAGTAGGAAGCTGTTGAGTGGTTAGCAGTAACTCAAAACCAAGTTGTCCTGTTTTTAGGAACTATTTCCTTGCTGGATTTTCATAGAAAGCTCATGGTGACAGAGCTTTTTGCAAAGGATGCTCTATATTTGTGCTCCCATAATTAACCAAGGGCTGAGACAGCACCCGTTAGAGTGGAAGCCATCTGCTTTGGGGCTGCTGCCAGGCATGGAGTGCCTCAGTGGTACAGTTCCTCCCAAATGTAATTATCTCTGGCCCTGGTTATTTGCTGGTGAAAATTTCCACTTACACAGAGATTTGCTTGAGACTTTGTAGGAAAACAACGGTGAGAGGATTAAACTCTGGATGCTGTTGGAACTCGGGTTCTGTAATGGTTTCCTTTAGTCTGAGTGATGAGAAACTAAAGGATTACTTAAAATCATAGAATCATAGAATTGTAGGGGTTGGAAGGGACCTCGAGAGATCATCGGGTCCAACCCCCCTGCCAAAGCAGCTCCCTAGGACATCTCACTCAGGCATCCAGGCAGGTCTTGAATCTCTCCAGAGAAGGAGACTCCACACCCCCTGGGCAGCCTGTCCCAGGGCTCCCTCACCCTCACTGGGAAGAAGTTCTTCCCCAGATTGGGGGGGAACTCCCTGTGCTCCAACTTGAGCCCATCGCCCCTTGTCCTGTCCCCACAGACCACTGAAAAGGGGATGGCTGATTCCCCCTGCATCCCCTGCTTCAGATAATTATAAACTTTAATTAGGTCTCCCCTCAGTCTTCTCTTCTCAAGGCTGAACAGCCCCAGCTCACTCGGCCTTTCCTCACAGGGGAGATGCTCCAGGCCCTTCATCATCTCCATAGCCTCCTCTGGACTCTCTCCAGGAGATCCCTGTCTGTTTGATCCCAGGGAGCCCAGAACTGGACACAACACTCCAGGTGGGGCCTGACCAGGGCAGAGCAGAGGTGGAAGATCCCCTCCTGTGACCTGCTGGCCACACTCCTCCGGATGCCCCCCAGGATCCCATTGTCTCTCTCAGCCCCAGGTCACACTGCTGGCTCATGGCCACCCTGTCATCTACCAGGACCCCCAGGTCCTTCTCCACAGAGCTCTTCTCCAGCAGGTCACCCCCAGCCTGTACTGATACAAACAGTTGTTCCTCCCCAGGTGCCAGACTCTCCACTTGCTTTTGTTGAACCTCATCTGGTCTCTCCCTGCCCAGCTCTCCAGCCTGTCCAGGTCTCTCTGGATGGCAGCGCAGTGTCCTGTGTGTCAGCCACTCCTCCCAGCTTTGTATCATTGGTACTTGCTGAGGGTGGATGCTGTTCCCTCATCAAGGTCGTCAATGAAGATATTAAACAGGACTGAAAATATAATGAAAACTTTTGTACCTGCTTATGTATATGCATTTATATGTGTTTATGTGTGTGAGATGGGTGATGTGTAATGATTCTGCTGGAAAATGTTGAATGTGTTCACAGAATCCTGAAATCTCCTGAGCTGGAAGGGACCCATAAGGAGCATCCAGTCCAACTCTCAGCTCCACATAGCTCAGTCAGAGTAGAGCACTGAAGGCATCATCCTGATGCCTCATGCCCTCAGCCCAGCTCGGGGCTGTGACCCCTTCCCTGGGGAGCCTGTGTTAGGGCCAGACCCCCATCTCAGTACAGAACCTCTTCCTAACACCCCGCCTAAAGCTCCCCTGGCCCAGCTTCACACCCTTTCCTCGGGTTCTATCCCTGCTCAATCACTACTTCATGCATTATGAGTGAAATACTTCTCCTTCAAGGAAATACTTATCCTTAGTTCTATGGTCTCACAATGTGTTTGCAGCTGGCTTACCTCCAGCCACACTCTCCCAGGGCTCCAGGGAAGGAGGATACTGGGGTGGTGGGGATCAGTGTGGGTACCAGCCCTGGCTGCACGTTGGCATTGTGGGCTCATCGTTTCTGGGGTTGGCACTGATGCTCAGCATCAGGAGCCTTTCCCTGTACAAACTGCATAGCAAACGCAAAGCCCCAGGGAGTTTCCCACAGTTCTGCAGCATAAGGAGCAGGAAATGATAATTCTTTATTATTTTTCATTTTTAGAAAGAGGAATTCAAAGTAATTGCCGACCTGTTTGCACCCCTTGGAATTAAGGTTTCGCTTACATCAGCTATTAATTCTTCTAATTGCAAATGAAGATGACTGGGAACCTCGGTGGTGTTGCCATGATGAATGCAGATAATTCTCATCCATGCAGAGTTTAGAGCATTTTATTGCAGGTGACAAGGGATTTGTGGCTTTCTTTTCCTGTTGGAGCTCAGGTGATAATCAGTCCACTCACTTATTATTGGAAGAGCTTTTTAAAGTGGGGTTTCTTTTTTTCCCTAAAAAGTGTAATATTCTGGGGAGGGAGAGTGAGGAATGGGAAATAATGGGTGACAAGTTTTTATTAAATATGTGGAGTGTGTATTATGTTCTTCATTTTGGGTCCCAGCTGAGGGAAGTGCTGGGTACCTGGTGCAGGACGCATCTCCTGCATGATGCTGAGCTGCACGAGGGGCTGGTCCCAGTGAGGACCAGTGGCAATGAGCTGTGATGTTCCCAGTGCTGTGCTGAGGCAGCACAAGTCTTGCTGGGAAAAATTATGGAATTATTACCCCTGGTTAAAAATCTTAAACATCTTCAGTGTTTCTTTTTTTCATGTTTTGGGGTCCCCCCCCAGTTTTACTTCATAAGTAGCATCATGGCTTGATGTTCCTTTCAGTAGCTTTAGTGGGGAAGAGGTTGCAGAAAGAGGGCTGTGGTTTGCAAGGTTTCTACATATGGGTGCTAAATATTTCCTGCCTACTTCCACTTCATGCACACAGTGGCATCTGTCACGTCCTCTCCTCTCCTGAGCTGGCCTGACTCACCAGACTAGCAAGATGAGGATGAAGTAGATTCTTTTCCCCCCCTCTTTGGACTGATTTTTGCCCTTTTGCTTGATATTCCCCCATATCTCTGGGACTTAAACTGCATCTCTAGAGCTCAGGAAGCCTCCTTGATTGATAGCACTAACACAAGACAGCACTGAGCTAATTAAATCACACTGCTGCTTCCCAACACTACTGTCACAGCCTGACCTAATTTTGACACTACAAAGCTTATCAGCAGAGTGTCTATAGAGTTAGAGGAGCCATAATGCTGTTTCTAGGAACAGATAGGGTTTTATTCCCCCCCCTTGCCACTCATTGCAGTGCTGTTTGTTGTTCCTCCTGCTGGGCACGTACTGGAAACTTCAGATCCTGGGCACAAAATCACAGCATCACAGAACTGACTTGGTTGGAAGGGACTTTTCAGATCATCAAGTCCCAACCATCAACCCATATCCCTCAGCACTGTATCTACATGTCTTTTCAATACCTCCAAGGATGGAGACTCCACCACCTATTCAATGCCTGATGACCCTCACTGGGGAGAAGTTTTTCCTAACATCCAGTCTGAACCTCCCCTGGCACAACTTGAGGCAGTTTCCTCTTGTCCCATCGCTTGTCACAAGGGAGAAGAGATCAGCCTCCACCTCTCCTACACCTTCCTTTCAGGTAGTTGTAGAGAGGGATCAGGTTTTCCCTCAGATGTTGACCCTCAGGCAGCTCTCCAGCCATTCTGCCCCAAGCCTGTAGCCTGGGGTTGTTGTGACCCAAGTGCAGGGCTTGGCCTTATTGAACCTTATATGGTTGGCCTTTCCCTATTGGTCTGGCCTGTCCAGACCCCTGTGTAGGGCCTTCCTACCCTTGAGCAGATCAGTACTCCCACCTAACTTGGCATTGTCCATGAATATAGGGTCTGCATCCATCCAGATCTGTGTGTGGAACAGCAGGTATGCTCCAGTTCTGAGGGAGATGGAGCAAAGGCCATGATAACTCTCCAGACATGAATATGGGCTGAGAACCTTGTCTAAGGACTTCTTTCTCATTTAAAGTGATTTGGAGTTATGAGATGGTCACTTGCATCCCTTGAGCCAGCACACTGCTATCCTGGTAATTGCAGTGGGCTGCTGGGGGCTGCTGGGGGCTGGCTGGGGCTGCTGGGGGCTGGCTGGGGCTGCTGAAGCATGAGCACAAACTCTTGCAAAGGTTTGTTTGATTTCATTCTTGTTTGTGGTCTGATGCCCCCACGTTGAGGCCTGCAGGTCCAGGGAGAATCAGTCCATGCTGTGAGATGGAGGTGGCTGGGGACATGTGGCAAGGAGGAGGAGAAAGGCTTCACCTTCCCACTCTCACTGCCAGACTGAGCAGCTGAGGATGCTTTTTGTGGAGGTTCAACCCTCTCACTAGGAAAGTCATTCACCCTCCACTCTGTTCTTAACTTGATGATGAGAAAGTCACATGTAAACAAATGCCTCACGCCCTAGAAACTTCTGAGATGAACCTTGAAATCATCTGTTCTCCATGTGGTCTGTTGGGAGCAGTTGGGGAGCAGTGTGATCACAAGCAGTGTCTCAGATCTGCTGTTCAGTAAGAGCTGAGTTGAGTTGCTTTAGAAAAACACCAGTTCTGGTCATTGTGGTGGTCAAGGTCCAGAGAGATCCCAGCACATCAACCATAAAGGCAGAATGGAGCAGGTCCAGGGTCTCTTCACTGTAAGTCAGGAAGTGCCTCCCTTTCTGAGCACTATGCTGACTCCTGTTTCTTGGCTGCTTTGCTTTTTCTGGGTCACCAGCTTGGTTTGAGAACGAGAAACTTCCAGCACTGCTTTAGAAACTGGATTTTCTTCTGCTTTCCTCAGCAGTTAGCTGGCCCTTGTCATGGCATCTGCCTTGTTCTCTGTCTTATTTTATTAACTATGGCTGGAAACCCACATCCATCAACTTTGGCCACTTCTAATTTTGCCTTCACAGAAAGTTTTATGACTCTTATTTTTCCCCCTCACTCCACCTTGATCTATAAAATCTGAGGAACTTGTTGCAAGTTGAAACCCAATTGCTTGTGTAGGTGTGCTGCACATGGGCCATAACAAATCCATGCAGTGCACTTTGAGTACTGTGTCCAGTTCTGGGCTCCTTGCCATAAGGATAGGTCCTGTGTGCTGCTTCTGAGCAGTAAATAGCATCTTGAGCCTTGCAAGGGGTGTAATCATGTGGGGAGGGTGCTGGGGCTGTGAAAATGTTCTCCTGAGCAGTTGGGAAGCAGAGTTGAGGCTGGTGGATATACTTGTCTGACTGTATGGGCCCCTTGAGTGTTGTGTCCAGTTCTGGGCTCCTCACCATCAGAAGGACATGGAGGTCCTGGAGCGAGCCCAGAGAAGGGCAGCCAGGCTGGGGAAGGGGCTGGAGGGCAAATCCTCTGAGGAGCAGCTGAGGGAGGTGGGGGTGTTCAGCCTGGAGAAGAGGAGGCTGAGGGGAGACCTTCTCCCCACCTCCCCTGCCCTGCCAGGAGGGTGCAGAGAGATGGGCGATGGTCTCTTCAGCCAGGGGACAGGAGATGGGACAAGGGGCAATGGGCTCAAGCTGCCCCAGGGCAGGGTCAGCTCAGCTGGGAGGGAAAACCTCTTCCCTGGCAGAGTTGTGGGGCTGTGGCACAGGCTGCCCAGGGAGGGGGCCGAGCCCCCAGCCCTGGGTGTGTTTAACAGAGGGGAGATGAGGTGCTCAGGGATCTGGGTCAGCACAGGACAGGGATGGTTGGACTCGATGAGCTTTTAAAGGTCTTTTCCAACCTGGTGCTTCTGCTTGAAGGTAACCTCTGGTCTGAACCCTGATCCCTCTGGCAGCAACAGGATTTTGGCACCGACTTTCCAAGGAAGGAGCATCAGCCCCACTGCGTCTCCTGCTTAATTTAAATGGTTTAATTAAGGCTTCTCATTTGCATAATGGCTGCGATAATACGTTTAGAAAGATATATAATAAAAGGGAACAATAACGTGGAGTTCATTTGGAAGTTGAAACAAAAATAGCTGGGATGCAAATGAGTTTGCAGAGGTTTCCCTCAAGGTGTTAACGAGTACCACCAGGATCTCTTCCTGTGCTGAGGGGGTGTCTGCTGAGTAAGGGGATGGGTCTTCTCCACCCTGAGCCCACTCAGCTCCAGCCTCTGCCCTCCCAGCCGGGGGCAGCGTGAGGCCCCCGGGGTGCTGGGGTGGGAGCGGGTCTGAGCAAAGCCCTGGGGTGCAGGCAGGGATGCTCACCTGGTTTCTCTCTCTGGGTCTTGCAGCCCCCCCCACGGTGCGGATCGTGCACTCAGGCCTGGCCTGCAACATCGAGGAGGAGCGCTACTCCGAGAGGGTCTACACCATCCGCGAGGGCGAGACGCTGGAGCTGACCTGCCTGGTCACCGGCCACCCGCGCCCACAGGTGAGCCCCCGCCGTGCCCGCTGGCACCCCGCTGCTGGGCACCACACCTGCCTTCTGCTCTGCTGCTCCCTGAGCTTCTGCTGCTCGGTGTCATCATCTTCTGCTGAGGACTAGGCTGGTGCAGAGCCAACGCACCCAGGACCCAAGGGGGAGTGTTTTCCAGGCTCTTGGATTGGTGTTGGGGGTCTTGCTGGAGAAACATCAACAGCAGGAAGGTTTCTGACTGTTTGTTTTGAATGCCTGGCTAGGAACGTGGTGTGAGACCCAGTGAGTGCTGCAGAGTGGGGTGCTGGTGGGAGAGTTTGGGATCCATGGGGGGTGGTAGAAGGAAGGGGAAAGCAAACACGAGGCCAGGGATGGCTGAGGCAAACAGCACAGGAAAGCTTGGGTGGGGGGTGTCTCTGTGCTCCTGGGTCTTGGATGTGGTTGGAACCCTGGCATTGCAGCCCTGCAGAAACCCAGTGCTAAATGGGAATAAATCACCCATTTTCTGGCTCATTCTATTTTACAGCATCACATTCAAAGCAAAGAGTGTTGGGGTGCAGCAGAATGTCCCTTGTTACCTCCCTCCCCCTTTGCCTGGGGGGGACCCATCACAGGTTATTTTAGATCAGGACCTTGTGAGACTCCTGCAAGTGCAAAGCTCTGTCACCCCTCTGCTCTGCTTTTCCCTGTCCACCCCTCTACTTTGTTCTGGGAACCAAACCTGCTCCCTGTGCCCTGAACGTGGCTGTGGCTGCTTTGTCTTCTGCTCTGTCCCCCCACCTTGCTGTTGATGAGTACCAGGAGCTGTAGATGTGCCTGTGATGAACCAGAATTGCCACGTTTCCTGGTGCACACGTTTGTGTGAGGTTCTGCAGGGTGAAACACCTCACCAGGGTTTTCTTTGAATGAAACACCTCCCTCCTGCAGGCACTTAGGGTGGGTGGGAGCTGTGATGGGTGGGTGGCCAGGCTGGGAGCTGGGGGATACAGGATCCACTGCAAAAGGGTGGAGGAGGGATGTGCTTCTCTCTGCTGATGATTCTGTAGCTGTTCCCAAGTTAATGAGAAGATGTTAGAGGAAAGCAGTTGAAGTTGAGTCTGGGCTGGTTCCAGGAAAGGTGTAGGTCAGGCTGGGACTTGGAAAGCTCTGCTTAAGGTGCACACAGTTGCTCTGTCCCAGCTGCAGAGCCAAGTGCTGGGTCCTGCGCTGTGGTCATAACAACCCCAGGCAGTGCAACAGGCTTGGGGGAGACTGGCTGGAGAGCTGTCAGGCAGAGAAGGACCTGGGGGTGTTGGGTGGCTGCAGGCTGAACACGAGCCAGCAGTGTGCCCAGGGGGCCAGGAAAGTCAATGGCATCCTGGCTTGTGTCAGACCCAGTGTGGCCAGCAGGTCTGGGGAGGGGATTGTGCCCCTGGACTGGGCGCTGGTGAGGCTGCACCTCCAGTGCTGGGTTCAGTTCTGGGCCCCTCACTACAGGAAGGATGTTGAGATGTTGGAGTGTGTCCAGAGAAGGGTGATGAAGCTGGTGCAGGGTCTGGAGGGCAAATCCTCTGAGGAGCAGCTGAGGGAGCTTGGGGGTGTTGAGCCTGGAGAAGAGGAGGCTGAGGGGAGACCTTCTCCCCACCTCCCCTGCCCTGCCAGGAGGGTGCAGAGAGGTGGGAGATGGTCTCTTCAGCCAGGGGACAGGAGATGGGACAAGGGGCAATGGGCTCAAGCTGCCCCAGGGCAGGGTCAGCTCAGCTGGGAGGGAAAAGTTCTTCCCTGGCAGAGTTGTGGGGCTGTGGCACAGGCTGCCCAGGGAGGGGCTGAGTCCCCAGCCCTGGGTGTGTTTAACAGAGGGGAGATGAGGTGCTCAGGGATCTGGTTTAGCACAGGACAGGGCCGGTTGGACTCAATGAGCTTAAAGAGCTTTTCCAACCCTGTGATTCTGTGGCCAGCTAGGGGAGGTGCTGTCTCAAGCAGTAACAAAGACAATGATGCTGCTGAATCACAAAAAAAGGACAAAAAAAAGGTGTTTGGCCAAAAAATCTTATCCAGAAAACAACCACATGGCTCATTTTCCTAAAAATCTTCATTTTTCTCACCTGGGATTCAGGATGGAAAATGGATTTCTCTTCATTTCACCTGTTTATAGATTGTCTTTGGGAGCCAGCACCTTGCCCTGCTCTCTCACTCTTGCTCTCACCTTACAGCTCTCACTCCCAATATTTTGTGCAGATTAATTGCCTGGGAGCAGGGAGGGGGGGAATGGCTTTGATAGTCTCAGATGGGTGATTCTGCAGCAGAATACAGGAGGCTTGGCAGGCTGCAGTTGGTCATTAGCCTTTTTATCACCTCCCTATTAAATTGCCATTGAATTTTAGTGCTCCAGAAAGTAAAAACAAATAATAAAGAGGCTAAGACACCCCACAGCATTTTGCATTGTCACGTTTAAACTTCAGCACCCCTTGGTCTTGCTGCCTGTGAAATTTGGCTTCTCTTAGCCAAGGCTGTGGGGGATCTCACTTGTGTTGGTTTTGTTGGTGGGGCTGGTGGGGGAAAGCATGGGCAGGAGAGCAGCTGGGTGGATGTGAGCTCAGCCAGCTGTTTCCAGCTGTTGGGGAGCTGAGGAAAGCTGGAGAGGTGCTGGTGCTGAGGTCAGGGAGGGCCAGGCTCAGGGGAACAGCCTTCAGGAGGGCATCTGGAGAGGGGCTGGGAGGCAGAAATCCTTCCTGGGCATGGCCATCCCCCCTAGCCCAGGGTGCCCAGAGAAGCTGGGGCTGCCCCAGGATCCCTGGCACAGGGTTCAAGTTCAGGTTGGATGGGGCTTTGGACACCCTGGGCTGGAGGGGGGAGTCCCTGCCTGTGGCAGGGGAGTACTGGAGGGCTCTGGGGTCCCTTCCCACCCAAACCAATCTAGGATCAGTGATTCTACTCTTACCTGCCAGTAATTACTCTTGGGTGTTATAAATACAGATAGTGTAAGGCTTTTATTTCCCTTGTTGGATGCATTCTTCTTTATGGGCCTGGAACCTTGGGGGGGGGGGTCTGCAGTGCAGATCTGTTGGGACCAAGAGGCAGTACCCACTTGGAGAAGGTGATCCAGCACTTACTTTTAAGCCTCACTTATTTTGATGTGTAGAATTTATATCTGAAGCTTGGTGAGATGTAGTTGTTGGCTTCTCATGTTCAGGCAGGATTTGACCTGAGATGGGTTTGAGGAGAAATTTCTGGCAGGATCACTCCTCTTCCTGCAGGTGGAAGGGGTGGAAACACAGTCTTAGATTTGGTTTTTCTTGGAGAGACTTCCAGTATTTTCAGTTTCCCCCCTGATTTTTGCACAGAAGGTCATCGCATTTGGTTTGCAAATGAGATGTAAATGATTTGTCAAAATGATATTTTATCAGACCCTGGGAAGTGAGTGGATAAAATATGGAATTACCCACACAGAGAATGCTATTCAACCTGCATCTGGTTTCCAAACTTTCCCAAGCACAACTGGCACACGTTGGAGCTCCTTTTGTTTTACACTCTGTAAGAAGTCAGCAGCTCTGTCATAGGCATTTGTAAACCCCCTGACTGGTGATGGACCACTGGATTTCCCCTCCAAGTCAGGAGTGGGCACAAAACACACCTTAACGAAGGAGAAGACCAAGTGGTGAAAGCATGCTGTGAGTTAGCTGATGAGAGCATCCATCCTGCATCCTTCCTTCCAAGAAGCATCTTCATAGATGCTGGTGTGGCTCAGACATCCTGTCTTGTAAAAGCTCTTGTCTTCACATGGCTTAATGATTTGCTGTGGCTTGCTTTGTTCTTTAGTTTCAGGGTCAGCTCAGCTGGGAGGGAAAAGCTCTTCCCTGAAAGAGTTGTCAGGGCCTGGCACAAGCTGCCCAGGGAGGGGGCTGAGTCCCCAGCCCTGGGTGTGTTTAACAGAGGGGAGATGAGGTGCTCAGGGATCTGGGTCAGCACAGGACAGGAATGATTGGACTTGATGAGCTTAAAGGGCTTTTCCAACCTTGTGACTCTGTGTGATTTCAAACCAGTGAGTCTGGGATGTGCAAACATGTCCTGGTTTGTGTAGTAAACTCAGGTCTCAGCCCACCACTGCCCTGTGCAGCAACTTGCATTTCAGGGGTGACTGTTGGGAATTCTTGCCTTCAGTGAAGGCTGCTAGATGTGTGCTGGAGCAGAAACACCACACAGGTGTCACTGTGGCTGCTGGAGGGTGACTGGGATGTGCAGGAGAGGTGCATCTCCAGCCCCTGTGATTCTATGATCTCAGCAGGGATGCCAAGAGCAGACATGCTGTTGTTCCCTTCCCTTGTGACAATTACTACAGACACTGCTTTGGCCATTGCAGATGATGGGGCTACAGCTAAGGCTGCCAGGTTCAACCCCTCAACATACCAGCATGGAGATGAGAGACAAATTTGGGGCTCCAGTCCAAACAAACATTGTACTGGTTGATTAATGGAGCATCTGCTCCCAACCAGCTCAGCAAAACCATCGCTTGGTGTGTGAGGCTGGGCTTGGCAACAAGCTGTATGTAGTGTCCTTGAAGTGGGGCTGTAGGTGGTACCTCACCTGCAAGCCTCCAGTGTGGGGAGCAGTGTTTTGGGTGTAGATGCCTAAGCAGAAAGTTCCCTTCCAGATTCACAAGCTGAGGTTGGTAATTGAGCACCTTAATAGCTTGGGGTTTGGAGCTGCAGTTAATTACACCTCCAGAATTCAAGTCTCTTGAAAATCAGGCACTCTACTTAACAAAGAAATTTTTTCTCTTGTTTTGGGGGCTAATTAGCTGCATTCACCTGCTCTGCTGATTCAGAGCTCACAGTAGGTCTCCACAGCTATTGGAAAGCTGAGTAGCTAATGGTTAGTTGAGGACAACCTCCTGTGGACTTCCCTCCCCTGGGTCCTCTTATGGTCTCAGCCAGACAGCAGACAGGCATGTGCCAGACCTAGTGATGGGTCAGAGAAGATGCCAGCACTGCAGGGTGGGTCACCATAAGAACCTGAGCCTAGAGGAGGACCAGGTTGAGTCCTTGGACTGTAGAGGATGTCAGGTATTCTTGTTAGATGTTTGCCCAGACACTGCCTTCCTGACAGCCTAAAAGGAGCACAATGAGTGGGCAAGGTGCCTCTGCATGAGCCTCAGACCATGCCCACAAAGATGGTCCTCAAGCAGTCTCCAAAGGCTTCACTATGGGCTCTGCCATCCCTACCACCTCTCTCCTCAGCCCCAACCATCCCCAAGGCGAGGAGACCTCGCTGATGTTCAGAAGGAGCCTCCAGCACCTCAGGAGCACTGATATCCATGGAAGGTCTATCTGCTTTTCCTTTCTACCCCATTCAAAGGTTCCCTGGGATATAAAGAGAGGAAAACCAGTCTCTCTCAGATGGTTGCAGACGTGTCCTCCTCCTTTATTTTTCAAGGCAGCTCCTGAATATCCAGTCTTGTATCTGGAGCACGTTTATGCATGTCACAGTCTTGTGGTTACATCCTCATGATGGCTTGTGGCTGCCTGCAGAGGGGACCGAAGGGGCAGTGCTGATCTCTCTCCTCTTTTTGGGGACCAGGGACAGAAGCCAAGGGAACAGCGTAAAGATGTGACAGGGGAGGGTTAGGTTGGGTGTGAGGAAGAGGTTCTGGACTGAGAGGGGGGTCAGGCACTGGCACAGGCTCCCCAGGGAAGGGGTCCCAGCCCTGAGCTGGGCTGAGGGCAAGAAGCCTCTGGATGATGCTCTCAGTGCCAGCTCTGCCTGGGCTGGGGCTGTGTGGAGCTGGGAGTGGGACTCGATGGTCCTTACGGATCCTGTCCCAGTGCAGGGCCACAGGACTGTTGCCAGGGAAGAGAATTACAGACACTCCCCTGCTGTTGCTCCCCAAAGCATAACAGCACTGAAGGCTCAGAGCCCCCCAACCACCAGGCCTGTGCCTGTCTGCTTGGGATCTGTGTGGTGCTTCTGTGGCATTTGCTATGTGCTGCTGCTCATAATTTGCTGCATTCTTCTGCACAGCGCTCATCACTCCAGCTATTAAATGCGCCATTAGTTGCCATAGAAACTAATTTTCCTTGATTAAGTTTTTGAAATGCCACATCCACCCTCAGGTGAGGCTAGCTGTGGGTGGGCCACTGCAGCCCTCTTTTAATTGTATGTAAATCACTGCTCCCAGGGCTTTGCCCAGAGGTTGGTTTGGCTTTTCCAGCAGAACTCTGGCTTTTTGGGGGTGAGGGCACCGTGCTGAGCCCTCCTCTGCCTGAGCTGGGCCCGGGCTCCATGCTGGACCTGCCAGGGCTGGGTGTGTGTCCTGTGCTGGCACCCTTCTGTTTTCCAGGAAGGAAAACATTCCTTGCATTCCAGCAAGGCCCATCAGCTTGCCAGAGGTATGCAAGGGGGTCCTGCACCCCCCTCTCCCTGCAATGCAAATAAGTCCTCTGCTCATTGCTGTGGCATTTTAGTAACACAAGTGAGGCTCTCCTGTGCAAGATGGAGAGGGATGTAGGTCATCCCAACCATCCTCAGTAACTCTAACCTGTGCAAGGACTTTCAGCCAGTGGCAGTGATGACTGTGACTGTCTCCAGGTGAGGAGTGGTGTGGACCACATGGGTCTGAGGAAGCAGCATCTCATTACAGAGCAGGGATGGGCTGGGATTTTGTATTCCTGGTTGTCCCCTAAAGGCTGAATGATGAGAAACTTGTTTGTCACTATAAACCTCACTGACACTGTTGGGCTTTTATTCACTCTAGGTGTTTTTTGCCCATGTTTTTCATCTCTGTACTGTCACCCTTCATGTTACGCTCTCCTATTGGGAGTGGTACAGTCTGGGATGCAGGGTGTGCTTAGTGAGGGAAGGTGATGCCCAAATCCTTGTCTAGTTGCTGCACTGTGGCTGCAGGGTGGCAATGGGGGCAGCTGCAGGGTGGAAATGGGGGCAGCTGTGGGGTTGCTCTTTGTCCCTCCCCAGAATGACCTGATGCTCTCTGACAGGTGATGGTGTCCCCACATGTGTCACTGTGCCCCAGCCGAGCTCCAGGGGCTGGGGAGGCAGCTCCAGCACCTGAGTTGGGTGCTCTTCCCCCAGTGACCTCTGAGAGTCTGGGTGTTCTGAGGGTGCAACGTGCCCAAATGAGCACCAAGGCTTTCTTCACCACCATAGGTGGTCCCACCTCCTCCCATCCTTCTGACACCCTTCTCCTGCACAGCACTATTGGACAGCGTTGATTTCACCCCTTGAAGTCGAGGTGCTCAGGGTGCCCTTGCTGCAGGGGGTGTGTGCAGACATGGCAGGGAGCTGGGCTCTCCCTGAAGTGCTGTCTGGGAGGATCTGCTTTTGCAAGACCCCAAACTTTCTCCCAGCCTCTGTTTTGCCATGTTTTCTTTCCACTTGTAGGAGTGGAGTGCTGTGCTGATGGCCACTCTGTCAACAAGTAGATGCTCCCCTCAGCGCCGAGAGGCTGCTCGGAGATACCTTCTGCTTCCCAAGCTCTCTGCTCACACGTGTGGAGGAGCAGAGCTGGGAATGTCCCTGCTCTGATGCCTGTGTGGCCCTGGGGACACAATACCCCAGGAGCTGGTGTAAGGGGGTGTTCTCCCATGGCTCTGAGGGACCATCTGTCAGGGATGCTGAGCCGACTCAGGCCGTGCCCAGGCTTGCTTGGAGCAGCAAGGTGCTGAGCGCACACAACCTGCCCCACAGATTTTGGGGAGGGGAGGGGAGGGGGAAATGGGGCTGGCAGGATGTGCTGGAGTCCACAGAGATTCTTGGGCTGACCTGGGCAAATCACACTGGGACTGGCTGGGTGAGAGCCGAGCCCTGTTTCCCACCCACGTTGCTGCAGCGTGCAGATGTTGCCTGTGCTGTGGATTGCTGCTGCAGGGGAGGGATCAGTGGGTTGAGTTCTCTGCTGGTGCAGAGCGATACCACAGGGCTTGAATCAACACCTGAAAGAGGCAGTGGGCAAGGCAGGAGAGCAGTGATGTCACAGCTCGGGGGAGCTTTGTTAACTCACTTGTAATTTGTGGAGTTCGGGGTTTTGGGGGATTTTTCCTCTCTTTTTTTTCCATTTCTAAAGTATGCTGCTCTTCTCTCTTTAGGGAGCAGGGGTAGAATTCTGAGGTGCCTCAGAAGGGGCATTGCCAGCAGGTCAAAGGAGGTGATCTTCCCCCTCTACTCTGCCCTGGTCAGGCCTCACCTGGAGTGTTGTGTCCAGTTCTGGGCTCCCTGGGATCAAACAGACAGGGATCTCCTGGAGAGAGTCCAGAGGGGCTATGGAGATGATGAAGGGCCTGGAGCATCTCCCCTGTGAGGAAAGGCTGAGTGAGCTGGGGCTGTTCAGCCTGGAGAGAAGAGACTGAGGGGGATCTGATCAATGGGTATCAATATCTGAAGGGTGGTACACAGGGGGACATGGGCAGCCTCTGCTCAGTGTCTGTGGGGACAGGACAAGGGGCGATGGGCTCAAGTTGGAGCACAGGGAGTTCCCCCCCAATGTGGGGAAGAACTTCTTCCCAGTGAGGGTGAGGGAGCCCTGGGACAGGCTGCCCAGGGGGTGTGGAGTCTCCTTCTCTGGAGAGATTCCAGCCCCGTCTGGACACCACCCTGTGTGCCCTGTCCTAGGGACCCTGCTTTGGCAGGGGGTTGGACCCCATGGGCTCTGGGGGTCCCTTCCAACCCCTACAGCTCTGTGACTCTGTGATAACCTCAGCAGCAAAGACAGTGTGTAGGTTCTTACCCATGTTTGTTTGAATGCTGACGAACGATAGACAGACATACATGCTCTTGGTAGCTAAATATGAGCTTTATTGAGTCAAACTTCTATGGAGGGTGTCTTCAGCATAAAATGCAGGCTAATTTAGGCATGAGTCAGCCTGGATTTTGTCAGGTGCTCAGTGAACATTTGTAAAGTCTTCCCGTGAACTGAGGAGTGTCAGATGAAATCATCATCAGCTTTCCTAACAAGAGTACAATTACTGTAATAAGGATGTGCAGGATGCAGTAAGAAAACAGCTGTTCCAGTGTAAACCCCCCTATCTCCCCCCCTCCAGTTGCTTTCTCTGGCCACATCAGCAGTTCATAAGAATTCCTATCAATCAAACTAGAAAATGCAGCACTCATTTTACCTCAGAGGAGCCTTTAATGTGTCCCTTGCAGCTGATCAGAGGGAGCATCACGTGGGGGGCTTTGTTTTGGTCCTCCCCTCCCAAACGTTGCTTTTGATATTTGAATGGATGGAGTGCCAGAAGAACATGTGAAGTCTTTCCTTGTGCATGCTAAAGGCAGGATTCAGCCCTTAGAGGAGGCTGTGCTAATTGCACCCGCTCATTAAGATGGGATCTGCTTTAAATAAGGAAGGTGCTCCTGTCACGTGCTGCTCTGGGATGTGCCTGCTGATGGAGGTACCTTGCTGCTTGGTGAGGAGCTGGTTGGTTTGTTGGAGCTGGAGGAGAGGATGAGTGAAGTACCCCATGGGGCTCAGCTCCACAGGCCACTCCAAACACTGGTGGGCTTTGGGTTTGCAGTGCTCTGTGACATCCTGATGCACCGTGGGCATTGGAAGAGTTGTCTTTACTTGGTTCTGGACTTTGTTTATTGATATTATCCTTAAAAATATCTTTGTCTCACAGTGGCCATTGATGTTCCTGCAGTGCTAAATCTTAGGGAGCTCTGGAGAACCCTGAGGTGAGCAGGCAGTGCTGGAGAGGTCAGTGGAGGAGGGAGGACCATACTGAGATCCAGCTGTTTCTGTTGATGATGGAACTGATGGTGAAGATTGTAAGAATTCAGACTTGCCAAAAAGCAACCCAGGAGGAGATTCATAGTGCTAAAGAAGCTGTTTCCTCCCCAGATCTGCTTTGGACCTGAAGTCCTTGAGTAGCAGCACTCTCCAGTTGAGCTGTGATTGCTAAAAGGGCTTGGTGGAGTTCTCCTGGTTAGGTGGGTGTTACTCAGGCTCTTCCCCACCCAGCCATGGAGTGCAGAACCTTTGGGGCAGTGGTGGTGAGGAAGGGGCAGCATCTGTACCTCGTTGCTGTCACACAGGACTGGATGCCATGGGCAGTGCTGGCAGGGTGAGGGGTGGCTTCCTTGCTGGGCTCCTGAGCGCTTTCATCTCCATGATGACAATAGGCTTACAGAGGAAGTAACTCTGAAAACACAGTCCTGTCTTGAATGGCATCATCATGATGTCTGGAGTGATGTAATTCCAGTTGTGTGCAGGGCTGGGTTCTCCAGGGTGAGAAGGACAGGGAGCTCCTGGAGAGGGCACACCAAAGGGCTGTGGAGATGCTGAGGGCACCAGAACATCTCCCTGGCACAGAGAGGCTGAGGGACTCAGGGCTGCTCAGCCTGGAGAAGAGAAGCCTGAGGGGGATCTTCTCAGTGCTGAGAAACCCTTGAGGGGTGGGTCAGGGGGAGGGGTCAGTCTGTGTTCAGGGGTGCCCAGGGACAGGGGTCATGGGCACAAACTGGAGCAGAGGAAGTTCCCCCTAACCCTGAGGAGGAACTTCTTTGCTGGGAGGGTGGCAGAGCCCTGGGCCAGGCTGCCCAGAGAGGTTGGGGAGTCTCCATCTCTGGAGACATTCCAGCCCCATGATCCTGGATGCTGCCCTGTGCAGCCTGCTCAAGGGGACCCTCCTCTGGCAGGGGTGGGACTGGATGGTCTCCAAAGGTTCCTGCCAACCCTGATCAAGTTTCTGTGAAGCAGCATAGAGCCCCACAGAATATTTAGTGGCCGTGGCACTGAAAGAAGTGTAAAGCCATTCAGCCTGTGGTCGGCAGGAGGCTGGGTGGGAAAGCACAGACTCTGCAAGCTGATGACTGAGAGGAACCCCTGGGTGCAGCTGTTTTCTTCTGAATAATCTGACCAGTCGTATCTCACTGGTTCTCCTGGCTCCAGGTTGCTGCTGTCTCTCAAGGAGAAATATGTTCTCAGGTTTCTAAAAAGGGCTTGGAAGTGGTGGAAGAAAGAGGTCAGCTTAAATCAAGATAAATGCAATGTCAGGGCAAGTGAAGTGTGTATTTCAGTCACTTGCTCTCCGCTGAGAATATCAAGCCTGGGCCTGTTTGAGCCATCACTGAGCTGAGACTATTGGAGCATCACGTGGAGTTGGAAATGACATCCAGGCTGGTGGGTTTTAGCATACCAGTTCCATACCAGACCCTTTGGGGATCCTTGGAGAGGGGTCAGAGGAGCCACAGAGGTGATCAGGAGGCTGGAGCAGCTCCCCGACGGAGAGAGGCTGAGGGAGCTGGGCTGGTTCAGCCTGGAGAAGAGAAGGCTGTGGGGGGACCTCATTGCAGCCTCCCAGTCCCTGAAGGGAGCAGAGGAACAGGAGGGAATCAGCTTGTTAAAGGACAGAGACTGTCAGGACAAGGGGGATGGAGTGAAGCTGGAGGAGGGAAGGGTGAGATGAGATATTAGGGGGAAGTTCTTTGCCAAGAGAGTGGTGAGGGGCTGGAACAGGCTGCCCAGAGAGGGGGTGGGTGCCCCATCCCTGGGGGTGTTCAAGGCCAGGTTGGATGGGGCCCTGGGCAACCTTGTGTAGCTCCAGGCCTGGAGGTTGGTGTCCCTGCCTGTGGCAGGGGGTTGGAGCTCTGTGATCCTTGGGGTCCCTTCCAACCCAGACCAGTCTGTGATTCAGGCAGCTTAGAAGCTGCCAGAAATCCCCACCAGAAAGATCCCTGTGCCCACTGAGCACAAGTCTCCTATCATCCAAAGTACAACAAGAAAAATTTCTGGTTTACTGAAACGTGGGTGCTTGTTCTTTGAGCAGACTATACCTGTCTTCTCTTCTTGCCCGGGGTCTTCCCCACCAGCTGCAGCTTCTGGTTTCTGTCTGGGTACTGTCAGGTTTGTTTTCCTGTTTCTTGATGGCCCTCAAAAGGCAGGACAGTGGCTGGAAGGATGGAGAAGCAGCTCTGGGATGTGGCAGAAGCAGCTGTTTTGTTGGATGGACTCGCTCGTAAGCAGGAATGATGTGGGTGGTGTTGGAGTGAGGTCTGTGGGTCTGGGGTCCTTCCTGCTGATAAAGAATGCATTTGAGGAGCACAGAGAGGTTTGTAACCTGTGTGGGCAGCTCTGGTGTGGCTGAAGGAGAAGCACATTCTGGTAACACCTGGGAAAGAGATCATCTCCCAGAGAAACACGGGAAGGGGCTTTTTACTGAGCACAATGGGGATCATCCCATTGAACCCACAGGTTCTCCTACACCTCCTCAAAGCAGCGAGCTCCTCGTGTCCTTTCCTGTAGCACCAACAAGTGTTTGTGGCTGGAAACAGCATCTGATTTGCTCCTCATTTGTTCTCCAGAAGGGAGACCCAGAAGTCCAAACGTGGGTCAGTGCCCCTGAGAAGGTGGCTGTGGCTATAAAGGTGAAGCTGGTGCCTTCTGTATGTGATTGCAGTTTGTATCTAGAGCTGATGCCCTTCAGGGGAAGGCTTATTTAGCACCACTGAACACTTCCATGACTGGCAGTTCACAGCATCCAGGACTGATTTGTGTGGGAAGGACCCTCAGACACCCCACAGTGCCCCCCTGCCATGGGCCAGGGACACCGCCCACCAGCCCAGGGTGTCCCAAGCCCCATCCCTGTCTTTTTTATCCCAGGGATCCCAGAACTGGACACAACACTCCAGGTGGGGCCTGAGCAGGGCAGAGCAGAGGGGGGAGGATCCCCTCCTTTGATAGGTCCTTATAATAATTATAGCAACATTATAGGCTGAATCCTCTCACTCTGGCAGATTTCATGATCCAGGAGATAAAAATAACAACTGAGGCTTTTTTTTTTGTTTCCCCCCATGTCTATCAATCAAAATGATAAAGATATTTATGACTTGCACGTTTTAATGGTGTAATTAGCTATAATTACATGTTCAAATGATTACACATATGAACGCTAATTACATAATTGAAGACAATTATGCTAACTAGGTAAATACATAATTAACTAAAAATCTCTTGTAAAATCAAGGAAATTTGCACAACAGCCAAAGAAAGTAAAATCACAATAAAAAACAAATAACCCTTCCAGCCTGAGAAGTCCAAGAGCCAAGGAGCTGTGTCCAGCTGGAGAAGACCTGCCCATGGAACTTCTCGTGGGCTGAAGCTTTGTTCAGCTGCCTCTTCTCTTCTGTAGTCTCCTTGTACAAGGCAGGTGAACATCCCATCACACAGCTGGGCTGGAGTTGGGTTTGTTTTGGTCTCTAGCAATTTTCTGACCAATATTTTGATTTTGCTGGCCTTTGTAGGCTGGATTTTGGTGTTTCATTGGGATGGATGTGGGTTTTTTGGGGGTTGGAGAGGGAATTGTTTTATGGGTTCTTAATACAAAAGGATCAGAAAGCTTCAGGCCTCTTACTGGCTTTAGATGTGGGTTTGGTTTTTTTCCCCATCCCTGTTTTAATGCACCAGTGCCACTTTAGTATAGGAAGAATGGGCACTGCTGAGGCTGTGGGATGGAGGATTGCTACAGCCTCTGCAATGGGCTTCCCTCAGCCTGCCTTGCACACCCTTTCTAACCACAAAAATGGGTTAAGGCTCATACAGCTGACATGCTGGGAGATGTCCAGTAAAGCCCCCCATGCAGAAGGGCTTTTGGGGATGGATCATTCAGGTAATGCTGAATAAGTGGTTGCAGCCCCTCTTCCCTGCTCCAGAGGGCTGGAGCAGCTCCCCTACAGAGAGAGGCTGAGGGAGCTGGGCTGGGTCAGCCTGGAGAAGAGAAGGCTGTGGGGGGACCTCATTGCAGCCTCCCAGTCCCTGAAGGGAGCAGAGGAACAGGAGGGGAATCAGCTTGTTAAAGGGCAGAGACTGGCAGGACAAGGGGGCTGGAGTGAAGCTGGAGGAGGGAAGGGTGAGATGAGATATTAGGGGGAAGTTCTTTGCAGAGAGAGTGGTGAGGGGCTGGAAGGGGCTGCCCAGAGAGGGGGTGGGTGCCCCATCCCCGGGGGTGTTCAAGGCCAGGTTGGCTGGGGCCCTGGGCAACCTTGTGTAGCTCCAGGCCTGGAGGTTGGTGTCCCTGCCTGTGGCAGGGGGTTGGAGCTCTGTGATCCTTGGGGTCCCTTCCAACCCATTGCATTCTATGATTCCCTGTGCTAGCAAATTTCCCAGTTTGAAATACTCCCTGACTTGCAGCTATCTTCTTTTCCCTTTGGAAGTCACCTCAGTTCTTCATTGCTTAGAATTGTGATGATTTCCTTACCCTTTGCTTTACTAGTCCTTAATCCTGGCCCTCAATCCTGGCCTTTTATTTCTAGCTGCAAGCTGAACCACGTTCATTCTTCTCTTCTTTTTTTTTCTTAATGTCTATTTGCAGTTCTCTTGCTATGTGGGAACTGTTCCCAGATCCCTTTCCTTGGCACTTGTGGGAGTCATTTAAAGATATGCCAGGAAAGCTCAACTAGACATGAATGATGCAATTTGTGATTACTGGATATTTTCTCATAAAATTTCTTCTCCTTGGGTTCTCAGTTGGAAATAAGCTGCAGTCTCATAGAATCACAGACTGGTTTGGGTTGAAAGGGACCTTAAAGGTCATAAACTCCAAACCCCTGCCATGGGCAAGGACACCTCTCACTAGCCCAGGCTGCTCAAGGCCCCATCCAACCCAGACCTGAACATCTCCAGGGAGGAGGCAGCCACCACCTCCCTGGGCACCCTGTGCCAGGGCCTCACCACCCTCAGAGGGAAGAATTTCTTCCTAATACCCAACCTAAATCTACCCCCTTCAAATTTAAAACCGTTCCCCTTCATCCTATCACTATGTTCACTTCCAAAAAGTCCCTCCCCAGCTTCCTTGTAGCCCCTTCAGGGACTGGAAGGTGCTATAAGGTCTCCCTGGAGCCTTCTCTTCTCCAACTCTGCCAGCCTGGCTTCATAGGAGAGATCCTCCAGCCCTCTGATCATATTCATGGCCTCTTCTGGACCCGTTCTAACAGTTCCATATCCTTATGTTGGGGAATCCAGACCTGGACACAGCACTCCAGTTGGGTTCTCATGAGAGCAGGGTAGAGGGGCAGAATCCCCTCCCTTGACTTTTTGGCCACGTTCCTTTTGATGCAGCCCAGTTTCAAAGTCAGTAGGATTTGAACACGTGCTCTGTTCCTTTGCCCTGAACAAAGGTCTTGCCAGAACCTTTCTCAGCTGGGCAGAAGAGGTTCACTCCTTTTCTGGTGGTGTTTGAAATTGTTTTAGGTGTTTCCACTGATTGAAGGAGACTTTTCAGATTCTTCATCCTCTGAAACAAAGGAGAAAATTAAAAGGAAAGTGTACACAAGCAAAAACCAAGGCATCAGAGGTGTGTTTTGGTGTCTGGTGTTGGCACTTTGAAGCAGAGGTCCAGGAACTTCCATCCTGGCAGAGCCCTGATGTCCCTCATCCTGTCTCCTGTGTTGCACCTGGATGAGGTGCCAGGTAGGATGAACTTCATCTTACAGCCTCTGTGTGCCTGATGTTGTGGAATTGCCTCGTGGAAAGGCTGCATCTGATGACTGTGCTAGGTAGGTATGGCTAGATTTAATTCCTTGTGAGGGAATATTCTTTCTGTAGGAATCAGTTTAGAGCCCTGGACTTCGACTATTAATTACACAGCACAATGACACAATTCTATTTTGTGTTTTGAAAGGGAAAAACCCATTCTTAAAAAACCCCAAAAGAAGAAATCCCAGGAAATCTTGCTGTTTGAGAATTCCTGTCAATGCCTCCCATTTCTTCTGTTACCAGGAATGCTGGGCCTGATGCAGTACCTGTGATTTTCCTGGCTATACATTCTGTGGAGAGCATTTCATACCAAGCTGCCTTCCCAGCTGAGCTGCCAAGTCTCTCTCATTGAGATTTCTCCTCTTCCCCCTTTTTTCTCCCTGCTACCCCTCTTCCCGATTCTCCCACCTTCCAAGCAAAATAAAATGTCACCTCCTTTTTTTATCATCACTGCTAAAACAAGTTCAATCTCAGGATCTCACTCTGGTTTTCAGCTCAGGGCGATGGGGAGGCGTAATTCAGCACGTCTGAGTGTTGGTTCCTGGGGAAGGAAGATAAAGCACAACTAATGTTACAGGATCACAGAGGTTTAGGGTTTAATTCAGAAAGATGTCTGGAAATAAGGCATGTGTGCATCTGCAGTCTCAGAGGGACGCTGTCAGAAATGCTGATAAGGTCCAATGCCAACGTAAAGACACCGCAGTGGCCATCAGCTTCCAACATTTAGAAGGGATTTCTCTCCCAGTCTCTTTGTGCACCCAGTCTGCTCTCAGTGGTGTTTGAAGTGCAGCATGATTTTTCTGGATTACGTTTTATGAAGTTTTTAAAATGGGAACTAGTTTAAGTAAACAGCCCGATATTGCATCGCAGGAAATCAATAACCTCGGTGCTATTTGCAGAAGACAATGTAGTGGAAAAAGAGCCGTTTAAAGCCAGCGTTTTATGATGTTCAGTTAAGTGGATTTAATTTGTTCAAGCAGAGGTGGGTTAGAAACGTGCCTGGGTTACTGTCGGAGCGCCCAGGGTGAGTGGTGGCACCTCTGTGGGCTTCAGCTCTGGTGCTGGGGCAGGGAAGGCAGCGCTTTGCCTGAAGGGTCAAGAATTAAGGATCTGAAAAAACTTTGTGCTTAGAGGTACAAGCGTGTTCTGGAGAGGGAGTTCATAGAATCACAGACTGGTTTGGGTTGGGAAGGACCTCAAAGATCATCTGTTCCAGCCCCCTGCCATGGGCAGGGACACCCTCACTAGAACAGGCTGCCCAAAGCCCCATCTGCCTTGAACACCTCCAGGGATGGGGCTTCCACTGCCTCTCTGGGCACCCTGTGCCAGGGCTTCCCTACCCTCAGAGTAAAGAATTCCTTCCTAACATCTCACCTAACCCTGCCCTCTGTCAGCTTGAAGCCATCACTCCTTGTCCTGTCTCTGCACTCCCTGGTGAACAGCCCCTCTCCCACTTTCCTGTACACCCCCTTTAATTATCGGTAGGCCGCAATTAGCTCTCCCTGGAGCCTTCTCCTCTCCAGACTGAACAAACCCAACATTCAGGTTTTTGAGGTTGTTTTTTTCTTCAATTTTCATGCCAAAGGCAGGAGAACAAGTGCATTTTTCTCTCTGTTGATGGCTGATCCATACTAGAAGCACGTCGGCCTCTGCCTCGTAGCCTTCACCATCTGCGCAGGCCTAGCTTGGTGGTGCAGTTCTGTTCTGGCCCCGCGTGCAGCCGTGCTGGCATCAGCCACTGCTGCTTTTGTTTACTCATTTCTGGATCCATTTATTTGTGACACTCGTCAGTCAGCTTAAAGGCTGCGTGTCTGCCCCAAAATACCACCTCCTGTTGCAGGGTGTAGGCAGGATTCGTGTTGCTGAAAGACCAGAAGAAAAAGGGTTGGGGTTTTTTTTCTGTCTCTAGCAGTTGGTTTGTAAGACTCTGGCAGCGTTTTGGGGGTGCTCTGTGAAGCTTGTTTCTCTTGAATGCTCTGCTTCTCCCAGGGTTCCTGCAAGGGGAGTGAAATTGGGTAGAGATGGGGAGAATGAGAAGCTGAAGTGATACCTGAAAGGATTGTTGTAAAAGGGGGAAGGGGAAAAAAAAAAAGCCTCAATTGGAAATTGCCTGGATTTCGAGTTGGGTTTGTCACTTTGAAATGTGATTCTATTATGAAGAGTGACTCTAAAGGAGAAAAATCCTGTTTAGCAGCTGCTTTTTCCTCCTTCTGTTTAGACTCCAGTCTTATGAGTTCAATGACAGAAACACATTTTTATGCCTTTGTGCTTGTGTGGGAGACGAGTAATTCTGGGAATGAGGGTGCTGGTGGCTTCTGGTTCCCTGCTGCTGCTGTGTGGTGGTTGAGGAGAAGCTCCTCAGACATTCATCCTCTTCTAATGCCACAGCCCTGTCTCCAGACTGGATGATGGCATCACCTCTGGGCACCAGGAGGTGGGGATGATACTCCTCTGGGGTGATTTACTCAAATTTAGGTAAAACTGGGCTCTGAAGGATTCTGCAAGGAAGACCAGCAGCTGGGTAAGGCACTTCGCTGGGCTGGTAAGAGATTGAGTAGGGTGAGATTGGGCTTTTTCATCTTCAGGCACTGAGGACAGAGCATTGGTTGAGACTGTGCAGAATGGTGATGGAGATCCAGTAGCAGGTTTGGGCTGCAGAGCTGGTTGCTGTTGGTGAGCACAAAGAAGAGATTTCAGAGCCCCCAGTGCTCCCAGCAAAGTCCTTCAGCACTGCTGACTTTGATCTACTGAAATGCCTTGGTTCAGTGTTTTGCATAAACATCTGAAGCCGAGCAAATGGGAAGTGATTTCTAATCCATTTTGTTACTGCCTTAACTTTGCCTTTTTGGTTGGAAATTGATCTGCTATCGAATTTCAGTCCCTCATGAATGTTTTAAAGACGTTGATTGCTTTTCCCTGATTTTTCATTTGATACTGCAGACTTGCTGAGCTTATCACTCGTGCTCTTGAGAACGGTGCTGGTACGTTAATGAGAACCCTTGCCAGTTCTTTAACATCTTCCTGGGGTATGACCCTCAGGAGGGGGACTTTCACCTTAGACTATTCCATAGGAGCTTCAGGTAGAGACAGTATAAAACTCCTAATCTATCCTATTATTTTCTGTGTTGTAGAACTAAAACCCCCCACATCTCTCCATCTTCTTGGTTCACCAGTGGTTCAGAGCGGTGGTAGGGCTGGCATGGGGCATGCAGTTGGCTTTGGTACCACCTCCCCATCCTTTTTGGCAACTGCAGCTTCTGAGAAGGGTACAGGATGGTGACCTAGTGGGAGGTAACCAGTGCATCACTGGGTGTACCTCATCCATGGACCCAGGTGTCTTTTGTATGGCTCTTGCAGTCCTTGGCCTCCAGGTTATCAGCTCTCCTACTGTACCAATGCTCTTATAACTCATGTGAGTTGGATTAGACCAGCCTTTCTTCTTGACAACACTTGAGGGGTTGAGATCATTCACTGTACCTCTGTAGCAATGATAGCAACTCGCCAAGGAAAAAGAAGTACCATGATTAGGTTGTCCCACAGGGGAAATAAGAGTCTGGATGTGGGTTATCTTATGGTCTCACCACTACCAAGCTCAGTTCTGTACTAGGATTGGCAAAATGTCTTCAATTTATTTGCTGTTAAACCTTTTAAGAACTATAATGAATGAATTTCCACACATTCAACTTAGGAGGATGTGTTTACATCTGCGGTGGTTTCACCTGGTGCACCAACATTGGAAGGCCACCATAGTAATTAGTAACAAGGAACAGAAACGATGCTGTGCCTGCTTCATCCTGCCCTTAGATTAGGGTTGTTAGTACAAAGGTGGAAAGTTGTATTTAGTTTTGAAGCAAATTAATGCTGTGGAATAAGAAAAAAGCTGAGAGAATAATAAATATACCCCATTTACAGATGTTTGGATGGTTTAATAAAGCTCCTTGAATGACTTAGTTGATGAACAGTAAATAATTTCCCATCAGGAAGGCACAAACATGCAAGACCTCTGAAGTCCTGCAGCTACTGCTAATTTAAAAACAAGAGTAACCTTGGTAGAAACAAGGCTCTGTGCAGCTCATTCAGCTCAGTCTTCCCCAGGTAATGCTAGAGAAGACATCTCCCTACCCTGCAGAACACCAAAACCCTTCGTCCTTCACTCAGATATTTATAGTAAAGTGTATATTGATTATTCAGTATCAAAGTGCTAATTTTCCGAAGCAGTGAAACATCTTAAAGTCACAAGGAAACACATTATTGTCAAACGAGGGTAAATTGCTGCAATTAATCACTTAGTAGGTTACTCAGTGATGTTTTGGGAGGGTGCACATGGACCTTTCCCCAGATGGTACCTTTCCTTAGAGAAACACAGGCTGACTCAGCTAAGCAAGATGCCATAGGAAGGAGCTAAAGCAGGGTTGGTTTACTCATTTAAACTTAACATGAGAAACTTCCCCTGAGCCAGCAGTGGCTCTGGCAGCTGGGAAGGGCAATGGGATCCTGGGCTCCATCAGCAGAGGGGTGGCAGCAGGGACAGGGAGGGGATTGTCCCTCTCTGCTCTGCCCTCGGGAGGCCCCAGCTGGAGTCCTGTGTCCAGAGCTGGGGCCCCAGCACAAGAAAGATGTGGGCCTGTTGGAGAGGGATGTTGTGGTCTAAAGTGAGCTGTGAACAGAGAGCTGAATTCTTCCGTAGCACTTGATTGCTTGTAGCTTTGTGGTTTTAATGCTGAATTTCGATGTAATTAATAACCACAACTTTTCCTCTGTTAGAAAATAAAAGGGAGTCTTTCCCCCCTCATGTGTTACAGCAATCAAGCTGGAAAATAACAATTTCTGTGATCTCTGGCACCGACTCAGAACTGATCATGTCCTGCATGTTAACAGTTACTGTCAGAGACTGCTTTTAGTTAGATGAGGAAAACACTGTGCTTTTGCATGCCCATCTCCTGAAGCATTAGTGTCTTTGTAAGCATAAGCACACAGGTTGTCTCATAAAGGCACCAGGATTCAGGGCTCCTCACCATCAGAAGGACATTGAGGTCCTGGAGCGAGTCCAGAGAAGGGCAACCAGGCTGGGGAAGGGGCTGGAGGGCAAATCCTCTGAGGAGCAGCTGAGGGAGCTGGGGGTGTTGAGCCTGGAGAAGAGGAGGCTGAGGGGAGACCTTCTCCCCACCTCCCCTGCCCTGCCAGGAGGGTGCAGAGAGGTGGGCGATGGTCTCTTCAGCCAGGGGACAGGAGATGGGACAAGGGGCAATGGGCTCAAGCTGCCCCAGGGCAGGGTCAGCTCAGCTGGGAGGGAAAAGTTCTTCCCTGACAGAGTTGTGGGGCTGTGGCACAGGCTGCCCAGGGAGGGGGCTGAGTCCCCAGCCCTGGGTGTGTTTAACAGAGGGGAGATGAGGTGCTCAGGGATCTGGTTTAGCACAGGATAGGGATGGTTGGTCTTGATGATCTTAAAGGGCTTTTCCAACCTGGTGACTCTGTGATCAGTCACATGGCCTGGGGACAGTGCTCTGTTTTTTTCTCGTGTGTTGCTGTGAAGTTTGAGCAGTCCAGGTATGGAGCAGTGAAACCCAATCTTTGAGGTGACTGTATCTTGGCTACTGCAGGCTTGAAGAAATACATTTTTAAATCCAAAGACTCGCCAGGTCTGCAGTTGTTTTGCACTGATAAGAGCTCTGGAGCTCCATCCAAGATAGAGGATCATTGGTTTTGACAGCAAGCAGCGTTTGCTCTGGGTTGGCTGCTTTGCTGCTCTGATATTCCACATAAGACTTTTTGAACAATGAACAGTACTCTTACCTGAAGCCATTTTCAGGTCCAGTATTTCACTCATTATCATATGAAATAAATAGGAAGAGGTTTTTTCATACCACTGGTGCATGTTGATAGCCCATAGCAATATCCATGCCAATAACCACAGACATCCTGTACCCCCCATCTCATCAGGCCTGCTGCATGATGCTGCCTTGGGTTTGTTGAACATTGAAATGCAACATCATCCCCCCACTGCATTTAGCTGTAGGGGTGGCTAATCTGTAATTTAGACATACCAACACGTTCCTTTCATCTGGGGTGAGGGTGACCTGGTGAGCAAGTGAGAGATTTCCTAGACTAAGTGTCTCCATGCAAAAGTGAGTAGCAGGGGACAAGTAAGCAGGCATGGCTGTGGTTGGATTTAGGTGACTAGGGGGATAGCTATTTAGAAACCCTCAGAGATGTTTTGGGCTCCTCACTACAGGAAGGAGGTTGAGATGCTGGAGTGCATCTGGAGGAGGGCAATGAAGCTGGTCTGGAGCACAAGTCCTGTGAAGAGCAGTTGAGGGAGCAACAAACTACAAAAAAGCTAGTAATCTGGAGTCTTTGAGTTTTCTGTTGTAAAGAAGGGTGGAAGCTGCTTTGGGATTTGAGGCCAATACTTGTTAGGATGTTCCACAAGCCCCTGGTCCCCCTTTGCCACTGCTCCCCACCTTGAAACTGGGGTGATGGCAGTGCTGTGGCACAGCTGGTCTAAAGGTCACTGCCTGCGGCAGAGGTGAGGACTTGGACACTAGAGCTGTGAGATGCTCCGTCTCTAAGGATGGATTTCACAGAGTCACCAGGCTGGAAAAGCCCTTTAAGTTCATCGAGTCCAACCGTCCCTGTCCTGTGCTGACCCAGATCCCTGAGCACCTCATCTCCCCTCTGTTAAACACACCCAGGGCTGGGGACTCAGCCCCCTCCCTGGGCAGCCTGTGCCACAGCCCCACAACTCTTTCAGGGAAGAACTTTTCCCTCCCAGCTGAGCTGACCCTGCCCTGGGGCAGCTTGAGCCCATTGCCCCTTGTCCCATCTCCTGTCCCCTGGCTGAAGAGACCATCGCTCACCTCTCTGCACCCTCCTGGAAGGTCAGTGTAGGCAGCAATAAGGTCTCCCCTCAGCCTCCTCTTTTCCAGCCTAAATACATTTGATGATCTCAGTTTCTTAAAAGTCATAGGAGGTCACCCCAAAGCATAGACCGGAGATCACAGTGGGTGAAGCCACTGAGGACCTCTCTGAAGATGATTTCAGCCTCAGATCTGGCTTTGCTGTGCAAATTTTGTCATTACTTCATTAGCAGAGTGTTTGAGAGTCATCTTTCTGCCCAGCACGTTCGATACATTACAATGCAGTATCGACCAGGGCAGGTTTGTCTGTCTGTTGAGTGAAAGCTGAGGTAAATAATGAACTGAGGTGACATCGGAGCAGTGACATTCCTGGCAGGTATCTTCTAAGAGAGAATCTAGTCAACACTATTCCTTTTATTCTTTGGGGATCTCTGCAGTGTGCTACCAAGTTAATTGGTTAAAATTACTCTTCTTTCATCTAAAAGAGGAATATGCAGGTATGCTTCTTTCCTTAATGGGGAGTAGTGGTTTATAGCTAGCTGGGATCCCGTTTGAATTCCTTACAATAAAGAGGAGGTAGATGCATCACTGTAAAGATGCAGGAGGAAGGATTTTGCATTCCTAAGAAGGATAAAGCTTGGCCAGTTCCTCAGCTTGGCTTCACAACTTGTAACTTGCACAACCGAGGTACACGTATGCTGGTAGTACTTAGAATCCCAGACTGGTCTGGGTTGGGAGGGACCCCAAGGGTCACAGAGCTCCAACCCCCTGCCACAGGCAGGGACACCAACCTGCAGGCCTGGAGCTACACAAGGTTGCCCAGGGCCCCATCCAACCTGGCCTTGAACACCCCCAGGGATGGGGCACCCACCCCCTCTCTGGGCAGCCTGTTCCAGCCCTTCACCACTCTCTCTGGAAAGAGCTTCCCCCTAACATCTAATTTAAATCTTCCTTCCTTTAGCTTTAATCCATCCCCCTTGTCCTGCCATTGTCACCCTTCAACAAGCTGATTCCCCTCCTGTTCCTCTGCTCCCTTCAGGGACTGGGAGGCTGCAATGAGGTCCCCCCACAGCCTTCTCTTCTCCAGGCTGAACCAGCCCAGCTCCCTCAGCCTCTCTCCATAGGGGAGCTGCTCCAGCCCTCTGAGCATCTCCGTGGCTCCTCTGACCCCTCTTCAACAGTCCCACATCTTTCTTGTATTGAGGCCCCACCTGTGGACACAGGACTCCAGCTGGGGCCTCCCAAGGGCAGAGCGGGACAATTCCCTCCCTGTCCCTGCTGCCACCCCTCTGCTGATGGAGCCCAGGATACCGTTGGCCTTGTGATCTGCAGGAGTCACTGCTGGCTCATGTAATGTTACTTACGTTATTCAAGTTGTGTGTCCATTCAACAGGGCAGACCATGTTCTGCTTGTAACTTTTTCCATTAGAGGAGAGGAAGGAAGAGAGAAGCAAATAGCAGAGATGCTGTTAATTTATTATTTCCCCCAGTTAAAAATCAAACAGAACTGTCTCAACAATTCCACTTACATAAAGGGAAATAAACCAGGGAAGAGATTCAGTGAACATCTTAAATACAGCTTTAAAATACTTCTCAAGCATTTGAACTCCATGTGATGAGATGGTATTCTGCAGCATGGAGAAGCTGAGCACCCGTTCCAAAATTATCCTGCAGCCCATTTATATGGATGATTTAAAAAGCCCCGGAGCCAAGAGTTTAGAATAGAAGTACAGACAGATTGAGACTGGTAAATATAGCAGTGCTAATAGCATCTCTCTCACAAGCAGGCTGAATGTTGGAGATGGGGAGATTTGCTTGATCCCAGAGATGCTGAGTGTGTGAGAGCTGTGGAGGTCACCTGGTAAGAGGGCAAAGCTGGCTGGGCTTATGAATTTAACATGCCAGCAAGAGGTGAAAAATTGTTTTGAACTGTCTTTTGCTGCAGTGTCAGGCTCTGTTTCGGGAAGGAGAAGTTCTGTGGGCTTCAGCTGGGCATGAAACTTTCAGTTCAATGCCTTTTGTAGAAGATCTGTCCTGTCCAAGAAGTTGCTAGTGAGAGGAAGGCTGACCCCTGCCCAACTTGTGCACGTTACTGATCCAGACCCCAAGGCTGGGTCAAGACTGGGTATGGTGCAACTCAAGTGTGTCTGCACCCTGGGTAATGATCTCCCTTCAGATTCCCTTCAGGCCACTTTAGTATCCATCAAGGGTTGACTGGTTCATCCATGGGACCTTCCTTTATGTGGGAGAGCACTGGAAGCACAAGGTGTCCAGCTAAGGCTGGAGCACAGGCACTTGCTGCTGGTTCAGCCATGAGCTCCCAAGGCTGTGACACCTTGTCCAAATAAGCCACTCCCAGCTCAAGGTTGCTTGCAGATGGCCTGCAGCAGATCCCAATAGATCAGTGTCTAAATGGTCTTCTTTAAATCATGGCTTTGCTGACTACCCTTGGACAATCTTCAGGCTGGAAACTAGTAGTCAAATATCTATTATCTTGTCTTGCATCAGTCTCATTCTTATCATGAATCACAGAGTAGTTTGGGTGGGAAGGGATCTTCAAAGGTCATCAAGCCATGGACATTAGCAATGTGTGTATCCATCTCTGGGTTGTAGTGGGCTGTTACTGGCATTTTTCTGGGTTTGGAATGAAAAAAATCCTTTCAGAAAGTTTGGATGTTTGGGAAACAACTGTCAGAGTGCAGGAATGTGTCATTGAATGACATTAAAAACCCCAAACCACCTGTGTGAGGAAACAGGTGAGCAGCTCGTGGTTTCAACCCACTGATTGTTTGACTCCTTAAAACTGGATTTTATTGCTGCTAAAAGATAATCCATGGGTTGCTTTGAAGGTGCTTTGCAGTGTGCCTTCATGAGTGTGATTCCCATGAAGGCTGTCCATGCACAGGTACAGCCACTGTTTCTTGGGCGCTCTGCTTGCTGCTGTAGGTGGGGAATGCTGCTGCTGCCATGTGTCACTGATGGTGCCTTGAGTTGTTCTCCATGTCTCTGCTCATGGCATTTGTGTCTTATGGGGTGTTTCCATCCAAAACAATCAGCTATTGCTGAGAGAGGGGGATAAATGTGAGATGTCCACATGGGGGCTCTTGGATGAAGTGTTTGATTGTGACCATAGAATCATAGAGTGGGCTGGGCTGGAAGAGACCCCAAGGATCACAGAGTTCCAACCCCCTGCCACAGGCAGGGACACCAACCTCCAGGCCTGGAGCTACACAAGGTTGCCCAGGGCCCCATCCAACCTGGCCTTGAACACCCCCAGGGATGGGGCACCCACCCCCTCTCTGGGCAGCCCCTTCCAGCCCCTCACCACTCTCTCTGCAAAGAACTTCCCCCTAATATCTAATTTAAACTTTCCTTCCTTTAGCTTTAATCCATCCCCCTTGTCCTGCCATTGTCTACCCTTTCAAAAAGTTGATTCCCTTCCTGTTTGTGTGAGCTGTTCAGTTCTCTGGAGAACTTCCCCATATCCTACAACAAAACCCTGGCTGCCACCACACACGCGGCTCTCGGCTCGGTGATGAGATCTACACTCTGCTTGCCTCCACAGACTTCAAGTAACAATCTTTTCTGGTGCTTGCTCAGATCAGGTGGACCAAAACAGCAGGAAGTGCCTCTGACAGATTCCAGGACTCGAGTGTCTTCAATGAAACCCTGAGGATCTCCAACATCCAGCGACACCAAGGAGGACGCTACTACTGCAAGGCTGAGAACGGCTTGGGTTCACCAGCCATAAAGTCCATCAGAGTGGATGTGTACTGTAAGTAAACCACTTGGGAAGGTCTTGCTGTGGTTTTTATTAATATCTGGTGTTAGAAGGGACTGTCTTTTTGTGAAGTCTGCTTTTAAACAGTATTTTAGGGCAGATTCTGCAGCTTTAGGGAGTATTTATGGTCAGAAGATGTGTGGTTACTCCCAGTGATGTCAGGTTGGGCTGCTCATGTATGGAAGTATCTGTAAAGGCATTCACAATACTTGGGTAAGAAAGATGAAGCTCAGATACAACTCAGCTTGCTTGGATATCAGAGGAAGATGTGTTTGCAGCTTGCACAGAGTAGAGATCTAGTACATAGCATGGTTCTTAATCTCTTGCACTTCTGGCTGCTCTCCCTCTGCAGATGAATCTTGGGATGTTTGCTAATTGAGACACCCAAGTAGTGACACATTTTGTGGGTCAGTTATGGGAGTGGTGGAATGGAGCATCTGCCTTTTTTTGGGGGGGGGCAGGTTCTTGCCTGGTGTGTGCATGGACCTTCATGATGTGCTTAATGAGCTATAACATACCGAGGCCAAGTTTATAAACCCTTTATGAACAATAACTGAATTAGGAAGCAATTGCTCATTAACTTGGAGGCAAGTAAATGATCAGGGACCCCTACTGACAGTGTGTTTGTAACGGGGCTGTCCTGAGGTTCAGAGCAGGATGCCCTATGCAGGCAACACTGAGGGCTCAGGGGTGCAGGTCATGGTCTCAGTACTCAGTGAGCCCCAGAGCCCTCCATGCACACATGGTGCTGAAAGCCCTTTGCAGGTCACCCCTGTGTAAACAAAAACCCCAAGAGCAAACACTGAAGTCTCTATGATGCTGTTGAAGTGCTTCACTCTTACCCAGCATCCCTGTATTAGATTCGCCTTCGTTCCTAATTTTAGGCATGGCTGTGAAACCACTGTTGGTAGGAAAGGCAGGAAAAGGAGTCTCATGGGGTGCTACATGGCCTGAAGGAGGCATGGGAAAGGTTGTTTTGAAACTTTGATTTGTCTTGAATTTCTCTGAGCCTTCCTTCTGGAAGATGTCTTCTTCCTTGTTTTGTTTAGCTGTTGAGATGTGTTCTCGAATTTGCTGTCTGGGATTTATTACAGGTTTAATTTTGGGCTTTGTGTCATGTGCTGCTGCTTAATATACCTCAGATACAGATGATGTCTTTCTGGAACATGACAGGCTTCAGGTTCCAGCTGTGATTAAATCCTAGGTGATTTCCCTTCGTAGGCAGGCTGCTATTTCACTGGGTGTTTTCATCTGTTAATGATCAAATATTTGCAGGCAGACAGTATTGCTGCAGTAAGCTTAAGGTGCCAGCCAAGATTGGATCTAGCTGTGAAAAAGATAGGAGGGAAAAAAAGCCCCAGGTACCCCACAGAAAAACTCATAAGAAATCAAAGTCTTGGCAACTGAAACGGTCCTGTTGAAATTTCCAAGTAGCTTCTGTCTCTTTTTAGTTGAAATTCTCTGGTTTGACTTTGTTTGTGGAGTTTTTGTGGATCTTACGTTGTGTGTGCCAGGGTTGGGCAGGGCTGAGCAGGAATACTGGGGGGGGACATACAGCTGGATACAATATTTTCTTGTATAATTGTCCATGAGATGCTTTTCTTGCTCAAAGACCCCAAAAGGAACCATAAGGATCACAAGAACCTGGCCAACATCTACCAAAATGTGTTATCTTTTTTTAGTGGGTACATATTTAGTAAAATTACATAGAGAAAGTTTTCTTACAGGTTTCCAGGCCTGGAGGTTGGTGTCCCTGCCTGTGGCAGGGGTTTGGAGCTCTGTGATCCTTGGGGTCCCTACCAACCCAGGCCAGGCTGGGATTCTATGATTTTGGTATCTGTCAAAAGCAAACCTGTGGAAAACAGATGACAGTCCCTTTTGAGAGCAAAACTTTATCATTAGAGAAAGAAAGAAATGGGTTTAATCTTTCTTTTTTTATGAAATCTTCAAATGTGCTTAAGGAAAGAATTAAACCACTTATATTTCTTAAAATAAATCACTTGATAAAACATCTTGGGTAAAAAAAGTCACTTTGGAAACATCTTGGCTTGTAAAGCTAAAGGGAGAACATGTTACTAAAGTTGTGTTCCACGTTAGTCTTGGCTCAAGAGCCCTTCCTAAGGCCTAATTGAAGTCTTCAGCCTCTAATTTAAAATTTGAGAGGATGCTCTATCTGTGTAACTTGAAAACGAGCTGTTGGGAAAAAAAACTCCACAGCAAATCTTTGTTTCCTCATTGATCTCCATTATTGACTTTCTGGCTGGTTGGGAACTTTTCATATCAACATTTGGATGGGAAATCTCACTCTCCAGTAATTTCCTGGTTCTCATTTTTCAGTGAGCCCTGGCATCCAGCACTTGGAGCCACATATGCTGCTACTGCAATAATTAATTAGAGAGAAATAAGTTGTGAATAAGCCAGGGTGTTGGGCTGTGGGAGAGGAGAGGGGGCATTTATGTTATTTTTCATTATTTTATGGACTTTCTGTAGTCTTGAAAATGCTCCTAGTTTTGGTTTTGCAGGAGAACTCCACCAGAAGTTGCCTGATGCTTTGAGTAGATCTGCACATGTCAGGTGGCTTATCTGTTAGTGGAGTCTCAGAATGTCATTAGCAATTTCTCATGATCTCTGTTGACTCTGACCAAATCTTCTGACTGTTTGGGCCCAGGTGTTCCAAGACCTGATGCATCTTCTGTACAGAAGATCTAAACTTAGGCTCTTGGGTGGCTGTAGAGCATCTACAGAATCCTGACCTTGGAGATGTGTTTTGGGTCTTGCCTGTGATGTGGTTGGGAAATAAAAGTGTGAACTCCCATGAAAATCTCCATCCCTGTCCCTTGGCCAACCTCATTTCTCTTTGGGACCATCTGTGAGAGTAGATGTTGGGTTTCCACACGCACATTGCATGGCATAATCCAGATGGACAGGTTCATTTGGTATTTGGAAGTAAATGGTGATAGTATTAGAAGATGTTTTTCCCTCATCTGTGTGAGTTCAGTACAGGGGTATTATTTCAGTGTACCCTGTAACTCTGATTTAGCACCTTCTAAAAGTGATTTGGTCTCAATTAGATGCTACTTGAGGGCAGAGTAGTTTTTTCTGCCTGAAGAAGTTAAACAAAATCCCAAACATTTAATAGCCACGTTCATGAGTGAGGAATGCTGCTGGGGAGTTAAACTCAACACATGGAATCATTCTGAAACTAGCCAGGGGTGAGAATCTTCAGCTGGACTGAGGGGAAAAAAGCACCTTGTGAAGAATGAGTAGTTCACCTTGTTCACATCCAAGGGTGTGTGTCCTGGTGGGCTGGGTTGACTTGGTTCCCATCAGATGTGCCTGCTAGATGACTAAAGCTTGAAGAGCTCAAGGAAAATCCTTCATGGAATCATAGAATGGTCTGGGTTGGAAGGGACCCCAAGGATCACAGAGCTCCAACCCCCCTGCCACAGGCAGGGACACCAACCTCCAGGCCTGGAGCTACACAAGGCTGCCCAGGGCCCCAGCCAACCTGGCCCTGAACACCCCCAGGGATGGGGCACCCACCCCCTCTCTGGGCAGCCCCTTCCAGCCCCTCACCACTCTCTCTGCAAAGAACTTCCCCCTAATATCTCATCTCACCCTTCCCTCCTCCAGCTTTACTCCAGCCCCCTTGTCCTGCCAATCTCTGCCCTTCAACAAGCTGATTCCCCTCCTGTTCCTCTGCTCCCTTCAGGGACTGGGAGGCTGCAATGAGGTCCCCCCACAGCCTTCTCTTCTCCAGGCTGAACCAGCCCAGCACTCCTTCAGGTGCAGCATTCCCACGAAGCCACATTGAGTTGTGATGCTGCTTGTCGTGATGCACCGAGGAGGCAGGGACTCCTGCTGGCACTGCTCCAGGGGTGGTGGTGGTGCCCAAACTGCTCTACCAGAAGCTGCCATGGATTATGCCAAACTGGGCTACAATCTCTTCTGTTCCTTTAACATAGGCAGACCATCCAAAGCTGGTCCCTTTGGGTCTGGTGTCCCAATCCTTGGATGTAAAGGGTGAAGAGAAAAGTTCTCATTTCATCCCCAGCTACTCTTGGGAAGAGTAAGGAGTCCGAGCCTCTTCCTGGGCAGGCACAGAGCCTTCTCCCAACACTTTTCACCTCATCTTCTTGCTTTTCTGTGCTAGTTTCTTTCTGAAAGATCTCCTTTATGCTTTCTGGAGGGATAGGACTGTGGTAAGTGTGCTGGTAAGGATTTCTACTTCAGAAGACAACTTTCTGTCCTTACTTTTTCAGTCTCCCAGCTCTGGCTGAAGATCCTCATCTCTCAAATCAGATTCAGACAGACACAGTCGCTCCCCATGGCAGCATATCCTCAGGAGGAAGGTTTCCATTCTTGCTGAGCCACCAGAAGAAGAAACTGCCTCATATATCCAAGCAGAATTCATCCCAGACTTGAACTCTTTTTCTTCTTTCTCTGGAAGTATCTCTTTAAAGTACATCTTATCTTTCCTCTTTGAAGAGAAAGCTTTTGTACTTGACTCCTAGGAACATTTTTGCTTGACTTCTGGAGGACACTTTCTCCTTTTATAAGGAAGGAAACTTAAGGCATAAATTAAGTATTTTTATTTAAAGAAGCAGAGCTCCTACAAGAAAGCTCTTCTGCTCGTTCCCAAAGGACAATTTACCAGATTGGTAACAAAAATTATTAACTGCTTCATTGAAGAGGTAATTTTGTATTCCTCTTGTTTTATGGATGCTTGGGGACAGCAGGGGAGACTGTCCAGCCTGAGTGAAAGAAGGTGGAGCAAAAGGTCAGGCTTATCTTCAGATCTTTCTGGAATTAATCTGGAAGTCAGGGTGAGAAATGTTTTTCAGATGGGTTCAGTGCACAGAGATGTTTCAGATTTTTTTTTTGTGTGGTGAATGAGACACACTAAGCAGATAGTTGAGAAAATCTGCAATTCCAGAATTGAATTCAGCCTGGAGAGAAGAAGCTTGAGAGGGGATCTGATCAATGGTTATCAGTAGCTGAAGGGTGGGACACAGGGGGACATGGGCAGCCTCTGCTCAGTGTCTGTGGGGACAGGACAAGGGGCGATGGGCTCAAGTTGGAGCACAGGGAGTTCCCCCCAATGTGGGGAAGAACTTCCCAGTGAGGGTGAGGGAGCCCTGGGACAGGCTGCCCAGTGGGTGTGGAGTCTCCTTCTCTGGAGAGATTCCAGCCCCGTCTGGACACCGCCCTGTGTGCCCTGTCCTAGGGACCCTGCTTTGGCAGGGGGTTGGACCCCATGGGCTCTGGAGGTCTCTGCCAACACCTACAGCTCTGTGATTCTGTGAATTGAGAGGTTGATCTGGGGGTTGAGGGGGAACAGATGTTTCTTTTGCTCAGATACCCACTTACAGCCTTGCTTCCAGCTCTATTTCCAGAAGATCAGTTAGATCCACCATGGGGTATTCTGTTTGCATGAAACATATGGTGTCACCCTTTGGTGGGAATGCATCCCACACCAGTCCCCATCCTCTCTGTAACACCAGTGCAGTTACAGGAAGGGGAAGGTTCCAGCAAGCCTCCACCTCTTCTGCTTAAATACCTGTTCACCAGCCTTTAGGTGGTGTGTAATGTTTGTAAGGTTTGTAGCTGTCTTGGGTCTGTTTACCATCTGTGAGGATTCCCTAACTCATTCACTTGCAGGTTCAAATCTTGCATTTCAGGGGGGCTTGTGGGTTGCTTGTCTGGTTTCTGCTTCCCTGATGGGTCTCGTGGCACGTGGCTGCAGTGATTACTTTTGCTGTCTGTCATCTACATCTCCACAAGGAGGTTTGGGGTGGTGACAACTACAGCATCTCCCCCAGGCTGTCTGTGAGCATTATCAGGAAGCTGCAGGACCTGTGAATCCTCAGGATTGTATCCTAATCTGGTCACATCAGTGCCAAAGAGTCTGTAGCTACATTTCAGGCTCAATAATGTAGAACCCCAGACTCATGTGGGTGGGAAAGGTCCTCAGAGCCCCCCTAGTGCTTCTCTGCCACAGGCAGGGACACACCCACCAGCCCAGGGTAACCCAAAGCCCCATCCATCCCGGCCTTGAACCCTGCCAGGGATCCCAGGGCAGCCCCAGCTTCTGTGGGCCAGGGCCTCCGCCCTCTCTGAGAAGGATTTCTGCCTCCCAGCCCCATTCCAGCTTCCCTCCTGCAGCTGAAGGCCATTCCCCCTGCCTCCAGCTCTCCTGGAGCCCCTCAAGGGACAGGAAGGGGCTCAGGGCTCTCCTCAGAAGCAACCTTCTCTTCTCCAGCCCCCAGGATGCAGTTGGCTTTCTGGGCTTTTAGCACACATTGCCAGGTCAGGTTGATGCCCTTATTGATAGGAATCATTTTATTCTGAAGAGCAACCTTTACATATCAGTGATGCATTAAAGACCTCATCAGTTCCTGCCTCAGACCAGAGGCTTGGAGTGCACACCTCCTGTGGCTGTACCTGTCTGCCAGGCTTTTTGATGCAGCTCAGCCCTGGAGTCAGGAGTGATGGGACCTCCCAGCTGCAACACTTCTGATGGAGGATTGACTGAAACATCAGTGTTGACAGATTATTTTAAGGGAAAAAAAAGGAGCATCTCAGCTTTCCTGGCTTGGGATGACACGAGTCTCTGCTGATAACACGTGTCAAGTGCCAGAGATATCAAAGTGCTCATCTTCTGTGTGGCTCCACGAAGCATGTGCAATCACCAGGCTGCAGGAGAAGTGTTACTCTGAGGGAACACAGGCTCTGCAGTTTGGAGATTGTGATGCTCCTTTCCCTTCTCAATCTGGGAAAGGATCTTGCAGGCAAATGCCGAGTGTTGTGCTGAGGGACTTGGTTGCATCACTCTCTGCCCCCCTCGTTAGCATTAATGGCAGTCCCACCACTCCATCCCCACCCTTGGCAGTCCAGATTCACCCCTGGTTGTCAGCTCTTCCCTAACTGCCCCAGCATGGGTCATTTCCATGGGGTGCAGTTCCTCAAGCCCAGACTCCTCCAGCCTGGTCCCCCACAGAGTCACAAGTCCCCCAGCAAACCTGCTCCAACATCTCTCTCCCCACAGGCTGTAGGCCCTGCCAGGAGCTTGTTCCAACACGGGTCACAGCATCTTCCATATGTCTCCACTCGCTGCAGCGTGGGGCCTCTCCACTGGCTACAGGTGGGGTTTCTGCTCCCTGTCTTCTTCCATGGGCTGTGGGGGGACACCCACTCCACCATGGGCTTCTCCAGGGGCTGCAAGGGAATCTCTGCTCCATCATCATCCTCCATGGGCTGCAGACGGACAACCTGCTTCACCAGGGTTCTCTCCAGGGGCTGCAAAGGAATCTCTGCTCAGGCACCTGGAGTGCCTCTTCCCCTCCTCCTTTACTGACCTTGGTGTCTGCAAAGTTTCTCACATCTCCTCACTCCTATTTCTGCCCACAAAACCAACCCTGAAACCTGCTGCCAGGATTTTTTTCTCCCTTCTTAAATCCATTACCCCTGGTTTTCTGCCCACCACACAAATCCTTGTGTTTGAAGGCAGAATCAAATGTGATGTCAATAATTACTTCAGTCCCACTAATTGCTTTGTTGGCCCAGTGCAGAAGTAGCATGCATCAGGCTTTGTCTGTGGTGGGGCCGTGCCCCAGGGTGGGATTGTGCCTGTCAGGAAGCCATGGCTTTGCTTTGCCTCTTCCTAAAGGGCACAACTGCTGTGATGTGCTTGTTTGTGTGGAGCAGGATACATCTGATACTGAAGATCCAGTATTGGGAGCAGGGAAGGGGATGAGCTGAAACTGCCAGCTGCTCCTCGCATCACTCCACATCCTGCCCAGTCTCCCCCAGTTCACCATGGTCCTAGGAAGCTGGATTTAAACTTGCTGGGATGAGGAAGAGGTCATGCTTTCTCTGAGAGCTATTTTTATCCAGATGAGATAATCGTGTGCCTTCCTTGCCTGATCCAGTTCCCTCTTCACCAGGCGGCTGGTGGGGGCCAAGTCTGCCCAGCGCTGGGAAGGGAGGAGTGTGGAGAATGTTAGATGGGAGAAAATATTTGGAAAGGAGCTCTTAACACTCATTCTACTGAAGCAATTAACACAGGGGTTTGCTGGGTGGATTTATAGCTGTGGGCTCTCTGTTTTACATGTCAGTGCTAAAAGGGCATATTGAAGATGGGGCTTTGTGCAGCATCTTGAAGCTCCTCTGTGGAGAATCGCCACGTTTCAGCCATGAAGCAGCCCATGCTTCCCTGCTTCCATTGCATGAGAGTTTTAAAGAAATCCCTCCCAGTAACTGAGTTTTCTATCCTGAATAACCTCTGGGTATTAAAATAGAGGCATGGGCAGACTGTGCTGCTGCAGCTTCACGTGTCGCCAGTGCTGCCAGCGTGGATTTAGGAAGGGGACTGACATGTGTCTGGGAGCTGAACCTCTGTCCTCACCACCCAGATATTCCTTTAACATTTGTTTCTTCTGGATAACATGGATATAGTTGTGGGACTGTTAACATGTTATGAGCAAGTGTAGGGTCTTGCATCTAGGGAAGAACAACCCCAGGGACCAGTATAGGCTGGCAACTGGGCTGTTGGAGAGCAGCGTGGGTGAAGGACCTGGGCGACAGCAGGATGGCCATGGCCAACACTCTGCCCTCTTTGCTAAGAAGGCTGATGGCATCCTGGGGTGTGTTAGAATGGGGGTGCTTAGTAGGACAAGAGAGGCGCTTCTCCCCCTCTGCTCTGCCCTGGGGAGACCCCACCTGGAATATCGTGTCCAGTTCTGGGCCCTTCAGCTCCAGAAGGACACAGAACTCCTGGAAGAGCCCAGCACAGGGCCACCAATGTGATGGAGTGGGACACCTTCCTCCTGAGGAGAGGCTGAGGGAGCTGGGCCTCTTTAGCCTGGAGAAGAGGAGACTGAGGGGTGACCTTATTAATGCTTATAAATATGTGGAGGGTGAGAGTCAGGAGGCCAGAGCCAGGCTGTGCTCAGGGATGGCAGCGACAGGACAAGGGGCAGCGGGTGCAGCTGGAGCAGAGGAAGCTCCATGGGAATGTCAGGAGGAACTTTGTCACTGAGGGAGCCCTGGGCCAGGCTGCCCAGAGAGGCTGTGGAGTCTCCTTCTCTGGAGACATTCAAACATGCCTGGATGTGTTCCTGTGGGATTGAGTCTGGGTGATCCTGCTCTGGCAGGGGGTTGGACTAGATGATCTTTGGAGAATCCTTCCAACTCCTGATGTTCTGTAATATAACACCTGAGTAACAGCTTAGTTCTGTTTTACTCTGAGGCTTGCACAGGGAGAATCTGATGTGATGGTCCTGCTTTGGTACCATCTGACCACACTCAGGGTGCTGATTGTGTGCTGAGCTCTGCCCTTGCTCTGACAGGAGCAGGGCTGGCACGAGGAGCTGTCTGTAGATATCCATAGCACATGTTCAGCTCCCACTGGGCTTTTCACTGGAGATATTCCCTGCTTGGGCTTGGGTGGCCCCTTAGTCCCACACATTCATGGTGCAGACTTTCTGCACACTTCTCTGCAGATGTTTATGTCTGTCTCCTGGCCACAGCAATTAAGATATAGTTCAGGGATTGAAAATATAGTTCAGCTGCTTCATTATTTCCCGTGCTGCCTCTTTGATTTGTGTTTGCCTTGTACTGGCTGCACTGAATCAGGCAGCCTTATTGCAATGACATTTTTAATTTCCAACTCTGGTATCTACCAATATTCATTGATAGGTTATTTGATCTTCCTTTTTGGCCTTTCATTGCTTAGAAGCCCGGTGCCGTGCTTAAATCCTTGTACACGTGGTTGGATGAAAGGCAAGAAATAATGAATGCATTTTTTTTTAACTTTTTTTAAAGGAGAAAATGAATATAAAGCAAGAGCAGAAGCCCTGGCATGGAGGGAAAGAGGCTGTATTAATCTTTCATTGCCTATGTGGTGTGGTAGAATAAAAGGCGACACTTTGAAATGAGATACTATGCAGATGGAAAGCGTTTAAAAGCTTTCCAATATTGATAATTGTGATCTTTCAGCATGAGAGAAATACAAATTGAATTTGTGGGTTTGATTATTCCCTCTCTGAGGTCAGATTTGAGCATTACAGCATTAGAGCCTCAGGAAAGGGCTGCACTCGGTGTTTACTGGAAGAGGAGCAGCTCTCTCCAGCATGGAGATGGGTGGTGGGAGAGGTTTGGCTGGCTGGGATGGATGGCTTGGGTCTGGGCAAGGCTCACAGCAGCTGGGTGTCTGACTGTGTCTTCATCAGCCCCAGTTCCCTAACTTGTAGGGAAGGATTTAGGTTCAATGCACACGATGTATGTGGGGTTTGGAGCCACGAATGGGTTTGGAAACTCGAAGTAATCTTCCCTGTGGGAAGAGGAGTTCAAGCAGCTGCTTGAGAGATGCCACACTTAGGTGCATGAGGCTTTTCTGTGGGAGTATCAGAGCCCCAGACTGGCTTGGGTGGGAAGGGCTCAGCTGGTCCTGCTGCTGGGGATGCAGCCCAGGACATGGGTCTCTTTCTGGGCTTTCAGCCCATGTGGCTGGATCAGGTTGAGCTTCTGACCCTACGACACCCCAAGTCCTTCTCCTCAGGGCTGCTCTCCATCTATGCCCCCAGCCTGTCTTTGTGCTGGGGATCACCCCAACCCATGTGCAGTACATTGGCCTTGTTGACCTCCATGAGGTTTACAGGGTTCCACTTCTCCAGTATGTCCAGATCCCTCTGGGTGCCATCCCTCATCCCTTCCCTCCAGCGTGTCAACCCACCACACAGCTCTGTCATCAACAGACTTGCTGAGGGTGTGCTTGATCCCACTGCCCATGTCTCCAACAAGGACATTGAACAGGGACAGTCCCAGCACCGACCCAGAGGAGCAGCATTCATCACTGGCGCATCACGGAGGCTGCAGAAAGCTGGGTACCAGTGTGGGCTGATTGGCTCAAAGCCAGGTGGCTTCCTGGACTGCTGGGCATGGGTAGTCTGTTAAGATGTGTCCCAGTGTCACAGCTGGTGTAGCATCACTCCATAGCATAGCAGACACCTTTGCTCCATTGCTGGGATGGGGCCAAGGCAGGTTTTTGTGTGGTCAGCAGCCCAGGTGAGCTGTAAACCACTGTTGGAGCTGCAGTCAGATGTGCTAGTGCCCAAACTTGCCAGCTGCCATTTCCTGATCCATCTCTTTGTTCAAAGAGAGAAAAAGGGGTGTGTGTGTGTGTAGTGTTGGAGTCACTGAAACAGCCTGGGATGCTCACCAGTGCTGTCGATATCTGGGGCACTCGGGCCACTGCTCAGCTGCAGCTTTAGAGGGACCACAGCTTGAATGGGATGGAGGAGGACAAACACCCTGTGCTGCTGAAGGGTGTTTAAACCCCCTGTGCAGTACTGTGCCAGGTGGTTGGGGTGTGAGGAGCACAAGACCTGTGAGGAGTGGCTGAGGGAGCTGGGGGTTTTTAGCCTTGAGGAAAGGAGGCTGAGGAGAGACCTCATTGCTCTCTACAACTACCTGCAAGGCAGTTGCAGAGATGTTGGGGCCAGTCTCTTCTCTCAGATAACAAGCAATAGGACAAGAGGGAATGGTTTCAAGCTGCTGCAGGGGAGATTTAGGTCAGATATCAGAATTTCTGTACTGAAAGGGCTGTCAGGCACTGGGACAGGCTGCCCAGGGAGGTGGTGGAGTCACCATCCCTGGAGGGGTTTAAAAGGCGTGTAGATGATGTGCGTGGGGGCATGGTCTAGAGGTGGGTTGGGCAGGCTGAGGCTGTGGTTGGACTCACTGATCTTACAGGTCTTTTCCAACCCAGGTGATTCTGATTCAAGCCCCTGTCTGATGACTTTTGTGATGGCTCAAGCAACAGAGCAGTAAAACATGTCAACACTTCAAGGAAATCGCGTCTTTCCTTAAAAGAAATGTACCAAGGGGCAGATTTCCTCTCCCTGCCACCGCTTTGGCTGCTACTTGTTTCTGTGTTTTCCATTCCCCTGGTACAATCCCATTATCCTTCTCTATCTTTCTGATGAATCCTTTGGCTGGTCGGTGGGATTACAGAGAATTACTCTGTCTAATTACCGCCCGAGGAGGTACAAGATCGCAGCATTTGGGATGCTGAAGGGCAGACGATGGTATCTCACAAATAGATCAGCAGCTCCTCAGCAGTATTTGCCCAAAATTTACTACTATGCATGTGCACATCTTTTGGGAGGGTAAGGGAAGGGCCAGAGCAAGGGCCAGGGGGGTTGCAGAATTTTAGAGGGCAAGGAAAAATCAGTTGACTCCCCTTTAGCATCCAAAGAGAGGTTTGCCTCAGGCATACAAGCACAACTGCCTTTTGTTTGTCTTTGGGTTTTGTCTTGTTTTGTTCTTCAATTTCAGTGCTTGTGTGTATTTAAGGAAGTTTCCTGTAACTTGTCATCCTCTATATTCTCCCTGGTATAAAAAAGACAGGGATCTCCTGGAGAGAGTCCAGTGGAGGGTCACAAAGATGGCTCTTCCAGACGTGATGGGATAGCAGTGGGGTTGCCATGGCTTTACCTGTTCTCCAGTACCTTTTTGGCCAGCCACATGTGGGCAGAGGCTGGCATTTACCACCCCCAGCTTTGTAGCAATCATGAGAGCCAGGAGAATGTGAAACCCCAGCAGATGCCCCATAGAAGATGAGGGGGTTTGGCAGGATTTGGCAGAGGAGTGACACTGCAGGAAGGAAACCTGAAGAGCAGCGTTTCCCTGGGCCCTTGGAGCACAGCCCTGTGATTTCCATGCTGCCTTGCACCAAGGGGTGTTTCAGGTGTCACCTGCATCCCCTTACATTGGGGACCATGACAAGGTTTTTAGCCATCCTTCCACTGCCAGTGTCCCTGGTGGCTTCATACCACCTCAGCTCTTGCTGGCCAAGTGCTGGCTTTTTATTGGAGATGAACTTCCCGCTCCTCTTGTTTAAATATCATATTAGATGCTGTTGCTATTTTAAGGTTTGCAGTCTGCTGATGGCCTGATCTGAAATGATGTTGGCTTCCCTAATGCCTTGGGATTTTTATGCAGTAGGTGTTGGGACTGCAGAGTCACTAATAGCACATTTTGGGGTTCTGATGAGGTTTTAAATAGCCTGCCAGCATTAAGGCAGGATTTCCTGTAACCTGCATTTCCCAGTAAGAAAGGAGCCTGGTTACTGGCTGATTTGCAGTTTTCAGGAAATCTATTCTCACTCCTTCCCTCCTTTTCACTCTCCCCTGGGTATCTTTGCCTTCACTACCCCACAGAGCTCCACAAACAAGGAGGTGATGTGACCCATGGTGCTGAATTCACCTCCTACAGGCAGCATCCTTGGGGCAAGGGCAGGGAGGATGATGAAGAGCAGGAGGTGTGTGGGGTTATTACATCTGGAAACCTCAGGCTACACAGTTCCTTACAGCAAACTGAAGGTGCAAGCTGCTGCACGCTCCCTTTTCATGTGGACAGCCTGTGCTGACCGAGACCCCCATCAAATTACACTTCATTTGGGGAGGGGGGGGGAAGCTCTTTATATATTCTCTGCTTGCAGTAAAGGAGAGCCTGTTCAGAGCCTGGTTGCAGATGTCCCCAGGCATTATATGCTTTGCTGTTTCCTGACAGGATTTTGAGGGGATTTAGGGCTTTTTTTTCCACTCCCCAGATATTTTTCAGTTTGAAAGTACAACTAGCCTGTGGGTCACCAGGATGGAGCATACAGCAGCTTCCAACACTTGCAGGTTTTCAGGAACAAATCCTGTGTGTTCGTGTTTCCTTTCATAGAATCACAGAATGTGTCAGGTTGAGGGGACCTTCAGAGCTCATCCAGTCCCACCCTGCAGTAAGCAGGGACGTCTTCACTAGAGCAGGTCGCTCAGAGCCCCATCCAGCCTGACCTTGGGTGTCTCCAGGGATGGGGCCTCCACCACCTCTCTGGGCACCCTGTGCCGGGTTCTCACCACCCTCGGAGGGAAGACCTTTTTTCCTAATACCCAACCTAAATCTCCCCTTTTGTAGTTTAAACCATCCCCCCTCATCCTATGGCTCCATACCCTCAGGAATAGTTCTTCCTCAGCTTCCCTATAGGAACTTTTCAGGGACTGGAAGGGGCTGTAAGTTCCCCCCGCAGCCTTCTCTTCTCCAGGCTGAACCAGCCCAACTCTCCCAGCCTGGCTTCACAGCAGAGCTGCTCCAGCCCTTGGGTCATTTTTGTGGCCTCCTCTGGATGTGCCCCAACAGGTCCATGTCCTCCTTGTGCTGAGGGCTTCAGACCTGGACACAGCACTGCAGGTGAGGCGTCCCAGAGCAGAGCAGAGGGGACAATCCCCTCTCTGGATCTGCTGGCCACACTCCTGGGGATGCAGCCCAGGGTGCAGTTGGTCTTCTGGGCTGCAGATGCACATGCTTCCTCTTGTCCAAGTAGCAGCAGTGCCTACGCTTAGTAAAACCCCAGTTGGAGCATGTTGTAGCATTACCCTCCCATGATGCCCTGGTGTTGGGAGTTGGGAGCCAGCCCTAACTTCTAATGGGATGTAAGAGCATGTGTAGTGTCAAAATTTAATGTGTCTTGTTTTATCTTGCTCCAGTGTGCTGGAGGCACTGCTCATAAATTAAACAGGCAGTGATTAGTGAAGAGCTGAAACACTGTGTAACGGGTTTGAAACAGCCGGTGGCTCTAATGGCTTTTTGTGGCAGCTTGTTCAGTGGCACGAGGTGACACCAGCCAAGAAGGACTGTATGGAGGCAGCTTCTACCTCAGAGACAGGTTGGATGGATGTTTTGGGTTTGCATAGAGAGGTTTGGTAGTGGGGGTGGTGCAGGGACGGCTTCTGCAAGAAGCTGCTAGAAGCTTCCCCCAGGTCTGACAGAGCCAACAGCAGCTGGCTCAAGGAAGGACCCGCCACTGACCAACCCTGAGCACATCAGGTGATGGTGCCTTTGGGTTAATGGATTTAAGAAGGGAGAAAAAAATCCTGGCAGCAGGTTTTAGGGTTGTTTATGTGGGCAGAAATAGGAGTGAGATGTGAGAAACTTTGCAGAAACCAAGGTCAGTAAAGGAGGAGGGGAAGAGGCGCTCCAGGTGCCTGAGCAGAGATTCCCTTGGAGCCTCTGGAGAGGACCCTGATGAAGTAGGTTGTCCCCACACAGCCCATGGAGGATGATGATGGAGCAGAGATTCCCCTCAGCTCTGAAGGGACCAGAGAAACAGGAGGGGAAACAACTTTTTCAACAGGGAGAGACAGGCAGGACAAGGGGGATGGAGTGAAGCTGAAGGAGGGAAGGGTGAGATGAGATATTGGGGGCGAAGTTCTTTGCAGAGAGAGTGGTGAGGGGCTGGAACAGGCTGCCCAGAGAGGGGGTGGGTGCCCCATCCCTGGGGGTGTTCAAGGCCAGGTTGGATGGGGCCTTGGGCAACCTTGTGTAGCTCCAGGCCTGGAGGTTGGTGTCCCTGCCTGTGGCAGGGGGTTGGAGCTCTGTGACCCTTGGGGTCCCTTCCAACCCAGACCAGGCTGTGATTCTATGGTTCTAAAGCCACAGCTTGAGAAGGGTGCAGGGGGTGGGGTCTGTATCTGCGTGTGAAATACTAATTAGTCTCTCTTGAAAGCAGAAAATGCCAACCATCTCAGAGGCCCTTATTTGCTTTATCTCTGCATAAATTCAGCAGTGCTGAGAGGAATAAGCTGGACGTGCTATTTCAGCTTTGCTCTTGAATTCCCATGTACTTTCCCTGCTTGTTTGCTGATTATATTCCTGCGGGATCCAGGAGATCCACTGGAATAAACTGAAGCTGAGCTGGGCCTGCTGTGTTTGGGAACTGGCCTAGGCCTGCCACGGGTGAGGCCTGTGAGGCTGGGGATGACACAGGCTGCCTTTAAATTAAACAGATGAACATGGAACATGATAAAATATCCCACCAGAGAGCTTATTTGCCAGCTGTTTGATTGTTTTCCTCTGGCATTATCTGCAAAGCAATTAGGCCTGAATAAAAACTTCTGGAGACGCTTTCAAGGAAATATTGACCGCTAATGTTTTAATTAAGGCACGTTGAAGTAGAAATGTTTGAATCAACAATTTGGAGAATAGCAAAGCAGGTTAGGTTTAAAAAAAAGTGGAGGCTTGTTTACCACCCTCCTAATAAGCTGTCCAGCCGGTGCCCCTGACTGAAGTGTCAGGTCGGACCAGCCAGGCGCAGTCATTTTTCTTCCACCTTTGTTTTAAAAATAATAATAAAGAATTGGAAGGACAGGTGGTGTTAAAATCAGCTCAGAGCATCATTCCATCCATAAACAATGAGGTGCATCAAAAGGAGTGTGGCCAGCAGGTCAAAGGAGATGATCTTCCCCCTCTGCTCTGCCCTGGTCAGGCCCCACCTGGAGTGTTGTGTCCAGTTCTGGGCTCCCTGGGATAAAAAAGACAGGGATCAGTGGGTATGAAATAACTAGTTTATAGCTTTTGGTATGGTCTCTTGCTGAGGTTTCCAGGAGATGGGCAGTGGCAGCTCTGGTACGGCCTGCCTAACTATGTCTGCCTCCCAAAAATCCTCTATTGAGTTGCTTTATGGTCCTTAGATGTTCAGTACAGTGGACAGATACTTGATTCTGGGGTTTGGACTCCTCAAGCCAGGTGGATATAAATGAAGCAGATCTTGGCTCAAGAATTTAGGCCTTCTTAATTAAATGAAACAAGATGCTCTTCAAAGGCATGGTAGCATTTAACTTCTCAGGTCACAGAAGAACTTTTGGAATTTACCCACGATAAACATGGATATTTATAAAAGAAATCTTAAAGAGATCTTGGAGACTTCTGGTCACACGCAGTACGTTTCTCTTTCATCAGTAGGATTATGCTGGGAAACAGTTTTCTTGGAAGTGCTACTATGCCTGACCCATTTGGATGGGATGGGATACATGTGCCCACATGCAAATTAGATTTAAATTGCTCTTTTTCCCTTTTTTTTAAGCACTAGGTAGAACAAAACAGGCACTTTGAGAGTGCAAGTGGTTCATCCTGTGCCACTGTACTCAGCATTGGTGAGGCTGCACCTCGAGGGCTGGGTCCAGTTCTGGGCCCCTCACTCCAAGAAGGACATTGAGGTCCTGGAGTGAGTCCAGAGAAGGGCAACCAGGCTGGGGAAGGGGCTGGAGGGCAAATCCTCTGAGGAGCAGCTGAGGGAGCTGGGGGTGTTGAGCCTGGAGAAGAGGAGGCTGAGGGGAGCCCTTCTCCCCACCTCCCCTGCCCTGCCAGGAGGGTGCAGAGAGGTGGGCGATGGTCTCTTCAGCCAGGGGACAGGAGATGGGACAAGGGGCAATGGGCTCAAGCTGCCCCAGGGCAGGGTCAGCTCAGCTGGGAGGGAAAAGTTCTTCCCTGGCAGAGTTGTGGGGCTGTGGCACAGGCTGCCCAGGGAGGGGGCTGAGTCCCCAGCCCTGGGTGTGTTTAACAGAGGGGAGATGAGGTGCTCAGGGATCTGGGTCAGCACAGGACAGGGACGGTTGGACTGGATGAGCTTAAAGGGCTTTTCCAACCCAGTGATTCTGTGATCCTGGTGCAGAAAGGGATCATGTTATGATGAATCTCACTCACCTGCCTTTTCCTGTGCCGTGCTCTACCCTGTACATCCCAGCAAGTGGTGTCAGCATCACCTAGACAAAGTAAGGTGAGGTTTATTAACAGCTTTTGGACACCACCTTCACCTTGCATAAATTAATCTGTTAAGAAAATAACATCACTGCTTTTCTGAGGGCACTGGCACATCAGAGTCACACCAGCCTTCCTGGGCAGGAGCTCTCCTCGGTGGTTGAGCCCAGGGGGTTGTCATAAGGTTTGTTTTCTAGTTCTGGCAGTTTGGGACTAGTTTTGTTGGTGAGCAGCTCACCAGAATGCAAAAGACTCAAACCAGAGTGGGAGAAGCTCACAGCCTTGGTCTCTCATTGAAATTTATGCTGCAAATGTCAGTGTGCTTTGGGTACCATTGAGTAGAAGGAGACAAATAGCCACCCTAAAATGTAAAGATCCCAAGGAAATCAATTACTAGGAGAAAGGATGGGGTATTTTATTCCTTTTTTCAAAGAAAAAAAAGAGGAAGGACAGCTGTGAGAATACTGCTCCTTTAAATGAGGAAATCACGGAGTGCATCCTTAAGATGCTGCAGTGGGTAGTGTGTGAGATTCAGCCCACATTCCCCCATCCCCATGCCCCACAGTGGATGCTCTTACTCACCGTGAGTTCTTCTGTGGGAGGAAATCCTCCAGTGTCAGTCATCGTGGGAGGGCAGAGAGTGAGCCTCAAACCCCTGCTCAAGGCTGGGTGAGCCTCAAACCCCTGCTCAAGGCTGGGTGAGCCTCACACCCCTGCTCAAGGCTGTCCTCAACGTGGGGATCAGTGGGGGGCTCAGACTCTGATCAGAAGCATTCATCCACTATAACTCTCATGGGTTTGGGATATGAGTAGTGTGGTGATGACCTGATTTTTTACAAGTAGGATCATTATTTTCTGGACTAGACCAGTGTTGGATCTGGCTTTTTTAATGAGCCTTTAGGCATCAGGAATGGGCAGCAGAGGTGTAAGAGGAGCTGGAAGCGATGGGGTGTTTAATCAGTTAACTAGGATCTCCTGGAACCAAGCTGTGACCTTCCTCATTGCTTTTTTATGGGGTTTGTGGATGAGGAACTCAGGCAAAACACACATGCCATCTTAAAACAACCTCTTTGCTTCTTCAGGAGACTGGTACAGAATACTGAGTGTAGTAGACTCTTGGTATTTCAAAGGAAACTCTGGCTTTGTTTGCATGACCATTTGATCTCTGTCTTTGCTAAAAAAACCTCACCCAACCCAAAATCACACAACAAAACCCCAATATCACCCAAAACCAGAGAGACACACAGTATTTTACCAACTTTTCTATTTTTGTTAAATGTTATATATGAAAAACTTTAGCCACATGCTTGGACCGTTGTTGTATTTATTTCCATAACTTAATTACAGAGGAACTCAGTGAGAGCAAAGTCACCTTAAGGAAAGTCAATACTAGTAAAAAATGCTCTGTTTCACAGGCTTGTTTTTTAATCCCTGTAACTCAATGAAATCAGTGTCTTGAAAGGAAATTTGGAGCAATTCAACAGGCTGTGCATTTGAATTAACCTCTTGAAACACGTGAAGGGACACAGGGCTCTTGGTGCTGCATCTTCAGCCTTTCTCCAGGCTTTCTCCATCTCCCTCCCCTCCCATTTTCCAGGTTTTCCTTCCATGCTCACTCCTGCTACCGCTTCCTCTCACTGTTTATGTGCTTAGACAGTGCTCAGCAAACACCAAAATTCCATGAAAATAATGCAGTAAATCCCTGAAGGTGCTGGTGAAGCCCATTAGTGTTTCCTGGCCATTTTTAAGACTATTCATTATTCTTGAAGAATGCAGTAAGCATTAATTAGAATAAATGAGGAAAAATATATGGGTATTGTGTAACTAATTCCATGGTAAGGTGAGCCATTACTCAAAAAGAAGGACACACAACTCCTTGGAAGAGCCCAGTACAGGGACACCAAGGTGATGGAGTGGAACCCCTTCCTCATGAGGACAGGCTGAGGGAGCTGGGGCTCTTCAGCCTGGAGAAGAGGAGACTGAGGGGTGACTTCATCAATGTCTATAAATATGTGAAGTGTGAGAGTCAGGAGGCTGGAGCCAGGCTCTGCTCAGGGATGGCAGCGAGAGGACAAAGGGCAGCGGGTGCAGCTGGAGCAGAGGAAGCTCCATGGGAATGTCAGGAGGAACTTTGTCACTGTGAGGGTGAGGGAGTCCTGGGACAGGCTGCCCAGAGAGGCTGTGGAGTCTCCTTCTCTGGAGACATCCAAACCCACCTGGATGTGTTCCTGTGGGATTGAGTCTGGGTGATCCTGCTCTGGCAGGGCGTTGGACTAAATGATCTCCCAAGGTCACTTCCAACTCCTGGCGCTCTGTGAGTCTGTCAGAAGTATATATGGGTCCAAGCATACTTTTCTTTTTCAGGGACCTGTGGGAGTTGGTGTCCCACACATCCTAGGACGTGGTATTGAGCAAAACATTTCGGGTTTACCTGGCTTTGTGCAGCAGGGGGTGGATAGGGTGATCACCAGAGACCTCTTCCACCTTGGTCATTACTGAATTACTGCAAAATTTATATTGTCCTTTGGTATTTCAACTGAACTGAGTTGTAGGTTGGGAGAAAAACAATTGAACTGAATTTGGAGATCTTAAGGTGCCAATTATGAAGAGTTTCTTTTTGCTGGTTTTATACATACTGGGTTAAAAAACATTCCCATCTCTTCACTGATTCCTCAGATCTTTTCAACTCCTTGAAGGGAGAGAAGTGAAATGTCTGTGATACGGGGCATGTCAGAGTAGCAATGAAATGCAAGCTCACCCCACAACCCAGGAGTTATCAAAAACACATTATTTACAGCAGACTAGAGTGGTTTATATGTAACCTCTCATGTGTGCCATGTGTGTAGTAGTGTCAGCTGATCATATGTAGATTGGCCATGAGCCAGCAGTGTGCCAGATGATGAAGGGCCTGGAGCATGTCCCCTAAGAGGAGAGGCTGGGTGAGCTGGGCCTGTTCAGCCTGGAGAGAAGACAACTAAGGGGGGACCTTACTAATGTTTATAAATATCCTAAGTATGGGATGCAGGGAGGAATGGGCAGCCTCTGCTCAGTGTCTGTGGGGACAGGACAAGAGGCGATGGCCTCAAGTGGGAGCACAGGGAGTTCCTCCCCAATGTGGGGAAGAACTTCTTCCCAGTGAGGGTGAGGGAGCCCTTGGACAGGCTGCCCAGGGGGTGTGGAGTCTCCTTCTCTGGAGAGATTCCAGCCCCGTCTGGACACCGCCCTGTGTGCCCTGTCCTAGGGACCCTGCTTTGGCAGGGGGTTGGACCCCATGGGCTCTGGGGGTCCCTTCCAACCCCTGTGATTCTGTGATATATGAAGTAGCTGATGGACTGGATTCCCTGATATTTGAACAGCATCAAAGAAAATCAATCTTGCAGCCTGAAAGGCTTGTTGCATGTGTGACACGTGCTCTTTAGTGGGACAGACCTTCTCAAGGAATCAGCTGTGGAAGTAAGAGGAACTGACATCATGACTTTCCATCCTCCCAGACGTGTGATCGCTCAGCACATCCATCCTCTATCTGCTCTTGGTCTGTGGAAGTGGGGTGTGTGTGGAAGAAATAACATTCAAACACTCCTATCCCCCCTGTTCTGAGAAGACAGATATTGAGCATGTTGATGGAAATCTTTCTTGACTTTGATTTGGAAGTAAATGAATGGAAGATGACAAACTCTACATATAAATCTCTCCCGTTTACCATATCTTTCTGGAAGGCATGTTTACAAGCCAGCCTGGAGAGCAGGGGCTCCCTCTTGGCGTGCACGCTGCCAGGGGTTGTGTAAGCCTGGCCAAAGTCAAGTGGAAAAAGAGCCCTGATGAATATGGAGTTTCTCTCTAGTTATCCAGAGGAGGAGGAGAAGAGCAGGAAGCTTCGTTCTTGGTCTGTGTGGCTCAGCAGAGCTGGGAGCTGACAGAACAGCTGAGATCCAAAGCTCTTTCTCATTCTTCTTCTCCAGAGTTTTTTATGCTGCTGCTGTCACCGTGGGATGGAGCTCTGAGGTTGTGATTTCCTTTATTACCTTAAATAACCACGGAATAACTGTACAACTGCTGACACGGCACCACTTTGGGATACTTACGCTTATAGCTCCCAAAAAAAAGGAGATCCTTTCCATCCTATATGACCACTGTGGTATTTCACTGCTCTCCAGCCTGCACTAAGGAGGTTATTCCTGGGAAGGAATAAATGTTTGAATCAGTACGGGCTGGGGAATGACCTGCTGGAGAGGAGCTCTGCGGAGAAGGACCTGGGGGTCCTGGTGGGTGACAGGGTGGCCATGAGCCAGCGGTGTGCCCTGGGGGCTGAGAGAGACAATGGGATCCTGGGGGCATCAGGAGGAGTGTGGCCAGCAGGTCACAGTGGGGGATTCTCCCCCTCCACTCTGCCCTGGTCAGGCCCCACCTGGAGTGTTGTGTCCAGTTCTGGGCTCCCTGGGATCAAACAGACAGGGATCTCCTGGAGAGTCCAGAGGAGGCTACGGAGATGCTGAAGGGCCTGGAGCATCTCCCCTGTGAGGAAAGGCTGAGTGAGCTGGGGCTGCTCAGCCTGGAGAGAAGAAGCCTGAGAGGGGATCTGATCAATGGGGATCAACAGCTGAAGGGTGGGACACAGGGGGACATGGGCAGCCTCTTCTCAGTGTCTGTGGGGACAGGACAAGGGGCGATGGACTCAAATTGGAGCACAGGGAGTTCCCCACCAATCTGGGGAAGAACTTCTTCCTGGGACAGGCTGCCCAGGGGGTGTGGAGTCTCCTTCTCTGGAGAGATTCCAGCCCCATCTGGATGCCTACCTGTGTAATATGAGCTGGGGACCCTGCTTTGGCAGGGGGATGGACTTGATGATCTCTCAAGGTCCCTTCCAACCCGTATGATTCTAAGCAATATGATGGCTCCATCAAGTGCAGCTTGTTGATTGCTTACACCAAATACCTTGTCTATAACCCAGGGCTCACTCTGCCACGCTCTCATTTGCAATCACTGCACTTCCAAGAAGCCTCTGATTTAACTTGACCGTTGATCTGGATGATAAATACCCTCTCCTGTTTTGAATCTGTGGTTTGCTCTCTTGAAATGCCACCAAAACACAGCACTGCTCGTTACCCAGGGTTATAAAAGGTGTCTTTTGTGTCTGCTTGTTTCTTACGGAGCGGTGGATATCGGGAAGACACCAAAGGCAAGTGGTGGTAAGAAGCAGCATTCAAAACCATTAGAAAGTGTTATTAAAATTGCAGTGATTTCAATAAAAACAAGCCAGGAATCAAGCAAACCCAAGGTCGAGCCTCTGGCTCCACAGAAGGGCTCTCAAACTCTTGTGTGACCATTTTTCATCAGGCTGATTGCGTCCCAGCGTGCTCCCAACACCTCTCATTTTCTGGAGAGATAGTAAAAAAAAAACTAAGAAGGGTTTTCACTGGCTGTTTATTTGTGTGTGTGATGGGCTGGGGCCTCTTGTTTGTGGAAATTCAAACAAGGCTCCCCATAAAAAGGTACAAGGGGGTTTTATGGTAGGATGAAGGTTTTTATTTCTGGAAGTTCCCAGGCAGAAACAGCTCTGAGCATGGGAGGACAGAGTTGAGGCAGTGTCAGGAATGATGCTTCTGTGTGTCCTTTGTCAGAGCATGGGCTGATCTGGGGATTTAGCAGAGACCGGAGTGCTGTTGTGTGTTTGCAGCCTGTCAAGAACCTCCTCAGAGAGAGAGTAGCGTGTTACAGTCCTGTCCCAGTCCAAATGAATCTCTGTGTGTTATCAAAAGGTGGTGGGAGATGCAGTGATGTTGTGGTTGTCATTAGCTGGTGGTATTGGGGGGATCCAACTGACACATGGAGTTGTGTAGGGGGGGAAATGAAAAAAGTTGGTTTATGTGGGAATAAATCCAGATGCCTGTTTGATTGTGCAGCTGAAGCAGGAGCTCTTGCTCTGGGTACAAACACCAAAGTCAAACCCCTCAAGCCCAGAAAGCCAATGGCACCCTGAGCTGCATGACCAGAAGCGTGGCCAGCAGATGGAGAGAGTGGATTATCCCCACCTGCTCTACTCTGGGACAGAGACCCCCCTGCAGTGCTGCCTCCAGCTCTGGAGCCCTCAGCACAAGGAGGACATGGACCTCTTAGAACAGGTCCAGAGGATGATCTGAGGGCTGGAGCAGCTCTCCTATGGAGCCAGGCTGGGAGAGCTGGGCTGATTCAGCCTGGAGAAGAGAAGGCTGCTTCTGAGGAGAGCTCCAAGCCCCTTCCAGTCCCTGAAGGGACCTAGAGGTCCTGTGCTTCTGTGATTTAAAAGATTCCCAAGTAGGGTTGTTTTTCCATTAAGTTACAGTATCTTCACGTGTATGATATTGTGGTGAGAATAATACACTTCAGTTCTGGCACTACAGCTGTGATTCCAGGGGGGGCATTAACACTGCTGGTTTGCACTGAAGGAAAGGATAATGGATAGGAGCAGGCAGATGGGAAGTGTGATGGGAAGGGTGCTGGTCAGCAGGAACAAGAGCAGGCACAGAACTCCCAGCCACGTTGTTATTTCTGGGAGCCCAAAGACACAGACCTTTGCCAGCAAACACTAAAATATCTGATTAATGCTTCCTGACAGCCTTGCTTGTGAAAATGAAGAGGTGAAGATGAAATATGCTCACGTGCAGGAGTGGAAGTGCAAAGTTTCTATTAGGAAGATTTGTATTTTCGTGTTGAGCTCACTTCAGTGATGTTCAATTAGCCCTGAATAGTTGCTGAAGAAGTACTTGGCAGACATTTTTTTTCAGTATAATACTCCAGACATCAGTATTTTTAACAGAATAAAATACTCCCCTTATAATTAGCTGTGGAGTATTAATTCCACAGTGTTACCTGGCTGCATATGCAGAGTTTATTTTCCTCCTTGAAAAAAACCCTCCAGTAAGAGTGCTGTAAGGTTATTTGAATGCCTTTTATGCTATCCCTTTTCTAAATTAAAACTGTCTCTAACAGATGATAATAGCTGTGGTTAGATCAGTAGGAGATGAGTACATGTCAGATGAGGTTCGGGATAATTGATGCTGTAAATATCCCCCGAGTGGAAAGATAGACCCTATTAATGGCTTGGAAATTCAGGCTGTTTGTAGGAATCTGATTTGAGCTGTAATAGAAACGGGCCTGGATTATATAAAGTGCTGAGTTTATCGCTTGTGATGTCTTTTACACTTGCTATTTGCTAACTGGAACACTCACTGCCCTTCTGCCAACTGCACGTATCGGAAAACTTCCCTGGTATATGACTTTGTTGTAGGGAGCTGCTCCAAAGAGATTGAGAGCAGGTTGTTGTCTCCTAACCAGAAATGCCCTCCTTGGTGTGATGCCCCTTCTCTGGGCAGCACAAGGGGCTGGGGAGGCTCAGCCCATGCAGGGTGGCCAGAAGCACTAGAGAAGGTGTCTAACCAGAGAGCTCAAGGTCTTCCACTTCCATACCTGATGTTATTTTGTGCTATCAGAGTAGCAAAATTCCTCAAACCCAGTTTCTTGCAGATTTGATGTAGGCTATTCCCAGGCTTTCCACATCCATGTGCTTCATATCAGCCTGATAAAACTCCTCCTCTTTACACTTCTGCCCATATGCACACACCAATTTTATATGACGTGCTGGAGGTTAATTAGCCTTGGGGTCTCAGTCCCCATCTGAAATGTTGCTGAAAGAAGCTTAAAAGTTCAGATGGTTTTGAGAAGGGAGGTTTGGCAGATGGGCAGTCAGGTGCAACTGTCTAAGGGAGCAAATCTCAGCAGCTCTTTGGGATTCAGCTCCATTTCCACACTATAATACTGTGTTGGTCTTAACTTTTGCTGATGATGCAAAATCAATCGGCACCGTTGGTATGGAGGAGACTGGGTGACCTCTTAAGGGTCCCTTCCAAGGCAGACAGGGTTTTAATTGATGGACTGGCTGGGGAATCTTCTCTTATGTCAGCAGAAAGTCTTCATTTGCCTGGGATCAGGTGTGGGCACTAAATATTCCAGGCAGGTTCATTTTCCTCTTCGTCTTTGCGATCGTGTTGTTTGATTTGTCATCTTCATTTGCCTCCAAGGAGATTCGTACATGCCCTCTTCTTTTCATCATCCACTCACTGTTATTTATCTCCTCTAATCCTGGCTTTCTTTTTATTCCTCTTCTCCTGAAGTGTACAATTTGTATTCTGTTCCAGTAAAACTGGGGAAGAGTGTGGTTGTCTAGTAAGAGTAGAGGCTGTGAGAAAGTATTCAGAGCGCCGGTGAGATGTATGTGCTGACAGATTTAATGGTAAAGAGTTTAGGACTGGGAGAGAAATGTGAATCTTGAAAGAGCAGAACACATACAGGGTGAGGGGAAGGAAACCTGGCACTTTCTGTTATCTAGGGATGGACTGTCAGAGAGATATATGGGATTTTTTTTTCTGAAGTAAAATGGTTTTATGCTCAGTGTAGGACTTAGGAAGTCCATCAGAAGGTAGAAAGAGAGCACTGGGGGGGGGGGGGGGGTGGGGGGGTGGGGCCCCTGCTTTCCAAGGCCCCATGGCTTGATATGTTCAGGATGTGCTTTTTAACAGGGATTCAAACTTTGAGAGTGGTCTCTGGGAGAATTTTACTGAAGCTGTTCACTGGAGATGGATGGGGTCTGGAACTAGACCTTCTTAGCCCAGTTTGATGTTCTTCACATTGACAAAATTAAGTTTCTTTTCTTTAAAAACTGAAGGAGCAAGCATTAATGAGGTTTGGGATTATGCAACTGATAATCAGTTACTTATCATGCTAAAAAGTTCTATTTATAACAGTGACCCCCTCAGACTGTGTCATGCACATCAGGTGGCCTTTACAGTTAGTGCCCCTTTCTCCTGGCTTCAGCCCTAAGTCCTTTTTTCTGTTGTATCTTCTGTTCTGTTTCTTGATGGGTACAGAAAATATTAAAAAAAAAAACCCAGATTACCTAATAACACAAGGTGGTTGTTGGAGAATTAATGTTAGAATTGGGGGGGTTGGACTCAATGATCTCTTGAGGTCCCTTCCAACCCCTATGATTCGAGTGGCCAGCAGGGACAGGGAGGGGATTGTCCCTCTCTGCTCTGCCCTTGTGAGGCCCCAGCTGGAGTCCTGTGTCCAGAGATGTGAGACTGGTGGAGAGGGGTCAGAGGAGCCACAGAGATTGTCAGAGGGCTGGAGCAGCTCCCCTACGGAGAGAGGCTGAGGGAGCTGTGCTGATTCAGCCTGGAGAAGAGAAGGCTGTGGGGGGACCTCATTGCAGCCTCCCAGTCCCTGAAGGGAGCAGAGAAACAGGAGGGGAATCAGCTTGTTAAAGGGCAGAGACTGGCAGGACAAGGGGGCTGGAGTGAAGCTGGAGGAGGGAAGGGGGAGATGAGATATTAGGGGGAAGTTCTTTGCAGAGAGAGTTGTGAGAGGCTGGAAGGGGCTGCCCAGAGAGGGGGTGGGTGCCCCATCCCTGGGGGTGTTCAAGGCCAGGTTGAATGGGGCCCTGGGCAACCTTGTGTAGCTCCAGGCCTGGAGGTTGGTGTCCCTGCCTGTGGCAGGGGGGTTGGAGCTCTGTGATCCTTGGGGTCCCTCCCAACCCATGCCATTCTGTGGATTAACCTTGACTTCAGTCCAGTTGGGCCTCCATTATCTTCCAGCACTACATGCTTTTTTTCCTTTCTTTTATTTTTCCCCCTGCTATTCCTAGATCAAATATAATCATTTAGATGTCAGTGAAAAGCATCTGGTCTTGGTTCCAGGAGGTGAGGAATCCTCTGTATGCCCAAGTAGTCTGTTCCCCTTTTCAACTGCTTTATCTTCAGAAAAAATAAGTCTGATTCTTTCCTGTCCTCAATTGGGCTCCTTCAGGTTCCAGCTATTGTTGCTTGTTGTATGTATTACCGGTAGCCAAAAGAGTTCTCTTGTACCTGCTGTTCTCCCACCATGAGGTGCTTACATCCCATAATAAAGTTACTGTTCAGTCTTCCTTTCAGGAAATTAACTGTGCCTCGCTCTTTACCACGAGCTGAAGTTCCAAGTGCTTTCTCTAGGGCATAAATACTCTTCTGTGTACTCTGTGGCAGAGGGTTGGAACTCTGTGATCCTTGGGGTCCCTTCCAACCCAGACCACTCTCAGATTCTATGATTCTGCTCCTCTTTTCTTTGCTCTTTAATTTCTTAATGCTGCTCAGAAGTGGCTGATACTGGGTGAGGATCCTGCACTCGGGTCACCGTTAGGTGAAAGAAATGACATCCTTGTTGCATGCAGTGACCCCAGCAGTCCCATCCATGGCAGCTCTTTGTGTCCCTCAGGCTGTGGCAGGGCAGAGCCTCGCAGTGCTGCTTTCTGTCAGGAGTTCATACATCTATATAATGCCCTGTGAGTGTCCGACTCTTGGTTGGAAACATGCACACCTGTGCAGTTGCCAACTGAACATGAGCCAGCAGTGTGCCTGGGTGGCCAAGGCCAATGGCATCTCCTGGCTTGTGTCAGACCCAGCGTGGGCAGCAGGACCAAGGCAGGGATTGTGCCCCTGTACTGGGCATTGGTGAGGCTGCACCTCCAGTGCTGGGTCCAGTTCTGGGCTCCTCACTACAAGAAGGACATTGAGGGCCTGGAGTGAGTCCAGAGAAGGGCAACCAGGCTGGGGAAGGGGCTGGAGGGCAAGTCCTCTGAGGAGCAGCTGAGGGAGCTGGGGGTGTTGAGCCTGGAGAAGAGGAGGCTGAGGGGAGACCTTCTCCCCACCTCCCCTGCCCTGCCAGGAGGGTGCAGAGAGGTGGGCGATGGTCTCTGCAGCCAGGGGACAGGAGATGGGACAAGGGGCAATGGGCTCAAGCTGCCCCAGGGCAGGGTCAGCTCAGCTGGGAGGGAAAAGTTCTTCCCTGGCAGAGTTGTCAGGGCCTGGCACAGGCTGCCCAGGGAGGGGGCTGAGTCCCCAGCCCTGGGTGTGTTTAACAGAGGGGAGATGAGGTGCTCAGGGATCTGGTTTAGCTTAGGATGGGAATGGTTGGACTTGATGATCTTAAAGGTCTTTTCCAACCTTGTGATTCCGTAGAAGTTCAGAGTTTTCATAAGTAGAGGTGTAAATGGAAAATCCTCAGCACCAGTGTGTCTGCTGTCCAGCTGCTCCAATGCTCTTTGAGTCTGATCACTTCATGAGAATTGGCTGTGTTTTGGTGTCCATGTAGAAATTAAACCATTGGTGCACTCTTGCAGGGCTGCCTGCCCTGTGCCATCCTCCACACATCATTAGGACCTGCAGGTCTGAGCAGTGGGTTTCAATCAATTGTATTTATAACCTCATTAAAAAAACAAAGCCAGGTTTAGTCCATAAAACAATGTCACCAATTTTTGCTCCTGGATTCTTCGTTGATTAGCTCCAACCTGTGGTGAAGCAAGGCAGGCAGGAACACTCTTGAGCTGCACAGGGTATTGTTCACTATTGAGGTCGTTCTGTTTGTCCTTTTGTGCTGGAGCGCGTTAGCAGCCTTCTGGCATGTGTCTGATCTTCCCACAGCGGCATTGGAAATCAATACGAGCTCATCAGGGCTCTCCCAGGGTCACCCTCTCCAGCTCATGGGAGCAGAGAAGAAAGGCTTGCTTCCTTCCAGGGTTGGCCTTGGAAATGCTGCTGCCTTTCTCCTTTGTATCCCTACTGCATGTGCGATACAGCACTGCAGGTGCATAAGAAACCTCTTTTAAAGGGCTGTAGAGGGAAGAGTATCTTCTGTGGAGCTCCAAGTAACTTGGCTGCCCTGGTTGCAGTGTGGTCACAGGCCAGCTTGCTGTCCTTTCCATACACAGGGGGGAAGAGGTGCTTGTGGAATTTGTGTTTTCTCCATCACCTCTAACCACTCTATATCATCTGATACCTCAAAGCCCTTCAAACCTATGCAACAATCCACCTGTGGTAGGTGTAATTTCCTCTAGGAAGGAAAGTAGCCCAAGAAATGTTGTACTTTTATGTTTAAGGATAACATGTGAGTTAGGCAGGCTAAATATATGTGTCACTGCTGTCTCCTCTCTGGGCATCTCAATGAAGCAGCTTCAATCAGTTTACCAGATGTGTGTTTTATTCTTATCCTGACTTCCAAGCAAGGCTTGCTTTCAACATCTGAAGACAAAGGCAGCTAATTAACAAATGAAATCAGCTAGCTGTGTGGTCCCAGCAGCTGAAAAGAAAAGAAGATGATATAGCAAATATAGCCTGTGATCCTGCTCTCCTGTTGCTCAGGTGCAAGTTGGTGGAGACGGTCCATGTTTCCTACCCACAGGCAGTACAGGGAGGATGCCACCAGCCTCTGCCTCTCTTCCACACCAGCATCTCTGAGCATCGTGGTTCAGTTCATGGTGCATTTAGATTTAGAGTCATTTTGAGGGGCTTGTACTGGGTTTTCTGTCTGTTGGAGAGCTTAGGGATGTGTGAAGGGAATTCTTTGGAGTGTTTGGCGTGCCTGTGCCATGTGGGTTTTGGAAGCTGTTTGGTTCAATTCAGAGATTAAAGACTGAAAAATTGAACCTAATGGTGGCACAAACCTCTGTGGAAAACACAGTCCCATAATTATTTTCGTTTTGATTAATAGACTTTAACTACATAGCAACACCCATGACTTGAGTTTAATTTAAAGACTGATTAGTCAGTTAACTCTTCATAATTTGATCAGCCCAAAATGGAAGTTTTAATGGTGTTTTTTTCCCCACGTGTAGAGCACTTCAGGAATTCCTATTGTTGAGCTTCCTGATGCTAAATCTTTCTCTGTTGTGTTAAGACCTCCCTGTCTTCTCAGTGGTTTCCCCTCTCTGCTCTTCCCCAGTTCATTGCCCTGCAGTACCTGCAGTCCACACCTTCCCTCCCGACTGCAGAGTCCCTCAGTGTTCCAGGGCTTTTAGGGAACAAACACCCACAGATACTTCCACATATGTGCAGGGCTTTAAATAGTTTTGGGTTTGTTTTCTTTAAAAAAATCTATTTGGAAAGTGGAATATCAATTAGTAACGAGGCAAGCAGACACTGAGAGCTCTGGAGAGCTTCCACAAGCACATCTTCCTGCCACTGAGACATGGTGACATGAAACCATCCTGCCTAAAGGTGATGGATGTGGCAGTTGGTTGCCTCTCTTGTGATAACTCTGCAGAATACCTTGGCAGCATCATATAAAAAGGAAAAAAAAGGGAAAAAAAGCATATTTTCTGTTATGTTTGCAGCTCTCTCACTGCCTGAGCAAAATAGTCTTACATAACAATCCAGTAAAACATTTGTCTAACAGAATCACAAGGTTGGAAAAGACCTTTGAAGATCATCAAGTCCAACCAATTCCATCCTAAGCTAAAGCAGATCCCTAAGTACCTCATCTACCCTTTTTTAAAACACATCCAGGGAAGGTGACTCAACCACATCCCTGGTTGAGCAGCAGGGTGGGTGGCTGAGCCCTGCCAGGCAGCAGGGTGAGCAGTTGAGTGTGCAGTGAAACACCACCATGCCAATTGCAAGCATGATTTTGTCTTCTATTAGTGCTGCTTCTTTTGCTTTGATGCAGCTGTGGAGATCTTCCCAGCCCATGGAAACGTCAGTCAAGATCTGCAGAGCAAATTTCCTATGAATTGAGTGTTATGAAATGCTTTGGCAGAGGGCTGGCCATGTTTGCGCTCCCAACTTCCATTTCTTTGAGGTTTCCTTATGTTCTTCTCAAAATCCATCCCCTGTTGTAGCACAGCACCATGTAGAGGGAGGGTGTCTGTCTGCCTGTGTCTGTCGTAGGGGAGTACCATGTTGGAGGGGGTTAGCACACATCCAACACGGAGCTGTTGCTGGAGAGCAGGTAGTGCTGGCAACTGGTGGTTCATGGTATCATGGAGTAATTTAGGGTGGGAGAGGACTTCTCATTCCAACCCCCAGCTAAAACCAGGGCCAACTTCACAGTTAGGCCAGATTGTGTCACAGAATATTAGGAGTTGCCAAGGCCTTCTGCAGGTCATCTAGTCCAACTTCTTGCCAGAGCAGGATCACCTCGAGCAGGCTGCACAGGGCAGTGTCCAGGCATGTTTTGAATATCATTGGAGATGAAGACTTCAAAAACTCTCTGGGCAGCCTGTCCCAGGGCTCTGAAAGGTTGTAGGCTCTCAGTCCCTGGAGGTGTTCGAGTCAGGTGTCCAGTCTTTGAATGTCTTCAAGGATGGTATCCCAGAGGCTCTCTAGGAACTTGGGGAATCACTTGCAACAAGGAGGAGTTTCTCTTGGTGTAGCTTATACCTATTGGCTCATGGTCTTTGACTCTGTAGCTTTAAGAAGTGTTCATCTTCTCTAGAACTTTCTGGTACCAGTCAAAGATAGGAATTACATCTCCCCTTCATCTTACCTTGTCCAGGTCAGCCAAACCCAGCTCTCCCAGTATCTCCCTATGTAGCACCTACTCCAGTCCTACAATATCTTGGTAGCCTCCTCTGCATTGCTGCACTATGTCCTTGCTTTCACCTGGACGGAGTGCTCAGGGTGCTTTCTCACAGGTAGGAGGTAGAAAGGAAGGGTTGTTTCCTTGGACCTGCTGGCTGTATGGAGCCTTGCTGGTACAGCCCGGGATGCTGGTTGTCCATCTCCCACCCAGCTTCTCCACCAGAACCTCCAAAGCCTCTTCTGCAAAGTTGGTTTCTGGCCAGGCAGCCTCAGGCTGTCAGTCTTACAGTTGCCTTAGGACTTATGTTTTTAGGCTTTATGTGATTTATTGTGATTATGTGTCTGGTCTTGAGTAACTTCACCTAAATGATGCGGAGTTAAGACTGGGACGTCTGTGTATTTCACCCAAGGGATGCATCTTCATCTCAGGGAGTGATCCCCTGGCTTGGTGTTGGTAGCTCTTGGCTGCCAGTCATCCCTGTGATCCAAGGATGTGTTTTAATAACCAGACTCCAGAAAGCATTCATGCATGGGATGTTCTGTTGTCCAGCAGTGTGCAGGGAATGGGTGCTTTGGCCTGGAGACTGAAGCCAGCTAATTTCCTCCTTTCCATTTTCTATTGCATGAGCAGAAGACGTAACGTTTCAGCAGGCTCATCCCTTTTCAAATGCTACCCTGATATAAAATAACCTTTAAAGCAAAACTGAAATCCCATTAGAAAATGCCAGCCTAATTTGGGAGCAACAGCTTCATAATTTGTTTCTGTGATATTAAATTAAATGTTTTGTACAGTGGAATGAAGGTAACATTTACTGAAAATCCAGGCACTGTTACGAGATATTATTGCTTGAATTATTCCAAATTTTGGAACATGATTTGTTTCTAATTAATCAAGAGACTCTCAAGCTTTCTCCTTGTTATGCAAATCAAAATGTGAGCATCTAAAGAATAATTTTTAAGTGCAAACTGCTTTTCAGCGTGGACGTTTGCAAATGCTAATCTATGCAGATGGTTAATGATGGGCTTCCTTTATTAACCCCGTGTGCCTCTGCCTCACCCAGAGTTTTTCAAAACTCTGAAGCCCCCACAGGTTTTTTTAAGAACTTCTATGCCAGTGGACCGTCTCCCACAGTACGCTGTGGGGGTGACAGTGGTGTTTGAGGGGTTCCTGGGGAAGGGACGTTGGAGAAGGGCCGTGAAGATGATGAGAGGGCTGTAGCACCTCCCCTGAGAGGAGAGGCTGGAGGAGCTGGGCTTGTTCAGCCTGGAGAAGAGAAGGCTGTGGGGGGGACATCATTGCAGCCTTCCAGTCCCTGAAGGGAGCAGAGAAACAGGAGGGGCTGGGCTTGTTAAAAGGGTAGACAGTGGCAGGACAAGGGGGATGGAGTGAAGCTGGAGGAAGGAAGGTTTAAACTGGATATTAGGAGGATATTTTTTACAGAGGGAGTGGTGAGGGGCTGGAACAGGCTTCCCAGAGAGGGGGTGGGTGCCCCATTCCTGAGGGTGTTCAAGGCCAGGTTGGCTGGGGCCCTGGGCAACCTTGTGTAGCTCCAGGCCTGGAGGTTGGTGTCCCTGCCTGTGGCAGGGGGTTGGAGCTCTGTGATCCTTGGGGTCCCTTCCAACCCAATACCATTCTATGATTCTATGAGAAGATTGCATGGGATGCTTCCCCAGAAGCAGCAGTCCTTGTTTTCCACACCTTTGGAAAGGCACTCAAGTGTGAGGGTTCCTTGGAGCAGGATGGCATTCCCTTTGACACCGTTGGTCATGCTCAAAGTCTGAGCACCTCGTTCTGCATCTCACTGGAGCATGACCTCAAAGAAGTCATCTGAGTTGACCTTCGGACAGTTACACAAGACTTTGCAAATCATAGACTGGGCTGGGTTGGAAGGGACCCCAAGGATCACAGAGCTCCAACCCCCTGCCACAGGCAGGGACACCAACCTCCAGGCCTGGAGCTACACAGGGTTGCCCAGGGCCCCAGCCAACCTGGCAAAAGCAGCCTTTGATTTGCGGATGGGTAATGAAGAACTGGTTATGGCATGGCTTATATCTTGTTCTAAGGGTGAAGTTCTGCTGCTGAGGTTCAGAAGTTATTTCAGTCAAGGCTGAGCCACTCATGGTGTTTTGGTGTGTGGCGAATCCAGATCGGGACACATATAATTAGGCAAATTGTGGGTAACTGCATCAGTGCAGGTGTCATAACTGTAGGAGGCAAACCTGGCCGTGCTTCTGAGGCAGAGAGCTTAGACTTGGATAAGCAACTTCCCTTGGCTGTGGTCCCTCCAGGTAGTGTGACTTCTGCCTCAAGTTCACTGGAGAATTGCCAACCACATTATTTGGAGTTTGAGTGTTTTTAATGAGTACAGATGACCATGGGTTTTTTCCCTTTGGTTTTATTTTTTTCTCCTCCATCATAATTACACCTTCAGAAAAAGCTCATAACCAACAACAGTAAGACCCCACAAACAGGAATCCACTTGTTCCTGACAGATAAAGCCCACATCAATTAATTAGGTGTGCTCACTTTCCAAGGGCTATCATTATTTCTTCCCTATATGAGTGAACCCTGTTGTGGGGATCCAACTTTCTTTGAGCTGATGCAGTGGGAGTAATTAGATCATAGCTGTATTTTAATCAAGCAAAGTGTGTTTTAAAGCCTGCAGTGAATTTACCTGCTTGAAGTTAAATGCAGAAGTGGTGAATATGCATTAAATTACTGTATTAAATTGCTTTAAAGGAAGAGAGATGCATGTGCGTGATCTATGTTCCAGAGGATCTTACTGTTAGGATGCAAATTAGCCTATTTATTTCCAAAACTTTTATAAACTACTTTGTCTAAGTGACATTTAAATTAAAATCATACATAAAAAGCCAGTAGGAAGGATGAAAAGCAGATGAAGCCTGAGTATTAGTGGAGAGGTAACAGAAATACGATCGACGTTACCGTATGTGATAGCATGTATGTTCTATCCAAAAGGGTTGTAAATGAAGATCCAGTTCTGCTGGGTGATGAGCAGATGAAAACAAACTCTGAAACTGATGCAAAAGTCCAAAAACGCACATTTGTGGCTTTTTGAGCCTCTGTGTTGCTGTGGACTCCTGTAGAAGGTGGTGATGCACGCGCTTCCCATCTTAGATCCATGGTGGAGCCAACCAAAGCCTGACTTCACCTCTGCAATTTGTTCTCTCTTTCCAGATTTGGATGACCCCATAGTCACAGTCCACCAGAGCATCGGGGAGGCGAAGGAGCAGTTTTACTATGAGCGAACGGTGTTTCTCAGGTGCGTCGCCAACTCCAACCCTCCCGTTCGGTACAGCTGGCGACGCGGCCAGGAGGTCCTGCTGCAAGGGTCTGATAAAGGAGTGGAGATCTACGAGCCCTTCTTTACCCAGGTAGGCAGGAAGGCATGGTCATTCTTCCATTTTTTAAGGCTACTTGCACCAGATTCTTGGAAACTTGGACCTGTCTGCTGGGTTCATGGTGTGGGGTGGTGTGCTTGTCCTCCAGATAATTACGCCCTGGTGCTGATCATAGAATCATAGACTGGTCTGAGTTGGAAGGGACCCCAAGGGTCACAGAGTTCCAACCCCCTGCCACAGGCAGGGACACCAACCTCCAGGCCTGGAGCTACACAAGGTTGCCCAGGGCCCCAGCCAACCTGGCCTTGAACATCCCCAGGGATGGGGCACCCACCCCCTCTCTGGGCAGCCTGTTCCAGCCCCTCACCACTCCCTCTGTAAAAAATATCCCCCTAATATCCAGTTTAAACCTTCCTTCCTCCAGCTTCACTCCATCCCCCTTGTCCTGCCAATCTCTACCCTTTGAACAAGCTGATTCCTCTCCTGTTTCTCTGCTCCCTTCAGGGACTGGAAGGCTGCAATGAGGTCCCCCCACAGCTTTCTCTTCTCCAGGCTGAACCAGCCCAGCTCCCCCAGACTCTTTTCACAGGGGAGCTGTTTCAGCCCTCTGATCATCTTCGTGACTCTTCTGAACCCTCTCCAACTGGAGATGCACCCACACATTATTATATAACTTCCTAATATCCTACATGTCTATTAATTTTTTATAATATTACAAAATAGGAAACGATGGGAAGAGGCACAGTGAGTGTGATCCACAGGGACCCCTTAGGAGTCACTTTGCTTGGGAGCTGCAAGCCCCAAACCTCTAGTTTGGTTGCTACTTCCTCACCTTTCCCAATACAATGCGAAGTGATTGTGCACAGAAGTTCCAGCCTAAAAACCTTTTCAAGAAGGTGAAATTCTATGGCAACTCCCTGTGTTGCTGGGGTTTTTGGCATTTATATATATATATATACACACATATACATATTTTGCCTTTCAGTTCTGTGAATATGTTTTTGTTCCAGAATTACACACTTAAAAGATGCAGTGACAAAACCAGGAAGAAGTGTTTTCTTTTCCATCTTCCTACTTCTGCTCACAGCCACAAAGGCAGCCTGGGCCATCCAAAGGGCCTGTCAGATTAGATCAGATTAATTTATTGTTAGCACGTTTTCAGAGTTTCAGAATAAAAAGGTGGCATTTCCCATTGTCTGTGGACAAAAGTGTTTGCAGGAAGAAGGAAAAAAAAAAGCAGAAAGAAGGAGGAAAAAATGGTTTTGGAAAATTTCAAGAAATAATGAGTGAAGACAGAGGTGAAAACTGCCTGGTAATTTGGTCTTCATAGCAGAAAGCAACCTGGAACCTTCATAAATAATTTTCAGCTAATAATTTGCAAGCACTGTCTTTTTTTTTTTTTTTCCTTTTTATTGTACTTGACAGGTTTATATTGCTCCAATGGCTTGGTGTTTTGCTGAGGACTGTCTAGCCTGGAACCTCGCAGAGATGAGAATTAGATTACATAGTCAAGTCATTGGTCTCCTAAATGCGATGGGATTATTTTTAATTTAACATGTACGGACCCAGTTTAGCAATTTTTGAGACTCTTTTCCTTGGGTTCAAGTGTGGAAAGTGGAGTTTTGTAATGTTTTTAATGAAAAAGTGAGAAACTCCTCTGACGTGGGGCTTCTGGTTGTGTATTTCGGGCTGGAAACGCTGACTGTTACCTTTCCTCTTGTCTAATAAAAATATATCTAGTGAAATGTGTCACATGAAATTAGACTCAATTTAAAACCCAGTAATAAATTTCTAGGTTACTAGGAGCATTCTTCCTAGAACTTGTGGCTGGGCTGAATTAATGAATAAATCAGATTGTCATGTTGATAGTCAAAAGCTTATCCATAACCTTTTTACATTTATTGGAGGTCAGGTTGAATTAGTGTATCTTGCCCGTGCGTCTGCAAGAGCTGATAGATGTTTATAAGAGGAAAAGATGTAATTAAAGGTTCAAGAGTCATTAAGAGTCTCTGGCACATCTCTGCATAATTGGCTCTGCTTATCAGAGAATGGTCTGAGTTGGAAGGGACCCCAAGGATCACAGAGCTCCAACCCCCTGCCACAGGCAGGGACACCAACCTCCAGGCCTGGAGCTACACAAGGTTGCCCAGGGCCCCAGCCAACCTGGCCTTGAACACCCTCAGGGATGGGGCACCCACCCCCTCTCTGGGCAGCCTGTTCCAGCCCCTCACCACTCTCTCTGTAAAATAGGTGATTATCACCTCATAACCTTATGATAGGGTAACAGGAAGCTGATGTGAAGAGGGGTGGGGAGAATTCACCATCAGTATCAGAGAATGGGAATTTGAGGTGGCTTTGAAGGTGGATTATCAATCTGAAAATCGAATTAAATGAAAGGGAAAGCTGGTAGTGCCACATTCCCTAAGATATTGGACCCAAGAAAAGCTAGTGTTTCATTCCAGTGGTTTTCCAGTTTCATTAAATCATGGAAGACGCTTGGAAAACTCAGCACATCCTCTTATTCTTGAACTCTGAACAGATATATATATTTTTTGATGAGTCAGGTGATGCCAGCGACTTATTTCAGCTGCTTTGGGGGTGAAAAAAAAAAAGATCAAATGGGCACATTCCGGTTTTTGGGAATGTTTGAGAAACTGAACTTTTCCCCACCAAAATCTTGCTGCAGAATTTTTTTTCCTGAGAGTTTGCATCATGCACATTGTAATTGCACAGCCTGAGTGCGAGATTAAATTTGCTGTATTTACAATAATTATGCAATTAGACATAATTAGGCTAATTATCCAAACCAATGAAGAAAATATATACATTTTTTATAAATCTCTGCAAGCTGGGGACACGATCCAGAATACTATTGTGAGTTCAGCCCACAAGTTCAGCCTGGAGTCCGTAGCTGAGGAATGAAAGGATGGGATGCAGCTGCTTGGTGTTCCCAGGACTTGGGTAGCTGCATGCCTACCGCCCTGGACCGGGCTCTTCCCTAGCCCAGATAAACCTTTTCTTAAAGCAGGATGAAATGGGCAGCCTCTGCTCAGTGTCTGTGGGGACAGGACAAGGGGCAATGGGCTCAAGTTGGAGCACAGGGAGTTCCCCACCAATCTGGGGAAAAACTTCTTCCCAGTGAGGGTGAGGGAGCCCTGGGACAGGCTGCCCAGGGGGTGTGGAGTCTCCTTCTCTGGAGAGATTCCAGCCCCGTCTGGACACCGCCCTGTGTGCCCTGTCCTAGGGACCCTGCTTTGGCAGGGGGTTGGACCCCATGGGCTCTGGAGGTCTCTTCCAAACCCTGTGATTCTGTGAGTCCCACATCCCTGCTCGTTCCTCCACCCCCATCCCTTCCTAAGGCTTCTCTCTTGCATACACAGGGAGAAACAAAGATCCTGAAGCTGAAGAACCTCCGCCCTCAGGACTATGCGAATTACAGCTGCATCGCCTCGGTGAGGAATGTCTGCAGCATCCCTGACAAGATGGTATCCTTCCGACTCTCCAATAAAACAGGTGGGCCTCCCCCAGTGACTTTCCCTGGGCATTCCATGTCCCCATGGTCTTTTCAGTGGTGGCCTCTTGCTTGCAACTTGCGTGGCCTTGTGCAGGGGGAAGAGCTATGGCAGGAGCAAGTTGGGTGAGCCAGTTTTGGGGGTGTTTTTCTCACCAAAGGTAGGGTTTGAAGGAGAGTTTTGATTTGTCACTCTCTGTTTCTCACTCTCTGGATTTCATAAATGGATTTACCTTTTCCCCCCTGGTGTCAGGAAGGTGCTTTGTTATGGGTGGGCTTCAGAGGAGATGCTGCAGCGAGGTACAAGGAATGGGCATCTCAGTCAAGGCTGGGTGTATAGTAGAAACAAATACTCAAGCACCTGTCTCAGTGCTTTGTTGAAAGCTAATTATTTCTGGTCACTAACCTATTTTAGGGAAAAAAATCAACTCTTTTTGGGTATTTTTACATTGATTTTAAATAATTGATTTTATGTGACTGATTTGGTATATTTTTTTCCATTGATTTCTTACATTCATTTAAAGAAAAGTGTTTTCTTTCCTTTTTAATTGGTTCAAGTGAAAATATTCAAGCTGTCAGGGTGAAATGCTTTGCAGGACTAACTGTGTGTTGATCTGTCTCTGCCCAAGTTGTCTCCACATTGTGGCGCTTCTTGTGTTCATGTCTTTGACTTGTCTCAGATGGGGCAGTCAGTTGTATCCCTCCCTCCCTCTCCTGGCTGGAGCACTGGTAGCTATCTCAGGAGCTTCATGCCAGTGGTTGCTCACAAGAAGTGCAGTTGGGAATGCTGAAGGATGGAAATTGGAGGTTTTAACTCTCTGTGTCCAAGATATGCAAAGGATGTGAATTACCACTAGGGAGGGGATTGTGCTCCTGTACTGGGCATCGGTGAGGCTGCACCTCAAGTGCTGGGTCCAGTTCTGGGCTCCTCACCATAAGAAGGACATTGAGGTCCTGGAGTGAGTATTTATTGTAGTTAATGTGGCTACAGGTGAATTCAAGTTTATTTGCAGATTTTGAGGTCAGAATGGAAATTTGCTGACAGTTTGGATGTTCTGCATGTGTTGGGTCTGTAACTATAACCGCTGGGAGGAGGTTCTGTGGAACTTGGCTGTTGCTGATGACAGGTGACTGTGGAGAGGAGCTGGGCCTTACAGCAGCTGTGGGTTCCCATCTCGTTCCAGCAGTGATTTGGCTCCCTGTGTTCAGGCTTTTCCCGCAGGATGCAGTGACTGTTGCATGATTTGTCAGGCTGCCTTTGATTGACTCACTTGTGGACTTGTTGGGAAGGCTTTTCCCTGCCATGGATGTGCACTCCAGCTTGTGTTGCTTGGGGACATCAGCTGTCCCAGCCACCGGGATGGGGTTTGGGAGGGTTTGTGGACCATCTGTGTGCGGTGGTTTTGCCATTCACCTTGGTTGACTGATGGGGTGTGGACACAGTGGCTGGAAGCTGCTGTGCTGTAGGGAGCACCTTGGCTGGCCTGGGTTGATTACATCTGCACACTGCAAGGAGTGTTTGTCACATGAGATGATCCTTGGCAGACTGTGCTGGAGGAAGCTGCACTCAGCAGATGTGAAAACCCAATGGAACCATTACAGCATGCCTGGAAATCCTTACAGCTCTTACACCTTGTGGTTTCTGCAGCCTGGGCCACCATGGGTCTCCCAGATGACAGTCTGGTCATCTGGTGAACCTCCTGCTTGACCATCTTCCCACAGTGTTAAGAGTAGCATGTCACATGAATGCATGTCTTTCCTCTTTCTTTCTCTGAAACACTCCCAAGTCTCCACACCTTCCCCCTACCAAGAGCTATAGGTGACTTGGGCATGAACATCGACACTTGTTTCAAGGCAAGCATGGAGATCCACGTGCTCTGCCATGGGGTCTTTCATACATCCACATCCCCACACACAGCCCTGAGCCCAGAGGCTGGTGTGAGGCACACCAGGCGTGTCTTTGGGGGACTGTCCCAGGTTTCTGCTCAGTGCCACCTGCCAGCCCGTCCCAGTGACCTTTGTGTTTCCTGTGCTCTCTCCATCTCGCTGATTATTTGATTGTGAGTTGTGGCAGCACCAGAATAACAATCAATTACCCATCCAGAGGAAACGTCCTGCCTACCTCTCCTTGAATAATTAGAGAGATAATTAAGCTGATGCCATCAGATGAACACGTATTTATCAGCGTTCTTTGGACACGATGCAGATTTAAGGTGTTACACGTAGGGGTAATTAGGTAGGGCACACCATCCTACGTCTGTGGGTACTGCAGGAGTTCGAGTGCCTTGGCATCAGCTTCCAGGCACGTGGATTTCTTTGTTCCACTGAGGAGTAGTTTAAAATCCCAAACCCAAAGCAGATGTTGTAACGACAGAAGCTGAGCTCGTCCCAGACGCGCTCAACGACGCGGATGCTGAAGCCCGAGCTGACAATTAGCAGCAGGTAGAGGCACTTGTTGAGTACAGACCTGCTTTGTGTCTAAAGGCAGCTATTACCCTGCAAATTTATTATCTAAATAGCTGAGAAATGTGAAGGGAAGCAGAAGCCCTGTGAAGTGATTCACCTGCTGGCAGATTGCTGGTGAGTGGCAGGAACAGAAATAGAAGGCAAGATGTGAGGAAGAACAGCGAAGGGACTAATTTTGCAACTCTGGTTTGTTTTTAGTAGGCTGAGTCCCTTTAAAATCAGCACACAGAAGTTAATTTGGGTAAGTTATTGCAAGCAGGGGTTGTAAAATCAAATGCAGCTGCTCTGCAGCAAAATCAAGGGGTTATTCTGAAAAGGAGGAGGAACCCTGATGATTTTCTCAGTGTCTGTGCTTGAATCCGGGCTGTTGGAAGAGGAGCAGCTGCCAGGGTGGGTGTCACACTGTGTCAGGACCTCCATACATCCCATCTACGTTACCTGTTTTTGTTGCCTTGATGTGTCCATGCTGCACCAAAGGAGGTATCTGATTGATAAGATTCTGGCTCTTCCTCTACCTGGTGGGCTTTGCCTGGGGTTTCAGCTACCCCATCTCCAATGTCTCCAGGGTTTCTTGCATGGCACTCACAGGGTCTTTCCCCACTCATGTTTTTCACTCTCTTAGAGCTGTTTGTGTTTTTGTTTTCCAGAAATCAGGGGTTTTGTTTTCCCTCCAAACACTCCTTGCAGTTTGAAACTGCAGGAAGCACAGAAGACAGAGTTTGCAGCTAAAGCTTCTGGGGTGGGGGGAGCACAGTGCTACAGGCTCTGTCTTCTCACCTTTCTCATCTTCTGTTCCCACTCAGGAGTGGTTTGGAGTCATCTCTTTGGTTCCTCTAAATACCTCCTCATCCTCTTGCCTTGTCTTTAGTAGGACCTTTGACATGACCTCCTATAGTTTCCTTATAGCCAAGTTTGTGAGATGTGAATGATTGGTGGAAAATTGCCTGGGCCTTTGGGCTTGGAGGGTGACATGGTGTCTCACTGGTGATCATTTATTCACACCATCCCTTGGGGATCAAAACTGAGAACAGCAGTGTACAACTTCTATATTAACCAACAAAACAATGGGACCAAATGTGCTTGTGGTTAAGTTCTTGGATGGTACTGAATTGGGAGTGGTGACCAAAACAGAGGACTTGACAGGATAGAGGAAAGAGCAAACAGGAGCCTCATGAGATTCAGCTGAGGTAAATGCCATGTTCTGGGGAGGAACAGCCACCCCATGTACCAGGACATGTTGGGGCCAGCTGGCTAGAAAGCAGCTTTTCAGGAAGGGAACTGGGTTGCCCTGAAGAGCAGCAGGTCCAGAGAAGTGAGCCTTCCCATCTGTTCAGTGCTTTGAGACTGCATCCAGGCTGTTGTGTCCAGTTTGGGGCATTCTAGAGCATGAAAGACATGGATGGACTGTAGTAAGACCAGTGGAGGCCACCAAGATGGTCTGGAGTGTGTGACAGGTGAAAGGAGGCTGAAGGAGTTGGGTTTGGTCGCCTTAGGGAAGATGCTCAGACTTTGAGTGAGCCTTGAGCAACCTGCTTTACCTGGCATTGCTTCAATCGGGGCTGTGACCCATGGCCTCCCAAGATCTCTTCTGCCAAAGATGGTTCTGTAGTTCTGGGACTAATGGAAGCACATTAAAAGGCAAAACAGTGTTGTGGAAGATGTTTGAGTTCAGTATTCTCTCCTCTCCTCAGGATATCATTGTCTATGTGAGAGCTGATGGAAGTCCTGTCATTCCGACGTTGGTCAGGAGGTGCTTCATTCTGAGGATGCTTAGCAGGAGCATGCACAGTCTCCTTTAGAAATACAGGGATTATGTTATTCCAGGCATAATTCTGCTTTGTGTCAATCAGGAATAATTGACAGGTGATTTTAAAATCTGTCCCAAAGTTACATGTGACCTACTGTTCAGTGTTTAGAGCTGGGAAAAGCAGCTTTAGATATGGTTGACTCTGCATCGCACATCAAACTACCCAGACCCAATAACGACATGAACGGATTATTTAAAGAGTCAGAGAAAAGGTGTGATATTTACCCAGAAACCCACCAAAATTCAGGCCTTCCTAAATTATTTCTTCTAATATTCTTGAATAAAATCAAATAAACCTTTTCTCTTGCTCTACAGAGCGTGTTTGGTGGGACAGGTTAATTTGATGATGTGTATTGGCCAGTTCAGGCTGCTCAGTGCAGGTGATGGTTAACACATAATCTTGAGGCTGATTTTTGGCAGCCTCCAACACAGAAATAATCCCCAACAGTAACTTCTCCCAAGGAAGATGAGTATTTCAGGCAGTGAGTTTTCAGCTGCGTGACATAGTTCATTCAGACCCCAGCTGAAGCTGGCATTCTGTCTGGGGCACGTGGTGGGAAACAAATTGCAAAAGGCTTTTAATTGGCTTTTAACCCCTTCATGAAGTGGGAGCCTGTCACAATTAACTTGCTTTGTTTCCCTCCAGTCAGACAATACAGAGTTAAGACAAAAAAATCCTTCTGATGTTCTCTGAGAGTGAGGCAGAGAGATGTGATGCTGCACCAAAGAGGCTTGAAAGCCTCAGATAAGGAATACAGGCAGCTGTGTGCTCAGAGCTGTATTGTGTGATGTTTGGGTTGGGGTTCTTTTAATATCCTTTTTTTTAAAAGGAAAAATAAGAAATAAAGCTTGGAAGGACTGCACAAGGTGCAAGGCTGCACCTCCAGTGCTGGGTCCAGTTCTGGGCTCCTCACCATAAGAAGGACATGGAGGTCCTGGAGCGAGTCCAGAGAAGGGCAACCAGGCTGGGGAAGGGGCTGGAGGGCAAATCCTCTGAGGAGCAGCTGAGGGAGCTGGAGGTGTTCAGCCTGGAGAAGAGGAGGCTGAGGTGAGACCTTCTCCCCACCTCCCCTGCCCTGCCAGGAGGGTGCAGAGAGGTGGGCGATGGTCTCTTCAGCCAGGGGACAGGAGATGGGACAAGGGGCAATGGGCTCAAGCTGCCCCAGGGCAGGGTCAGCTCAGCTGGGAGGGAAAAGTTCTTCCCTGGCAGAGTTGTGGGGCTGTGGCACAGGCTGCCCAGGGAGGGGCTGAGTCCCCAGCCCTGGGTGTGTTTAACACACAGAGGGGAGATGAGGTGCTCAGGGATCTGGTTTAGCACAGGACAGGGACGGTTGGACTCGATGATCTCAGAGGTCTTTTCCAACCTTGTGATTCTGTGACCCCAAGAACCTGGCTGGGCCCATTCTCCATGACAGAACACACCAAATCTAGCAGAGTTGCCACACCGTTGGCAGTCTGGTCCTGTCCACTGTGGCATGAAGAAGAACCTGGCCTCTTCCCCTTTGCAGCAACACTTCACTTATTTGGAGACGGTCATCCTGTCCCATCTCTTCTGTTGGATAATGAACCCAGCTCCTTAAGCTTTGCCTGGGAGTCACATTATCTGGATGTTCCTGGTGGTCTCCTCCATCCACCTCCTTGGTGAAGTTTGGTGTTTCAGTGCAGCAGCCCTCCTCATGCACATGGGGTTCAACACAGGGCTTGTTCTGTGTGTTCCCCAACAGTGCTGTTGTTTGTGCACCCCTGCATGGTAACTCCTTTTCACTGAGCATTAATTGCTAATGTTTGCCTTCTGTCCAGATTGCTGTAACCCTGAGGGTCCTTTCTCTGCAGCTCCTCTTTAGCCAGTCATTCCTAATCCATTAATTGTGCTGGTGATTGCTGCTGGAGCATGACAGGATTTGTCTCACCCAGGCAGGAGCCTGACAGCTTTGGTGTCTGTAGTACAGGGCTGTGCAGGGAGCACTGTGCTTGCTCTCTGGAGAGAGGGAGCGTGACGGCTCCGAAGAGCAATTCATCCCATCTATTTTTGGAGAGCAGGAGTTGTGCTTTGGGGGTGCTTATATCTCTTTGAGATCTGTGACCTCAGGTTGCGTGGCTGTCTTTCAGGTCATTGAAATTAGCTGAGATGAATTTAAACCTCCACAGTACAACCCTGCATCTAAATATAGCGACAGAGGGGACAGCTTGGTGATTGGGTTAAGCTGATGGAGCACTGCCCTGCTGCTAAAGGGAGGACCCTGCCTTCCTTTCATACCCTCTGGATAAAATGTCCACAGAATGAATAGTTCATACAGTGTGGGAGCTGTGAGCTATTGTAGTCATCTCCAGAGCGTAACCACCGAGGAAGTGCTCTGAATAGCAAACGTATCCGCCTCCCTTCCTCCCTGTTGGAGCTATCAATGCCACATCTGTGCCTGAATGGCAGCACGAGCAAAGCCCGAGTCATCAAAGTGCTGCTGCTGCTGGATGAAAAGCAGCCAGGCAAATCAGGAATAAAGAGATGAGTCATCAAAGCTGCATCCCCATTGGCTGGAAAACAGGGTTTCAGAAAAAGTTGGAGCAGGAAAAGAGGTGGGGGGGTGAAGCTCTTGAGAATAGAGGGGGTAGGATCAGGGCTACCTGGGCTGGAGCTCCAGGCCAGCGTGTGCACATCCATGAACCAGAGATGGTGTTATGCACCATGAGGGCTGAGTCTAGCTCCAAATGTTAAATATCAGCTTGTTCTTTGCTTTATTTCTGTCACCCAAGTCTGTGGCTTATTCACGGTCTGTGGCTGCCTGCTGAAGGGAGCGGAGGGGCAAGTGCTGGTCTCCTCTCTTTGGGGACCAGGGATTGAACCCAAGGGAACAGTGTGAAGCTGGGCCAGGGGAGGTTTAGGTTGGATGTTAGGAAGAGGTTCTGTTCTTGAGAGGGGGGTCAGGCACTGGCACAGGCTATCCAGGGAAGGGGTCCCAGCCCCGAGCTGGGCTGAGGGCAAGAAGCATCTGGCCGATGCCCTCAGTGCCAGCTCTGCCTGGGCTGGGCCTGTGTGGAGCCAGGAGTGGGAGTTGATGGTCCTTATGGGTCCCTTCCACCTCAGGAGATCCTAGGATTTGAAGCCCCTTCCCTGCTTCCTTTGCAACCTCATCATTTTCCATTCTTGATACTGTGTCTGGAGCCTGGAGAAATCATCTTGCATTTTATTCAACTTCTAACCCTTTTTAGAGACACACTGAGGGGAAACTGTGTTCCTTTTGCCTGTGACCCATTAGCATGTTCATAGTGGGTGGTGACTACTGGGACCTGGGGGGCACACGCTCCCCAGCCTGAGGCTAAGGCAAGCAAACTAGTGGGTGTCTTCAGCAATCGTGGGGGGCAGCTGGGCAGGGCAGCCACCCTGTTGTGCTCAAACACCTCTGGGTGCTTTGGCAAAGCTGAGACCTCTAAAATGGTTGCAATGATGAAATCTGGTCTTCAAATATATTGCATCAGTAATTCCACATATGAACTTAAAAAGAAAGGCACATGACTGAAAACAAGAGCAGGATCTGAGCCCTTTGGTTTTTTCTGTAAGTCCTGGGATTTTGAAGGTGATGAATGGGAAAAAGAGCAAGGAAAACAGAAATAGGTTGGCAAGTGTGGTGAACACATCTGGAATTTGTGAGAGCTGGATCATTTTGCTGCTTTTCTGGGCTTAGATTGCATGTAGCACCTGAAGGAGACACAACCCAAGTCTAAAGCTCAACAGGACTGATCACTACTTGACAGTGAGTATCAAACCACGTTGTTACAGCAAGGGTGATTGAGCACTGGCACAGGTTGCCCCCAGGGTTTGTGAAGTCTCCATCCTCAGAGATGCTTAAAAGCTGTCTGGTCACAGCACTGGGCAAACTGCAGCAGGGGACCCAGCAGTTGGACCAAGTTGACCCCCAGATATGCCTCAAATCCCTGTGATTCTGTGATGAATTCTGGTCCTCGGCCTGCAGAGAGCTCATGCCTGAGTGCCTCTGTGTAATTTTTCTCCCTTGGCTTTGTTGGAGAACTCATTGCCAAGACAAAGTTGAACCTGCCTAAGAAAACCTCTCCTTTTTTAAGGACTACTGATGAAAAGAAAGGACCTACCATATTGCCATGGCAGGGTGGTCAATAAAATGTTTATTTTTACCCTGTAATTTAAAATCTGGACCTCAACTGGGAATTATCTCTTCTTTTATGAACTTTACTGAGTAAATAAGTAGAGAAATGATGCTCCCCCTCCCCGCAGGGACCTCAAATGTTCTCTCTTTTTGCTCTGACTTGAAAGGGAGTATTCATAATGTATCTATTTAGGGGTATATGCATTGTATTCCTCCAAGAAATCATGGCTGTAAACTAGATGGATGCATACACATACAGTTACATAGGAAAGTATAATTCAATTATGTTCTATTACTTCAGTTCTGCATACGAAATAATTCACTGAACTGGAGGAAGCAGTGTCTTTTCATTCTCATTCATCATACATGAGTGAGTTGTCAAGGACATGACTTTCTGCCTCTACTTTGATATTGCTATTAAAGTATTAGTTTTCCTTTGCATTTTCCATAATCCCTAAAGCCAGTTGTGACATTTTCTGCCTGCCACACACCCAGCCTAAGCACATTTATTCCTCTCATTGTAATTATAACACACACTGGCATTGGAGTTTTTCCTGTGTGTTACATCAGTGACTGGTACTTTCTTCCTTCTGGTGTAGTTCTCTGTCTCAGAGATCCATCCCAGGCAGTAGTAGAATCTCTTCTATCAAGTTCAATGATCATTGGTATCAGACTATTGATTAGAAGATGTTCCCAATCTTTCTGCTGTTGATCCTGTAGCAGCTCTGTTTAAACTGGAACCAGGTGCAATAGAGCTGGGTGGTTATGTTGGAAGTGTTTGGTGGACTGATACTGTTACATTGTAGGATGGAAGTGAGGACTTAAGGACTGCTACCTTTGTGCTGGGTCTGAGTTTGCCCCCAGTCATTACTCAAAACCAGCGCGTATCATGGAATCACAAAATGGTAGGGGTTGGAAGGGACCTCCAGAGCCCATGGGGTCCAAACCCCTGCCAAAGCAGGGTCCCTAGGACAGGGCACACAGGGTGGTGTCCAGACGGGGCTGGAATCTCTCCAGAGAAGGAGACTCCACACCCCCTGGGCAGCCTGTCCCAGGGCTCCCTCACCCTCACTGGGAAGAAGTTCTTCCCCAGATTGGGGGGGAACTCCCTGTGCTCCAACTTGAGCCCATCCCCCCTTGTCCTGTCCCCACAGACACTGAGCAGAGGCTGCCCATGTCCCCCTGTGTCCCACCCTTCAGCTATTGATCCCCATTGATCAGATCCCCTCTCAGGCTTCTTCTCTCCAGGCTGAACAGCCCCAGCTCACTCAGCCTTTCCTCACAGGGGAGATGCTCCAGGTCTTCAGTCCCGTTCGTAGCCTCCTCTGGACTCTCTGCAGGAGATCCCTGTCTCTTTTATCCCAGAGTGCCCAGAACTGGACACAATACTCACGTGCTGTTTTGTTGCTCTGTGAGGGTTGGTATATGTTGTGGCCACATTTTATAATTAATCTCCATCAGCACCTAAATTGCCTTGTGTGCACGTGTTAACATCAGGTTAACCCCTCCCCAACTTGCAGTTCTGATTTAAATTCTCCAGAGCAAGCTGACTAGCAGGGCCCTGTGTTGTGACCCTGTGTCCTTCCAATAGCACTTTGTCATACGTGCTGTGGGGTTCCCAGCCACACTCTACAGTGCTGTGAAGTCCCCTGGATGCAGAGGCGATCCTTGCGCACGGAAGGCTCTGAATTGAAGCCCCTTTAAAAGGGATGCAGCTGCAATGTGAATGGGGACCTGAACAGTTTCCCTCGCCATGAGTAGCGCCTTGTTCTTCGCAGGGAAGAGCTCAGAGTGCCACTGTGGCTTTCTTTGTCCCCTGGAAAACCAACCATGGCTTCAAAATGTGGGACTGGCACTCAGAAACCCCAACTTCTAAAGGGCAGTAAAGATGCAGAGCTCTTCTGAACACTGAGCTGTTCTCATTACGAATGTCCAAATACGATGCTTGGAAAGCTTGTTCCATGCACTCACCCGTGGAAATATTTACCAAAGCTTGCTATTGGTTTATAATGAATTGTATTATTTCTATGGGAGGGTTGAAAGAACGTTTGCACTGGCCAGGTTGACTGGTAGAGTCTCTGCTGGCGCCAAGGTGAAGGTTCTGGCTGGGACAGTCTTTGCTTTCCTCTGCCTGAGGGTAGGGAGGCTCTTCAGAGGGGTCTGACCAGACTGGACCCATGGGCTGAGACCAACGGGATGAGGTTTAACAAGGCCAAGTGCAGAGTGCTGCACATGGGGATATAACAGCCCCATGCAGCACATGCAGATCTGGGCTGGAACCATGTAAGAGCTGGTTTATAAGGATGTGAGGCTCTTCTGAAAGAGCTCAGGTGACCTTTCTGTGCCTTTCACAAACTGAACAGGATGTCAGGATGGGGTTCAGCCCTTTTTGGGGTAAGCAGGCTGCGCTGGGGAAGTGGGAGGGAGCTCGGTTCACGCTTGTTCTTCTGCTCCCACAGCTGATGGAGATGCCATTGGGTAAAACTGTTTGTATCTTGGAGGAGGAAGCCCAACTCCCCAAAGCAAGGGTAAAGATAAAACCAGCACATTTCAGACTTGTACCAAGAAGACGATGTTGTGCACTAGATTTTGCAATAATGTCATCTCAATGAGGGTCAGACTTTTAGGGGAAGTCTTTAATCTCCTCTTCCTTCTGACTTGGTTACGTTATTTCCTGCTGTATCACCACTTGAGCTGCTGGGACTGCATGGCAGCTCTCCTGGTTGCAGTTCAGTCACACTAGATGCAAAGCTGCCTTGCCCATTTGGATCAGATCTCATGACTGTCCTTAACCAAAGCCAGCAGGAGACATTTCAGTAGAGTGTATAAAATGCGTGCAGTAGCCAGCTACGTGATAGTCTGCCCTCCCAGTCCAGAAAAATCTAACACTTCATGCCCTGAAGCATGAGTTTTAATAACCCTTCAACAATGTTTTGGTATAATCATCAACTATTATAATTGCTCTGGATCATCTTGTCATCTTTATAAATGCCTGCTCAATTTTTTAATCAGGCTGGACCAAAAAAAAAGAGAGAAGTGTGGCGATGAGTTCTGATTTGTGCTGCATCTGGTGTTGAGCACCAGAAGTTTATAGATACATAAGGGATGAGAATCCATTTTACAGAGACAGGATTAGGCCCAAAATGTCAGTGAAGTGCTGGGATTGGTGGAAGGTCAGCACAGGTACGTTGTTAAAAATGGCACTTTCAGCCCATTCCCATCCATAGGCTCCTGATGTGTTTCTCGATCATCCTAAAGGTGGGATTGATGTCACCTGTCAGCTGCCATCTAAATCTTACCTGTTGAGGTTAAATTAACCTTTGGGCTGTCTGCAGTCAACAAGGAGAGCTGGATACCACAGGGGAAGTTTCTTGCCAGGGTATAGCTCAAGGTAGATGAGAGGAGTCCCCTTCTTGGCAGTACCTCTCGCTGTCATGGAACCTAGGACAAGGAGAGAGCTTGCATGATCGTGAGCTCTATTTCCCTACCTCTGACGTGAGCTTGTTGCACACTTTGTGTCTAACAAATGTTTGCTGAGAAAATCTGGGGGACAGAGAGATTCTGCAGCAACCCTGGGCCACCCAGTCCAGGGATTACCATCCCCACTGTTACATGGAATTTGGTCATTGGCATTTTGAACATTCGGGATTTTTCCTATTCTCTTCCTCCATTCCCTGGTGAACTTGTCCTCCTTCTCTCATTCTCTCTCTCCCCTTTTCCTTGCTGAAGAAGCTGGTCAGAGCTGTGATGAGGAACCACGGGTCTCCAGCTTGCATCCAGCACGTGAGCAGATGGGTATTGAGTCCAACCATTCCCCAGCCCCAGCTGGATGGAGATGATGTTGGCGTTGAGCATGTTGAGAGTGGAGGATGTGGTGGTGGGCCAGCATGGGGATGGCAGCAGTGCTGATCCTGTTTCAGCTGTGGAAGGACAAAGTCCAGGTGACCACCTGGAAACTCTGGATCTCTCCCTTCCTAGGCCAGGATCTGGCAGTGTGCGTGTGACAGCAGATCGAGCAGGCCGTGCGGTAGGCACAATCCTATCCTCAGGTGCACCCCAGAGCTGAAAATAAGAGGTTCTGTGTTACTGGTGCACTGGGATATGGCACAGGTTATGTCTAGGGTTTCAAGCAGAGAAATATTAGAACAATAGCTCCTTATTAAGAGAGCCAATGGGATCCTGGGGTACATCCGGAGGAGTGTAGCCAGCAGGTCAAAGGAGGTGATCCTCCCCCTCTGCTCTACCCTGGTCAGGCACCACCTGGAGTGTTGTGTCCAGTTCTGGGCTCCTTGGTTTAAAAAGGACAGGGATCTCCTGGAGAGAGTCCAAAGAAGGGCTATGAAGATGATGAGGGGCCTGGAACATCTACCCTATGAGGATAGGCTGAGTAAGCTGGGACTCTTCAGCCTTGAGAAGAGAAGACTAAGGGGGGACCGAATTAAAGTTTATAATTATCTGAAGCAGGGGATGCAGGGGGAATCAGCCAGCCCCTTTTCAGTGGTCTGTCGGAACAAGGGGCAATGGCTGCAAGTTGGAGCACAGGAAGTTCCACACCAACATGCGGAAGAACTTTTTCCCAGTGAGGGTGAGGGAGCCCTGGGACAGGCTGCCCAGGGGGTGTGGAGTCTCCTTCTCTGGAGAGATTCCAGCCCCATCTGGACACCGCCCTGTGTACCCTGTCCTAGGGACCCTGCTTTGGCAGGGGGTTGGACCCCATGGGCTCTGGGGGTCCCTTCCAACCCCTACAATCTTGTGATTCTATGATTATTGCTGTGGCTTCACCTTCTATTCATAGTAAGTATTTGACCCTTCATGTGCTACGCTGCGTTTCATTTGCTGCAAAGCTTAACATCCCTTCCCAGTCTCTTAATATTCTTTGGTTTAAATCGGGCTTTTAATGGCAGTGCTTGAGTGTGTCGTTGGTTTTTTGTTTGTGTTTGTCTAGTGGTTTAGGTTGTAGTTAAGTGAAATGTGTGGTGTAAGCAAAGAGAAATTGCTGTATGCAAACCATAATTTTCATGTACTTGCTGTTTTGAGTGCTGTGATGAAAGGGATGTATCACAGCGTTTTTATCGCATCAGCTGCTCCCTTTGTCTCTCTACCTGAAGGGTGGCAAAGGGCCCCCTTTCATCTGGAGGATTATGAGGCCATTATGGTAAACAGCACCACCAGTTGGGTTGACGTTGTTGGAGCTTTCATCTTTTGTTCTAAGTTTTGAAGTGTTATTTGTGGTTCTCTTGTTCCCTGTCTCATGACTCGATGCTCGGTGAGAGCAGAGAGCAGCTCCTTGCCAGAGTGGTTCAAGAAAAATCATTAAACTCAGGAGGAAGGGGAGGAGAAAGAGGGGCCAGCATGAAGCATGACATACTGCCCAGCTCCATTCCTCTGACTCCAGAACAGGTATCCAAGAGCTGATGAAAGTGTATGAGGTCAGAGGATGTGAGCGTGATGTTGGGGCCAGCAGGAAAGATGGAGAGTGACTCTTTATCGGGGACTGTAGTGACAAGCCCAGGGGAATGGCCTTCAGCTGCAGGAGGGGGATGGAGAGGGCCTGGGAGGCAGAAATCCCTCCTGGGGAGGGGAGAGGCCCTGGCACAGAGTGCCAAGAGAAGCTGGGGCTGCCCCTGGATCCCTGGCAGGGTTCAAGGCCGTGTTGAATGGGGCTTGGGGCACCCTGCGCTGGGGACACTGTCCCTGCCCGTGGCAGAGGGGCACTCTGGAGTCCCTTCCCACTCAAACCAGTCTGGGTTCTGTGATTAGTGGGCAGTGCTGACTGGTTTTGTCTGCGTTTTTAGCTGTGCACCCCATCTGTTCATCTCTAAGTTGGTTACACAAACCCAGGAGTTTACTGGGAAGTGTGTGCAGGGCCCCAAGCCCAGAGGAGCTGGAGCAGAGGACTTCACTGTAAACCTCTGCGCTCTTAAAATGCTTCTGCAGCCAGGGTTGCCTGCTCAGTCTGTGCTGGGATGGGTATAAATGACATGTCCTGTGTTTCCCATTCCTTTGCTCCAGCTGCTGAATACAGCAAAAACTAATTCCTCTGGAGTGAACTCTGGATAAGGAAACCTCTGATTCTCTAGTTGACTCTTGTATTTGCCTTTAGCGATTAGTGTGTATTCCTTTCATATTAAAACAGAATTCATACATAAAGCAGCACACACAAGAATCTATCTCTGTAATACTGAGGATAGCCATATCATTTTTGGATGTAACATTATTTCCTTTATTTTTTTTTATTGTCACATTTTCTGGTATTTTTTGCCCAGAATTTAAATCCTTCACCTTTATGCCTGTGTTTATTTAGCATCACTGCTCTTTCCATGCTAGCAATATGCCTTTATGTATTGGCTCATTACCTTGGGTGCTTTTAGGGTATGTGTTTGGGCAGAGCCCAAATCCAGCATGGACATGACACAAATGAAAGGGGATGTCACAGCTCAGATCGTGACTGTAAATTCCAGTATCGAAACTGGATTGTGCTGCCCTGTCCTGAACATTTCTGTTGCTCCCTTTATGTCATATGTGGATATTTCATGGACTGGAAGAGGAGAGAAATGAACATGAAATGTAATCAGTTGCCTTCTCCCTTCTGAGAGCAGCAGCATCTTTCCTGCCCAGCAGTGTAATTCGGCTGCTTTGGTGGTCTTGCCCTGATAAAGCCCCTGCAGCTGATCACCAGCCTGGGTCACCCTGGCTGCTGTATGGGAGTTAGTAGGGACCAAGTCTGGACATCTTTTGCATGTCTGTGGGGAGCTGGAGCCGTGGCCACAGTGTCTGCTGGAGTGCTGAGCTGCAGGTGCAGGGAAATAAGTGTCTGTGCTGCATCCTTCAGTTTCCTAGTGTGCAAGGAGATGTTGTCCCAGGGGAGATGACTATTCCTGACTGAACAGACCCAACTCAAGCTCTACAAATTCATCTCAGTTAGCAGCCTAGTCCCAAGGAGGTCATCAGGGAGGTGGGTGGATTAAGAGGGGTAGTTTTCAACGGGTAGGATCTGACTTGAGAACAACGTGCTTGCTGTGCCCGAAGTAGAGGATTGTTGCTAATTCCTTTCTTCCAAGTTTCAAAGTCCAGTGTGCTGGCACTGTCCTGGATGTTATAGGAACATCCCAAGCACAGCTGCAGGGTTGTTTGTACATAAATCCTCATCTGTGGCTTGACAGCAAGGTGAAAGACAGTGACTGAGCAGGGTGAGAAACAGGGTGTCAGGAGGAGCGTTGGGATGAGAGCACCCTTCTCAGAGAGCATGCAGTTGTGCAAAGAGCGTTTGTGGCTGATGTGTCTTTGCTTATCTTGGTTGGCTTGAGTGTGATTCTCTGGACTGAGCAATGCCACAGATGTCACAGAATCACAAGGTTGGAAAAGACCTTCAAAGATCATCAAGTCCAACCAATCCCATCCTAAGCTAAACCATATCCCTAAGTACCTTCTCTACCCCTTTTTTAAACACATCAGGGAAGGTGACTCGACCACCTCCCTGTGGGCAGCCTGTTCCAGGCCCTGACAACTCTTCCAGTAAATCTTTTTTTTCTGATCTCCAATCTAACCCTGTCCTGGCACAGCTTGAGGCCGTTCCCCCTTGTCCCATCTCCTGTCCCCTGGCTGAAGAGACCATCGCCCACCTCTCTACAACTTCCCTTTAGGTAGTTGTAGGTGGGGAGAAGGTCTCCCCTCAGCCTCCTCTTCTCCAGGCTGAACACCCCCAGCTCCCTCAGCTGCTCCTCAGAGGATGTCACCCCGCTACACCTTTCTCTTCCTCCTGTGTTTTGCAGCATCCCCTTCAATTAAACTTCTCGTGGACGACCCGATAGTGGTGAACCCTGGAGAAGCAATCACCTTAGTCTGTGTGACGACGGGAGGGGAGCCAGCCCCCAGCCTGACGTGGGTGAGGTCTGCTGGCATCCTGCCTGAGAAGACGGTGCTGAATGGGGGCACTTTAACGATACCGGCCATCACGGCAGAAGATGCTGGCACGTACAGCTGCATCGCCAACAACAACGTCGGGAATCCAGCGAAAAAGTCCACCAACATCATCGTAAGAGGTGAGTTGAGCTGGCAAACTACTGACCCTTATGTTGGAAGATTAATTGCATCCTAATCTGGCAGGAGAGCAATGGTCACATGGTGGTGTCCTGCGTTTCCAAGTGTATTTCTGGTCATGTCTTATCGTGTCTGAGATGAATTAGCGTTGGCTTCAGGTAGCCCGTGGTGCTAGTGCTCAAGCCCCCGAGGTGGCGTGGTGTCCCTTCGTACTGTGGAGATGCAGCAGCTCTCTCACCTGAAGTAGAGACAAAGGATGGTCAAAGGATGGTGTCTTCTGGGCACTGCCTCTGCTCATCCCCTGCACGCACTGTCTTGGCAGTCAGTGCATCCCAAGCTCCTGGAGATGTCATTACCTACTTCACCCTTTTCTTCCTCCTCATCAGCTGAACATGTTATTGAAATTAAGGCTGTTGTGCATGCTGTGAATCTGCTGCCATCAGACGACTGCTCCCTGGGTAGGAGCTTTAGATTAGTACCTATGCTTTAATTATACTAAATAGCAGGATAAATGTCTCTTAGATAAAAGTAAGAGGAGAATGCTTGCAGAACAATTACTGCCAGGTAGAGAGAAACCATTCCCAGTTGTTTATCGCTTTCTGGATGACCCTGGGGATGTGGCCGGTTGGTTTGAAGGAGGAGTTGGATTGGCTGATAGGCATAGTCAGAGTGGATTCATCTACCCAAACCAAACAGTTAATCTGAAACTCATTTTCTATAATCTAATCTGTGAATGGTAGAGAAACATAAACTCCCACACTATAGGAACTTTAAATAATAGCATGTGATTAATCATCCTCAGGAGAAACTGCCATATAAAGAGCCAGTGGTGTGAATATTTTATGAGAGCCATAACCCCTGTTCACTTCTTATTGCCCAACATATCATACACTTCAGCAGGACAAGGAATTAGAAGCTATTTCTGTTCTGGGGGTCAGGAAGAGAGCATTGTATCAGCCGTGGTCTGCAGGAGTTCATTGGGGGGTGTCCGTGGATTTATTTGTATTTCCATTTGAATTTCTTGACATTTGGCTTAGGGCTTTTGTTGTCAAGAGGCAAAAGCAGCCTTGCTTCAGGAACGTAGCCCCAGCATTAATTTGCTGTGATTTACAATGGGGATGAGGTTGGGAAGGGGAGATGTGAGTGAACCCCACACTCAGAGCAAGCAGAGGCTTTGCATGAAGAGGAATCTGGATGTTTTAATTGACCCAGCAGACAGCACCGGGGAGCCCAGCAGAGAAGCCAAAGTCCTTCTCTCCCCACAGATACAAATTTCATGAGTCATAGCATAGTTATTTATAGAAGGCCGTGGCTGGGAGATGCCTGGGAGCTTTGAGATGTTGAACAAAATATCAGCAAAGCATTCGAGCTGACTTCTTTTCTGCTTCCCTCCCTGCTGTGTGGCCCTGTTTGTTCAAGAAGGGACCACAATGAGGAACAACCTGCTAAATAAATAAAGCCCAGCTCCCTTCTAGCCCCAACACAGTGCTACAGGCAGATGAATAATAATAATAAACCCCCTAAAATTGGAGAGAATCCTTCAAAATGAAACAAATAAAAGAAATGAGTAACGGAAGTAATTTGTCCTGTTTGAAAGTCAGAATTAATGCAGATCATTAAGCAACAGAGGCACCAGATGAGGATGTGTTTAACGAGGTGCCAACGTGACACCGAGGTGTGTTCAGGTCAGGTCTCTGCTCCTCTGTTATTTTATTCTGAGAGCCTTAAAAAGTGGGGATAAGCATGGTGAAATGGGAGGGGGACACCAGATGTGGCAGCTTGAGGGGGATATACATCACCTGAGAGATGGTACAAAATGCACCCATGTGGAAGTGTTGTGTAATGTCTGTTCTCTGCTTCTCCAGGGTGTAAATAGCTAGTAATGTGAGTTCCCTGCTTCTGCAGGTTGTAAATAACTAGTTTTGGCAGTTGCCATGTGCTGCTGACAGAATGGTGGAGTAAGAGGTGCTACTAAAGGTCTCAGTGCCTTGCTTTCCATTCGATAGCTCCCAGGATTTATCTGGAAACCTCCTAATATACATAAGCATTTAACGTGTTCTCTGTTTTCCCACTGTCACTTGAGTTCCTCCCCTTCCAGTGAGGGTTGGCATGAAAGGAGGTGTCTGTTCCTAACATAAAAACCAGACTAAAGCTGCCATTATGGTGAAGAAATATTTAGATGTAACAGTCTTTGAATTTTTAATATTTTAATTTTTTTTCTTTTTTTGGCCTGTATAACTTACAAGTAATTGCAAATCCTTCCAACAAAAGCTGGGTGCTTGCTCATCAGTTCAGATCATAGACCCATTGGATGTGTTAGGTTGGAGGGACCTTTGAAGACCATCTTGCCTAACCCCTGCAGCAGGCAGAGACATCTTCGCTAGGTCAGGTCGCTCAGAACTTCATCCAGACCTTGGCTGTCTCCAGGGATGGGGCCTCCACCACCTCTCTGGGCAACCTGGGCCAGATGAACACAGATCCCTTGCAAAACAGCTGCTGAGGAAGAGAGTCCCTCATAGCCTGTTTCCTGAAGGGGTTACATTAATGCTGTCAATGTCCTCCATTGACACCCCTTTTCTCATTCAGGTTGTAAGCTGTGACCTCTGCTCCTTATGTCTTCATTCTGCTGAGCAGCTCTGCTCATGCCTTTCCCTTTCAGCCATCAGATAGTGTTAGTGAAAGTTTTGCTGAGATGAGAAAGAGAAATTGTTCTGGGTACCACAGCGCCGTTACGGGCACGGACACAATACAATCTCTTTCATTTCCTCCGTTTGCCTTGAACAGGAGCCCACCAGAGGCAAATCAGGGCCTGTGTACTGCTTACCTGTTGAAATCTCAGTGAGCAAATCTCTGAAATTCAGTTAGAAAGCAAGCCAGCATCAGCTTAACTGCACCCAAGGTTATCACAAAATGTTTTGTTCCCTCAAAGACATTGTCGTCCATCAAGGTGTCTTGGGCGAAACCAGAGACAGAAGAAATGTTCTCTCACTTCAGCAGAGCTGGCTGCTCACCAAGTATAATTATGAAGGGTTTCTTTCAAAGTATTTTCTTTAGATTAATGAGTTCTTTAAATGATTGCACGTCTGCCAGCGTTTGAGTATTGGTGGGTGTTCTCATCAGTGGCATCTTCACATCCTGCTCTCAGACTGATGATGTGAACAGCTTCCCGTAACACATTTCTAGACAAACCCATTAGAAAGCAGAGGGAGCTCAAAGAGAATCTTGCCTCCTCTTTTTCTAGTAAAACTTGATGATGTTCTCCTCTCTTTTTTTAAAAAAAAACCCCAACACTCTCAAACAGGGAATTTAACACACACCCTCTGGGTAAACAAAGTTCCCAACACCCTCCCTGCCTGAAATGAGTATTTCTTTGCTGTGCTTGCTTGGAGGATGTTCTGGGTTTCTGACTCTTACCCAGTGGAATAAAAAAGGAACCTTGTTCTGCTGCAGTGGAAATAATTAATCTTTAAGGCCAGGACGTATTTTCCACCCAGAATATTTCAGTTAATTGGTTTTCACCATGAGTTTCTCACTATGTACCTTTGTTAGTCCCAATTAGAGGTAAATGATAATCAGTTTTCCTATGGATATTTTTGTAATTAAAATAAGAAGCAAACACACACATATTTGTATCAAAAGAAACATGAACCTCTGTCTGCTCACAGCCCTTGAGCCAAGACACATAGTGATACAGACACATCTTTGTGTCCCCTGCACGCACAGCTACACGGGAAGGACTTGGCGTTATTGCCAGGAGCATGGTAAGACCTCATCTCTGATGTCCCCAGACTCAGTTCCCTGCCCTGATCTGGCACAGCAGGTTGAACATCCAGCTTATCCAATGTCCCAGGAAGCTCTTCTAGCCTGGGGATCTTTTGCTGTTGGAGGTTATTCTACTCTGTTAAAATTCAAAAGTCATTAAAGAAATGATAATCACAGAATCCCAGAAGGTTAGGAGTTGGAAGGGACTTCAGAAGATCATCTAGTCCAATCCCTCTGCCACAGTAGGATCACCCAGACTAAATCCCACAGGAACACATCCAGGCAGGTTTGAATGTCTCCAGAAAAGGAGACTCCACAGCCTCTCTGGGCAGCCTGTCCCAGGGCTCCATCACCCTGACAACGAAAACATTTCTCCTTGTAATCCTTAAGATCCTACATAAAGGAAGATCATCTCAATACCACACAGATTTTGGGTGACAAGTGGAAATGTCAAAAGAGCTGTAAATCAAAATCATATGTCTACAGCTTCTGGAAAATTGCACATTTTCAATACAAAACAAACAGGGTGCTCAGAATTATGAGAGCGCGGAAGAACAAGTACTCCAAAGGCAAGGCAGAGGGGTAAATGAAATAAAATCTCCATGTAGTGATTGGTGTGCCAATGAAGAAATAAAGGGGATTGATGATGAAGGCTGTGAGGTGGCTCCTCCATCTAGTACAAGAGCAAAAATACTGGGTAGCATCCTTGAAGGATATCACATTGGGAAACAGAGATGGAGAAATCAGAGAATCACAGGGGTTGGCAGGGACCTCCAGAGCCCATGGGGTCCAACCCCTGCCAAAGCAGGGTCCCTAGGACAGGGCACACAGGGCAGTGTCCAGACAGGGCTGGAATCTCTCCAGAGAAGGAGACTCCACACCCCCTGGGCAGCCTGTCCCAGGGCTCCCTCACCCTCACTGGCAAGAAGTTCTTCCCCAGATTGGGGGGGAACTCCTTGTGCTCCAACTTGAGCCCATCACCCCTTGTTCCATCCTCACAGACACTGAGAAGAGGCTGCCCATGTCCCCCTGTGTCCCACCCTTCAGCTATTGATCCCCATTGATCAGATCCCCTCTCAGGCTTCTTCTCTCCAGGCTGAACAGCCCCAGCTCACTCAGCCTTTCCTCACAGGGGAGATGCTCCAGGCCCTTCAGCATCTCTGTAGCCTCCTCTGGACTCTCTCCGGGAGATCCCTGTCTGTTTGATCCCAGGGAGCCCAGAACTGGACACAATACTCCAGGTGGAGCCTGACCAGGGCAGAGCAGAGGGGAAGGATCACCTCTGTTGACCTGCTGGCCAAACCCCTTTTGATTCACCTCAGGATCCCAATGTTTTACAGGTCTTAAAGTGCAGAGAATTAAGAGGATGTGGAAGGGTGTCATTGTGCACTAACTTGGATTTGTTGCCTCATCAGCAACTTCTTGCATTACCATCTTAAAATAGATGCCTTTGGCTCTTTAGTTGCCACCACAGTATGATTTTTTAGTGCCAGTTGACTCTGTGTGACTTTGCACTTCTGTGAAGAGGAACCGTAGTGTCTGGAGTTAATTTTGTAAAGGGGTGGGATTCCCTGTCACTTCAAATATAAAATAATAATTTTAAATGACCTGTGCCCAGCATTAGCACAGAAGCTTTTGTTGAACAAAAAGCACTCCGGGGGAATGTGTTTTAGAGGCTGAAATTGCTGGAAGTGCCTATTCCATTATGTCTTTAAAATCTATATGTGAGCTGTGAGGTAGTGACTGCGAAAGGGGGTGGGAAATAAACCCCAAAAAGACCCAGATTGGGAAATAAATGAAATTTTTGTTGCTTCTAGACTAGGAGGCCACAGAGATGCTCAGAGGACTGGAGCAGCTCCCCTACGGAGAGAGGCTGAGGGAGCTGGGCTGGTTCAGCCTGGAGAAGAGAAGGCTGTGGGGGGACCTCATTGCAGCCTTCCAGTCCCTGAAGGGAGCAGAGAAACAGGAGGGGAATCAGCTTGTTAAAGGGCAGAGACTGGCAGGACAAGGGGGATGGAGTGAAGCTGGAGGAGGGAAGGGTGAGATGAGATCTTAGGGGGAAGTTCTTTGCAGAGAGAGTGGTGAGGGGCTGGAACAGGCTGCCCAGAGAGGGGGTGGGTGCCCCATCCCTGGGGTTGTTCAAGGCCAGGTTGGATGTGGCCCTGGGCAACCTTGTGTAGCTCCAGGCCTGGAGGTTGGTGTCCCTGCCTGTGGCAGGGGGTTGGAGCTCTGTGATCCTTGAGGGTCCCTCCCAACCCAGACCAGTCTATGATTCTAAAAAACCCAACCCAAACCCAGTAATCTGGTGTTTCTGATGCCCATTTTCACACACCTGCTTGTCCTTCTGCTTCCCTGCAGTGGCTCTGTTTATCCCAGAGGTTTTTCTTGGGAATTTCCCTTGTTGATTTTTAGCAGTTGTATGGTGTAAGGGACAAATATATGTCTGGCTGCACATCAACACCTCTGCCATCACCCCTCAAAGATCCCCACTAGCTGTTAATTGAAACACGAGCCAGTGTCCATCCCATCTCCCCCTTCACCCCGGGTAGGTGCTGAGTGCCAGAACAGAGACAAAACTCACAAATTTTGTCCCAAAAGGTGGAAATTGGATTTTGGCAGCACCCATGACAGTCCTCACCCAGCGGGTCACCCTGCATTTTTGCAGCTGCTGGATGCTGGCCAGCAGCAGAGCGCTGTGTCCATCTGATGTGCCTGATCGTTAGCTGGCATCACCACTGATGGTGCTCAGGGGCTCTGGCTCCAGCTCACCAAGTCTGAAACGTTGAGTTTTCTGTGCAACTGGCAGAAGGACACTGGGGTGTTTTTTTTAAATCCCTGCTGTATTTTTTTTCCTTCTCTGTACTCTGGGAAGCTCTCACAGCAGACTGATTATACTAGTGCTTATTTTGTGGCTGGAGAAAGCCAAAGGCCTTCACAAATGTCCACACACATAAACCAGGCGTTCCTCCACCGCGCCGGAGCCATGACCGCTGTTGACTTCCTAATGAGCGACTGTGCAGGCACGTGGGACTGTGTGTGGGGCTGTGGGGGCTGTGTGTGGGGCTGTGGGTGCTGCAGACTGGCCAAGACAAGCTCGTTGGGACGTTGCAGTTGGGTGGCAATGCAGCAGCCCCCGTGCTGGCTTTTGGTAGCGGTTGATGGTTGTGTTTTCTTGAGGGCAGACTAGGAAGCATGAGTTATTTCATGAAAATGCCAAGGTTTTGGAAGTCATATTCCAGAATAGGACTGGAAGGGCTCTCCTGGGTCATCGAATCCATTTGTCTTTATCCCTGGCAGCCATTTCATCTCATCTCATCTGGTCATCTGGGGTTTTTTGTAAAAATGACCAACCCCAGCTGCAATTCTGATAGCTTTCTTCCAGCCCCCTCCCAGCTCTTCCTAGGAATCTCTTCCCATTGCTCTGACATTGAGATCCTCTCTCATCACCCGCATGATGTGTCTGCAGGGGCTTTGCCATCCCTTGAAAGCAGCTTTGCGGTGGCATCGGGCAAGCTCTGGTGAACACCATGCTGGGATGGAGGGCTGGGCTTTGCTTTTCCTCAACTACTGTAGCAATTGGGCAGTTTCACCCTGCCAGGGCTTTCCTTGTCCTCCCTCCTCCATATAACATATATTTTTTGATCAATTTTTGACAACTTAATTCTTTTTTCTTTGACAGCACTCACCACCTACCTTAGTTTCTGCTGTGTCCTGTTGGACAAGACAAACTACCTTCATCTGGTGTGGAGTTTAAATGGACCTTTCAAAATATGTTTGGAAAGGGGCTTTGGGAAAGAGCCCTGAGTTGGATGAGGAGCAGCTCAGGAAGAGCTTGGATGGGGCCCTATGCAACCTTGTGTAGTTCCAGGCCTGGAGGTTGGTGGCCCTGCCTGTGGCAGGGGAGTTGGAAGAATCTCATTCTTGGGGTCTCTTGCAACCCAGACCAGTCTGGGATTCTCCAAGTTGGAGGCTGGGCACCAGCCTGCTCTCCCACCCCACCCCAACCTTCCCAGCTTGCCCACAGGAGCCACAACCATTGCAGCATTCCTCCCAGGACTTCTCCCAGCTTTTTTAAGCAAGACTTTTAGTCTTTAAACCCACCAACATCAACCAGCCAAATCTGACTGTTCCACAGAGTCATGCACCCCAGGAGGGAGATTTCACTGAGACAAGATTTCAGCTTGGAAAACCATATCTTAGGGCGCATCCAACGTGTTGCTACAGCCATAAGTTACCTCTGCACCATCCTAAAAGTTTACAGCTCTGAGAATGAATGTGTAAAAAAGTTGAGCTTCAGTTTAATACATCCATTTATTTTTATTATCTGCAATAGCAGGCTCAGGCATTTTGTGCTCTCTCCCAGGCTGGGGAGTATCATGGGTGAGTTCATCAAATGGTTGGTCCTCCTGCCCTTTCCTTAGGGCTGCTGGGAATTTTTGTGTACTGAAATTTTATTTTTAAGTAGATTTGCTGCTCTGCAGAACCCCCTGAGGTGCTTCTGGGGCACCACGTCTCTGTAAAGGTCTATCAGAAGGGATTTCAAGAGGTGGTATTAGTTTGATCTCCCTCCTTCTGACTCTTGCATTGCGGCTGCTTCAGGTCGCTGTGCCCTTTCTTCACTGGGGCAAGGAGAAAAAGTTACCCTTGCTGCTGGTTGGCTAGCAATTATCACCTACTAATGCATGATAATGGTCTCTTTGGTAGGGGTATGTGGTTTGTGTTGTATTAGGTTGTGGCTGAGGTCTGTGCAGTCCTGGAATTATCATTTTGGCAGGAAAAAAACAGTTTTTCAAAGTTTTATCCATTCGGAAGGGAGGGGAGGAGAAGATAGGAGAAAGAATGGAGTATGGTGGTTTGGTGTGCCCTGGTGGCTAAGAGGGCTGATGGGATCCTGGGGTGCATCCAAAGGAGTGTGGCCAGCAGGTCAAAGGAGGGGATCCTCCCCCTCTGCTCTGCCCTGGTCAGGCCCCACCTGGAGTGTTGTGTCCAGTTCTGGGCTCCCTGGGATAAAACAGACAGGGATGTCCTGGAGAGAGTCCAGAGGAGGCTACAGAGGTGATGAAGGGCCTGGAGCATCTCCCCTGTGAGGAAAGGCTGAGTGAGCTGGGGCTGTTCAGCCTGGAGAGAAGAAGCCTGAGAGGGGATCTGATCAATGGGGATCAATAGCTGAAGGGTGGGACACAGGGGGACATGGGCAGCCTCTGCTCAGTGTCCGTGGGGACAGGACAAGGGGCGATGGGCTCAAGTTGGAGCACAGGGAGTTCCCCCCCAATGTGGGGAAGAACTTCTTCCCAGTGAGGGTGAGGGAGCCCTGGGACAGGCTGCCCAGGGGGTGTGGAGTCTCCTTCTCTGGAGAGATTCCAGCCCCGTCTGGACACCGCCCTGTGTGCCCTGTCCTAGGGACCCTGCTTGGGCAGGGAGTTGGACCCCATGGGCTCTGGAGGGCCCTTTCAAACCCCTACAATTCTGTGAGTCTGTTACCAAGATACTCTGATGACCTTGAATTGTGTTTTGATGCATTTACATCTATTGCATCGGGCAGTTGTGGGTGAGACTGGTGGGTCTCTGCCCCCTCCGAGAAATAATTTGGGGTATTTTTATACGCTCCAGATGAATTTTTGAGGCATTGAACTGTGGCATAAAAACAAAGTGTTGAAGGGAAATGCATCCCATGTTGGAGCAAATCCAGGCTTTAATGAAATCATTCCATGGAATAAAGCTCCTGAGCCACATGAGAAGCAGGAGATGGGGACAGGCTGGTGTGGAAGCCTTGGAAACTGGGGCTGGCTCTGGGTTTTGGACGAAAGGCAAGTGCTGCGTGCTGAGTTTCATTTGCAGTGTGTGGGCAAAGAGAAGATCTGCAATACATTACATCTGGGCATGCAGGAGCACTCAGCAAGGCGCTTTTTTGGGGGGGGGTTGTTGTTGTTGACAGCTTTGGCACAAGAATTCAACTTTAGAAAGGCTTTGGCCCTGGCAAACACCCAGCTGTAACGTTCAGAGGATTTATAATTTATTTGGCAAGCACACAGCCCACTGGGGATTGTGTCAGCTTCTCAGAGCTGTTTAATTTATATCCCAATTCTTGTCTGGCTTGTGATGAGGCTTCTGGAGTCCCCGTCTGCCTGCGAGATGGGCGGTCTGTGGGATGGGGCAGCCCCCAGCCCCTGGGTCTGGCCAGACTGGGAGGCAGTACCTGGCCTTGGCAAGCTTGGAATTGTTTTGGAGAGGGTTTTTTTCCTTCTTTCCTTCTCTTTGGGGTTTTGGAAAATACTTATCAATACTTATTGATCAGCCAGAAGGTTTTGTCATCTCCATCCCTGGAGGTGTTCAAGCCCTGGATGACCTGGTCTGAGCTCACATCTGGCCCTGCGTTAAGCAGCAGATGGGTCAAGACACCTCCTGAGCTCCCTTCCCTCCTGACTATTTCTGTGAACCTCTATGTCTTTGCCCTTCTGATGATGCTTATTTCTCTTGAATTTATTCCTTCTAGAAGCAGTTAAAAGACAAACCATGCTGTGTTTCCCATCCTTTGATCTCAGCTTCATCTGTTTAATGGATCATATGCCGAGTAACTTGTAAACTCAAATCTCCTTCGGTAGAGAGGAGCACACACCTCCCCTTCCTTCAAAAGAAAAGCACTGGAAGAAAGAGGAGCTAATTAACTAGAGCACACGTAAAAACAGACACCTGCCACATGGCATCTGCAGAATAATAAATCCTTTTCTTTTAAAAATTAGAAGCATTTATAAAAATAGAGACAAACCCCTGAAATCTCCCCACGGCATTTGCATTTAAATTGGAGATGTGAATGCATCTGGCCTTGGAAGTGCCAAATAATTACTTGATATTAAAAAGTTTGGAGATGCACTGGTAGAAGATGCTTGACAACTTAATTGTCCTGATAGCTACTGAAAGTTAAGGTTTTAATAAACTTTAAGCTAAAACCATGTTGACAGAAGCAAAATGAACTGTTGGTAAAATGCTGAGAATATAGAATCATGGGATGGGTTGGAAGGGACCCCAGAGAGCACAGAGTTCCAACCCCCCTGCCACAGGCAGGGCCACCAACCTCCAGGCTTGGATCTAGCCCAGGGCCCATCCAATCTGGTCTTGAATACCCCCGGGGATGGGGCATTCACCCCCTCCCTGGGCAGCCTGTTCCAGTCCCTCACCCCTATCTCTATATGGGTTTTTTTTTTAACCAGACTGCCTTTGGGTAGGGAAGTGACTAAAGGGAATATGCAGACAGCTTAATTTTGCCAGAATTACCTTGCAGACTCCTAAATAACCCATTTAAGGCATTTGAATTCTGAGAAAAGTGGCCAACGTTGGTGCATTCTCCCTAAAAGCTCCCTGAATGTTTATGTTATTATGCTATTATTTTTAATGTTCTCCTTACGACCCAGACAAGGTGCACCCTGCCCTCTCACTCAGCAGGGCTGTTTTCTGCTGGAGAGAGTTTTCTTCTGTGAAAACATCAAATGCCATTATCTACCAGGTGGACACTAGCTCTGTGCTGAGCTTCTGGGGGATTTTATTTGATGTTAGGCTGATTATGTGTTTTTAATTCTGAGAATAATGTGCATTTCTGAGTAAGGAAGTTTCCGTATCTCAGCAGTAGACCAAGCAGTTACGGGGTTATAGAGAGAGGCCTTGAGGTCAGGGAGCTTTCCCTGCTAGAGGAGAAACAAAACAACAGCATGATTTGAGGCAGCTGGGCTGGTTCAGCCCAGAGAAGAGAAGGCTGTGGGGGACCTCATTGCAGCCTTCCAGTCCCTGAAGGGAGCAGAGGAACAGGAGGGGAATAAGCTTGTTAAAGGGCAGAGACTGGCAGGACAAGGGGGATGGAGTGAAGCTGAAGGAGGGAAGGTTTAAATTAGATATGTAATGCTGAATGAGGTGGTTGTTTTCCTCTCAGGTGCTTTGTTGGTTGGCAAGGGCAGATTTGAGCTTTGTGTTCAATTTTGAGTTTTCAATGTTCTACAAAATAACCTCAAAATGTATGTTAATGTAAAGAAAACAAAGCTTAATGGACTCCACTGTGATATTCAGCAGTGTGGAAGATATTTTGGACAGTTGTTAAGTTGTCTCCACTTAGCTGAGCTATTTGATAATGCAGTTTAAGGCAATATCCTGCAGAATACAGAAGACAATGCAGCTCTGTTGCTCACAGCCAAAATGAAGACTTTGTGTTTCTTTGGAGTTCAGAATAGGAACTTTTTCCCCCCTTCTATTGATTTGATAGAGGTAGGAATGTTAATGAAGAAAGAAACACCAGAGAAGGATTTCCATCAGTCTGTCTTCAGTAGGAATGACTTTTTTATTAGTAGAGAGATCCATTTCTGTTGGGGGTTCATCTAAATATGAACCAGACAGTACGGACTGCACCTCAGTTCCAAGGTGTGGTAGTGGAGAGGATTCCTTTTCATACAGTTTAGGTGAGATATTAGGGGGAAGTTCCTTCCAGAGCGAGTGGTGAGGGGCTGGAAGGGGCTGCCCAGAGAGGGGGTGGGTGCCCCATCCCTGGGGGTGTTCAAGGCCAGGTTGGATGGGGCCCTGGGCAACCTTGTGTAGCTCCAGGCCTGGAGGTTGGTGTCCCTGCCTGTGGCAGGGGGTTGGAGCTCTGTGATCCTTGGGGTCCCTCCCAACCTAGACCAGTCTGGGCACAGAGGGCACAGAAGCTGGACCTCTGGTGTCATCCAGCAGCTTGGTCAAGGTTGCAGTCTTTGCACAGTTCTGCTGCTTTAAATTGCCATGGCTGTGGGCTGCACACAGATACATCAGTTAACACAAAGCCAAGGGTTCCATGGCACCCTGCATCACCTTAGGAAGCAGCCAGGGGCCAGCAGTTGTTGTTGGGAGCAGTGCAGCAGCTGATGTAGTCACGTAGGGTGCCTGGCATGGGACGTGCCTTTGCGAGCTGGGAACGTTTTGGTGCACGAAAGGAGCGTTTTGGGTAGATCAGGGTGGGGGGTGGGAAGATGCTGCTTAACCTGATGAATGCAAATAGACCTTCGTTGAGAGCCTGAAATGCATTTTATTACTTTGAAATGTAATTAATGAGGGAGGGCAAAGACAGGTTTGTGAGGAGTTCCAGGATGAAAACTGTTTCATCTTTGTTTGTTTGATCACATCAGAGCTCTTTGGGGCCTCTTTGGAGAAAGACTGGTGCTTTCCTGTATCTCAAAGTGCAGTTCCAGACTTATTTGCACGTTTTGCTGCTATTTTGTAACCCCCTGTGTTGATAATGATCCAAAGTCTCTACTGGGACATGGCTTTGGTTAGCATGTCTGCAGAAATATCTCCCATACCTTTCTGGTGAACCCTGTGTCTCTCTTGTATGCAGTATCTAACCCCATGGAAACCTTCCAGTGGTGCCTCAGTCATAACTGATAATGGAGTGAGAGGCTGGTGACAGGATCCATCACATGGTTCAATATACTTGATGTGACAGGGGGATGCCTGGAAATTAAGGTCCAAGAACCTACCCGTGAGGATAACCCAGACCACTGTTTTATGGGGCTTGACCATCCATGCAAACCCTCCTTTTTCCACAGCCTGGTGGATCTGCACCAGGCTCACTGCAGGCTTTCCTGAGAGGTCAGTGTATGCCAGATCAGACAAGTCTGCGGTGATTTTGGAGACCACCTCCGACATATGTGGATCTAAGACTTCCCACCTTCTTGCCTGCAAGAAGCAGCTTTGTGCTCCCAAGACTACTGTAGGAATAATCATTCTGGAGAGATCTACTGACCCCTTGTCATTTTGCCAAGGGCAGCCCTGTTAGTTCTGAGTCTGAGCCCAGCTTACTGGGGACCTTCATTGCTGTAATACCTTATCTTTCAAAGCCCTGAGCAGGGTCATCCCAGGTACTCCTGTCTCTGCCAGCCAAGGGACCCTCTACCTCTGACTTACACAGTCCTCTTCTCCACCACACCATGACTGGGAGTGGTTCATCAGAAAGGTTTCTGATCTGGGTAGGTCAGGATGTTTCCAGTATGTGAAGCGATTTGGAGTCTTGTCATTTGGAGTGGGAGATCCAGGGTCAGTTTCCCCTTCTGACACAGAGCTGTAACTCATAAGATGCTGCAGCACCACAGTTGTCACTGCTGTTTTCAGGCTTTGGGGAGGGAAGGTGTGTTGCTGCTTAGGGCTGGTGGCAGTTCTGCCTCTTGCAGTGCTTTCCATCCTTGAAAATGAATGGTGAAGGAAGCCCACCATGAAGTCCTATGAGAGCCAACCTACTTTTTGAGCTGCTTCTGGGCCAAATATTGAATATCTCAGCACTGTCACATCTGGGACAGTCCTGTACAGAGTCCTTGGTCCTAGATCTGAGAGAAGTGTGTCTGCTCATCATGGGCCCATGCTGCTCCCTGCTCCCCCTGCCCTCCAGCTCCACATGGCTGCAGCTATCACACGTCTTTGGGTGGTTGGTTTCTTGGGGACATCTTTCAGGTGCTGATGGTGATTTTCATGTGCTTTGCTGGCACATTAGAAATTCAGAGATAGGCAGGTTAATTGCAGAGATCACTGTGTGTGTTCTGGTGCCAAGTGAGATTAGAGATTTACAGATATGGGTTGTTTGATGATCGAACTTAATTCTGGAAAGATGCTGTATTTTAAAGTCAAATTTCCTGCTGATTTTGTTGGTGACAAGGAAATGCTGATAGCTCTGCAGCGTGAGGAGTCTTGGGAGAATGGGGTTATAAAAACATTATGTTGACTTTCAACCTTAGGGTGTAGTTGGAGAGTTGTTGGGCTGTTTGATGTGAGAATTTCCTGACTCTCATTGATGAATATGTAGTCTGTATGTTCCCATGGCCACCTGTGTCCTGGGCTGCATCCCAGGCAGTGGGACCAACTTGGGCTGGGAAAGGGGATTCTGCCCCTTGGCTCTGCTATGGGGCAGAGACTCCTTGGCAGCGCTGCCTCCAGCCTGGGGATCCCCAGGACACGGGGGACACGGAGCTGTGGGAGTGAGTCCCAAGGAGGCCATAGAGACGATGGGAGGGCTGGAGCCCCTCTGCTCTGGAGCCAGGCTGGGGTAGGCTGGAAAGGGAAATAAAGGAGACTTTTTCCTTCACTTCAGAATTTCTAGAAACTCCCTTAACTTTCCCCACACAGAGCACCAAGACACACCCCTCCTCTCAACTCCTTTTACCTGGATGTATGAGAGAATACTGAGCTCAGGTTTCAGCTCTGCACAGTTCTTTGGTGGGTAGAGTTTGCTGGAGCAGATCAGGTCAGTGGATGATCAGTCTGATTACTTCTTGTACCTGACACTGAGCCTGTATAAATCCAAACCAACCAGCCAGAGACACAAAACTTAGCATTCTTTTCTGGTAATTCAGTCTATGAGTGGGGAGGCCTTCCTGGCCCATGAAGGAAGTGGCTTATGGCCCAGAATCTGAGGTGCTGCACCCCTCAGCATGGCTTGCAAACAGAATTGTAGCACAAGAGATAACAAAGGACAGATCAAAGTTAGTGTGACTTTTCTTAGACCTTGTTTTTCCTTTGTAGGAATGAGAAACTGCTGAAACGGTCTCTATGAACAAGCACTCAAAGCAAGGGAGAAAAATGCAGAAATAAAAATAGTTTATTGAGGTTATTAGCAATTAATTCCAGTTGAAAGGTGCTGCTCATCATGCCTCTCAAGTTATTTTTTCTTTTTCCCTGTCTGGAAGCTGTTTGTGTAATACATTTACTGTTTCTCATGTTTGTAAGCATTTTTGTTCTTCCATTTTCAAACAAAAAAGTTCAGCTCCTGTTTCAAAGTTACCAGTTACCTCCTGTGGTAGTTTGACTGTCATATGATGCAGGGTTCATCCTCTTGAATCAAAGCTCATGGTCACTCTGCTTCCTGAGCAGCTGGCTGCAGAAAGGAGAGATGCTCAGTAAAGACCAGTGCACATTTAATACAGAATCATAGAATCACAGACTGGTCTGGGTTGGAAGGGACCCCAAGGATCACAGAGCTCCAGGAAGGTGTGAGGATTTTCTGGCAGGGCTGTGCCCTTGCGTGGGTGTAGGGTGCTCCTGAGCACTAAGCCTGCCTTTGAGATGGCCTCAAATACCTTTCTGCTTTGGGGTTCCCATGTGAGACACCAAGACTGCCTTATCTCTGTTTTACTGGGGCTTAGAGAACTAGTTGAATTTGGATCACAGGCTTGCATGGCCTTGGATGCAGATAGAGATCCTAGGGATGCAGTGTGCCTCTCTAAGTGATGATGTTCTTCTCCTGGTCCTGTGTGCAACCTTCAGCCTCAGGTTGCTCCTGCATGTATGGGATGGGTTTTCCTCATCTGACAAGACCCAGGTGCAACCAAGGTGCTTGTGATGGGCTCTCCTGTGTGGGTACCCATCAGAAGAGCATCCTTTTGCCGTTAACCATGGTACATTTAGGCTACAGCCTAGAGAGAGGTACTTGAAGTTCACTGGGCAGCAATTCATCCACCCACATGAGCCGGGGTGAGGCAGCCTGCCTGAGGGCACCCACGGGGACAGAGGGAGCCCTCCAGGCTGCCACAGGGAGGGACTGGGGTGCATAAACCAGGGCAGGCTGTAGCCTCAGGCATGTGCTTACCTCTTCTCATTTAACCAGCTGGCACAAAGCTATTTTGCATGCCCGTGTTCCTTTCTGGGTAGGTTGGAGATGACACTGCTGGGTGTCATCTGATGGTTGGGTGATATCTCTGTTTTCTCTGGATGCTCTGATAACATAGGGATGAGGAGGGGCTTGGAAATACCTCCAGAAACAAGTAACAAACACTGAAGATTCATGAAGTATTTTGGTTACTCTTCCATTGTGAGCAGCTCAGCTGAATTTGGGTGCTGTGACTTCCTGTGTTGCATTTTGGAAATAACAAGGAGTTCAGCAGTGGGATAGTATTTGATTAGGATTTGATCCTGTAAAACATTAACCACGTACAAAATGCATCCATTGGGAGTTTCAGTGACTTCCCAAGCATCAGAGAACACCAGGTTTGGGTGGGAAGGGCCCTTAGAGCCCCCCAGTGCCCCCCTGCTATGGACAGGGACACCCTCCACCAGCCCAGGGTGCCCCATCCAACCTGGCCTTGAGTGGTTCCAGGGAGGGAGCATCGCTCACCTCTCTGCACAACCTGTGCAGGTATTTCACCGTCTTCATCTTAAAGATTTCTTCCTTGTGTCTGGTCCAAATCTCCCCTCCTCTAGTTTAAAATCATTACTCTTTGTCCTGTTGCTACAGGCCCTATTAATGTCACATGCAGGCATAAAGCCAATCATAAGGAGGGCCACGAAGATGATCAGAGGGCTGGAGCAGCTCCCCTATGGAGAGAGGCTGAGGGAGCTGGGCTGGGTCAGCCTGGAGAAGAGAAGGCTGTGGGGGGACCTCATTGCAGCCTTCCAGTCCCTGAAGGGAGCAGAGGAACAGGAGGGGAATCAGCTTGTTAAAGGGCAGAGACTGGCAGGACAAGGGGGCTGGAGTGAAGCTGGAGGAGGGGAGGGTGAGATGAGATATTAGGGGGAAGTTCTTTCCAGCGAGGGTGGTGAGGTGCTGGAACAGGCTTCCCAGAGAGGGGGTGGGTGCCCCATCCCTGGGGGTGTTCAAGGCCAGGTTGGATGTGGCCCTGGGCAACCTTGTGTATCTCCAGGCCTGGAGGTTGGTGGCCCTGCCTGTGGCAGGGGGGTTGGAGCTCTGTGATCCCTGGGGTCCCTCCCAACCAGTGCCATTCTGTGAGCGTAGTAAGTCTGAATATGCAAAACTGGTACTTTATTATTATAAACTTTCTTTCAGCCTTAAAAAAAGGACGTTTTTGGATCACCCCTGACCCATATCACAAAGATGACAACATCCAGATTGGGCGAGAGGTGAAGATCTCCTGCCAGGTGGAAGCCATCCCTTCTGAAGAGCTTACCTTCAGCTGGTTTAAAAATGGGCGTCCCTTGAGAAGCTCTGAAAGGATGGTCATCACACAGACTGACCCTGATGTCTCACCTGGCACCACGAACCTGGACATCATTGACTTGAAATTCACTGACTTTGGGACATACACGTGTGTTGCTTCTCTGAAGGGAGGTGGAATATCAGATATCAGCATCGATGTCAACATCTCCAGCAGTACAGGTGAGGAGGCTCTTTGGTCATTGGTTTTACTTTGATGTAGCCAAACTATGGCTTTTCTTGACTCACAGGGAAAAGAAGTGTATGTGCAGGGTGCTTCTCACCACGGGGAGTCAGCAGTGTGTGCTGGCAGCTCAGGCAGCCAACCACTTCCTGGGCTGCATCAAGAACTGGTGAAGTGGTGCAGTGTGGTTTGGAGAGGTGGGCTGGCCATCAGGTGTGTTTGGAAAACAAGATGCAGCCAGCATTTACACAGTTCACCTTTGCTGTGTCCTACCCTGAAAGCTGTATGTACACAAACTCTGAGAGACAGGAGGAAAACTCTAATTTTATATAGTTATTTAGTTCTTATTTGATTATTTGCTGTTTATTTCTTGCCTGTGGGTGTTGTTCAGGGATCCTTGAGTATTGTACTACTTTCTGCTAACTTCTGTAAGCATAAACCAGGAGAATTTATTTGTACTGTTTGAAATGATTTTGCACACTTTGTGTGGACTTGGAGTTAACTTCAGAACAACTGTGCTGGAGCAACACAAGGAGTTTGGGGAGACAGTTGTGGGGGGACTGTTTCCTTGCACTGGTGTGGGCTGGGGCTGCTTGGCCAGGGAGCAGATCTGTGGGTTCCTGGTAGAATCATAGACTGGTCTGGGTTGGAAGGGACCCCAAGGATCACAGAGCTCCAACCCCCTGCCACAGGCAGGGACACCAACTTCCAGGCCTGGAGCTACACAAGGTTGCCCCATCCAACCTGGCCTTGATACAAATGGACATGAGGAGGAGTGTGCCCTGGCAGAGATGGAGGCCAGTGGATCCTACGTCCAGTTTTGGAACCCCAAATGCAGGAAATGTCCCAAATTGTTGAAACAAGTCCAGAGGAGGTTGTGAAGTAGGTCAAGAATGGCTGGAGGAAGGAGAATTTGTCCCACCGGGAGAAGAGGCAGCCTCAGGCACCTAACAGCAGCTGCCCCTTGCCTATAAGGGATGTATCAAGTGTGTGGAGCTGAGCTCTTTGCAGCAGTGTGTACTGGGAAGGTGAGAGGCAATGGGAATGAGTTGAAATGAGAACTTCAGACTGGATATAAGGAACAACTTTTTTTCCATGAGGACATCCAAGCAGGAAACAGAGACGTTGGAGAATATCCATCCTGGAAGGTGCAGAAGACATGATGAAGCTCTGAACAGCCTGGTCTGACTTTGCTTCTGGCCATGCTTTGAGCTGGGGCTTGGACTAGAAACCTCCTGAGCTCCCTTCCCACTTCATCCATCCCATGGAGACCGTAGGGATAGAAACCCCAACCAACAGATTCATGGACAAGGGGACAGCCTGTCTCTTGGCCAAAAGAAACATGTTCTTCAAGCTTATTAATGCACACCTTAGTAACTGGTGAAGAACTGAGAGGGTTTTTATGGGATAAGAGCCAGGTTTGGCATGATGGATGGCAGTTGCATGCAGACTTTGCTACCTGCTTGCCAGGGTGAAATGGCCAGTGACGTTTGGGCAGCCAAGCATTGCCCAGCTGGCAGACAGGAACCTCTCTATTATCTCTACTTGCTGGGGAATCATTTGGGAAATTGATGGGGTTTATTGGAAACATCCATTAGATGGCCACACCTATAAGCTCATCACAATTTCTGCAGGCAGTGATGAATTATGCCAGCTCTTAAATGCACTGCCCTGTAACGCTGAAGGAAATCAGAAGGGGGGAAGCAAACCTTTGGGCTCAGCCTTATTTAGCACCTTAAAAGAAACTCTGCCTGTTTGTATGACTTCATTACCCAATTAAGTGGAAGCTGAAATAGTTTCTGTGTGCTTTTGAAGGTCATTACTGATTCATCAAGATTCATTACTGCTGTGGTAATTATGAACATAAGGCACAAATACATTTTCCAAATGCCAGGACTTGCATGGATATATTAATACCATGCTGTGTGTCTGCTGGCTGGGTTTTGGGGAGAATTCTCCCTCCAAACCCTTATGAGGTTCCTCCTGGGGTGACAGAGGGAGGAGGTGGGAGAGATGGGTCACCTCAGAAGGGAGGAGGAGGCTGGTTAGGTTTCCTCTGTCTAGCAGGTCGGAAAGGGACCCATGGTGGTGCTCTTGGCATACTCAGCATTGTGCTTCTTTAGGCAGCAATATTTTTACCCCCAACATTTTGTACTTTGAGCAGGACAGGCATAGATTTATGTCCTGAGCATCTTCTAGAAACGGACCTGAAGTAATCCCATAGCAGCCTCCCCCCACCACATGGCCATAAAGTAGGTCACTGAATAGTGGAGAGGAAAACTCGAGTGCTGAATCTTTACCCTATAAAAGCCCCATCATCCATAAAGCCAGTCCTGGACACATGTTACTGAAGGATGGGATGGCTCTTCTCTGTGTGTCTGTGTGTATGGCATGGGGAATCTGAAGGCAGAAGGTGTTAAAACCACGAGGAAAAAAAAAATCCCAGTAAAATAGGAAAGGAGAAGGGAGAGGTGGGTCAGGAGAGTGGGACAAGCTTAGTAAGGGATCTTTTTCTCTGCCTTAAATATTGCATTCAAGGCAGGAAGAATAAGGCTTTAGGTGCTGTATGGTCTGTGCTGCTCAGCATGGGTGCAGTCAGGATGGGTACAGGAAGAGATGGAACATCTGTCGCTGTTGGGTTCCTCTCCTTTCATCTTGCCCTGGAGATGGTAGTGTGCACTGCAGCGAGCTGTGACTTCAGGGGGGATGTTTTACTTCAGTCTCTGGCTGCACTGCTCTGTGTCACTGCTAGAAGGGCTGGGTGGAGGGGGTGGCTGATACTCCTGGGCTGGAGATGGTGGTGACTCTTCCTAAATGAGTCCTTTCTGCTGTTTGAGTCCCACCCAGGGTGGGCATAATTAGATGTCCTGCGTGACACATCTGCCAACCACATTCTTCATCTCTGTGTGAACCTGAAGATGTGCTGAGCATGTCCCACCCCAGTTACCCTGGGGAACTTGGACTTTGGGCATGAACACAGGGCAGGCTGGTGGCCTCCAGGTCTCCTGTTGCACCTCTGAGGTTAGTCATATCAGTAGACTGATTTGGTTTTACATAGACCTTACCAGAGACAGGCAGAGAAATCACTGAAGAACTAGTGTATCAGAGGCTGTGTATCCTCCCTGCAGTATGCTAAGAGGGCTTCCCAGTTTAGCTAATCATGTCTCTATTAAATAATGAATTAATTAACACCCGGGCTGATGTGGTAGGACATTTGGCCTTGATCTGTGAAGTGTGTGTCCTCTGGTCATCTCGTTCCTCCTTTGATGATGCATAAAAGAGACCTTCATTTTACATCCAAATATTTATTAAAACCTCAGTCCTGCCTCCTTGCATAATGAAGACATGCTTTTTGTGTGGTAATTAGTGGTCCAATTAAGATATTTGTAAACCTTAAGCACTGGCCAGAGCAGAGTGATCATTCAGAGTGACCCAGAGACGTACCAGAACACAGACAGCTGCTTCCTTACTGCAGGGAATTGATTTGGGGAGCTGTTATCTCCAGAGTTTATCCCTGAAAGGAAAAGGGGAGCAGAAGGGACAGGTAACTGCTGGATTTTGTTAAAAAGCCTTTCTTGTCTAGTTCCTGGTTTAGTACTTCACGGGCAGAGATTTTTCTTCTGAACTCTACCCCTGGGAGCCACCGTCCCTTCCCATCACGCAGCTTGCACCATGCCTGGCCGAGCTGCCTGGCCTGCAGGGAGGAGGATGAGGATGAGTGATCTCTTGCTTGACAGCCCCTTCCCTCTCCAGCACCTGGTTCTCCTGGGAAATCTGATTTCTCTGGGATGTCTTCATCCACCTCGGATTACTCCAGCAGTGTTTCTGGGAGCGGACACCCTCGGCTACGTATTGCAGAGGCCCTGTATTTATTCTTCTCCTGAGGGCTGTGGAGCCAGCTCATCATCTCACATTGCATATGGCTCATGGAGCTCCTCAGCATGACTCCTGTGAGATCACTGAAAGCTAATTTGGCTAATTTGCCGCTGGCTGTGTGTGTTCTGGGTTTAAAATGTGCCTCCTCAGAGCCTGACTGCACAGGAAGGTGGGTTTTAAGGTACTGAAAGTATCTGGAGCTATTAAGATTCTGGAATTGTTTCGCTGCCTAAGCAGATCTTTTGTCCAAGCCCCCACCATAAAATCTGTGGTTGATGTCCGTGTCTTCCCTTGCCATTGGAGGTGATTGTGCCCAAGACAATGTGGGCTGCAGTGCTTTTTTCTTCTCACTCACAATGGTCAGGACAGCACATAAGGAACTGGAGCAATGAGACCAGAAAGCAACCCTGGAGGTAAGACGTGCCTTCCTTACCCATCACTCGATTTACCTTCCACATGAGTAACTAGATAGGTCCTCTTCCATGGTGACAGGAGGCCATGGGAAGGGTAGTCAATTCTCTTGACTTCAGCTGCATTTGTTATTGCTTGGCTGGATCAGCAGGTCTTCCCCAGGGCTCTTCTCCTCATCTCACCTCTGGAGACCCTTTCAGCATTTCTCCCTGGTATTCCCCACCACTTCTCCTAAAAGAAATGCACATTTAAGGGTATGCTGAGCAGTTTCCACCTCTGCTTACAAAGCTGTGTAGAGAACCTGAGTAATTATCACTTGCTGCCCTTCAAAGGCTGAAGGAGCTTGCTCAGGCATATTCTCTATAGCAGCCTGGCTTCCTATGCCACAGCTCAGTGCCCCTGTCTTTAAAAACCCTCCATCACAAAAGGACTATGAATCATGCACGGGGTCTAAAATGCATGTCTCTCACAGAGGGTGATTAATATCAGCGATTCAGGCCTTCAGATTCATAAATATATCACCTCTATCTCAGCCAGTACAGTGTGGGTTCTTCAGTGTTCCTTGCCCAGGCTGGTTTGAAATTACTTGATCAATGTGACTTCCAACACTTCTTCTGGAAGATTATCTCACAGTAATCTCCAGTACAGATTATTTCCTGATAACACATCTTAAACACCCCTTTGCTTTGCTTTATCCCATAATTACCAGTTATTACCATTACTCCATTTTAAGCAGCCTGATCACACTCTCTCACAGCTCCTCCTAGCCCACAGCCTTCCCATCACTGCTTAGACTGGTGTTGCTTCAGGGCCACGGCTTGCTTTGCATACAGAAGTGACAGTAGCCCCTACTCCTGCTGTGTCACCCATGATCCCTATTGAAGGGCTGAGGACTCTGCTGTCCTCCCAACAAGCCTACCATGGGGTCACCACGTCCTTCTCATGCTGGTTGTCTTCTGCCCCAAAGCATGATTTCTGTGTGGGCAGATTCTTCCTTCTGCTGTTGCCTCTCCAGCAATTAATTATCTGGAGGTGCCAGGTAGGTCCAGCAACTTGACCCACCAGGATTGTTCGAGGCCAGGTTGGCTGGGGCCCTGGGCAACCTTGTGTAGCTCCAGGCCTGGAGGTTGGTGTCGCTGCCTGTGGCAGGGGGTTGGAGCTCTGTGATCCTTGAGGTCCCTTCTGACCCAGACCAGTTTGTGATTCTATGATTCTTTGATTTCAAAAATCTACAACTAGTTTGTGCCCACCCATAATACACAGTGAACAAACACATCAGGCTCACACATCTTTCTTTTTTAGCTTTGAAACAGCTCCTTCAGTCCTGTCCCCATTCTCCTATAGACAAGGTGACCATGGATCAAAGGTCCCATGGAATTACCAGAGGAGATCAGATGGAAGAGTCTAGGCTGGTTTCCTATCTCCAGCAGCAGCAGACACATCTGCCTAGGGAGCAGTTTAACAAATCAAAAAGACAAGAGTAGAGTGATACCTCCTGCCATCTGACCTTCTGGTGAGTCAGCGACTTTCAGAGGCAAAGGTTGTCTCAGACCATTTTATTTAAGAGCCAGGAGTGGACATACATCAACTCTTATGTGTGTGGCACTGACATTCCAAAGGATAATAGTGTCTGTTGTTAAAGTGGGCGCTGCTTTAGTGCTCCGGAGGAGTTTGTTTTTCAAGGCATAACCCTCTGCTTTAGGAAACAGATTTAACTGCCTGCAGTAGTAACTTATTTTTTAAGCCATTTGCTACATGAATAAGGGAACGTTTGCTGTTTCAGACAGACCTATTCTGCAGAAGCAAGAGCAGAACTGGCCTTTATTTGCAGCAGGCCCTCTAGTTGATGCTACAGGAGATATGCTGAAGTGGAGAGGGAGGTGGGCGCATCTGACAGCACCCCGGCACAGCTAGCAGCACCCCAACACATCTGGCAGCACCCCAGCATAGCTGGCAAGGCTCTGCTCACCTGCTTGGCACTTGAGTTTGCTTGGCAAACCCCTCTCCTCTTGCCCCACTTGCTGTCACACCCGGGTTCATGCTCTTTTCCTTGCACACCCTTGTATGCTTGCTCGTGCACCTTTACTCATGCGCGTGAGCTCCCTTGCTCAGGCGTCTTTGCTTCTAGTAAACGAGTGGTAAGAGGAGAGGAAACCACCTAAAGATGTGCCGGGGAGGTTTGGGTTGGTTGCTTCAGGTTCAGAGTAGATATTAGAAAAAAGCCTGAAACAGGCTGCCCAGGGAGGGGGCTGAGTCCCCAGCCCTGGGTGTGTTTAACAGAGGGGAGATGAGGTGCTCAGGGATCTAGGTCAGCACAGGACAGGGATGGTTGGACTCGATGAGCTTAAAGGGCTTTTCCAGCCTTGTGTTTCTGTTAGGAAAAGTGCCTTCACCAAAAGGGTTGTTGAGAACTGGGACAGGCTGCCCAGTGAAGTGGTGGGGTCACCAACACTGGAGGGATTTAAAAGACTTTGATGGTAGATGGGTTAGTGGTGGAGTCTGCACTGCAAAGCTGGGGTGTAGCGAGGGAAGAAAAACTTTGAGCTGTTATTTCCCCCTCAGTTCTGCACCTCTCTCCCTGCCTCAGTCTTCCTGATTTCTCTGTGGGCATTGCATTGATTTGAGTTTCTTTTGTGGCTTTTTTTAGCTTTTCTGCTGATGAAAACAAAGCATACATGATGGGGCTGCCAGCGCCTGTCAGCTGGTGTGTCGCTATTCCCCACACCTTCTGATAGTTGTTGACCCTGTAGCTAATTTAAGCCAAATTTGACAGTGGAGTAGACATCCCAGAGATAAATAAGTACCTGCAAGTTTGTGAAAATAAATAGATGGGTACAAAAAGGGAAACCCAAGCAAAAGCCCTCCCTGAGATGTGTTGTCCTTCTCAGCCTGGAGAAGAGAAGGCTCCAGGGAGAGCTAATTGTAGCATCCCAATACTTCAAGGGGTACTACAGGAAACTGGGAGAGGGACTGGTCACCAGGGAGTGCAGGGACAGGACAAGGGGTGATGGCTTCAAGCTGACAGAGGGCAGGGTTAGGTGAGATCTTCAAAAGAAATTCTTTGCTTTGAGGCCCTGGCACAGGGTGCCCAGAGAGGCTGTGGAAGCTTCAACCCTGGAGGTGTTCAAGGCTGGGTTGGATGGGGCTTTGGGCAACCTGGTCTGGTGGGAGGTGTCCCTGCTCATGTCAGGGGGTTGGAACTAGATGACCTTTGAGGTGCCTTCCAACCCAAACCAGTCAGTGATTCTATGATTCCTAATCAGACCACGAAGACTGAAGATGGAGCTCAGGGGGGATCCATGGCCATAAGCACTGTGGTGGGGCAGAGAAGCGCTTTGGGGGACCTCACTGTCACACATGCTGTCAGTCGCATATGGCACAGGACAGCTGCAGCCAGGCTCTTTATTTATGGCATTGCCCATGAAGTGATTTGTTTTAACAGATGGCCTTGTCCCACCTCTCTCCTCCTCTGTTTCCAGTAACAAGAACATTAATAAATACAGTAAACCATAATAAGCTATTGGCTGGCTCACAGCATGACAGACACTGGTCGTGCTGCAAAATGCAGAGGAGAAGATGAGTCGGGGCATTTTAAGGTATCTCTCCATCTGGGGCACTGATAGAGCCTCTCTTATCAGCCTGCCTGCAGACCTCGTGGTCTGTGGTCCTTATCTTGGTGGTGAGTGGTTTTTGCAGTGCTGTTATCTTTGTTTTTTCAGAAGAAAACAAACTGAGGAGTTAGAGAGAGGGGAAGGGACTTGTGCAGAGTTACACAGGACCTCTTTGACATGTGTCTTTTTCTGGCTTTGTGCCCCAGAGATACACATCCTGTGCCATTCATGCTCCTTCTCAGATGCCCCCAGAAGCTACATTTGACCATGAGAAGCAGGTGCTGTTCTTTTCTAGCTTCTTCCTTAAGTGATTCCCAGTTTGCTCTGGCCTTTCCCCTGCCTTGTGGTCTGAGATGCTGTTTCTCAGAGCTGGAGCTCAGGGCTGGTGCCTCCTCCATTCCCACAGTGCAGCTGCATGGGCACTGAGTCTTCATTGGCCTCCAGTTGCACACACACATCTCTGCTCTCCTTCCTCTCTAGGTCCACCTCATGGATGCACTGCACTCATCTGTTTGCTCCTCCCACAACAACCTTAGTGAGGGAGTTTCTTAAACCAGCAGAATATTGTGGGTGTCTGGGGAACAGATCCTTGAGTCATTTGTATCCCATCCCTGGTTCAAACCCAGGGTGCTGTCCACGTATGAAGCTGGATTTCTTGCCTGCTCTCACCTTTTGTGTCACTAAATGCATTGTGGCTATAGGCAGCCTTTGCAGAGGACCACTCATGGTGCTCAAGGTGAGCCTTGCTCCTGGCTCAGTGCTTGAGATGAGAAGTTACAGCCCTCCCCTCAGTGAGATTTCTGTGGCTGGTGATTTCTGAGGCAAGGACAAGTGTGCTTTCCTAGTCCAGACTGGTTACTCTGGTGCTCTGGAAAGGATGGAGTCTGGAACAGGCTGCCAGCACTCTCTATCCAGAAATAGGTCTACATGGACAACAACCAAAGAGAAAATTCATGTCCTGGACCCATCTGGAGCGTGGGGCTACAAGCAGAGGTGCAGATAGAGCTGTGGGCTGGTACACAGATGATATCAGACCTTCAGCAGGTATCTTGTCAGAGGGCTGACCCCACAGTCTTTGCATCACGTTTTTTCTGGTCAGTGAATCCCTGGGACAGGAGAAGGTTGGGCTCCTCTGGGGCAGCTGGAGGGGCAGGGGGTGGGAGGAGAGCTAAGAGGGAGCCTGCAGCATCCGTACCAACTGGGACATGCTTTGATCAAAGCACGTTCAGAGCAGGGAGCAGATCTGCTGTGCACAGGGAAGCAGCCATGGTAAGTGGTTTTGTACTCATCCTGACAGAGCTGTGTCTTATTTGAACTAAGCTGAGGAGCCACAAGCCAGGTGAGCTGGAAGAAATGCTCAGAAGGCGGCTCCTGCCTTCCTGCAGGCAGTGCTTGGTGTGCTTCCAAACCTTTTTCCTTAAAATGTCTGTTCCTGCTTGGAAAAAAAATAGCTTGGTCAGTTTAGTCTGTGCTTTCAGAGAGGGTTGCCATGCTCACTTCAGCAGAGAAGGTGGAGGAGTCCCACCACAAGGACCTTTGGGCTTGTCCCTTGTTTCTCCAGTACCCTTTGCCCTCTGTAATTTTTTCTGTGAGCTCTGGTGATGCCCTGACAAGTCTGTGGTCGTGGCTTTGTACCACCCTCCCTCCCCAGGCACAGACCATCCTGTGTCCTGCAGCCCTTCCTCACCTGGGGCTTTTGGGCACCTCCCTGGGCTGGTTCTCCTGGGCTCCCTCCAAGGCATCCAGGGCTCCTGGGCACTGGCCTGTGCTGAGGAGCTGCCATGACCCACGCTGGATGTTTTATTAAGCAGTCTCTTCCTTTTTTCTTTTGTTCATTTTTGGGGGGGATTTTGTTTGGGTTTTTGTTAAGTATTAAATACTTTTTCCTCTCCTCTGCTGTGAAAAAGTTATTCCCACCTTTGCATGTCCCACCAGATTCAGAGGGAGCCACTAAAGCCTTCAGAACAGCTGGGAACAGCATTTTGGTACCTATGAAAGGTTTAAACTCTGATTCCCAGCAGCCTTGTCAGGTCCATAGACACGAGGTCGATCCCAGGGGAAAACTGGGACTGCTTCTCACTGGTCCAAGTCTGTTTGTGTCTCTGGAGGCCTGAAAATAGCCTTTAATTCCTTTTCCTCAAGACAGGAGCTCTGGTGCTGCCTGTATTTTGTCAGTCCTGGTGTTCTAGCAAAGCAGTTGGGGGCAAGGCAGCATGGAGAGCTGCTGCTCCTGGGAGGGGTGGCTTTTAAAGCAGAAAGCTTCTCTCCCCATGATCTAGGACAGGGGACACATGAGGGGAGCTGAGTTTTTGGAAGGCACAGAAGCAAAGAGAGGGTGAGAGGTGTTTCAAGCAGACTTTTCCATTCCATTTCTTCACCCAGCACGTGACAGCCTGTGCCCTCCCCTAGGCAAGGTCTGTGGCTCGACAGCACCATGAGTGATCTGGAGATCAGGAGCTTCAGAGACGGAGCTTTTGGTTGTGTCACACTCAGAGAGGAGTCAGGTTGGCTGGGGTCCCAGTATAGGTGCAATGAGACAGGAACCATAATTGGATGTGGCAAAACTGTTCTCATGAGGCTGGTGGAGCTTGTGGTGCTTTGTAATGGTGAACTGCTGGCACTTAAATGACTGAGGCAGGGGAGACACCTCTGATGGGACCGACGGAGGGAGCCCACTGGGATGCCCATCGTGCAGTGGGATGGGATGCTGGGGATGCCACAGTGTTTCTGTCCCATCGAACGCCTTGCAGCACAGCGTCTCTTCCCTGGTGAGCCAGCTCTCCCCCTTGCTGCAGAGGACTGGCGATTCAGAGGCTGATAGCTTGGAGAGGCCCTGGGGGAATGAGGAAGTCTCCATCTTGCAAGACTGTGGAGAGCAGGACAGATGGATCCTTGGGCATCACCAGCTCACCATGCGGCAGTGCCTGGTATTCCTGCTCCAAGGGGATGTCTAACTCCTGCCAGAAATGGTCATTCACATATTCCTTGTGGATTTTTAAAGGCAAATCTCTATGAAAAGATCCCACTTCCATCAACCTCCTGTGAGAGAGAGAGACACCAGCTGCATTTCAGTGTCAAGTCTTGAATTTCTGAGCTGATTTCTGAATTGGGATGACTCTTCCTCGTTGCACAGCCATTATGGGCTGGATAAAACCAGCAGCCAGCCTGTTACACAAAAGGGGCTTCAGTGCCAAACACTCCCATAAGGGAACACCATAACTTGCAGTGATGAGGTGTTACCTGCAGCCTGTGGTCCGAACACACCGACGTACCAGCGTATCGGCACGTCAGAGACACACGGGGAGGCAAGTGAGTGTCAGAGCTGGGGCTGTTAAGTCTTATTTTAACCTCTTGAAGGAGCTGAGCACCTTGTCTCACAAGTGTAGCAGCACTGCACAGTCTCCCAATATACATATAGGCCCTGTGCATTGATGTATCCATTAGTTCTTTGTCTGTAGTTAGAGTTGTACAAGTAAGAAAGCTGGGTGATGTCTCCACAGTGCTAATTGTTGAACTGTCTCTTTTTCTCCTTTGAAGTCCCACCTAATTTGACTGTTCCTCAAGAGAAGTCACCGCTGGTGACCCGGGAAGGGGACACGATCGAGCTGCAGTGCCAGGTGACAGGGAAGCCCAAGCCCATCATCCTCTGGTCCCGAGCGGACAAGGAGGTGGCGATGCCGGACGGAGCGATGCAGACAGAGAGCTACGATGGGATCCTGAGGATAGTGAACGTCTCCAGGGAGATGACAGGAACCTACAGGTGCCAGACCAGCCAGTACAACGGGTTTAATGTGAAACCCAGAGAAGCTTTGGTGCAGCTCATTGTACAGTGTAAGTAGACCCTTATTTTCTTTCCCTGTGGCTTTAACAATGAAAAGAAGTTGATTTATTTCTCCTTTAAATACACAGCAGCAGGAGTCTTGGGGTCGTTGTGTTTTTGATGCTGTGGTGTTTGGCTCTGTAGTTCCCAGAATCCATGATTTTAATGTAAATACAGGAGTAGAAATGACATCAGAGTTCTGTTTGTGTTTAAAAATAACATATAGAGAGAATATAAATGGTATATTTAAAATAATATATTTACTTGCTATATATTTTTAAATATATTTAATATATTTTATATATGAATAAGGTCACATGAATTAGTGACACCATTAATAATAATCACGTGGATTAGTGACACCAAGAGCCTCCTGAGAGTCAAGGCTGCAGGCAAGCTGGAGCCTTCTCACCTGGCCTTCTCCCTGTTGTGGGCTCATCTGCATCAGGGCTGGCTTCGTCCTGCCTGCACTGGTGTACTGGGAGCAGTGGTGGCTTTGGCTCTGTGTCTAGTGACTGCAGATAAGGGCTTGGATCTTAGATCGTCCTCTGGAGAGGTCTGTCTATCCCTATAGAGCATAGAAAGATGATGGGTGGGATTGGTCTCCTACTGACAGCAGTTTTAAACCCTAATATATTAAAATGTATTTTTAATGTATTAAAATATATTTGAGGCAACATATAATGAGGCAATCATCCTTTTCCCAGTGCCTACCTTCAAATGTCTTGACAGGGGAACAAGCACACGAGACAGGAGTTACTGTTACTGTAAATGCAGATCTGATGCTGATCTCATTTGTTGATCCCCTGTAAAACAAGAAGGAAAAAAAAAACAATGAGAGGGAGCTGTTCCATCCCAGCAGCTCTGCATGCAGACCTGTGTGGTCTGCTTGGGCTCTGGATGTGAACTGTCAGACTGGGAAGGAAAGCATAAGGGGAGATCAGTTCTTTTGGAAACACTCAGCATTTATTACTGGAAAAGGCAAAGTCTGGTTGGGTTTATTGGAAATAAGGAGCCATTCTTTCTTGTCATGTATCTGAGAAGGATTCACTGGGTGGCTTTCCTGGATGGTCGTACAGTTGGTACTTATTTTCACTCTTTCATGAAGTGGCTTCTGCTGCCCTCATTTATCCTGGCCTCAGATGCCCAAATATTGTGGCAGATTTTCTTTTGAACAGCGTTCTGTGCTCAGCACAACTGACCTCTTTTGGGGCCTCCAGGGATAAGATGCTGCAGTATACATAGTTATTAGTAATAATCAACTGATTTGTTTTTTCCAAGGTCTGTTGTATAACAAATTATTCATGCACTTGATTACATGTTGTGGGATCTGCAGCGCTTTCATCAGAGCTATTTACTGGTGTGCTGGCACAGCTTTTTATCAAAGCAAGCTTCTGTCCCAGCCAGCAGTCACGTGGATTAGTGACACCAAGAGCCTCCTGAGAGTCAAGGCTGCAGGCAAGCTGGAGCCTTCTCACCTGGCCTTCTCCCCATTGTGGGCTCATCTGCATCGGGGCTGGCTTCATCCTACCTGCACTGGTGTACTGGGAGCAGTGGTGGCTTTGGCTCTGTGTCTAGTGACTGCTGATAAGGGCTTGGATCTTAGATCGTCCTCTGGAGAGGTCTGTCTATCCCTGTAGTGCATAGAAAGATGATGGGTGGGATTGGTCTCCTACTGGCAAGTTTGAAAGCGTGAGGATTGCAGTACTGGAGTTCCAGTATGACCAGGCTGGACCAGCCTGCATGAGCTGCCTTAATCTGAGGCTGTGACAGCACCCGGGAGCCCTCACTGACATGACAGGTTTTACTCCTGTCACTGTTTCTAGGATCATAGTTGTTGTGATGAAGGCTTTTGTGGTCATCAGGACTGAGACTCCTCCTGATGACACAGCTTCTCTTTCAGATCTCTTGTAACAAGCCGTCATCATTAGAGGTGTTTCATTTTAGCTGCCTGGAAAAGGTGATTTATAGAAGGTAAACATCATGAACAGGTAGAAGATAAAATGGACATGCCACTGGAACATGGCTTGTTGCCAGGGCTGATGGAGCTGGTGGTACTGTGTCCTTGCAGCATGAGTGAGAGAGGAGGGCTTGGTGCTGGGAGAAGTTGAGAGAGCAGCAGCACAAAACCATTGCAGGGCTTTTCAGGTGCTGCAGTTTATCAGGAGTATGCACAGGGGCTGGATGGGGTGAATTTTGGCTGCCCAGCTTTGCTGGGATGTGTCTTTGCCATCTGTTGCAAACACTAAACCCACGAGATTACTGAGCATGGTGGCACAAATGGTTGGACAAAACCAGGGTTGTGAAAACTTGCTGTGATGCTCGCCAGCCCGTTGGTGTTGGGCCTTGTAAGGGGGTGGCAGCAGCGTGGCTCATGGTTGTGACTCAGTCTAGTTCCTCAGAGAGCAACAGTGATGGGTGAGAAAAGTGATAATGTGCAAGATTCTTGGGTAGATTGGCCTAACGATTGGCCGTGTGGTGCTGCAGCCCTTGATGGAGAGGAAGCATAAAAAACTCAGTAAGAGGTGATTGACAGAGTCCCCTGTGGATCTGTACAAACACTGGGACAGTGGCCCTTCCTCCATCGTGGCTTCTGTCCCCTCTTCTGCCACTGATTTGATGTGAGAACTAGAAAAGGTTTTGTTTTCTGGCCACCCAGAACCTCCCTCTTAGTGAGGTAGTTTCTGTTTTCTCTCTGTTGGTGTGCTTCATCTCCTCCAGAAGTCCAGGCAGAGTCAAGCATGGCCAGTGCAACATCCTGGCTTGGGTTGGTTGCAGTGATGTGTGGATGATGGAGGCTGCTTCAAGCCACTCAGTTCATGTACACATACACGTGGGGAGGGTGTTGGTGATAAAGCAAGATCTTCATCAGGAAAGCTCTGGATAAATCCACTGCAGCACTTACAAGCACCAAACCCACAAAGTCATGGCCAAGGCAAGCTGGCCATCCCATTCCCAGTGCCAAGACTTTCTTATCTCAGTCCTTGCTGTGAAGGAGCTCTGTTTCATGTGTTTTCAGGTAATGAAAATAATTCCCAGCTTTGCTTGCCCTTTTTCATTCCTCCCAGTCCTCAGCAGCTGAATTCACTGGGGAACAGTGGAAGAACAAGAAGCACTCTTGACACAGCTCTGTCTAACAGCTGTGATGTGTCCCACATTTTGCCCTGGAAGACTTTATTTCAAGTCTTTGAAAGTCATAGGGACTCTTCTGTTATCCAGTGAGCTCAGCATCATTTATCCTGGTCCCTGTTCCAAAGCTTTTAGCCAGATGCTGATACTTTCTCCAGCAGGGAGCTGTCGAGCTTTAGCCCCAGCTGGGAAGTGGGCACCATGCAGCTCCTCACTCACCATCCTCCCCGTGGAGGAGGAGGACTGTTTAACAGGACAGCAAAGGAAGATACTAATAATAACAAAACCCATAATAATAAACAACAATAATTGCAAAAATGCAATTGCTCCTCACCTGTGAAACCCCCAGGATGCCCAGTCTGTCTCTGAGCAGCGATCCCACCTCCCAGTTAGCATCCCCAGTTACACCCAGAGCACGATGCTCTGTGGGGTGGAACGTCCCTCTGCCCAGCCTGGGGCAGCTGTTCTTGCTCTGCTCTCCTGCTTCTTCTGCACCTGGCAGGGCCTGGGAAGCTGAGAAGTCCTTGGCTTGGTGCAGACACTGCAGCCACCCACCAAGAGTTGAAAACATCAGGGTGTTCTCATCATTATCCTCACACCAAATCCAAACCACAGCACGGTACCAGCTCTTCAAAACTCTGCCCCAGCTGAAGCCAGGACAGTCCCAAAGTCAGGACAGCAGGTGATCCTGCATTTCGTGTTAGAGGAACAGATGGTTGAGTCTGGGTCATGGGGAATGTTTCCCAGGATGTGGATGAGGACTTCATGGAATCACAGAACCCCAGACTGGGGTGGGTGGGAAGGGCTCTCAGAGCCCCCCCAGTACCCTCCCTCCATGGGCAGGGACACCTCCCCCCAGCCCAAGGTGCCCCAAGCCCCATCCAACCCGGCCTTGAGCCCTGCCAGGGATCAGCCCCAGCTTCTCTGGGCACCATGTGCCAGGGCCTCCCCCTTCCCCAGGAAGGATTTCTGCCTCCCAGCCCCTCTCCATCCCCCTCCTGCAGCTGAAGGCCGTTCCCCTGGGCCTGGCCCTCCCTGCCCTGGGCACCAGCCCCTCTCCATCTCTCCTGGAACCCTTCGAGGGATGGGAAGATGCTCAGAGCTCTCCCCAGAAGCAACTTCTCTTCTCCAGGCTGAGCCAGTCCAGCTCTTCCAGCCTGGCTCCAGCCCTCCCATCATCTCTGTGGCTCCTTGGGACTTGCTCCAACAGCTCCGTGTCCTCCTTGTTCTGGGAAGCCCTGAGCTTCCCACCAGCTTCACTTCTTCAGGACCTGAACTGGTCCTTGGATGACCCAGTGGATAACTCCTACTGACCTCCAGAGGCATCAGGTCTCTGGTGGCTGCATCGCTTGGCTTGCCATCATTCCACAGGATTTGACTGGAGGACCCAAGCTCTGGGTTTGTGTATTTTCAGTGCCACTTTAGATGCAGCAGTTCACGTTCTGAAGGACACAAGAGACACAACTTGAGTGTGGTTATAATAACCAGGAATATAGCAGGTATTTACAGGAGATTTTCTTTTAATCCTTTCTTCTTTACATTTCCACTCACTTGATTCCCATCCTGGCAAGTGACAATTTGGAGATGAAGGGGCAAAGCAGGTGTTACGTAATGGTTTGAGTATTCTTCTTCTGGAAGAAAAGCACGAGTGTTCACATTGACCTCAGCATCACTTCCATAACTGGCATGGCATTTATTCAGTTGTCATCAAAATCAGTTCTTTGCAGGGGTTTTAAAATATTTATTTTAGATGCTTCTATCAGATCTGAACAGGGAAAGGTGTGTGGTGAAACCCTTTTCCTTCTGTCACTGGTTTCACTTTTTATATGGTGTGGGAGCAGATGTGTTTGTGGATGTTGGTAGGTGGGTCTGTTCCCATTCCTGGGGTGTCAGAAGTTTCTCCTTGTGGGATTGGGACTTTGTCTCATCAAAGTCATGTACATCTCAAGGGTGGGACACAGGGGGACATGGGCAGCCTCTTCTCAGTGTCTGTGGGGACAGGACAAGGGGCGATGGGCTCAAGTTGGAGCACAGGGAGTTCCCCCCCAATGTGGGGAAGAACTTCTTCCCAGTGAGGGTGAGGGAGCCCTGGGACAGGCTGCCCAGGGGGTGTGGAGTCTCCTTCTCTGGAGAGATTCCAGCCCCGTCTGGACACCGCCCTGTGTGCCCTGTCCTAGGGACCCTGCTTTGGCAGGGGGTTGGACCCCATGGGCTCTGGAGGTCCCTTCCAACCACTCAGGTTCTGTGATTCTGTGTACAGCTCTGTTTTGCTCCACAGGGCAAACTGTTCAGTGTTCGAGGTAACACCATGAAGAGAATTTAAGGAGAAATTCAATGATAAACGGTGTTTTGTTTTGCTTTTTTAATTTGACACACTCTGGGTTCATTGGAGCACTTCTAACAGCTTTGCTTTTCCTCCCCTGTTTTCCTCTGCCATCCCTTTAACTCCAGGCTCAGTGATGTTGGGATCCCAGGCTGTGATTTCCCCAGAAAACCAGCTCATTTCTCTGCTTTTTCGTAGTCGTGGTTTAAAACTTCTGATTTTTCTAGTAATTCCAATAGGAAAATTAAAATGCATCCTGGGAACCCAAAAGTGAAGGAAGAGTCGCCTCTTGTAGCCCAGGTCTGTTGAGCAAGACGTGGTCCATGTGCTCTTCCATCCCCTTTGAGTCCTCTCAGTCCTTGTCACATCCTTAAGTGCCTCTTCAGGAGTAAAATACGACAAAGATGATACTTGCTCTGAGGACTAATTGAGTAGGTCTCAGAGAGGAATTTAAGGGAATATTTTAACTGTCTGGAAGTTAGGAACCTGTGCTCCCTGCATGGCTCTGGAGAGCTCAGTGTCCACAGAAGGGAGCAGAGCCGGTCCTAAGGAACGTGTCCAGGATGTTTTTTTCTTTGTCCCCTGTCAGCATCTGTAAATAGAGACAACAGTTCCTACCAGGGAGGATTTGGAGATGGGATTCAGAGGATGCTGTAGTAATGAAAGCTGTGCAATGTTTGATTTGATCAATAAACCTCATATCCTTTGTTTATTGCTATTATTATCCTGTGGTGTTTCTGCTCAGGTCTGGTGGCACTCATCACAAGCCATGGGCTTTGCTGACTTTGGTCTTTATTGTTTGGTAGATGTTGTGAGCACCACTGGCTCTTCTCAGATCAGTTAGGATCATGGGAGTACAGCACCAGCAGCTAAAGACCTTTGGTGGGATTTGGTTGTTATCATAGTGTCCATCTCCTGTGGAGACTGGATGAGACTTCTGGGGGAAAATCATGAATGAAAGACCACTCTGTAAAGTCCTTGAGCTCATTTATCACTGCTCTTTGCCTTTCCCCATAGATTAAGAGAAGGAGGAAGGTAGAGTCATGATGCTAGGGACAGAGTTGAGGTTGGTCTGTCATCATACCTAACTCATCTACAAAGCCTGGTCTGTGAAGTCCTGCTGGTGTGGGTTCCCCAGGAGCCACGCAAGCAGAGGAAGCATTCAGAGAGCAGAGGTTTTCCCAGGACCTGTGGATGTTGTCTTGGTGTCTCTGCCCTGGAGAGGAGCAGGTAGCACTGAACATCCCAGTTTGCTGTGCTCCAGCTCCTCCGTGCCCACCTTTGCCAGGAATTTCACTTCCTTCCATGCCTTGGAGAGCATTTGGTGTGGGGAAGGCCATTAGCTGTGTCCAGGAGGATCACCTCAGCAGGTTTTCATGACATGAGCTAAATCAGCCTCAAGAGCAGCAGTGCCAGCATTTAACTAGTTCATGTGGATTGCTGTGTGCCTGTGGGTGGGAGAGGGATGCTAACCAGGCAGAGGATGTGTGTATGGCTCTTCAGAGAGCTGTGCTGGCTGAGGGTGACTTTGGATGCTGGCACAACAGCAATGGTGTTTTGGTGCTGCTGGTTTTGGTTTCTCCCAAACCTGGTGCTCAATGGGGAAAGATGCTGGTCTGGACAAAGCCCCAACTCCTGCTGAAGCTTGTGCCTGCCTTTGGGGGACCCATCACCTGTTCCCAAGGGCATGGAGTGATAGGACGAGGGGGGATGTTTTTAAACTAGAAAAGGGAGATTTAGGTTGGACATTAGGAAAAAGTTCTTCCCTCTGAGGGTGGTGGGTCACTGGCACAGGGTGCCCAGAGAGGTGGTGGAGGCCCCATCCCTGGAGACACCCAAGGTCAGGCTGGATGGGCCTCTGAGCGACCTGCTCTAGTGAAGATGTCCCTGCTCACTGCAGGGTGGGACTGGATGGGCTTTGAAGGTCCCTTCCCACCTAATACATTCTATGATCAGAGTTCCCACCATCCACAAAACCTTCCAGCTGTGTGCCAGGGAAGGTCTCTAGGACATGGTTCTTTACTCTGAGTTGATGGCATCCAAAAGGGGAAGGGCTCTTCTGGGCACATACTCCTGGAGGTGGCTGGTCCCAGCTCAGCTTGAGGAGCAGAAACAGAAGCAGAAAAGGGGAGCTGTGTGCAGTGAGAGCTCTCAGAGCCATTGTGTGCAGATTCTGATAAATAAAAGTTCAACCAAGCAAACACCTGCTGTTCGCAGGCGGCGCGCGAGCCGGTAATGATTTAAACGCCCCACTTTTACTGCTGGAAGGGAATGCTCAGGAAATAAAACCGCCATCAGGTACAATATCATCACATGTTTACATCGTGTACCTTATCAAGGGCTGATAGCAGGAAGGACAGAACCATTTCTCACAGCAGACGTTGCTGCCTGAGCGTTTGGACTTGGCTTTTATCTGCTCCACTTTCGCTTTGGCGCCACATAAAATATTGGTCAGGATATAAACTGGTTTCCAAATGTGTCGCTCTCCAAGTACTTGTAAAGCCTCTTAAAACATCAAAGATATTTCATGGTGACCTGGTTGGCAGAGCGGTTGGCCACACTGTGGTACTCTGAATTCTCCTTTCAAGGGGGAGTTCCAGGTTTTGCCCATCATTCCTGCTCAGTAATAAATCCTGAGCAGCTAATGGAATCACACTGACGGGGAACATTCTTCAGGGATTATATTTGAAATGGAACAGAGCTAATTAGTAAGAAATACGAGGCTGAATTATGATCTCAGGTGCATCGTTGCAAATCTAGAGTGTATCTGTGGGGCATAAATTAGTTGCTCAGGTTTTACATCGGCAGGAGAGGGATCAGAATTGGGCCTGCTCTGCTCTTGCTTTGCTTTGCTTTGCTTCACTTCGTTTCCCTTTGCTTTGCTTCCCTTTGCTTCCCTTCGCTTGTAGATGTTATTTGCAGTGGAGGATGGGGAGAAATAATCTGCAGACAGGCAATTTGGCAGCTCAGAAAACTGCCATATCTGTTCCGGGACTGTAAATATGGGCCTGATGAAATATTGATGTGTAAATATTATATATTATACTAATAATGAAATTAAAAGTGGTTGGAAAAGACATTCAATGTTCTCCATCCAGCATAGAATCAGAATTGGTGAGTTTAAGTTTAGGGCTGAAATTATGAGGAATGTTTTTAACAGGTAGGGTGGCTACGTAATGCATTGGGAGGCCTACACGCTGGGAGCCTGTGGATGGGCCTGATGGACAAAGCTGTGTGAGGAGTGGGGATGGCCAGGAAGGGGGACAGGGGTGGGGAACACCACTCTGGTTTGGAGATGTTCCCAGTGAGAAGCCCTGGGGTTCTCAGGGTCTTGACTAAGCTCAAGACTTTGATTCTTTCACTCCAAGTTCTCCACTTGTATTGCTGGAGAGAGCAAGGCAAGTTCATAGAATCGTAGAATCAGAATGGTTTGGGTTGGAAGGGACGTTACAGATCATCAAATCCCAAACCCTGCCCTGGGCAGGGACACCTCTCACCAAGCTGCTCCATGCCCCATCCAACCCAGCCTGGAACACCTCCAGGGATGGGGCCTCCATCACCTCCCTGGGCACCCTGTGCCAGGGCCTCACCACCCTCTGAGGGAAGAATTTCTTCCTAACATCCAACCTAAATCTAATCCCTTCCAATTTAAACCATTCTCCCTCATCCTATCACTCCATGTCCTACTAAAAAAATCCCCCCACAGCTTCCTTGTAGCCTCTTCAGGGACTGGAAGGGGCTATAAGGTCTCCCCAGAGCCTTCTCTTCTCCTGTCTGAACCAACCCAACTCTCTCAGTCTGGCTTCATAGTTAATGATATTGTTTTGTGAGCAGGGATGTGAAGGGCAAGGGAAACTCCCAGAGAGTGAAACCTGAAACCTTCGAGGTTCTCAAATCTGCCTATAAAATGTTAAGTAGGAAAATGTATTGAGAAGGGAATAGGCAGTGAATTTCCTTAAGAAAGGAGAGTTACTGACTGTGGGCAATGCCTTTAATTTTTAAATAATTGTTAGAATCTGTTCTTAAACAGGTTGACGTGATCAAGGGAATCAGCATCTTACAGTTTACATTCATGCTGCTTACATGACAGTGAGACCTTGTTTTTCCCCCTTATGGGTAAAGGTTTGAGTGGAAGAAGTTGATTAGGATTCAGGACGAGTGTTCTATAGCCCAACACGTTCCCAGAATCTTTGGTTTATTACTTTCTGAACAACTTCCTTCTCTGTAGAGAGGATTTGGTTTTGATTTAGGCAGGCTGTGATGGGAGAGGGGGCTAGAACTGGGCTTGCTGCTTTTATATTTCTAGGCCATTTTTCATGTCTTTTTGGACTATGGGAATGAATGTCTTTAACAACTCTCCAGCTCCAAAGTACACGTTGCTCCCATTTGCCTTATTCTGAAGTTGCTTATTTGGAAGTGGCTTTCTCCATCCTGGTGAGTTGTGCTGGAGGAACACCACATCCCAGGGTTGCAGAATTTTCCCAGGGTTGCTGAGATAGATGCTGTCTCCCTAAGCCTAGAGATGCTGGTACCACCACCCTTGTGTTTAACCCATGGGCAGATTTCCCAGCTCCTCACTTCTTTGCCTAGAAATTTTCCAGCAAACTCTTAGTGCTTTTATGCAAAACAACAGGCAAAATACCTTCCATAAAATCTTCAGTGAGAGATGATGAGAGAACAAATTCAGCATAGGGCATAAGCAATTATGGCTTTGTATGTGATTTATCTGAATGGACCGCGGGAGGGAAAATATATGGAAATAATTAATGGCTTGATCAGGAAAGCAAAATACTAGGAGCTTTTTGACATTTAGCAAGGTCAAAGGCAATGTGTGTCAGTGACCTGGAGAGGTAATGAATATGCAAATACGGGCAACATGGAAAATTGTAAATGAGGATGAGATCATTTGAATTTTTTTCCTTATTTAATATTAAATCTGCAGTGGCTGAGAGAACCTCCTGAGATGTATCTTTTTCAAGTTAGAAATTCCAAAAGATGGCACAGCAGAGAGTACCCCAGAACCTGAAGCATAAACACTCATGTTGGATAAAACTGAATTATTCATAGAGGTTTCTTTTTGACCATTGGTCATGTAGAAGATAGCCTTACACCACAGCAGTGGCTGAGGGCAAGACCAAAGACAGTCATCTAGACAAAGAAGCTTTTTGGTGGTTTATTTTAAGTGAGAAGGAGCTGAGGAACAGGAGTAGATCTGAATGTTGCATGGCCATATTTAAAATATGGGGAATCAGAACAGGGTGTGTCTGAATGCTCTGCTTCTCCTGGAGATAGCATCCAGGATCTGAGTAGATGAACTGATGCTGTTGGGAGAATGGCATTTTTTAATCCATCAGTATTTCTTTCGGGTTTGTTCACAGGGACTGGCACCCTCCTAACCATGGTAGCTGTTTGCTGACACCCTATGGGTACTTCCAGCTGGTTTGTGTTAGCTAGGCTACCCCCTGACAGGCAAGGGAGGGTCAGCATGAAGCCGACAGCACCTGTTCTCTATTAAAGACCTTCAGTGCCAATAAATGGTGGGCTGAAAGGTGGTGAGGTTTGGCTGATGTGAGATTGTCCTCCCCAGAGCACGTGGATGCTCTGATCCTAAATGCCACCAAGGTGGGCAGGAAGCCACCAGCATAAGTGACACTCTCTGGGGGTCAGGAGGGTCTTACACACACACCTCTCCCTTCTTGTACACTGAGGTGAGTGGCTTTCCTGAGATGTTTCACCCTGCTTCTTCCCAGTGTGGCTTTTGGTATTGGATAAAGGCTCGTTGGATGGAGCCTTTCCTGATGCTTTTAGTGCAGGTGGGTGGAAAGGCTGTGGAAATCCATGAGAAATAGGATGGAGCCAGCAGCAGGGCAGCTGTCTGTGCAGCCTGTTAAATAAACTCCCTGGCCTTTATGTGGCTTTGGTAGCCCTGAAGGTCTGGGGCACCCAGGGACATCCTGCTGCCATCTGATGCACATTCAGGGATTTTTTTGGGGGTGGGGAGCTTCCCAGGTGAGAGTGATGCTCCCTCTCACTTCACAGCAGCTGTGACAGCTCCTGTGAGCAGGATACTGGTTTCACAATAGCAGTGGGAGGATGCACTGACATTAGAGCTTTCTTCCACGTTCTGTAGCAGGGAGCAGAGGGACTGTGGGGGGATAAGGCACAGTTAGGTCCTGCCTGATTGGGCACCATTCCTCCCACCTTGGCAAGGCAAACGTGAGTGCCTTGACTAGCAAACCATTAGTAGTTCCTCCTGATGGTGCTGTTCTTCAGAAGGACCCTGTTGGAGATAACATAAGGGGAGGAGAAACTAGTAACACCTACATTTGGTAGCTTGGCAGCTTGCACAGCTGGAAAGAACAAAAAACCCCTCCGATTGCTTCTTGGAAAGACTTTCATGGGTGTTTGAGAGTGAAGGGGAACGCTTGCATGGACAGCAAACTGTCCCTGGAGCTTTATCTCTTACATATGATATTGTCAGGAGCAAAGGTTTTCTCCTGGCTTTGTATGGTGCATCAGGATGTGTCCTAGTTAGGAGAAACTATGCCATGATACAGTAAAAGAGACCAGCCACACAATTAACGACTTGGTGAGAGAGAGGAATCAAAAGGCAGGTGCCTGCAGTGAGTTACAGTGAAAAGGACTGTGGAACATTGTGAGAGCCTTTCCTGGGGCTTGTGGTGTTGAATGGAACCCCCAGAAACTACTGTGAGATGGGGGGGAAACAGCAGAGTGAGAAAGAATGCTGCAGTTGTTAGGAAAAAAATGGAGTTGGGGGAGAAAAGCAGATAGAATGTTACACAGGTCAAAGTGAATCACAGAATCACAGGGGTTGGAAGGGACCCCCAGAGCCCATTGGGTCCAACCCCCTGCCAAAGCAGGGTCCCTAGGACAGGGCACACAGGGCGGTGTCCAGATGGAGCTGGAAGCTCTCCAGAGAAGGAGACTCCACACCCCCTGGGCAGCCTGTCCCAGGGCTCCCTCACCCTCACTGGGAAGAAGTTCTTCCCCACATTGGTGGGGAACTCCCTGTGCTCAAACTTGAGGCCATCGCCCCTTGTCCTGTCCCCACAGACACTGAGCAGAGGCTGCCCATGTCCCCCTGTGTCCCACCCTTCAGCTATTGATCCCCATTGATCAGATCCCTTCTCAGGCTGCTTCTCTCCAGGCTGAACAGCCCCAGCTCACTCAGCCTTTCCTCACAGGGGAGATGCTCCAGGCCCTTCAGCATCTCTGTAGCCCTAAGATGCCAAGTACATATGTTTCCTTTTCATTGTCTGGTGTTACTCAGGAGCCTTATTCCCATAATTAAAAGCATTCTCATTCCAGCTAAATCTATGATTGTGGAGTGAAGCATTTAGAGTTTAAGGCTGTTTGGGCTGACATAGGCATGTGACTAAGTCTGTCTGAGTGCTGCAGTGTCACGCCATGTACTTGGTTACACTCTTCCTTACTTGATCTATAAATCACTACCTTCCTTCCTAACTTTCAAATGTTTGACTTTGTGACTACAAAAGTCTCATAAAATGGAATATTTTAAGGCAATATATGGATTTAAGGGAAGGTTGCTGCTTCCTCTGCACTCCCTCGTGGCAGATTTTGGGTATAATGTTATTATTCAGCCGTGTTGTCCACTGCTGTTAATACAGAGTTTTGCAAATCACTTTACCTGTGGAGAAAAAAATCGGTGTCAGCAGGCACATTGCTTTCACTCAGCAGCAGGAATGAAATTAGACCTCAATTGGGCTGGTACCTAATCAGGTTTTCCTAATGGAGCTAGTCCAGAGGATGCTGGACTCGTTACAACCAGCACTGAGATGCTCTGAAAGATGAGGGGATTTTTGCTGCTGTAGGGAAGTGATGGGGTTTTTGGTCAGCATCCTCCTTTGGGTCACAGAATCATGGGATGATGGGGGTTGGAAGGGACCTCTGGAGATGGTTGGACTCAGACCCACCCCTGGCAGAGGAAGATCTCCTCAAGCAGGCTGCACAGGATAGTGCCCAGGATCACAGGGTTTGAATGTCTCCAGAGATGGATGGAGACTCCTCAACCTCTCTGGGCAGCCTGGCCCAGGGCTCTGCCACCCTCCCAGCAAAGAAGTTCTTCCTCAGGCTTAGGTGGAACTTCCTCTGGTCCAGTTTGTTCCCATTACCTCTTGTCCTGTCCCTGGGCACCCCTGAACACAGACTGACCTGTCCTCCTGAGCCACCCCTTAGGGGTTTCTCAGCACTGAGAAGATTCCCCTCAGGCTTCTCTTCTCTGGGCTGAACAGCCCTGAGTCCCTCAGCCTCTCTGCATCAGAGAGATGTTCTGGTGCCCTCAGCATCTCCACAGCCCTTTGTTGTCCCCTCTCCAGTAGCTCCCTGTCCTTCCTGACCCAGGGAGCCCAGCCCTGCACACAGTATTCCTGATGAGGCCTCACCAGGGCACAACACAAGGGGAGGAGAAGCTTTGTAGGCCACGTTGTGTGAGATCCTCCTGCCTTCTCCTCCCAGCAAAGATATCATGATAAGAGTTAAATCACTGTAGATGATGGAAGGGGTTGCCCAGGGAGGTGGTGGAGTTACCATCCCTCAGGATGTTCAAGGAAAGGTTGGATGGGGGACTTAAGGACATGGGTTAGTGAGTACTACAGGTGGTAGGGGGACAGTTGAACTGGTGGTTCTTGGAGGTCTTTTCCAACCTTAATCATTCTGTGATGAGTGGATGAAGGGTTTCAAAGAGCATGGGACACATAGGTTGTGCACCTGTGCCAGTGGCTGGGTAGGGGATGGATTTTTACCCTCATGCTCTCTGTGTGTTGCCTTCCTGTCCAGCTCCACCACCATTCTGGGCAGCATCATTCTGCTGGGTGCAGAGAGATTTAAACCATGCCTGTTGTTATCAAGCACGACCTCAATTTGCTGTAGGCACCACAGCCACCTGTGATTGGAAGGTCTTTGCAGGCTGGTGGCAGCGTTTGAAGCTGCACAAGCAGCTTTCTCCAGGAAAGTTTCTGATAGAAAATTGCCAGTAACAGGATTTCTCATGCTCTCCTCCTTAGATTCAGAAGCTTTCCATGTAATAGCAGGGAAATTTCACACCTTTCACGTATTATTGGGTTGGTAAATAAAAATTCTGGAGACTAAAGAAAAGAGGAGTCGGAGCTTATATATTTATTTTTTTTCCTTTTTAGAGGAATTGTTATTTCTAGGTAGTCCAGGCCCTTGAAAATATATTCAATTGCATTCACAATTGATAAATGCTTCTCACTTTTCCAGGCTCCTTTGTAGTTACAATGCCCATTAATATATATTCTTATCAATAAAACCAATTTTTTCCCTGTTTTAATTGACTGTTTCCCTCCAGGTGTAGCAGCTTATTCAGATTTTATCATTCTGGTTTATTATTGGCACAGTTTCTCCTTTCACTCTGTTTATAACAAGTACTGGACTGTGCCTAACCTCGTAAATACCTGGAAGGAGGTTGTGATGAGCTGGGGCTCAGCCTCTTCTCACAGACACCCAGCAACAGGAGGAGAGGGAATGGGTGCAGGTTGGGCCAGGGGAGGTTCAGGTTAGAAATGAGGAGACATTTCTCCTCCCAAAGAGCAGTTGGGCATTGGAAGGGGCTGCCCAGGGAGGTGGTGGAGTCACCGTCCCTCGGGGTGCTCAAGGGAAGGTTGGGTGAGGGATTTTGGGGCACAGGCTAGTGAGAAATAGAGGTGGTAGGGAGATGGTTGGACTGGATCATCTTGGAGGACTTTTCCAACCTCGGTGATCCTGTGATTTTCCTGCTTGTGGCAGGGCTGCTTTGCCCACAGAGGGACAGAGACACAAGCGATGCCTCCACCTTGTTAGAATACACCAGGGGGACTGACCTCTGCATCAGGGGATGGTTATGTGTTATCTTGGAGGTCCTGGTTTGCACTGGAAAGGCCAACAGATGCAGTTTCTCCTGAAACTTGCTTTGTAAGGGTAATTATGGTATCTTTGGGCTTAAAATGTAAAACAATGCCAAGCACTCTCATCAGTAAAGAACCCTCTTATTGATTGAATGATTTCATTAGATCTGTTTTCCATATATTGACTTTGGTACCCTCAACACACGCTGCTGTACTTGGAGAGCTACAGAGGGAAAGCATAAGCATATCTCCATATCTCCTCCCTTCAACTCTTCAGTGGCATGAAAAGAGCACGTTGGGGTTTATTACCCTTCTCAAGCTGGGTTTTGTAACTCAGAATCCAGAAACCCAAACATCTCACTTTGTTGGAGGGAGAGGCAGACCCCTGGCTTGGCTTATGGCAGCATCATGGCAAAGCATCAGCTGGCTGGCCTAGGCAAAGATGCAGAACAGCAATTTCCCCCCTACCACCTGTCTCTCTTTCACTCTCAAAGAAGGAAATCACATTATTTTGACATGATTTACTGTTGACAAATCCCTAGTGACAGTTACTCATCTCGGTGTTATCTTCCAAAAGCTCATAATTACTGAATTATTTGTTGCAGAATGTTTCTGGGAACTGAAATGAAGGTGTCTGGGCTGTAGCTCTCCACCTACCCCCATTTTCAAGGAGTATGTCATTGGGTGGTGTTTTTGTACCTACCTGGCTCCCCACCAGTTTTTTCTGGAGGTTTCAGTGTTTGTTTTAGGCTATCACCTGTCCAGGCCCCCCTGGTGTGAATACATGTGTACTCTCTACATTCTCCTAAGCTCAGTTCAGCCTACAGGTCTGAATTGTCTTTGATGTCTGAAGAGGATCAGCTCTTCTACAAAATCTTATTGCACCAGAGGAATACAAGAGCTTGGCCCTTCTGTACCAAGTATAGTTTCTGTGGTGTGGCTCTTGAGACTGGGTGGAAATACAACACCTTCCTAATTAACTGCAAAACAATTGATAGGATGGCATAGTGCCAGCAGGGAAAGGAGAGTAACCACAAGTCAAGTTCTCATGTGGTACTGGTGCTCTTACTCATGTCCTTCATGCAGACCTAGGTTGGCTTTTTGTTCTCCAAACACAAGTCAGAGCCTCTGAGTTACACTCCCCTGTTCTTCTCAAAAGATGTTTGATGCAATGTCAAGGTCAATTCACTTTTAAGGCTTCTCTGTCCTGTTGGTCACCTCTGCCTCAGCCTGATTTGAGCCTGATTAGAGCATAGGAAATTCCACACCAACGTGTGGAAGAACTTTTACCCAGTGAGGGTGAGGGAGCCCTGGGACAGGCTGCCCAGGGGGTGTGGAGTCTCCTTCTCTGGAGAGGTTCCAGCCCCGTCTGGACACCGCCCTGTGTGCCCTGTCCTAGGGACCCTGCTTTGGCAGGGGGTTGGACCCCATGGGCTCTGGAGGTACCTTCCAATCCCTGTGATTCTGTGATACACAGATTCCAACTGTCTTCCAGGATTTGTAACTGGAAGGGAAAGCATCTCCTTTCAATCCATACCATCACAGCTAGTCAATGTGTGTTCTCTCTCTCTCCACTGCATTATCTAGGGCTACGAAGATGATGAAGGGCCTGGAGCATCTCCCCTGTGAGGAAAGGCTGAGTGAGCTGGGGCTGTTCAGCCTGGAGAGAAGAAGACTGAGGGGGGACCTAATCAATGTTTATAAATAGCTGAAGTATGGGATGCAGGGGGCATTAGCCAGCCCCTTTTCAGTGTCTGTGGGGACAGGACAAGGGGCAATGGCTGCAAGTTGGAGCACAGGGAGTTCCACACCAACATGTGGAAGAACTTCTTGCCAGTGAGGGTGAGGGAGCCCTGGGACAGGCTGCCCAGGGGGTGTGGAGTCTCCTTCTCTGGAGAGATTCCAGCCCCGTCTGGATGCCTATCAGTGCAGTATGAGCTGGGGAGCTGCTTTGGCAGGGGGTTGGACCTCATGATCTCTCAAGGTCGCTTCCAACCCCTGCAATTCTGTGATTCTGTGATCTCAGTGAATATCAGAGGGTGGCAATAATTATCCGGATAACGTGTATCTTCGGATACTTTCCTCAAAGCCCCTGGGCAAGTGTAACCTTTACCCATTATAAGATGAGAATGGACATCCAAACATCTTTAACTTAAATAATACAGACAAACCTTACTAATGAACTGAGACCTATTAGGTCAGCCCACGGTGTTTGATTCTCCACCACTGGAACTAGGAATGCAACAGATTCCCAGAGGCGACCAGCACTGTAAATGCATTTAGTACCTTGCAGATGTGATGCACACCCACAGGCATCTTTGATACCTCTGATCATTTCTGCAGAAAGCCCCCAGTTTCTTGCAGAATATTGGACTGTAACATCTTGACTTATTCACATGTGTTTCATAGGATCCACGGTCTGGAGAAGAGGAGGCTCAGGGGAGACCTCCTTGCTCTTTCTAACTCCCTGGAAGGAGGTTGTGATGAGCTGGGGCTCAGCCTCTTCTCACAGATACCCAGCGACAGGAGGAGAGGGAATGGCTGATTCCCAGCGACAGGAGGAGAGGGAATGGCTGCAAGTTGTGCCAGGGGAGGTTCAGGTTAGAAATGAGGAGACATTTCTCCTCCCAAAGAGCAGTTGGGCATTGGAAGGGGCTGCCCAGGGAGGTGGTGGAGTCACCGTCCCTCAGGGTGCTCAAGGGAAGGTTGGGTGAGGAACTTTGGGTTAGTAAGTAATATAGGTGGTAGGGGAACAGTTAGACTACATGATTATAGAATCATAGAATGCTTTGGTTTGGAAGGGACCTCAAAGATCTTCTAGTTCCAACCCCAAACCTTTTCTACCCGTAGTGATTCTGTTATCCTAGACTGTGCCCAGGGGAGTGTGTGTAGGTATGGCCTCAGGTCCATCAAGCATTAAATATGATGTAACCACTATCTATGTGCAATAACAACATGCACAGAGCAGCACAGAGATTTAGCTGAGGTACTTGGAACTGGGTGCATTTTTCCCTAGAAGCAATCAGTGAATACAAGTTGTTGAATTTCAGGCTGACAGGCACTGATTATGTATCAGACATGGATAATTCTTTTTTTTTCTCAGAACCCTTCCTGATTTGAAAAGAAAATCAAGGCAGCCCTTAAGAGTAGCCATAAACTGCTAATTTCCTCCTTTTGCTAAGGGAAGAAAAAAACCAACAACTATCAAAATCTCTTTTCAAGAGGCTTTATGAAGGACTGGTCCCAGACTAAACAACATCCCAAGGAGCACAAAGTTTCAAGATGGGTCACAGCAATCATCCTGCATAATACATCGAAGAGGAGTAAGCTGCTAATTACCAATTTTCAGAGACAAAGCTGTATGAGCTCCTGTGAAGGAGTGTGATTACTTGATTAGTGAGATATGGCTGGAAACGTACAGATTTGTCCTGTGCACGTGTCCAGCATGCCACAAATGGCCAGGGAAGATGCTTCTCATTCATTTATAAAGGTTGCCTAGAGTGAACATTCCTATTCTGGTTTGCCTTTTCACCATCAGCATATCACAGAATCACAGGGGTTGGAAGGGCCCTCCAGAGCCCATGGGGTCCAACCCCCTGCCCAAGCAGGGTCCCTAGGACAGGGCACACAGGGCGGTGTCCAGACGGGGCTGGAATCTCTCCAGAGATGGAGACTCCACACCCCCTGGGCAGCCTGTCCCAGGGCTCCCTCACCCTCACTGGGAAGAAGTTCTTCCCCAGATTGGGGGGGAACTCCCTGTGCTCCAACTTGAGCCCATTGCCCCTTGTCCTGTCCCCACAGACACTGAAAAGGGGCTGCCCATTTCCCCCTGCATCCTATACTTCAGATATTTATAAACATTAATAAGGTCCCCCCTCAATCTTCTTCTCTCCAGGCTGAACAGCCCCAGCTCACTCAGCCTTTCCTCACAGGGGAGATGCTCCAGGCCCTTCAGCATCTCCGTAGCCTCTGGACTCTCTCCAGGAGATCCCTGGCTGTTTTATCCCAGGGAGCCCAGAACTGGACACAACACTCCAGATGGGGCCTGACCAGGGCAGAGCAGAGGGGGAGCATCCCCTCCTGTGACCTGCTGGCCACACTCCTCTTGATGCCCCCCAGGATCCATGTAATGGATGTGTGGTTTGGCTGATGTATCTGTAGCAGAAGAGAGAGGGGAGAATTGTGGTGTGGTGGGAAAAGCAATGGAAATGGGACATTTGGGAAGGATGTTCCAGTATATTTTTCATAGCAATGAGGTGGAGTAAACCCAGAGATACCACTGACTCTGAGGTGCTCCAGAGTATGTCCAACACAAGTCCTGGTGGAGTTCAGAGAGGAAATGAAAATAGAGAAAAACATATTTCTTCAGTAACCTTGAAAATTCAATTTTGGAGATAAAACAGAGCTTGATAAAATTGGTTGAGAGGGTAGATGAACTAGAGCAGTAAGGGAACAGCTGGAAGAAAGAGGATAGCAATATATAGATTTACTGAAAACAAAAAGCCAATTATGTGTAAAGCATTGAGGGGGGGAGAAATAACATTTTACTGAAGCCTGTGGGAGGAGAAAAACAATTAAATGTTGGACTTTATTCCCTTCTGCATAAAATTGCTGGACACAGAAGACAAATCTGGCTGCCCAAAACCCACCTAGAAGCAGAGGGTACATTCTGAATACAAATCCAGGACCGAGTTTCTCAAGCAGAGCCTGGTTCAGTGGAAAGGCAGTGACTTGTTAGCAACCTTCTGGACAGGGATTAATCTATTCCCAGCCATCACACCAGGAAAATATCCATGAACTCAGGAGTAGGTTCTCTGCTGTGGTGTTATGGCAGCTGTACCCACAGTGCTTTCACTTCAGAGCAAGTCCCTGCTTTATGCTGGCCAGGAAAGTGCATCCTCAGTTGGCCTCAGCCACATGTAAACGTGGGGTAATGTGGGATTATGTCTTTATAGGAACTCATAACTCTTCCCCTATGACTGCAAAAGTTGCTGCCCCATGGTTGAGGTCTGGGGCTCTTTCAGGGTCTCCATAGAGGATGTGGAGCACCGTGGTGTGGGGGACAAGGCTGTTTTGGGGTGATGCTGGCATAGGAGGGTGGGTGACTCCTACCCACACCATGGAATATTTGGGTTCTCATGGTGGTGGTGTTTTGACATGGGGGCCAATTGGGTTTTTTTTTTCCTGGTCCTTCATAGCTCAGTGTCCCTGAGAGCTGGGTGGGAAGATGGAATCTCCTTTCTTTCCATGTTGCACTGCTGTGTTTGCTGGCCAGGCTGGAGGTAACTTGGAGAAGGGGATGTCCAAAAGACACAGCACCCAGCAAACACGCTGACCTTAATTTTGAGAATGGTGCTTTTCATCACAGGGAGAAAGTGAACGCACCAAATTAAGGAGCTCACCCCACTATCATGCCAAGAAAAAAATCCCATTGGGAAATCTGTCCCAGCACTTGCACAGGAGCAGAAGTGGGGGGGAGGAAGTGGGATCTGTGGCCAAAGGAGACAAGGGACTGAGTCCCTGTCCCTCACAGAGGGAAAGCAGAGCTGTTGTGAGGCTGGTTGCTGCTAACAGATGCCTCCTTCCAGGAGCAAACTAAGGCAAAAGAGTTGTTCCAAGTCTGTTTCTCAGTCTCTGTCTCTGGGTCAGGACTGCAGCAGTCACTGACATGCTGGAGTTTTTGCTTACATGATTTACTCAGCTTGGCTTCTCTCTTTCTCTGCACCTTGTTCTCTCTGACCCAGGATGGTGGGTGAGGGGCTGGAGGAGGCTCGGAGCGCTGGGGGCAGCTGGGGCTGAGCTTCACATGCCAGCACTGGAAGCCCTTTGCCATGGCCCTTGTGTCCTGCTTTCCTCTGTGGGAGCTGCTTTGTCCCTTGGCAGTCTCCAGAGTCATTTGCTGTCTCCATGTCTGGGGCTCAGTGTCAGCATTTTGCCCTTGCTGTTCCCAGCACCTCGGGTGAGTGAGGGTAAGGAAGCCACTCTGGGAGGCTTCACTGTTGTATTCACACTTTCCTAACTGTTTGCTTTGCCAAACATGCACGTGGGGCAGCAAAAATGCCCCAAATCCAGCAGCTGGTTGTTTGCTGGGCAGACCTGTTGTACTGGTTAAGACTGACTTAACCTTCCTCTTGCTGGAGATGCTCGTCCGTGAGTACCACGGGTTTTAGGACTACCCAGCATATGCAACTGTGTTTGCTCTGCTTTATTTGTAGGGAGCCTCACACTCCATCAGAGAGGGCAGCAGCTCCATTTTTCTTCGGTGCATGTGTTGGTTTTGTTTCTCAATTGAATTATGGTATGTTCAAAATCACAAGCGGAGCTGTCAGAGCCCCCAGCTCATTAGATGATCTAATATGATGTTTGCAGCAAGCTATCTTGTCAGAGCACAGACTGGCAGTGGATTAAAGTGTCACACAAGCTGTAGAAACTGATTTTTGGGTTGGCTTGGCTTTGCTTGGGTTTGTGTTGGCTGTTTTATTCCTCAATTCTGTTGCAGAAAGACTCACACCAAACTGCAGGGTTGTGGTTAAGGCACTTGAATGCAATGTCACAGAATCCCAGACTGGTCTGGGTTAGAAGGGACCCCAAGGATCACAGAGCTCCAACCCCCCTGCCACAGGCAGGGCCATCAACCTCCAGGCCTGGAGCTACACAAGGTTGCCCAGGGCCCCAGCCAACCTGGCCTTGAACACCCCCAGGGATGGGGCACCCAACCCCTCTCTGGGCAGCCTCTTCCAGCCCCTCACCACTCTCTCTGCAAAGAACTTCCCCCTAATATCTCATCTCACCCTTCACTCCTCCAGCTTCACTCCATCCCCCTTGTCCTGCCCTTATCTACCCTTTAACAAGCTGATTCCCCTCCTGTTCCTCTGCTCCCTTCAGGGACTGGGAGGCTGCAATGAGTTCCCCCCACAGCCTTCTCTTCTCCAGGCTGACCCAGCCCAGCTCCCTCAGCCTCTCTCCATAGGGGAGCTGCTCCAGTCCTCTGAGCATCTCCGTGGCTCCTCTGACCCCTCTCCAACAGTCCCACATCTTTCTTGTCCTGGGGCCCCAGCTCTGGACACAGGACTCCAGTCATTGCGTTTGATTTGGTTTAGAGAGAGGGCTGAAGCTCACCCAAAAATCTTCATTAGCAGGCACCTTCTCCAAATGATGTAATTAATAAGAATTTATACATACCAGAACAACTGCTTCTGCTTCAGTGTCTGGATCCAGCAGTGTGGCAGAACCTGGGCTTTTGTGGTCTTTGATGTACACTTAAAGGTGTCCTAAGAGCCCTTGAAATGCAGCAGAGCGAGTCACACCCGAATCACAGGGTATGGGGTGGCTGGAATCTTCTAAAGCCAAGTTTTCAGAAAGACATGCCTGGATATATGCAGAACTTTTTCCTGGTGAGGGTGAGGGAGCCCTGGGACAGGCTGCCCAGGGGGTGTGGAGTCTCCTTCTCTGGAGAGATTCCAGCCCCATCTGGACACCGCCCTGTGTGCCCTGTCCTAGGGACCCTGCTTTGGCAGGGGGTTGGACCCCATGGGCTCTGGGGGTCCCTTCCAACCCTGAATCAACATGGAGATATGGAAACATTCCCATAGGTTGCAGGTGGTCAAGGCTGTTTAATTTGTTTGTGAGCTTTGCAATCCTTAAAGCTCTGAAAAGCCACCGTTTCCCATCACGTTCTGGCACAGAGCAGATGCCAACCTCAGAGCACAGTGTTTTTTTTCTGGAAAGGGAGCTGTTGTCTTCTGGGCAGGCCCATTAATTAGGTGCTATCTCCCAGCTCCAGCAGCCTTTAACGCAGCCTCTGCCCAAGCCAGCTAAGTGCCATCACAAAGTTTTCTTTGTCCTTAAGAAAATGCAATTACGTTAAGAAATTGCAGGGGAATCTCCAGGTCAGGATTTCTTCCTCTTTCAGTAAATGCCAGGCTGGTAAAAAATTAATTAGCAGGGACTTTCCAGGAGGATGGAGATAATCAAACTCTTCCATGCATCCAAATCTAACCCTGGGGGAAAGGAGTCTGGGCAGGGGGTCGCTGAGTTTGTGCCACTGTAGCTGGTGTGGGACTGAGGAGCTGGTGTTAGGAAATGGAGGTTCAGGATGTAGCAGAAGTACAAGCTGGGGAGTGAGTGATGTATAGAAAAATTAAAAGTGTAAGACAGTTCCTGAGGAGGGAAACAAGCAGTGCAGCTTCCTTTGGGTGCACCTCCAGTTTGTATTTTATTTAGGAAAGATGCTTTCCAGCTGTAGCTGCACTCAGGATGTGGTGTGGAGCCCACGCTATGCCATCTGTGTCCTCCCCTGGCTAATAAAGCCAGGCTCATGCTTCACTCCTCCCATCAGTGAGGATCTCAATTCTTTCTCTAGCAACTTTTTATTTTTTAATTAAAATTGTATGAATTTAATATTTTTACCCTGCTTGCTGCTACTGGCCAATGCATTGAGTGCTCATGGCTGACCTCATCCTTCTCATCACCATTACCTATTTGATGCACTTACTGATTGGAGCAGTTGATTGTCCTGGAGCAGTGATCTGATTTCCCAGAGCGTTTATCCACGTGCTTTGGTAGGAATTCATAGGTTAGCATCGTTTGCAACGCTTGCTGTAAGAACTCAGCAAGCCTAAAAGTTGATTTAAAAGAAGTTTGTTCTTCCAGGCAGCCTGGAAGGAGAGCACTTCTCCTTGAGGAAGGTGTCTCTGCTCCCTGGCAGGCTGCTTCCTGCACACTTGAGCCATCCTGAGCCGTTCTGTATCATCCAGATCAAGCAAAAGAGGGGGGAGAGAATGAGTTTAACTCTACAAAAGGTGCAGCCTCTGTCAATCTGCCACTCAGCTTGGTTATAGTGATAAGTGATAAACTGATAAATGCTTTGTTTCTTAGAGCTTCTAGGTAGAGGTGAGCACTGGCAGGAAGAAATCAGATACAGCGTGTAGGGGGAGAGCAGCATCCATTCCCCTTTCAGGCCAGGGAACTTCTTCAGGCCAGGGAACTTCTTCAGGCCATCCTGTCCCTGAGGCTGCTGCTTTTCTGGGCTGGTACCAAGTCATCACTGTGCCACTCCAGCATTCAGCTGCTGTAGAGCAGTGGGAGAGGAAACCAGCATCATTTTGCCAGGTGAAGGGGGGGACCCTGCAGTTTTGGAGGACGGGTTACATCTCCCATGCTGTGCTGGCTGCAGGAGGTGCCCCTGGTTGCTCCTGTCTGGGGACCTGCTTTATGCTGAGGTCACTCCAGGGCCTGGCATAAGACCCTGATCGACAGTTCTTGCCCTAGAAATCCCTGTCACAGACCCCACGGTGCCCTTTGCCTTCTCAGAGCTGTTTATTTTTCAGTCACTTGTCAGGAAAATTCAGCTTGTGATGCTGGAGCAGCCTGGGCATCAATCACACAGATACTTCTGTGTGTGAAAGGTTTGGGTGGGGTAGGCAGAGATTCAGCTACACCTGGAAAAAAAGTTGTGTCCCATGAATCTGGGTGTAGACATGAATCCCAGATTTCCAGTGAAAGCACCGAAGGGTTTTGCCCAAGAGAAATCCATATGCCTGTCAAAAGAAGTGATTTTCTCTTTCCTCCTACAAAACCCATGTCTGTAGCCTTCAGTTGCAGTGCCTTTCCCTCTTGCCAAGGGATTTTGACCCATGGGACACCTTGAAGAACAGGTACAATGAACACAACAGGTGGAAGCCGTGGTGTTTCAGAGGAGCAAGAGGGCATTTCTGTCTCTTCATCTGAAGTTCTGCACTAATGATGTCCTGGGTGTCCCATGGCCAGTTCCCATGAGATTTTTGTTAACCTGTGTGGGAAAGCAATTCCTTCCCTTTGTCCCTAAGATGTGCTGCTGCAGCTCAGCATGCTCCATGCTCAGCAGTGTGATCCAGCAGTAGGATTGACAGGCCAGATTTAAGCTTCTCTCCCATGAGCCATCAGCACCAAACCCTTTATTTCTCCACCTCTTCCCATTTGTGTGCCACCATTTACATAGGGCAAAGAGTCAAACCAAGGAAAGACACCCAAACCTGGTCATTCTGCCTCAGCTGAGGACACCCACTCCTGCTCTGGGTGCTGAGGAGGCACTGAGGAGCGGTCCAGAGGAGAAACACCTGTCCATGCTGATAATTCCCACTTTGCCCCAGTCCTGGTGGTGTGTCTCTGAGCTGTCCTCTTTTGGCACTAATTTCTCACCTACTTATTTTCTTATGCTTTCTTTTAAACTTGCTAGAAGTTGTCTTTGTAACCTGTGAGACAATTTATCCTCCATCTTGGAGCCTATTCCCTGATTCTCCATGGCTGTAACAGAGTCCCAGACCAAGACATCTCCAAGGTTTAAATCCCTGACCTCTGAATTTAAAACCATTCACCTCAGCTGCTTAAAAAATACACCCAGTTCAGCCAGCTTCGGTGCCCTTGTAGTCTCTGACATCATTAGTCCCAGTCACTAAAGGAGATGATGAAAGCCTACCCTGGCCCAAAGGTATCAGCATATAATGGAGCTTGATGCTGACACTTTCACATGTGAAATGGCCCAAAGCCTCCTGAGGACAGAGTCAGGCTTGAGACAGAAGTAAATAAATTGGTTTTCTTATTGGTAAAACTTGGCTACTGAGCAGTGAAAGAAAAACCCACTTGGTTATAAAGTGACCTGGTCCACACCAGGTGTTACGTACGTGGGTGAAGAAACTGATGGCTGTTTCGAGCCAAGGAAAGGTTGATGCAAATGCTGTTGTGAGCAGCAGTAAAAAAATACCTGGGTTAAATCCATACAGTTGGTTTATGTTCCCATTGCTGTATTTTCTGCTCTCTCCAGATCTCTTTGCCTCCCCTGACCGGGTAAAAAATGCTTTTTATTGCAAAATGTTGGGCAGAAATGTCCCCAGGTGTTTCCAGGTGGACTCTGCTCTTCTCTCAGCATGTCTCCACTCAGCCTCCTCTCCTGACCTGCCTTTTGTCCAGATTTATCCCTGTTGCATTTTGTACCTGAGGCTGTAGCATCCTTCTCTCTCACATCCCAGGGAGCCCAGCCTGGGTGCTGCGTGGGGCACAGCTGTGATGTGGTGACCCTGGTAAGACAGCACTGTTAGCAGCCTGTGCTCCCAGGCTTTTGAGGCAAAAGTTAGGGAATTTTGTGCCTTTGGGTATTTCAGCTACATATAAAGAAAAAAAATTACACCAAATCACTGCTTGATTCTTGGGGCCACCAGGATGACTAAGAAATCACCGAGGCCATGGCTGGTGATGTGTCTTCGACAGGACTCTCATTGAGCAGTCATTTGTCTGGAGCATCTCCCCTGTGAGGAAAGGCTGAGTGAGCTGGAGCTGTTCAGCCTGGAGAGAAGAAGACTAAGGGGGGACCTTATGAATGTTTATAAATATCTTAAGTATGGGATGCAGGGGGACGTGGGCAGCCCCTTTTCAGTGCTCTGTGGGGACAGGACAAGGGGTGATGGCTGCAAGTTGGAGCGCAGGGAGTTCCCCCCCAGTGTGGGGAAGAACTTCTTCCCAGTGAGGGTGAGGGAGCCCTGGGACAGGCTGCCCAGGGGGTGTGGAGTCTCCTTCTCTGGAGATACTCAAGACCCATCTGGACACCGACCTGTGCAATATGAGCTGGGGACCCTGCTTTGGCAGGGGGTTGGACCTGATGAGCTCTCAAGGTCCCTTCCAACCCCTGTGATTCTCTATGGGCGAGCTGGACACAACACTGTGAGTGATGTCGCCTCTACCAGCGCTCAGCCTCCCCAGGCAGGTAACGCTCTGTTCTGGTGGTTCTCGGATGAGGTGCTCAGGGATCTGGTTTAGCACAGGACAGGAACGGTTGGACTCGATGGTCTTAAAGGTCTTTTCCAATCTTGTGATTCTGTGATTTTGTGATTCTTGGGGGTAGATGCCTCTACATCATTCATTTCCTCTTTGTCAATATTAACTGATGCGTTGGTGATTAAGTTCAGCCAAGACATCGTTGCGTCGCCGTTAATCATTCCTCCACCTCTCAGAGAAGTCATTAGAAAGAACCCGTCGCAGCTATTTTTATACCCCATTTAATTTTCGTGCCGGCATTGCATTTTAATTCTTCTAATGTATCTTCACAATGATAAAAATTTGCATATCTCCATTCACTGAAGAGGATCTATTAGCCAGAGCACAAATAAAACGCCGCCGCTGCCAGGGGGGTTTCTGGAGGGATTGGATTCCAATGACCGTGTATTTATGCCCACATACATGTACTACATTAAAAGGAATTGCTTCACAGGTGGAATTACTACCCTGGACAATTCTAATTTGTTGGAAATTAAACATAAGTGGTTGATTCTGGCTGCTACATGACATAAATTACTGGCAAATTGCTCTGTAGGATTTCATTATAAAGGACACGCTGGTGGGAGCGATGTGCTGCTGTAGTCCTGAACTTTGAGTTGTGCCAGAGCTTGAAGGGCGATGGCAGAACTTAACTTTGGTTTAAAGTCACACAGATCTAGAAGTGATGCTGTTTACTTCTCTGACTTGGCCTTTCAAATCTTCTTTCCCTTCTGTGTGAAAGCCAAGCACAAAAGATGATCAGAGGGCTGGAGCAGCTCCCCTACGGAGAGAGGCTGAGGGAGCTGGGCTGGGTCAGCCTGGAGAAGAGAAGGCTGTGGGGGGACCTCATTGCAGCCTCCCAGTCCCTGAAGGGAGCAGAGGAACAGGAGGGGAATCAGCTTGTTAAAGGGGGTTGGTAATGGCAGGACAAGGCAGATGGATTAAAGCTGAAGGAGGGAGGGAAGAGTTAGATGAGATGTTAGGGGGAAGTTCTTTGCAGAGAGAGTGGTGAGGGGCTGGAACAGGCTGCCCAGAGAGGCAGTGGGTGCCCCATCCCTGGGGGTGTTCAAGGCCAGGTTGGCTGGGGCCCTGGGCAACCTTGTGTAGCTCCAGGTCTGGAGATTGGTGTCCCTGCCTGTGGCAGGGGGTTGGAGCTCGGTGATCCTTGGGGTCCCTTCCTACCCAGAGCAGTCTGTGACTCTATGAAAAGGCACTTGTTGAAATACATTAGACTCTTGTGTTCATCCCACACATTGTCTTTAGTAAATGCGAAGCAGCGGGAGGTGCACGGGGCCTTTCCTGGGCTGGTGCTCAGCGCTGCAGCACCACCAGCTTTAGCTGAGCAATAACAATGCTTAAATGTAGCTCCCAGGAGAATAATCGGTCTGAAATGTGATGATGGGAAGATTTTATATTCATGGATTGTTAAGGCTGAAAAAAAAACCTTTCATTGCCATCTGCATAGAAGTTCTCTTGGCGAATCTGGCTTTAAACACTGTTCCACTGTGCACCATCAAATCCTTCCATGGCCAGTGGGTTGCACTAAAAAATTTGATGGCTTTGGCCCTCATCCTAGCTCCAGTGAGCAGCAGCCATGCTGCCGGGTTGGTGGCCCTGCCTGTGGCAGGGGGTTGGAGCTCTGTGATCCTTGGGGTCCCTCCCAACCCAGACCAGGCTGGGATTCTATGATTCAGTTAAAAGTTGCTTTTCAAATAAGCACAGAGTTTCTCCCTGGCTTGCTCTTTGCAAATCATGTGGGCTGCAGAGGTGTCACCGGTGGGTCCCAGGTTCTCCAGGGACATTCCTCAGTCCTGGGGATGGAAGTGACAAAATGGGGTGCCATGACATCCCTGGGCAGAGGGAAGGATGGCTGTGAAGGGTTAGAACACTGCTTCCTTTGTAGCATCTTGAGAGAGAAACAGCGTTGCCATGGTACCATTCAATATTTATCTTTCCATTCCCCAAAATACAAGGGACAGCAGCCCAAACCATGAAAAGTTTATCAGCAGAGCAGACTCTGCTGAAAATTGGGAATTATACCCTTTCCTTGGCTTTTGGAAGCAGCTTATCATTATTCAATGATCACACTTTTGCTACAGCTCATCAAATAAAGCAAATAATGCTTTGCAGATCTGTGGGACAGTGAATGTTGTGGCTTTACTTCTGAATCATTCCTTATTTACACATGTGGATGTGTTTCACTTGCAAGAGTTTTACATGTTTTTGTGAAACTCAGAGCTGCTGGTTGATGCCTGCTGCTTGTTCAGGATTTCCAGAAAACTTATTGTCCCATCAAGAAGCCAAACCAGGCCAGAGGCATCAGCCTGGAACATCCCAGCAAATGCCTGCAGCCAGCAGACGAGGTTTGGACTGCAAAAAGCCAGTTTACACATCCTTGAGAGCGGTGACTGGGGTTCTGTGACTGTAAATCCTTCTGCAGACCACGCTGCCAGGTTGGATGGGGCCCTGGGCAACCTTGTGTAGCTCCAGGCCTGGAGGTTGGTGGCCCTGCCTGTGGCAGGGGGTTGGAGATTTCTGAGCCTTGGGGTCCCTTCCAACCCAGAGCAATCTGTGATTCTCTCTGATTCTAATTAGAAACGGCTGAGCTTCTGCTGATCCTGGCTCTCTATGAAGAAAATACAAGTTTGATGAAAACAAAAAGTACTTTGGGAAAGTCAGTTTTCCATTCAGAAGTGATGAAGGCAGTTCTTGTTGAACACCACTGGTGAAAACTACAATTTAATGTTAAATTTACAATGGGAAGGAAAAGCAAGTAGTAGCTGATGCACACATCGTCCTGTTTCTCTGGAGTTAAATTCATGGACTAGAGCTTCTCCATGGACTTGATGACCTTAAAGGTGTTTTCAAACCTTGTGATTCTGTGATTCCTTTTTTATATTTGATTCCCCCCATACAATTCACCCTGGGGGAGCCACGGTGCAACTCTCTGCATCGTCCTTACATTGCAGCTTGGGCAGAGCATCACCCACCCCTGACCTTTCTCACAGTGAGTGAAGGTGCAGATGTGCTACCCAGACTTTGGGGGTGAGAGCTGAATGGTCCTCTCTGCCTCCAGTCGGGCTGGGAGGGCATTCCATCAAAGGATTTAGTCATTTGTTGGTTAAAGCATCCTTTGGGAGTGATGGTAAGTATCCTCAGCAGAGATGTCAGGGTCGGTCTCTTCTCTCAGGTGACAAGTGGTAGGACAAGAGGAAATGGTTTCAAACTGGACCAGGGGAGATTTAGGCCAGGTATCAGGGAGAATTTTGGTACTGAAAGGGCTGTCAGGCATTGGGACAGGCTGCCCAGGGAGGTGGTAGAGTCACCATCCCTGGAGGGAATTAAAAGACATGTAGATGTTGTGCTTGAGGATGTGGTCTAGAGGTGGGCTGGGCAGGGTGAGGCTGTGGTTGGACTCGATAATCTTAAGGGGAGAAAATCTGGGGTTTTCCTTCAAAAAAAAAAAGCTGGAGACCAACAGTAGGTTTTTATTTGTCTGACCCTTTGTATCTGGGTAGGGCTGATAAATTCACCTTATAATAACCAGATCCAGCTACCTCAGTGGTTGCAGTGTGATCCTCAGCATCCTCCTCCTGGCTTGCAGGGCTCCGCGTGTGCTGAGGCAGCGTGTCTCTCCTGTTCTCCTTTTCCAGAGCAATTACCACTTATAAAGGGAGTTTGGCAACGCAGAGCATTGCCCAGCTCAGAGGAAGGGGTTTTGTACTTGTTACTGCTGTCATATTTCATTTGTTAGTGTCTTGTCAGAGAGCTGGAACCGCTGGCACGGCGCTGGCTGGGTGATGGCTGCGTTAACTCCGCAAAACAGATCCTGCCCCAGAGAGATTGTGGTGGGAATGTGACCAAGAGAGAAGCACAGTGGGATGGGGGCACCCAGCAGCAAACCAGAGCTGCCAGCGTGGTCCTTGTGGGGTCAGCATCCTCACTGCCACACTGGTGGGATTTAAGTTCTCCCTTTAGTTTTCTATGTATTTTTTTATTAATTTAAATCTTGGTGATGTATTTATTTGAAAATAGACATTTTCTGATATTAGTCTGAAAAGTACTCCAGAAATAGTCCTGCCACAGACAAATCTTCTCTTTTCCTTCTCTGTTTCTAAACAAAGATTTAAAAGATGGTTTTCAACAGCCCCACAACTAGATAAGGGTCTCTGGAAACCCTTCACTGGGATTTCTGGGAAAGGCAAGAGGAGCTGAACAAGATGATTATTTACAAAAGACCCTGGGGCCAATGCCCTGCTGGCATCTGGAGCTGTGTCCCTGGGGCAGCGCCCTGAGCATGGGATGTGCTCTACATGAGGAATGTTTTCTGAGGAGTGATAGGGATAAGGTAATTTGGGAATAAGGTAATTTGGGATAGGTGGGGATGCTTGATAACTTACTATTGAGTGTTGGCTTTTCATGTGCCAGTGATGTATTGTAAAAGTGGTGATTGCTGAACACTGTAAATAAGGTGGGTGTTTCCTTCCCTCCTCCATTTGTTAGTATAGGTGCTACCTATCCTAATTAGCTCTAATTACCAAAGGTGAAAGGGAATTTCCATGCAAGCAGGCATTCCCCTTGGTGTGCTGTCAGTGGGTTTTGGCACATGGGTGCACAGTTCCAGGTTGGTTCTGCAGTTCTGGTTTAATTTACAGGTAGGTGCACAAATGGTTTGGGGTTTTTTTTTTTAATATTTCCAGACATGAAGTTTCCATTGCACTGAAATAAATCCATTACCAGAGGCTGTAATATCTGTATCTGAGCTCTGGCTGGAAAATCAACACTGGCATTTTCCTGAGGACCATGGTCATTATGTAGCTGAGTATCCAAAAGCTCTCTGGCCATCTAGTCTGGTCTTCTCTGTGTCAGGCTGTCAGGTCTCACTTACTCCAGGAAGTTTTCCCTTGCCTCAGAAGACTTATTTCCACAGTTCTTTTTTTGCCTGACTCTTCAGCATCTTTAGATTCTCTCAACTTCTTCAGGAAAGAGCACCTATGCTTATTTCTCTCCTTTATTTTCACATATACGTGCCTGTTTTCTGCAGGACTCTGTGAGAACCGAGGGAATATGATATCCTCCAATCTCAGCTCTGCCACCAAAAGCCCACACTAGTTAGCTTTAAACTCTAAAGCTATTTATAGTTTAGAGGGATTTTTCTTTTTTTTTTTTTTTTAAATACATACATGGTTTTTATTTATCTAGAAAAAGAGAACGTTTGTGGAGCTTTCAAAGGATACAGCCAGACTGAGGTTGAGATGCTCTGCTACCCACCTACGTCTGGCAGGTCTCAGAGGCGTTTTCATGGAGATCATGCCCTGCCTGTGTAAAGGGATAACAGCAGCTGTAAATCACTTAAGAGTTGTAAAGACTAAATGATTTGCCTGCCTAGACTTGTGCTCTGCTTCCACCGCTCTATCGGAGAGCGATTCTATTTGGTACAGAGAGAGGATGGGCTCAGATGTCCCTGTGGTGCCCTAAGAGCTGGGGCAGCTCTCCAGCAGCTCATAACAGAGCAGAAGGAGAGGTGAGAAAGCTTCTCCTTCCCCTGCCCAGCCCCCAAAAAAGGGTCCTGGGCTTCAGGAAGGTTCAGTCTCACACTTGGGGAGGCATGGTGGAGGAGGGTGGGCAGGATGTATGGTGCCAGCAGCGCTGCTGTGACGCATCCTTTGCCATCAGTGGGGTTTTAGTGGGTAGTTTGTTTCAGCAGAGCTGGGTCAAGAGCAGTTTAATGGTCCCAGTTGAATATTTATACAAATCCCTTGAAGGGAGCACTCTTGGAGCGGGCATGCTCTCCAGCCCTTGCCACTGGTCTTGGCTGCTTCCTCACAGTAGCCAGGAAGCTGATTGGAATTTATTTTTTGGATTTGTTTTATTTTCTACTGCATTAAATAAAACCAAGTCAGGACATGGAAAGCCTTAAAGTGCCATTTCAATTGAGTTTTCGATTGCATATGAAAATAATCTGCAGAATAGCTGGAGGTGCCCAGAAAGAACAGCTGGAGGATAGAGAGACATGGGAATAACGACTGCGGAGGGGTGGGAACCGTGTGAGGCTTTGCCAGCATCATAATGAGTCCTGCAGTGCAGATGGCTGGAGCGGTCTTTCCCCAGCATGTTTCAGCATCCAGTGATCTGCTGGAGGCTGGATTCCCACCATCAGCTTTAACAGCCTCTCCTAGGTGTATCGTTCCTGGGCGGGTCTGACTCTGCTCTGACTTTACCCTCTGGAACAAAAAGCAGGGCAATGAGTTGTCTAAATGGCTGCAGGACTTTGTCCAGAGGAATAGGTCCTGGCATTCCCCTAACCCTGCTGCACCATAGCTTCACCATGTCTCCTCCTTTCATCTATATCTGGGTATCACTGGCTCTTTGCACCATTAAGGAACACCGAGCCCATTCCAAAGAAATGTTGGAAGCGTTGATCTGCCTGAGGGTAGGGAGGCACTTCAGAGGGACCTGAACAGGCTGGACCCATGGGCTGAGACCAATGGGATGAAGTTTAACAAGGCCAAGTGCAGAGAGCTGCACATGGGACAGAACAATCCCATGCAGCACTACAGCTTACCCTCACAGGCAAACATGCCCTCAATAACTTAAACACCCCCCAAAGAACCAGAAAAGGAGAGAAGAAAGGCTGCCTTTTTAAGGTAGAATGACTTGGATTTTGCACTGTGCATCCCTCAGGCAGTGAAATCATTTACATTTTGTTTCATCAGATATTGGAAACAGAGCTTGCTTAAGTTGGCTAGGCTGGCATTTTAAACTCAAGGTGGTTTAGCATCATTCCCTGCCTGGGAGGGGGTGAGTCCCACCACCCAGTCCATCATGGGCCAGTCTGGAAGGCAGCAGTGTGGTCCCCTGCCCACCTAAACCCTCACCCCCTTCTGAGATGGTGTCACCGGACCTGATGTGTCATCTACTGGTCTTGTTCTCTGTAGTGAGGTTCCTACCCCAGGAGTACTTAAAGGTTACTCCACTGTAGCTGGCTGGGGTGGCAGTTAGAGTGGTGCTCCTGTTGAGTGAATCAAATCAAACCGTGACCATAAATAAACAGAAACTGAAGCTGAGGTTCTGGTTTTTCGTATTTATTCCTGTTGCTAGAGCTGGGAGAGAGAAACTAATTAATTTACTTAAGCTCAAACACAAATTGGAGGAACCAAATCAGCAGGTGAAATCTCTGCTCGAGGCCACACAGAATAAATTCACTGAATGGTGTGTTTGCTCCTCAACAAATCTCATAATAAAGACCATGATACAATCCGTGCCCTGAAAAGCAGCTGTCTGCTTTAAAACACACAAGCATCCTTGCTGTCATGTCCCTGGGTAGCTAGGGAGCCTTCCTTTTCCATATGAATCCTTAGGACATAAATGTACTTAGGCTAAAAATAATAAAAATGAAACATTAATATCAATCCTGGTTTAACTTCAGGCCGTTTGCTTCCCAAGGATAATCGTTGAAGAGGAAGGAGCTGTGCTCCCTTTGTGGCTTTTCTGTATATTTTTTGAAAACTAAGGCAGGAATGAGTATAGCAAAGTAAATTAAATCAAATTGCTAAAGCCTTGTGGAAGAGGGAATGCAAATGAATTAAACACATATGAGGTCCAAACAGCTACAGAGTAAGTTTCCTTCTGAGCATCATTACTCTGAGAAGGTGCCTGAGACACCAAGACCTTCACTAGCTGCGAAATCACTGCCTTGGAAAAACAAAACCCAGAGAAATAAACTGGCTACTATCATATATTGTAGTTTATATCACCCCTTTCCTTTGCCATTACAGTTACTGCCTGCCAAAGTGTAAATCTGAAATGTGCAAAGTTAACTTTCCTTTTCTGTCACTGGGTATCATCAGTTCCTGGATAAATGGAAATCCTGCAATTTAAAGACTATTTTGACCTTGAAGGCAGGGGAAAGTTTCATTTAAAAGCTATTTATAAGTTTAAAGTACCTTATAAGTAAATAAACCAGGGGAAGAAGAAAGAAGGCACTGAATACCTATAGATGCTAAAAGGCATTAAAGCAGAGGTGCCATGGAGAGGTGAGCCAGGAGTTTTCATTCACTGAAAGCTCTGCAAAACCAGAGAAGAGGGCATTGTTACAAATAAGAGACCAGTTTTGGATATCCAAAGGTTAAATGGGCTTATAAGCAACAGGGAAAAGAGGATAGCAAAATTAAAGGCTATGTAACTCATCTCACCTGAGCTGTGCAGTGCCCCCCATTCTCTCCCTCTCCCCAGGATGCCGGGCAGGGAGCATCCTCAGTCAGATGCTGTTTGCCCATCCTTGTGTTTATTATTTTATAGGATGACCTGTGTCTGGCTCAGAGCTTCTGGTGGTTTTACCTGGTTTTGACAGTATATCGTGGTGCTGGCTGTGAGGGGCTGAAGAGGTTGTGGTATGGAAACCCGGATTGGAAAGAATACCTGGAGTGAATTTGATTAGTAATTTCTCTGATAGCCATTGTAAATCAGGATTCAGAAGGTATTTGGGACTCACAGACTTGTAAGGGTTGGAAGGGACCTCAAGAGATCATTGAGTTCAAAAGTATAGACAATTATAAACCTGGATGGTTAGAGGACTATGCAAGAGTCTGTGACTGGCAGCTCAGGCATGCCCAGCTAAACACTCTGCCTTATGAGAAAGCTGAGGTCTGACACATTTTCTTTCCCTTGAATAGCTCTTATCTTTAAGCCAACAATTCCCTGCAAAGCTACTGCCTTGGGAAACTATTAGTGAAGGAGAATAAGGTGGAGAAATTGTACAGCAAGGGCAGATGAAGACACTGTCGGGTCGTGTTGAAAGGGCAAACATCAGGCAGGAGAGAGAGAGCAGAGGAATTTCTTATGAATTTGTCCTCTCTGGTGTTTTTTATGCTGTACCTGGGCACAAAGAATACTCACGCTGTGATGAAATTTTCTGATGACACAAAATTAGGGGATATTATCAATGGGAAGAAGGCTGGTGGTGTTGCAGATTTAGGATGTGTGGTCTTTAATCTGCACTTATCAGCGTCTGTACTGCAGTCTGTGTACCAGTTAAGGATCTGGCTTCAAAATTATACCAAGCCTCATGATACTACAAAGATACGGGTCAGGCTGGGATCGATGGGGTTTGGGATCAGCAGTTTTCACATCATTCTCTTCTTAATCAATCTTTTTGGGGGGGGAATCTCAGTCAGAGGGAATTGTCCTCACAGTTAATATCTGCCATGCCAGCTGGGGATGATGCTATTCACCCCCTTGACTCTCTGCTCACCCAAGCTGACAAATAGTGGGGGTCTTTTCCCAGTGATTCCAAAAGGAACTTGGAATATACAAGATTAAAGGTAATTATTGCAATGAGCCACGTTTACAGTTGCTGGATGTCATGAGCTCTAAGCTAAGTTGTCTTGATATGATGGTCTCCAAAATTTACATTGATTTCATATTTAGCTGGTTTCCTGTCTAACCAAGAGACAGTGTGAGCACAGTTCCTGATTTACAGGAGCCAAAGGAACCTGTTTACAGCTTCCATTATGTAGGGAATTAAATATTGAGGGTCTCAAGGTTATTGGTATCTATGATGGAGGTAGCGGGAGATGAAGGAACTGAGGACAAGATGCTCTTTGGGGAGATAGTGGTACCAGTGATCTCTGTCAGAAAGGAACACAGTGTGGACTCTGTTCTCATTCTCTTGCAGAGCTCATTGGGGGTTCGCTGTGTTTTCTGCCTGACAGACAGCCCTCACTACCTGGATGCAAAGTTTTCGTGGCTCTCCCAGGCACAGGAGGCTTTCAGGGTTTCTTCTTTCTCCTAGCCTAGAGATGAGCTGTGTCTTTAGCACCTTGCCACTGTTTTGCATCCAATTGCCAACGCTTCATGCACGTTATTCATGCACATTACCTGAGCTGAGCTGCCAGGAGCTCAGTGCCACCGTGGTGTCCAGGTTGCCCTCACTCTTCTGCAACGATTAAGCTCACATAAGGCAGTGGGGATGGTGAAATCAGACTGTTGCACATGCTTTCTGTGGGCTCTATTTCCTTTGTTTCATGTTTTGCTGCAGTCAAAAGTCTGTCAGAGTTTGTAGCCCCAAATGGAAATTATTTAACTGCCGTTTAATTCAGGTTACAGTAAAAGGGTCTGTTCTGTGCTCCATGTGGTATCAAACCTGCCCCCTGAGCGACAGAAAAGGGAAACATATGATTATAGACTTGCTGAAGCCTGAGGGCAGCTGCTGGGGGTGGGGGTGTGTCTGTGCCGCTTCCTTGATCCATCTTCTCCCACTGCATCATTAGATCCCCACACCCTGAGTGCAGAATTGCTGCCTCAGCTCCGTGCCTTGGTCACTTCACCTCCAATGGGCTGAGGCTTTCATCTCTTTTCCTCCCCCTTCCTCTTCCAGAAGGTGCCATGTGTCAGAGCTGGTGCTTGCTCCTTGGGGCTGGGGGAGCTGAGCATCCCAGGCTGCAGGAGCACCGGATGTCTTGCTGTGCCTCAGGAGATGACGCAGTGAAGCAGCACCGTGTCCTTAGGTACTCACAGGAAACATCAGTAAGCAGGATGTGATACCTGGGGCTGTATCTTTCTGTCTCTAGCTGGTTGGTGCTTACCGTGGGTGCACGTTTACTGCGGTAGATTCCCCTGCCATGGATGCCAGGCAGTGCTGCGATGCTCTAGCCTTGGAGCAGTGTCTGGTTAACACCACCTCTCCCGCTAATTCACTCCTGCTCTCCCTTCCTGTCTCCCACAGACCCCCCTGCCGTGGAGCCCACCTTCCTGGAGATCCGTCAAGGCCAAGGCCGGAGCATCACCATGAGCTGCCGGGTCCTGCGGGCGTATCCCACCCGGGTCCTCACCTACGAGTGGCGCCTGGGCAACAAGCTGCTGCGCACGGGCCAGTTCGACGTGCAGGACTCCACCGAGTACACGGTCAGCAGCCTCTCCCGCGACAGCTACGGCGTCTACAACTGCAACATCATCAACGAGGCGGGCGCTGGCCGGTGCAGCTTCCTCGTGACAGGTAGGCTTGGCCATGGCTCAGTCGTCAGTGGGTGCTCCGAGGTGATGGGCTGAGCGCGACGCAGGCTGGCGTGGCGTTGGGTAGCGCAGCTCTGGCTGCAGCTAATGAATTCACAGAGAGATACGTCCTTCCTGGCTTAAGTCGTCTGCGTTTGGGTTCTGGGGAGGTTGGTAACAAAATAGGTGGTTTAGCTTGTTTCTGGGGTTTTAGGATGAGGATTTTTATGTACAAAATATGAATGCCCTTCTCTGCAGGCATCTGGCAGTATGCTTTTGGGAGAGGCCTGAGTTGTCAGGCAGGAAATGTGAAGTTGGCAGTAAGGCTTGGGTTTCCTCTTCTCTCTGGTACACTTGGCAACCTCGGAGACCGGGGCAGGCAGACCACGTTTCCAGCAACTTCAAACTACCCGAGTACAGAGGGGCGTTGAAATTTGTTCCTTTTCTCAAAAAGGAAAGGAGTTTGGGAGGTTAGTGCATGAGATCCTGGACTCTGGGAGGATGTGCAACCTCTGCCATGATCTACCCATGTTGTGTGATTAAGGCCCTGGACTCAGACACACTTCATATGTCTTTTCCCTTTAGAATCCACATTAATGTTAAATGGGTGGTTAGACACACAAGTCTTGATTCTTCCTCTACTGGAAATGAGTTGGCAGATATTGTGCCCAAGCTGAGGTTCTGTGGTCACTGGAGTCACATCAGCTGTAGATTCTCCATCCCTCCAGCCTGGTTTTCCAGGTACTTTTTAAATCCAGTGAAGGGAAAAATTAAAAGCATCTCTATTAAGTGATGCACCTCCTCCCAAGGTCTGTGGTGGGCCAGGAACCCTCTGTTCCTCTGCACCAGCTGGAGGGGTGTCCAGCCATCTCCCCTGCCCACGTGGACTCTCTTTGGAGCTCAGCAACAGCCCCACCAGCCTCCCGAAGGCTGTCGGTGTGGTAGCCCCATTTCAGCTCCAAGTCCTTCCCATCAGCTGCTTGAAAAGGAATGGTGAGGAAAGAAAACAACAACCAAGAAGTTCAGCAGATGTAGAAGAAAGCTTCCTACAAGGAAGGATCTCCCATCATAGTGGGGAGTTTAGTCTTGTTTACTGACTTGGCTCCAGCTGCAGTTGGACCTAAAGGAGGTTTTTGCTTTTAGGGCTGCTGGCAGCTCTCTGGACCATGCAGGTCTTCAGGAAAACAGGCATTATTCTTCACTTCTCTGGTACCAACTGAAGGGGCATGGGTTTAGTGGAGAGCTCTGTGCAAGTCCTGGATATCAGAGTAGACCCTCCATACATGTCCCTCCAGGGAATAAAGGGAACACTTGGATGCAGCTCCTCAGTGTTTTTCAGTAAAATCTGGTTTTATAGGAGAAAGATGTGGGACTGCACAGGGATACTGGTTTTTTTCCTGATTTTGGATGTAGTTGGCAGGGATTTCATCGGGCCAGCAGCACGTGGCACAAATGTGATGGGAACACAGTGAGCACCCCAGTGACTGATGGCTCTGCCTCTGTCAGAATCTAATCGAGCCTTTGGCTGACTCATCATTCAGAGGTATTTTCACAGCCACCAACTTCTCCAAATCTTTGGAGTTTAATCCAAAAAGGTGGCTCCAAAGGAAACCAGAGAAAACATTCTTCCTCAAATGAGTTAAATGCAGCTCAATTTACTGTTCATCGTGTTTTGATTGTGAGACTGGGGAAACCTGTTCTAAGGCAATTATTTTGCCAGGTTTGGGGCAATCCGATTGGCTTTCTGTGATTTATTACCACGCCAAAGCAAGGCACATAACTGAAAATTAGTCCTGGAATGGTTTTGTGATGTATTGTCTCACATCCCAGTATCCAGTTCTGGCCTCCCTGGTATAGAAAAGACAGGGATCTCCTGGAGAGAGTCCAGCAGAGGCTGCAAAGGTGATTAAAGGCTTGGAGCATCTTCCCTGTGAGGAAAGGCTGAGTGAGCTGGGGCTGTTCAGCCTGGAGAGAAGACGACTAAGGGGGGATCTGATCAATGGGGATCAATAGCTGAAGGGTGGGACACAGGGGGACATGGGCAGCCTCTGCTCAGTGTCTGTGGGGACAGGACAAGGGGTGATGGGCTCAAGTTGGAGCACAGGGAGTTCCCCCCCAATGTGGGGAAGAACTTCTTCCCAGTGAGGGTGAGGGAGCCCTGGGACAGGCTGCCCAGGGGGTGTGGAGTCTCCTTCTCTGGAGAGAATCCAGCCCTGTCTGGACACCGCCCTGTGTGCCCTGTCCTAGGGACCCTGCTTTGGCAGGGGGTTGGACCCCATGGGCTCTGGGGGTCTCTTCTAACCCCTATGATTCTGTGATTCTGTTTTATTCCCAGGTTTTCTTGTAGTGGCAGTGTGCTGCAGTGCTCACGTTGCAGAGCTGAGGGGAAGCATTGGTATGCTAAGAGAAGGGTTTTCAGTACAGTATTAAAAGCTGCCTGGATGAAAAGATTTATACTGGCCCTAGAGTTTGCCAAGCCCGTTTTTACTGCATTTGTATTTTGAGCCAGATTTGAGAAGATGCAAGTGAAATAAATCACATGTGGAAAAGGGGATTGATTTATACCAGGTAGGCCAATCTGAGGCAGATTTAACCTGCTTCTGTCTTAAAAATAAATAATAACATACAAGCAAAATTGTATTTGTGGGAAAACAAAGTTGAGTTCAAGCTTCTCACAGCTTCACTGTCGGTGTATTTTACTCGGCGGTTGATAGCGCATCATATCCAAGGAGCAACACAAAGTACGTTCCAGGCAGCACATCATTACAGCCCTGCAAGGCTGAGAGAAAACTGGGGGGGGGAAACATTGTGCAAGATGCCATGAATGGCACAGGAGGCTCTGTGCAGGCAGAGGAAGGGTTTGTGCGCTGGAGGAAGGGGCTGTGTAAGCACAGGGCAGGGTGGTCCCCATCCTGGGAGACCCTGCACCGGTGAGGCTGCCCCTCGAGTGCTGTGACCAGTTCTGCCTGCTGCTGGTTAAAGTTCTGTAGCTTTGGGGCCCTTTCCTGTTGGGGGAAGCCTTCTGTGCTAAACTGAGGGGCAGGAGTGTCTGTTGTTTGGAGCCTCCTGCTTTATTCTTTTTTAATGTGAAACTCTGTGGGATTCACATAAAGTACAAGCAAGAGTCCTAGTTCAGGAAGGATATTTAGGAGCCTATTCCCTGTATTCCTTGTACCCACACAATCCCAGAACGTCAGGATTTTGCCAGTGATCTGTTTTCACTCAACAGTGGATTCTTTCTAGGTGTGAAGGCACCTTCCCAAGCCAGGAACTCAGCACAGTTTTCACCACCTGAACTGGATGTGTGTTGTGTGAAGGACGTGGCAATGTGTCTAACATCCATCTGTTCCATTCCTCACTCTGTCATTGCCCATCATGGACCCAGTGTCCAGACTGGAGGAGGGACCTGCAGGAGCTGTGTGTTGTGTTTATCTTTAGAAACAGGTAGAGTTCAAGAGTTTTCCTCTCCCCTTTCCAGAAACCTGTAGCTGTAAGTGCCAGGCACTGGAGTGATCACGGCTGGGTGGTGCTGAGCAGCAGCCAAGGGATGCTGGGTGATACTGCACCCCTGCTCACCAGCGTTACGTGGGGTTTTTCCTCCTCATGTAGCAGCACTCAAGCTTCATGCTTGCTTTTTAAGCAAAACTACAGCACAGAACTGAAGCAAACCCCCATGGCCTGAGTTTTCCTCCTCTGACTGCAGCATTTATCTGCTGGTGCTGTGACTGCGCTGTCCTACCCCCACCAAAGGGACCGCTTCTGCCAAACAAACCTACGAGCCTCAAACACATGTGAGTGGGGAGTAATAATATGATTTTATGCTCTAATTCTTTCTCTGGAGAGTCTTGCAGTAAAAATGCCATTATTTTACCCAGTGCAGGAGTCTTGTTAGTCAGTGGTCCAAGCCTTGCCCACCCTTTGAGGATGGTGGCTGCGGTCCTGACGTCCAGGCTCTGCTGGCAGCTACCACAGTCAAGCTCCTTGGCTCTTTCCTCAAAGACTTTGGAGGAAATTATGTGGATAGGGAAAGTTTTGGTGTTGCCAGAGGGGCTGGAAGCTTGCTGAGTGAGGGGATGACATGATTCCTGCTCCGTTCTCCAAATCCTCCACCTACTCAACCCCTCAAATCATGGGCTGGTTGGGACTGAAAGGCAGTCATCTACTTGAAATCTTGTTGAAGCTTCTATGGGAAAGGGAAGTGCTGTGCTGGAAATACAGACATTCTTCTTCCCTTAGAATAAATCAAATATTCTCCTCAGTAGACACACTTCTCTTATGCACATTTCCCTCGGTGGGAATTAAGAAATTATATTTGCTTTGTTCTTTTCAATATTTATCTTTTTTTTTCCTTTTAATATGTGACATTTCTCCTCACAACCGTTCTCTGTCGATATTTTTGGCAGGGTAAAACCCTGCTGTGACTGAACTCTAAAGAAAACTGATCCACTTCGGTGCGTTCGAAACTCGTCGTGTAGTGCCAGCACCAGAGGGCTTGAGGGATGGTGGATTTTAATTTTTATATTTATTTTTAATCAAAATCTTCCCTGTTTATGCTGTCTGCTTCCCTAAGACTGTGATATCTCTCTCCCCAGTGCCTTCTTGCATCCATCCTCTGCGTCCTCTCTGTTCAAGCAAGTCCCGGGTACGCGGGAGCCCTGCAGCAACGTGCTACTGCCCGTTAGCTAGCTGCCATTAATTTTTAATCTAAGGATCCCCTCTTCAGTCTTCTTATTCCTGTTTATTTCAGCTTTTTTCTTTTCTTTTTTTCCTGCTGAGTTTGTTTCTTTCTGTCATTTTATCAGCTTAATGCAGAGCAGGGGTTTTCTCTTTGTAGCTGGGTGCCTGGGGGTTGCTGCCGGAGGGCAGCGCAGAGCTGGGGAGCTGGTCTTGGGCAGCTTTCTGCCACATCACCACAAAATTCCATTTAGCTGTTTTCTCCCTTGGAGTATTCGGTAGGCACTTTATATCCTCTTCTCTCATCTTAAGGCAAATCCAGTATTGGAACAGTGGGAGAGACGGAAGGATGAAGAGGGGAGGGGGCTGTGGGCGGTTGTCCTGTTGTCTACCCCCTCTTGCCTGTCTCATCCTGTTTACCCTGCATGGCCACACTGGTTTCAGAACATGGGAAAAAAGAGAGTCACGTAAGGTCAGAGAATGTCCACACAAAGATACCAACAATGGACACAAACCTCTCTTTAAAAATAGCTGCTGGTTACTTGGATGCTCCTTTCCATCCTGCATCCCATCGCAGCTCTGCGCTCCACCTGCTCCCTGCCCCGAATCCTCTGTTGTGCCTTCTTTCAGGGTTAAACAATCCATTTCTTTTTCTAATTCATTACCCCCTCATCAAGTTTACTTTAAATCAAACAATTTAGCGTTACCCTTTAACATCCCAATCATCTCGGAGCGTGTCCGTGTTGTCTGAAACCTGCTTGGGCTGAGTTTGTGCGGGTCATTTGTGCCCAGCTACTGGCTCACGGAGCACTAACCTACTTATTGCTTTTAGATTCTTCATCTGCCTTGAGATTAGCTGTGACATTTCCCTGAACCACAGAGATACTTCTGGTAGTTTGGCCCTGGGTCGGGCAGCGGCGCGGTCCCGTCTGTCAGCAGGCACTCAGATACTTTGCTTTAATGGCCCATTTTCTGATGGTTATCCTTTTGAAATCTGCCCGAGTGCAGGGCTGAGACTGAGGTCCGATTCCCTTTGCTCTTTATCTTCTTCTCTTGGGTAGTGTTATCGAGAGCCTCGGATTGAATTTTCATCTCCTTGCTGCTGATTTACAGCCTGAACAAAGATGCTATCACAGTGATGTCTGTTTTGGAAAATTGCTTTAAAACCATGCAAAAAGGGGAGAACAGGGCTTTTTTTTTCCCTTTTTTTGTCCTTTTCCTTTTTTTTCCCCCCTCAACAATTCAATGCTAGCAAGACCAGCTGGCTTATTTTCGTGCCTGTCAGCAAGCGCAGAGCCCGTTGACTTCTGTGGGATGTGTGAGTGCTTGGCAGCACGGGGACATGAAGCCACCCACTGATGCCAGCTGCTCCAGCCCAGCTCTTCCTCCTGAGCAGGGGATCTCTAGAAGAAACTGGTAGAACACTGGTTTGGAGGTATCCATGTGCTCTTCTGTGCCTCTCGTGCGGTGGCTGGGCTGTAGGGATCCACCGCAGGGGTTGTGTCTGTTGCCCACGGTTTGTAGTCAGGAACATCCCACTGGAATGGTCCTGTTGGATTATCAGCATGGATTCAGATGGTTTTAATAACATCACAGTGACAGAGGGACAATTCCTTCAGGAATTAGCTCATTTCAGAGCTCAGGTAGAAAGGATTTCACTGGGAAAGGGGGAGTACCAGAATCTTTCCTCATCACCAGTACTTCCCTCTTTCCCAGGTTGAGTGTTTTGGACCAGAAGAATCTTGTCTTCAACACAGAATTGTTTTAGGATTCAGTTTTATGAGCAAAACCAGAGGGAAACGTCATTTTTTGTTTGATTTCAATCAAAATGGCTTTTCATTTTCCATTAAAATGAGATTCAACAATAAGTTGCTCCCTTCAGCCCTATAGGTAACCATGTGCATCTCTCTTCAATATGCAAATAGTTCTATTGCATCTTTTACTGGGGTTCAGCCCCACTGTTGGCTTCTGTTTGGGGGTACTGAGGTGGACTCTGTGTCCCTGAGTCTGGCAGCACTGTGTCTGCTGGCTGCATCTGCCTGCTCTTGGCCGTGCTGGGTCCCTAGAGGAGGGTATGTCAGTCTTCTGCTCTGTTTTTCATCTCAGATCTGTGATGTAGTGGCAGACATTGTGGTGTTCGATGTACAGTTGGACTTGATGATCTCAGAGGCAAGTTCTGGTTCTTTTCGAGGAGCATTTTTGACTCTCAGGTGGCTGCATCAAGGGGAGCCTCAAGGGTAGAAGCACATTGCACCAGCAGCATCTTGCACACCACACAAGGGTTGTGCTGGGACATCTCCCCACTGCTGCTCCAGCAGCTTTGACCTCCCTGAAACTTTCTAGGCTGAAAAGAAACCAACCCCATCCCTCCCACAAGAAGGTTTCTGAGAAGCAATCTGGGACTGAGCTTATTATCCCCACCCCTCCAACAAGGTAGGCACAATGAGCCCTCAGCGCGTGAACGGCTGCTAATGGCATCTCCTGGCGTTTTAAAGCCTCCCTCTCCTCTCCATACATAAAAAAACCCACAAATGAACAGACTGATGGCAGCAGGGTGTTAACTAAGTGCCACGGGCTCAGGGTACCCTGATTTGGTAATCATTTAACAGGCCTGCAAAGCAAGATGCAGGATCCTGTGGTCCCCAAAGCCCTGCACAGTGCTGGGGGGGTTTGTTCTTCCCCCTCACAATTTCCTTTCAAACTGGAGGTGATGCAGTATGGATTTCCAGAGGCAGCTCCCAGTGCTCCTCAGCTCAGGGATGTTTCAGATTTACCAAAATTTGATCGTACTTAACAGCTACAGTGAGGCATGATGTGAGGGACGTCCCCGTTCTGTCTGCTGGCAGGGTATGAAGATCCCTGAATCACTGAGCTGTAGGGGTGGGAAAGGACCTCCAGAGCTCATCAGGTCCAACCCCCTGCCAAAGCAGGGTCCCTAGGACAGGGCACACAGGGCGGTGTCCAGACGGGGCTGGAATCTCTCCAGAGAAGGAGACCCCACACCCCCTGGGCAGCCTGTCCCAGGGCTCCCTCACCCTCACTGGGAAGAAGTTCTTCCCCACATTGCGGGGGAACTCCCTGTGCTCCAACTTGAGCCCATCGCCCCTTGTCCTGTCCCCACAGACACTGAGCAGAGGCTGCCCATGTCCCCCTGTGTCCCACCCTTCAGCTATTGATCCCCATTGATCAGATCCCCCCTTAGTCGTCTTCTCTCCAGGCTGAACAGCCCCAGCTCACTCAGCCTTTCCTCCCAGGGGAGATGCTCCAGGCCCTTCATCATCTCCATAGCCTCTGCTGGACAGGAGATCCCTGGTTGTTTTATCCCAGGGAGCCCAGAACTGGACACAACACTCCAGGTGGAGACTCCAAGTCTTTTGGCTTTTGGCCCCAGCCAAATTGTCACAGAATTGTGCCAAAAAGGAAACAAAAATGATCAAAACATCTAAACTAAACTTTTTTCTTTTTTTTTTTTGTTTTTTAATTCCCAAAGATGATTAAAGATCCTTGGCTGCTGCTGAAGATATTTTGCTTTATTCACCTCAGTATAACAGAATCCTGTCCCATGATTCCAAGCCTCTGGCAGATTATAATCAATCAAAGAGATTGTCTCAACAGATGAGAACTGTTTTGGCACCAAGAAATTACCAATAAAACACTTTCAAACCTTTGTATGTCCCAGTGTAGACAAATCAGAAGATGTAATCTGTATTTCCTGACCAAAGAAAAGGTTCATGTCCTCCCCTAAACCATCTGCAGTGTGTTTTTTGCAATCAGATATTGAGAATTGCTTTTAAAAATGCACTTAGGTACAACAATGCCACAGGGTTGGCTGGAGGAGCGGTGCTTTTCAAGTCACCTGCTGCCAGAAACGATGGAACCACCTCAGACTGTGCAACTAAAGCACAAATTTATGTGCTTGAAGCAGGAACAGTGCAGACTGACATGGAAACATGGCAAGAAACAGGGGTAATAGGGAAGAAGCAAGGGAGAGAAGCAGTAAGTTTGAGACTCGTGGGCTAAAATCCTGTTTGAAACCACACTTCATGTTTGGATAATGCATTTTTGTTGGATAGCACAGCTGAACTCATGGGCACTGCTTCAGCTCTGCTGTTTCAGTGGAACTGCAATGAGCTTAAATTAATTAAACTCCTCTGAGCCCTTTTATCCACACTGTATCACTGGCTGCTTTGCTGCAGCCTCGAGACCGCTTTGACAGTCGTGTGTTTTACGGAATTACGCTCTCCAATCTCAGGGATACTGTCCTGCCCATCATCCAGCGCTCAAAACAACCCTACCCCTTCTTTTTTCCCTTGTGTTTGATGAGCAAAATAATCTCTGTGAAGTACCCAACAAACTTCAGCACCAGCAAGAGCAGCTGACGTGACGTGACTCCTGCCTTGTCGACTCGGTTTTGAGTAGTCGCGGGATGCAGCTGACAGTCTCTGAGCATGGCTGAACCTCACAAGAGTCAGCAGCGCAGGTGGAAGCAGCAGTTTGGCTTTAATTACCTGTGCACACAGGAATTTGCAGCACCATACCTTTTTTATCTTTTTTTTTTTTCATTTTTTTCCTGGTTCTGAAGTACACAGGGAGACTCTGAGATGCCATCAGCTTGTGATGCTTTACTGCAGGTTGTCCTCAACTTTGAGCACCAACTACCTTGATTTTGATGTGAAAGGATGGAGATCTTTGGCTGTGACTGCTGTCAGACAGGGTCCACCCTGGTCCTTGTGCCTTCCTCCTTACTTTCTTGGGGACCAGGCTGCAACATGCCCGTGTGCTACCTCCTTCAGCTTCAGCGGGGATGGACCTGCTGGCCCTCTGGTAAAGCTGGCCTTCAGTGCTCTCTGTCTCCCATCTTCTTGTCCTGGTTTTGGCTAGAATAGAGTTAATTTCTTGCAGATGGAGTGCCCTGTTTGGGAGTTGGGATGAGAGCAGTGCTGATAACACCCTGATGTTTCTAGTTGTTCTCAAGCAATCAAGGACTTTTCAGTTGTTCCTATTTCCCTGCTAAGGAGAAGGGAGGACACACAGCCAGGTGACCCAAACTGCCCAAGGAGGTATCCCATGCCAATTACATGATGCTCAGAATTAAGGGGTGCTGGTGGGGGGAGCAGCAGGCAGCTCCAGGATGTGTGGGTCTGGGGACAGTCCAGTTTTGGGACAACTCTGAGCTGTACAGCCTGAGCCGTGCAGTTCGGTGCTGCATTGTGAATCACCAGTTTCATATATATTGCTCTAAAGTCCTGTTATCATTGTTATATCTATCTTTCTGCTATCCCAGTAAACTATCCTTACCCCAGCCCGTGAGGTTTTGGTTCCTTGGGTTTTCTTCTCTCTCCTTTTACCCCTCCCTCAATTCCCCCCTCTCAAAGAACAAGCAGAGGGCAGTGGCTGGCGAGGACACCGGCGGGCAAGGGCACCAGCAGCACTGCAAGCAAAGCCCTGGATGGCTGTAGACAGGTTTCTGAGCTCAGCTGGGATAACTGATCCCTGCCTGACCCCTTTCTTCTGGGGTTGCTGGTTGGTTTGGTAAAACAGGCACAGGTGCTTTGTGTGGTGCCTGTGGAGTTTGCAAGAGATGCCCCAGTCACTCTGCAGGACACGTGGGTGCTTTGTGAGTCTGGTGGTACTGGGAATATCGGTGTCTTATTTGATGGTGGTGGAAGATTATTATGGGGACACTGAGGGATCAGTTACCAGATGTTTAACATCACCAACAGCTCAGGATGTCACTTTCCCTTCTCTCAGTACAAATAAATATCACGGGCTTGGTCCTTTCAGCCTGGTAGGAAAGAGCTCTCTGGTTCAGTGAGGAACTGTGAGTCCAAGGTAGGACCTTGAGAGCCTCTGTGGAGCTGAGGCTCCTCTAGCACCCACGAGCTGTTGGATTTAAATATGGAGAGAGCTGATAGAGCGAGTGATTTAAATGGTGTTCAAATTAATGTATTTCTTTATGAAGACATCCATACAACCCACCTGTAAATCCTTGCTGTCCACAGCACTGTTTCTCTAAGGAAGATTTGATTACAAGCTGACTATAAGTTATTAGCTATAAGTTATTAGCTTTCCAGTAAGTTTAAATGAATGTTACAGGCTATAAACTGACTATATAAATTACAGTCCTTCATGTAAAGCTTAATGATGGTTGCAGGACCATTTATATCTTTCCCAAGGACAGGAGAAAATCTCTTGCGATGTCACTGATGGTGACAGCCTCGTATCCCAGTTCCATGGATGGAGTTAAACTGGCAGTGTGGTATTTTATTTACTCATGGGCACACATGGGGTCTTTGGTCTGAAACTCAAAGTCTCATCCCCCTACAAGCATCACCTCAATGGAAGACTCTTTCCCGTGGAAAATGCATCACTGGTCACAGACCATCTTCTCCTCCAGGGAAGTGTCCTCTTCAGGTGTGGCTCAGTTTGGTTTTGGTCTCTTGCAGCACTGTTTGCTCCTCATGAGCAGGACACAACTGTCTTCCACATCTGTGTCTTCTCCTGGGTTGGGAGCAGCAGCTCTCTGTCAGCCAACCACAGCTTTCCTGGCTGATGGGAATAAGAAGCTGGGCTCTAACTTGGTTAAAGGATAACTAGGCAATGCTTGCCTTAATTCAGAAGGCCTTGCAAGATTGTCACATTCAGTGATTTATCTCCCTGCTTGTTTAAACATTTCTCAAATTTGTCAATCCAGGGACAGTCATGGATGGCTGGGAATTCTAGGAAGTGGTAAAAAAAGCTTCCAAGACGAGATGTCACCTGGCTTCTCACTTGTGTGGTTTCTACTGAAGTAGCACTACCATTAAAAACCCTGTTTTTCATTCATCTGCTTTTGCACAGTCAGTATTTGGTTTTAATTAAAGACCTCAGAGGTCGTGGAGATTAGAACAGTGCTGCTGAGCCCAGAGCGTCTCCTAAAAATGTACAAGGGGAAAAAGCATTTCCAAGGCACGCAGAGTATTGATGTTGTTCTGTTTCCTGCTGAACTCGGTCCTGCTGGTGGAGAATCTGAACTAAGAGGAGCTTTGCCAGCCCCCTCAGAAGCAGATTGCTGCCCTGTCCCACAAGCTTGACCAGGGAGGCTTAAACTGCAGGTGATCAAATATGAAAGACAGTTCTTACTGTGTTAACAGGGTTTTTTTCCCAATCCCCTGGTCCAAAGCCCAGTAACAGCAGTGAACTCTGAGGCAGAGACTGACTTCTTGACAATTAATTGCCAAACTCAGCAGAGTTGTGAAGTTTGGGGTATTTACTTCTTGCAGGTCATCAGCGGAGCAGGCAGTGCTGGATGTGACCTTTTAGCAAGGGTGACAAGGTGTTATTACTGGAGCTCCAACGTGCTTTTCCTGTCATCTAGGAAGAAGAGAAAAATGAAGTTAATTATTCCCATCCTAAGGCTGAAGTATCTAATTTGAGGAGTGGAGGGAGGGGTTATCTGAGGTTTTCACCCTGCTTCAGACTTACTCGTTATTAATGCAAGTCTGCCCAAGGGGAAGGAGGAAAGGAAAGTTAGTTCACCCACAGAGGGAAGGGCTGTGAATGCAGCAGTGGGTTGAACCCCCTGAGAAACCTCCTTGCACGTACTGTGTGGGTTTAGCTGTGTTTCTGCTTGAAAGCTGTGGAAGGAGCTGGTGAGCCTGGCCTGGTTTTCCCTTTACAGTGCAGCAAAGCTGGTGAGAGGGGAATAGCAGCCTCAAACCCTGAGCTGGGCACATCTCTGCAGCAGTGACCAGTCCCACATGCGTGGTGTGAGCCTGGAGCTGAGCTGGGGCATCACCACCTCCTGCTTCCCGGTCTGATGGGACATGGTGCTGCTGGGGGCTGCTGAGCTGTGGGACGGGAAGCTGCTGCTTCTCTGGCACTGGTGGATGTGGTCTCCAGGAATGTGCCTGAACATCTGATGTCCTTTTGGCCTCTGTGTGGTTTGTGGTGTTTTGGAATAGCAGAGGGTGGTCCCAGGTGAGGGAGATGAGCTGCAGCCAGACGTCTTGAAGCATCCCCACTGCCTGTCTGCTCACCATGATCTCCCAGGCTGTTGCAAAGCAGCCTCTGGAGACAGATAATTAAGACTAAACTCATCCCTTCTTGTTGAACACAGGGTGACTTGTGCAACTAGAATAATAAAGAGGAGTGCTGCAGCTTTGGAAGTAGAGGCTCTTGGTAGCCGAGCTGTTGGGTATAGGTCTATGTGTGGGGGCCAGCCCAGTGACCCCAAGAGTGAGAGGACATGGAGCTGCCAGCCTGGATGATGCAGGTGCTTGAATGTGCGATGCTCTGGGCTGGTGGTAGCTGATTTATGTTGGATAAATGGAGCTATAAGAAGAAGAAGAGTGAAAGGCATCCCTTCCGTGGACTGGCCGCTCTGCTGCTGGCAGCCCTGAAGGTGTGTTTTTGGGGATCCTGGTACATAGGAGGGAAGAGCACACCCCAGTTTACACTGGTGCTGAACCAGGCCCTCCCCATGAAGAAACCTGTCCACTGTGGTTGATGCAGATGAATCCCACAGGGCCTGAAGAACCTGTGCTAAAGAGCATTGAGCAGGGAGCCCTGGAGCATCACCACTGCAGAGCCAGCTGAGGAGGAGGAGTAAAATCTTCATTTGAGCATTGCTGGTGGGAAGCTGGGACAGTTCAGGTGCTGGTTGGCATTTTGTTTGGTTTCTTCCTCCCAAAGTGATTGTTTCCTTGTGTGACGTGAGGGTTTTGCGTGTTGGTTCTGGAGTGGATTGGCACGGGCAACTGGTATTTACTGGGAACTGGGGAGGCAGCAGTAGGGGAGGGATGGGGCTGAGGCAGCTGCCATGCCAAGAGGGGAAACCTCATGGTCCTGGCATGAGGCAGGTGGGCATGAGCCCTGGTGGGCTGTGGAAGCATCCAGAGCCTGGCTGGGGAGCAGGGCTGGAGCTGGGACCGATGGACAGAGCCTGTGGGGTGTGGAGGAAGAGCAGCAGGCAGGGATGCTGGGGAGCAGGGTGCCCAAGGGATGGAGCTGGTCCAGCAGCTGCTGCTCTCTGCTCTGAGCATCACTCCCACGGGCTGTGCAGAGCCACATCACCTCCCTGCTGCATCTTCCATGACTCGGTGCTGCACTCTGATCCCGAGCTGGGTGTTTTGCCAGGCGCTGTCAGAGCTCCCTCACCTCACCCCCCCTCTCAGAGGCCCCTTTGCTTTATCTGCATGTGGTGACATGTTCCTACTTCGGATTCCACGACAGCATCCTGCTCTCTGCCTGACACTGCTTTCATTTCCCTACCCACCCTTCGTGCAGCAGGGCTTTAGCATTTAGTTCTGGGTGGCACTGCTTCCCCTTTCCATGCCCTCGGTTCCCTGGGGGGTTTCCAGAGAGTTTGCTTCAGTGACAGGTAAATTACCCCCTCTGCCTGGAGCAGAGGCTTCGCTTTGCTTTCTGTCGAGCTGCGTTTCACCTCACTTGAGAAACTGCTTTCCAGTCGGGCACAGAGAGGTGTCTGCAGACATGCACACACATGGGTAGGGTGTATGTCAGTGTCTGCATATGTGTCTGTACAAATTATCCCATGAAATCATGGCATATATGGATACAAGTGCGTGTGAGCTTGCAGGAAGGTGGCTGATAAAAAGGGGGCTGTGTGTGTCCATCAGCTCCAGAGCCTGCTCTGACCTGGATTTCTTTCAGGAGGAGGGCCAAAACGATGATCAGAGGGCTGGAGCAGCTCCCCTATGGAGAGAGGCTGAGGGAGCTGGGCTGGTTCAGCCTGGAGAAGAGAAGGCTGTGGGGTGACCTCACTGCAGCCTTCCAGTCCCTGAAGGGAGCAGAGCAACAGGAGGGGAATCAGCTTGTTAAAGGGCAGAGACTGGCAGGACAAGGGGGATGGAGTGAAGCTGGAGGAGGGGAGGGTGAGATGAGATATTGGGGGGAAGTTCTTTGCAGAGAGATGGTGAGGGGCTGGAAGGGGCTGCCCAGAGAGGGGGTGGGTGCCCCATCCCTGGGGGTGTTCAAGGCCAGGTTGGCTGGGGCCCTGGGCAACCTTGTGTAGCTCCAGGCCTGGAGGTTGGTGTCCCTGCCTGTGGCAGGGGGTTGGAGCTCTGTGATCCTTGGGGTCCCTCCCAACCCAGACCATCCTGGGATTCTGTGATTCTTTATCCCCCACAATGTCATTGCACAGGTCACGTCCTACCATGCTCTGTTTGAAAGGAAATCTGAATGCCTTGTACTGTGGTATAAACTGAGTTTCAGATGGTGCTGACTCTTTTTGTCAGCACACACAGCAGTGTTAGACCCCAAGGGAGCTCTGCAGCACAGCGTGTTTAGTTCTCTGCTCTCCATGTGGGAAGGAGCTGTGTTCTCTGTCTGTGAGTCCTACGTTGGGAGGAGGAGGAGGAGAAGGAGGGGGAGGAATCGCAGAGAAGAGCGTTGTGAGCTCTTCCACAGCTCTGCCAGCAGATGTCACGTTTGGTTATCGGTGGGAGATGTTGGCTCCAGCACCGCTCTGCGGGGCTGGTCATCGGTGCAGGAGAACCAGGGGGAAGGGGGAAGAAATCACAGCAGGGTGGGTAGTGAAGGTTGATCCTGGGTGAAATGCTTAGTGTACTCCATTGCATGAACCTGTATTGGTTTCAGTGCTAGCTGGGATGTTGGTTTACTGGTTTAAAGCAGACCTTTCTGTACTGGAATGGGAAACTCTGGAATCCTTTGAGATGGGCAGAGTGTGTGTACATTTAGATTTGGGCTCCAATTTGGCATTCAGGGGTTCAGTTTGGTTCCCAGATCATTCTTTCCCTGCAAGTTGTAATATATTAGTGATTCTGTATATCCCTTGGGAAGGGACTCGTGCTGGGAGGTGTGGAGAGGGGAGAGGAGAGAAGGAGAGGAGAAAAGAGAGAAGGCTCCAGCGGATCTCACAGCCCCTTCCAGTCCCTGAAAGGTGCTTGTAGGAAGCTGGGAAAGAGCTGTTCCCGAGGGCATGGAGTGATGGGATGAGGTGGGATGGTTTAAACTAGAAAAGGGAGATTTGGGTTGGGTAGGTTGCCCTACCTTTGGTAGGGCAGGAGCTTCTGGTCTGGTGCTCTGGGCTGTACCTTAGGCTCGGCTTTGCAGCCTGCTTGGGCCTGCTCTGTCTGACTGACAGTGTTAATTACCAGTGTTAGCTGTACCAGGATATAAAACTGCAACTCTCAGGCTCTGTGTTACACTCCACACTGTACCAGCCCCACACAGTGACTCTTCAGGAGGTGGGATGGGGTCCTGGGAAACCTTGTGTAGCTCCAGGCCTGGAGGTTGGTGTCCCTGCCTGTGGCAGGGGGTTGGAGCTCTGTGATCCTTGGGGTCCCTTCCAACCCAGACCAGTCTGGGATTCTCTGACTAAGGGAGGGCCGTGTCTCCACTCTTCGCTGTCAGTCTCCAAGCTTTGGCCAGGCAAGCTCTTAGTGATCCTCTGCAGATGGACCCTGTGGCAAAACTGTGGGAATGACTTGAGGCTCTATGGAAAGTCCCAAAATGAAAAAGACCCTCCAAAAGTTAGGGGTGTGAGGATAACAGTGATTGCAAGCAGGGGAAGAGGGGACCTGTAGCTGCATGGCTGGAGAAAGGAATAAGCCAAACTTTTGGTTTGGTTAGAGCTAGGCTGCTCTGAAAGAAAAAGCCCTGGTAACTTGTGGTGTGGAGCTGGTAGCATGTGAAACAGTGAAGAGGGCTGAAATGAGGTCTGTAAATGGTGTGAGAGCAGGGGCCTCTCAGGAAGCCACAGTGGGGACTGCTCTGTGAAGCACAGTGAGCTTCCAGCCAGGAGGAAGCTGGTTTTACTAAAGCTCTTAGGAAAGCTGGGGAGGGTGGACAGGTGGCCGTGGCACCCAACCAGGTGGAGTTTCCAATGGGACTAAAGCTGTATGAAAATGGATGTTCACTCCTATGAGGAGTTTTGTCCAAAAAATCATAGGAGAGCCTTTTGCCAATGTCTAAACGTTTTCATTTGTGCTGTTCATCCTGAGCTGGTTGTGTATCAGCCACCTCCCAGTCTGGACTGGTGATGGATGGGCATAGGCAGGGGGGTGGTAGGAAGTGCAAACCAGGGATGCAGAAAGCTGGAAGGGGTGGGGTTACAGGGGATGGTGTGGCTGCAGGACTGGGAGGAAGAGCAGATCTAGGAGAAGACGTATGTTTCCTTTCACATATGCAAATCAAGAACAAAACATCTTCTCCATCACATTGAAAACTCTTCGTGAAATATGTACCCTGTAATGAAACAGGGCAGCATTTTTCATAAACTCTGCCTCTCCCAGGGTTCTACACAGTTAAATATATAGTTTCATTTAGGATTTATAACCCTTTGTGTGTTTTAAAGCTAGAAAGGTCTGGAGCTGAATTTGCCAAAAGGGGAAATGTTTGTGAGTGTCTGATTTTATTCTGCTTTCCCCCTAAACATTTATAGCTGCTGTTATGAAGTACAAGAGACCCTGAGCGTCGTTTATCACAGAATCACTGAGCTGTAGGGGTTGGAAGGTGCCTTCAGAGGCCATCAGGTCCAACCCCCCTGCCAAAGCAGGGTCCCTAGGACAGGGCACACAGGGCGGTGTCCAGACGGGGCTGGAATCTCTCCAGAGAAGGAGACTCTACACCCCCTGGGCAGCCTGTCCCAGGGCTCCCTCACCCTCACTGGGAAGAAGTTCTTCCCCACATTGGTGGGGAACTCCCTGTGCTGCAACTTGAGCCCATCGCCCCTTGTCCCGTCCCCACAGACACTGAAAAGGGGCTGCCCATTCCCCCTGCATCCCATACTTAAGATATTTATAAACATTCATAAGGTCCCCCCTTAGTCTTCTCCTCTCCAGGCTGAACAGCCCCAGCTCACTCAGCCTTTCCTCACAGGGGAGATGCTCCAGGCCCTTCAGCATCTCCGTAGCCTCCTCTGGACTCTCTCCAGGAGATCCCTGTCTGTTTGATCCCAGGGAGCCCAGAACTGGACACAACACTCCAGGTGGGGCCTGACCAGGGCCGAGCAGAGGGGGAGGATCCCCTCCTGTGACCTGCTGCCCACACTCCTCCTGATGCTTACACCGAGTTCCTTGTCGTGAGAAGCGAAAGCGCGTCTGTGCTTCCAGCAGTGGAGCAGAGATGGCAGAGCTGCTGCATTTGCAAAGCATCTAATGCCAGGCAAATCAGCAGGAACAGACCCGAGGATAAGGGGAACAGAACCAGACAGGCACGAGGAAACCGCTTCCTTTGGTGCTCTGTCTGCGCGTCTACTAAATCTGTCAGTGTTACTGGTGTGGTGCCTGCACAGTTACTACTGTTTGTTTCTGCATGACAAGCCAGCACAAACACTAACCCAGGACTCGGAAGCTCCATCTGGGGTATGTAGTCAGCTGCTATAATTAGGGAGAGATGCCGTTGTTCAGTTTATTGCCGTTGCTTGCAGCCAGTGGGCTGTGTTTGTGCTCATTGCCACGTAAAGCTGCGCCGCCGGTTCTTATTCCTTGGGTTCCTGTGGAAACCACGGGCTGGCAACGGGAAGGAAACAATTCTTTTAGGAGATTATTTGATTTTCTGATGGTTTTCTGTGGGATAAATGACTGGCTGGTCTGAAAAGCACTGTGGGATGGTCTCCAGGGCCTGGCCGAGGAGTTTCTCTAATAGGTACCGGTTGAGGACCCAGTTGAGTAAGTGCATCGATCCACTTCTGTTCAGCTCAGCACTTCAGCATCTTCTCAGGTCCCAGTGGTGCAGTGGGATGTAGCAGGAACTGAACGATAAGCAGCTGCAGTGGCTTTTCTGTTTGCTTGCTCGTTTTCTATAAACTGGCTCCATATCATCTTCTGTACCACTTTTGCCCTTAACAGGAGTAGAGAGTCAGTAGATAACATTTTGGATGCGCTGCCTGGGGGAGTTCAGGTGCTGCCTGTGATGAGCTGCACTGGGGATGCTCATGACTGCCCAAGGGCTCTGCGAGTGTGAGGGACTGGGAGAGAGAGGAGCATTTGTTCTGCCACACCAGGACTGGTGACAGATGATGCTTGTTCCTCTTCCTGATCCAACCCCAGATGCATTATGAAATAAGTAATTACTGAACCTAGCCTTGTAATTTGATGACTGCTATCCATCAGGATCTAATTGTTTTCATGCTCCCTGCTATGGTATGTTCCTTGGTTCTGGTGAGCTGCTGTCACCTCAGCCATACAGCAGAAAAGCATGTGTGTGTGCTCATGGCTTTGTCAGCTGTTGCACTTTAAATGAAAACTAATTATTGCTGAGAAACTTGGATAAAAATGCATCAGAGCAGCGATACTGAAAGAAGCTGTAGCTTCTTGTGTGTTAGTGAGAGCCTGGCAAGTCTGGCTCTAACCCATGCTATGCACCAATAATCCCTGGTTTAAAAAAAAACAAAAAACCCAAAACCAACCAAAAAACAAAGCAGAAAGAGGTTTACTCTCTTGAAATTAAAGACAGAAGAAAGAAAAACTGCTGCTCAGTGCCAGTAATCATGACCCTCAGCAGCGCTCCTGCAGCTGGGGAGCTTCACAGGGCTGGGCCGTCCTTGTCAATCCAGATAATGGGAGTAGAGAATTGGGTGCTGGGGGGTCTTTTTGTTCCCCCCTGTGGTAACCTGAGGAGGGGGTGATGTATCTATAATCCCAAACAACCACAGTGCACCCAGGAGTGTCGTTAGCCAGAACTGATAATTGCAGGCTGCGTATGCAGCCGCATTCAGGTTGATGCAACAACAGCAGCAAGATGTGTAATTGTGCCACTCGTGCTGGGTGGCCTTGGTAGGCATGCTTGGGGGGGGATTCACACCCTGCTTTAGCTGCATAGCCTTCAAACAGCTGGTCTGTCTGTGCATCTTTATCTCATGCAGGGGGCAGCCCAGATGAGCAGGACCACGTTTGGTATTGCCTCTCCTTACCCCGCTCCCACCCTCCCCACCCCAAGTTTATTTTGCCCATGCTCTGTATTCAGAAGGTGAAAAAGCCCCAAATGTTTTTTTCTATTGATAGTGAGGAAAACAAACAGTATACTCTGGATCAAGCTGTGCCATGTCTCCTCTCCCTGGCAGAGCCCCAAGCATCACAGTAACTGGGATTCCCACAGAGCGAGCACAGAGGGAGGAATTAATTAAAAATGGTCCATGTTAATGGAGCTCTGAGCCTGGCTTCAGATTGCCTTAACAGACACAAAGACATATCATGGCATTAAACTCTCCACCCTCGGGACCTGTGGGAGCGGCGTGTCGGGAAGAAGCTGCCCCTTGGCGGGATGCAGAGCTCCTGGACCTGTGGAAGGTGCCTGCAGAGGCTGCCCTGCATTCACCCTGCCCCTACCCCAGGACCAGTGGCCATGGCACGGTGCTCCTCTCACCAGCACCCTCCTGAGGACCCAGAAGAGTTTCAGTGTTCTCCACTAGACATGTTCATCGTCGCAGGCCTGGCGTCTCTCCCATCGAGCCAGCACTGTGCCTCATGGCCAAGAAGGCCGGTGGCATCCTGGGCTGTGTTAGAAGGGGGTGGTTAGGAGATGAAGAGAGGTTCTTCTCCCCGTGTACTCTGCCCTGGTGAGACCCCACCTGAAATATCGTGTCCAGTCCTGGGCCCCTCAGCTCAAGAAGGACACAGAACTCCTTGGAAGAGCCCAGCACAGGAACACCAAGGTGATGGAGTGAAACCCCTTCCTCGTGAGGAGAGGCTGAGGGAGCTGGGCCTCTTTAGCCTGGAGAAGAGGAGACTGAGGGGTGACCTCATCAATGTCTATAAATATGTGAAGGGCAAGAATCAGGAGGCTGGAGCCAGGCTGTGCTCAGGGATGGCAGTGGGTGCAGCTGGAGCAGAGGAAGCTCCATGGGAATATCAGGAGGAACTTTGTCACTCTGAGGTTGAAGGAGCCCTGGGACAGGCTGCCCAGAGAGGCTGTGGAGTCTCCTTCTCTGGAGACATTCAAACTCTCCTGGACACGTTCCCGTGTGATTTAGTCTGGGTGATCCTGCTCTGGCAGGGGGTTGGACTGGATGATCTAGATCCCTTCCAACCCCCATCATTCTGTGATTCTTTCTGTGAAGCTGGTGGCTGAGCTAACCGGTACTGCCAACCTTGGTTTCCTCCAAGTGAGCTCAAGCCAAGCAAAGCCAAGGGCTGTTGCTACATCTCTCACACTCTCCATCATCTCTTTATTTCTCTAGGGGAGGATAATCATTGCTGCAGAGCATCACTGCTGGAAGCAGCATGGTTGGATGGTGGCAGGCTTGGGGTGTTTGTCCCGAGTCGGAGCAAATGGTTGTGGTGACAGGACATTGGCCAAGCCCAGGCAGATTTCCTATATGTCTTATAGCTCCTGCTTTTCCAAAGGCCACATCTACTTTTTATGAACTCTAAACCCACCCAGCTTTCTTCTGAAGTTTGCAAGTTAAGGTCTTAATGGTGTGTTGATAAATGCCTGACGTCTCCATTCACACCAGAAAGCGTTTCTCTTCGGAGGGATTAGAATACTGCAACTCTTCATGGGTCCTCATTATTTCTTCAAAAGGTGACTGTGTATTTGAGTGCCCATATTGTGATGAGCATCTAATTATGGATCCTTTCTGTAGACCCTCAGAGATGCCATTATTTCCACCTGCAGTAGAAGATGATAATTTGCATTCAGCGTGAGCTTTTCCCCATTCTTTCCACTGCACCTAAATAAGGGAAACAAATCTTATCGACCACAGATCCTCCTTTCATTTATCTTACATTTCATTTTTTACAACAGCAGTTTTGCTTTGCTGCTTTCTCCTCACAGTCTTGTTGATTGCTACTTCAGCACTACCGTGGATCTGCTCTCCTCCAGTCTAATTGAATGTGCATCTTGGTTGGGCAATTGGCAGCAATAGCTTGGCTAAACGGGCTTTTCATCCTCTGAAATGAAAAGAATGGCTGGAGGGGATGACACACCCGAGCATCAAGCTTGATCAATAGCTACAAGATTGGTGTATATTCACAGGATTGTTTGCCTTTGTCCCTTTCCTTTTCTCTTTGCTTTTTTTTTAATGCACTTTCCCCTTCTTCTCACTACCTTTCTGATGATCAAAATTCTCAGACATCTACGTCAAAATGCCCCTTCCTGCATCCATCTCTATTTCCACCTGTAGACAAGAAGAGTTTTGAGGTGAAAATACCTAAAACCAGCACAGGTTCCTTGTGCCTGAATTGAAGGAGGGGTGTAATGAATGTGTACCCCTTCATGGTTGACATGAGCAGGCAGACCACATCTATCCGTGAGGCTGTCCTGGTTTTCAGTGCATCCCCAACACCCTCAAGTCCTCCTCAGGGCTGCTCACACTGTTTGGGGTTTATATATATATACACACATATATATATCTCTATATATAGAGATATCTATATATAGATAGGTAGATTATATATAATATGTATATTTACATATATTGTATATATTACAAATATTATATATAATTTTATATATAGTGTGTATATATATAATTGGGGTTTATGTATTTTTTTAAGTCTTTGATCTGGAGTTTTGTTCCTCTTGTATCAGTCAGGGTAAAAACTGGGGGTTAACAACCCTTCTTACACATCCTGCTCTTAAAACTTGTTTCAAGTCAATCCAAACCTTTTTGATTTAGGAAATGGAAGCAGTGCTACATTGTTGGCATGACATGCTAAAGAAAGATCAATGCCAAATGATATAAAACCAGAAAACCCCTCTATGTCTCTTTGGCACATTCTGGTATTTGCTCTAATGTTGCTTGACTTGCCTTTAAGACAAACCCACCGAGGGTTTTTTGGAGTATGTTGGAATTGTGTATCCCAGTGGAGCAAAGTTCCCTAAAAGGTTTTTGGGTCAAGTCTAATTGCAAACACTTCTGTCCTACCACATCTGCTCAGAGCCTTTATGGTGCCCACTTCTCTGCACAGAGGTGCCTGGTGGTACCTGAGTTGTGCTAGGATGGTGCATGCAGCTCCAGCTACACCTCTAGCAGGTCCTGGGTCTCCTCTAGGTTTTGCATCATATCTTCTGTATAAGAAGGACATTGAGGTCCTGGAGCATGTCCAGAGAAGGGCAACCAGGCTGGGGAAGGGGCTGGAGGGAGCTGGGGGTGTTCAGCCTGAAGAAGAGGAGGCCGAGGGGAGACCTCATCACTCTCTGCAACTACCTAAAAGGCAGTTGTAGTGAGGTGGGGTTTGATCTCTTCTCCCTAGTATCTAGTGACAGGACAAGGGATAGTGGTGTGAAGTTGTGTCAGGGAAGCTTATGTTGGATAGCAGGAAGAATTTCTGTATTGAAAGGGCTGTCAGGCTCTGGCACAGGCTGCCCAGGGAGATGGGTGAGTCACCATCTCATGGAGGTGATAAAAGAAGAGTCGATGTTGTGCCTGGGGACATGGTCTAGGGTTGGACCTAGTCAGGTTGGACTCAATGATCTTGAAGGTCTTTTCCAACTGAAACCCTTCTGTGATTCTATGATTCTGTTTGCCTCTGCTGTGCAAAGCAGCGTGTTCAGCTCCACCCCACGCTGTAGTAGCACACACTGCTGTGGCATTGCCAAGGATGGCTCACACACATCCTCACCTGGGGAGCTGCAGAGCAGAAGCTGTGACGAAGGCAGCAGTGGCTGGAAATACCCATCCTGTGTCTCCAGCTCAGGGATGTCATTTGTGTGACATGTGCTGGCTGCAGCAGCTGTCACCGAGCCCGTCCCTGCTCGGGGTGGCACAGCCTGCACAGGCACGATGCAGCTGTCCAGCTCACCCCTCTAGGAGCTCGGTTACTTCTTCCTCTCCCTGCCCTCTCCTGGGCCACGGATGCCACTGGGGACTGATGTAATGATAACAGCAAACTCTTGCCATGAGTCCTTTAAAAAACCCAAACAGATGGGGGCAAATAATCCCAAAATATGTTTCTGGCAGAAGATGTTTTAACAGACCTACTCAAGGGCAGGTTCGGGCTGGGCAGGGACATTTGGCTCCCAAACTGGCCTCCTGATTGTTCTCTTTCTCTCTCCTCCCCATGTTTGTCCCCTCCCCTGCAGGCAAAGCCTACGCCCCCGAGTTCTACTACGACACCTACAACCCGCTGTGGCAGAACCGACCCCGCGTCTACTCCTACAGCCTCCAGTGGACCCAGATGAACCCCGACGCTGTGGACCGCATCCTCGCCTATCGCCTGGGGATCAGGCAGGTGAGGAGATGAATTCATCCCAAAAGGGCATCCCATTGGAGCACAGGACTTTCTGAGGATTGCTGAGCCTTATTTTACTTGGGTTTGGTTTATTTTGGTTTGTTTTGTTTTGCTTTATTTTTCTTTATTTCATTTTAGTATTTTTATATTTTTCCTTAATTTTATTACTTTATTCTTAATTATTTCATTTTTATGCTATTTTTATGCTATTTTGTTGGGTTTTGTGGGTTTTAAAAATTTTATTATTTACATTTTATTTATGCTTTATTTTTAATTATATCATTTGTATGTTATTTTTCTTTTATTATGTTGTATTTTGTGGGGGTTTTAAATTTTATTATTTACATTTTATTTATATTATTTTTCAGTTTTCTTTCTTTTCCCATTTCTTTTTATGGAATTATTTTTCTTTCCTTTCCTCCCTCTTTTCCTGTTCTGTGAGCCAAGAGTTGTTTCTCCTCCTGGAAAGCCTGGTGCAATCTCACACAAGTATTCCTCTGCCACTTGCAGATCCTGAAAAAACCTAATTTGCACATTTGCAGTATGAAATGCAGAGATTAAAGAGCTGTTCCTCAGAGGGTTTGTGGAGGCTGCAGATCAAGACAGGCTAGAAAGATTACATGAAAGAAACTGGCAATGAAATTAAACTTTTTCTCTCTCTCTCTGTATCTATATTTCTTTTATCAGATCTTCCAAGTAAATAGAGAAATGTAGGAAGAGCTGTAGCTTTCCTAGGGAAAGATGTCCCTGAGACATCCTGACCACCTTAAAGCCACTTTTGCATCTTCATAGATTCACTGTGGATGTTCTGATGGGCAAGGGCACTGCTATGGAACTGTGGGACCAACCCATTCCCTGAGGGATTGTTGAATTAACGTAGTCATCCCTGTTAATTTGCCCTTTGAGGAGAGAAATGTCATCTGCCTTCTTGGAAGGTTGTTGCTAAAAAGCTTCGAGTTTTAATAGTCAATTAGAGGGAAAGAGCCACTCTGTGCCTTGCTTAAGCTCTGGATAAATGGCAACACCTCTGCTTACTGCCCTTCCCAGGACAGAGTGATCTTCCTCTGGCTAAACCCAGGCAGAATCCCACACCTTTCTCTTCTGAAGGCAGGAATGTTCTGCGCTGTACCTTGTTCTCAATCCCTGCCAAACGCTACCAGTGTGTGCCAGATTGACCCGAAGAGCTTGGGCTTTGGCATTGCTGGGCTTTGTCAGGTTAAGATACAGGGTCTGGAGATAACACTCCTTGCTGTGATGACCACATCCCCCTCCAAGTCCTATCTGGCCTGCTGTGAGCGTCTGGAGGTGGTTTGCTCTTTGCTCTGGAGAACCCATCAGATGCTTTTTTTTGGCCTTGTTTTACATTCTCCTGTTGAATTTGCTTTTCTGATTGATGTGGGAGGTACAGGCTGGGTTATCTGGTGCCTGGAACAACAGTTTGTGCATGGAGAAAGACACTGGGGACAGAGGCATATTCTGGAAGATGTCTGGTTTGGAAAGTGGAGTGTGTTATGTGTGCTGAGTGGAAGGGGTTTGGCTTGGGGAACTTCAGGGGGAGCTGTGGAGCTGGCTGGGACACAGCCAGGGAATGGCTTTGGGATGTGCTGGCTCTCCTTCCCTCAGAGTTAGTCCCTGCCTGAATCTAACTACTTGGAAATGAGAGTTGGTGACTTTGAGTCCCTGTTTATGCAACTGTTTGCACCACTGAGCACAAATCAGTTCCCTTACTCCCAGTACCCATGAAGAGTAATTAAATTAAAAAAATAATTTGCTGAACTCAAAGAATATCTAATGAAATTAATTGCATGAAGTTTTTAGCTTCTTGTTTTTATCTTTCTTTCATTTCATTTTAATTTACTTTTAATTACCTATTTATATAATTATCTAGATTTGCTTTACTTTTCCTGACAACACTCTCCATCAGGCTAATCAAAACGTTTTCCTTTCATCTGTCTGAAGCCACATTTAAAACTCATGTGATACAGAACCCAGTGAGCCGTCCAGACACGCTCATCCTTTATTGCAGCAATTCCCCCTGAAACAGGGGTGAGAATTAAGCAGCTTTTTCTTGGTGTTTGACACCTACCAGTACTTGCTACCTGCAGATTACCCTCTGAACTGTTTGTGTTGAGATAATTTATTTGACTTAGCAATGTGATTTTTGCTGGGTTTTGCTGCTGGTTTTATTTAACAGTAAAAGTGGGGTGAGCATCCTTGGGGAGTGGTGGAAAACACTGCCCAAAGCTCGTCACAGAAACGGGGTGGGAGGGTTTGAGGGTGAAGGGGATGCAGCCCAGTATCCTGCACTGTAAAAAGTATCTGCATTTAATCTTTGTTTTAATCATAGAATCCCAGACTGGTCTGGGTTGGAAGGGACCCCAAGGGTCACAGAGCTCCAACCCCCTGCCACAGGCAGGGACACCAACCTCCAGGCCTGGAGCTACACAAGGTTGCCCAGGGCCCCAGCCAACCTGGACTTGAACGCCCCAGGGATGGGGCACCCACCCCCTCTCTGGGCAGCCTGTTCCAGCCCCTCACCACTCTCTCTGCAAAGAACTTCCCCCTAATATCTCATCTCCCCCTTCCCTCCTCCAGCTTCACTCCATCCCCCTTGTCCTGCCAGTCTCTGCCCTTTAACAAGCTGATTCCCCTCCTGTTCCTCTGCTTCCTTCAGGGACTGGAAGGCTGCAATGAGGTTCCCCCACAGCCTTCTCTTCTCTGGGCTGAACCAGCCCAGCTCCCTCAGCCTCTCCTCACAGGGGAGGTGGGGAGGAGGTTCCTCTTCCTGGACACAAGGCAGCACACTGCCAGGGAGCAGGAGTTTGTTCAGTGGAGTTTGTCCCACTGACGTGGTACCGTGTGACGGACGCACCCTCCTGGGAGAATCCAGAGCACTCTGCTTTCTGCTGGAGCCCAGGCACTGCTGTTGCTGCCTGTTGGGGATTCATTTTGTGCTTCACATGGTTTTTTTCACCAGCACACTCTCTTGTCTGCGTTTCTGGTTGATGCAGCACCTGGGCGGTGGCTTCCCAGCGGTGGGTTTTAATCGACTTTGAGGATGCTGAGCTGCAGTATCTGCCCAGCCTGCTGTGACAGAGCGTCTATCTGCCAAGCAGTGTGCACGGCTGTGCTCTGCTTTAATTGAACAGTGACAAATAACTGCTCAAAAAATGAGGCACTCACTGAATGGCTCTAGAGTTGAGTTGTTGAGTGAGTGTACGAGCTGCTGCTGCTGGGCTTTGGTAGCGAACAGAGCCCTCAGGCCTGTCTTGAGAAGATGACAGAGCTCTGCAGTAAGTGGCCAGACCTCAGAAGGGGTCTTCTCAAGGAAATTTCTGGGTTGTTTGCTTAGGAAAAAAAGCATGTGAGAATAGGAAGGGACCTGGTCTGAGTTGCTGTTCTTGTAAGACCAGTCCAGACAATTTTGGCAGGGTAAAAGGGACTTGAAGTGATTGGTCCCTTTCCCAAAGGGAGGAAAGCCCTTGAGGACAATGGATTCAGTGTACAGACTGTCCTGCTACCAACCTTTGCCATAAGGAGATAGAGAAATGCCAAGAAGTCCATAACAACTCTTCTCTTGGGCCACCAGAGCCAACGGCAGCAAAGTTTAAAGCATTCCTCTCACTACCATGCATCTTCCTGCATGGAGACCAAGTTTAGGAAGCATAAAGGTGGTGGACAGCTATCCTGGTACACCTGGGAATGTGCAAGCACATCTCCTGATCTGTGTGCTAAAGAAGGGAAAGAAAGGGGGGAACCCAGGTGTTTCCCCTCAGGTTTTGTGAGCTTCTTCCAGACTGGCAGTGAAAGGAGGATGTGCTCCTGTTCCCAGGGCAGCACATCATTCTAGTACCTCAGAGCATTGGTAGCAGTCTTTCTCACTGCCCAAGGGGAAATCTGAATTAAGATCTGAGCAGAAAAATAAGAGATGCATGGAGTGCAATGAAGGTCCATTTGCGATGCTCGTGTGTGACCAGCAGAGTCTCGTGTGGCAGAGAAAGTTGGACAGGAAGGATAGAGCCAGAGCAGGGTCTGGCAAGTGGAATAGGAAAGTGTCCGTGGTGCTTGTTGGTAGAGAATGGGGGAATACATTTCATACTTGAAGACACAGAGCTGAAAGCAGAGCAAGAACAAGTGAAGCTCATTCATGAGAAGTCTTGTGAGACCCCCACCTGGAGTGCTGTGTCCAGCTCTGGGGTCCCCAGTACAGGAGAGACATGGAGCAGTCAGTGCGAGTCCAGAGGAGGCCACAAAGAGGATCAAGGGTTTGGAGCACCTCTCCTATGAAGTCAGGCTGGGAGAGTTGGGCTTGTTCAGCCTGGAGAGGAGAAGGCTCTGGGGAGAGCTAATTGCGGCCTCCCAATACTTCAATGGGTCCTACAGGAAAGTGGGAGAGGGACTGATCACCTGGGAGTGCAGGGACAGGACAAGGGGTGATGGCTGGTTGGATGGGGCTTTGGGCACCCTGCTCTAGTGAGGGTGTCCCTGCCCACGGCAGGGGGTTTGTACTTGGATGACCTTTGAGGTCCCTTCCAACCCAAAGGGAATTCCATATGATTAATGAATCTTATGATTCTATGATTAATTAATCTCAGTGTTCACCTTCTTCTTGATGGTACTCAATAACTCAGACCATCACATGTCCCACTGCCTCTGTGGGACTGTCTCTCTCCAGTCCTCTGTCTCATTGCTTTAATTTTCTCAGTATTCCTGGCATAGGGCTGCCAGACACCATACATTTGTGTCCCATCCTGCTTCTTGTTGCCTACCTTGTCACTAGCATTGAGATAAAGGCATCTTGCAGGCAGGAGAGGGTAATTTAATGGTAGAAAAGCAGGACATGTGTTGGACACAATGGTCATTTGAGGTCCCTTCCAACCCCTACAATTCTGTGATGCTGTGAAATGTATTTTAAGCATTGGTTAAAGTGAAGTTGAGAGAAACCAGCTCCAAAAAGTGCTAGAGAAGTTGTCTGAGAAACAAGTGGAGCTGGGCTTAACGACGTAACAGGGCTTCCAAGGAAGCCAGGAAGGGAGAGGGAAGGTCTCCTCCGCTGAGGAGGGAGTTGCAAGAATAGAGAAGTGTCATTTTTCTGCCTGTGGTGTGAAAATGGAAATGGATGCATGGAAATCATTATTTACTAAAGTGCTGAGAATGAAAGCTGCTTATGAGATATCTGTTTGCTTTAGCACACTCAAGGCCCCCACTGATGGGTAGGAATGTTCCTTCCATCAGGATCATGGTGCTGTCATCACACAATCTACTGCGAAGGGAAAGATGTTTGCAAGCTGGGTATCTTCACTTGGCATACCATAGGAGATGTAAAATAGCTATACATCAGAATGTATTAACAAATTTATTCAGAGCCATTCAAAACTAATTGCAGCTCTGGTAATTAATTTCAGGGGAGGAAGTGAGAGCACTGAAACTTCACATGGATATTGGAATATTTATGATGTTGTTTTTGTGATAAAAGCTATGCTGCCTACTACAGAGGGTTATAAGTTGTCCTAAAGATCTCACAGTGTGCATTTCTTTTTGGAAGTCTAAACCAGACTCAGTTTTTTTTTCCTGTTAAGTCTGCACTTGTGAAATGAGACAGTTTAGGGGGAAAAAAACCCCAAACCCCCTAAAACTCCCAAATAAACTAGCAAGCAAAGGCACAGTTCTTACTGATTTTCTTGGGCTGGGTGAATTGAATTAGAGAAGCAATGGCTCTGGTTTACAGTTCTCAGTTTGTAGACTTCCTGGGCTTATTTCGCACAGGACTGGGTCAGAATTCCAAGCTGAGGGCTCTTGTTTCAGAGTGGTACCCAAGCTGCATCTCCCAGCCCCATCATAGATGAGGCAAATGCTTATGTATCTGTCTGAAAAAAATACTGTATTGATTATGTCTTGGGGAGTTCAGAGGGAAAAGTTATACACATAAACACGTCTTCCTCTGTCAGGTCCTGCCATTCTGCCTTGGATCCAGTGGCCAGTAGGTCTAAGGAAGGGATTGTGCCCCTGTACTGTTTCTTGCAAGGAAATAAGGCACTTATTTGTACTTAGGAGCCCACACTCTCACCCAACTTGATTGCCAAAATCAAGTGCCAGGCTGTAGCCCCAGCCTGTGCTTGGTGGTCACACTCAGCTGTGATTTATTCTGTCGCAGCAGCAAAAACAAACCCAGTTTGCAATATGAATTGATTACAGCTGGCAAATGCAGTGTATCAGTCAAACTTTGGGCAAGACTCGGGAGAAAATGGACTGAACTGAAGAGCAATTTAGTGAGAGAAATTACTCAGGCTGGAGGAATTTGTTATAGTAAACGAGTTATTTGCTTTTCACTACATTTAAACTCCACAGTGAATCATAGAATCCCAGACTGGTCTGGGTTGGAAGGGACCTCAAGGATCACAGAGCTCCAACCCCCTGCCACAGGCAGGGACACCAACCTCCAGGCCTGGAGCTACACAAGGTTGCCCAGGGCCCCAGCCAACCTGGCCTTGAACACCCCCAGGGATGGGGCACCCACCCCCTCTCTAGGCAGCCTGGTCCAGCCCCTCACCACTCTCTCTGCAAAGAACTTCCTCCTAGTATCTCATCTCACCCTTCCCTCCTCCAGCTTCACTCCATCCCCCTTGTCCTGCCAGTCTCTGCCCTTTATCAAGCTGATTCCCTTCCTGTTCCTCTGCTCCCTTCAGGTACTGGAAGGCTGCAGTGAGGTCCCCCCACAGCCTTCTCTTCTCCAGGCTGAACCAGCCCAGCTCCCTCAGCTTCTCCTCATAGGGGAGGTGGGGAGGAGGCTCCCCTTCCCAAAGCACAGTGCTGGCTTTGTGCGCTGCAGTCAGAGCCTGGGCTGGGGATGGCCAGCCCTGCGTGAGCATCCTTCCTCCAGCAGAAGCTGGTCCCTCCATGAAAACCTGCTACACTTACACAACAGATGACAAAAGAGCTGATAAGATGACCTGTGTGTTTCCAGGACAGCTTTTCCACCCTGCTGCCGTGTCATCGTCCGATGAATGCCAACAGCAGGCAGTCAGCATTTGGATGCTGATCAGGTCCAGGTTTGAAATGAAGAATATGATTACCAAGAAGTATTTTTCATTACTCTGCCTTATTCTTTATATAAATTCCTGTAATGCAAGGCAGGGGAAAAAACCAAACAACCCTCTGTAAATGACAGCAGTGATTTTCTGGTTAGTGTTGATTTCACATGTTGTCATCAGTTGTTCAGAAATATTAAAGGATTTGCAAAAAAAAAAAAAGAAAACTGCCAAAGAAACAGAGCATAGAAACCTGGAAAAATTGAAGATGTACATAAAAATTACGGTGTATGTCCTTTGGCAACTGCATGACAAGTAAGAGTTGTGTGTCTGGCATGCAGTGTGCTTTTCCTCATAGTAAAATAGAGCATAAATAAATATTAGAAAAGGACTTTGACCGATATGGGAACTGAATTCTGAGGAAGGATGCATCCTCTTTCGTGAAGAGGGTTTCAGAACAGCATCAATGCCCAAGAATCATTAATAAATTTCATAGAATATTCCAGGTACCCCATTAAGACATTTTGGGATGTTAGGATAAAACGTAGCAGTAGCTGCACTTGCATGAGGTGAGGGTTGTCTCAGATAAGCTGTGGGTGCTGAAGGAGAGGCACAACCCAAAGAAGGATGGGGGCAGAAGGTGACTGAGGCAAAGGTTGCCCCTCAGCTGTGACATTTTGTGTCCCCCTTCGTGCCATTTTTCCCAGAATTGGTTGAGTTCTCTTTGCTATTTCCACTTCTGATCTTTGAATCATCCCATGTCAGGGAGTTCACCACCCCTCACGTGGCCAGTGAGCATCTCCCCTAACACACCGCGGTCACACACACACAACGAGCTGGAAGGACACTTGCTGACACCATCCTGTCCCCCACAATTAACTAATGCCAGAACAGAGCTGTCTGACCCACTGAATAAGTGTTCCTTGATAAATGAGCTCCCCCTCTTTCCCTGTGACTGATCCATGTGCATCCTTACATCAGCCTTGCTCTGCTGTGCTCAAGACTGGTTCCAGATACAGATTTGCTGCGCTCTTCCTGTGGCAGTAGGAGACATCTGTGCTGTATTTCATGGGCTGTAACCAACTTATTTCCACAGCACTCTGAATTAATTTTATAAACCTGAAACATAAAGGTTTCCCTGGGAAAGGGATTTTTCCTCTGCTTATTTAGAGGCAGCATCCAGATTCACGCTCAGAGGCCCTTCACTGACAATCTGGACGTCCTGTGCCACTGAGAGCAGATGCTGTCACCCTCATGCTGGGGTTTTTTTGTGCACTCACTACCCTCCTGAGACATGTTTCAGTTTCCATAGGCTTTGCATCTGTTCTCCTGGGCAAGTTCAGTGCTGCAGCCAGGGGATGGGAGTGGCAACTCTTGGAAGAGATTGTAAAGAGCATAGCAAAAGAGCTTAGGTGATGGTCTTCAACAAACTCAAATGAGAACGTGGAGTTTCACCCCACAATACTTCACAGTGGAAAAAGTCCCACCAGTGTTATTTCTGTTGGCCAAGTATTGAGCATTTGCTGTATTTGTCTTTTCTAACAAATGGAAGTGCTCTTGTGTGGCAAGGAAAGCTGTCATATCCCTCAGCATCTCCACTCTGAGCTGAGATGAGCAATTCTGGCAACCTGTAAAGGGAATATTTATCTTCTGAGCCTCCTGACCTGCTTCTGAGGCCGCTCAGGTTGAGGAAGTATCGGCATGTCTAGACGGTGCGTGAACTATTAAATCCCTTTGAGGTCTTCCTGGCTTTTCCCAAGTGCTGTTAATGAGTACATTCACCAAAATGAGTGCTGCAGATCTTTAGATGTTAAAAAATAAAAATGAGATTAATTGCCTACTTACCAATGATCAAAGCTGAGACTTCATGAACATTACTCCCCAGCTATTACCTTAGGATAGTCTTACCTTTGTATCAGTTTTAAGCTAACAGATTAGGGATCCCAGATGTCTGCTAGACAGTTGGGTAATTCTTGTTGGGAATAGTCTTGCTGTCCCTCACCATGGATTCTGTCCTTATTGTAACAGATAGGAGTAATTTAGGGGAAAAAGATCATTGGAACAAAATAGATTTTTGGGGGGTGGAGTAGGGAAAGGCAGTGCTGTTATAAAACAACATCTGTTTCTGCTCCACAGTGATGCTCTGTGTCCATTCATCCATTCATCCAGCTGAGGCCAGGAATGGTTTCTGTGCTTTTTTAAAAGCCCCATGCGAATTTTAGGTGCAGCTTGAAGAGGAGAGACAGCAAATGAGAAATGCTCTTTTTTAAATAACACAAATAGGTTGCCATTCCTTAAAGCACAGATTTCACTTGCTCCTTGGTGAGGGATGTTTGTAGCTAAACTGGAAGATACTGTCCAATGTATATACTAAGTAAGTGCTTTCATCAAATAATGTACATTAGAAAAAATAGGCATTTTTTGGAATTAGAGTGATTTTTCCCTAAAGAGAACTGCTTCAACCATTCTTTCACTGTTAGAGGCTTCTTCAGTCACCGAAACATTCGTATCTTTAAATTGAATCCAAACCATGTTGCCTTTCAGTAAGCAAATGAGCACCCCACTGCCATGCATCTGTGTTTGTGAGCTGGTTTAAACCATCTCATTTACATTTTGAGAACTTCATTAAGCATCTAGTGGCTACTGCCTTTCATCCTACACAGCAATTGTCTTAAGCATTTAAGAAATGTGCTGAAACATCTGACAGTTGAGCTGTTCTTGATTGGTAAAAACTCCTCCTTACTGAAGAAGTTAAACCAAATCAGTATGTTTGCTTCCCTTGGAAATGCACTTTGGCATCGTGCTCTTGTCTTGCTGCATTATTGCTCCATGATCTATTTATGTGGAGAATCTTGGAGGTTGCTTAAAATGCAGCCCCCTTTTTGTGTTTTCCAGCTCATTTACCAAGACAACCTTGCTTGTTCACAGTATTGACTTAGCAGAGCTCCAGCGTGCCATGCTGGAAGAGGGTTGGGTTTGTCATCTCGGTTGCAGATACGGTCATTAATTTGTCACTGTGTAATTGTTCTGTATGGAAAAATATGGTCGTTCATAAAGTGCTATTGGAAATCACAAGAAAACGGGGTGGTTTGCTAGGGAAGGTGTGCACTGTCCATGCACAACGTGCTCAAGGGCCATGCAGAGGAGGCTGTAGCCTTGTGGGATGCTCACTACGTCATCACCTCTGAAATACAATATATGTCTTGGGATGGATAGATTCTTGATCATGGAAGTGCAGTTGTTGGCATAAGCATGAAGTGCTTAATTTAAACTTAGGGACTGAATCTTGATGCCACTTTGATAATTACATCTCTTGTTGCCCTGATAAAATTAATGGTCTGCCTACTGCAGATGAACCTGCTGCTCAGGATGCAAAACCAGGGCCGTGCTGTTGGCACAGACATCACTGGCAGTGCCCAGCTCACCCACTATGCGGCTGTGCCATGCGCTTTGCTGGGTGAGAGCAGGCACCAGCTTGGTTTCCCAGTACACAAACTTCAGGCTTGGTATGTGACAGAGAAGCCTTTCTCTGAAAACTAGCCTTAATGAGGGGTAACAAAACAGGGATTGAAAAAATTGGAAAGCTCTTTGGGTGGATGTCTGACAGTAGCAAAAGAGCAGGAGAACCTGTGCCACCAGGGCTGGGAACAGCACAGCTCCTGCTCAATCCTGTAGCCTTTAGCAAATTCATCTGGGAGGCAGCCAATTTTCAAGTCCTAGAATGAGTTCTCTTGGTTGATATCAGATCTTAGCCTGCCTGTAAGGAGGAAAGAAAAGATATTGACTTGAACGCAGCGCCATCGCTTTCGAGGTTGGGACTGATCTGAGCCCACAGGGAGGAGAAATGCACGTTGTGACCCTCACTGAGAGCAAAATCGTGCTGCCTAATTTCAGTCAATGAAGGTTTCCACTATTGCCATTGAAGTGTGAGCAGATCCATCTCCAGTGAGTCAAGACAAACATAAAATCACAGCTTCATAGGCTGGTCTGGGCAGGAAGGGCCCTCAAACCCCCCTGCCTGTGGCATCCCTGCCTTGGGCTGGGACAGCCTCCACGAGCCCAGGGTGCCCAAAGCCCCATCCAACCTGGCCTTCAACACTTGAACATGGTAGGTTAGAACCCAGCAGAGTTAGGACTTCATAGGTGATGGTAGTAATGAAATTATTACTCATTGTGCTGTGGGGAGATCAGGATTAAAGCCCTGAGAGCATTTTTATTACCAAGTTCCACAAGAAGGGAGATGATTATTAATTTTTAAAAGGTTTTAATACTTGTCTTCTTAGCATTCACATTTTTATTCAAACTGTAGGTAACTTTGTTTCAAGAAGAGTACTGAAGCAACACAGAAGACAGTAGCCCAGGCAGACAATAGGTATGGCCATCAATGTGGTAGGCATATGGAAGTCATGCCAAACATACTCCTGGAAGTTCATCCACCCAGAACAGACCCAATTTTGGACCTCACCTTCAAGCTCTCACTTCACTGAGCACATGCTCCGTTTTGCCTGGGTGGCTGTGGATATTTTTGTGCTTTTCTGTACCTGCTCCTGTGTGGGTGGCAGCAGCAGCTTCACCCGCAGCTCCTAGAGCAGCTCCGTGCCGGCAGCCTGTCGCTGCTCAGAACAGTTCTGGGGCCATCTGGGCATCATGGGGAGGTGTTTCCAGGCCATGACATGATACCACAGGCAGATTCAGGTAGTTTGTTACCCATGGTAACAGTGAGTCCCAAGCTGCACGACATTCAAGCAGCGGCGAGTGAGTCCTTCCAGCTCCCTGATCTTTGCAGGACAAAAGCAAATGAAGCAGAGGAGACTTTCCCAGAGTGGGCACAAAGGGTCTGCAGCCCTAATCTCCATGGTGGCCACTCTGCTCCTGAGCAGTGACAGCCACCTTCCCTGCACCACCAGCAGCAATGCAGCCACAGGGACCTGCAAAACAAACTGGTCCATTTTGACAAAGTAATAGAAACTCAACGAGTACCTGTAAACCAGAGAATAACTTGCTGGAGCTTGTCACTTGAAAGATTAAAGTCCCTACCTTTCCTTTATTTTCAGTCTACAGTTGTCTGTGGTCCCAGCCAGTTGCTAATGAAGAAAGTCTCTTCAACAGCCCAGAGCAGGTCACTTCTCTCTATGCTTCCTTCTGGTCACTGTTTGGCTTCATTGTATTTGTAACTCCTGCGTTCGTTCAGCAGCGTATGGGGTCAGATATGTTCAAATACACAGTATGCAGTCATGGAAAGGGGTTTCTGTGAAGGTTTTGTGGTCCCTGGCTGCAGAATGGGGTATGTCATCTTCTGTCCGTGCCCTGGCAGGGTTCTGCTACCCCTGTGCATTTGCCTCAAGGGAAAAAAGTGAGTGGGGATAAATTTAACTGCCTTCCTGATGAACAAAAGGCAGAGCTGTTACAACTGCAGAGGTTTCTCTTTGTCCCTCTGGGTAAGGTTGTTAAAAGCAAAGAACCAACAACCTTCCAGCTATGAAATATTTGAAATCACAGGTAGCAAACGGACTCAAGTGCCCTAATTCATATATTTTAAATGTTTGTGTTGTCATTCACTTGTACAGAAAAGCAGAAGGCGGTGTATCTTCCAACTAACAGTTGTATTTATCTTCCAATTAACATGCTTTTAGCAAAAATTTGTACTGTATTTTGGTTTTACTCTGGAAAAAATGACCTCTCTCTTCTCCTTGATTACTTTTCACCACCCTGCCTTTAAAACCCGAGGCGTGATACATACATGAAGAGGATTTAACTGCTGGATCATCTAGCTTCCAGCCTTTGCATACCCACTTTCCTTACATTGTTTCCATCTCTTTCCTCTTCCAATAGCAGGTCATAAATTTGGATCATGGACAGATGTTTCTAACATCTGAACCACTCATCCATCAATTCATAGCCCATAAAAAACCCCTGCATCTCTACCATTCTGCATCCTTGGACCCCAAGCCTGTAAGCACTAAAGACTTGGGGACTTCTAGTTTCTTTAAAAAAAAAATAAGAGAAAAAGGCAAAAAGACAGACAGACTCTTTTATGCTTTTGTGTGCACCAAATAAAACCAATTACACAATGTTGTAAACACAAAAACAAGTAAAATGAATGGCAGGAGCAAGTGCAGAGTGATTGTTAATGTAATCCTGGGAGAAGAAAGTCGATTACGTGCCTGTGATTGTTCTTATGGATTAGGAGTCAGCTAATTGGAAAAGATTCTGCCCGCTGTTAAATGTGCTTTAGATACTCTTTTTTTTTTTTCCCTAGGAAGAAAAGAGGGAAAGAAGAGGTTTATTGTGTAGCTGCTGTTTCCATAAGCCTTGTCTGTTAGTGAAGGGAGGGTGAGCACTGGGAGCGGGACCTGCCCGCCGCTGGGGTGGCCATGGGCTCCTCCAGCAAACATCTTCAGCCCCACACAATTAAGCAGTGGAATAGGCTGCCCAGGGAGGTTGTGGAGTCTCCATCTCTGAAGATATTCAAGACCCATCTGGATGCCTACCTGTGCAATATGAGCCAAGGAACTGCTTTGGCAGGGGGGTTGGACCCAATGAGCTCTCAAGGTTCCTCCCAACCCCTGTGATCATGGTATCCAGCCTCACACAAGGCACTGTGGCTCATGGTACATCCTCACAGCGTGCTGGCTCAGAGCTGTGTTTGACCTCTTGGTCCCTGTTGCTTCAAGGGTGACAGGTACCACCTCAGCACAGGAGCAGACGTGAGGTTTGGGCAGCTCCACCGATTACGTGTGAAAGTATTAAGAAAAGAAAAGAGATGTCACCAAGAGCAGTGTCACGTGATGCACAGAGGGAGAGGAACTGATGCTGAGCGTGGCAAAAGATGTTGTGCAGCTGGCCCTATTGATTTTGCCTGATTTACAGTGTTTGTCATCATGAGTCACTCATTTCAGGGCTGTAACTGTCCTTTGAAATGACAATGACACAGGAGCCACCTACTTGGTGAGGCCTATGTTCAAAACCAGAGAGCTGTGGTTAACAACCCCATGCATCACTACAGGCTGGGGGAGACCGACTGGAGAGCTGTCAGGCAGAGAAGGACCTGGGGGTGTTGGGTGACTGCTGACTGAATGTGAGCCAGCAGTGTGCCCAGGAAAGCCAATGGCATCCTGGCTTGTGTCAGAAATAGTGTGGCCATTAGGTCTGGGGAGGGGATTGTGCCCCTGGACTGGGCACTGGTGAGGCTGCACCTCGAGTGCTGGGTCCAGTTCTGGGCTCCTCCCCATCAGAAGGACATTGAGGTCCTGGAGAGAGTCCAGAGAAGGGCAGCCAGGCTGGGGAAGGAGCTGGAGGGCAAATCCTCTGAGGAGCAGCTGAGGGAGCTGGGGGCAGGGTCAGCTCAGCTGGGAGGGAAAAGTTCTTCCCTGGCAGAGTTGTGGGGCTGTGGCACAGGCTGCCCAGGGAGGGGGCTGAGTCACCTTCCCTGGGTGTGTTTAACAGAGGGGAGATGAGGTGCTCATGAATATGCTTTAGCACAGGACAGGGATGGTTGGACTTGATCTTAAAGGTCTTTTCCAACCTGGTGACTGTGATGCTGCTGGGCAAACTTGTTCAAGAAAAGCGGCACCTGAAACAAGGTGCTCAGAGCCGTGTGCCCTGAGCCCAGCAGGGCCATTTCACAGATCCAACTGCAGAAGAAAACTCTTTTTTTTTTTTTTTTATTAAACAAAATCAATTGTCATTGTTGTTATAAATTGCAAAGAAATGAGTCTTAAGACCGCCAGAGCTTTTATAGGCATGTACAGTAGATTAATTTACATTGCGTTTACTTGTCATTAATTAAAGAGATGCTTGTCTGACTTTTTGAGTCAATGAAGAAATTTATGGTCAGAATCAATAGGCCAAGTACAATGGACTAAGGATGTGTTTATTTTTTATAAACATAACTGTGCATATTGGCAATCAATATTTAATCATCCCATAGGATTAATTTCTCAAGAAATCTATGTGTTGCAGTCTTTTAGAGAATGTAGTGTTTCTGGAGAACAGGCAAAGAATAAACACCCTTCCATTGACAGTGTGGAGGAGATGCTTTCTGCCTGCTGCCATGAAATGCTGCTGTGCTTTCACAGTCCCTTTTCTCCAGTGGCAGGCAAATACATTGTGCTTTTCTGTTGGCTTTAGGGCACTAGATAGCTAACAGAAAAGCAAAATTAAAGATTATTTAGTTGGGAGGAGTGGCTGACACGCAGGACACTGAGCTGCCATTCAGTGAGACCTGGACAGGCTGGAGAGCTGGGCAGGGAGAAACCAGATGAAGTTCAACAAAAGCAAGTGGAGAGTCTGGCGCCTGGGAAGGAATAACTGCTGGAATCAGTACAGGCTGGGGGATGACCTGCTGGAGAGGAGCTCTGTGGAGAAGGACCTGGGGGTCCTGGTAGATGGCAGGGTGGCCATGAGCCAGCAGTGTGCCCTGGGGGCTGAGACAGACAATGGGATCCTGGGGGCATCAAGAGGAGTGTGGCCAGCAGGTCACAGGAGGGGATCCTCCACCTCTGCTCTGCCCTGGTCAGGCCCCACCTGGAGTGTTGTGTCCAGTTCTGGGCTCCCTGGGATCAAACAGACAGGGATCTCCTGGAGAGAGTCCAGAGGAGGCTACAGAGATGCTGAAGGGCCTGGAGCATCTCCCCTGTGAGGAAAGGCTGAGTGAGCTGGGGCTGTTCAGCCTGGAGAGAAGAAGCCTGAGAGGGGATCTGATCAATGGGGATCAATAGCTGAAGGGTGGGACACAGGGGGACATGGGCAGCCTCTGCTCAGTGTCTGTGGGGACAGGACAAGGGGCGATGGGCTCAAGTTGGAGCACAGGGAGTTCCCCCCCAATGTGGGGAAGAACTTCTTGCCAGTGAGGGTGAGGGAGCCCTGGGACAGGCTGCCCAGGGGGTGTGGAGTCTCCTTCTCTGGAGAGGTCCCAGCCCTGTCTGGACACCGCCCTGTGTGCCCTGTCCTAGGGACCCTGCTTTGGCAGGGGGTTGGACCCCATGGGCTCTGGAGGTCTCTTCCAACCCCTAAGATTCTTTGATTCTGTGAATAACCAGGAGGAAAGGAGTCTTGTTTGAATCCTTCTGTGTTGTGGATTGGCTGAGTGTAGGTACACGCCGCTAAATTAATTACAGGTTAGGTAAATGATAACATTAATAAGTACTCCAGGAACTGATTCATCCTCAGTGCTTTACAAATATTCACAAACCATTAGAAAACTCTTGTTTTAGCTTGGCCAAAGTAAATTTCCAACAATTTATTTCCTCCTTGTTTTTTGTAAAGGCATTTTTTCTCCTTCAGAAATTCTTTTTCAAGGAAATCCTGATTCTTGCTGAGTTTAAAGCTCTGCATGCACAAAGTGACATGCAGGCAGATGTTTTACGGATGCGTTTGCTTATGTAATCTCTCTTTGAAGCATCAATCTTGATTTTAGTATTAAAAGGCGTAGCCTGGTTGAGCTTTTGGCTGCCTCCTCTGAGGGATCTGGCTTCAGAGAGCCTCTTCCCATTCTATGCAAGGAGTTTAAATTGCCTGGAAGCATTGCAGGAATCTGTATCCTATTTTTGGGGGTGTTTTGGGCATTTCAGTGCTGATGTTAAGTGCCTCAGCATCATGCAGAGCTGTGGTAGAAACCCTTGTTCCTCCAGCTGGTTGCTGGTTGCCAGCTCTCCAACTGACCTTTGGTTTTTGTCCATATCCCATCAGCAAGTAAATGAGTTCAACTGCTACGCTTCTTTTTGTGGTTTTAATATTTTTCAGCTGATTCTGTTTCATACCAGGTCTGGGAAGCAGCTCCATGGTGGTCCCCAGGCTGGGGGTGGTCCAGCAGGGATGTCCCAGGCTCTGGGAGTGATGCTTCCAGGCAGCTGCTTCATTTCCAGCACAATTGTTGGGCTTATTTTCCTCATGGGAAGAGAAGATTAAAAGCTGAATGTGGCAAAAGCTGTGCAGATACTGTTGTTTTTTGTTTATTTGTTCAACTGCTCAGCCCAGAAACCAGGTGAGGGGAATTTTGGGTCAAACCTAGTGGCAGTTTTGAGATGTTTGGGGGGTTTCTTAGTAAAAAGAAGAATTGAGGAGAGCTGCTGTGGATTGCAAGGCAAAAAAGATGTGTGTTGCTTTCCTATGGAGAAATACCAATAGCCAGTGTTGGCTCAGGAGGCGTGATACTGAAATGAAAAATCCAATTGTTTAGCTTTCATAATGGAGTTGGTTGTAGAGAAGGGCTGGATGTGATACTAATCCATGACTGTTCTGGTAACTCCAACCTTTAAATGGGAAGTATTAGTTATCAAGAATATTTGATGGAGTCTCTGTTTTGCTATTCCCTGTCTGTGTGTCTGTCCTGGCTCACACGGTGAAGCACGGCTTTGGTGTGGTGCTGGAACAGGCTGCCCAGAGAGGGGGTGGGTGCCCCATCCCTGGGGTGTTCAAGGCCAGGTTGGATGGGGCCCTGGGCATTTCTCCTTTGTGTGACACCTGAGCCTATAGCCTGGCTTATCCAGCATATACAACCCCAGGAACCCTGAAACTACATCTCAGGTGCTCTCTGTGTTGGTGTAACTGAAGCCCTGCAAGGCTCACAGTGCAGTGAAACACTCGCTGATGCTGATGGCAACAAAGTGAGTCTGATGCTAAAGCTGTTCCATCAGGAGGTGTTGGTTGCCACTTGCCTGAACATAAGCCAGCAGTGTGCCCAGATGGCTGAGAAGGCCAATGGCATCCTGGCTTGTGTCAGGAATAGCATGGCCAGCAGGACCAGGGAGGTGAACATCACCCTGTGCTCAGCTCTGGTGAGGCTGCATCTCGAGTGCTGGGTTCAAGTTTGGGCCCCTCACTCCAAGAAGGACATTGAGGCCCTGGAGCGTGTCCAGAGAAGGGTGACAAAGCTGGGGAAGGGGCTGGAACACAAGTCTGATGTGGAGCGGCTGAGAGAACTGGGACTGTTCAGCCTGAAGAAGAGGAGGCTGAGGGGAGACCTTCTTGCTCTCTCCAGCTCGCTGGAAGGAGGTTGTGGTGAGCTGGGGCTCAGCCTCTTCCCACAGACACCCAGCAACAGGAGGAGAGGGAATGGCTGCAAGTTGTGCCAGGGGAGGCTCAGGTTAGAAATGAGGAGACATTTCTCCTCCCAAAGAGCGTTTGGGCATTGGAAGGGGCTGCCCAGGGAGGTGGTGGAGTCACCATCCCTTGGGGTGCTTAAAGGAAGGTTGGGTGAGGGACTTAGGGACGTGGGTTAGTGAGTAATAGGGGTGGTAAGGGGATGGTTGGACTGGATGATCTTGGAGGTCTTTTCCAACCTTAATGATTCTGTAATCCCAACTTTCTTAAGAATTCCTCTTGGTTTTTGGTTTCTCAGTCTGAGTTTTATGTTCTGGGCATTCAGCTGCACTGGTGTAACGTGCTTCAGCAATCGAAGTATCGACATCCCCATCCCACTGCTGTAAATCTGATCCTCTGATAATATTTCTACAAATGTGGTTTGTTTGGATGAAATGTGGTCTGTTCAGTCCTGGATTCCACTGTAGGTTTTTATTGCCTCAGCAAAGTGAAGTATTGGAATAAAAGGGTTTCTCTCCTTAATAACCTCTGAACATGTAATACAGGGGAGAAGTCAGCACATGAACAGGGGTAGTAGTAAGTTTAGTGGAAGCTCTGCACCTAAACAGTTGTCTTGGGGTGAGTGGTAAATATCTAACGATATTTTCCCTTTGTTTTCTGCAGCCAGTGGCTGTAATAGGGCAGGGGATCTGCAAGTAATGCAGCAGTATCAAGTCACACTGCTGCCTAGACTGTGTATGGCTTCTGCTTATCTATAAACTCGTTAAAATAATGATAGAGACAACGTGGCACTCTCTTCTTGGGATGCCTTCTTCTTAATTAGATTTTTTTTCTCTTTTCATTTCTTGGTAAGGCATATAAATAAAAGAAGCTATGGATTTTGATGTTGGAAACACTGTGCACTCTATAAAGCACAAAAATCTATGCTTTGCCTTTTTTTTTTTTAATAAAACAGCCTCTTGTTTGCTCATATTGACTTTCATTGTTCTCTGAAATCCATCCATCTCTGAGACTCCAAGGACTGCTGATAATTATGCACTAAGGCCATTAATGGCTGGCCTATTTCTTTCTCACTCCTCAACGAAAGTGGTAAGTGCTTGGAAATCAAACTCCATTTCAGTCCTTCAGTGTGGTCTTATTAGCTTCAAATGATGCCCCAAATGATGGCAATGAAACCTCATTGCCTCTAACAAGGAGGCAGCACCCAGCTCAGGGAGCCACGGCTGCTCCAGCCTGGTGTGCACAGGGACACAAACCACGTCTGCCACTGCAGTTGGCCAAGGTTCCTTCAGAATCACGGGGGAAACGATGCTGCCAGACATGAGGAGCCAATGTGCCTGGTCAGGTCTAAAGGGATAGCATTTGAGAGCCTCAGGTAGCTGATGAGATGAACTGAAAATAAATGTTTGGATTATTTTTTTGTTTGTTTTAGGAAGAAAAAGTTATTTAATAATTTAACAAGTGTGTTTGAAGCAGAGGAGTAGGTCTGCAGAGAAATCCAGGGACCTAAAGATGGAAGCATCTGCCTGGATGCTAGGGCATTTACATGCCACCAGCACCTGGGTGCTTCATCCCTTGACATAGTCTGTCTGGTGAGTGTCAGAAATGCTCCTGAACTCAAGTAATGCTGTGATTATCATGCACACAGCAAACTTCTGAGCGCTGCCCAGCACCTGCAGCCGAGCTTCAGTGAGGGACCTGCATGGGCAGAGAAGGACAGGCAGACAGCAGGCAGGGGTGGCCTCTTGATACAATGGGTTTGCAGTCTGTCACCTCACCTGTCTGTTATGGAGATGCTGAGTAGTGGGTTATTTCAGGGAGGTTTGTGTCCTTGCTGTATCTCTAACCCTCCTGGGTGGTTTGAAGGTGGAAGGAAGCAGAGATCTGCACGTGCTCCCGTTTGTTTCTAAGGTGAAGACAACATCTACCCCAAAAGCTCTGACATTTGCATCCTTCTTTTGATTTTTAGGCTGGACAACAGCGTTGGTGGGAACAGGAAATTACAGTGAATGGAAATATTCAAAGGGGAGAATTAATTACCTACAACCTAACTGAACTGATCAAGCCAGAGGCGTATGAAGTCCGTCTAACGCCCATCACCAGATTTGGGGAGGGGGACTCAACTATTCGGGTCATCAAGTATAGTGGTAAGAAGACCTTCATGTACAAGGATATGTGCTGTGGTGAATTCTGCCTGGTTTGGTCTGCTGGACAGGGCATGGCTGGGTTGGGGTACGTGGTGTGAACTGATTGCTGGTCCAGCAGATAATGCTGTGAGGGATGAGTGTGGGATTCCAGGAAGGAGGGTTCTGGGTAGAACTGGGTAGAAATGGAATTCTCCTACCTTGGGAAAGTTTCTTGATTACAAAAGAAAACCTCCCTAAAAAATATATATAAATCCCTCCGAACAGCCAAAATGCAAAATCTTATTAAGGGTTTTGTGAAATACAGGAAAAAAATAGAATAAATTGATGCTCTCTTTATAGAATAGCTCATTTCAGGGGGTTGTTCTTACTTTGAACGCATGAGTTTTGAAGAAAGATCTACAAAACAAGGAGTATTCTAAAGATGTCAAAATATGATTTGCTATTGTCAAAATAGCAGGTTTCCCCCAGAATGAGCACTTTTTGAGAAGTCTTTATTTGAATAGGAATGAGGGTTTGTTTTTTTTTCAAAGTGCCTGTTTCTAGCCATATGCAAGTGGAAAAGGGCATTTCTACATTTCCCTCTAAAAGGTCATGCTGTGACCAAGATTTGTCCACTTTAATCTAACAAGAAAAATGCAGCCTTCTTCCAGCCTCCCAGCATTACCAGGAATGAATTCCAAGGGCTCTGAAAAAATCCCTCAGAATATCTTTACTGAGTAACTGAATCACGTTTTCAGCTTCCTTCTGTAAGAGTGACCCTGAATGGGTGAGAGGGACCATGGAGAGAGGGGAGCTCTGCTGAAGGTACCGTGCAGGGTGCAGTGGGAGAGTGATGTGCTGAGTGGGAAGTCTTTGTGATTGAAAAAGGGGAAGCGTGTGCCAGGGGAGAGACTTCTACATCTGGGATCAGGAAAGTAGGTGGTTTTCATCTGGGGACAGGCTTCTTTGCAGGGCCTGTAGTAATAGGATAAAGGCTAAGGGTTTTAAGCTAGAAGAGCATAGAATCAGGCTAGGTAGAAGGAAGAAATGCTTTATGATGAGGATGGGGAGGTACAGGGTGCCCAGAGAAGCTGGAGATGCCGCTGGATCCCTGGCAGGGTTCAAGACCAGGTTGGATGGAGCTTTGGGTACCCTGGGCTAGTGGAGGGTGTCCCTGCCCATGGCAAGGGGACACTGGGGATGTCTGAGGGCCCTTCCAGCCCAAACCATCCTTCCAGCCCAAACTGCCTACAGCTACCTGAAAGGAGGGTTCAGAGAGGTGGGCAATGGTCTCTCCAGCCAGGAGACAGGAGATGGGACAAGAGGCAATGGCCTCAAGCTGCCCCAGGGCAGGGTCAGCTCAGCTGGGAGGGAAAAGTTCTTCCCTGGCAGAGTTGTCAGGGCCTGGCACAGGCTGCCCAGGGAGGGGGCTGAGTCCCCAGCCCTGGGTGTGTTTAACAGAGGGGAGATGAGGTGCTCAGGGACAGAAGCGGTTGGACTTGATGATCTTAAAGGTCTTTTCCAACCTGGTGACTGTGATAATTGTATCGTTAGGAACATCCCACAGGACAAAAGCCAGGTGCCAGACAGATCAAGTCACAGCTAAACCCTGTAGCTCCAACTGCTCCAGGAGCTAGCTCCAGTAGTAATTAGTTGTATACAGATAACTAAGAGAGCCCAAAGCAGGAAATCACATGCAGTAGAAGTTCCAAAAGCAACCTGCAGATCAAGAATTAATTTCAAAAATCGTTATCAAATAATCTAAAGTAGTGAACAAATCTGAAAAAAATACTAAATGTCTTGTGCACCATATCTGGAATTCTGTGTGATCAATGATTAGCTTGGCCCAACTCAATCTCATAAATTATTTTTATTGCTGTATTAATATCAAGGGGGAAAAATGACCTTAAGCAATCTTAAACATCTGTTCTAAAGGATGTATTAGCAAATTTCACTAAATGCCATCTCTAACGATGGTGATGGAGGAACCTTAGGTTTTGACTGTTACAGGAGAGTGTTTGCAAAGTCTACTTTTACCCAAGGGTCACAAGAATAAGATCTCAATTAAAAGAAGGGCTTGATTACTAAAGCTGGGGACGTACAAATGAGAAGATGGTCATTCTCCTGCAGTTCCTGTTGGACTTTGGCTCCTCTTTGCCCCAACAGACACCTATTTTCTGACACCATTGGTGGCAGTCCAGTCCCTTTGGGGCTCCCAGGCTCTTCCTGAAGCTGCTCTGGAGCAGAAGCTTCTTTCCAACCTTAGGGATTTCCCCATATCAATCCCAGTCTCTCTGTGCTGGCTGGGAGAGGGACATGTGTGTGTCACACCCAGCTTGCGTCAGGCAGCCTCTGTCCTCTTCCATGGACCTCAAAATTTGTCCAGTGACTTCAATACCCACCAGTGCTCCTAGGAGGAGGGAAAAAAACCCACCATTTTGGTCAGTCAGTCACTACTGCTCAGTTTTGGTGGTGGTTGTACTCTGGCAAGTCTCAGGAGGTTGTCTGAGGTCTTGGCTGTGGCTCAACTGTGTCAAGCGGGAGGTTTTAATGAAGCATTCTGTGAGCTACATTTCTAGCCCCTGGCTGGCAGGAAGAACATTCCCCAGCAGCATAAAGGCGTTATTTTGTCTACTGCAAATTTTTTCTGCTAGAATCCACCAGCATGGATGTGAATAACATCCCATTTCAAACCCACTGATGAGGGGCCGCTACAAAACCCAGCCGCCCAGGAGAGAGGAAGCCGGTGCCTCGTGCCCCAGATGGAGGGATGCTTTTGGAGCAATACTCCTTCTTGCTATTACTCCAGGGCTGACAAATTCACAGCTTCAGAAACCATAAGCCAGATGCTAATCAATGAGATAAACCTAAAGTGATTTCCCTTTGAAGAGGGATCCCCGAACCGCTGAGGCTTTGTGTGCTTCAAATATGCATTTTATCTCCACATTCATCCAGTGACTATAGTGTCAGCTAACTGTTGCCAGGCTAATTTTAAGGATGTTAAAGCTTCAGCTATAAAGTAATGATATTGCATACATTATTATAGTGCAAATCCGATACTTAAGAGTCTGAAATGCTGGAGTCTTAGAAAAGTGGTTAATGGGCTGGCAGGATGCACAGCAGCAGGCCTGCATCAGTGTAAGGAATAATTCTGAACATTACCCAGAAAATAAAAGACATCATGTGAATGCTTCTTAAGAGGAGAACTGGGATCATTTCTTACATTTTTTTTTCTCCCATTACTTTTTTTTTCACCCCCTCAGGCAAGGAGGAAAAAACCATTTGAATTTTCATATTTTCAGTGGGATTCTCTGTGTGCACGTGTGCCTCTGCGTGCTTGGTTTTGATCAGTACCCCAGAAACACATTGGCCTGTGGCAATGTCAGCCCTCCTTTCTCAACCCACCACGTTAGGAATACTCTTTTTGGAGGACAAGTACCCAGAACCATGTCCATTCAGGTCTTGAATACCTCCAAGGATGGAGACTTCACAGTCTCTCTGGGCAACCTGTTTGGTGCTCGGCCACCCTTGGGTTTAAAATGTACAGATGTATTTGCTGCTGCTGAGGATTCCCATTGCAAATGTATTCTTTCCTTAGTTTTTTCAACATTAATCAGGCTAATAGAATTTCACCCCATTTTAAAGACATGCAGCCAGTGTGGAAGGCAAATCAAGCATGTAGTTGGAGTTGCCAAGAGTTTTAGCAGTGTCTTTTACCTTTAAGAAATGCATTAACTTTCACATTTGAGTAGCATTTTCGTGCAGATTTAGGATGAATAGGCCGTGCACTACCTACATTTTATTTGTTTTTCATAGTAGGACAATCTTGGTGAGGTAGCCCACAGAATTTAGTTATCCAAATAGTTATACGGTGTGTAAGGATCACCATGACATTTCTAGTGTGTTGGCTGGGTTTGCTGCTTTACTAGAGAGTAGAAAGTCTCTCCAACTTCTTCCAGGGAAGGTATCACCCTCTGGACATGCCCATGTGTCTCCAGTCACTTTACAGATGCTCCAGTGATGCTCTTTGATAAGTTGGCTAACTTTTAGATTGCCAAAGTTAAGCCACATTAATCCTACCTGTGAAACCATTTCTCTTGGGTTACACTCCTGTGTATGGGATGAGGAACACATCACCTTGTAAATTAAAACCTGCAACAGGAGATTAACGTGGAAACTGCTAATATATACAGGTAACAGCTTCCTTCCAGTGAGCTAGCCTGCTGATAGCCATCAGAATGTCTCAAATAAAGAGACTATCTAAGCAGGAAAACCTCAGTAATGAGCTCATTTTTACCCTGTGATCCCCTGTAAATCCAAAATAAAAACTCCACATCCCATGAATAAAAACTCCCATCCCCTGAATCAAAAACTTACCCGTGGCAGAAGCTTTTCATAGGGAAATCCCTCACCTGCCATAAATTATTCTCTCCTCTACACCACAAAAGGATGGGAGAAAAGAGCAATCATCACAGTAGGAGCAACATTGATAATTACAGCCAAACAGCACTTGACAAATTCTTTAGGAGATACATATGTTACTCTGCTAGTGAACACAGTCTGCTGAGTAAATACAAACAAGGCGACTTAAGTAGCACTAATGAGGGTTTTGTGGGCTAATACAAAGCAGATACGTCTGGTAGTAACAGTATAAATGTAATCTCCATCACGTCACATAAATCTGTGTCAGGCTGTTTCATCTGAGCTGGCTGTAACATCCCCCAACTGCTCCAATTAAAGCTTCAGCTCTTGTTGCTTTAGAGATGCAACGATGTTTCGTTTATTTCAAGTCAACCAACAATTAAAGAAGCAAGTTCAGCTCCCTTCTGAGGAAAAAGCCAACAACCCAACCCAGCACTACTAACAGACCCGAGCTACTGCTACCCAAACTACTCTCAGCAAGTAGAATCAGCTGCAGACAGACAATGGTGGCTGGGTGCATTGTGGTCCAGCTTGTGTAGTTTCACGTGAGGTTTAGAAACTCCCCAGATTCTCTGTGGAAGAGGAGTGTATAATTGTGGCTCTCAGTATTATTGCCATTGTTGTCATTATTTTGCTGGGCCTGAGAAAAATAAAATCAGCAGCAAGCAGGGTATAAATGCTGGGAGTTAGACATTTGCACAAACATAGGTTTCCAGCTTTATAAAGGAAGAAAGCCCCGTCCTTGGAGAGCACTGGCATTTACAGTGAATGTTGTTCCTCCTGTGCAAAGCAAGTGCTTGGAGGTTTGGACTTCTGCTCCTGATTAAAGCTTTTAACTGCTGGCTGAAATTACCATCAGCAATTACAAGTTTCCAGCAGTAAAAAGCATAGCAGCTGGTCAGCCAGCACGCTGCTGCTTACCTCTGCCTTCCTGCTTGTCTTGGCTAAGAAAGCCGGGCGTGCAGCTGGGCTTTCAGAGGAGGAACATGGCATTGCAGCCTCTGAAGGCCACCATCATAGAATCCCAGACTGGTCTGGGTTGGAAGGGACCCCAAGGATCACAGAGCTCCAACCCCCTGCCACAGGCAGGACCACCAACCTCCAGGCCTGGAGCTACACAGGGTTGCCCATTGTTGTAAGCTGGGCAAATGTTTGTGTTGGGAAGGATCTGCAGGAAATGTCTTGTCATAAAAGCAGTGGCACCTACCAGAAGGGCAAGCATTAAGAAACCTGGCTTTGCCCACATTTTTCTGCTCTGACCTGCACCAATACAAATCACCCAAAAGCAAAAGTCATCCCCCAAACTGGAATTCCAGGAGGTTTTATCATAGAATCCCAGACTGGTCTGGGTTGGGAGGGACCCCAAGGATCACAGAGCTCCAACCCCCTGCCACAGGCAGGGACACCAACCTCCAGGCCTGGAGCTACACAGGGTTGCCCAGGGCCCCATCCAACCTGGCCTTGAACACCCCCAGGGATGGGGCACCCACCCCCTCTCTGGGCAGCCTGTTCCAGCCCCTCACCACTCTCACACTCCCTAATGCTTCTCAGTCTCTCAACTTCTTCCTTGCTCTGTCCCATGCTGAGCAGATCTTCCACCTGCTCACAGCTCACACAGGTGGAATTGCCGCCACCATCCACTGGCAGGAGCAGGCCCCGGCACTCCCTGCAGCCAGAGACTCCACAGCCACACTCCTGGGCAGGCCCTTGGCCTGGGTCTCCATGCTCTTTTATCTTCTGCTTGCTGGAGGAAAGGCAGGAAGATTAAGGGATCATCCAGCTCAGCTCTAACTAAGCTCAAACCTTTCGTGACACTTTGTTCTCCCCCTGAGACTCTCCACCAGGAAAACCTCGTGCTTCCCAGCGTGAGCCAGGGTCAGCTGAGCAGAGCAACGATAACCCTGGGAGGTGCACAGGTTTTCCAGCTGTTTCAAAGTCAGCCTTGGGAGTTTATTCCCTCAGTCATCCATTCATTTCCCTCCCTGAGTAATTTAACTTGCTACATGTGTGTCGTGCACGTGGCAACTTTCCCTTTCCACAGCCAGGGCTCGAGCCATTACAGAGCATCTTCTTGCAGCACAGGGAAGAAGAGGAGTGAAATTACTGAGAAGAGTGAATTTTCTGATGGCTTTTTCCCTTGGTTCTGGTGGTTTGGGGTTGTTTTTTTTTTTTTTCCTAGTTTATGATGCTAGATAAGTTCAGCCTAACTGCTTTAATTTGTTTTTCTGCCTTTGTCAATCAGTGTGAACTGAAGCTGGTTTGGCAAGAAGCCTTTTTTCCCCCACCCCCACCCCCCCTGCTCTGCTGTGAACAAGCTGAATAGCATGACTCAAGGTTACATGCTGATGATAGTTTCCATAAAAGCCCGTATGGTTAGTTACAAATCAAGCATCAGTAAATGTAGTTCCCAGCAATTTCAGCTAATTCCAAGTTCAGTCACTGAAGGATTTCACAAAATGAATGTTTCTTGGAGAATGAAAGGTAATTTGTTGGTAAAAGCTCTGAGGTTTATCTAATATAATGTAATGACTAAGTTTCTTAAGAAGATTGCAGCGGGGCAAATCGCTGTTCATTTGTTTCAGTGAAGGCAAGATAGAATGGCAGAGCTGCTAATTCAGGGATGTTTTGGAGAACTTCAGATTGAATCTGGAGTTATGTAGAACCCATGGCTGGGGTCACAGGCTGGGAGTTTGTGTCTGGAAGTGCAGCGTGGGAAGAGCAGCAGGAGAGCAGGGAGCAGCACTCGTGCTGGACTCTGGCATTACTGGATGGTGTTGTTATTTGAAGAGGAAATTTGGTTTCAATTTTTCTCTTAATAACATGCTCTTAATTCCAACCATGAGCTCAGCATCCTTCTCGTTCTCACATGTGTACTTATAGCTGAAGGACCCAGTTTCCCAAGTCATCCATCCTCAGATTTCCCCTTCTGTGAACAGGCAGCTCCGAACTCCAGAATAACTTCTCATTCGAGCCCAGTTCCCATTCTTTAGCACTGTACAGGTTGCACTGGCCCCTGACCTGGGTAGCCATTCCCAGCATTAAGATATCTGTAGGCTTCAGCCAATTCAGGCATAAGTAGATGAACTTCAGTATTAGAGGGTGCTGCATGGAGAGGTTGTGGTTATTTTGCCAAGGGTCTGTGACATAGGAGTGCCAGATTCATCCCTTGCCCCAGAGATTCCCAGTACCCCACTGTGCCACCACACCATGGGGAGCATTGCACAGAGCCATGAAAGAACAGGCACAAGTAATGTGTTTTGGTGAAGTTATCTCAAGGCTTCTCTGCATTGTGGGCAAAATTATTTTTGATGCTTCCCAAGGTGGGGGGGGAGTCAGCATGAGCTGTTCCTGCCAGTAGGAAGAGGTGAGATGCTTCATGGATGCTCAGAGGTGGGATGCAGAGGTGGGGTCATAGAATCAGAAAATGTATTGGGTTGGGAGGGACCTTCAGTCCCACCCCTGCAGTGAGCAGGGACATCTTCACTAGAGCAGGTCGCTCAGAGCCCCATCCAGCCTGACATTGGGTGTCTCCAGGGATGGGGCCTCCACCATCTCTCTGTGCAACCTGGGCCAGTGACCCACCACCCTCATAATGGTGCATGGATGCTCAGAGGTGGGATGCTGCAGGGATGCTCCTCTGAGAGTACAGCCACAAGAGAGCAGCATCCAAGATCCAGCCATGATGGTAGGTCCCTGTTGAGGTCAATGAACAGGGTGTGCTGGCACTGCTGGCAGCATTTTAGGACAGCACACCTCATCTTCCTTTGGCTTCTTAAATTTCTTTCCAGTGTATCCTCCCTAGAAGAGAGTTTATGTGCCAAAAAGCCCCCATGTTTTTTCTTGGATGTGTCTCTTGGTCTAATGACATCAAACATCTTCTCACAAACTTGCTATGCATGTTTTCTGCTATTTGAAAGGAAAATTGGCTGTTCTAAGAAGAACACAAGTGCTGTCTGTTTCTTAAGACTCCCGTGTGCACAGACATCTTAAATTGAAGAATAGTTCTATTTCTTGAGTAGAAGGATAATTCCTGATGTTAAGTATCCTTGAGCAACACTGACATTAATTTTTAAGTCATGAGCAAGGCCTGATGCAAGACCTCCTCTGGTGAGGAGTCCATCCCTTTTGTAGTTTCTGTTGGATTCCTGTACACAGGAATTGCCCTGGAGTTTTGCTGCACAGCTGTCTCCATCCTTACTGTGTCTGTGCCAGTTAATCTAGGTCTGCTGCTTAAGCACAGCATCTTGTTCCCCAAACTGCAGGTGCCAGGGAAAGGACATGTGCATCCTGGATGGGAGAGGCTGTCATTTCTCACTGAAGTCATTGCCTTTGGGTAGCATAACTTTTATTCCCAGAAGAGGGCATTGGTTTTGCTGGCTGGCTGGGTGTAGGAGCTGTGATCCAGGACCTGTGGGCAGGGAAAAATGGGAGATTTCAGATAATCTGAATGTTGATGAACTAGAATTTTCTCTTTGTGCTAATTTCACTTTTTTCTCTGTCTTCCAGCTCCAGTAAATCCACATCTACGTGAGTAACTCCTTTATCTTTCTCACTTCTGTTTGCATGAAGGACTGTCCTGGTGCCCATTGTCCCTCAGAGTTAAACAGTGAATGAGAAGTATTTCACTTTCAGTTGTACCTTGTGGGGTCCACCTTGGTTTTGGGTGCAAGCAGGCTGGTGGCTGAAGGTGTCATTCCCCTTGTGCTGCCAAGGTGGTAAAACAAGAGTAGATGGAGAAAGGCAGAATTGCAGCATCTTTCTTTCCCATTGCCCAAACAGTTCAGCAAGAGGGCGATACATGTGTTCTGAATCCAGCCTGCTTTTGTAGGTGTCCCAGACCCGTGGGTATGGCTGATGTGCTAGGAGCTGTGAAATACCTGGAAGTTCAAGTACTGTGTAGCAGTACTGGCCATGAGCCAGCAGTGTGCCCTGGGGGCTGAGAGGGCCGATGGGATCCTGGGGTGCATCAAGAGGAGTGTGGGCAGCAGGTTGAAGGAGGTGATCCTCCCCCTCTGCTCTGCCCTGGTCAGGCCCCACCTGGAGTGTTGTGTCCAGTTCTGGGCTCCTTGGGATCAAACAGACAGGGATCTCCTGGAGAGAGTCCAGAGGAGGGACAGAGATGATGAAGGGCCTGGAGCATCTCCCCTGTGAGGAAAGGCTGAGGGAGCTGGGGCTGTTCAGCCTGGAGAGAAGAAGCCTGAGAGGGGATCTGATCAATGGGGATCAATAGCTGAAGGGTGGGACACAGGGGGACATGGGCAGCCTCTGCTCAGTGTCTGTGGGGACAGGACAAGGGGCAATGGGCTCAAGTTGGAGCACAGGGAGTTCCCCACCAATCTGGGGAAGAACTTCTTCCCAGTGAGGGTGAGGGAGCCCTGGGACAGGCTGCCCAGTGGGTGTGGAGTCTCCTTCTCTGGAGAGATTCCAGCCCCGTCTGGACACCGCCCTGTGTGCCCTGTCCTAGGGACCCTGCTTTGGCAGGGGGTTGGACCCCATGGGCTCTGGGGGTCCCTGCCAACCCCTGTGATTCTGTGATCCCTGTCTGCACTTCACCCAGTGCAGTGAAAATCTTGGAAGGAAAAGTCAGTTTATGAATTTCCAGATTTCCTTTATCCCTGCATAGGACGTACGTTTGCAGCTCTGGAGCTATTTTGATACCTCCAAGGGTAGTCAGAAGCACATCTGCAGCTTTAAACCTGAGAGAGGAGTGTTTTTCCATGCAGTGCATGAGGACCTCATTTGCACAGAGAAACGTGGAAACCAAAAGCGTGCTGTGGGTGTGAAAGTGTTCAGAGGACTTCACAGGAGGAAGCTCCACAGGCGTCACTCGGGATGCAAACGCTGCCTGTGTGTTTGCTGGTAACGCGCGGCTGCTCAGGCACGGCGTGGTTGCAGGGGAGGAAGGGGCTTCTCTTCCAGCTTGTTCCTACAATTTTGCACCAAATCCCCCACAAATATCACAGGCAGGAGATGAGGCTGAAGCTTTTGAGGGCTCCACTAAAGCCACCTTGTTCCTAATGGCCCCAACGTCTACTCCGTGATTTTCTTCCGCACCTCAGCAAGAGTGTGGAACTCCAGAACCACAGAATGAATCCCAGACTGCTCTGGGTTGGAAGGGGCCCCAAGGATCACAGACCTCCAACCCCCTGCCACAGGCAGGGACACCAACCTCCAGGCCTGGAGCTACACAAGGTTGCCCAGGGCCCCAGCCAACCTGGCCTTGAACACCCCCAGGGATGAGGCATCCACCCCCTCTCTGGGCAGCCTGTTCCAGCCCCTCACCACTCTCTCTGGAAAGAACTTCCCTCTAATACCTCATCTCACCCTTCCCTCCTCCAGCTTCACTCCAGCCCCCTTGTCCTGCCAGTCTCTGCCCTTTAACAAGCTGATTCCCCTCCTGTTCCTCTGCTCCCTTCAGGGACTGGAAGGCTGCAATGAGGTCCCCCCACAGCCTTCTCTTCTCCAGGCTGACCCAGCACAGCTCCCTCAGCCTCTCTCCGTAGTGAAGCTGCTCCAGCCCTCCGAGCATCTTCATGGCCCTGCTCTATGTTCTGCTGTCACGACATACTCAGCCATTACTCTCACTTTTAATAGCACTGGTGGAAAACATCTCCAAGTAGGAAATAGGATTCATTCTGCTGTTATTGCTGCTGGGCTGCAGCCATAATCAGGCAGGAAAGCAGCACTGGGCTGTGTGAGCTGCCTCCCTCTGTCTCTCAGCATCCTGGCTAAGCCTTCCTGTAAATTTTAAACTTATTTGTGGAAGATCTTGTGCAATGCTTTAATAATTAATTGGGGCTTAGTTCAAAGCTCACGGGAGTCAGAGGAACCACTCCCATCGACTGAAATGAGCAGAGGATGAGAGCCTCAGTAATTAATGTATTAAATATATACTCTGTGATGTTAAGAAGAAATTACATCGCCATCCCAAGTGCTTCCCATCTTAGTCCTTCATGATTTCAAGATCTGAAAAAGTCTCATTTTTTAAATGTCTCTATAGCTCAGTTAAAAGTAACAGCTCTGTTTGACACGTGCTGGAGTGCAGGTGGCATCTGAGCTTTCCTTGTGGTGGGGAGTGTGTTACCCCAAGGGAGGGAGGGAGGATGGCATGTCCTCCAACCTGCCCACCACTTCTTCATCTTCTCTCTAGAATCATAGAATGGCCTGGGTTGGAAGGGACTCCAAGGATCACAGAGCTCCAACACCCCTGCCACAGGCAGGGACACCAACCTCCAGGCCTGGAGCTACACAAGGCTGCCCAGGGCCCCATCCAACCTGGCCTTGAACGCCCCCAGGGATGGGGCACCCACCCCCTCTCTGGGCAGCCTGTTCCAGCCCCTCACCACTCTCTCTGTAAAAAACTGCAACACCTGACACTTGGCAGTGCTGAACCTCATTAGGTTCACCCAGACCCAGGTCTAAGTCTGCCTCTCTTTGCACTCGTGGCCATGGGAAGGTTTGCCCACCAGAACAGTGAGGTATTCAGTGGAACCTCCTTTAGACCATCAAAGAGATGGTAAAATTTGGGGCTTTTCTGGTCCCCAAAGACTTTTTGAGTGAAATCCTTTGATCCAGAAGAAATCTTGGTCTACAAATGGGTTCAAACCTCTAAATTGGAGAAGGGAGATGGTCTCCTGTAACAAAGTCAATCCCAGCAGTCTCCATGCTTTCTACAAAAGTTCTGTTTGTTTTCTAAACCCCTTTGGCTGAATTCTGCTTTTATTTCCACCATTATGAATGAAGAGTAAGATCTGTATCCAACTGGGACAAGGGACCTGTATTGGCAACTGAAGGCATGTTCTTCCTGCTTCGGTTCTGGAATAATCCTGTTGCATAAACTCTTCCTTTTTATCATATTTCTGCAGTACATAAGCAAGTAGCATCAAATGACTGAAACAGTCAGATGCAGCCTCAGATCTGCATTTTTTTTTGAGCATATATTCTAAGCCTTTGAATGCAAACCGTAAGGATTTCATATCAATTAGTGCAACTAGATGTTATAGCTGAATAATGGAAGAGATTAGATGTTAGAGACTCATATTCAACTTCAGCTTTATGGAAATAGATGACAAAAATTCATCCTACAATGAAGAGCGTTTCACCTTGAGAGCATGTTCAGGTTTTTCCCTAATTGGCAATGAAATTATTAATAACCTGAATCCTCATCCAGAGCTGGCATGTGCTTTGACAAAAATTGACCACTCTCTGCAGTGTTAATTAGCACCATTGTTAGTGCTTTCTGGAAACCAGAGTGGTGTCAAGAGCTGGAGCACCCATGGGTGCTTGAGGAAGGGCTGACACTCATGAACAGCTCAGGACCATCCAGATCTATTTAAATGCTCTTGTTTCTTGCATAAGAAAAGACCTGAGCTAATCCTGACAAACTATTGCCCATTTTTATTCTTCTCTCATTTTTTAAGGTGTGTTTAGTGCCAAGAATATTTTGCCAGTACCCTTTCCCAGTGTACTGCAGGTGGCAGAGTCCCACACAAGGTCGGCGTTTTCCTATTAAATAAATGACAGACTTTTAAATTTTAACTTTGCCTTTTTTCACCTGGCCTGATTTATATATTTTTTTCCCTTCACTTGAAGAGAAGCCTTTTTGTGCTGTTGCTGTGGAATTTCTCAATGAAGCTCTGAGGGCATGGGGTGACATGCATATGGAGCTTTTGAGGTACTGGAGGGGTAGGGTTGGGAACTGCCGAATGGCTGGAAACGCTCTGTGTTAATTCACTTTGCTGCAGGACTGGAGCTGGCAGTCAAGAACTTTTCTCCTTTAGGTACTGTTTTGCCATTTAATTCCATCACACTGTGTGGAGGCAGCACTGGCTTTGCTTTAGGAGTGGCTTGTGTAAGTGGAGGTGAAAGCCAAATTCACAAAACACAGCATGAACCAAGCAAGTTTGGAGCTCAAATTGTGGGAAGGATATTCTTGGAGACAAGAGGCACTGCTGGCATTTTGATCAGAGCGCTTCATTCGAGTCCTGGTGTCTCTGAAGTGCTTTGTCAGGGTCTTGGCCTTCTCTTCCTGGCCTTGGGGAGGTGTTGGTCTGCATGTCTTCACATGTCTCACTCAGATTTGGGATGCTTTCCCCCATGTGTATTCCTTGTGGCTTTGTTCTTTGATTTTCTCATCTCTCAGGAAGAACTGCAGTCAGGCCTCTGCTTGTATTTGTGTTCTGCAGTGCTCATGATGGTTCTTCTCCATCGAATGAGTTTCTTTATTCCCACTTCATCATTCAAAATTCAAGACACAGGAGTCCTTGCTTCCAGAACCAAACCAGGATGCAAGGTCCTGGAACGTGCTGGTGGTTGTCAGTCGTGTTTCCTGGTTAAGGGACTGTGATTTAGGAAATAAATTCTCCTGGAGGATCTAATGAAGTTGCTGGAGTTATTGAGAATTTAAGTCAACTTGCTTGATGTGCTAATAGTCCCAGAAGGTTCTGTGGGCTGCATTTTTGTGATAACTTGGTTTGATAGAGTGGTGATGTTCTTGGGATGGGTGGAAGAAGGATGGGGAGGACTTGGAAATCACTCCTAGTGCATGTTGTGGTTTGGAATGACTTTTTCAAGCCTGCTTTTTTCAGTGTGCAGTATTACCTGGTTTTAAATAAGTTTCAGGCCAGCATCCTTGCTTAGCAGCACGTATCCAAGCTAAGCTCCAAGTCCCTCTGTCTTCACTGATTTACAGTGAAGCTCCAGTGGCTTAAGTGGATTTATAGTTCGCCGAAACCCCAAACCTGCAAACAGTTATATACCTTCTCAGTTTAACACAGATGAATAATCCCATGACACCTGGTGTTAGAGTTCCTCATAACAATGAATATAAATTGCACCCCTCTAAAGGAGGCCGTAGCTGACACATTATGCAGACAGCTGCAATCTCCCTAGAGGAGAGAGATTTGCTTGTTTTCTCAGATAAATCAATTGACTTTGCTGGAAGACTAAACTCAGCAGGAACTGTTCGTGTGCATAAAATTAAGCTGCTGTGCATTGTACTGTGTTGGGCCTTACTCTCTTCTGAGATGAAAACTGAGCCTTGAAGTTTTGATTTGTTTTGGTTCCTAAACATCTGACAGTAGGACTTCCTCCTCCTGCCATAAACACAGCAGGCAGGATCTCTGGGCTGCTGTCCCCTCCCCAGACCTCTGCTTCACAAAGGGGCTTCTCAGAGGTTCTTGGTGGTTTTAGTCTTTAGACCTAAACATTTACCATTTGGCCTCAAGTACATCACAGAGATCTTGGTGAAAGTCTAGGGGATGTCTTCAGGACATGATACAGTCCCCTTCCGGACTTGGTGTGGTCCTGCACATATTTACAGTTCTACTCAATGAATTTAAAGGTCTTTTCCAATCTAAATGATTCTGTGACTCTGCATAGGTTCAGGTAGACCTTATGCCCAGGTAGACCTTATGCCCAGACATTTGTCTAGTTGGTTATTACAACCCAGTGGTGGGGATCCACTGCTCTTCCTGAGCAATCCATTCACCTGCTTCACTGTCCTGATCTTTAGAGATTTTATTCATGTCCACCTTAAAGCTCCTTTGCTCTCATTTTAGCCACTACTTGCTTTCCCATCCCTATAGAAAAAGCAAGACTATGGTCATTAGGAGAACCATTAGGAGATGTCACTTGGAGATAACAGTTTCACCTCAAAAGGTTGCTATCCTCTTTTCCCTAATGTTCTTATCCCTAAACCAAAATAACCCACTTCTCCCTCTTTTCCCCCCATAGTCCATGTTTTACAGACATGCCACCTTCCCAGCTTTTTAGCAATGTGAGCTGAGTAAGAACAGCCAGGGTCTCTAGGGATACGAGTTTAGATGGGAATATGTCAGCAGGAGATATAAAGTAAGATTTTAATGGCAGTTCAGCTAACACCAGCACAGATTGATGACTGTGGGTTTGTTTCCTTTATTTATTGGGTTTACTGCAAAAGAAAACATACACAAACCAGAAACTGGCATAAAATAAATGTAGGTTTATCTTCCAGTCCTGTTAATAAGCAGCATGGGTGAGAAGCAAAGGAGGAATGGTTTCAGCCACTGAATTTCATCTCGTTTTCTGCATTGGCAGGAGAGTTCCACTGTGGGTTTGAGGACGGTAACATCTGCCTTTTCACTCAAGACGACACAGACAATTTTGACTGGACTAAACAAAGCACTGCCACAAGAGACACAAAATACACCCCAAACACGGGGCCAAACGCCGATCGGACCGGCTCCAAGGAAGGTAAGCTCCAGCGGTGTGCCCGGTGGGGTGAGGGGCCAGTCCTGGGCAGCCCCTTCAGACAGCAACGTTGTTTTTCTTGTCCTACTATGCTTACTTGTCCTACTTGGAGGGCTTCTAAAAGAAACTGCCAGAGCTGAGGTGTGTGGCTGGCCCCAGAGCACAGCCCCCAGACGGTGCCGTTATCCATCTCGCTGTGTTTCTGCTGTGCCCTTTCCAAAGCCATTGCTTCAACATTACAGTCTACTGGGGAAATACTCTGGCACATCTTGAAATCCTCTCCTATTTTACATCATTTAAATTCTGACTCAAGCTCTCACAGACTGCCACAATAAGATTATTATATTTTAGGGGGGGTTTGCCCCTTTTTCACTTTGGGTGCTGCTAAAATGCGTAATTTCCAGTCTGCTACCCCGGTGAACAGCAGCGTGTGCTGCCTTGGCTGTGGTGTAGATTTGCATTTGAAAAGTCAGACATATCGTGCTGAATTTATCAAGTGCTGCAGTAACTCAGGCTGGTTTATTGTGTGCCCCCCTCCCTGCTTCGTGCTACCGGAGAGGAAAACAGTCATCCTGCATTGTATTAGCCTGGTTGGATTAACTAAATCCTATCTCTGGTGTTGGCACAGTCCAGGATCAGAAGAAATTAATATTGTCTTCTTTCATGAAAGTGAGCTTTCAGACATGGGATTGACAGGGCAGGTTGAAAATGTTCCTTGAAAGGTTTCCCTCCGGATATTTTCCCTTTATTTTACAAGTCCTCCCTGCTCACTGTTTATCAGAACAAATTCCAACCTTGAGACTGAAGTCTGAACCACATCATAAAGGGCTTTTTCCTTTTCTTGTGCATATACAATCCTACATCTATTGGAGGCTGTTTACAAGTTGTGACCTGCCAGGCCTGATTTTGCTCTTGGTAGACATCATGTCTTTGAAGGAGTTGTGGAAAACATGCTGGCTTAATGCAGAGGAAATGTGTCCCAGAAACTGTGGTGCTGTCAGATGAATGTGTAAAATGCACCGAGGTGCTTGGTGTGGGGCTCAGGAGGAGGGGTCAGTCTGTGTTCAGGGGTGCCCAGGGACAGGGCAAGGGGCCATGGGCACAAACTGAACCAGAGGAAGTGCCACCTATCCTTGAGAAGGAACTTCTTTTCTGGGAGGGTGGCAGAGCCCTGGGCCAGGCTGCCCAGAGAGGTTGGGGAGTTTCCATCTCTGGAGACATTCAAATGCTGGATGCTGTCCTGTGCAGCCTGCTCAAGGGGGTCCTGCTCTGGCAGGGGGTTGGGCTGGGTGATCTCCATAGGACCCTGCCAATCCCACCAGTCTGCGATCCTGTGATAGTCCTGGTGCCTTCCTGAACGTGTGTGTGTTGGATTTTGAAGACTCCAACCTAATGATTTCCTCTTGCACTTCCCCCAGGTTTCTACATGTACATTGAGACGTCACGGCCGAGGCTGGAAGGAGAAAAGGCCAGACTTGTCAGTCCTGTTTTCAGCGTCGCTCCCAAAAACCCTTATGGAGCCACGAACACAGCCTATTGTTTCAGCTTCTACTATCACATGTATGGACAGCACATAGGTGAGAGAAAGCCAATGACCTTTTTCTTTTCACTTTGGGAGACATAGCACGAGCAATGTCCACTTGAATGAAAGAAAAGCATGGGGGGACTACCAACACCTGCAAGGGCCAGTCACAACCAAAGCTAGCAAAATTGGTGCCTGGTAGCATTCTAATTGCTATAAATCTCTGTTTTCCACTCACCAGCACGCTAGCAGGAGCCCCTCTTACATCTAGGAAGTGTTTTTGGGGAGGGGGAGGGTTGAGCACGGGAACTTTGGTGTGTGGAAGCAGAAAAGTGGCCTTGGCCAGGGTTGTGCTGATACTAACCCAGCACTTTGAGTCACTCCTTGTTAGGCTGAGGATGGAGCAATCCTCAGCTGCAGTCCACAGCCATGCTCCTCATGTGCTGGCAGCAGCACAGCCTGGGCACGATGCAGCAGCACGTGGGTCCTTTGTCGAAGCCGTGACCGATGCACTCACAAAGCAGTGGGAGCATGTATTTTTTCAAGGGGTAGCTGCAAGCCTATTTTTAGTCACAGCTCTTGCAACACACATTTTCATTTCTTTGTGTAGCCTGAAAGCAAAGGTGTGGGACAAATATAAAAGTATAAAGGCTGTACAGGTCTTCTACAAATCCTCTAAGTCCCCGTGGGGCACTCAGTGCTTACCTGTGTGTCAAGAGGCTTTCCAGCTCCAAGTATTGAGATGTATTAGATGACCTGATGTGTTTTTATATATATATATATATATATATTTCAAGGGCAAGCACATCCTCACAGCGTGTTCTATTGATGGCTCTGGAAAACCTTTGCCTGCCCCCAGGCAGAGTTCAGGTTCTAAATAGAGCAGACAAGTTCCCTTAGTTCTTTGTTAGTTGTCTCTGCACTGTGAGCACAGGGAAGCAGCCCCACATGTAAAAACCCTATTGGCTCTGTCGTGCAGCAGGGAGCTTGGCTCTTTCTTGGAAGGAAGCTTGTGAGCCATGCCAGACTTACTGGAATAAGAATACAAACTCATCTGTGACCCTGTGTGGTCGTGTGTGAGGCTCTTTCTGGTGTGTAACAGTGAGGAGCAAAATTGCAAACATAAAGAGTCAAAGAGTTTGTCTGGAATACCTTTGGCTGGGTATAAGAAAGGGTTAGATTAGATCTTAGGGGGAAGCTCTTTGCAGAGAGAGTGGTGAGGGGCTGGAACAGGCTGCCCAGAGAGGGGGTGGGTGCCCCATCCCTGGGGGTGTTCAAGGCCAGGTTGGCTGGGGCCCTGGGCAACCTTGTATAGCTCCAGGCCTGGAGGTTGGTGTCCCTGCCTGTTTGTGGCAGGGGGTTGGAGCTCTGTGACCCTTGGGGTCTCTTCCAACCCAGACCAGTCTATGATTCTATGATTTACTAAGACGACTCCTTTCTGCTTCCATGTAATTTCTTGAATTACAGACCTGACCCACAGCTGAAGACGGTGGTGGTGACACATAGTGATCGTAGACCCACAGGATTTATTCCCAGCAATATGGGCACCTACTTGCTGAAAACCAAAATTGCTCAATCCCACTTTTGTATTAAAAAAAATCCAGTGACTGTCATTTTAGCTAATGTTTGTATAGCTCTGTGCAGAGATACACATTGCTCTGTCTTGAAGAGCAGTGTGACAGCAGAATAGTGAATTAAACCATCGGCCATTAAATGCACATTCAGACACACACCTGCTAACTGCAGAATAGTAATTCCTCCTATGGGCAAAACATTGTGAAACACAGGAGAATGAAGCATGTGTATGAGATACAAATGGTGAAATCAGGAAGTATAGACCATTTGAGTCCCCAGATGCCAGCTCTGTCGCTGCAATTGAGGATAATGAAGAGAAAATAAACACCCACTGTGTGAGGAAATTCTGGGACATCAGTGGTTTAAGCACATGATTATTGTATGAATAGCTGAACTCTCAGTTGTCCAGAGAGGTTGTAGAGACTCTGTCTTTAGCCATATCCTGGTCCTGGGTGACTTGCTTTAATCTCCCATGCTTTGAGCAGGGGTTTAGATGGAATGATCTCCAGAGGTGCCTCCAACCTCAATAGTTCTGCACAAAACATTGAACTCCAAATATTTCTTTCTGAAGAGTTCCATTTTGTTAAAGATGAATCCCCTGTGGATAACTAAATCTTCCTGCTCAAACAGATGGGCTGGTTTATCACAAGCTGTTAGAAGCCCTGACCCTTCACTGCTCTTCTGGAATTTGCAGCCAACGTGTTGAAAATGCTTCTTATCCCCATTTGGGAATGAGCTCTGCCAGTCAGGGCAGCTATCGGCTCTGACACTGGGCAGCTGTCAGCTCTAACACTGCCAGCTCATTGGTTTCATCACAAGAGTGGGATAGGAGCTGCTGGTGGAGACCTCACTATGGTCTCTGGGCTGAAGGATCCCTCTCTTGAATAACCATGAGCTACAGATTCTCAACCTGCCCTCATAAGTGTCTTTCAGGGGAATTTATCTGGAATAAATCTCCTCCTCTTCCTTCCTTGGACCTGAGGACAACATGTTTGGAGAAGATACATGGCCATTAACCCTTGATCTTTCACCCAAAGTGCTGTAGGGAGGTTTAGCAGACTTTGGTGCTTCAAATCAGCATTTCCACCATGTTCCTTTATCCTCCCTAGCTACCAGTGCCCATAAGATTCCCAAGCAGTATTAGGGCTGTTATTCCCATGTCTCAGGAGCAAAGTGCTTTGTTTCCAGAACATTTTCAATGCTTATCAAAATATTTCTGTGTTTCTGACAACATTTGGAAGGATCCCTAAGAAAATGGGCAGTCATCCTGGGGTGATGCTCTCTTGCTGGTGTGGTCTGCTCTTGGAGGCTTCAGGGCAAAGATACTTCAACCTCCGTTCTTCAACGTGACCCCAGCGACATCAGTTTGAAACTGTATGGAAACCAAACACTCTGGCAGTTTATCCAGCTCAGGTTCTGCACCTGCTGTTCAGGTCTTTGGTGTCTCTGGAGGAGAGAGAGGCTGAAAAATTGTGTAGTGATAAGGAGAGGTACTTGGGAGTCTTTGCAGAGAGCCGAGCGCTGATCTGAGATTAGCGCTTACGCCGCAGCAGAGCTCTGAGGAGATAAACAGGGACCTACATCCCATGCTAGATTCTGAAAGATAAAGTGTTTCTTTACCTGAAATAGCTGCCTCTTCCTTACAAGTCAGGTGGTGAATCCTGACAGATCACACAGAGGTAACTCAGAGAGTGCTGGCTGCCAGAGAGACTGCACTCTGCACCCTTCAGAAGGGGAAGGCAGATTATCCCTAAAGCTCAGGAGAAATAGAAGTTCCCATTACATGATTTGCAGGAAACAACGAGCCATTGTTGGGGAAGAGGAAAATGAAGAGTGACTGTCCTTATTGTGTCTCAACATTGAGACAGAAGGAGGTTGCAGTTCCATTATAGCTGTCCCTATCTTTCAAAGCAGCCTGTGTTTCCGATTTTTCCATCTACACCCCAAAATGGGGCATTTCTAATTGATACTCCAAGACCAGTAATGTTTCCTGTCATCAGAGAGCCATCACCAAGCACACAGTGGAAGCAGAACACGCTGGCAGAGCACGCTGGGGAAGCTGTTTGTGTTTGCACAGTGATGAGCACTCAAAATGTCACCCCAGGGTTGCAGCTGGCGACGTCTCCAGAGCACCCCGTGCTGTCCTGGCAGGATGCTGTCAGAGGGTAAACTTCACTCCTTAACTCACAGTGGTTGCTCCTGCCCACTGTTTGTGTCCCCTACTCAAGAGTCACTTCACTGCCCTTATGGCTGGAGCTGGGGATAGTTTGAAACCTGTATGTGACTTACTGATGGACAGACCTCAGTGTGGTGCTGACAGCCAACCCATCCTCCCTCACAGCAGCAAAGGCCTTGTAACTTTTCCAGCACCTTTCTGGCAGACTTTCAAGGGTAAGCATTTGTTGCAGGAGTCAGAAGTTAAGTTTTTGGTGACATTTTGGGCAGGTCAGCGTGCATACCCAGCAGTGGGGGCATCCACACTAACCACCACACTGGGCAGCAGCTGACTGAGCGATCTGCTCCAGTAATGACTATTCATTTCAAGTCCAACTGCTATTATTCTTCTATTAATTTGAAGAGATTGTGTGGCACAGAGAGGCTGAGCACACTGTGAACAGTCTCAGCTCCCTGGTACCTCAGCTCTGATGGGATTGCATGCTCTTCATGCCTAAATTATTCAGTTATTCCCAGCAGCCCTGCAGCACGGGCAGCATCAGCCCTCACAGGCCAGGGCAATAATTAGCCAGCTGTTCATCCCTTGCTCCATGTGGGCATTGCTTTTTGTCTTTTTGAAAAAGTAACATTAAATATAACTTAACTTATAAGTCATATATTTACAACTATATAAGTTATAGAATAAACTTCAGGCAGTCTTGCCTAACACCCTGCTTTTTACAGACCAGCATGGTTGTTGTGAAAACTCTTGGGGGAAAGGAAGGGAAGGGAAGGGAAGGGAAGGGAAGGGAAGGGAAGGGAAGGGAAGGGAAGGGAAGGGAAGGGAAGGGAAGGGAAGGGAAGGGAAGGGAAGGGAAGGGAAGGGAAGGGAAGGGAAGGGAAGGGAAGGGAAGGGAAGGGAAGGGAAGGGAAGGGAAGGGAAGGGAAGGGAAGGGAAGGGAAGGGAAGGGAAGGGAAGGGAAGGGAAGGGAAGGGAAGGGAAGGGAAGGGAAGGGAAGGGAAGGGAAACTGCTGTAGCTGAACAATCTAAACCTTGCCCATGTGCTGCTGAGGGTGTTTGGAAGAGAGCTGAGGCTGAGCAGCCCTGCTCACCCCTTCAATATTACCTGGGAGGCAGGGCTGCTCCAGGGAACCCTCCTGGGCATTTCCCTTCTCTCAAGCCCTTTCTCTTGCAGGTCTTTATTTTACCCCAGTGTGCATAGGCAGGGACTGAGCATCCCCAGTAAAAGCCATGGTTCCTTGTTTCTACACCCTCCCCAGCGTTTGAAAACCTGAACTGCTGCAGTGGGAGCCGCAGTGCTGCCCAGCTGCTCCGGCGAGCATCGCTCCCCCCACCTCCTTCAAAGAAGATGTATGGCTTCATTCTGGGCACCCTGGTGAAATAGCCGTGATGAGAATATTTGCTGCTCCATTACACGTTTGGCCTTATGTTTTTCAAGGCACTGAGTTTTCACTCTTGCTCCAAATAAGAACTTTTTATTAGCAGGGGCTGAGTCACTGTGCAGCTGCCTCAGATCCGAGAGCTTTCATTGCAAATATAATTTGTATGAGCTTCCCAGCTGTCATTCCAGGCTTCCTAAAAAATAGGGGTCTTGTGTGGACTTTCTCAGATGAAGGCAAAGGCAGGGGTTTGTGTAGTACAAAGGGACAGCTCTGCCCCACACATCTGTAGGTAACAGATCTGCGGCCCCCAGTACAAGAAGGATGTGGAACTGTTGGAGAGGGTTCAGAGGAGGGCCACAAGGATGATTAGAGGGCTGGAGCACCTGCCCTACAAAGAGAGGCTGAGGGAACTGGGCTTGTTCAGCCTGGAGAAGAGAAGGCTGGGGGGGGACCTCATTGCAGCCTTCCAGTACCTGAAGGGAGCTTATAAGCAGGAGGGGATTCAACTTTTAAAAAGAGCAGATAATGGCAGGACAAGGGGGAATGGACTAAAGCTAAAGGAGGGAAGGTTTAGATTAGATAGCAAAATATTTGAAACTGGTGATGCATGATGCACAGCTCAGACTGTACAGATCAGAGCTGTCCCAAAACTGGACTATCTCCAAACCCACACATCCTGAGGCTGCCTGCTGCTCCCCCCACCAACGCCCTTTTACGCTGAGCATGACATCATTGGCATGGAATACCCCTTTTGGCCAGTTTGGGTCACCTGTCCTGGCTCTGTCCCCTCCCTTCTCATTAGTGGGGAAATACAAACAACTGAAAAGTCCTTGATTGCTGGGCAACAACTAGAAACACCAGGGTGTTATCAGCACTGCTCTCATCCTGACTCCCAAACACAGCATTCCACCCACTGCTAGAAAGGAATGAACTCTGTCCTAGCCAAAACCTGGACACTGAGCAAAATCTCCAGGGTACACAGATTACTGAACCCTGCTAAAGGAAGTTGAGGCATTTGCTGTGTCTCCTGGTGCACTGAGACAGTCTGTGTCTGTCTGTGGTCCAGGGCAGGGAAGATGGTGGGAGAGAAGCTCTGCTGGATGCAGATGATCTGTTACCTGTTGCAAATAACATCTGTGCTGGAACCAGTAACTTAATAGTCGTTGGTGGGGAAAGACCTGAGGCTGCTGGGGTGTTCTCCACCAACTTTTCTGAGGTTGTTTGAGCTCAGAGGATCACGTGGTCCTTCAGAGATACTCCTTGGTGGTATCTCCACCAGGGAGTGATGCAAGGGCATCTGTCCAATAGATTTCCTGGGCTCTATGGCACTCCATTAGGGGGCTGACAGCCTCTGTAAGTAAGAGCTCAGCATGAGGCAACCAAGTTACTCATTTATCCTTGGCTAAGGAGGTTATGAACATGCACTAAAGCATGGGGAACCCCTTTTTGCCCATGTCATCCTGGGAAGCCTCATGTGCTGGGAGCAGTGGGTGCCACTGCCCTGTCTGCAATGTGGGAGCACACTCCCTGCACACTCAGTCCTGAATTCCCATCACCACTTCACAGTGTTCCCAAGTTTTCTGGATTTATGACCAGAAACTCATCCACTCAGCCCTGGCAGAGGCCACAGCAGCACGGGAACGGGGAGGGGAGCAGGGGGCCACTGCCAAACCCAGCCCAGCACCTCTGCTCCATCAGAGAGCCTAACCAACTCCAATTCTCCCCCTCTCTTCCAGGAAGCTTGAACGTTTACCTGCGGTTGAAAGGTCAGACTGCCATAGAGAACCCGCTGTGGTCTTCAAGTGGAAACAAGGGCCAGCACTGGAACCAAGCCCGTGTGAATATCAACCCCCCGACTTCATTCCAGGTAATGGCTCATACAGCGTGTCAGGATTTGGGAGAGGGAGTATTCGGCTTTCTGTGGAGGGGGCTTGTGTAGTCTGACCCCTTCCTTGTGGCACAGGACCCCAGCATCTTTGTTTCTGCTCCAAAAGCTGCTTTGTGGGTGGATAATTGCTTTCCCTGCTTTAAATAGGTGAGCACCACAGAGCTTAAGGATGCACACTTTTAACAGCAGGACAGCAGCTCTCTGCTTGAAGGCAAAACTTCTTGTGGTTGGGAAGATGCTGGTAACTGATATAAGAAGTTGGGGGTTATGATTTCAGATTAACAGCTGGAATACTAAATTACTTCCTGTGAAATAGTGCTTAGGGTCTGTGGTACAGTACCTGGGTTAGAGGGTTCCTGAAATACAGGTGTTTCCTGCAGAGAAAGGAATGGACCCCTCCTTGTGCACCAGGAGGCTGGTGGCAGATGGAGAGAGGGGATTCTGACTCTTTGCTCCACTGTGAGACAGAGACTCCCCTGCAGTGCTGCATCCAGCTCGGGGGTCCCCAGGACAAGGACACAGACCTCTTGGAGCAGGTCCAGAGGAGGCCATGGATATGATCCAAGGGCTGGAACAACTCTGGTCTGGAGCCAGACTGGGAGAGCTGGGCTGGCTCAGCCTAGAGAAGAGAAGGCTGCTTCTGGGGAGAGCTTTGAACCTCTTCCCATCCCTGAAGGACCCACAGCAAAGCTGGGCAGGGCTGTTGGTAAGGGCAGGGAGCGATAGGATGAGGGGTGATGGCTTAAACTAGAACTGGACAGGGTTAGATGAGACCAGAGAAAGTTCTTCCCTCTGAGGGTGATGGATCCCTGGTACAGGTTGCCCAGTGAGGTGATGGAGGCCCCACCCCTGGAGCTCTGCTCCTGGTGTACCTCAGCTCACATCTCTTTAAAACCTTATTCCCTGGGGCCACAAGCTGGTACGTGACATGGAACCTCCTCTGCTTGGCTATTTTCCACCTTTAACACTGTTGTGTTTAAAGGCTCCCACATAAAATAAATGCAAAGCCATGAAGCTCTGCACAAATATAACAAATAAATGTCAGCGTGCTCAGAACCTTAAATTACTTTTTTAGCAGCTCTTGCATCAAGCAAACTTTATTTTCCATTTAGGAGCTTAAGTAGGAAAGAATATAAACCTCCCAGTTAAATTTAAGGAGAGTGAATTGAAGTGAATCTCTGCAGTAAAACAGTGCACAGGCATGGGAATTAAAACTTTTTATGGGTTAATTTATATGGGTAAAAGTGCAGCTCTGTTTTGGTTTATACCTTCCCAGTCCCTGTGACATATAACAAAGCTTCCATGGTGAAGAACTGAGAGGGTTACAGTGCTTTGAATCACAGAAAGTATTGCACACAAGCTGTCTTGGGGAGAGAGCCACTTCTTGAGTGTTTTTAAAGAATGGGCACCAAAAAAGAGAGCATGTGGATGTAATTCATAGACTCATGGAATCACAGAATGTGTTGGGTAGGAAGGGACCTTCAGAGCCCATCCAGTCCCACCTTGCAGTGAGCAGGGACATCATCACTAGAGCAGGTCACTCAGTGCCCCATCCAGCCTGACCTTGGATGTCTCCAGGGATGGGGCCTCCAGCACCTCTCTGGGCACCCTGTGCCAGGGTCTCACCACCCTCAGAGGGAAGAACTTTTTTCCTAACACCCAACCTAAATCTCCCCTTTCTAGTTTAAACCATCCCCCCTCATCCTATTGCTCCATGCCCTTGGGAACAGTTCTTCCCCATCTTTCCTATAGGCACCTTCAGGTATTGGTTGGCCAATATAAGGTCCTCTCAGAGCCTTCCCTTCTCCAGTCTGAACCAGCCCAACTCTCTCAGCCTCTCTCCATAGGAGAGAGGTGCTCCAGCTCTTACAACAAACACTGGCATCTAGGAAGGTGTCACTTCAATTCAGATTTGAGCAGGAGTGCTGCCAGAGCCTTCAGCTGTGCTTTCCTTGATACCCTTCTTGTGCCAGAGACCTTTTTTTTGCCAAAAAGAGATTTTTTTTGCATTGATGGACCAATCTGCCCTTACCTAGATGACCCTTCTGGGCCACTGAGACAGATGTTCAGCTCCTGGCAGTGAGTGTAAGGCCTTACCCCTTGTCATCACGCTGTCCTGGGGATGTCGTGAGGCTCTCCTCTGCTTATTGGGAGACTGTCCAGGGAGGTAAAATCTGAAGATGCACAAGCTGAATCCCCTGGAGACACTTGAGATAACTTTGGGGGACACTATAGAGGCATATTTCAGTTGACAGTGGCAGGAGAAGGGGGATGGAATAAAGCTAAAGAAAGGAAGGTTTAAATTAGATATTAGGGGGAAGTTTTTACAGAGGGAGTGGTGAGGGGCTGGAACAGGCTGCCCAGAGAGGGGGTGGGTGCCCCATCCCTGGGGGTGTTCAAGGCCAGGTTGGCTGGGGCCCTGGGCAACCTTGTGTAGCTCCAGGCCTGGAGGTTGGTGGCCCTGCCTGTTGCAGGAGGCTTGGAACTCTGTGACCCTTGGGGTCCCTTCCAGCCCAGACCATTCTGTGATTCTATGATTTCCATGCCCCCTGTTAAGAGAGCAGAGTGGCCTTTGCCATATGTATAACCCCTCTATTCTTCAGCTCCACACAGTATCTTTAACAACAGCTACCTAAGGTCATGGACATGCAGATAGCAGGTTTGGTGGGATACTGGTGGGGGATTCTGGTCTTCTGGTCATCTGGCACCTCCTGTGCATCACTGCTGCATCATGCCCATGCCTTGCCAGCACTCATCTGCAGTGATTTGCTCCGAGCATGCAGCCAAGCTGGCTAATGGCAGCCCCGTCTCTGAGGCCCGTGGAGCTCAGTGCCAAATGCAGATTTTAATTAAGTGCTGGCTGTCGTGTTTGTGTGGAGTCCTTTTGTCTGGAAACAGTGTTTTTCATTATCAGGAAAGATTTGACTTTAAACTCCGTTGACTGGTGGTGTGCCTGCTGCCAAGGAGCAGGAGGGCAAGCTGTACTTTGGCGGGGGGAGAAGAGAAGATGCTTTCCTCTCGAGCTGAAAGCTTCCCGTCATCAGAGGCAGAGTCAAAAATCGTCAGAGGGATAATTACCTGAGGTGCTGTTTACAGACAGCAGGGTAAATTACAGGAAAACTTACTGTTTTCCCAATTATGGTTTCCTGTTGCATTAATATCCACCTTGTTGTGGCAATTAACCTGCAGCGTCGCACTTCAGTCAGGCACCGATGGAGCCTCCCTCTCCAAACGCAGAGCTTTCAGGTTTATCTCGTGCTCCCAGCACAGACCTTGCTGCGTGGCTCTGGGCACAACAGGCTGGCTGTAAGGACCTGCCTCTCATTGCTAGCTGCAGGCTCAGGCACCTCCTGGGGATGCTCAGCTTAGCAAAGGGATGAGATGTGTGGGAGCGACATGCCCTCCGAGGAAAGGCAGAGTGGAGGATCGTCGTGGGATGCTGCCCAAGGGGTGTGGAGTCTCCTTCTCTGGAGATATTCAAGCCCCATCTGGACGCCAACCTGTGTGCCCTGTCCTGGGGTTGGACCCCATGGGCTCTGGAGGTCCCTCCCACCCCCTGTGACTCTGTGAGTCTGTGATGGCTGGTGGCATCACACACTGTTGTGGTGCAGTCCTTGGGGGATGCGCATCCAGCTGGACGGGCTACTGGAGCCCTCTGATTTACAGGGTCATCTCCCACCACCCTGAGAATTTACTGGTTGTTTATAATGAAAGGGATTCATTTCAAGTGCACAGCTTGGGTTGAACTGTATTAACAAGCAGGGAAACATCAGAAGCTGCTGGAAGAAGAGGGTCAGTTGAGTCCTGCTGAAATCAATGACAGCAGAGAGAGCCCATCCGGGTGCCCCAGACATCTCCCTGATGCAGTTAGATCACTTTGCAACCTAATTTAAGCATTTAGCTCCAGATGGAATTAATGATTTTTTTTTTTTCCAGATGTATTTACTCTACCCCCAAGAGTTAATGTCTCCATTAGTGCCACAGTGCACCCTCACAAAATCCATGGAGTTTCATGCATATAGTGGTGCAGATTAAAGCTAAAAAACCCCTTGTCATCTGAGTTAGCCCAAAGTATTTCAAAGGACTGAGGCAGGGACAAAGGGAGAAGGAGAGAGAACTGTGCAACTGGTGCTGCTTGGGAAATGTATTCCTTACAGAATTCCTTCCTCTCTTGTGAAAGGCTTTGAAGTTTCCTAGGGAATGAATTTCCCACAGCACAGGAGGAGCCCCTTCTTCTGCAAAGCTAATGAAGCAGCATCACAGTGGGTTTGGGGGAGTGGATAACTTTGTTTCTTTAAGCAATAGTTATCCATGGCTAATAACAAACATCTTGGAAAATAACATTAGCAACCTTGTGCCAAGCCATCCACCTCCCCACAGGCACCATTCCTTTTCCCAGCTCCAGTGGTTGGGGTTTCAGAGTAGGAATATGGAACAGGAAGAGGTTAATGGGACCGTGAAATCCCAGACATCCATTTACCAGAGGCTTATAGAGGAATAAAATCTTTACCCTGACCCTCTCTGAGATAAAACAGCATCATAGTGTCCTCTGATGAATATAAACCCATTCCTAGAGGGCATCAAAGCTTCTAGATGTAATGATGGGACACGAGAGAAGCTGCCACTGTCACCAGTTCCTGCTGCAGCAGGAGGTCTGGGAGATTAAAATCCACCAAGGTGATCACAGGAGATCACTGGGACCTCAGGGGATCCCAATCAAAGGCAGTCCCTTCCTGAACCCTTGAAATAAATACAACTTTGTCTTAGAGGTGATGGGATGCCAACCTGGCTCTGGAGAGGTTTCTCCCAAGCTTTCATGAGCCAGGGAATGGTTGCATGGAGGCATCTCCTGTCTGCAGGGAGGTGCCACCACTGTGCAGAGGGAGCCCAGTGTGGGAGATGGGATGGGAGGGACTGGTTGGGCCACCTCCCAGAGCCAGAAACTTCCTTTTAACTTTTGGAGCTTTTCTGTCTCCTCTGTGTTCTCATGTGGTTGAGTGGACACTCAGCCCTCCAGCACCTTGCAGGTGCTGTTCTTCAGGCTGAGCCTCTGCTGTTTGCTTCAGCTGCCAGGAGTTCCTGGGAAAAACACATTTTAAACTTCTCTTTAAAACTTCTCCTCCTCTTCACCCTGCTCTTCGCTGCAGGAATATTGTACTTGGATAAATACACACGTTGCACTTAGCAGTGATGAAGCTGACCTGGAGACATCAGGTAGACAGCAAGGCAGACAACTAGCAGCTCTGCTATTTTTCATCTCCTTCTGAAGTGTAAAACCCTCCACAGCTCCCACATCATCTGCTGTCACCTGACCATTACGTGTGAACTTGGCTGCGTTTTGCTCCACCACGAACAGTGCCTGTAGATGATGCCAAGCCCATCGCTGGAGTTTAGTGCCTGCATGATGCAGCTCAACAGCACCCTCTGATCTGCTTGTTCCTTGGCTTGTTCACAGCTCATCTTCGAAGGGATCCGGGGCCCTGGCATTGAAGGTGACATCGCTATTGATGATGTATCGATTGTGGAAGGAGAGTGTATGAAATCAGACCAACCGGCCAACAGTAAGTGGCTCTTCCACACGCAGGGGAGAGCAAATCGCTCCTCACAGTTGCCAGTTTGAGACACCTTAAAATGGGTTTTCTCCAGGACAATCATGTATTGTTGGGCTCAGTTGGAGAGGCTTGAAGCGCGATGTTTTCCTTGGAAGCAAAATCTGGAGTCAAAATGTCTTTGTTCAGTTGGGATGATGCTGGTTTAGCAGAGATGCCAGTGGAAGGATGATGGGATGTAGGCGGCGGTGGGAGCGCTGGGCTTGCACTGAGGGGGGTTGAGATGGGCGGGTAGGTAGAGGAGCATCAATAATGTGTTAAAAGGGAAGACAATGGCAGGACAAGGGGAGATGGAGTGAAGCTGAAGGAGGGAAGGTTTAGATGAGATGTTGGGGGGAAGTTTTTTACAGAGAGAGTGGTGAGGGGCTGGAACAGGCTGCCCAGAGAGGGGGTGGGTGCCCCATCCCTGGGGGTGTTCAAGGCCAGGTTGGCTGGGGCCCTGGGCAACCTTGTGTAGCTCCAGGCCTGGAGGTTGGTGGCTCTTCCTGTGGCTGGGGGGTTGGAGGTCTCTGATCCTTGGGGTGCCTTCCAACCCAGACCAGCCTGTGATTCTCTGATTCTATGATTCAGTGCACCCAAACGATATGAAATCCATGAATATCTGTGTTGTGGTTCCCCATGGATGTTGTTCCATCCCTCTGCCCCAGTGTGTGCATTGTAGCCTGTATCTTCTGAGCCTTGATTGTGTCTGGGCAGCCCTTTAATTGTCCCTTTTTCCCCCCCTTTTTGTAGATTTACGATCAGGTGCTGTTGGGACATTAGCGCATATACGACTTATCCCAGTTATCATCCTCATGTCTGTCTTAAGTCATCAGAGGTGACCTTATCCTGGCAGAGGCTACAAAAGATTCACCAGGCACTGGCATGAAGAAAAGAGTCTTTGTAAACTGGACATTTAAAAACAAACTACCAAAGATTCCTCCACTGACTGACTCAAAAGTTAAATAAATACGTAAATAAATAAAAAAAAAAGGTAATTAAAAAGCACTGGGGACATAAAAAGGCATCATGGGAGTGTAACTCACTATGAACCACGTGTGAGAACGAGATCTGGCCTAAGTAAGGAAGAGACCTTCAGGTGCTTTTGTGGTCAATAATGAATACAGCATCATCTGGTTGAACTCTCGGCAAAGAGCTATAGAAACCCTTGTCAAAGCACAAAGTCATGGCTGGTTTTGTTTCAAATGAATAGTTTGCTTGTTACCATGGAAACCTAATGGCCTGCCAAAAACAAAAACAAAAGGAGGAAGGCAAGAGAGAGAGAGAGAGAGGAAATAAAAACAAAAGCAGAGAGCGAGAGAAACACCTCACTGTAAACAGGGTATGTGAAGAGCTGGCATTCATTTTCCCTTCAAGAAGGTTTTTAGTGTAGAGTTGAAACAATTGTAGGCCCTTTCTACGTTGGCTGTCACCTCCTCTAGAGAGTAACCCTAAACCCGAGCTGTTTTAAGCCGTTTCTGTTTCATTTCTCATGGCTATGCTTGAATAACTGTATGCTGTCTCCTTTTGCATGCATTACTATCCAGGGTGTGCGACCTGGGCTTACATATTACACAGGCTTCTCGGAGTTTGCTTGCGGCCACTCCAACACCCCTCTCCCCCTCCCCAACTTAAGTCATCTGTTCCGATACGAAGTGAAGAAACCAAACACCACCGTTCTTTTATAAATTGCCATGGAAACCAAGTGCCTTCAATGAAACAAGCCTGATTTAAAGAAAAAAAAAGATAAATAAATAAAAAAAAATATGAAATGAAAGGAGAAAAAATATATATAAATAAAAATAATAAAAAATAACGATGGTAATTTACAACACAGAAAGCTTGCACTGCTAAAATGTGGTTTGTGCAAAGTATTTTCTAACCCAACGACGGAGCCTGGCGGGTGTGCAGACTGCAGGCAAGGAGAAGAAGCCGCTTCTGGAGACGGACGGACCTAAGCTGCTGCGTAAGCCCTTTCGGATGCGATGTTTGTTGTTTAACCTTCCAGACAGCCATGGCCTTTCCGCTTCTTATCCATTAGAAAACAGCTCCCGTTGGTCCTGGAAACGGGAGCAGCACTCTTCTTGTTCTTCTTTTTCTTTTGGGGTGGTTTTTTTTTTTTTATTGTTGTTGTTGTTGTTGTTGTTGTTGTTGGGCTTTTTTTCCAGGTTATGGAGTGGGTCACCCAGAGGAACAGGTTGTTAAGATGCTCTTGGTGCAGAAGGTGGTAACACACAGATGTTATTTTGTTTCTTACTCTTAAAAAAAACCTCCATTTGCAAGGCAGTCGGCCCCGGCGTGAGCAGGACGGGGAGGCGTGCGTGGGGGACGGACAGACAGACGGACGGGCAGCGCGTACCGAGACGCCGAGCAAACTGCAGAGCTCTCTGCAAACCTGGCGCCAGCGAAGCACCCAGGGGTGCCGTGCCTCTGCCCTGCAGCCAGACTCTGTGCAGGTCGCCACAGATTATTTTGTTATTGTAGCAAAATTAAGGGGGGGGGGGGGGGGGGAGGTGGGGGAGGGAGGAAATAAAAACTTTAAAAAAACCAAGAAAAAAATCCACTTTTACAAGAGAAAAACCATAGAAAAGCTGTACAAAAGGTTTGGAGCTACCCAAACACGTGCCGTTAGCCAGCCGGTTTTCCACTGCATTGTAAAGTTCCCTTCCAGTTGGTTATGAGGATTTGAAGACCTTTTTCCTTAAATTATCTCAGCTTTTAACTTCATTTCAAAAAAAAAAAAAAGAAAAAAAAAAGAAAAAAAAAGAGAAGACTTTTGTCTAAAGAAGAGTATTATAATTATTACAATGATTATTATTATTATCTGTTCTCTCAACACCCTAGGATTAAAAAAACACCCAACCCTGACATGCAGGTAATTGGAGTACCAACAGGAAAACAAACAACCAAGTATAATATTTGCAAATATGAGTATAAAAAGCACAACGAGATGCAGTAAAACAATGACAAGGCTTGATTTTTTTTATTCTGTAGAGAAATGTTTGTGCAAATTCAGTAATTCAACTGAAGAGATAATTTTACAGCTATGTTCAATAAAGCCTCTTTCCAGGTAAGGTATGCCAAGTGGTACGTGTGTTTGTTGAGCAGTGTGCCCCTGTGCCCTGGCTGGGTGTGACTGGGATGGCTTGGTTTTAGCCCTGATAAACTGGTGTTGTCTACAGATGTAATGGTCTGTGCTGGTGATGCTCACAGGATGGAGCTTGCTCGAGGATGCGGTCGGCTCCCTGATTTCTAGGCAGGTTGTGGTGTCTGTAATCCCCTGCACGGTGGCTGGAAGGCTGCTCAGAAGATGGTGGGGTGCACTGAGTGTGGATGGACTGTGGGGTTTGACACCCTTTAAAATATACACAACCCCAAAATATTCCCCAAATTTCCCACTGGATTTTAATTGTTGGATGGAGTATCAGGTACGCTCAGAGCCCTGCCAGCAGGGGATGCACAGCTCTTTGCAGCAGACTCAATGATAGGTTTCCTGTTCGGTCTCTAACCGTCTCATGAGCTGGATGGCTCCTTTTTTTATGCTGGTTTCTCATTTGAGCAGCAGCTGCAGTGATGCTCCCAGGCTGGGCATCCCACAGCAGGCACTGCTCCTGGTCCCTGCTGCTCCTCGGGGACGGGCACGCGCGCTCTCACTTGGCCAACTACCCTTGTTCTGCTGTATTTATGACACCTGGGATTGCTGTCATGACTGGATGAAACAGGGAATATGGAGGGGAAAAAATAGTGGCAACCTGTGGCAGACTTTAAAATGTTAATCAGGAAGCGTTCCTTTTCCTTTAAAATACTTTTGTGGGGTTTTTCCCCTTGAATTTATCCCTCCCCAAACCAGACTCAAAGTCAAAGGCAATTTGGATGCCCATTGATGTGCACTGGCCGGGTGGAGCTCGGGATGCAGGGCTGACAGCGGCGGTGTGACAGGAGTGTCTGTGGGACAGGAGGATTTGGGAAGAGCCCTGTGATGTCCTCAGGCAGCTGTAATGAAGAGAGCTGGCAGATAATGGAATGGAGATTGTGCTGTCTCATTTAGATCCCAAGCTATGACTGCAAAATGAAATTTGTATTTTGGGTTTTTTTCTTTCCCTTGGTCAAGGACCACGTTGAGTGTTTGATAAAGGCTGTTGACTGACAGCCAAAGACCACGGTCATCTTCTTTTGGGGCAGGATAAATCTGTTTGTCCTGAAAAGCCTGAGTGTTTGCAGGAAAGGAAATGTATTCCCCATGCCTACTTCAGTCTTCCTCTGCAGGAGGTGCTCAGAAAAGCTGTTTTTGTCTCTCAGATGTTGACTTAGGAGTAGAGTTATCTCCTGTCACATCCCTAATGTAAGCCACTGCAAAAGCAATGCTGTTTTACTTTGTTGGGGCCATGAGCAAGAGCAAACTGAGAGATGAATTTCCCAGTCTCCACGGGCTTTCTTCTTTTCCACTGTGGTGTGAAAATGAATGTAGTATTTGGAATACTTGTGGACTGACAATCAGACAAAGGGAGTTTGGACTGGTGGCTCTTCTGTGACCATTGCTAAATGCTATGACCTGGTGCTTGGCTACCCAGTCTGGTAATGTTTCCAATGTTGGGTTTTGTTTAATTTGACATCAAATACATAACTGTGCAAATGTGGACTTCACAGCACTGCAGTACTTGCCCGTTGGGATGAGTGACCATGGTTTGTGGGTGTTGCCTGGGTGCTCCCAGGGCAGAGGTAGGTGGAGCCCATGATAAACTTTCCAGGTTTTTTTATTCTTTCTCAGGATGATCTGGGAGAATAAGGACATTATGGACTGCTCCCCTTTCACTGCCTCCAGCAAAGCCATGGAAGTTCATTTCTTTCACAAAGCAGTTTGAATGTGAAGTCCCAAGTGCAGTTATGAAGCACTTTAATGTCACTGTGCCACCAACCCACCGCTTCTCCAGCAGTCTCCAGCCTGGCTGGGTTCCTGGGTCAAACAATAAGGCAGGACTGGAAAAAACATGGACTGAAAGGGGGCAAATAACTCTCACTACAGATGCAAAATTATGATTTGAAGGCGGGAGCAGCTCCTTGAGAGCCCATCAGAATGGTGATGGCTGATAGGATGGGTCTTTACACTGAGCTCATCTTATACCAGCCAGTTTTTGAGGACTGTTATCTAAGGGCATCCTGTCATGCCCACAGAAATCCTTGGAAATTTGAAATTCCCTCTTAATTTGAGCAAGGAACTGCTGGTTCACCCAGCCAAGGTGGAGCTGCAGCTGCAAGCCCCATGCGTACAGATCACCCTCCACTGATGCCAGAGCTTTCCTTCTTAACACCAAGCACTTGATTCTCTGCTGCAGTCACTGGAGTAAATGCTGCAATGTAATTTGCACAACTTCTGGGGCAGTTGGGATCCCAAAACTTTAAAACCAAGTCAATAATTTAAAACATCAGCTTATCCTTCAAGTTTGGGATCTCTTCTAGTGCCTTGTAGGGTCAGTGAGATCCCTTTGGAGTCGGTACTGTAGTCAGAATGATCAGATGTGGGGTTTTTTTCCCACCCTTAATAGAAGAGACTCACCTGGCTTTATTTTTGGAGTGTTTACTCGCTAGTATTGCTTTTTCATGTATCAAAGGATAATTGAAACTCTCTTCCTCCCTGAGAAGACCTGTGATCCATCAGGAGAATGGCTTTCTAGAGCAGGCCCATAAAAAAGATACAGTTTGGTATTATAAGCACTCGCTGCCTATATATGCTAATAAAGAGATTGGGTGCCATCTGGATTAATTCTCCTATTTTCCCATAAAACTATAAAAAGCTATAAAAAAGCTTATTATTACATTTCTGATCTCTTTTGTTCCAACAAAGCAGCAGCACAGGAGGATGCTCCCTCGTTTGCAGTGGCTCCTCCATGGAGCCAGTGCCCATCCTCAGCAGCACAGGAGTAATTAACCCAGCATGTACTGGCCTTTTGGGTTTCTTCCATGCAAAGGAGCTTAGTGACCCACTGCTCATCCTTCCATAACCCCCAACCCCAACGTCACCCTGCAGATCCCATGGGGACACACCCTGGCACGCATGGCATAGGCAAGGAAAGGAGCTCCATGGGACTGGGGCTGGTAGGGGGACATGCAGCCACCCACCCACCATGCCCCTGCTAACAAATTCATCAATCTTAAAACCAAAGGCAGAAGAGGGAGGATGCATTTGACTGTGCTGCTCGCAGGCTGCTGCAGAACTGGACTGCTGGCAGGAGGTTTGCCACCCCTTGTTGTGTTGATGGCCAGTTTGTCCCTGTGCCAGCAATGTTAAAACCTCTTTATCCTCCCTTCCAGTGTTAATCTCCTCTCCTCTGACCCCCAGACCACCTGCAGGTCCCACGTTTGGCTGGTTTTGGCTGGTCTACTGATTTTTATATCTCTGGGTTAGAAAAGATACGTGATTAAAAGTAGGAGTGCTGATTAACCCAGATAGGGGATACTTGGGATAGTCCCTCTGGTGTGACTTCCTAAACCACCACAGTTTTCCTTCGGGTCTGTCAGATTAGGGAGCTTGAGTTATGAGCTTTGTATTATGGGAGGGATGTTGTATTTTCTTCCCCCAAACCACCTCACCCAACATCTGTGAAGATGCCATCCCACTTGCACTTGACTGCTTCTGGAGAGCAGGTCTTTCAGAGGTTTCAGTGGTGACCCCAAGACTTGCCTTTAATAAAGTATCACCTTGCCCATACCTCTCAGAGTAATAGTTGGGTTATAACAAGACTACTCCAGTGAGAATAAACTGGTGAAGACATCAGGGAACTCAGTGCCACTGTGTGTACGTGTGGGGAGTAATGCCCTCCTTCCTCCCTGTGTGCCCCTCCTCAAACCCCCAAGTTTAGCAGCGAGCTCCCGGTCACTCAGCACATTCCCCAGCTCAGGGGGAGCAGCCCTGGTACTTTAGTTCCAAATTCTGTGTGATGCCTGGCCAGAAACTGAAACAGAAGTAGGCTGATTACGTTTGTGTTCCCTCTGTGGACGTGTCTCATGCATCCCAGTAGCCTCACCTAACGTGACCTCTCCTAGCTGGTTCTTTGTATGACATGGTCAGGTTGAATGTCACCTTACCGGAGCCTTCCAAGGACCTATGACAGGTGACTTGCAACCAAATCCTCTTCCATTTCGATGCTCTGTGATTTATTTTTGTCCATTGAGAAAGAGACTTGAATGTTGGCGAGTGCTTGGACAAACGGTAGTCGATGTAGCTTTGCGCGCAGCTAAGGGCACGGCTGGTACCTGGAGAAACATCACTGCTGGGTCCTCAGGATCCAGGACCTTTGCATGCCACGAGTCTTCACCTTCTGCAGGCTGGAGCTTTGCAGTCCTCCATCCATATGGAAGAGACAGGAACGCTGCAACAACCACGACTGTAACATCCAAGTGATAAGACCACAAAAGAGAGGGAGGAAACACAGCGTCGCCGCGGGTACGAACGAGCAGCCTCAGCACCTTCTCAGGAAAGATCAGATGCTCTTCTGCTTGCACACTACCAACTGCAAAAGGAAAACAAAACCTCTGTGTGTTTGTGTGTGTAAATATTCTATAAATAACTGTAATTGTGTGTATTTAATGTATATACAACGATTATTACATTTTAACAATCTCAAGTATTGTACATAGCCCAAAACTTGGTCTCTTATTTTACTAGCACACCCACTGTAGATTTCCTTTTGGTCATTGTTGTTAATGTATCTGGTTAAATTACAAACTGGTCTCACTTTTACCTCAAAGGGTATATGTTCTTTATGTACATTTTATAAAGAAAAAAAAAATCACTCAGTATTTTTGGTTACCTTTTCAATTGCCATCAGTATTTTCTGTCTTCTTCCTCTTTGGCTGCATGCTGCCTGCGTGCTGGGAGGGACTGGGGGTGGTGGGAAGTATCAGGGAATTACAGGATGGTTTGGGTTGGAAGGGACCTCAAAGATTCCTTACTGGCTGTGTCCTTGCCTCCCCAGGGGATGTAAGAAAGGACCATTTCTCCCTGTGCCATGCCATCCATCCTGTCCCATCCCCTCCCCTCCCCTCCCATCCCATCCCATCCCATCCCATCCCATCCCATCCCTCCACCACTTTCAAGGTGGTGACCAGACCACCAAGAGGCCATGCCACTCTCTACCAGGTCCTTGCCTTCCCTTGCTTGTTGCCAGCAGAGTAACCAGGTTTTCCCCAGTCAAAGTCCTTTTCTTTGATAAAGCCCAACCACAAACCAGGGGAAACCTGCAGGAAAATGTGCCATGCCATGCCACACCACGCTAGTTCAGAGCACTCCTCCCCACAGCAGCCCTGTGGGTATGGATGTGATGGGAACACAGAGCTATCCAGTGATCTCTACCTTTGTGTAACAGTGCAGTGTAGTGCGTGCAGTGTAGTGCAGCATCTCCAGATACAACCTGGATCTCACTGCATGGTGAGTCCAGATTTTTCTAGGTCAGTGGCTACATGGCCCAAGTAGCCCACCTGGACATCAGCAGTCATGGGGTTGATGCCCATTCTCTGGTGCAGGTATGACCTGGGTGTTTCTATTTCTTGTCCAGCTCTTCTGTTGAGACCACAGCTTGGGGTCAGGAGCCATCTCCAGCTCTGTGCATGTACAGCACACTCAGGCCTTTAATCAGGGGGCTGGCAGAGCTCTGCTTCTAATGTGAAGAGTTAGAAGAATTCCCTGTTCCTGAAGCACAGCATCAGCTCACTGAGGAGCAGGAAGGCTCCAGGTTTTCACTGGATCTTTTGAAAAAAGGCCCAAGTCGACCTTTAAACTCCTCTGGTGTTTGGTGCCACTCAAGGGCAAGGTGGCCATGCTGCATGTCCATGTCACACTGGTGGAGCAATGAGTGGACAAGGAGCAGAGCAGCACTGAGGTGGGACCCTTTGCTTGTGGTTCCGTCTGTGGCTCTGTGGTGTTGGTCTGTGTGGAGATGAACTTTTTTCCCAACCCTTCAGCATGAGAAGTCTTTCTGTTGTAGGGGAAACAAGGCCACAATCTACATAACTAAAAGCAAACTTTGGGTCTTGTTGCATTTTGCAAGCTCTGACATTTCTGTGCCCTTTCCAGGTCCCGTGGTTGTGTCCATCATGTCCTTGGTTCGGGCTGTGACTGGCAGCTGGCAGCTCCTAAGCACGTGTTCAGATTCATTCCCAAGGTAAAGCTCAGAGTTTCCAGACGCTTCTTGCTCTCCAGTGGCCTCCACCACAGATGGTGACAAACAGCAACACACCGAAATTCGCAGCAGAAAAAAGGAAACCTCTTGTTTTTCAGCTTAAAAACATCCCACTGGGCTGTTGGATCTCACAGCCTGGAACCCTTTCTACCCACACACCCTCGTCCTGGCTGGAGGATATTCAGTGCTCACACTGATGGGCTGAAGCATTTTCTTTGCTGCATTTCAGGCACATTGAACTCCCCCTGGTCTGTCCCTCCATGGTAATTAGCTCTTATCTCCTGAGTCAGCCAAGAGGAGATCCAAGGGCACATACTACAGAGTGTGAACAAAGCCAGTACTATACACGTTCATACTCTTCAGCCTGGAGAAGAGAAGGCTGTGGGGGGACTTCATTGCAGCCTTCCAGTCCCTGAAGGGAGCAGAGGAACAGGAGGGGAATCAGCTTGTTAAAGGGCAGAGACTGGCAGGACAAGGGGGATGGAGTGAAGCCGGAGGAGGGAAGGGTGAGATGAGATATTGGGGGGAAGTTCCTTGCAGAGAGAGTGGTGAGGGGCTGGAACAGGCTGCCCAGAGAGGGGGTGGGTGCCCCATCCCTGGGGGTGTTCAAGGCCAGGTTGGCTGGGGCCCTGGGCAGCCTTGTGTAGCTCCAGGCCTGGAGGTTGGTGTCCCTGCCTGTGGCAGGGGGTTGGAGCTCTGTGACCCTTGGGGTCCCTCCCAACCCAGGCCACTCTATGATTCAATGTTACTATTACAACTACTTTATGCTCATAGTATTTACACCCCAGCTATCCACTGTCAATCAGAGATGCTCTCCATCCTTGCCCGCAGCTGCCACCCTGTCTCCAGCCTGCCTCAGGAGCCAAGGCTTGAACCTCACTGTCCCCATCCCACCCATTCCCACAAAGGTTCCTGTAGGTTGGCAGGCTGACATAAAGCATCCACACAAAACCATTTGATGTCTGTGGTACTTTGCTAACAGAACACCCTCAGCTTTGTCAGAGATTTATTTTTTACCTGTATTTTGGTTGCTGGAAGTATTTTATTTGTGGAAACAGGACAGTTTCAGAGTAAAATTAGCTAAGAGCAGGTGGCAAGCCTAGCCTTTAAGACAGGCTGAGTGCTTAGGGCAATGCCTACTCCTAATCAGCTGCCTGCTGAGCACCCTAGACAGTGGCAGAGCCCGTTGAGCTGCCAGCACTGTCAGACCTGTCTCCCTTGAGAATGCTTTTTGTTCTCTATTTTTTTTACTTTCTTTCTGGGATTTTTTTGTTAGGATGTTGCTTTTTTTCCTTGTTTGTTTATGACAGGAGGAAGGGGTGTATTTGCAGGGATTAAAGTATTACTGGAGTGGCTCCAGGCTTCCCACAGCCCTCGTTATTTGCTCTAATCCCACCAGAACACACCATTTCCCTCACAGTCCTTAATTACAGAGTGAAAATTAATAAAATAACAAGGCATAAACAATGACATTCCCATGAGGGATGTAAACCCCAATTTATTTTGGGTGCAGCAAAACCCCATGGTTTGGCTGTGCTCACTGTGACATGACATTTTCAGCCCAGCTCCTCAGGGAACAAGACTTACACAACCCTCCCCTGAGTGGTTCTGTGTCTCTCTCTCTCTCTCTGCCCCTTCATTTTAATAAGGCCTGAAATCGTTTTGTCCCCTTTCAACTGGGCTTGAAGAGCAGCTGAGATCACAAGAACAGTGTGTTTATTGGGAGATGGGTTGTTGGGGGTTTTTTTGAGAGGGGCCATGAGGTAAGGATGTGAGGGATGGGTGAGGCTGGGGTGAATGCCTCCAGAGTGGGAGGGATCAAGTGGCCAGCAGAAAATCCAGCCAGGAAAAAGGGATTGAGAGGTCAGGTTCATGCAGTGGCCTGAAAATACCATCAGGAGCAATTCTGTAATAGCTGAATTAAGGTGGGAGGTGTGTTATGGAGCAATGACTGTGGAGAGGTGAGAATCCCTTGGGCTTTTATTAGTATTTTTGCTTTTCCCTTTATTTTCCCTCCCAATCTCCTAGGGTCAGTGTAGCTACCAGCACCCAGTTCTTCCATTAAGGGCTGAGGACTAACTCATGCTGAGGACAGGAACAGGCAGCACCTAATGCTTACACAGCTAATTAGGTGCTATTAAGGCACCCTAATGACTTAATCAAGGAGATTTTTTTTTCTAACAACTCTGGCACATTCCCAAGCCCCCAGCCCTGGCAGGTCTTGTGGTCTGGAGGCTTTCTACCTTTCTAGCTGCACAGAGAGGGGCAAAGGGGATCCTGAAAGGGTTCTGCATCAGGAGAAACAAAGTCAAGGCTCTTCTACCTGCAAAGGAGGCACTAAGAGAGGATGTGACAGAGGTCTGCTAAACCTACCGGGCTCTGGAAAGGATTTGGGAGTGGTTGGTTGTATTTCTCCTAACAGAGAAAGAATTGCTCAGGCTTTTCTTCCCCAGTTTGTCTCTGTGCAGCACGTACCATGGGTTCATACAGTGCTGTCCTTCTGCCTGCCTTGTCCTACATTTTCCCACTTATTTCCTAGGAGATCCCACAGGCAGGTCCCTTCTGGGATGAAGAATAGGATAAGGATAAGATAGGATGGAATGGAATAGAATCAAATCATTTTCAGCTGGAAGGGACCTACAGTGACCTTCTAGTCCAACTGCCTGATCACTTCAGCAATGACCAAAAGTTAAAACAGGTTGTTAAGGGCATTGCCCAAATGCCTTTAAACATGGACAGGCTTGGGGCACCAACCACCTCTCTAGGAATCCTCTCAGGAAAGAAATGCCTCAACATGTAGAGGCTGAACCTCTGCAGCACAACTCTGAACCATTCCCATGCATCCTATGGCTGGATCCCAAGAAGAAGAGCTCAGCACCTCCCTCTCTGCTTCCCCTCCTCAGGAATTGGCTCCTCAGCCTCCTTTTCTCCAAACCAGATGATCACTGAGTGCTCAGCTGCTCCTCACAGGACATGCCCCCCTGCCCCTTCACAGCTTGGTTGCCCTTCTCGGGACGCACACCCTGCTCTTGGCTTTCAATGAGCAAAGGCACATGGTAACCCCTGCAAATGCAGCCCAGGGCTTGGACTGGGACTATCACCCTTAGAAACCTCCTCAGCTGATGAATGTCTGGTAAGAGACAGAGGGTTCTGCCCTGTGTGTCCTCCTCGTTCTTCCTCTGGTTATTATCGTCTCTGTCCTTCGAGGCTGTATCTCTGCCTGCCTTGTGAACCATCTCCCCTGCTCTTCTGCACCTCCACCTCACTTCACTAGCCTGGAGAGCCCCTTCCAAGGGGTTAGGCTCACCTCAGCCTCACCTTTCCATGCAGAAAGTGAGAAACAAGACAAACACAAATCCTGTTGTGTTTTTTCTTTAAAGGACAAAATGCTCAGAAACTGAGGGATAAATTGTCTTCGTTACTAATAGGTGGTAATTGCATCCTGTATGAAGCACTGAGAGAGACAGTCTGAGGCTTAAATAGCCTCTAAACCTCTTCCTAATTGTCATTATGGGTCTGGCTGATCACTCAGCAAGAGGCTGCTCAGTGCAAGTCCCATTCCCCACTGGGTTGGAACGCAGATGAATACTAATATGTGGCTAATGCAGGGAGATTGACCACTTGAAAGGACAGAAAGCATTTCATTTGTTTTAAAAAAAAATTACAATAAAAATCAAGAGCTCTTTTTAATTAAAGAGACTTATTTAACAGGATAACTGGCTGAAAGTGCAGCCTGATGCTTTCCCTTTGATCCAGTCTAGGGAACATCTGGGACAGCATCCCATTGCGTGGCAGGAGACGTGCATCCCTGGGTATTTGCTCAATATTCAGGTACAATGAGGCTGCCTGACAGGAGAACTGGATGCAAATGTGATATTAGGACTTTTACCAGTACCCACAGCATGGAAGCAATGATAGTGATGCTCTGTGGGGCTGTCAGGAAGAGAGGCAGCATCTGTCTGCATGAGGTGTGAAGCTGGATAGTGAGGACTTCAGAAAATAGAGGAGAAGAGGAGGATGCTGTGAGCTTTACCTGCCATTGAGTCCTGGTGGATAGACAGCGCTCTAAAGTATGGACTGACTCTGTGGGCTGTGGTGCAGCATGGGTTGGTGGGTGGTTGCAGGTCTCATGGCTGTCTCTGAGCTACAGGCGATCGCTTGCACACCAGGAACTGACTGTGACAGCACCATGTGTCAGCAAAAAGTGCTTTGGGTGCTACGGGGCCACGTGTTCCTGCACGTGTCAGCGTGGCCAGGGTTTGAGTGCTGGTGGTAGTTATGCCTTCCCATTTAGAAAGGCTCCAGGCATGTCTAAGGAAGGTCGAATACCAGACCAAGTCCATTTCACCTGTAAGAAAGGAATGGAGATGCACCTGCTTTTGGATACCTGGATGTGGGGTCGATCAAAAAGGTGGCTCAGTGTCCTGCTCAGTCTCTCAGACAAGGAGGAAAAGCAGAGGACACAAAGCAAGGCTTTTATGAGCACCAGCAGCTCTCTCCTAGTAAAATCAGCAGGTTGGCAAGAGCAATTAATCTTACAGTCTTTTGTTGGGAAGTGAGGAGGTTACTGGAGGAGGAGAGCAACGTTTCTTTTGTCAGGCCTAGAAAATAGGGCACTGGACAAGCAAGGAGCAAAGGTCAGGCACGTGCTGTTGAATGTTTATTGCCATGCTTCATGGGGTCTCCAGCCCCTCCTGGCCCCCCTTGGGACTGTGCTGCCTCCAGAGAGGCTGCAGTAGTTACACTGATCCTGGGAACAGGCTGCAGCTTGCTAGCAGAGTAGGGATGCAAATGTCGAAGGAGCTGGCCAGGAGAAACGGCCCAACGTTGGTTTCTCTTCATGAGGGGCCATGAGATTTCATCCTACAAGATGAAAGGCCTGATACCCTGGGAAGAGAAATCCAACTACTGCCAGCCTTCGTGCTCCTCTTTGGCATTGAGGTCTGTGACTCTCCACAACCTCCCTGCCACCCTTCATGGGTTAGAGAGGAAAGAGTAAAGCCTGTCTTGCCCTAAGCATGCTCCCAACACCTTAGGGCTGTGATTATAATCAGATCTCAAGTCTAATGGCTTCAGGCAATTGCTTCCAGGTGCCAGGAAGGAATTCCCCTCCAGACACAGCTGCTCACGTTCATTGGGCTCTATTTGCTTGCTGTTAAGTTGAAGCAGCAGAGATGTGCCAGAGCTGGGGGTGGGCAGGGGGTTGTGCTTGCTTTTTCTCTGTCTGGATGATCCTTGTTCATGTGTGTGAGGTAAGCTGGTGTATGTGTGGGGGTTTCTCACTGGTGGGGCTAGCAGGGATTGCTTTGCTTTTTTCTGCCTTCCTCCATGGGAGGGTTGGCAGGGGTCATCTGTTTAGCTCCCTGCCCAGGCATCCACGCTGTGTTGGTCTCCTGTGGCACTGAAGAGCTTATCAAGAATGAGAGTTCCATTTACTTACTGCCACTGGAGTGGATACAGGGGCTTCCAATGAAGTTTAATGATCTGTGACATTCAGGTTATGATCCAGGTGATGTAGAATTTCACCTGCACTTAAACCATATTAATTTTTTCTTAGTGAAGTCACTAGCTTCAGAGCAGAAGTCTATCTTTCAAATGAGTACTCAGACAGGGTTTTCTATTTATTATGTTGCTGAAGGCAGAAATAGTGTTGGGCAACGTGTGGTGCCTTCCTGTGGTATCTCAGTCCTTTATAAACTGGTAAACTAAGGCCCTATCTAGCTGTGCCTTCTCTGCATATCTAATGCCAGGATTTAAATCTCAGACACTCATCATCCTGCCCTGGGAATGGAGACACATAGGACAGACAAGGAGGAGCTGGCAGAATTTGGCTTTGGAGATAACAACATTTAAGCCACCTTGTGTGGAGAATTCCTGACTGCAATTTTTCTGTTCCCATGCATTTCTACCATCTAATGACCAGTACATCTTGTCACAGCCTGGCCACAGCTGAGCATATGAATGCTCTAAATAAACATGGCTGTCAACTTTATTTGGACCAACCCCATCATTGTGTTCATCTTCCTTCCTCCACTCCCTCCCTGCAAGATCACTCTTTGACTACCCACCCCCTTCCCCAGCACTGCTGCCACTGCCTCTCAGCCTTGTAGGACTTCTGGTGATGTTGAAGCTTCAAACAACTTGGGGAATGAGGAAGCTGAAGGCACTGAGATGTCTCTGGAGCAGATGGAGGCTGTGAGTTGAGTCCCAGCAGGACTGAATGTTTCAGGGAACAGTCCAGGGCACCTACATGTGAGAAGCTGGCTGGGATACTGGAGCTGAGAGCAAGAACAGGTCTGGAGGTAGGAGCTAGGGCTGATATTAGGACGTGTCCCTGTAGGGAAAGGAAGGGCTGGCCAGTGGTTGGGTCCTAGGACACTACATGGTGATGAGGTTGCTGCCTAGTGCTGATGCTGACTCGCTCCTCCTGGCTGAGAAATGGGCACAGAGGGAACTAGAAATAGGCTGGAGGCACCTCTGGGATGAGGCTGCAAACCTGTCCCTTAGGCCAGGGCAGGACTAGACTGCCTGCCTTTGTGCTGTCAGCTTCTGCCCTGGTCCAGTGAGGGTGTTGGGACCTTATCTGATAGATATTTTGGCACATGATTCCAAAATTGCAATGGAAATGACCTCTGGCCTGCACACCCTAAGTGTGTCCCTACCACCACCTCCTGCAGCCTTGGCACACTGCATCTAACTCCTGAGCATGCCAACATCTTCTGGAGCTTCAACAGCTTCAACTGGTCTTTTATCTCCAGCTGATCCTCTTCAGAGGACCTGTGGTGTGCAGCTGCAGCCCGCACCAGCAGGACTGCACCCCCTGCAAACGTGGCTCTAGCCAGTTCCTTCTAATGAATGGCTTTGCATTGCACCACAGAGCTTCTCCCCACAGCCTCTGGAGTGGAGAGCCCAGAGGGGTCCAGATGGCAGCTCTTCCCTGGACTGCATCAGCCCCTTTGGCAAACATCACAAAACTCGTGGCATTAAAGAGCATCTGTCACCTCATTTGGGGCAGGGAGAGCTGCGTGTTCAGTCCTCCTCCTGGAGCCAATACAGCAGCGTGAGCACTGCAGTGTGAAGGAGCATATAAATACCTGAAGTATGGGATGCAGGGGGACATGGGCAGCCTCTTCTCAGTGTCTGTGGGGACAGGACAAGGGGCGATGGGCTCAAGTTGGAGCACAGGGAGTTCCCCCCCAATGTGGGGAAGAACTTCTTCCCAGTGAGGGTGAGGGAGCCCTGGGACAGGCTGCCCAGGGGGTGTGGATTCTCCTTCTCTGGAGAGATTCCAGCCCCGTCTGGACACCGCCCTGTGTGCCCTGTCCTAGGGACCCTGCTTTGGCAGGGGGTTGGACCCCATGAGCTCTGGGGGTCCCTTCCAACCCCTGTGAGTCTGTGATATCTATGATGGTACCTTGGAGCCCTGTGCCCCGTGCAGAGCCCCTCCTAAGCATGTTTACACAGCCTAAAGCAAAGCAGAGGATGTGGCTCATTTTGCAAGACGGTGACAAGATTCGTGGACATACTCCTTGGGACAGTGATAATCTCTTCAGAGAAAGCTGAAGCATTGGTACCTTGGTGAAGCTTAACTTCCACTTTATTAATTGAATTGGATTCCTCCTTTGCTGATATGCAGAAGACTGTATTTCCTTGCTTTCTCATTCCTAATGAAGATCATCTTGCATCTGGGACATATATTATATACCCAGCTGGCACATTAAATGCATTTCCTATATAATATAGAGACTTTTTTTTATTTAAGATGAAAAATTAATTGAACACCTAATCTTCCTGCTTCTGGTGTTGCTGTATGTAGTGAAATTTAATTCCATTACTAAAACTGCATGTTCCATTTCACTTTTTAAGTGGTATATTTATTTTTCTAATAAACTTTAATTTTAGTTCTTTAAGGAACATGATCATATTGAGCTCCACACTGGATGCTGCATTTTCCTTTAAGTTGGAGACATCAGTCAAAGAGTATTAGATTTATTTGTTCTCTTGATTAACCTTAAAGGAGACAAGACTTCATAAATAACCATCTCTGGTAGCATTTTTCTTTATGTGTGGTGATCAGTGTTGCAGTCACACCTCCATGTGCTGGCTGCAACACTCAGTTTTCATTTTGGTTATTTTAATGCAATGGAAAATTCTAATTAATCCAGCTTTGGGCAGACTCTTCAGAGTCCCACCAACACCCATTGTGCTCTGCAACTGAAGTCAATAATCCTGCCAAACTTTTGCATACAGTTTTGCTCAAGTTAGTGAGCCCCTGGAAGTGGTAATTCCCATGTGCTCATGTGCTTAAATCTCTGAGATCTGGGAGTTTAAGGGTATATCCATCAGGCAGCACACTACAGGAAGGTTCACACTGCTGACCTGACTCAACGTAGGTCTAGAAAACACAGTGCTGTGCAACTTTGTTGGAGTTTATGTTTGGATGATGGAAGAGGGGTGCGTTCTCTGAGCCAACAAATCCTATTTCTTTGCCACAGTGGTGAAGATAGATCTTCATCTTGAGAGGAGAGGATCTTGAGAGGGATCAGAAGATCCCTCTGATTCCAGTAGTGAGATGAATCCTCACTGAGAACCTCCAGTGCATCCATGTTTTCACTATCCTTTACAAAGATGACATGAGCAGCACTCAAAGAAAACCCACCATTCTCTTGGCTTTCCTTTCTGTACTTTCATACCAGATGCCAGATAAACTTTGTGAGCTTTTCTTCCCTCCTCTTTCTTTTAAGCCAGAACTTATTGCATATTCCTTTTCATTTAAGCAAAAATAAACTTCAATTCTTTCCAATTGCTCTAGTTGAAAATTCATTCAAATGGATTATAATTGGGATCCAGGATTTTCATTTCACATATGAGAAGAGCTGAGATTAGCTCCTGCTGAAAATCACACCTGGCTTCAAACTTTGAAACTACTATGAAGGTGTTGCACTTGGGCTGGAAGAATCCCAGACATAGACACAGGCTGGGAGAAGAGCTCCTGGGGAGCAGCCCTGCTGAGAAGGACCTGGGTGTCATGGGGGATGAGAAACTTCCCATGAGCAGCAGTGGCTCCTGCAGCTGGGAAGGGTGATGGGATCCTGGGCTCCATCAGCAGAGGGGTGGCAGCAGGGACAGGGAGGGGATTGTCCCTCTCTGCTCTGCCCTCGGGAGGCCCCAGCTGGAGTCCTGTGTCCAGAGATGGGGCCCAACACAAGGAAGATGTGGGGCTGTTGGAGAGGGGTCAGAGGAGCCACAGAGATGCTCAGAGGGCTGGAGCAGCTCCCCTATGGAGAGAGGCTGAGGGAGCTGGGCTGGTTCAGCCTGGAGAAGAGAAGGCTGTGGGGGGACGTCATTGCAGCCTCCCAGTCCCTGAAGGGAGCAGAGGAACAGGAAAGGTGCAAGAATTTGCTCTGCCTTTCCTGGATGAGAGATGATGGAAGAGGATGCAATAAGGCTTTTCTGGTAAGGATGTTGTCAGCAGACAGGGATAAGCAGGGTGACCTGATGGCCACCTCACTCACAGTGATCAGTTTTCCTGGCTTTCTGGAGAGCAGACATCAGTAACAATCTTTCAGCATTTGAAAGCTTGTTATAAAAGCAGCCATGTCCTTTCTTTGCCCATATCACAGACTCATAGGTTTGTTTTAGTTAGAAAAGACCTTTAAGATCACCAAGTCCAACTGTCAACCCAGCACTTCCAAGGCCACCACTGAAAGGTGTCCCTCAGCACCACATTTACACGTTTTAAATATCCCCAGGGATGAGTTGCTGATTCCACCAATGCCCTGGGCAGTTTGTTCCAATGCTTGGCAGCCTTTGGGTGAAGAAAATTTTCCTACTGTCCAATCTAACCTATACCTGGTGTAACTTGAAGTAATTTCTTCTTGTCCTATCGCTTGTTACTTAGGAGAAGAGATGGACACCTTCCCTGGCTACAACCTCCTTTCAGGAGCAGATTGTACCTGGTATGATCTAGGGGCACTTGGCCAAGCCTCAGTGCAAGGGCTGCAGTGGATGTTTGTTGGTCCATATGAGTTATGTACCCTCCATCCCAAGGGGGCTTCTAGCTGGTTTGAGGATGGCAAGGTGCATGGCTGTTCCCCAAAAGTGTTTGGCAGTGATGAGATACAGTTAGGGGGGTCTTCTAGGAGATGGGAATTCAGGGGGATAATGCTAGTAAACCTTTATTCCTCAGGCTGTGCCAGTTTTAATTATTTTTAGTGAAGAATTCTACCTGGGTTTCCCAGCCAGGTCCTTCAAGGGGATTTTCCTGTGCTCTGGGGCTTTGCTTAGAGCTCTTTAGGAGGGCTGGTAATAAACAGTCAAGCTAACAAAATGTTAATGAAGAGTTTAATGGCCATATCTGAGAGTATATATGGCCCGTGAATGGAGACAGGGTTTTTCCCTTCAGTGTAATTTGAGGCAGCTCCTTCTCCTGTGAAAAATTCTCCATAACTCAAAGAAAGAACAACGGGGAGCGTTTTCAAGGCCAGTAAGCCACTTAGAGAGACAAGCAGGCATAGCAGCTCATAAAAGATGCTCTGGATTTTTGGCTGATGTAAAGATATTGGGAACCAGCCAGCCAGCTGAGCAACATTTATTTACAGCAATTGAAGATCCACTCTTCCTCTTTACATGGCAATAAAGAACTGAGGATGAACAAGAAGGGAACCCCCCATTGAAACACACCAGGTGTCCTGAGGATTGGAGGAGTCCTGTGATTTCCTTCAGCTGACCACTGACCCCTTCCAGCTGTTCCAAATTTTGCCTGGAATCACTTTAAATTGAATGGAAAACAGAGGCAGCCTTTCCTACATGTGGTGCTGAGCTTTCTGAAGGGTGAGCCCTCTTTGTGTGATGTTTCAATGCAAGTGGGGTAAGTCTTCATTAAGGAAGCAGAAAGCTGAAACGCTCTGATTTGGCAACTTGTATGTCAAAGGTCTCATATTCCTCCATCATCTCTGAATTCTGCTTTATAAATCATGATTCATAAGAAATGTCTTCCAGAAAGGCATTTAGGCTGGAAGATTTTTAAGAGATTAAACCCAAACATTCTCCCTGGCAGCTGATCTTTGCAGTTAACAACTCTCACTGTCATTTACTCCAGTTCCTGATTTGTCATGTTTGGGTGGGGATGTTTTGCTGTGTTTTCTCTCTGCTATGTTACAAAGGTAATTTCTGTTGTAAATTCTCACTTGTCATAGAGTTAAACCTTGGTCTGTCTTGTGGCATTTCCAGTTCAAGACTATTTCTGGGCAAACTAAACCATCATCTCATTTTTAAGGTGGCTCTGGTGCAGTGGAGCTGTTCTGTCACTGGCAAGTGAAGGTTCATACAGCTGTAATATCTCTGCATAGGACCAAAGTTGCCAAGTAGGTGGATGATTTTGTACCTGTGAAATGCTGATGAGCGTGGGCAGGGTATGGTTGCAGCTACATCTGCCAGCCAGACAGGGAGTTTATTCACTCTACTTAGTTCCAAGTGAAGCCAGCATACTTCTTGATGTCTGTATAATAAATGAGAAGAATTTAAGTTATTTAGAGGTCTGTGTTTAAGAAACCATTGACTGGTTAAGCCTAGAGTCTTTTGCCTTCTGCTATACCCCCTACTCTCTAGGTGGAAATGATGCCTTCAGTCAGGGGACAGGTATCTCAGCTGTAGCCCAGATCTGTGCTCCTGTACTGTAACATTTTGAGGTACCCAAACTGGCTTCCTTAAAGCCAGGTAAGGTGACTTCTGCTTCCACTGGACTGGGGACACATGCAGATTTCTAAAGGCAATGATAATTGACTTGCCAAGAGGAGGCTATAACTTGCCTATAGGTAAATCCTTTTCCTGTGTGCCCTGGCTAAAAAGAAGCAAAACTATTGTTAAGTGTAAAGCTCTTTCCTACAACAAACATACTGTGAATGAGTCAGAAGATGAAAATCCAAATTTAACTGATGGACAGCCAGTATCAGCTTCCAGTGTTATTAAGAAGTCCTGGATTCATCGAAGCCCCATATACCCAGCACGATTCAAATGAGCAGCTGCACAGTTGGGAGCCAAATCTAAAAGTGATAATCTGGTTTATTGTTCAATTGCCACATTCATTTTAGGTAAAAACTCTGCATTTCTGCATGCTGGAAATCAGATTGGTGTCTTGTCTGGTTTCATATCCTGTTATAAACTGTAGGAGATACAGAAAGAAATGGTGAGCAGTAAGATGAGGGATGTACAGACTGGGTCAAGTCAGTTTAAAAATACCAAACATTCTGTTTGGGTTTTTTTTTTTTTTCTTTTTAGGGTAATATATATACAGAAAGAGAAGGAAAGTATTCCAGAAAGCTAAAAATGCCTGGGTAAGATGCAAGCTTGAAGCTTAAATACCTTGTTAAACAGAGAAAAGTTTTCCAGAGATTTGTATGAATTTAGCAACATGAATTTTTGCATTGAAAAAGACATTAAACTCCTTCAGCTGGAAAAAAAAATAGGATAGATTTCTAAAATATCATCACTGTGTGCTGGCTAACAATGAGAGCAGCAGATCAGAGACCTGAAACACAGATGCTCAGACATCAAGCTCTGCACAGTGGCAGTATTGTAGCTCATGAGGTTAATCCAAAGTGTGACTGTTGCTAAAATACCCCTTATGATCCAGGGGTTGAAGCCAGGCTGGGGGAGCTGGGCTGGCTCAGCCCAGAGAAGAGAAGCTGCTGCTGGGGAGAGCTCTGAGCCCCTTCCTGTACCTCAAGGGGCTCCAGGAGAGCTGGAGAGGGGCTGGTGCCCAGGGCAGGGAGGGCCAGGCCCAGGGGAACGGCCTTCAGCTGCAGGAGGGGGATGGAGAGGGGCTGGGAGGCAGAAATCCTTCCTGGGGAGTGGGGAGGCCCTGGCACAGGGTGCCCAGAGACGCTGGGGCTGCCCCTGGATCCCTGGCAGGGTTCAAGGCCGGGTTGGATGGGGCTTGGGGCACCCTGGGCTGGGAGGAGGTTGTGCTTGTCCATGGCAGAGGGCATTGGACTAGATGACCTTTGAAGGTCCCTTCCGACCCAAACCCTTCTGTGATTCCATGACCCAGGAGTGGTGTGTTCCTCCTCCTCATCTGTAGCTGTGGGGCTGCAGGGTTAGAGAAGAGGATGGACAGTTGGGTGAAGACCTGCCCTGTGTTACTGGGACAAAAGAAAAGGACTTGAGAGCTTACCTGAGGAATATTTGGGAGTGGTTTTACATGTGTTTCTGCAGAAAAGATGGAGCCCACCCACATAACACAAACAAACTTGTCAGGGGAATTCACAAGGCTGAAAATGCCAAATGTCCCTTTTTAAAACAGTTTGGATGGCAGGGTCAGGGCTCTTGGGGGGCCCTTAGGCAGAAAGATCCCCCTTCCCTTGCAAAGTGCTGGGAATGAAATGGTACAGATGGTTTGGACTGGAACCTGTGCTCTGAAAGGCAAATGCCAATGGCACTGAGCTGCCCCAGGGCAGGGTCAGCTCAGCTGGGAGGGAAAAGTTCTTCCCTGGCAGAGTTGTGGGGCTGTGGCACCGGCTGCCCAGGGAGGGGGCTGAGTCCCCACCCCGGGTGTGTTTAACAGAGGGGAGATGAGGTGCTCAGGGATCTGGGTCAGCACAGGACAGGGATGGTTGGACTGGATGATATTAAAGGTCTTTTCCAACCTTGTGTTTCTGTAACCAGTCTCATGTCTGTGTGTGAGGGTTCGTTACATGCTGGGTACACTCGTTATACTTAATAACTGAGTTGTTAATAACACTGTTAGGTGGTTCATGGAAGTTCAAGTAGTCCTACGGTTCCTGCCTGGTTGCTGAAGGATAGCAGAATTCTGGGTTTGTTTTTTTTTTCTTTTCTTCTCCAAGGTGAAGTTGACCCAAAAATAGAATTTAGTTTCAAAGTTTTTAGTTTAAAAGAATTTAGTTCAAGTCTCTGCAAACTCAGAATGGTGATAACATACACTTCATCTCCTTCTGACTATATTGTATTTATGAATCTAGCTAACTTGATTTAGCTTTTAAAATTTACCTTGGTGAAGTTATTTTCTGGGTTATCAAAAGAGCCAATGGGAATAGCTGGTCCAGTACCAGCATGCTTTAGTGGATAGATTACATTTAAAAATGAAGCCCTCTGTATTTATTTGAAAAACCCAAGTGTGTAATTAAAGCAGGGATTATGTTAAAAACAAGATGAGTTGATGTGACTTCCTGACTGGAAGAGGTAGAAAATGATTAAATGGTATCTCCCTTCACCTTCCTTCCATCTTCTCCTCAAGCTCCATCCATCCTTGTTGTCCAGAAGAAGCTGAAACTGCAATAACAGAAGGAAAATAAGCTGCCAAATGAGGTTCTTTGTGTGACTTGCCCACATTCTCTTTTAAAAAGAAGGATGCCCATACATATTCCAATACAGATATGCGTTTATTTCAGCTTTTTTTTTTTCCTTTTTTTGTATTGTATTATTGTCAGTCACTCCAGTCTTTAAAAAGGGCAAGAAGGAGGATCCTAGCAACTGTAGGCCAGTCAGCCTCACCTCTGTCCCTGGAAAGGTAATGGAACAGCTTGTTCTGGATGCCATCTCCAAGCAATTGGAAGAGAAGAAGGTCATGAGGAGCAGTCAGCATGGAGTCACCAAGGGAAGATCATGCTCGACCAGTCTCATAGCCTTCTATGATCTCATCACCTGCTGGGTAGATGGAGGGAGAGCAGTGGATGTCATCTACCTTGACTTCAGCAAGGCTTTTGATACTGTCTCCCATGACACCCTGATAGCAAAGCTGAGAGAGCATGGGATAGATGAGGGGACAGTGAGGTGGGTTGAGAATTGGCTGTCGGACCGAGCCCAGAAGGTTGTGACTCATGGAGCAGAATCTGACTGGAGACCTGTGACTAGCGGTGTTCCCCAGGGCTCGGTGTTGGGTCCAGTCCTGTTTAATATCTTCATTGACGACCTTGATGAGGGAACAGCATCCACCCTCAGCAAGTACCCGATGATACAAAGCTGGGAGGGGTGGCTGACACGCAGGACACTGAGCTGCCATCCAGAGAGACCTGGACAGGCTGGAGAGCTGGGCAGGGAGAGACCAGATGAAGTTCAACAAAAGCAAGTGGAGAGTCTGGCACCTGGGGTGGAACAACCATTTGTATCAGTACAGGCTGGGGGATGACCTGCTGGAGAAGAGCTCTGTGGAGAAGGACCTGGGGGTCCTGATGGGTGACAGGGAGGCCCTGAGCCACCAGTGTGCCCTGGGGGCTGAGAGAGCCAATGGGATCCTGGGGGCATCAAGAGGAGTGTGGCCAGCAGATCACAGGAGGGGATCCTCCCCCTCTGCTCTGCCCTGGTCAGGCCCCACCTGGAGTGTTGTGTCCAGTTCTGGGCTCCCTGGGATCAAACAGACAGGGATCTCCTGGAGAGAGTCCAGAGGAGGCTACGGAGATGCTGAAGGGCCTGGAGCATCTCCCCTGTGAGGAAAGGCTGAGTGAGCTGGGGCTGTTCAGCCTTGAGAAGAGAAGACTGAGGGGGGGACCTTATAAATGTTTATAAATATCTTAAGCATGGGATGCAGGGGGAAATGGGCAGTGTCTGTGGGGTCAGGACAAGGGGCAATGACTGCAAGTTGGAGCAGAGGAAATTCTACACCAACATGGGGAAGAACTGTTACCCGGTGAGGGTGAGGGAGCCCTGGGACAGGCTGCCCAGGGGGTGTGGAGTCTCCACCTCTGGAGAGATTCCAGCCCCATCTGGACACTGACCTGTGCAATATGAGCTGGGGAGCCTGCTTTGGCAGGGGGGTTGGACCCAATGATCTCTCAAGGTCCCTTCCAACCCCTGTGAGTCTGTGATTCTGTCTTTTGTCTGTTTTTCCTGCCTATGCAGAATCAAATACAACTGGCTCTGGGTGATGAATGCTAGGTCAAGAAATGTAATGATAAACAATTTAATGATAAGCAATCAGCATAGAGCCCAAACACAGCTTGCCCTATAATTCCTCAGTTCTCTAAGAAGTTTTTCATTGTTTTAAGAAGAAGCCAGTAGCCAATGTGGCAGCAAGGTGACATGAGCAACGTGATCAGCAATCCCATCCAACCCAACCAAGTTTCAAATCATTTGTTGTCTTGGATGTGGTGAGTTAGCTGCAGGTTTCTCTCCAGTGGTCACCTCTTTCCTTGTTCTTTCCCTGTCATCTCCACAGAGTGATTTTTGTACGTATCGACTGGTTTTATTCAAAACCATTTATCTTCTGGTGTCAGACAATGAATTAACTACACTTCTTTCCTGCTACCCAGTATTCTGGCTGACCAATAAGGGCAAAATGTTTTATTCTTTTCTTTTATAAAAGTTTTTGGTGTTACAACTTCTAGTTGTATGCTGTGCTTCCCACAAGACAAGCAGACAGCAGCCTCCTGGTATGTGGTCAGCAGCATTGCTGATGATATGGTGGTGACTTGACTGGGAACCTGAGGACAAATCACTGCATTGAGACCACACCTTGGACTGCAAGGTCCAGGTCTGGGCTCCTCAGGGCAAGACAGAGACATACTAGAAGGAGCCAGCAAAGGTCTGTGAAGATGATCACAGGATGAGAGGAAAACTGAAGGATGGGAAATTCCACTTCTTTTTCATTTGTGAGGGTGACCAGGCACTGGTACAGGTTAACCTGAGGGCTTGTGGAGTCTCCATCCTTGTAGATATTCAGAAGCTGTCTGGGCACATTGCTGGGCAACCTGCTATAACCTTACTTGAGCAAGGGTTGGAAAAGGTGACCTCAAAAAGTCCCTTCCAACCCCAACCACTCCACAAAACGTGGTTTATAAGAGAAAAAAAATCATCATCAGTGAAAAAAATTTGGTACAGCCCAAACCTGGTGGTGTTCTGGAAGCAACAGGGTTTCCTATTGATGTAGTTGGTGAAAATTAAGGAAAGGATTAATTCCACATAACTGTAACCAAAAATTAATTTGCTCAGGCTTATGAGATCATTGGGGAGTGAGAGAGTCATTGACAAAAAGAACATTTCATTTTTTTTACCATTTTGGATAAGACAAAGTGAGGCAGAGCCAGCCCGAGGATTGAGCTGGACTGGTACAAGGGGGGGGTCCAGCTCAACCCCCCAGCTGTGCTCACATCCTGTTGGGTAATACAGTCTGCAAAAAGTCCTGGGAATGGTGGAAACTGCTAGGAAAATCTCACCCTTTATCTGTTGTTCAGTGCCTGCACCTCTAGTTCTTGATTAATAATGATTTATGGGTGCAGGTATGTAAATAATTTACTGAATCCTAGTTGAGTTTGTAATAGCTGCTGTGGAGCATAAAATAGAGCTGTAGTGGGCACTCCATGTGAAAGCTGGGTCCTCCTGGAGACCAGGGTGTGCCCTGCTGAGGCACATTCTCTGTTCTTGCAGTAATCACAGACTGGTCTGGGTTGGGAGGGACCCCCAAGGATCACAGAGCTCCAACCCCCTGCCACAGGCAGGGACACCAACCTCCAGGCCTGGAGCTACACTGGACTCCAGCTGGGGCCTCCCAAGGGCAGAGCAGAGAGGGACAATCCCCTCCCTGTCCCTGCTGCCACCCCTCTTCTGATGGAGCCCAGGAGGTATTTATCAGAGCTCTTTATGTGCCTTTAATTGTGATTTATCAAGTTCAGTGACTCTAATGTTGATGTGATAATCTGTTTTGGGGTCTATTTTCTCTATTTGTTCTTGAAGTCCTTTATCTTCTCCCCCCTCCCCTACCCCTTTCTTTCATCATTTATTTAATGAATTGGGATATTTAGATCTCTTACACTGCAATTATGTCAGAGCAAGCTGAAGCTGCTGTCTCTTTCAGCTGAGCTGCTAAACATTAGTCAACAGAATGACTATGGAAAACCAGAGCTGCTTCTCTTTAATCTCTGAAAAACTTTGTTTCTGAGCACACATTGGTATGAGCAGCTTTTCCTTGTTACATTTCAGCTTGGGTTGAGTCAGGAAGATGGATATACCATTTATAAATACTTTAAATTGCTCTGGATTGGAATAATTTTATCACTGACAGTTTTCCCAGCAAGCTGGATTCATGCACTAGGGCATTTATATATTCTGAAAAGTTTCCTAGGGACAGCTTACCAGTTAATAACAGCCCAGTTCCTGTCCTGACTAACAAATGGCCTCTATTTTGTCAAGTGCTACATGTGTACAGATTGGGCCTGGATAAATTCCCTGCTCAGGGATGCAGGGATGGATGTGGTCAGGGCAGAACCTGAAAAAGAGCTCTTTATTGTTTTCATTTTCAAAGAGGGATGCAGGGTTACGCCTTTTTGGTCTTTGGGGGTTGTGTAGAAGTGTATCAAGCTTTCAAGTGGCAGGGGAAGAAATTATAAAGCATTTCATTCACTCTCAGGGTCTTTTCCCAGTAGTGATGCTGCATCACTGACTGAAACTACATCTCCACGCTGCTGGTCAGTGTGAGAGCAGAATGAGACCTACATCTTGTCTTCTGGGTGCTTTTTTTATTGTAGCAGGCAGGTGTAAATTGCTTCCATTCTAATATATTTGGTAGTCTGCAGCTAAGGAGTCAGGGGGAGAGAAAGGGTGTGCTGGAGTGGCTGCAAAACCTAAAAATATTCTGAAGCCTGTGGAAATGACCTCAGCCATGGAGATGTTGAAGTCCACTTAAATAACATCTGGTGGGTAGAGTTCTAGCTACAAAAAGCCCCAGCCCTCAGCTGGATGATCATTTGCACTGATGTTACTGATACTGACTGATGTCTTCCACCAGTGGGAAGCAGCATCTAACCTGCTGAACAGACTAGATAAAGAGAATTTGGTTTGACAGTGGAGTATTTAAGCCTTGAATATGACTTCATGTGGGGCTATTAACACGTGTCACAGCTGAGGTTAAGTTACTGTAATACAAATACTCTGTGAAAAATCGTGTGTCCATTGAAATTAATATACCATTAATACCAGCATAGCTTAGAGGGATGTGGCTGTATCGATGATCACCTCAAAAATGGGTGATTACACTGATCTTAGAGTAATGCAGACCAAAAATTTCAGAAATAAACAGATGGCAGAATACACTTATCACTTCTCTGGGCTTTGAAGACCCAGAATAAAAGGCAAGAATGACCTTCAAGTGTGTAACTATGTAGTAGCCACAAATTAAATGGGGTCTTATTTCTTGGTTGCTTCTGCTACTTTGCTCTTCCAGTGTCTTTCAGAGTTAGTCTGAGGGTCAAGGTAACTAAAACTGCTCTGTGAGAAGCATAAGGCATAACATGTGGAAAATAAGCCTCCTATGGGTTTGCCACAGCAAGTCATATAGGGAAGTCATTTTCTCCTCTGCCTTCAAAGGAGACATCCTGGGATAACTTGGGGAATGCACCTTTGTGCTCACCCCAGAGAGAAAAGAGAAGGTTTTGAAAGGTCTAAGGTCCACAGTGGCTTCTGCTGGTGGTGTTGTATTGTTTGGTGCTGGAATGCTTTCAGTGTGGCCCTGGGGCAACAGTGATGCTCTGACCTGCTTGAAGTGCTGTGTCTGGTCTCGCTCTCTTGCAGGCAGCGTTCAAGCAGCTGCTGTGTCTTGTGGGAGCAGCTCAGGGACGCAGAGACCTTCAGAGGCAAGAGCTCTGTTTGGACTGCAGAGCACGCAGAATGGTTAGCAAGGGGGAAATACCAATCCTCCATCACTCAACAGGTTTTGTGGGAAGAAAATCACTTCCCTAGCAGCAGGTCCCCAAACCCAAAACCCCACCAACGCCTTCCCAGAACCACAATAAAGATGTATCAACCCTAACATGCTGTCCTTGGCATGTCAGTAGGAAATAACAGAGACAGAAATGAAAACACAGTGTGTCCTATTGCCTTGAGGTGCTCCCTAGAGACCTGCAGCTCAGGGACTTCAACTCAGGCATCTCTCTATGCTACAGCTCTTGATACTTTTCCTATTTCATGTATTTATCCAATTGCTCTTTGACCCCTGGTTAATAACAGCAACCACAAGAACCTACAGAAAGGGATTTCACCGATTATCCATGCAGCACGTGGAGACCTCCTCCTGCCTGCTGCGACTCCATCTCCCTTCTGATGCCACTTTTCTCTTTTATTGGAAGTGACAGGAACAGTTATTCTCTGAGCAGTTTCTTCAGGTCATTCATGAACCTGTAGACTTCTTTCACATGCTTCCTTCTGGGCTGAGTTGAAGCTATTCAATTATTGCTCATAGGAAAGGCTGTTCTGCCCTTATTTCATCTTTTTTGTACCTTCTTCATGCATTGTGTGCCCTCCCTTTGACCTGATAGGTCTATAGAAATGGGCTGAATTTAAGGAGCTTCAGTGAGTCTGTACATGTGTAGGCAAAGATGACGTTTTTTATGGCTGATAGTTTCCCTCTTTCAAAGTTACCCAAGTGGCCAGTGGAGACTTGATGCCCCCAGAAATATTTGGCCAACCTCTACAATAACCACGTGGGCTGATAGAGGTGACAGGGTGAGTGTCCACTGAGTGGAGCATTTCTGCCCCCACCCAAAATTGACTCTGCCCATCTTCCCCTGCTGTGTTTGGCTCAGATAAATAATGTGAGAAAGGGACGTTTAAATTGAAGTAATAACTCTTTGTAGGGAGTACCCCGAGACTGATGAGGTAATTTAAGCCTCTCAAAGCCTTTCTCTTCAGTGCTCTAGGAGCTGCTCTGTTAGATGCTCTGTCTCAGGAATGGAGAATTATTTTCCTTATTTCCATGTCAGAACTTTCAGCTGATTAGGCAATTTAATTAGGTGAACATTCTTCAGTGGGCTTGAATTCTTAGTAGGCAAGTAAACAACGTGGTGTTTACAGTTTCCTTAACCTCACCCTTCCTGCAAGTGATGGAGATGCTGCTTTGTTTTCCTGCTTTTCCTCTTTGTATCCTTAAGAAAATGACTGTCTGCTCCAAGAAAGCTGATCAGGGATGAAGATGCTGTTTCTCTGTCTGGGGAATACCTATGCTGTACCACAGAGAACAAGCATTGATGGGAGATGCCAATAATATGTTCCAGCAGTGTTTCCTTGGAAAGTAGAGGAGCTGAGCCCTGCTTAGCTGAGCCCTCATAAGTATCTTACGAGCCATGCCTCTTGCCTAGTACCAGAGTCCATAGCAGCATTAACACAAGCTAATGAAAGCAAGGCCTGGTGTAAATATACAAATATACAAAGTCTCTTGTTTGCTTTTTGCAATGGTTTGGGTGAAACAGAATTAAGTTTTTCAGTTTTCCATTTTAGCATGATTTTTTCTTCATTTTTCTGCTCACTCTTGATGCAAACTCTCTCTACCCCCCAAGAGACAGAAATATATTCATCTTCCCAATCCATAGATAATACTTTGGGGATCAAGTTTTGTCTCGTAGGCCACGTGAGGGTGGCCAACTCTTGTCATCCCTATTAAAAAATACTTAAGAATTATAATTGGAAGAGATCAGCATAATTGAAAGAACTTCCAACATCCGTAATAAGAACTTCCATAATGTCCCACTGCATTCATTCAGACTGGTCTGGGTTGGGAGGGACCCCAAGGATCACAGAGCTCCAACCCCCTGCCACAGGCAGGGACACCAACCTCCAGGCCTGGAGCTACACAAGGTTGCCCAGGGCCCCAGCCAACCTGGCCTTGAACACCCCCAGGGATGGGGCACCCACCCCCTCTCTGGGCAGCCTGTTCCAGCCCCTCACCACTCTCTCTGCAAAGAGCTTCCCCCCAATATCTCATCTCACCCTTCCCTCCTCCAGCATTCCTTGAAAATGTCCTCGTAACTAACTGGAGACAGCAAAAAATCATTAATTAAAAGCCAGCCAGGTGTTGATTCCAGGTTCTGCTGCTTCCAAGCTGCTTTGGTAGCAAATCCAGTCCCATGGAAGTGATGGGGACTCTGTAACATGCTCCCAGTTTGGTATGGGCAGTGCTGGGGTGCAGACACCCTGCGGGGTCACCTCACAGGGAAGGATTTACTGCATGTTAGGCCGCACTCACTCCGCAGTGTATGTTCGGTAGTATTCCCCTCTTGCCTGTGCTGGTGCTGGCTTTGCTCACGTTGCTGTGCCCAGAACAGCTCTTAGCACATTTCCCAATGTCCTCAAGGCCAGATTTAGTGGTGTGTTGAGAAACCCAGGGAAAGGATCAGCGCTGACACAGAGAAATGCCTCTCCCACTGCTGCCCCCCTCCTCTGCCCTTTGCAGAAGGGTGAGGTGTCGACCTTCCCAATCTGGGTCTCAGTCCCAAAACAGTAAAATGCCATCTTCAGCTGGTTTTTATTCCCCCCTCAGCCCAGGGATGAGGTGTCTGGGCTGAAGCTCGGACACTGCATCTGTGGATGTCAGTTTTGGGTTCCCAAAGTGGTATTTTAAAGGTAGGTTGTGTCTCAAGGCGCAAGAGGATGCAGGATACTGGGACTTTGTGACCAAACTGGGTCAAGCCCCAGTGCCCAGTAAGACCAAAATACTCCTATTTCCTTAATGAAGCAACCTGCCGGTCTGTGTATATGCTTGTAAGTCTACCTACATCTTTCCATGCATGAGTTTCCCAGCAAATATGACCCTTAGGGGCTTAATGTTTGTTCCCTTCACCTCTACTGATCAGATGTGTCCATCATGGGTGCTTGCTTCCACCCAAGCATGGGGAGCTGAAGTAAAATGGGAGAGTCTTCATGGCTGTGGGTAAAATCATGAAGAGCAGATGTCTCTTAATGTTGCTGAGCCTGCCTCCATCAGGAATGAGGACCTCCTCATCAAAGTCCAGCACATCTCCATGAGCTGGTGTAGAAGCCTTCTCAGTGTGCATGACAACACACCGGGGTTTGACCCCTTCTCCTGGCTGGCAGTGGTTGGCTGGTGTGTTTATTTTAAGAGGTAAGCCATTGCAGCAGCTGGCACTTTATATAAATGTGCACTTTAATAAATAAACCACCTTCTCTGGGAAAGTTGCTTTTAGGAGCTCGAGATTTATGCATCTGAGTGGGATGCTTGTTACAGAGAAAGACTTTAATGTACTTTGGTGGAGCAGAATGCAAACCAGAGGTCTGGCATCAAGGACATCCTTGGAGCAGGGAGCAGCCAAGGAATGCAAACAGCATGCCAATACAATTGTATAGGCTGTTGATTAATGGTGTTAGTTGTGGGAGGGAGCAACAACGTGTCTTCTGACTTCCATATGAATGGAAGATGCAAATGAGACCTCAGGGCTGCACTTTGAAAGTTGAGAAGAATTCACGAGAGTGACCCACTGGCTGCCCTCTGCCAGGACCTGCTCCTGAAGGGAAGGCAAGAAGGAAACATCTCCATATCTCTGGGAAAACCCAGCTTCACGTGAACATGGACACTGCAGATGTGACCCAGCCCCCCAGTCCCCACTGCCTCGTGTGCTCTCGCTGGCACATCTGGGAAGGTGAGAGGCAGGACACATTGGACATGCAATAACCTCTAATGTTGTTTCCTCTGATCACCATGGATTTCAGTCTGCTTCCTGTACCAGGCAGGAGGGTTTCAAAGTCCTCACACAACTCCCTGTTGAAGGTTCTGCTCAGATTTTCTGACTTCACTTCTGCAACTTGAAATCTTATTCTTCCCAACCATACTTAGTCCTTTTTTTTCCCAGTGAGTCTCTTCTGATAATTAATTTCTTCTGAAGACCCTGCATTGTGCAGGAAGATATTTTCCTTTCAGAGAAATCTGGTTTTCAACTTAATTCAGCCTCTTGCTACCTTGACAGGGTACTGGCAAGAGCCACAGTGAAGACTGAAGTGGCTCCTGCCAACTCTCCAAAGCTGAGGGTGTCTCACCCCGTGAGACAGCAAGGCATCAGTGAGACAGCTTCATCACCGAGCCTGAGTTATATTTAAATATTTGGACTTTAATTCACTCACCTCACTGAGTTGTTTCCCAAACAAAGCAGTAATGCCAAACAAAAAGATCCATAATTTATAGTGTGAGGCTAGAATGCAAATAGTATCTCTTCCTGTTCTTTAAATTCATTCAACATATCTATTTTGCTTTGAATTGATTTATAAGTGTTCTTAGTGGGCTTATATATAATTCATAAACAATTTATTTCCTTTTTTTTTATATAGCCCTTTATCTGGTTTGCTGACTTTTTCTTATCTTTGATTCTTTCCTCACTTTCTCTAGGAAAATGGCGCTGGTTGCTATGGTAACTTCTCCTTCCTAACAGTTTTGGGATATTTCTTTTTTTTTTCCTCCTCCCCTTCCTTCCCTGAAGAACCTTTTGGTCCATTTGCAGACCCCATCCTTGTTTTTTCCCTACAGCTCAGCTGTATCTTTGAACTTAAGCAAGAGACTTCTGGAGTCAACCTGCACAGAGGGTTTCCCAGGCCCTCTCCAAGCTTTGCAAGTCCCAGGGTTGCTTTCCTGCCATGCCATGTGGTCAGGAGGGAGCCAGAACAGACCCTTCAGCTACATCCCACCCCAACCTCATCTCACCTGCCATCACACCTCTAAGAGAAGATGAGTGTATATAAATACAGAAGAAGATGTGTGTATATATATATATATATTTTCCCCCACATTTTGAAATCTTAAACCAAAATCCAACATCAAATCATCACCCTCCACCTTGCCATGTGTGTGAGGAATGCTAAGACACCTCAGGCTGCATTACCAGCCCACAGAATTAGCATATAAAGCCATTCACTATGAACCAGATAATCTGCAGCGTGACCTTGCTTTTTCCTGCTCTGGGAGAGCAGGCTGAGGGCCAAGTTCCTTTGTGCTGTGTGCTGTTCTTTAACATGCATCAATAATGCATATTCAGGAGCAAAAGCAAAGCTATTAGCAGCCACCCAGGCAGGAGTAGGGGCCCCCAGTAAGTGCATAATTTATTCCTCCCATTTTCCTTCCAAAATCAAAAGATGGGGTGGGGGGATGAATTTGTTCCAATGTTTAGTAATTACCTCCAGCACACTAACAAGTGTTTGTGCAACACTGACTTGAAAAAAATCTAATTTATGCCCTATTTAATAAATTACTGCTGTAGTCTCTCCTGGCCTGGCTAACTATCTGCCACAAGCCAGCAAAGTTCCTGCTTTCTCACCTTGATGAGTTGGTTTTTGGGGGGGTTTAGTTGCTAAAGCAGCATCTATAGGCATGAGTCTGGTGGTGGGAATGTCAGTGCTGCTGCTGTTGTTATTAATATTGTTGTTGTTACTGTTGTTGTTGTTAGTCCTGCAGCTATGGAGGCTTTGCAATAGCAGGTGTAGAATGTTTTCCTGGTAAAATATACCTGATACAAGGAGGTCACTGCCTAAAAGGGAAGGTAGAAGGTAAGAGAGGAAGAAGAGGCAAAACCCCTTGTCCAGATTGCCCTTATTTGAAGGAGCCACTTGTGCACGTGTCCCCAGAGGCTCTGGCTGGGTGATGGGTGCCCATCTGTCCCAAAGTGCCAGCTCTGTGGGCACCCACGTCCCAAGGCAAAGCTGTGGCTGCTGCAAGGTTTCTCATGGCTGTATTGCAGACTCGATCAGAGAATCATAGAAACATGGAATGGTCTGGGCAGAGCAGAGTTGATGCGCCTGTGGCCTCTTTCTAGTGAGACACAGAAGAGGTAAGATGCTGGCATCTGACTATGGTTACAGGAATTTTAATTTGTGTGCCAGGAGCACATTTAGTGCTGTCCTGAGAATCCCATCCACGGTGCATTTACTCCTCCTTGCAACCATTCCCTTTCTTCTACACTTTGTTTTGTTTTGGAGGCTGGGGACAAACTCCTCCTGCAGAAGGAGAGGTGAAAATGTTTCCCTGCTAAAAGTGTTCAGAATGGCTATTATTTCTCTTTCCTTCATTTAATTTCATACTTTCACCCTCTTGTGCTTAAAAGTTAGCATTTATATCAGCCAACATAAGTCAAAAATCTGTCTTTCCTCCTTCTAGGCTCTGCCTGGGGACCAGTAGGTAAGTAGGTTTGCCTCATTTCTTCCCAGCTAATGGAAAACGAATGAATAGCTGTATATTAGAAATAACCCACATTCTACTTATCTTAAAACATGCCCATCATAATGTGACAAAGCACACCAAGAAGCACTGGACTTTAGAGAGAGCTGCCAACAGCAGAATTATCCCAGAGCATCATGGAATTCAGCAATATCTGCAATAACACAAATTTCACAGTGCAGCAAGAGGGGCAGTGCTTGGGCACTGCTGCTGCAGCAAAGTGAAATGGAATTGCAAAGGACAGGGAATGTGTGGTTAGCTGCTCCCTAAACCCAGGAACCCACCCACTGTAGGATCAAATGATGCAGTACATTTCCATGGTGGCTCACTTTAAAGTCAATATGAGGTACTGTATTTTACAAGACATCTCTTGGACGTAACTTCAATACAAGCCCAAGATACAGGGTCCATGCTGTAATTACACTCAAAATACACACTAATCTTACTTACAAAACAACAATCATGCTATTTTCTTTTACAGTTTACAGGCAAATAACACTGATGTCTTGCCATGTGCCCTGATGACAACCAGCATCTCGGAGCATTGGGCTGAACGGTAGGTCTCAAAATTCATCTTCCATTGTTCAGTTGTTATAACACTCTTCAGCATTTTTGATTGGCATTAACAGCTTTGCCACTGTTAGGAGGGAGAGAGGAGCTTTTCATTGTCTGTAATTATGAGACAGTAGATTTGATGCTGGATGAATCAATAATTCTATTTCAAGTGAATGCTCAAATTTGTAGCCTTTTATTCCAAGAAATATGACACATACTCAAAGAAGGCATCATTAAATAAAAGTAGTGATAATTGCCTGCCTCTTTTAAAAAAGGAAAAATAGTTGACCCTGCATATAAATTTTCCCTCAAGGAATCCATTAGTCTTTTTTTATGTTAGTTAGCACAGTTGGTAGTAATGATTCAGAGAATAAATGAACTAATAGCTTTATGCATGATCTGGGGCGACAGACCTGAAAGGGTTGGGAAAAATTCATATAGGAACTGGTATGCTTCACTTGCTGTCATCTGCTGGTTTGGATTTTATTGTAGAATCCCAGGGTAGTTTGGGTTGGAAGGGACCTTAAAGACCATCTGGTTCCAAGCCATGGGCAGGGGTGTCTTTCATTCAGTCCAGTTGCTCAAAGCCCCATTGAACCTGTCCTTGAATGCTTAGAATGAAGGGGCACCCATGACTTCTCAGGGCAACCTGCCCCAGGGTCTCACTGTCACCTTCCTTATATCAAATGCAAATCTACTGTCTTTCAGTTTAAAACCACCAACAGGCCTTGGCAAAAAGTCTTTCTCCATCTTATAAGCCCCATACATGTTGGAAGGTGACAGTAAGGTCTCCCTTCTCTTCTCCAGGCTGAACAAGCTCAACTGTCTCGGCCTGTTGTCATAGGAGTGGTGCTCCAGCCTCGTGGTTATTTTTGTGACCCTCTTTTGGACCTGTTCCCACAGGCCCATGTCTTTCCTTCACTGGGGACCCCAGAGCTGGACACAGTGCCACAGGTCAGGTCTCACAAGAGCAGAGTCCAGGGGCAGGATCACCCACCTTGGCTAGCTGACCATGCTTCTTTGTATGCAGGCCAGGATATGGTTGGCTTGCCAGCTCATACCCAATGTTTCATCTGCCAATATCCCCAAGTCCTCCTCCTCAGGGCTGCTCTCAATCTGTTCATCCCTCAGCCTGCATCATTACTGGACTTTGCCCTAACCCAGGTACAGGACCTTGCACTTGGCCTTGTTATACAAGTTATATACAAGTTAAGGTTATACAGCCTTAGTTTCTGGGCACACAGATCCTGTGTTTCCCAGCACAGAACTCCAAGGTGAGAAGGAACCCGTGCTGTGTGTAACCAGGAAAGTGCAGCATGCAAACTGCTGCTTGTGTGAGGGCTGTGGTGAACCGTGAGTATCTGCTTCCTCTGCTTTATCCCCATGAAAAAGAGCTTTGCAGGTGACTGACACACAAGCTGGAGGAAGGTTTTATTTTGACAAGATGTATTTCTGCAAGGAGGCTGGAGATTAAGGTGCTGTTTGAGATTCTGTCACCACATTAGCCTGCAGAATGGACACGGGAGGATTTGCCACCATGTTCCTGGACTGATCAGCAAGGCAACAAGCAACCTGCTGTGCCAAAAATTCTTGGTGTCTCCCAAAATTAGTTTGTTTCTTTTCTGATCAGCTGTGCTGCAGGTCTCCTTAAGCCTGGTCCTATCTCTGGGTACTCTTCCACGTGAATGGTAAAGACAAACTGTGAAGACTGAAGCCACGGTACAATCGCTGCCTCCACATCTTTATCAGTCTGTTCCTTTGAGGTCAAGATCATGTTGTGAGCTAAAAGAATTCTTCAAAATATTGGCTTTGAGAAGACAAACTGCTACAGAAATCAATCTGGTTCATCAATGCACTCCTTCAGGTTGTCCAGCGGAGTCCCCAGGGCTGTTGTCACTGCAGTATCCTTTCTCCTCTCTGTTCTGTGTAACACTCTTCTTAAAAGAGTGGAAGTAATAGATTTTTTCCCCCCTATTGTCTTTACTAGATGCTCATCTCAAGGAAAGTTGTCTGTTATAACAGGGGATATTTGGCTAGAAAAAATCCTGGCACTTCTGAATCAGCAACATCCCCTCCCATGCACTGAACTGTCCAGTCCAAATGCTGTTTGTTATTTCCTCATCCTGGCCCTTATTTTGTTTTATTCTCTAGACTCTTATGTTCTAACCTCAAGCAACCCAGGGGTGGTACCAAGCTCCAAAGGAAGGGTGGTAGCTTTGAAGTTAGATGGTCCTGGTATCCTGGACCAGTTCATGAACTGCATCCTGCGTGCAGGAGTTCCAGCGTGGGGCACTGCATTGTCTGCATCTGCTGCTGGTTACATCAGCATTAAAAGGATTCTATCCAGCACACATTTGGGCAGTGTCACGTGCAGAGAGCCTAACTCTGCAGACAGGGCAGCAGAGCAGCGTGGCATTTTGCTCCTGACTTGTTCTTGTGTGTCCAGGCTGAGGGACAACTCTACTCCCCAGCCCCAGCTGACATCTCTGTGGGGTTGCACGTGGTGGTGAGTGAATCAGGTGAGGTCTGTGGAAGCCAAGCATTTCACAGCACCAGAGGCATCAACTTAGGACGTGTAAGCTGGTTTGAAACACTGCAGTGCTTGTTAGAGCAGAGAAGGAGGAAGATATCTATTGTTGCTGGCCTACCAGATAAATATACTTCTGTCAGCTCCTATTCAGCACTTGTCCTTAGTCTGCATTCATGACCCCTGCATTTGAAGGATGAAAACCTTCCTTAACTTCTCCCTCCCTAAAATACACATTTCCCTTTTTCTTCTCTGATTTTTGTCTTTAGAAATCATATTTACCATTGTTTGGCAACTCAAGAACTAAAAGCTTTCTTTGTGTCCTAAATGAGAGTTGAAAATGTGATGCTAAAACACACCCCCAGGAATCCCCAGATGTCCCTAAGACAGGGATCAAATCCAGTGCTGGCACTGCTGGGTCAGATCAGTGTGCTGGGGAAAGCATGGGTGCCTCCCTCATCCCTTGGCATGGCTGGAGCTTTATGAGGTTTTACAGCCTTATCCCAGCCCTGCCAACATCTCCAAGCCTTCTGAGAGCACAGTCGCTTCTCCAGATTGAGATGTGCCCCATTAAATACAAAAATAGCCGGAGGAGATTCAGAAACAAGGGTGGTTGAGTGATGATATTCGCAGGAGCAGAGAGGCACCTGGAGGAATGAAAGCAGATCATTTGCAGATTAGCAGTAAAACTCGTACACTTGAGGAATACAGTGATGCTCAGTCTGTTGGAGAGCTGGATTCTCCAATAAGTTAAAGCACTATACTTCAGAGGAAATCTCCATAAAACCTAGAACTTGAGGAGTCCTTATTGCAGCCTCTGCAGCCACTCAACCCCACTGGGATGTCAAGAGCAGAAGCAAAGGGTGAGCACTGTCAGTCTTCAGCTGATCAGGTTTTCAGCCCAGATTTACCCTGGGTAGCACTTTGCTTTTTAATGGTCTCTGAATTTAGGTGTGCTGCAATAAAAAAAAAAAAAAATCACAGACTCACAGAATCACAGGGGTTGGAAGGGACCTCTGGAGCTCATCAGGTCCAACCCCCTGCCAAAGCAGGGTCCCTAGGACAGGGCACACAGGGCGCTGTCCAGACGGGGCTGGAATCTCTCCAGAGAAGGAGACTCCACACCCCCTGGGCAGCCTGTCCCAGGGCTCCCTCACCCTCACTGGGAAGAAGTTCTTCCCCAGATTGGTGGGGAACTCCCTGTGCTCCAACTCGAGGCCATCGCCCCTTGTCCTGTCCCCACAGACACTGAGCAGAGGCTGCCCATGTCCCCCTGTGTCCCACCCTTCAGCTATTGATACCCATTGATCAGATCCCCTCTCAGTCTCTTCTCTCCAGGCTGAACAGCCCCAGTTCACTCAGCCTTTCCTCATAGGGGAGATGCTCCAGGTCCTTAATATTCTTCAGCCATCCACCCTAACTTCACAGCACTGGAGGAAGGAGGAGTATGCCTCTGCAATTAAAAGAATAATGAGGTATGAAATAATCAGGTTCTTAGAAGAGGCGGTGACAGTTCATAATGGTACTTTGGTGTGGTATAAAACACGTTGCATTGCTGGCTGAATTCATAAAGAAATGGATAGTTTGGAGAGAGAATTTTCTTATTGAAAGGTTATTGGCAAGTATGTCATACAGCTTCCTCCTTAATTCTCAGAGAGAAAGGATCTGGAATCTAAAGGTCTTTTTGTGCCACCATACTCTGAGAAGTGGGATCTTCCCATGCTGGGAAGGGGGTGAGGGACAGAGATGAGGTTATCCATAGGGAAGTTCAGCACTGGGTTTAAAACCTTCTCTAAGAGATTCACCTGGATGTAAACATGTAAATGTTTTTGGTAAAGAACCATGTAAATAGTGAGAAATTGCCCCCCAGCTCTCTCTTATTCTTTTCCTCTGAAAATTAATGAAGTGCAATAATAATGTACTTGTTTTTAAACACATTAGGTCACACTAGCCAGTGACTATGAACATCACTAAATCAAGTCTTTTCTTCTTTCAGAGTTGAAAGAATTCCCTGTCCTTGTCTCCCACGTGGAACCAGGGTATAATCAGAGCACACCTTCACCTGACCTACTGATGATGGTCCTGTGTTCCTGCAAAGTCTCTTTCTCCTGTATCCGTTATCCTGAGGTACATCTCCATGTAAGACACATTGGATTTGTCCTGGGTGCAAAGGGTGTAGGAATGGCCGTGGCTATAATGTGATTACAAGCCATTTAGAGCAATATTGATAGGTTGGGTATCGACAGAACAAGAGGCTAAAACTGATTAAGGAGCAGGGTGGATTACCTTGATAACAGCAGAGGCAGCATCATATCTGCAGCTGTGTGGGAGATGCAGACAGCAAAAAAAAGAAGAGATTCCCTGAGGCAACGAAGGTTTAGGCTCAGTCTCAGGGAATGCACGAAGTCAGTGATGCTGTGCAGCATCCCAAAAGGGCTGCTGTGGGAAGGTTGGAGGGATTTGCAATATTGACTTTCTTCAGCAAGAAAATGAATCGTTGAATATTGTTATTGAAGAGGAAATGACACGAAATAGAAGCTTGTCATAAATCACTATCTGATTGGATTTACTGGAGCCAAAAAATTAACCATGGGGGGAAAAAAATAACCTGCTCAGGGCTGCAGATTAGACGGTGGATCCTCAGATTTTTTTCCTATTTCCTTTCAGCGAGCTACTCTCAGTCATTATTCATTTCTAAGGCATCCTCATCTCCCATTCATAAGTTCTTGTCAGGCCCTTTGATGTCATCTGCTGTGCTGAAAACATCCGCCCCCTCCCCAACCTCCAGCTAAAGATAAAAAGCAAAGAAGAAATTTTAGTGCCAATTGGAGGGGTTTTGACCCAGACACTTAACTGCACAGAGGGAGCTGTGCTGTGAGCTTACACTTATAAAGAACCTGCCTGGAGAAGGATTTTAAAAGCATATGATGCCCATGCTAATGGGTATTTTCTCAGTAAGCTCCACGCACTGCAGTGAGGAGATGCGTTCCCTTTGTTGTCAGATGGTCTTTTTCTGGGGCTCATTACTTGTCCTGCTCTAGCAAATGTCATGCTCTTATTCCACACTTCTGTAACTTCACTGCCCTTAGAAACCTGCAGATTTTCCTCCAAATACTGTAAATGTTGAGGGAGGGCTCCTCCATCCTATTATAAATGGTCACTGACTGAAACCAGTAGATCCTCCTCCAGCTGCTACGTGGTGCATTGCCTTTTGCTGCCCAAAACACGTCTCCAGGCTAGGAGATGGTGGGGAGCCTGTGGGAGGGTGGCACACAAAAGCCCATTTCCAGCAACAGGTCAGCAACAGGTTTGGTTTGGCATATTTGCAAGCTATGCTACCTCCTCCAAGACTTCAGCAGTGAAAAGGAGGGGTTGGGGAAGACAGCTAGAATGAGCAAAAGGTTCTTGGAGGCTGCCATTCAGAGGTCTCACTTGACCCACAGAATCACCAGTTTGGAAAAGACCTTTAAGCTCATCAAGGTCAACCGTCCCTGTCCTGTGCTAAACCAGATCCCTGAGCATCTCATCTCCCCTCTGTTAAACACACCCAGGGCTGGGGACTCAGCCCCCTCCCTGGGCAGCCTGTGCCAGGCCCTGACAACTCTGCCAGGGAAGAACTTTTCCCTCCCAGCTGAGCTGACCCTGCCCTGGGGCAGCTTGAGCCCATTGCCCCTTGTCCCATCTCCTGTCCCCTGGCTGAAGAGACCATCGCCCACCTCTCTGCACCCTCCTGGCAGGGCAGTGGAGGTGGGGAGAAGGTCTCCCCTCAGCCTCCTCTTCTCCAGGCTCAACACCCCCAGCTCCCTCAGCTGCTCCTCAGAGGATTTGCCCTCCAGCCCCTTCCCCAGCCTGGTTGCCCTTCTCTGGACTCGCTCCAGGACCTCCATGTCCTTCTTATGGTGAGGAGCCCAGAACTGGACCCAGCACTCGAGGTGCAGCCTCAGCAGTGCCAAGTATGACCCCACCTGTGTTCCCCTCTAGTCTGCTTGGTTCTCTCTTCCTTTTTCCCCACTATGAGTTATCCCAAAAAAGGCAGGCAGGCAGAGACATAAGGAGCTAATTTTTCTGTCTCTCCTACGATGAGCAGCAGTCATACAAATAATTGTCCACACTTCCATGGAGGTTTTGGTGGAGAAGCCAACTGTGCGTCATTCAGCAAAGGTAATAAGTCAATATTGAAACAAAGTGTTTACAGGAATTTAGATGATTTGATTCCTCAGCTACAGGTAAGTCTTTTAGTCTTTTTTCCCTTTTCTTTAACGCCACAAAAAACAAAGGTGTAAGAAAACTGTTGCTCCTTTGGTATATCATGAAAAGAAGGAGAGATGGAGAAAGAAAAGGAGGAGGGGAAGGAAAGATCTTCCCCAAAGGCCAAACTTGTCAAGAAGGATAAAAATGATGAAAAATGAGAGAGTCACGGGGCAGGCTTGTTTATGAAAAGATATGTAATACGGATTTCTCATTTCTCTCTCTGTGACACACTGCCTTCTCCATGAAATTATTTCTAGATTTACTTCCCATGTTCCCTGGTCTACCATTTCAAGATAAAGATTACATTTCCCAGGTTTTATCATCATGGCTGCATAGGTTTTTGTCTCCCCCAATACATATATCTTCCCAGAGTTCAATAGCTCTTTACAACCTGCCAGGATTCTAATATAATGTGCATTCAATATATTTACAGTTTATTTTATAATGGTCAAGATACTCCTGGACTACTCGTCCCCCTTTTAATATGCTTTTGGTTTTCAGCCAGGTGAACTTCTCTATGGTGTAATTCTTTCCTCCTGGGGGATAGAAGAGTAGGATCAGTATATGTTACAGCCACAGAAGGTACTAAAAGATTTCTATTTAAGTCCTAAATCCTTTTTGCCTCAGATACTGAAGGGGAAAATCTAATTGTAGCTACTCAGCAGTGGTGATTTGTGACCTAGGAATGACCTGGCACAAAGGGCAAGGAGGTCCAACAGAATGAAGGGGTTAAATTGACAGGAATCAGGGATGCCAAAAGCACAAGGACACCTTGCAAGGGAGTGAAGATTCCCTGGCTGATGAGATAAGGGACAGCCTCAGTATTGCTTTGTCGACATCCTGGAGTTGGGAGCACTCAGGAGCCCAAAGCTCAGGGATCACACTGGGGCAGCAGAGCTGTGTTGTGATGGACCCAGGGCTGTGAGAGGATGGCAGACAAATTGCAGGTGACAAGAAGGCTCTTGGGAGCCAACTGCTCCCAGGGGGTGGGTCCTGGTGAAAGTGGATATAAGGAATCTGCTAGTGATGCATCTTTGCAGACCCTGTGTAGAACCACGTATTGTGGTGGGACTCTGCCCAGTGCATGTGCACTGAACTTTTCTGTTACATTTGAGCACAAATTTGTGTTGAATTCACCTCGAGGGGTTCCACAAAAATTCCCTAATAGTATGTTATGACTAATTGCTTTAATTCTTAGTAACATTAGTAACTGTATTGTTGTCATGGGTAGGACCAAAGAAGCTCTAGAAATGTAGAAATCTCTGTAGTTACATTGAACTTCAGCTGATGGCTCAACAGCTAATAAGCAAAATCTGAGATACTCACTGTGTTATTTGGGATGAGTACACACAGCCTGGGAGCTGAAGCATTGTTGGGAGTAGTTACCCTTATGCTTAAATTCAAAGTCACTGTATTGATGATGGAGAGGAAGGAACGAGAGTCTTTGCTGTCTCCAGTCCTATGGCCCCACAGAAAGCTGGGAGAGGTGAGTCTGAGGGTCACTGAGAGGAGACACAAGTGAGGATACAACCCCAAACAAGTGATCAGTGTGTACTTTTAAAGGCAGCTGCGAGGTTACAAAGGACTAAGCTGTTTTCTGGGCTTGGTGTGAGACATCAGTTGAGTCACTGAGGGGTTTTAAGATCTAACAGACTAATGTATGCTTCTGACATGCCAACAAATGGCCAGAGGGCAAGGAGAGGAGAAAGTAGAATAATAAGGGGGATTAAAAAGAATATGAGGGAGATAGTAGGGTGAAGATACCAGGAGGGAAAGTAGAAAAGAAACACCAGCATCTGTGAGTGAGACTCCTACCCAGTGATGAGATTATTATTTAGCACAAGAAACAAGACTTTCAGGCTGATGCACAAATCTGAATACTCAGTAGGGGACTCCTTTCCCTCACCATCACTCTTCCTTACCTCAAGTTAGGTCTCGACCTTTAGCTAATGTTTCACAATTCACAAAGTGTGTCTTTTCTCCCACTGCTAATAATAGCACCGTGTGAGGTCGTGTGATGAGCTGTGGCGCTTTGTGTCCTTGGACCTCAGCTCCTGGGTAATCTCTTCGACAAGTACCTCAATTATTTCAAAAGCAATCACTCTCTTTTCTGTCAGTATGTGTTTGTGGCCCCTACTGTGCAACCCAGCACAGCAGGTCTATGTCCTGGCAGAGACCACATTGAGAAATCCCTTTTCAATTGCAATAGTACTCTCCTCTGATCTGGCAGATACTGTTCTTAATGATTTATTAACTGTGGGCTCTGATGATCTGTGTTCTACCATTGCATCTCTGTGAAATGAATATGAGTGGCATTTTTCTTGTGGTATAAATTCTATCATTAATTCCTTTCCTACCTGTGGAGCTCTGGCCAGCAGAAGTCAGAGGGTTCTCTATGGGTGCTCTGAAGGACTCTGCTGTGATATGTACATTTTCTTTGCATCGTGTCGTGTCTGAGCTCAAAACATCAGTAGCCCAAGGCTTAGGAGATCGCTACTTTTAAACATTTTCATGCTATTTCACAGTAACTGTCTTCTAAACCCATTCAATATCTGTACACACCAAGTGGAAAATTTTGTAATTCCCAGTAAGTAGCAAAATATTGTTTCCAGCTCCAGAGGAAGAGCACTGGTATCACGGTCATGCCTTGATCCAAACCGCAAAATCTCGATGTAGCTGATGTTTGCAGCCTTGTCACTTTGTAGTCTGTTCTGCTTTGCTGCATTTGATGTTCAGATCCCTTTTGTTCCTCAGCATAGCATCCCAAGTACTGCTAGCAGGCAGCAGCCTGCTCCATGCTCCTGGGCATGGTGAGGGGCTCAGCCGCTGCCTGGGAGCGGGGATGCCCTGGGACTCTCCTTGCCCAAAGCACATCCATCATCAGTGCCTTAGCACCGTCCCTGGGTGACCTGAGGAGGGTGGTTAATAGCAGGAAGGGTGAAGGTTTTAGGTGGCACTCAGCACCCCATGAAATGCATTCCTCTCCAGGAATGAAGAGTTGTGCTTCCCCATCACCAGCATGGCTACTCACTGCCTGGAGGAGCAGGAGTGTCACAGCCTGGCTGAATTGCAAATACAGGTTTACAAAACCAATATATATTTTAAATACCCCCAAGGCAGCGCCAGGCCTGCTGCTGCAGTTGGCTGGATTAGCATTAATCATGCCTCTAGTGCTCCTACCCACCAGCGTCTGCTCTTCCTGCAGCTTCCCCGTGCTATTTCCCTCCTTTGTTTCCTTGTGCAGCAGGCTGCATCTCCACCAGCGCTCCTGCTGAGCACCAGCTCTCCCCTCCCTAACAATCATTTTGCTTTTCAGGAGCGTGCAGGTTGCTGGTAGCTTTGCTCTCCACACGGACTCCTGCTGTTCTGCCCCAAAGGCAGCTTTAAATGGGGATACCTTTACAAATCTGGAGGACAGCATCAGACTTCTGCGGTGCCTGTTTCAGTTACCCTTCCTGTCTCCTGCTATTAGAGTTCTCTTTGTTTCTGGCTCCATCACAGCATGGGCAAACGGCTTGTTTATGCCCATTTATTTCTGTTCTCCCAGAGTTTGCTGCTCCTGACTGCAGTTCCCAGCGAGGATTGCTGGTAGGGAATAAATTCACAGTTTTCCTCACTCTACTGCAAACCTTGTGCTTCAGCTGAAGACATAAAACCGGTGGTGAAGCAGTGCACATCCCTGGGACCCCATGAATGTGGGGCCTCCCCACTTGGAAGCATAGAATCATAGGGGTTGGAAGGGACCCCCAGAGCCCATGGGGTCCAACCCCCTGCCAAAGCAGGGTCCCTAGGACAGGGAACACAGGGTGGTGTCCAGATGGGGCTGGAATCTCTCCAGAGAAGGAGACTCCACACCCCCTGGGCAGCCTGTCCCAGGGCTCCCTCACCCTCACTGGGAAGAAGTTCTTCCCCACATTGGTGGGGAGCTCCCTGTGCTCCAACTTGAGCCCATCGCCCCTTGTCCTGTCCCCACAGACACTGAGCAGAGGCTGCCCATGTCCCCCTGCATCCCATACTTAAGATATTTATAAATATTAATAAAGTCTCCCCCTTAGTCTTCTTTTCTCTCACTCAGCCTCTCAAACAGCTCCTTCATTTCTGGAGAGGGGACGAGCAACAAGCGGTGCCCTTCTCTGCGTGATGGGACAGCCGTGGTGGCTTCCCACACTGCCCTGTCATCTGCATGTGTCACTGCTTGCCGTGAAGCTCTGGTAAACACTGCAGCTTTATGTGCCTTATGGTCTTACAGCCTGCTAAACCGTACTCCTTATCATAAACCCAAAGCATTCCTCTGAACAGAGTTAAATGAATACTGGAGCAAACTGGCCCTCAGAGCGGTCAGTGCTGCTTGAGAAAATCCTGAGACCAAATGTCAGGAGAAAGTGCCAATATTAGAACCTGCTCACATCAGAAATCCTCCTGTTAAAGACGGGACAGACAAAAATTGGCCTGGTGGTTTTATAGTAGCAAATTGCGACAATAAAAGAAATCATTAAAAACTTATTGGATCTGTCTAGGGCCACTGGTGGGCGATTGCTTGTCTTATTAACCACATTAATAGCCTTTATGTAGCAAATTTCAATTTCAGCGACTGTAATCCATGCATGGCATACAAAGGAGATGATTAAACACTGAGAGCAAAGCGTGGTTGTTGGGAATCGCTTCGCTGCCATGGTAGAATCATAGACTGGTCTGGGTTGGAAGGGACCCCAAGGATCACAGAGCTCCAACCCCCTGCCACAGGCAGGGACACCAACCTCCAGGCCTGGAGCTACACAAGGTTGCCCAGGGCCCCAGCCAACCTGGCCTTGAACACCCCCAGGGATGGGGCACCCACCCCCTCTCTGGGCAGCCTGTTCCAGCCCCTCACTACTCTCTCTGCAAAGAACTTCCCCCTAACATCAAATCTAAACCTTCCTTCCTTTAGTTTTAATCCATCCCCCTTGTCCTGCCAGTCTCTGCCCTTTAACAAGCTGATTCCCCTCCTGTTCCTCTGCTCCCTTCAGGGACTGGAAGGCTGCAGTGAGGTCCCCCCACAGCCTTCTCTTCTCCAGGCTGAACCTGCCAAGCTCCCTCAGCCTCTCTCCGTAGGGGAACTGCTCCAGCCCTCTGATCATCTCCGTGCCTCCTCTGACCCCTCTCCAACAGCCCCACATCTTCCTTGTGTTGGAGCCCAGCTCTGGACACAGGACTCCAGCTGGGGCCTCAGGAGCGCAGAGGTGGGACAGAAGGACGAGCCTGATGCAGTCGATCCCTCGGTCTCCCAGCCCTGCTGCCCCAGGAGCATCCCTGAAGCAGCACGGCCTCGGCGAATGACAGACTCCATCCTCAGGTCCCACCTGAAGCACAGGCTCAGCTCCTGCTGCAATAGAGATGATTTTCACTGTGCTGTAACACTGCAAGTGACGTTTCCTCATAGAAGAAAGGCAGCACAGAGAAAATAGAAATATATATCTAGCTGGTTAATATTTTTTTTAAAGTGTAGGGAACAGAATTCATATAATTTAAAATAACAGCCTATTAATTTCTCCTTTGACCTTCTTGTTTCATTATTTATCTAGTTTTTAATATTTCTTGCCTCTGTTTTGCTGGCTTGTTTCAGAAGTCTACCTCACCTTGCGCAGTGAATTCATCATTTTGGTTCGGGTCGTTAATCTCTGCTTTTCCCTCCAAAGATAATACATGTTTAATGGCTGGGTAATGTAACAGGCAGTAAGACAGAAGTATTTGACACACTTTTGAAGGACGTCAGAATAATGCCCCTCAAAATTTATTTAGATCTCTATATTTCATTTGTAAGATGATTTAATGGGTTTATATGGTCCATGATTATCTCAGGAAGGAATATAAACCCACCTTCTTTAGGAAATAAGTCAACAGCTTGGAAAGAGGAAAAGAAAAATGTATTTTTCTTATTATGTTCCCCATTTATTTATTGCAGGGCTTCCAACGTTTTCTTCAGCACTGCTGTGCAGTGGATCTCAAAGCTGGCAGAGTCAGACTCCCCTCTGTGCAGAGGGTGCAGCACACGGGCTACGGACGAGCGGGATGGGCAACGGGACCTTGGGAGCATCCTGAGAAGCTGGAGATGTGAGCCACAGGGTGTATGTACATACATTTTATACACATATATGTATATATACACACACATATATACATACAGCATAATGTTACGGAGCATTAGCTCTGCTCTAGGCTTAGGTTTGAGCTCAGCAGTGCAGGCTCTCCAGTAGTGGATACTGCAGACCACCAAAAGGTGTGGTGAAGACCCACTTCACAGAATCATGGGATGATGGGGGTTGGAAGGGACCTTGAAAGATCATCTAGTCCAGCCCCAGTAGTACCACTAGTTTGGCTTCAAACCAAACCAGGGGTAAAGGTTCGGATGGGGATGCCCTGTCCTCAGGGTGGTGGGTTGGAAGGTGGAAGCTAGGGTTCCCCAGCAGACTGACCATGCTCTGAGCACGCTGCTAAGCACCCCCCAGGCAAAATCACCCATGTGAGGCTGTCTGGGATGTTTGCACAGAGCAGCAGCTTGAAAACCACAAAAAATAAGAATTCACCAGGACAGAAAAGGTCTTGTGTTGTCACTGGCTGGCTGTCACTTGGAGAAGGAGGCAGGGTTGCTTCATTTTCAGGGCCATTTCACCCAAACAGTGCCTGAATTTCTCAAAAGAGACCAGTTGCCTCAATAAGTGATTCGGACTGGTGTTGGCAGCTGATGTGTGACCATTAATAAGCCTTCATGTTGTCACAGAGTTAAGCAGCATTTGCTTGTTTGTTGGTGGTGTCTTTTACTTCCACAGCCCAAAAGGTGATCAGAAATGTCACAGAAGTAGTTTCCCTTTGCACTTCAGCAGCTGATCTGATCTCAGGGAAAGTTCAGGACGGAGATCGATCACTTGTCTTGTCAAACCCTGCCCAGCCTGGATGAGGGCACGTTCTGCACCACTGCACCTTGGAAAGGAGCATTATTCTCATTCCTCTTCTCACTGCTGAAATTTTACTCCACTGATCAAGTTTTGATATTCCATTTTCTCCACAGAAAATATATCAACGTAGATGAAAGAGAACGTGGCTCTTCCTGGATTTATTAATCTGTCCATTTTACATCACCTATCTGTGCAGAATGATGGGCATTTCTTATTTCAAACTTCTTATGGTGAAACAGATGGTCCTGTACGTGATGTGAGGATAATTTCACGTTTCTAAATTCTACCTAGGCACAGACATGAATACCCAATAGGAGCAAAGGAAATTTGAAAGCAGTTTAGACTAAGCCTCGGGTATAATAATCTGCAAATGAAATGCAAATTCTTCTCAGCAGGAGTGCAATATACTGTTGTCTCAACAGGGGTACTATTTACTGTTGCTTTGGAAACGTTTAGGAGGGGAAGCATGGTCTGTGGCTTAGGCAGAGGGTAAGAGGCAGCTTATCCCATCGTTCTCCTTGGCTTCCAGAGCTGGGTTTTGGAAATGGGTGTTCACCCAGTGCAGTATTAATAGTCATCCTTAATTTATACAGAGCCCCATGGAAGCCTCTGTCCACCCCTGGATCCATAATGAGTGACAACATCCTTTCACATCCCCGAATTAAAATGCTCTCAGAGATACCCTCACAGCACACATGAACATAAACACCATGACATTTAATATAGCCAAACTACTGACTTATATTTGCCATCAGTATGTTGGTGCTGGATTGCTGGTGAGCAACCTGATGCCTATTGCATCCACAACCACTCAGCCTTTTGGGTTATGGTACCCAGTGCTCTGCCTGAGATCTCTTCATCCTGCCCAACTTATTGCTGCATATAAGGATAATACAGACAAATTTCCTGCATCAAAATCCTCAGCCTGCAAGAGCCACAGAGCAAAAAAACCCGTAACTAGAGCTGGAATCTGCAGCTTATAGCCAATAAAAAAGGAAATTCTCATCCTCCATTTAATTAATATTTGTACCAAGAGAACTTTTAACATCTGGGCATCTGTTATTGTCCATAGTTTCATTGCTTTAAATGTTGATAATGCTTCTCCCAGATAGTGCAACGCCTTCAGATACCAAAGCAGCTATAAAGATTCTATCACCACTAACGTTCCCTTTCATCCTTGCTCAAGTTAATATGTAAATCTGTGCTTCATGTTATGCACAGTGATGGGATGTGTTCCACCACCAGTTTCCATGACTCCAGAGTTTCATCTGCTAATGAATCAGAAGAATTTTTTGCTTTTTCAGCTATTTGGTCAGCACATTTTCTCAGCAAATGGTCTTCACTTGAAGAAGATAGAAGTGAGGATGTTCAGAGCATGTGGGGATTTCCTCTTTATTCAGCTATTTAATGCTGCAGTTTAGCAAAGTTGTTGGATCAGGCATAATCATGGAGCACAAACAGTCCTGCTTTAAAGATATTTGAGACCACAAAGATGATTAAAGGCCTGGAGCATCTCCCCTACGAGGAAAAGCTGAGTGAGCTGGGGCTGTTCAGCCTGGAGAGAAGCAGCCTGAGAGGGGATCTGATCAATGGGGATCAATAGCTGAAGGGTGGGACACAGGGGGACATGGGCAGCCTCTGCTCAGTGTCTGTGGGGACAGGACAAGGGGTGATGGGCTCAAGCTGGAGCACAGGGAGTTCCCCCCCAATCTGGGGCAGAACTTCTTCCCAGTGAGGGTGAGGGAGCCCTGGGACAGGCTGCCCAGGGGGTGTGGAGTCTCCTTCTCTGGAGAGATTCCAGCCCCATCTGGACACCGCCCTGTGTGCCCTGTCCTAGGGACCCTGCTTTGGCAGGGGGTTGCACCCCATGGGCTCTGGGGGTCCCTTCCAACCCCCACAGCTCTGTGACTCTGTGAGACCTGTCCCTTAACTTCGGTAATGCAAAGAGGTGCAGCACATTGGTGAATTACTTTGGGATGCGATGAGGGTGACTGAGGGGGAATTATTTATCATGGCAGCAAACTGACAGGAGCTGTGAGTGTGGATGGGCCTGAGGTCTCCCATCTCCTGGAAAAGATTCAATAGTCTGTGCTCAGTGTTCCAATATTTTCATAAATAATCGGTTCAGAAAAGTCAAGATAATTTCTTAAGTGTCATTAATCATCATTTCTTAGTAATGTCAAAAGAACAGTAACAACAAAAGACTGGGGGGGGGGGGAATATGCTGTTTGAAGCACGTGGAAGATCTCTGGAAGTTAATATCAATTTAATTTAATTGCTTTAATGAATGTGACTGCTATAATGGAAATAGAGTGTGGTTTTTCTACATTTTCTTTCTGAATCTCCTAGATATCATAAAAAATGACATTTTTCATTTTGCAGTGCTTTGCATGGCAGAGATTTTAAAATAAAGAAGTGTGCTATGGCATCAAGTGTCATTAAATGTCATCAATCATGAGGACTGCGGGTTGAGACTGAACAAAGTAGGTAATATCCTATCATACAAATTTATAAAAGGCCAAGAACTTCACTAGTCCCCTGTAAATGATCCTATTGACACAAAATACTTTGTGTACAAGATAAAATAAGAAAAATAAATGGTAAAGCAAGTCCCAAGGCATTAGAGAATGGCAATGGAGTTCACCACCCTGTTTCAAGTTCATGCTTCAGAATTTGTTTTCATTTATTACATTCATCTTTTATATAATGATATCAATAATTATTATTGAATTTCTACAGATGCCTTAGCCAAGTCAACCAAGTCACCACGGTGGAGAGTGGAACCACCCCCTCTGAACTGAAACGGTGAGAACCTCAGTGCACCAGGCAGCTAAAGCCTGAGAGGGAGGACACTGCTCTTCTCATTACATGTGTAGGAAATTCAGCCAAGATGGGAGGAATGACATTTTAAATAGAATCAAAACATGATTTCAATATTCACGCTCATGTCAACATCCAAGATCTTAATACAGAGCCTTTGAGCAACGCTAATTGTTCTTCTGCATAACCACTTGATTTGTCCCTCTTTATAACCACTTGGTTTTCACTTTAACTATTCCTGTGTCTTGCCCTGATTAATTTCCCTCGTATTTATTAGTTGTTAATTTCCAGATTGTTGTGCATTTCTCACCGCATCGATCAGGGCAATCACACAAACACGTGGCTCTTTGCTTATAGCCCCATTTCCCCTTTACAGCAGTAGTGTTATCAATCTGTATCTCTCTCCTAAATATCATCATTTTGATATATATGAACAACCATCCCCCCCATCGCTGCAATGACAAGACAGATTTTTCCAACGACTTTAATAGATTATCAAAGTTCAAGAGTGATATGGTCACTGGAAAATCCATGTCAGAGGGGCCTCAGGGGGTCATTTCTTCCATCTCTCTGCTATAAAACAGGATCACAAGCTCCTAAGCAATCCTCAGGATATTTTTGTCAAAAAAATATATATAATATATATATACACAAATAAATAAATATATAAATACATAGATATAAAATCTTTAGTATCACCACTAACAATGGTTTCACAGCCACATATTAGTCTGTCCTAGATTCTCTGTTTCATCATCTGCATGCTAAGGAAAATATTTCAGAGTATTAAATCCAGGGCAGCCCTTGGCAAGACAGATTTCACATGCCCTAAAATAGTCCACTAATGACTGATCTCAGAGCGTTTCAGCTGATGGCCCATCAATACTCTGATGATTTCACCTTCATCATATTTCATTCATGGGAATGTCAGGTACAACTATATAAAAACAGCTGCTGGAGCAAAAATAGTGACTCTTTTCCAATCATTCTCTTGATAACAAAATTTCTTGGCTTGACACTGCTGCCTTTGAGAAAATCACATTGGATGTTTTATCATCTTACTCTTCTCCCAGCACTTATAAATAGATTGCTAAACAATGTCTCAGTGTCCTTCTTTACAGAGGTTATGCTGATAAGTCTATAGTTCTGTCTCCTTATCTTCACTCCTTTTAAAGAGAGGTCCTGGATTTGCTCTTTCTGGTACCTTGGGGACCTCACCAGCCCTTTCCAAGTTTTCCAAGGTAATTACTGATGGTTTAGAAATTGCTATGTTTAGTTCCCTAAGTGCTCAGATGGGTTTCACTAGGTCTTGATGAGTTGAATATTTATAACTCAGATAAATAATGTTGCACTGATTCTGCACTGTGTTGTTGTTAGTTACATTAATATTAATTCTCAGGAGAAACTAATTAGTATTCACTCTTTTTTTTTTCCCCCATGAAGACTGAGAAAAAACACACTTTCAGCATTCAAGCTGCCTTCCTGTTTCTTTTTGCCCATGAAATAAGAACAAGTCTCTTGTTACTTCTAGTGTCTTACTCCTTTGTCTTATGTTTTTTACAACCTTAACATTTTTTGTTCCTAAATGCTCCCTGTTCTCTGCCTTTTTGGTTTTGCTCTTCCTTTAGTCTTGCTCTGGTGGTGTAAAGTGATGGATGGCTGCTTGCAAAGCTGAGTATTTCCCAAACATCCCAGGGCAGCAGCGAAGTCAGACCTAGGATCATAGCCAGGGACCTGTTTGTCCCTTGGGGTGCAGAGGCTTCAAGTCCAGGTCTGATACATCCAGCATGGGCCTCGACCTCTACCGTCTCACAGAGGCTCTCCTTAGGGCAGGACCAACATTCCACATGGAAGCAGGCCCTCTTAAAACAGGTATTTGTGTGTAGTCATAATGGCATTCCTGGACACCCATGTCCTTGGGAAATTTTCATTAGTAAGGTTGTATATATCCATCTAGATGAAAAGAACTTCATAGAGTGATCTCAGCATCTTTCTTTCCCCTTTCTCTCTTTTCTTTCCATGATTAATTAATTAGAATGGACAGAATTCCTTAATTTAAATCCAACAGTAAATATTTCCATTGGACACTGTTGTTCCATTCCCACAAAGTCATTGAGTTTGGCTTTAGAACCTCATTTGGCTTCTTACAGATTCATCCAAACTGAACTCCAGGAGCAGATGCTTTTCCACAAGAATGAGTCTGGCTACCAGCACTGCTCAACAAGCATTTTTATTTGCCTGTGAAAGGTTCCTCCAGCCAAACATACTTGAAATTCATATGTAGGGCTCATACTTACCGAGCATCCACTAAGTTAACTGAAGAAATACTTTTGCCCTGGGCAGGTTTTGAAAGCCAGGCCTCCTAAGCCCTAACCTTGGGAGAGAGTTGTCATGCCTGTTGTATCAAGAGTATATGATATTAAAATATAATTTAACCAAGCTTCTGAGTGTTGCTTCCTAATCTCAGTAATATTGGCAGTATGATTTCTTTTGCATAAATCTCTACATGTTAATGCCCAGGAGATGGTAGAGGAGTTATTATGTATAATACACCTTGTTTTGTATTTTTTAGCATTTAAAGGATGGATATACTTCATACCCTGCAGGCATGCATCCATTAAAATACCAGGGTAATGGATCTGAAGGGTTTGGCAAGGAGAAGAATAGGGACTTTTCTTTTAGGTAAGATTGGGCTGTCCTGTAAATGAAGGGTCATCCAGAACAGCAAATGGGAATTGATACCTAAGATATGGCTTTGTTATGGTTAAATGAAATTTAACATGCTTGGCACTGGGAGAAATAGTTGTATCATTTCTCACAATGCATTTAATGCAGCCAGTAATTTGGCAAAGTAGATAGGAATGCTCCTGGAAAATGGAGACATAAAACTGCTCCTCCGCAGGTGGCTGGCAACTGTGGTTTCCCTCAAGCTGAAAACAGGCTGAAATCTTCCCTGTAGTGAACCCACAGAATGTTTTGGGTGAAGAAAACATATGTCAAGAAAGTTTAGATTGATTTTCATATTATTTGCCTTATTTTTTGGCTGATGTGATCATATTCAGACCTCTGTTTAACTTAATTCTGTGTATTTCATGTTAATTTTGTGCAGCAGTGACCTAGCTGGTGAGTGGAGATGACATCAACCTGTCATGTTTCTGTGTTGACAGGGGAACCACTCTGAAAATACAGAGATCATGTGTTAAATCTCAGAAGAAAAGAACAGTAAAGGTAATGCATGTTCCTTATCTCCAAATCAATGAAGTATTTTCAATTAGTAACAGAAAATTCTACCCAGAGATGTGACTGGATAAATCTGGGAAGTTTTCAAGTAATCTTTCCCTGAAAGATAAGAAAAAAACCCCCATATTCTCTGTGCCACTCCTTCCTTCTCACTCATTTCTGCTGCTGCTCTTTCCTTCTTAGGCCTTCCTTCTGCACTGTCATGGATTATCCCTGGGCCACATTTGGGGTGGTACCTGCTCTGCCATAGAGCACCTCCTGACCTTATCAGTCCACCTCTTGTCTCCAGTCCAGGCAACTCCTACTGCAGTTTCTTCAATTATTTTTTTTCACAGATACACCCCACACATTGGTGATGGTCCCCAAAGAGAGAAGCATTTGTCCTTCTGAAGCTGAGGGTCACTGGGAAGACCAATCCTGTCTGCTTTGTCTGGAAACTCAGAAATATAAACTAGCAGTGACCCTCCCTGAGGATGAATGTTCTTTAGTGGAATTGGATACATCAACAGGAGAAGACATTAAGAAGGGCAAAATTAAGAAGTCCAAACTTATCACATGAAAGATCTCACATCCTGCAGTGAGAGATGAGAAAGTCTCTTTCTCTGCTGATACTACAAACAAATTCTGTTAAGGTCCCAATCAATAATGAGATGTTTCTGTTCGGATATCTTTTGAAATTTCCCTCTCCAAGGTTAAGCTGCCCATATATTCCCTCGAAGCTGAAGCTGGCACTATTCTCCTAAAATAGAGAGAGATGGGGATGATAATGTTAAGGGACCATTGAATTTTGTTTAACATGGGGTATTGGAGTCTCCCTCTCTGGAAATATTCAAGACCCATCTGGATGCCGACCCGTGTGCCCTGTCCTAGGGACCCTGCTTTGGCAGGGGGTTGGACCCCATGGGCTCTGGAGGTCCATGCCAACCCCTATGATTCTGTGAGTCTGTGATTAACACTGGATGCTGAGTGTTGGTAAGAAGCAGTGGGTGCATCATTGCAGACATAATCATAGCAGTAGCTCAGACAGCAAATCTTGGTGTTTCCCAGGCTCTGGCTACAGCGCAAAGTCTCCAGCACAGCTCCTTTTCCTCAACAGGAAACCAGAAAACAAGTGATAAACCCTTTAATATGGTAACAACTGTGATACCAAAAATCCATAAAAAGCATTTAATATGTAATGTCATCCTACATAAACTGATGGTTCCTCATAACTAATATCCCCTTCCCAGTTTATCTGAAGGCAGCCTTTGAAATGTTATTCCAAAATGTTTCTAATTGCCTATTTTGTTCCATTGCTGCAAAGATTGTTTGTCAATAAAATAGCAGATATTTGTTTGGAGAATGTAAGTTGTGACTGCATTCATGTTTCAAATATACTGCATAATTCAGGGATTTGAGAAAACCCAATTTTTAAGAGGACTATTTAAGGAAATACACAATTACTTACAACTCGGGTTTAATATATTGTTCTATTTCTTTGTACCCTTAGGGTAACTTCACTCTTTGCACTGTAATTTAGTACAGAGGAATGGAATGAGTAAAGATGCAAGTTATTTAGCTGTTCAGATCTGCTAAATGAAAAATAATCACTTCCAGCAGAGAAGGGATATTGTTAGCTGCTCACAACATATGTTTTTACAGATTATTATCATTCCAGCAACCTTTCCATTAGTTTGCCTCACCGACTACCTGGCCAGAAAGCGAGCGCAGAGTTTCTCCAAATTCATCAAGGTGCTCCTGGAGTAATCATTTCTCATTTCCAGTTTGAGTGCTCCATTCAGCTAGCACATTTGTCATGACTGACACCAGGCTACAAAACCTAACGGCTCTTGGCGGGGTCTAAAAGCAAGGGGAACGTCTCTGCACCCTGAGACAATCAGTGAGCTACAAGTCAATAAACTGCATTAACTCTTGTGCTGTCATAGTCAGAGAGACATTGTAGACCTCAAAAATGTTCCACTGCCTGAGGGCTTGGGTGTGTGCCCTCCGGATGGGGAAGGGTCTGGAGGGGAAGGCTTATGAGGAGAGGCTGAAGGCCCTGGGGTTGTTCAGCCTGGAGAAGAGGAGGCTGAGAGGAGACATCATAAGGTCTGTGGCTTCCTGCTGAGGGGAGGAAAGGGGCAGGCACTGATCTCCTCTCTTTGGGGACCAGGGATAGAACCTGAGGGACCGGCGTGAAGCTGGGCCAGGAGAGGTTTAGCTTGGCTCTTAGGAAGAGGTTCTGTACTGAGTGGGTGGTCGAGCACTGGAACAGGCCATCCAGGGAAGGGGTCACAGCCCTGAGCTGGGCTGAGGGCAAGAAGCATCTGGACAATGCCCTCAGTGCCATGGTCTGACTTGGCTGGGCCTGTGTGAAGCCAGGAGTTGGGCTGATGGTCTGTAGGGGTCCCTGACAGCTCAGGAGATTCCAGGGCTCTTTAAAAGGAAAGAGGAGGCCTCTTTGGGAGGTAGATCACATGGAAAATGCAGCCATATCCAGCAGGTATCTTTTTGCTGTTGTAGGTGGAATGAGAGTTTTACCTTTGTCAGCAAGACAGATGGGAGATGTATCTGCTGAAATCAAACACCACAGATGAAAGGGTACAAGCAGCTGGAAGTGAAATATTGAGGAGGCTTCTGAACCACTGCTTCCCTTTGAAGGAAAGCTGGGTTAATACTTAATGGTTAACTGTCTTCAGTATTGTCCTAATGCTTTGAAAAAGATGGTGAGATGCTCGAAAGGAAAACAGAGCATTCAGCCTGAGCAATGATAAGGAAGGTTTTTTCCCAAGAATAGCAAGATAGGTGTAAAAAAGAAAGAATTTAGACATGTTAGATAGAAGAGCCTCATGGGAGGCAGCTTCAGTTGTACTATTCTGTTGTCTTTTTGTTTGTGTGGCAATGAAGAATCAGCATCTGAGCAAAGCAGCATTGGATTTTCCAAAGGAGAGCATCCTGGCCTCTGGTGCCTGCAGAGCCAGTCACACAAGAACCATTTGTGGCCATGCAATCTCCTGCTCCTCAGAAAATATGAAGAATCACCGATTCACGCAGTAAGTCTTGCCCAGACTGCTGACAGTCTTTTCCAGAACTGCTGAGTTTCTTGCTCTGGAACCAAGGATTCCCTTTGCTTTGCAGTGTAAATAACCTTCTAATACTGGGAAATTATTGTATCAACCCTGCTTTCAGGCAATGATCATGATCAAATGTCAAGCCCAGGGTTTAGCCATTTGCTAGTCTGTACTGTAAAACAAGGGTTGTCCTGAGGGATTGGTGCCAGATTATCTGCTTGCTGCAGATGTCTGAAGGGCTCTGAAGGATAGTGATAGCCTAAAAAGAGGTGGGTGTTCTTTAACACCCACAGGTGGTTGAGTCACCTTCCCTGGATGTTTTTAAAAAAGGGTAGATGAGGTACTTAGAGATATGGTTTAGCTTACAACGGGAATGGTTGGACTTGATGATCTTAAAAGGTCTTTTCCAACCTTGTGAGTCTGTGATTCTGTGATTAATAGACACAGGCACTGCTCCTCTGGTGGTACATACATAGTCCTACCAGATTTGGGACCACGAAGGAACATTCCTTGCTGAGATGCTAAGAGCTTGGTACTCCAACTCACCACCAAAGCTCTTCCCTTCTCTTCATTACAGGGTATGTATAGAGTCCAAACATCTACCTTAGGTCGTTGCATGCCCAAAACTGGTTCAAATTTGGGTCTTACCTGCATGAAGCTGAGCAGAGTGCATCCCTGATATTACAAAACCACCATGATTTATTACTCCCTTTTCTGCAGGATAAGGAAACAGCCCTAGAGCAGGCAGCACCCCCATCAGCACACCTTTTTTACAGTCACGATTTCAAGGCACAACATACTAACACACATTCTGCCTGGGTTTGTTTTGTGTTTCTTTTTCTTTTCATTTCCAGAGGGGAAAAGAGATGCTTTATTTACACATTCATGCAAAAGCTACTTGAGATCTGGGATTTAAAGACAGTACAAAATGCAGGGGTGGCCCTAAACAATTGCCTCCTGAAGTAAGTATATCTGAAAGCAGTTAGGGGAGGTGGAGAGGAGCTTTTAGTGGATGTGATACCACCAAGGTTGGCATCAGGGCGTTCTATTACTCTACACAAAGAAGCAGAGAAAGCATCAGAGCTTTTCATCTTCCATTGAGCAATATTCAATAAGTAGATTGGTCAGCTAAAGGTTAATACTTTCAAAGACCTTATTGGAAGCTAACAAAGGTGTGCCTGAGGTATTTCAGCATCTTGTCTTGTCTACTTCTAATTCTATTTAAAGGAAAAGCTGATTTTTTTTAGGCAACTTTCAGTGGGACTCAGCAAAAGTGTTTTAATACCGGCTCCTTCTTTTATATATATATTGGAGGCACTAAACGGGGCTGAGGCTGGAGAGACATATATGCATGTGGATCAGGAGGAATTGAATAGCTCATAAATAAAACAGAAGTCAATGTGATTTTTTATATATATAGATATATATATACACCTTTTTTACTTGCTTTAGATTTATTTTTAAAATCAAATGGAAGAGGATAAAATAATCCAGTTAATTCAGCCAAATGATGACCATTTAAAAGGAGTACCAAGAAGCCCAGCCAGATGAGATGTAGGGATTTTTTTTCCACTATATACCTGTGATTTGACTCAGTCTTTTCTGGGCTTCTGTGATAGTATGCTTCCACCCCTGCCCCCAGCTTTGCCTAACTTTTTCCTGTAAATCAGGATTAATTGATAACCATTGGTGATGGTCATCATGTCTGCATCCATCTCACAGTGATTCCAACAGGGCAGTGACCACCTGTGGTCAGTATGTAAATATGACTATGAGCCAATCATCTTACTCCATAAAATACTGAGCAGCCCAAAAGCCCTTTGAGCTCTCCTGAGATGACAGTGTGCTGCACATCAGGATCAACCCTGGAAAGGGGTGCCTTTCAAAATTACTCCTTGAGGTTGAGGGAATCCTTGCTGCAACAGATCCTTGGGAAGTGAATGGGATTAAGTGCACTAAACTTTGTGATCTTAGCTAAGAAATATAAAGGATTGATCGTGCATATATATGATCCTTTAGACATAAAACACTGACCAAGTCTGGGACTAAGACTGGATCCACACCTAGGCTCCTCTCTGAGAAGGAATTTAGAAAGCAAGGGGGTCCTTTCTGAACCTCATGACTCAATGGGAGGGTCTCCCTGACAGCTTCATCTGACCCTGTTCTTCAGGCACTAACTAATCAAGATTACCTTACCTTCAAACCTTAATCACAGTCCAGTTTGTTATCAAACACCGTTACACCCTTTGTTTTATATCAATAAACAGATTTTTGTCTCTCTTCAGAGTGAAGTGCATCCCTCTTATCTCCCCTTCCTAACACTAGGCTTCTGACTGTAGTTCATCATACGCTGAATTTGTAGCTTTTCCTTATCATTCCACCCAGCCCATATTAGACTTTGAACAAATAAACAGATGGCAAATTGAAAATAGATGGATAATTCTTGCTGTTTCATGTCGCTGCCTGAAGCAACACAAATTTCTCCATCCAGCACATCAATGACCAGAGCTCCCCATAAATAAAGGACAAAGTAGTGTCTCAGTATTAGTTTGCAATCCTTCTGCCTTCTGGCTTTGTGTGGTATTCAAATCACTCCCTTAGGGGAAAAAAAACCACCCAAGAAATGGTTTTGCCTTCATGGCCCAGGACCATCACTATGTACTGAGGTTCTCATAAAACAAAAAGAAAAGAGCATGACAGAAGAATATAAGGGATGACCAGAAGAGAAATAGGAGAGGGGGTTAAAAAGGCAAAAGGCAGAATAGAAATCCCTTCTAGTGTCTCAATTCAACCACATGTCAGTAGGTAGTGTAAGAGGACAGGAAGAAAGTCATATTATATTGTGTGATCAAGAGAGCCAAAGATGCCACAGGCATGTTCCAGGGAGTGGAGAGACAAAGTTGGCTGTGGACCTGACTATGTCTCCTAGCAGGCTGCTTGGCTACCACCAAGATGTTCAGGAGGAGCAGGAACCACAAATACATGATCAACATCTTCCTCCCAGGCTGCAAATAGTCCCCATCAGCATCTGATTTCACTACAACACCCCCTTCAGAAAGCAAATCTCCCATGAAGTGACAGAAGCTGTAGCCCCATTGTCTTCTCTACAACTCCTGATGTTTAATCCAGGTCTTCATACAGATCAAATCTTCTTTCTACTAGTTTAGACTCACTCTCCATGTCACTTCTTTATCTTTTCTCATAAAATTAAAGTGAAGTGAGGTTTGCTTTAAAGAAATATTCAATACCCTTGTAAAAAAAGCCATTAAGGAGATGGTGATAATGTAACAGACTGAAAAGATTTACAAGAAATCGTATAATAAGTCCAAGACATCTTTGTGTCAGTCAAACACAGGCAGTGTGTATATATATTTCCATGAAAATACCAACATAATTCAGCCTGAGAAGTAAATGGCTGCAATATTCTCACTTTGTGTTTTAAATACCTTATTCAATCAGAAATCAACCTTGTTGATTGATTTAGCTAACTGATTACATACAAAGTATGGTTTTAAAAATCCTTCTAACTCTACAATTTCAGTCCATGCTGATTCAAACAGCTGTCAGAGGGGTTTTTTTCCCTTCAAAGAAGAAAAACCCTCAGATTTTTTCTTCTGTTCCTTGAAGTGATAATTCAGCCATCTCATTTTTGAGAAACAGTCCCACAAACAAACAAAACCAAAGGGTGAGATGAGATATTAGGGGGAAGTTCTTTCCAGAGAGGGTGGTGAGGGGCTGGAAGGGGCTGCCCAGAGAGGTGGTGGATGTCCCATCCCTGGGGGTGTTCAGGGCCAGGTTGGATGGGGCCCTGGGCAACCTTGTGTAGCTCCAGGCCTGGAGGTTGGTGTCCCTGCCTGTGGCAGGGGGTTGGAGCTCTGTGACCCTTGGGGTCCCTCCCAACCCAGACCAGTCTGGGATTCTATGATTCTGGAGTAGAGCCATCTGTTGCTCTGTGCCAGGTCATGGGGATAGAATACTGTAAAGGTGATCAATTCCAGCTTTCCCCAGAAAGGAAAGTAGCTGTGTGGCCAAATGAGCAGCTTTGGTTTTATTTCTGGGAGCTAAATTGTTCCAGGCATTGAGTCTTGCAGCTGGAAATGGTAAGCTATTTGTCTCATCTTATCAGCATCACCGAGGTGTGAAAGGCAACACCAGTGAGTTATGACTATAAACTCGGGTCCTCACACACGACAGAGAGTAAATAATACAATTTTATAGCCTGCAACATCACTGCACCAGATATGTCTGAGAAATGTGTCTGAATAAAGCAGGAACTAAGCAAAGTGCAGCTTACTTTCCAAATCTGGGAGGGGAGAGAGGAAAGAAAATAGAAAAGAGTTTCTCCCTGAATGCTTTTTACAAACTTCTTGTGTATTTTCATGGCATTTACGTGTCAGGAGAAAATGAAAATACCAGAATACTTCTTTTTTACTATCTGAGTTGTAAATACTTCCCTTTCTGATCCATTATTAGAGGAATTAAGGAATTTGGGAAGAGATCAATATTGGTTTGTGTTCTCCTAATTGGGGTAGACTAATTCTTTCCTTTTACAGCATTCCCAAAGCGTGCTCAGTCCACAACTTTGGAAAACCTGGTTATGTAGCCACTATCTTTATAGAACTGTTTTTCAAATAATTAAAAATATTAGTAACTATCAGTAAGATTTTAAGTGAAAATGTGCATTCAAATAAAGTGAAAAGGTGCTCATTTTCTAGCTGTATCATAAAAGGCAGCATTTTTAGTCTCTTAACACAGCAGCACTTGCAAATCACTGCAGACTTTGAAGCCCAGTTGTATTAGGCCTTGTACAGGCACACACTAAACCATGCTACGATGCCCTGGACATTTAAAGGATTGTTATTAAAAACAATATCAGCATTCAGCCCCCTCCCCTCATCATCCTCAGCTGAAAGGTTTTTCTATCAGAAAATCCTCTCTCTCATAAAGGCTAAAAATGCACTCAGTGACAGTTCTTTACAGGCACCTGCATGTGTGTTCACAGAAAGATTTTTTGAAGTAAAACCTGGAAGCAAATTTCTGGAGTTTAAAATTGCCCTTTTTCTTTTTCTTTTTCTTTTTCTTTTTCTTTTTCTTTTTCTTTTTCTTTTTCTTTTTCTTTTTCTTTTTCTTTTTCTTTTTCTTTTTTTTTTCTTTTTCTTTTTCTTTTTCTTTTTCTTTTTCTTTTTCTTTTTCCCCTTCCCTTCCCTTCCCTTCCCTTCCCTTCCCTTCCCTTCCCTTCCCTTCCCTTCCCTTCCCTTCCCTTCCCTTCCCTTCCCTTCCCTTCCCTTCCCTTCCCTTCCCTTCCCTTCCCTTCCCTTCCCTTCCCTTCCCTTCCCTTCCCTTCCCTTCCCTTCCCTTCCCTTCCCTTCCCTTCCCCCCCCTCTTTCTCCCCCTTCCCTTCCCTTCCCTTCCCTTCCCTTCCCTTCCCTTCCCTTCCCTTCCCTTCCCTTCCCTTCCCTTCCCTTCCCTTCCCTTCCCTTCCCTTCCCTTCCCTTCCCTTCCCTTCCCTTCCCTTCCCTTCCCCCCCCCTTTCCCCCCCTTCCCTTCCCTTCCCTTCCCTTCCCTTCCCTTCCCTTCCCTTCCCTTCCCTTCCCTTCCCTTCCCTTCCCTTCCCTTCCCTTCCCTTCCCTTCCCTTCCCTTCCCTTCCCTTCCCTTCCCTTCCCTTCCCTTCCCTTCCCTTCCCTTCCCTTCCCTTCCCTTCCCTTCCCTTCCCTTCCCTTCCCTTCCCTTCCCTTCCCTTCCCTTCCCTTCCCTTCCCTTCATTACTGCTCTCAAAGCAAATTCCTATATGCCTCTATTTTCTTTCACAGAACTGCCTAATCCATTCCTACATCAGTGTTTATCCCCTGCAATGCCCAGACAACAAGTTGCACGAGAGGTGGACGCTGTGTGAGAAACACTGTCTTTCCTTCATTCTGAGCAGAGCATCTGCTGGCTTCACACTGCTACGGATTCCACAGCAAGATCAGACCAGGCTGGTAGACACCCAGCATACAGAAGTGAGGAACCAGAACCTGCAAGGCTGGTGCAGCATCACCCTGGGAGCTGCTTGGCCACCGAGCCTGTCGCTTATGTCACCATCAGCCTCCCTCTAAATGTGCATTTGGCCTTAATCTTCTTGGCAGGAGAAACAGCTGGGTACAGCTTTACCTGCTTTATCTCCAGCCCTTGTCTTGGTTCTGCTCACAGGGCAACACGTGCATCTCTTCAGGTCAGTCTGGGTTCTGTTGGCTGTTACCCCGGGGTGCAGGGAAGTGACCGCGTCCCCAAGAGCTCCAGCCTCCCCGACATGCCTCAGCACAATGGAAACACTTGCTGCAACCAAATCCAATCCAGCACCCTGCTGCCATCAGACAGGAGCGTGCAGGGTTCAGCCCTGCTCCTCGTGGTGTTCGTGACACACAGGGAGGACTCCTCTATTTTCTGCCTCTCCCATCGAAATTGAATACAAAGCAAAACACGGGCTCTCCGCTGTGCATAGTGTTCTGTTAGAGATGAAATCTTCCCTTCCAGCCACACCAGCTTTAAGGATGTCTAGGACAGAGTGAGAATGATTTTTTAACACTTATTTCTCATCCTGGATCAGCTAGTGACAGTGCATGAGAGGTGTAGGCAGCAGCCTGACTGCCCACCACGGGCACCGAGCTCAGCCTGCCAAAGGTGGCTGGAGTCTGTTCATTTACTGCTGGGCTTAATTATAACCCCTGTGCTTAAAGAAAGAGAAATACACTCAAGAGGGAAAATGAATGGCTTGAAATGTATTGCAAACATGTATCCACAAGAAACATATATCCACAATAGCCACAAAAAGGAGAGTGTGGACTATGGTGTCCTGTGCTCGTTTAGCAAGTGGTTAATTTACTAAGTGGTTCATTTACTGCCAATTAAAACAAATCCAAACTTTTTAAAAACATGTTAAAGAGTAGTTTCTTTTCCAGCCAGTTGTTTCCCATGAGCTGTTTCACTTTCAGGTGTCTGGAATTTAATGTTCAAAAATACTTGGTTGAAAATCATGAATCTGGTGCAGTGTAACAGGACTCAGGATCTCCAGAGCCCACTGAGAGCTGCCCTGGCCTGGGGAACAACTTCTGCTGTTCATAAACCTGAAAGAAAAATAAAGCTTGAACCAAAATTCATTCCCTTTCTTCTGTTAGGAAAGTGGGAAGGAGTCTGAAGTGGGGATGCAAGAAGAGGCTGCATCATACAGAAAGGGTACAAGACTCAAAGTTTCTGAGCCACTTTTTTATTATTTTACTGACATCTGAAAGAATAGTTTTTACTTTGTAACTCAAATGAATATTCAGAATTTTCTATTTAAAGCTTGTAGGAATTAAATTCTTAATTTTTCTCCAAAACTAGTTTTATACAATCCCATTTTTACCACATCTAACAAGGACTAAAATCCAAATTACAATGGTTTTCCCTCAAGACAGTCAGGGTGGGGAATTAATTCCTTGTCTTGCTTTGCTTGTGTGTGCAGCCTTTGCTTTAATTATTAACCTGTCCTTATCAGAACCCACTAGTTTTATCACTTTTACTCTTCTGGTTCCCCCATCCCACCAGGGACTGAGTGGCTGAGTGGTGCTCACTTACTGGTTGGGGTTAAACCACCACAGAGGAGCTCTTTGCAATGTTGGTGCAAAAAGCAATTGGAACTTGCAAGAAAAATACAAAACCAAGGGTTCTGAATGTTAAGTTCTACGTTTTTACACTAATAAAATATAGAAAAGCCATGGCAAAATTATAAAAAAAAGGAGTTTCTCAAGGATTTCAATGGAAAATCAGATTAGAGTTTAGCATCATTCTATAGGAACATGTGCTGTAAGATACTGATGGGGAAAAAAACCCATAATTAACGCTTCTCATTAGGAAAAAAATCCTAAATGGTAGTAACTTTCTAGAAAATTAGCTCTGAAACTTCTCAGGAAATTGATTGCTTTATTTGGCAGTTCAACAACAACAAAAAGCAAATAATAATTATAAAAATCAGGCAAAAAAATGGAATAATTCATTTTTTAACTGTTTGGCACGAGTAATGGCTTATTGACAGACCCTCAGAGGCCCTTCCCACAATCAGCTGTGCTCCATTTCTCTGTCACACTTCTGTCTAAAGTACATTTTCCAAGTCGTGCAGCACCCCACAGGCCAAGAGTAGAACCACAGAATCACAGGAGGGTCAGGGCTGGAAGGGACCTTAAAGATCATCAATTCCCACCCCCCTGCCATGGGCAGGGACACCTCTCACCAGCCCAGGCTGCTCAAGGCCCCATCCAACCCAGACCTGAACACCTCCAGGGAGGGGACAGCTACTGTCTCCCTGGGCACCCTGTGCCAGGGCCTCACCACCCTCGTAGGGGAGAATTTCTTCCTAATATCCAACCTAAATCTCCCCCCTTCCAATTTAAACCATTCTCCCTCATCCTATCACTCCAGGCCCTTCTAAAAAGTCCCTCTCCAGCTTCCTTGTAGTCCCCTCAGGGAAGGTGCTATAAGATCTCCCTGGAGCCTTCTCTTCTCCAAGTTGAACCAGCCCAACTCTCCCAGCCTGGCTTCATAGCAGAGCTGCTCCAGCCCCTGGGTCATCTTCGTGGCCAACTCTGGACCTGCTCCAACAGCTCCATGTCCTTCGTATGCTGGAGGCTCCAGAACTGGACCCAGCACTCCAGGTGGGGTCTCATGAGAGCAGCACAGAGGCGCAGAACCCCCTCCTTTGACCTGCTGGACACGTTCCTTTTGATGCAGCCCAGGACACGATTGACCTTCTGGGCTGCAAACATGCATTGTCAGCTCAGGTTGAGCTTCTCATCTGCCATCACCCCCAAGTCCTTCTCTGCAGGGCTGCTCTCCCATGTACAGATGATGACGATTGCCCCAGTCCAGCTGCAGGACCTTGCACTTGCCCTTGTTGAACCTCATGAGGTTCACACTTCTCCAGCTTATCCAGGTAAGAATAAACACTGTACCTTTGGATACCTAAATGTTACACCTTGGTAGGACTTCTTCATGTTTTTCAAGATAAATGGAAAAGTAATAAAATAGCTATTGAAATGGCAGCACAAGTATTCCTGCAGAGTACAGCACAGGAGAAAGACCAGCAACAGCAGAAGGCACAGTATCAGCTGGGAAATAGCAGGAGAAGAGGAAGAAGAACTGACTTTCTGGTAGTGAATGAAGGACAGAAGATGGTAATAGATTTTTTTGGGGGGGGACAGAAGAGCATATCCAGGAGATTTGGCTGGTTAGGCTGTAACAGGGGAAGCAGGAAAGTCTTAACACTTACAAGTGAGTACGTGACCAGCAGAATTATTTTCACATTTTCATCCAAAATAATGTAATTCTGCCTTTACCATTCTGTTTCTTCTAAATTGATCATAATTTTTGGGTTACAGAGACCAGAAAGGCAAAGAAACCAGAACCAGAGTAGGTGGTCTTGATCATCACCAACCAGGCACCAGCTGAATGCATTATGTAGAGTCGTCCTTCCCTATTAGAAGTGCAAATAGATAATAGCCAATTAGCTATTGCCTATTCCAAACCCCCTTTCTCCCCTGGTTACCTAACAGTGTGAGTACCAGCACTGCAGAATGATCTCTTAATGAGATCTATATAGACATTTCCATATTGAATAGGTATAAAAGAATTCAGGTCACAAAAGCTCTGGACAGCAGCCTGTGATGGTGTCTATGCCAATAAAGAAGATACTCTTGTTCTCACACCTTCCTCAGTTATGCACACACTTACCAGGTCATATGTATTGATGTGTCAGTGTTGAGATGGGGGTGTCTCCACATAAATTCAGCTCCTGCAATCAGCATCCCCGTATCAGTGGTAATTATTCAAAAGGCACAGAGCTCCAGGGCTCTTTGTGCTGCATTTTCTTAGCACGTAAAAGATTCTCTTGTTGCTCAGTCTGGTGGCACCATATAAATCACTGATGGACTAATGATGTGTGCCAGAGAGGGGGGCAATACATCATCAGAAAGGTTCAGGTGCCTGTTTCTGTGCCCAAGAGCTGGCTCTGGTTAAGGACCAAGCTCCAAGTCCAGCCTCCACCAACCAGCATTTCCAGGGCTCCTCTGAAATACTTGAGTTGGTCCCCAGTTTGGATGCAGCCATGTGTCTGCTTGCTTTCTTCAGCCAGTGGCAGTTAATTCATCACTGAGGCAATTCAGGAAAGCCACTGGTGGATTCCCCATTCTGCTATATTGGTTTCCCAACCCTGCTTTGCTCTATCCTCTGTGCATTCCAGCTCCAGCAGTCTGTGCTGTGTGGAAGGAGAAGTTGTAAAACCTCAGTGGCCACCTCAGGTTGTATAACCCACACAGTATAACCCATACATCTGAACCAGTGCCAGGAGCTTCTAAAACTCTTCTGATTCTGCCCATGAGTCTGTTACAGCTGCTTTTCTGCTTATTCCTGGCGGTCTCTTGCTCTCTAGTGTTTGTCAACAAGATCCTAATCTGTAATTCAATTTAACCACTTTGATTTTCTCTCTTAATGGACAGGCTGGTGAGACACTGTGATGTATCTGAGACCGGACTAAAAAATGTAAATTAGCTTAACCAAATCTCTCCTTTTAATTAGAATAATTGTTTTGCTGCATTTCTTACATTCATGAGGATATTCAGCCCATGGGTAAGTAAATTAAATTTAAGGGTATGTAATTCACATTGTATTTTTATTGGACTCTGAGTCATAACTTGTTTTTAATCTTAATTAGAACTGCAGCTCCTCTAAACAAGCAAAATGTGTCATAACAATTTAACACATTATGGGGCTGGCCTATAAATCTGGTGCTCAGGACACAGTGCTGTGATTCAGTGCAGTGCTACCTGGGTGAGAAGCTATCGCCCTCTTAATCAGCAATGGATTTGTGGATCTCAATGTGCCAGGAAAACAATACCTAAAGCTGCTGTCCCTGGGTAGCAGCAGGAGCTCAAGTGCTGAGTGTTGAGTTGCAGTGGTGAAGGGTCAACGACTAGATCTGGCACAACGTGCCAAGGTGCATCTACATTACCTGGAGACACCTTGTCACAGTTAAAAACCCCAAATAAATCAAAATGAACTTCTTTTTCTTTTGGCTGCTGCCAAAAGGTAGGAAGGGCACCAATCAGGCTGCTCTGAGTGTTCCATCAATGCTCCCTCTTCCAAAGCAGAAGGTAAAGGCCCAGCTGGAAGCTCAGTGAGATGTCAGTTTGAAAACTATATGTCATTTAGAAGCTGCTGGGTGTCAGGGCTTAATTAGAGACATGGTGGTGAGGCTAACAACACCCTAAAGACATGGTTTTGATCCCTGGGGAGCTATTTGGAAGGTGGGAATGTACAAGAACAGAGAATAACTTAAGCAACTCCCTCCACAAGCATCACAAATGGACACTGAGCATGGGCAAGGCTGTTCTAGCTGTAATAATTAATCCTTTTATTATCCCAACACCAGACTCTCCACTTCAGCATCATTAAGGAGCTCATAAAGCCGTGACAAAGAATGGCACCAGGTGATGGTGGACCTGAAACATTCTTTGGTCATAATGACATGGTACAGCCTACGACAGGAAGTATTTACCCTGCTGTTAATAAAGATGGATTCACACATTATTTTGTGGTTTATGTGTACTTGCAGCTCTGTGTGGACTTCTGATGGTTGTGTCAGAGGCCGTGAAGTAAAGCTTGAGGAAATCCCTACAAAAGCAAGCTGGAGAAAGGACCAGGTGGAGGATGGACATGTTGAGACCTCTCTGATAGTATGAGCCCTGAAAGTGGTAGAGAAGCCAAGGAAAAGAGCTGGAATAAGCACTGCAAACACTAGGTGTTCCAGCACAAAGAGAAAGAGGCTTTGAAGTTGTTAAGCATTTTATTAAAAATGAAATCTGAAAAAAAACATTTGTTTGGTTTTATTTTTTTCATTTTAAATTCTTATTGTGTCATTAGAATAGAGAGAAGCAAAAGGGAGAAAAGAGGAGAAAAAAGAATTAAAAACAAGCAAAAAGGGAGGCAAATGCCATGTAATAAAAATAATATTAATAAACTAATTAACAAATGTTTTCAGTGAAAATGAGAATGGAACTTTAATTTTCTTTCTTTCTTTTAACACAATAAAGAAAAGTGATATTGAAAATATTAATTTTCTGTGGTAACTCACTGCAGGTGGTTTGGTTTGTCCCCAGCTCTTCTCATACCCCAGAGGACAGAACCCTGTGCCAGTTAGGAATGAGAGTCAAGAGCTTTGGATTTCCCACCTGCTGGTACCAGGATGCAATGCAGCTTTTGGACAATTAGAACAACAATCCATCTGTGTCACTTGCTAAACAGTTGTGTTCTTTGGTAGAGAAACATCATTTCCACGTAGGACACATGCAGTTCTTTTCCCAAATGACCTAAGAATAAGCCTTTTGCAAGAGGCAGGGGGGTTGGAGCTCTGTGGTCCTTGGGGTCCCTTCCAACCCATGCCATTCCATGATTCAAAGAGGCTGAAGTCCCTTGGTTTGTAGAGCCTGGAGAAAAGGAGGCGAGAAGAGACCTCATAGTGGTCTGTGACTTCTTGACAAGGGGGAGCGAAGGGGCAGGCGCTGATCTCTTCTCTTTGGTAACCGGTGATAGAACCTGAGCGAACAGGATGAAGCTGTGACAGAGGAGGTTTAGGTTGGATATTAGGAGGAGGTTCTGTACTGAGGGGATGGTTGGGCACTGGCACAGGCTCCCCAGGGAAGTGGTCACAGCATCAGGCTTAACAGAGTTCAAGAAGAGTCTGGACAATGCACTCAGCCCCATGCTCTGGCTTGGCTGGTCCTGTGTGGAGCCAGGAGTTGGACTTGATGATCCTTATGGGTCCCTTCCGGCTCAGGATATTCTGTGATTCTAAGAGAACAGGTGGCTCCAGAAAAGAAGGATGGTGCAGTACAGAATGGCAGAGATTCACAGACTCACAGCAGCGTAGGGGACAGATTTTATGGGTGGGGTTTTTCTGTGTCACAGAAAGAGCAGTGGAAGGAGAGGATTCTTAAACAGCCTCATGAGCATGTGAGGCAAAGGAACTGTATTTACAAAACCCAATCCAAACAACCTCCCCACCCCACCCCGAAAGATCCTGATGTACAGGAGAGCAGCAAAACACAAGCTGCAGCAGCTGAGAACCTTCCAGATGCGACACCCTTTTGGCACTGCAGCTCTTCTGATCCCCAGTTTTCAAACCCCCACATCAGCTCCCAGGTCTGCAGCGTGGCAAAATGCCAATAGGCACATTCCTCTATTCCCTTAAAACCTCCCAAAAGATCAGCGCATTTCACAGACTCACAGGGGTTGGCAGGGACCTCCAGAGCCCATGGGGTCCAACCCCCTGCCAAAGCAGGGTCCCTAGGACAGGGCACACAGGGCGGTGTCCAGATGGGGCTGGAATCTCTCCGGAGAAGGAGACTCCACACCCCCTGGGCAGCCTGTCCCAGGGCTCCCTCACCAGGAAGAAGTTCTTCTGGAAAAGATTTCACTGGATAAACTCAGAAGCATAAGAAGGAACAGAAGCACTGTTCAGATGCAGGAAGGAAAGTTCAGGTTTCAATTCTGTTGAAGCCCTTCTGCAGATTCAGAGCTTAAATCCAGAATACCCCCAATACACACTGACCACCCCCAACGAAAGCCTGGTGAAATGCCAGCTGTGAAACGTAAATTGAAAGGCTGGAAACAGCACAGATCAGAGGTGGGAACTGTTAGACAACGTACAGCAGAAAAATGGAGCAATGCCAGCCCTGTTATTGGAGCAGAGCTGCTCTGTGTGCCTGTGGGGAGCATCTTCTGGCTAAGGTGAGAGATGAGGGAGCTGAGGCCGGGTCAGCAATAGCGTTGGATGTGCTAGTGGGACCGCTGGATGCTGCCAATGTGAAATCTCTTATTGCTCATGACCTTTCCATGATGGGAAGGGGAAAAAAAATAATTAAATAAATGGTTGCTGTCTTTCAAGTGAAACACAAAGCTCAGCAGAGGAATTTATTTTAGGAATACCAAAAAAAAAACACCACCACGCTTTAGGAAGGTGATCAGAAGAAGAAAATAGCTGTAAAATAACACGTGTTGGGTTTCTCTATTACAGCAGAACAGTTGCTGAAGATCACAGTGAAAATACCCACCAAGGACCATAGCTGAAATGTTGCTAAGCAGCATCACAGCATCACAGCCTCGGGCCCTGAAGTGGCATTGCAAACGAGGATCACCTCTCCAAATGGCAGGAGAGCTTTCTCCCCTTCCCACCTTCCCAGCTCATTTTCATTCAAGGTGGTGGAGGCCACAAAATTGATGGCTTCCTCCCAAGCTGAGCTTTTGGGCTGTGTTCCCCAGACTACTAAAACATCAGCAGAGGTGAGCTGTCATGCCAGATGATGACTAATGACTGACTGATGACCTACTCACAGACAGAGCATCCTCTGGTTGGTTTATCCCAGCCAGCACTCATTAAAGAGAGAGCTCAGGCAACAGCAAACAGAAAGACAGATACATTACACGATTTTGCACAAGTTATTTTAATTCAGAACTGAATTTGCATAAGAAGAGTGTGAATACCTGAGTGATTTGAATATGCAGATCCTTTGGGGAGTTTGGCAGGAGAGCTTTCAGGCAGAGCTGGAAACTAATGTTTTGATGCACTTAGAAGCTAATGCAAAAGGTACATGCTACGCACACTGCACTGGTGGCTCTCAAGTGTGTTCACTCATGGTCCCAGTTCCGGCACCATTCCCCTCCTGGTGGACTCTCCAGGCTCATGACACTGAGCCACTGAGACCAATCCTATAGGAAACACCAGCAATATTTGGAGGGTTTTATTTCTTTGGCTCCTTGGTTTTGCCTTTTGCACATGTTTCTTGTAAAACTTCTCTGGGGGAGGGAGTAACCCTGCCAAGGTTATGTCCTCCTGACAGCAGCTCCAGCAAGTACCACGGGTCAAGGGTGTCCTGACAACAGCCACTATGGCATCATGTTCCTGTTGCCATGCATCTCCCCAGACAGATTTGCATGTGTTTAGCTACTCCAATGCTTGCTTTAAATCCTCTAACACAGCAGCCTGTACAGCATGCACGCTTTGCAGAGTCACTTGACATGCTGAAGGGATGCTCCTCATTGCTCCCCTTCCCTGGAGCACTGCACCACGCTGCCCCGTGCTATGTGTATGTCCCCACACCATGCCAGCTGTGTCAGTTGGGCAGGAGGGCTCATTCTCTACACACCCTTGTAGTCTCTCCCTGTTGGTAGTACAGGAGACAAAACAGAGAGCTCACTGATTATCTGAGCTGGCTTGCTATGGTAGATGTTATTTTTAATGAATGAGTGAAGTGATCTCTTAAACTCATAGCACAGAATTAAGCACCTGAAATGCCTGGGGCTAGAAGGAAGGGTATCTAAAAGTATCCATCAAAGACTACAAATAACTAGTGAATACCTCCCAGCAATCCCAAGCCTGGGAAGTCCTCCTCTAATTGGTGTTTGGGTAACCAAGGAGAGGATCCAACCTTACCAGTGTGCAGTACTCTGCTGACATTTGGTAGGTCTCTGGTCCTGACAAGATATCTCCCCCACAACATGGTGTAAGCTTCTTCTGAGGTCCATCTTTCCCATGTGAGTTGACTTGTATGCTGTCCTGCATCACATCTCACTGCATAATATACAAACATTAAAAGAGATGAGGCAGCTCCACTGGATAACTACTCTGTTCAGGGTAGGGACTTTGCTGAGCTACAGGTTCCTGCAGGAAAGTGAAACACCTTACAAGGAGCATCTTATGCAAGACTGGCTGAAATAACCAGCCATCTGAGGGATTTGTGTGAGGACAACTGGGAGACAGTGCAGTATTGTTTCACCTGGCAACGAGAACCTTGCATGTTCCTCTTGAATCTTGTGCCACAGTGAAAAAGGTGAAGAAGGAAGGCAATACAGAATTTCAAACTGTAAGAAAGGCAGACTGAAAAGATTAACCAGGACTCTTTAATCAACCCTACTCACAGAGCTTGCTTGCAGTTAATGCAGCAGTATTTACAGCTCTCAAGCAAGGCCATGGAAGAGCAGTGCTGGGAGCTCTGATGGGTGCGGTTGGCCCATGCAGAGCTGTCTCAGTGTCAGATCATACTCAAATCATAACAACTGGGATTCTTCAGCCTTCATAGAGCTGCACAGAAACAGCTTGCAGCTTGTCAAAATTCAATCCATCGAACGCGCCGGCCTCACTGTTGCAGTTCAACTCTCACCCCTGCAAAGACACGTAATCAAGATCTCCCAGGCAAAACATGCCATGGAAGAACAAGATTTCATGTGCTTTGTTTTATTTCTTTATGGATATACTGTCCATAAGCTCTGGGTGTTGTGAGGATAACACACAGACAAGAAAATTCCTGTTCAAACACAGGCAACAGGCGGCAGCGAAAGGCAGGTCAACCAGCCAGCACACCAGGAACAGAGTAACTCAATTCCCAGTTCCTCTCGAGCTGTTATACCCCGTGTTCATAGAGACAGGGCCACAGATGATTTCAAGATGAGCACAGACAGTACAAGGAAATCATTCAGATATTGGATTTTTCCCCCCCTTTTTTTCCCAGAGAAATGCATCCTGACAGGTTTGAAGGGATGAGCAAACTATATCAATATCCAGGAGGTGGAATGAATGCTGCCAAGATGCACAGTCAGCCCAGCAAGCTCCCAGGCTCCTGAAGGGATCGCAGATCTTGGGCACGTGTTGGGGCCCCCTCGTTGCTGCAGCCAACAGCCAGCCCATTGCTGTGCCACAAGCACCACTGAGCCAGGAGCGAGAAAGCAAATGAGGTCACCACAGAAGTAAGGTTGTTCCATGACATTTTATGACCTTGAAGAAAGTGAAATCCAGCTCTAGAGAGTGCATAATTGAAGAGTCATGGTAGAGGCACAGCGTCAGCTTTAACGCTCTCCTCCATCACTTCCCCCGTACAAGCCCCCCCACACCATGACACTGACCTGGGCAGATGTGGCAGGATGCAGTGGGGATGGGTAACATCTGCTCCTCACCTGCTTAAGGAAACAGATAAACACCTATCAGTGGGTATCAAGTGCCTTAAGATCTTCCATCCTGGTGTCCTGTCTGCGGGTGAGGAGCAGCAGATGCTGGAGAAGACTGGGAGAGGGATCAGCTTCACCCCCAGGTACTCACCCTGCTGCCAGCAACAAGCAGTTCAAGTTCTTTCCAAATCAGCATTTTTAACATGCTCCAGAGGACCCACCTCCTGTGAACAGGGCTAATTCTTTCTGAAAACATTTCTATTTTGGGAAACTCACTTTGACAATAAAGTCGTAATTTAATTATTTATTGCACATTTCCCTGCTTTCAGGAGGGGGAGTTCAGCTGAACTCAGCGTTTCGAAGGAGACTCAGCAGATGCCTTCAGCTTGGCAGTCAGGCTTCTTTGCTTCATGTTTGGGGGGGTTTGCTCCATTTGCCATTTACCACGTCAGAGCTGTGGTAGATTTCTGGGCTTCTTTGTGACATCCTTGTCTTGGGGCAAGGCTGATCTGTTAAAAAGTAAAATGTTTTTTTTCCCCCTAAGTGCTCTATCCTCACTCTTGGACATGGTGCTATAACGAAAATAGTACTATGAGGATGCTTTGGTATCATCAGGTTGGACCTGACCATCTTTTGAGGTCCTTTCCAACCCCTATGATTCTGTGATTTATTTGAAATATGCAAGTTGAGCAGTGTACAGATCCCTCTGGGGGCATCAGAAAGGGGTTTGGGCAGTCACTAATTTAATTTTGGCATAAGGTACCAAACTGCCCTCACTCAGTCCCCAGGATGCCAAAATGGATAGCAAACTGCTGACCCCCAGCCCAAAGGTCCTCCTGGCCAGTGAACTGGAATAAAGAGATTATCCTTCTCCATTGCTGAAGCTTTGGGATCAGCTTTAGAGGGAGTGAGATGGACAAGGAGCACTGCCCTGGCCTCCTGGATGATGGTGAAGAGACCAAAAAGCAGCTCTGCATCCTACTGTCTCTAGCAACTCTGAAACCAAGCATGGATGTGACCAGAAATAACCTCTGCAAGAAGAGAGCCCTCTCTTCTGCCAGCAGGAGCTTGGCTCAGCCGAGCACTCAGCCTGAAATCCACACGAGCCTGAAGTCTAAGTGCTTGTCCATCAGTCTTCTGCCGTGGATTAAACGCATCTCTTTCAAATGAACTGTGTTTAAGGAATGGAGATGAACTGTCACTAACAGCACAACATTTCCTGGCACTGTCGGCTGCTTTTCATTACCAAAAAATCTAGGTCAAGATTATTTTAAAAGTAGCTTTCCAAGGGAGGAGTATCAGTCAGACATAGAACATTTGCCTGAAAATAGCTAATATAAAATAGGTACAAAACTGCCAGATAAGCACAGGGTGCAAAAACATTGTTCCTGCTCCCAGTAATGTCTCAGCAGCTCCCTAGCACATAAAAACTAGCTGTAATCACACATTTTACTTTACTTCTCTCTATCACACTGATGGCCAATTTATCCACAGCAGCGTATTTACAGACCTGTTTACCCAATTGTAATTCTTCTCCAGAGAGGATGCTCCACCGCCTCGGAGCGCGATAGGGTTTAATTGAAGCAGCATGAGGGAGCTGATGAATGGGGATGCTCGCAACGAGGGGACTGGAGCTGGGGCAGAATTTCAATGGAGGAAGAAAATAAATAGATCGGGCTAGCCATTCTTAGCAGGCAGCAGACAGGACTCAGGATCATCTTCCAAGGATGTAGAGACAAAGCTGTTTACATCAAACTATTGACACACACCTTATTTCCAACCACCTAGCAAAGGTCTCACAGTTTAATGTGGTGCTGGATGGTGTTATGCCTGTAATGCAGAATATGCGTGTGTAAGACACGATCAAGTTACTGACAGAGAGTTTGAGAACCATAAATTAGACTAGATATAAGGAAGTTTTTCACTCTGAGGGTGGTGAGACACTGGCACAGGGTGCCCAAAGAGGTTCTGGATGCTCCATCCCTGTCAGCGCTCAAGGACAGGTTGGACGGGGCTTTGGGTAACCTGATCTAGTGACCCTACCCATGGGAGGTGGTTGGAACAAGATGTTCTCTAAGGTCCCTTCCAACCCAAAGCATTCTGTGATTCTATGAAATTGTGGAAGATGGGCACCACAAAGTCTGGTTTGGTTTTCTTCTTCTGTAGCCCAGACACATCGACTTCTGTAGTCAAGTCTCCCCCTGTACATGCCATAAACCATCTGTGCTTGTCTTTGGGACCAAACAGCATGTGGAGTAAAGGTAGGGTCCATTCAGCTACCCTTTGTGGAAGACATACTGGAAAAAGGAGTATCTGATGATAGTTATCCCTTTGCAGGGTTTTTCTCTAAGGGACCTGCTGTTTCACCAGGTGCCAGGTTTCAGAGCAACCCAAGATGAGCCTAAAAACACCCCTACTCAGTGTGGTTTCTAGGAGGACCAGAGGATCTGTGGTCACAGAGGTGCTCTGGATTGTGACATACGTATCAGGACCCTTCCCATAGCCAGGGCCATCATGTCACTGTATTCTCTATATTAATCCTGTCGCCTTGAATCTGCACTGTGGTCTCCAAATTGACTAGCAATGTGTCACTTGAGTTAGTGTTACATTGAAATCCCATCACAGAGGCCCTACCATGTTTTTGTGGTCTATGAAATCAGCTGCCTCAGGAAAAGCTCAAGCATTTTCCTGCCTATGTTGGGCAGTGGCAGTGACCTGCCACACTCATCTCTGTTTGCATCTATCTTCATAGTTTTAATTGCATTTCCTCACAGTTCTCAAGCAGTGTTAGTCCTCAGAACAGATTATCTCTCAGAGCACCTGCTCTTCATGTGCCCAGGTGAATCCCAGAATCACAAGGTTGGAAGAGACCTTTAAGATCATCGAGTCCTACTGTTCCTTTCCTATGCTAATCCATATCCTTAAGGATATATTCAGGCAGACGCTGCTGCTATTTTTCCTGTTTAACCTAGACAGGGATATATTTGCTGATCCTGAAAAGCCACACACAACACCCACAGAGCACCGGTATTTTTGCCAGCTTCCAGACAACCATCCAGGCCAGAGTGGAAGGAGTTTGCTCTCCTAAGCTAAGGACCAGATACAGATGACATTGGCTTTCTTGAAGCTCCTTTTTTTTGGAGAACTTCCATGCTGGGCCCAGAGGGTTGCTAGCTTGAAGATCCAGCTGGGTCAAGTCTTTCCTGCCAGAAACTGAGATTGATTCTTGATGAGTCAAAATCTTCACTTCACTCTCATTACTGAAGTAATTATGATCAAAAAAAGGAGAGTTTTCTTTCTTATTCCTAGTCTGGAAGCATGTACTTAAAATAAAAATTAAAACCCACTTGGAGCGTAGAGTCAAGAACAGTTAAAGATATAAATGGATCCAAAGCCAGGAACTAGCAGTTAAGGAATCCGAATGTCTCAACTCCACCTACATATTAATAACATCCATTGCAGCTGAGGCATTTCACTTTTCCTGGGAATACAACCTTGCTGCTTATTTTTTTTATGATCTCTTTTCAAATATCTGTGCATTATTCTATCTTCCTTACCTGAAAAGCCTGTCACGCTACACCCATTCTCATCAGATGAATAGCAATCCTACATTATGTGACCATTCTGACTTACAGTATTTATTATTTCCCATTGTGTATTTTTCTATCTAAAACATTTACACGGACATTTAGTACAATTATTTATTCTGCAGCACATAGTAGAGAAAAAGCTGATCTATTTATCTAAATGTTATTATGTGGAGTACAAAAAAAAATCATTTTCACAGCTGAAGCTTGGTTTTTATAAAAGAAAATTGGTCATTTTATTTATTTAATTTTTCTTCTCTGCAGCTACCAGAAATTTAAAATGACAAAACAATTTAGAGTACAATAGAGCCATTATTATGGTTCTGTAATAACTTGTGGCAGTGGGTAGTTTATGGAAATCTATGCTTTGGAGGTGGTTTTTGTTATGGCAGAACATCAGGAATTATTCTGAATTTTGCCCACAATGCTGGAAGTATCTGTAGATTGAATCAGAGTTCTCCCAGAAGAGCCAGAAAATGCTAATTAAAATTCAATAGTTTTTTCATTACCTTCACAAATGCAAATAATGTACTCTAAACACTTGCAAATAAGTGTTATTGATCCTTCTGAGTCAAAGCAGTTTCCCTGCTAATAGGACTCTGCGGTGGCCTTCTTACAGCTTAGAGATTAATCGTGCTCACTTAGGGAGCCCTGAGCTGTCCAAGCCTGGTGAAAGTCCCTGCCTGGGAAACCTCCCAGCCTCAGGATGTGAAGTTGCACAAGGTCAAGGCTGGAAATGTTTGCATTCTACAGTACTGTGTCGGGGAAGGCAGCAGGCCTGCCTGCGGCCTAGCTCTCTTCACCGAAGCCATAGGCCCTGACAACATCCCTGTGTTCCCATGAGACAGGAAAAGTTACTCATGCTGAGAGGATTTTGATCATCACATTCTCAAAACACAGTGGCCTTGATGACAGGGGTACAGACTGCCCCAAACCAAGAAGAAGTTATGGGAAGGGACTTGGGAGTAACGGGACATGTTAAGAACCAGCCATGGTCAAAACAGCAGGTGTGAGGATGCTTTTAGGCATCAAAGGTTAACTAATGATACTTAGCTATAAGATATGTTTATCAAAGCTCATTATAATCTAACCAAGCAGTGGGGTATAAACAGTGTATGTAACCAATTAGCAGCTTTTTAGCTTGCCACGTTTGCAGTAACAAATGTATAGAATCTGTGTGATTTCACCCAATAAATGGCTTCACCTAAAATTCATACTGAATTGCATGTTGCCCATCGCCCATCTCCACAGTAGTTGATTTAGAATGGGGTGAGCTCCCCCACACAGCTCTCCCCAGTAAGACCAGCTGCAGTGGCACTGGGCAGAGCAGCGTGTCCAAAGAAATTTCAAAACTGTCTGGTTTTGACCGGAGCACAGACAAAAACCACTGAAGGGAAACCGTGACAAATGTATTTGCAGCAGACTGAAAATTAAAGATTTCAATAAACTGAAATTATGGGTTTTTTTTTCCTATTTAACTCCACATCAGAGCTGTCAGTTTGAAAGAGAAGATACAAAGTCAAAACCACATTGCTTCTGTGCGTGTTAGCTTGTTTGTCTTTCAACAGAAAAAAATATTCATAAAACAATTTATCTCCCACAATTACTTTAATTTCTATTGACTGAGAGGAGGAAAAATGCCTACTGGAAACTCCTGATGTAAGAACACCATCTCAGTTTTGCCTCACCCATGAGTGAGGTTGGAAATGTTCTAAACCAACTACAAAATTGTCCAAACTGAGAAGCTCCTGAGCACACCCCACACCAGAGTGTGGCAATACAACAGCATATCACATAGTCAAAGAATTGCAGGGGTTGGAAAGGACCTCAAGAGATGATTGAGTCCAACCCCCCTGCCAAAGCAGGGTCCAGTCATATCAGTGGAGTACTCATGCTTAACATTATGTTTTACACACAGGTAAAAATCTGGCAGCCCGTAGGGTGGGAGGCTGGGGAGAGGATGTGGATAAGGTCCTGCAGGCACATTTTGGGAGTAGGTGGGGGCAGTGGTGTGAGTGCATGCTTGGAGATAGCAATTATACGAGGTTCCTGATATATCAAAATGTTTTACCTTTAATTGGTTCCCAATGTCCTTCCTAGTAGATGAGCAACACACTGCTAGCCAGATCCATCTTGTTGTTGTAGGGTCCTATCTCAGGCACAAGCTTGGGAAAGGCTCCTTCAAATCATGTGTTTCCATTGATCAGGTTGCAAGGGTGGACAGATGCAGCTGTGGGACAACCTGCCCCACATGTAGTGCTGCTCAGGCAGAGCAAAAGTGATGGTAAATAATGAGACCTGGTGAGCAGAGACACAAAAGGCTTTAAAAAGAGTTTGTAGGGTGCTTGCTTAGAGGTTGCTTGTGGTCTGTAAGCACATTGAAGAGGATGTCACCACCTGGACTGAACAGGACCCAACAAAGACAGACCCTCCCAGTCCTTTCTGCAGAATTACCTTTGTTGCAGTGGAAAAATATACATGTTTTTTGTCTGAGCTTGTTAGAAGTTGGGGAAGTCAGAATCGACTATGGAAAACTGCTGCTCACTGAGGTGGAGTTGTTAATGGGACTCGGAGTGATGCATACACCTTGCTGCAGCTGCAGATGAGCCACCGCCTGTCAGCAAAGGTATTTATCTATCCCAACGGGGTTGTTTTGAGCATGCAAAGGAAACACTGAAACCTGGTAAGCTACAAAAGGTTGGGGGAAACCAAAACAAGTCTCTCCTAGATGCAGGAGTATGTCTGTGGGGGGAAAAACCCACAAAAGTAAAAAATATAGAAATATTCAACAATTTAGATAGAGTATATAAAAAGGTCTAAATCATGAAAACATTTATAAAAAGAGCCAAACATATGCTGCTGCCTTGAGTTAGACTGCTTTAATTGATTGGAGAATTTCAGATTCCTGGTGGACCTGTGAGGTATTTAATAGTATTGTGCCATACAGGAAATGTTACTAATTCTAAAACATCATGTTTCTCCTCAGGTTCACAATTCAGCTGATGCTCTAGCTTTCCATAAATACTTGGTTTTTTTTTTTTATTTTTAATTAAAAGGTGTTCTGTCACTCTAAATTGCCTTCCTCTGTGTTTTCATCTTGAAAACAGCAGGTGGATGTGAACAAGCCCAAGCCTATTTTTGTTTCATAGTAATTCCCACATACATGAGGTTTGCAAGGTAACATTGAGGAACCATGCTGCTGCTGATGTGCAGGAGACCCGTGGGCAAAGCTAGACAGACTTTTGGAGAACAGGCAGAGTTTTAATTTGAAATGAAAGTGTAGTTGGCACAAAGACACCATAGACCAACACAGTGGTCCTCATTAATTCTGGTTTCAGTGGACTAAACCTTCCTGCCCAACCTCAGATCAACCAAGTCTAAAATAAAGTCACACAAAAGTCAGGCAAAATGACCCCTGCAACTACTTCCTTGTTAGGCAGCTGAGGATAGAAATCGAGTTAGTTAAAGAAAAAAGTTCATTAGGCTCTAATCTCCAAGCTAAGAATTATTCTAGTGATGACTTTCTTAGCTTATGTACCAACTTTTCAAAATGCTTTAGCTACTGTGGAAGTGGGTTTGATCTGTTTGCTCTTTAGAAAGAGATATTTTGGCACAATATACTTGAGATTGCAATGTGCTTTCATGATGAACTCTGCTCCCAGGCCAGCAGCCCGATAAACACCCACTGGCAGCAAAAGCATCTTGACCTGTGCTAGAAGCTGAGCAGAGCACCCAGACCAGCCTAAACCTCCGGAGAGCGGATGGATGGGGATCAGGAGCTTGGAAGGCTCCCTGAAATAACCAGTTCTGAGAGAAGGGTGATGAGCCACAGTGCTTTGGTTTCTGTGGGGACTTGACAAATTACTCTGCAAAAAGAAGAAAATACAAGAAAGATGTGGGACTGTTGGAGAGGGGTCAGAGGAGTCACGGAGATGATCAGAGGGCTGGAGCAGCTCCCCTACAGAGAGAGGCTGAGGGAGCTGGGCTGGTTCAGCCTGGAGAAGAGAAGGCTGTGGGGGGACCTCATTGCAGCCTTCCAGTCCCTGAAGGGAGCAGAGGAACAGGAGGGGAACCAGCTTGTTAAAGGGCAGAGACTGGCAGGATAAGGGGGATGGAGTGAAGCTGGAGGAGGGAAGAGTGAGATGAGATATTAGGAGGAAGTTCTTTCCAGAGAGAGTGGTGAGGGGATGGAACAGGCTGCCCAGAGAGGGGATGGGTGCCCCATCTCTGGGGGTGTTAAAGGCCAGGTTGGATGGGGCCCTGGGCAGTCTTGTGTAGCTCCAGGCCTGGAGGTTGGTGTCCCTGCCTGTGGCAGGGGGGTTGGAGCTCTGTGATCCTTGGGGTCCCTCCCAACCCAGACAATTCTATAATTCTACAAAAATGTCTCTTTAGGGTTGTTTTTTTCATGAGAAAAGCTACCAGGCCAGCCAGAAAGTGCCATGACTGCAGGTGTCCTTCCTCTTACTCGAGTCAAGTGACAAGAAAAATGGGTAACTACTCTTAGACGTAAGGATGGAACCAAACCCCTTCACAATTTTCCTCCAGAATTTGCTTTGACTTTCACAATAAAGACAGCCAGTCCTGCTTGAAGAACAAGCAGCAGATTGATGGATTTTAGACACTTCCAGCATTTAGTAACAGCTGAACAATTTCGGGAATCACAGTTTTGGACTGGAAGGGCTAAATTTCCCCTGAAAGCTGCTTGTGAATTGATGGTTGCTCTGTTGCTAGCCCAGGGGAGACACAGCACTGGCAGAGGAAGGTACTACTGGGGATGAATGCAGAACACTTTAGGTATTCAGGCTAACATTACCATTTCCTACTGCAAGTGTTTTACTCACTGAATATCTGCTCCATCCATCCATCCATCCATCCATCCATCCATCCATCCACAAAAGGAAGGAATAAACATAGAGAAGTGCAAAAAAGAGCACTCAGGTAAGGTAAGAAGCTGTAATTCTTGACTGACCATCTAAAGAGAACACTTTTCTCCTGGAGATACCGCGCTCAAAGAGCAACGGGCAGAAAATGAGACTTGGGCAAAGACATAAATGCACCTTTTCAGCTCAGTGCTGAAGGATGAGACCTCAAGACCTTTTCTCCCCTGCAACACAGCCACGTGCTGAGGCACTGGGGATGATCAGGCTGGCAGAGCTCTGGCTCTGTTCAAAAACCACAGCTAAAAGGGAAGTGGATAATAAAAGAGAAGCGATTCAGATGAGCCAGGCTTCAGGCTGCGGGTTGGGGAAGCAAAGCAAAGCAGTTCCAGGAATGATGAATTGCTGGGAAAACCAACTTCCAGGCAAAATATGCATTTGTAATAAACGAGCCCAGTAAGAAACAATAAATATAATGAGGGAAATATAACAGCAGAGAAATTAAGGCAGTTTCCTTTTGCTCGGAACAAGGTGAAAAATGGCCCAACCCAGCGTTTAGGAGCGCTCTGCGTTCTGCTGGGTGAAGCTCTGCTCCGTGCCGAGCCTGAGAGCTGGGCTGATTGACCTCCTCAGTGCACCAGAGAGCAGGGCTGTGTAGCAGGGAAGAGGAAGTTTTGTGACTCTGATCCATCACTCTGCACAGAGCTGAAAAAGCACAAGTCGTGCCTTTGCAGGCTTCTTGTTTTCGCCAGGTCTTTCTTTCTTTCTTTCTTTCTTTTTTTCCTCTTTTTTTGAGTGCTTTATTCTTAGAAGAAAAGCTTTGAGGCTGAATCGCCTGTTCTACAACCAAAGCACGTGCAAAGTGTATTCCTCTCCCTTTCCTCACCAGATTTATAGGACTGCATTTCTTCTTTATTTGAAAGTTCATTTTTCACGGCGGATGCAGCACATGGGAGCCAACCCCAGCAATTTACAGCTTGGGAGGTGCCAGGAGGCGGCGGTGGGCTCCCTGCCAGCTCCATGGGACGATGGGCTTGGGGTGAGGGTGTGAAAGCAATGCAGTGTCTCACTGTGGAGGCTAAGAGATCCTGTGCAAAGCTACAGCACGTCACTAACTGCCAAGCTAATCCAAGGTCCATGGCAGGTAAGGCTTTGGCATCCTGCCCTGGCTGGTGTCCATCTCCCTCATCAAAGACCAGGTTCTTTTGTTGCATAAAATCGCTTCACATGAAACATAAGTAGCCAAAGGATGGGGACAAAATCTTGAGTTGCACTTCAAGCACAGAGGCTGCTTAACAACAAGCCTGTCTAGAGTAGAGTTTAGAGAGTAGTAAGGCTGGGTTTGATATTTAAAGTACAGGGCCTGCATGACCACAGCTGCATGTGTGAGTCTGCAGGTAGCAACCCAGAGCCTTTAACCACATAAACCTCATCATTCCATCAACTTCAGCCTCAGTTTTGCCCCAGAGCAATGCACAAGGAACCCTGGCCGAGCCAGGCGCTGGCCCCTTGTTTTAGGTGCTTGGCTCAGGTGCACAGCGACCGTCAGCTGACGCTGAGTGTATCTCACAACCTTACACATTAATACTTTTTTCTCCATATAAACATTAACCCTCCAAACCCTGACCTTACAAAAAGCAAGCCCATCCCTTGCTGGGAGATACATTGCATAAAGTTGGATCAGAGTCCAAAGGAGTTCCTGTTGCCATCCCTGCTCCCCAAATTGATAACATGGAAATGGTAGTTTTAGTGTTTGAGCCTGTTCTGGCTTTGTAGGGGAATTAGCTTTGGTGCTCTCCCTCTCCCTTCCCTGCAGTGCAATACAACCACAGCCCTTTGGAACAAATGACATACCAGCTCAGAGCAGTAGTTCATGCAGAGCAGGATCCCACCTCAAGGCACAGACTGAAAGGCGTGCGCAAGGAAGACAGTAACTCCTGGTTACTCATCCCACTTCCAACATCTCCCTGGGAGCTTCCTTTTTGTCTGTAAACTCGTCTGATTTCCCTTTCCAGGCGCACAATGAATTTGAGCTTTGGAGGAGAAAACATCAATAAATACCTCCAGTGATGTGCTGATCGCTGTGCTCTGCTCATTACACACACTGTTGTTGCACTTGTGTTGGATGGGACTGGGACTCTGACCAAAGAGCATCCCACAGGGACTGGCTGGGGGCAGCTGATGGTCAACAATTCCAGGCTGTTCCTAACTGTGCTGCAAGAAATTCACTCTGGAGGGACAGTCCTGATGCCAGCCACGTATGCAGGGCAGTAACCCTGACTTTAAAATTTATGTAGAGTCCGTTTAGCCACTTCTAGGTGAAAACAGCATTTGAACACACAACTGGTGATGCACCCTGTGAAGCTGTGGCCATGCAGGGTGGGAGCAGGTGGGGGACATGCACTGTTTTCCTTACATCACACATGGCAGAGCCCACTCCACCAGTGCCTCTGCAAGCCTGGGGTGACAGAACTGTCCAATAAACTTTTGCATTCCCCACTCTCCAGTGAAATCAGACGAGCAGCAAAGCCCATTTTACATTGTGAAGAAGAAAATCAGATGAAAGCGAAAAGCTGATGTGTCGACATTAACTGGTTTGCTTTTAGCTCACGCAGCCTCTGAGCATCCTCCGTGCCAGCCAAGTGATGTGTGATCCCTGTGCACAGTGCTGGGGTTTCAGGGGATACTCTCACAGACAAGATCTCTACCCTAACCCATGTAACCAGCAGCCTGGCGTGCAGCCGCCGCACCCGCTGAACGCCGCAGGACTCATCAATAGGGGAGAGCCTGAATAATTCTGGAGGAGGCAGTGGATCACTGGGCATGGCATTTTCTAACTGCTGCAGGTATTTTAGCATCCACTCAGCTAAAGAGCCACCTGAAGCATCAGTTCAGCAGCTCTGGCTTTGTGTGTTGCTTCACCAGCTTGTGGCGTAAAGCCAACGGCGGTCGGCACATCCATCCTGTGTGAAAGGCAGCCAGGCACCTTCCCCTGCCACGGACAGGTCTGAGAAGCACAGAGGAGGGGGCTGGGAAATGGGAAACTGGATCCTGTGGGATTTCAGAGCTCAGACCTCCATGAAAAATTTGCAAGGAGGATTTCCAGGCAGCGTAAGCGTGTGCTGCTGCTCCCAAGTCACAAACACCCTGTTGAATTGTGTCAGATGAGACTGTGGAGGTGCAGCCAGCAGCTGCAGACATAAAAACTCCTCAAGTTCTACCACTGATGCTAAAATACAACAAACTGTTACTTCAGGAAAGGAACAAAACCCCTGGTTTCTTTGGGAAGGTTTCTTTGTATTTCTTTAAAGCAAAGCTGGTTCTAGACACCAAGGTGAAGCTGCAAACAGCAAGTTGGTCAGGACTTGATTAATAATTACTTATTAGAGTATTTTCAATCTCTATTCTTTGCCCCTTTCTTATTCTCTTCTCCATGGGCAGCTCCATTTGGGAATAAACTGAATGATTATATAAATTACAACGTGCTCTAACTCCAACCACAGTTGGATTTGGGCTGCTCCACCAATGTCTCCCTTGTGCCACCATGGTGACTCACACCAAGAAGGGAAAAAGTGGGGACAAGCTGAGACACATTTAATTATCTGCATTGTATAAAACAAAGGAAATTTATCTCTGGCATTTTCATGCTGAATGTCCCCACGCTGTCTACTGAGAGGGTCTAAATGTCCTGGTTCAGAGCAGACCTGCTCAGTTCATTTTAATTGCAGCTGGCTAGATAAATTTATCGAGGTCACCTGGGTGGAAAGCAGTCTGCTGGCTCTGGGTCTGCTGTGAGGACAGGCTCTGCATACCGATCTTGCAGCAGGCAGGAATCACTCCCCAGCTGCCCGTGGAGGGGCTGGGAGACCGGCAGAGAAATACAGGCTCTCCTGGAAAGAAATGCTGGAAAAAATCATGTTCCTGGGAATTTGGTGAGACTGGGCACTTTGTGTAGTAGAGAAGGTGACTGGGATGAAAAAAATTTAAAAATCAAAAAATTCTAGTTCAGTTCTCAATGACATGAAAGGAAATATCTCAATAGGAACATCTTTGTTATTAGGAAGAGGGTAAAATTCCCAGAGACAATCTCAGTCCTGGAGAAATGCTTTTTTCATCTAACTGACATGAAATGTTTGGGAAAAAAACAAACCAGCATATTTGGGGTTAAAGAAAATGATTCTTTGCAGCTGCCATGAGCTGAGGGAAGGGAGTTAAACTCCAGGTGTTGCTGTTGGGGATGAAGCGTACAGCCTGGTTGCCTCTGTGTTCAGCTTAATTTCATCATGCCTGTTGCTTTGGAGTTCCCTGTGTGTTCATCCACAGTACATTCACAGATTCAAAGGAAGGAGGATGGAGTGATGGAAATGGCATCTTGTGTGTTCACACAGCCAACGTTAAAATCTTGGATTTTGTTGGTTCAGCCCAATATCAGATTGTGGTTCCAGCAGCCTCCTGGGTTGGGATAAGGGACAACACAAACTTCTTCCCCCACCCTCTTTTCACAGAATCACAAGGTTGGAAAAGACCTTTGAAGATCATCAAGTGCAACCAATCCCATCCTAAGCTAAACCAGATCCCTAAGTACCTCATCTACCCTTCTTTTGAACACATCCAGGGAAGGTGACTCCAGAGGTGACTTCTTCAGAGGTGTAACAGTGCAAAAGTTGCTTTGGCTTTGTCAGGCCCCCTAAGTTGGCATGGCAAAGCATATTTTCCCCTTATGCAATCTGTTAACTAGGATAAAAAGGCATCATTACAATTAGCTTTCCTTTAGATCATGTTCTGATTAAGATGTAGGGAGTTTTCCCTTCCCCTTTATTTGCCTTTACCCCCATGCAGCCAATATTCCACCTAACAAAGCTGATGCACAAACTACTTCGAATGGCTTTTCAGCTCTTAACACTGAGAACCACTTAATTAGGCGTGGTGAATTGGAAATGACCTTGTGGAGCTTGTAATGCCTTCTGTAAGGCTACTGCCACCCTGCAGTAGCCACGTGTTCCTCAGCACTGCTTCTGCTTTCACCTTTAATAGCTGTGAATATAATTTAATGTGGAGCAGCTATGTAATAATCTAAGCACAGGCTGTGACTTGTTCGGTACAGTGAGGTGATTATGCCTTGGACTGTAAGACTTTTTATGTAAATGCATGATTTAATTAGGAGATGTGGAAGGGAAAAAGAAGAAAAGGTAGGAAAATGGTCCAATGAAATCTGTGCAGCCTCACCTCCAAACAAGGATGATTTATAAGCAAGTTCTGGGTGGACACCTCTTTGTATTCCGCTGTCTGAGCAATCAAAACCAGGCAGTGAGGAGGTGAAAACCTGTGTTTTGGGAGGAAGGGGAAAGAGGCTTAGAGGTGAGGGTTGTAGAGCCCCACGGGGAGAACACCCCCAGCACCCCTGGGGCTCCCTCACTGAGATGGGTGTGCATGAGGACCAAGGTTTGCAGACTGGATGGCATGCTGCTGTCAGAGGGATGGATGATCAACTCCCCACAGTTATCTCAGAGATCCCCAGACATAATGGGTAAATACTAATTATTGCTGATTGCATTAGATTCATATAATATGAGTTTTATGTGGGGGAAGAAAGGAAGAGGAATAAATTACATGATGAGACTGTGAAAATCTGTATTCAAGAGTGGCCATACACCTCCAGATCAGCTCACCCTGCTTTTGGGAAGGGGAGCAGTCTTTCTGGAGACCCTCTCTCAGCTCCCCAGGTCCTACATATGGAGTGGTACTGTGAGGGTGTGCTCTGCAGCATCTCTCTCCTTAACCTTGGTACTCATCCTAAGCCCATGAGAACATCATGAGAGTAGACAAAGAGAGTTTATTTTTTACTGAAAATTTTTTTACTGAAAGAGTTGTCAGGGCCTGGCACAGGCTGCCCAGGGAGGGGGTTGAGTCACTTTCCCTGGATGTGTTCAAAAAAAGGGTAGATGAGGTACTTAAGGATATGGTTTATCTTAGGATGGGATTGGCTGGACTTGATGATCTTCAAAGGTCTTTTCCAACCTTGTGATTCTGTGATTCTATTTTACATAATTTTTCTGGGCTCTGTGTAAGGCATGTGGGTAAAATTAAAGGTCTATAATGTACAGGAGGTCAGAGGAGACATGACCATGCAAAACACCTCGAGTGTCTCTACTCGGCAACCCTTTTCAAATACTCATTCCAAACTGATTGTGTTTATTTACATGTAGTCTAAGACTATAATTAATATTATTCCCCTTTCTACCCCAGAATTGCTGCTGTTTCTGTTCTGTGCCCTTGGCCAGGCAGTGACTGTTCTCTCTTATGGGTTACTGAAGGGAAATCACTGCCTTACATGTAGGCACCCACGGAGAAGGGACTCACAGGTGTGATTGTGGGTTTCCCAGTCATCAGTCAGGAACCAGTTAATTCAGTTACAAACTTAATTTTATTAATTTAGCAGGCGGCAATTAAGCAAACAGCGCTGGGCGGCCGGAGCGTCTCAGCTCTTCCAATGGCGCGCGCGGTCCCTGTCCGAATTCAGGTTTTTATAGTCCTTTAGTTCTGGGTCCCGACTGTTTCACTGAGGCTTCTTCTGCACATGCGCCAGTTGTTGTCAGGGGGTCGTCTTCTACCTCCTAGTGGTCGATGGGATGAAGTTGCTCCTCTTCCTCACTTGTCCCTTAGTTGACCCCTCTCCCATATTTGGTCACCTTTAACAGCAAGCTCATTCATTGGATACTTAATTTCTATGGTTTCCACTTCTAAGTTACCTATAACTCAGTTCTCTGCTTCGTTAACAACTAACAATGTACGTTACACAATCATTCTTACAAAATCAGAACGTTACAACCTGTTTCAAGGTACATGTGGTTTACTGAACAAAGGCTCATCTATCACAACAGGGTCTTACCTTGAACTCACACCCAGCCCCACGCAAGCACTGACAGCGAGTTGCAGCCGCCGAGGGACAAGGAGAGAGCTGTTGCTGTTCATTCACTGACATCTACCTGGAAAAAAGATGGGCAACAATTAGTTGTTTACCTTTTGAGAGCACTTTGTGTATCCAGAACAGTGTTAATTCTGTGGTCTTTGCTACTATCAGAATAATTCTGGCTACTCCCTGGGGATCCCTGCACTGGAAGCTGCTGCAGGTCTTTGGAATAAACCTCTTGCTCTGATACAGCTCCTATCCATAGTATGATGGGGAAATGGAGGCAAAAGTGAGGATTCAGGAGACATCAGTGAGACCAACAAAAATCAAGCAGCATCATTTGAACAGCCCTCAGGTGGGTGTGCACAGGACACGGCTGTTTGGCAAGATGAGAATCGGAGATGCGGATTGTAATCTGTAAAATAGCTCCAGAATATAAATCATCCCAAAACAATTAGTCTGCTTTCCAGTAGGAAATGCAGTTCGCAGTATATTAAAATTCTGACAAGCTCCATCTGCTTAAACTATGCTTCCTTATAATTTAATTACACAAGGTATCTGTGCCTGAGTCATTAACAGCACCATGAAAAATGTGATTCACCAGCAGTGGCCTGCGTGTGCTGCTTGTTTCTCTTCTTCCCTGAGATATAGATCAGTTGCTTACAAAGATTTAGTGTTTGACAATCTCCATCTGGGCTATTCTAAATACAATTTTCCAGGACATATTTGTTGGATTTCAGTGAGTGAGGCGTGTTGCAATCTTTCTCTGAGGTATGGGAACAGCTTTATAAATGCTTAGACAGATGTGCAGTTGCAGAGTGTTGCATTGTCTCCAAATAGAACTCTCCTTTTACAACCACAAGCAATGTTCTCTGTGTTTCTGCTGGTACTGCTTCAGTCAGTATTTTCACTCTTTCCCAGGTTGGGGTTGTATCATTGCAGACAGGCAGCAAACCAAATGCATGCATCAATAAACAAACAAACAGGCAGACAACCACCCAAATAAATACATTTTTGTGGACAACTGTTATTAAAAAATAGGAAAAAAAAAATAGAACTTTTAAAAAAATGTTTCATGCCAGACAGCTGGATGGAACAGATAAACAAACAAGTTGGTGGTTTCAAGAGAATTTTACATAATTCAAGAGATGATGTGTCCCAGTGATGTTAACTTTGTATGGTTATCTGTTCCTTTTTAGAGTTATCTCTTCCAGTAACATAAATGCAATCACCTCAAGAGCTTTTACAGGGGAGCAGGGCATCACTTAAGCCAGTATCGATGAGGAACAATTGCTGCCTAAAACCTCACCGTGGTATTAGGGACTGTTGTCAATCTGTATATGCCCAACCTCCCTCAGCAAGCCAGGTTTAATCACTGGAATCAAGGAGAAAAGATGCTCTCAGCAAGCCTGACTGTATCTGTGCTGGGTGATGCTCTTACCTACCCACTTCTGTCAGCTGCAGTCGAGGGCAGGATGCTGCAGGGAGCAACGTTTTGATCTCAAATGATTCAGCCAGGAAGTTTTACACAGTTAATCTCACTGTCTTTTTTCAGTGTTGATTAGCAATAAAATAGCCAGCAATTAATGAATTTTCTAGGGCCACATCAGAATTGGCATAAGCATAGCTGACCCCACACTCAACAATGGTTCCCTTCCAGGGGGGTTTTTGGTCAAGCCCTGTGTACCAGGGTGAAAAAAGAGGGTAAAGAGTATTATTTGATGAGGAAGGTGCCAGAGTTGAAGTTGGAGATAACATCTTTTTGCAAGCAAGACCTGTTTTTCTTCCTGCAGCTGGTGGTGGGGGGGGGGGGGGGGGGGTGGCATCCCTAATGCCTTAGGGCATGAAGGCACCTGAAATACAACTTTAGCCTGAGAAGATGCAGCAGATTTTGCTGCTCAGAAGGTAAATTTTTCAAGAACAGTGACAAATACCTGGTCACAAGGGCAGTCAGGCCAGACTGATGCTCTCAAAGTGTCTGCTGCAGACATGCCCTGTACCCTTGACACAGTTGAAAGCTGCTTCCCATGGAGACAGCAGAGCACAAGGATGGTCCCGCGATTTGTCCCTGAAGTCCCCTGCTTCAAAGAGAGATTTTGGTATTGCAAAAACACAGTGGATCCTCATCAGCCTACAGCCTCAAGCAATTTCATGCCTATTAATCTCTGGATATCCTTATTAACTTCGAGGGGAGGTCCCAAGCAGTCACATTATCAGTCTGGGGAATCATGGATTTGTTAAGGAATTAAGGGGTGACAGATTGGGCACGAATCATCACAAATAATCTGTTTGCTGTGTAAATGCCACACTTGTTTCTTACTAAAGAGTTGTTGGGGCCTGAAACAGGCTGCCCAGGGAGGGGGCTGAGTCCCCACCCCTGGGTGTGTTTAACAGAGGGGAGATGAGGTGCTCAGGGATCTGGTTTAGCACAGGACAGGGACGGTTGGAATGATGAGCTTAAAGAGCTTTTCCAACCTGGTGATTCTGTAAAATTGAGGCAGTTTTCTGGTTATTCTTTGAAAAAGCAGGGCTCTTTCTGAGAAGAGAGGAGCAAACAACCAAGCTTCCCAGGAGCTGTCACATGATGGACAGCAATGACTTGAACCCACCACCTCTCAATTACTCCAAGTCAAATGTCTTGGCCCATCAGAGAGTTTTTGTTACATTTACCTGAAGAACACAACATCTGTACAGATATTCTTCCAAGAACGCTTCATGTGTACGTGTTTTGAGAAGCAATGAAGAGAATGCAATAAATATGGTAACTAGCAGGTGATGAGGAACCTGATGAAAATAAATTCAATGTGGCTATGAAGACTAATTCGATGTCTTAGTACATATATAAATCTTCAGCTCTTTATTAAGTCCTGCAAAGATTTATTAAATTTTGTGTGGCTTAAGAAATACAAAAGAACTGTAATAATAAGAGAGAGGGGACTGCATATAATTCACATTTTAATAATGGTCAAATGGACTGATTATATCTGTTCTGATACGATGAATATTACAGAATATTATATAAACTAATATTTGTGGAAATTTATGCAACCCAAAGATGCTCAGATGGTTCAGCCTTAAACAATAAGAATGAACCATTTTGTAGCCTTAAATATCTTCACAGCATTAAGGTTTCTGCTTTTAAAACATATGTTTTTCCCATTATTTTTATCAGAAGCACTATTTATTTTGGTGAAAACCTAATTTATACAGATGCAGTGTGAAGTTTTGATTTCTTCTCTTTCAGTGTAAATGTGCCTGTCGTGTTCATTCCTAGAGTGCCAATGCTGGGTTGGGACCAGATGTGGGCAGCGAACATCTGGGCAGAGATATCTGCAGTAAGGACTTGGTTCAAAGCAAGAGAAGGTAACATTGGCACCCTGAGAGACACCAAGGCTCAGAAGCCAGGACCAGAGACATCACGTATGAGGGAAGAAGGAAATGACACCACAAATAACCCTCTGCAGCCAGTTAAGATGTTAGGTAATGGGTGTATGCAAATGGAGGTGGAAATATTTAGATGGTTTCAGAGATTCACATATTCAGTGGAAATATTTAGATGGTTTCAGAGATTCACAGAATTTTAGAGGTTGGAAGGGACATCCAGAGATCCTGGAGTCCAATCCCCCTGCCAAAGCAGGGTCCCTAGGAAATGATTAGATCTTGTAGGAGTTTTGCTTGGAAACATTTCCTGGAGTCCTGTGGCAGAGCAAGGAACCATGTGCTCCAAAAAGCAACTGCTTGATGCTGCAATCTGCTTCTCACACTACAGCTGGAAAAAAAAATAATGCTGAAAAGATAATATAGAACTGTAAGGAAAAATGACTATTTAAAACTAGCCCATCACAATGATAGAGAGCAACACACAGAATTACTTGTCTGTGTCTTAATTATCTGAAAAAAAATGGGAAGAGCCAGATCCTGCCCTTGGACATAAGAGAAAACTCCACTGAGCTTGCAGAGAGAGAGTGGGTCATCTTACAAGCCCTTCTTTGGTGCAGCCTAGGAACTTGCCAAGCCACGTGATGTGGAGTAAGACTCTTGTCACCAAGAGAAGTCGACAATTTCAAAGCTTCACTTACAAAGAGCTTTGGATGAAAAAAATAACAGTTATTAAAAGTTTCTAGTAGCAAGAATGTTTACTGGATGATTATGGGACCTCTTGATAAGGGGAAGGAAATTAATTGATGAGTGGTGAAGTAGCTGGAAAGTGAAGCAAGAGGGTTTTGATTGGCCTTGCAAAATACAATGCAAAATTTCTTTATGCAAGGGCACTTGTCTTGGGAGCTTAGAATGAGACCTTACCAGAGACCGAGGTCTCCTGAGGAACCTAAAAGGAAAGCATAAGAAATTCAAGAGCAGTAAACCCTCAGGAGTAAAAGTTTTGAGGGTTCTGAACAAAACAAACTGTAAAATAATAGGGATAATAGGAAATAAAGTCACATTTCTTTGGTCTGGTGAGATATGATACACATGAGGACTACAATGCCAGCTTCTTTAAAGAGAAGACATTTAAAATAAGCTATGGATATTAGCATATTCCATCAGTATCACTGAATGCATATTGCAGAATTATCTCTGGCCAGTGCAGATAACTCCACAGCAACTTGTTGTTTAAACATCTGAGAAAAGTGGTTTTTTCCCTGCAATTTTTGAAGGTCATTCATGGTCCCTTCTTCCCCAGAAAAGCAGGAAAACCACAAAATCCAAGAGCAGGTCACTACTACTCTGCAACACTGATGCATTTTCCAAATGTGATTTCAAATGAGTACATTTAAAGGTGTGATTTGGGCAATTTCTGCCCAAACAACCAAATACACCCAGTAATATGTGACAATCAACATACCACACGCTCACATAGTTGAACCTATTTTCTCTGAACTTACCACAAAAGCTATCACACAGATGGAGACAGGGATGAAGCTCTGCTGAGCTTCTGGCCAGGTGGACTAATCCAGGGAAGGCAGCACAAACCTTGTCAGAACAGTGGGGCTGGTCGAAGTAAAAGCTTCTGTGGAGGTAATTTAGCTTATTGCAAAACCTTCTGAAGAGTTTATGGAATGACAAGGGTGGTGACAGTGGTGTCAGGGACTTGAAAGACAACTTTGCACTTCAAAAAGGATGGAGATGGTTGGCCCAGAGCCGGCTCATCTCCAGGAGCAGAGGTGGCAGGGATGCTCAGCTCCTGCACTCACCCTGCTTGCTCCTACACGTCTCATGCCAGTGCTGTGTGATGGTGTGAACTGCACTTACCCCATGTGGGATGAGTTTAGAGAAGGGATTTCTCAATGAAGGGCTGAAGCATCAAGACACTGAACCCAAAGACACGGGAGTTTATGTGATACATGTGTCCCTATTAGTGATGCCAACTGTTAATGAAGACATAATCCCATTGTGCTGTTAGTGCTCAGCCTGTATGAGCCTCAGAAGCTGCTTCTGCTCCATTGTTCTTCTACACTTTGCTGTAATTGAGTTTTATAATTGTTGATATTAATGTGTTCCTGTCCTCCCTGGCCTCTACCATCCCCAATGGACATTAGCTGGGGCTTGGCATGACAGCCAAATATATTAGTTACATGGTTTACCCTGCCTACCTTATGATTAAAATCTGTTGATTAAAAAGTCTTTACCCTAATAGAGCTGGAAAATGTGGTTGTTCTCTCCCTTCCCTATGGGAGGAAGGAAGTTTGCTAAACGCACCGTCAGAAGCACCAGCTTTCCATGGCTTGTCTGACAGCCAAAAACCACGAGCTCATTGTAAATGTTTGCCCAAGAGAGTGAATTAAAGAATCTGTGGCATGAACTAGCTGCCTTATTTCATAAGGAGAAACAAAGAGGAAGTGCTGGATGGGAGCATCGAGGCAGCCTGGGCAGCAGCATGGAGGAGGGATGCAGTTGTGCATCAAACAAGCCAGCAGCACTGTTTGGTTTGGGGCTGTGAAAGTCTTTACACCCTGGAAATCATGGTATCTTCAGCAAAGCTGGAAGCAACACCTGGCAGAGAGGAGAGAAGCAGCTTACAGCTTTCCTCTGCGTTTGAGCCAGACCCAAACCCAGCATGAAATGCTGGCATCACCCTCTCCTTAATGCCAACTCATGGAGGGGTGTCATGGAGGGATGTGTTTAAAAAAAGGGTAGAAGAGGTACTTAGGGATATAGTTTAATATAGGACAGGGATGGTTGGACTCGATGATCTTAAAGGTCTTTTCCAACCTTGGGATTCTGTGATTCATCTACCAGGAATGACTGTCCCAGGCCCTTAAGCTGATGCTGCTGGGCACATTCATGACATGGAATACATGGCAAACAAGTCTCCCCCCATCCCATATTTCCCCCAGGCATGCATACGGATACATGAAGAACAGCAGAGCCCACGAGCATCACTGAGGCTGCAGTCTGCAGTGCAGACCCCTGACCCACCGACCTGTTCTGGATGCTGAAGACATGGAAGAACTGGTCTAAGAAACAGCTCCAGCTCGCTCCAAGAACAATAAGCATCACTGCCTGTCAGGATGTGACAGTGGCCAAGGAGGGCTACAAAGATGATGAAGGGCCTGGAGCATCTCCCCTGTGAGGAAAGGCTGAGTGAGCTGGGGCTGTTCAGCCTGGAGAGAAGAGACTGAGAGGGGATCTGATCAATGGGGATCAATAGCTGAGGGGTGGGACACAGGGGGACATGGGCAGCCTCTGCTCAGTGTCTGAGGGGACAGGACAAGGGGCGATGGGCTCAAGCTGGAGCACGGGGAGTTCCCCCCCAATCTGGGGAAGAACTTCTTCCCAGTGAGGGTGAGGGAGCCCTGGGACAGGCTGCCCAGGGGGTGTGGAGTCTCCTTCTCTGGAGAGATTCCAGCCCCATCTGGACAGCGCCCTGTGTGCCCTGTCCTAGGGACCCTGCTTTGGCAGGGGTTTGGACCTGATGATGTCTCGAGGTCCCTTCCAACCCCTGTGATTCTGTGATTCATTATGTCCTGTACACAGACAGTAGACAGCTGGTCACGACAGAACTCTTCCACTAAAATAAGAAGCTATTTTAGCCTGAGGCTCCTACTTGCTTTCTTTTTACTTCATCAAATAATAATAATAATAATAAAATCCATCAGCATTAAGTATTTTAAAATCCAAGGTGGAAAGGTAAATATTTTTGTTCCCAGTCACTTTCAGCTTCACATTTTTCTTCCCATGATTTTGGAAACCAATGCTGGTTAAATGCTGTTCTTGTAATGAAAATTCACCCTTTAAAATGAAGCTATTTTTCTCCAAGGCAGAGAGCAGCCCCACGAAGACACATCTCAGCCTAATGCACAGAAACAGTGCAGGACCCAGGGATAGTTTTCCAACTGTAACGCTGAGGGTTCTCTCATTTATTGTCTGTCACCCATTTTTTCCATTGCTATTACCTCTGATTGCAAAGATTTTTAATGCCTGCTTTGTAATCAGCACTCTTCCCTCTCTATTTACTCATTAATGCCACAGCCTGTGTTTTTCAGCTCAAAATTGTTCCCATGGTGATAAATGGGTAATGTCACCTGAACCTGATGGTGACGTTAACGCGTGGACAGGGCAGGAACTCTGGCTAAGGGCAGATGGGAGAGCTGCTGTTTACCCACAAACATGCCAATAAGCAGCAATGAAGCCAAAGGAGATGGAGAAAATTCAGTAGGTGCCTTGAATAATGAATTGTAATTTTTAATCTGCCGGATGCAGCGATGCTTTCTCCTCCTGTGGAGAACATGATGACATATTTACAGCCTGGGAGAAGAGCTCCTGGGGAGCAGCCCTGCTGAGAAGGACCTGGGTGTCATGGGGGATGAGAAACACCACACAAGCCAACAGTGGCTCCTGCAGCTGGGAAGGGCGATGGGATCCTGGGCTCCATCAGCAGAGGGGTGGCAGCAGAGACAGGGAGGGGATTGTCCCTCTCTGCTCTGCCCTCAGGAGGCTCCAGCTGGAGTCCTGTGTCCAGAGCTGGGGCTCAGCACAAGGAAGATGTGGGGCTGTTAGAGAGGGGTCAGAGGAGCCACAGAGATGATCAGAGGGCTGGAGCAGCTCCCCTACGGAGAGAGGCTGAGGGAGCTGGGCTGGGTCAGCCTGGAGAAGAGAAGGCTGTGGGGGGACCTCATTGCAGCCTCCCAGTCCCTGAAGGGAGCAGAGGAACAGGAGGGGAATCAGCTTGTTAAAGGGCAGAGACTGGCAGGACAAGGGGGATGGAGTGAAGCTGAAGGAGGGAAGGGTGAGATGAGATATTAGGGGGAGGCTCTTTGCAGAGAGAGTGGTGAGGGGCTGGAACAGGCTGCCCAGAGAGGGGGTGGGTGCCCCATCCCTGGGGGTGTTCAAGGCCAGGTTGGATGGGCCCCTGGGCAACCTTGTGTAGCTCCAGGCCTGGAGGTTGGTGTCCCTACCTGTGGCAGGGGGTTGGAGCTCTGTGACCCTTGGGGTCCCTTCCAACCCAGACTAGTCTGGGATTCTATGATTCTATGAGGTGTGAGCTCTAATCCCAGCACAAAACTATTACTGAGAGGCTGTGAGGTGCAAAAGTTTCCATCTAGACTGTACCCTGTGTTTCTTCTTTGTAGGTAGGTGAGCCAAAACCATTATCTCCTGGGCTGGTTAAGCTTTACATCAAGCAGATCATCAAAATAGAACCTTCTTCCCCCTGTATTACATCTCATTTATCAGTCATGGGCAGCCCTGGAGCTCTCTGGACACAAACCAGACAAAGCCTTCTCAGGCAGGTGGACCTTGGTGGGCCTCCCTGTGCTGCACTGCAAATTGTTCTACAGGACTGAAACAGAAAGCACAAGGTGAGCTGAAGCTAATTAAAAAACCATCGATCAGCTCAAAAACTCCTGTGGATGAAAATTGCAAAATTCTAAATTAAAATTGATTCTGTGGGTGGACGTTTTGTGTGTCACAGAAAGAGCAGTGGAAGGAGAGGATTCTTAAACAGCCTCATGAGCATGTGAGGCAAAGGAACTGTTTTTATAAAAAAACAACCAAAGCAACCCAAACAAATCCCTCAGGAAGATCCTGATGTACAGCAGAGCAGCAAAACACAAGCTGCAGCAGCTGAGAACCTTCCAGATGCGACACCCTTTTGGCACTGCAGCTCTCGTGCAGGGGAGAGAGGGGACCTCTCTCAGGATCCAACCCCCCTGCCAAAGCAGCACCCTGGCTCATATTGCACAGAGCGGCATCCAGACAGGGCTGGAGTATCTCCAGAGAAGGAGACTCCACACCCCCTGGGCAGCCTGTCCCAGGGCTCCCTCACCCTCACTGGGAAGAAGTTCTTCCCCACATTGGGGGGGAACTCCCTGTGCTCCAACTTGAGCCCATTGCCCCTTGTCCTGTCCCCACAGACACTGAGCAGAGGCTGCCCATGTCCCCCTGTGTCCCACCCTTCAGCTATTGATCCCCATTGATCAGATCCCCTCTCAGGCTTCTTCTCTCCAGGCTGAACAGCCCCAGGTCCCTCAGCCTTTCCTCACAGGGGAGATGCTCCAGGCCCTTCAGCATCTCCGTAGCCTCCTCTGGCCTCTCTCCAGGAGATCCCTGTCTGTTTGATCCCAGGGAGCCCAGAACTGGACACAATACTCCAGGTGGGGCCTGACCAGGGCAGAGCAGAGGGGGAGGATCCCCTCCTGTGACCTGCTGGCCACACTCCTCTTGATGTGCCCCAGGATCCCATTGTCTCTCTCAGCCCCCAGGGCACACTGCGGGCTCATGGCCACCCTGTCACTCACCAGGACCCCCAGGTCCTTCTCCACAGAGCTCCTCTGCAACAGGTCACCCCCAGCCTGTACTGATTCCAGCAGTTATTCTTTCCCAGGTGCCAGACTCCACACTTGCTTTCATTTTTCATTTCAATATATTCATGCTTAAGCCTTACAAACTACTTTTGCAACAGACTTTTTTTTCTCCTTTCCCAATTCCCAGGAGGACACTGTGGTGAACCAGTGGGTTTCCTTCCCACTTCAAGATCCAGGCTCTAAACCTTAGCAACAAGTATTCTGACCTGTTCCGCTTAGTCACATCAAGCTCCAAACAGGATGTTACAAACACACCTACGTGCTGGTAACCTACAGGTATTTTTTACAATGAAGCTCATCTCAGCAGGCACAGAAAAATCAGCTTTCAAGGGCCAAAGCAACACATGTGGAAGGTGCCTTTGGAATATTAAAATATGCAAACCCACTCCAAGCATTTGCCTTAAGAACTGAACTATTAATTCATAGCCACTGAGGAGAGATGTTGAGGAGTTACACTCAGCAGAAAAAATTAACCTAGACTGTTCTGCAAGGAGAACTCACTCGTGGGTGGGGTGTTTGGTTAAATGTCTTCTCCTTTGCTATTGTTTCCCCCCTGTAAGCATTAATGTCAGCTTCCAGCAATTCATTTTGGAGCACTCGCTTTGTACCCTTCAGAAACCAGCAGCTATTGATCTGCAGAATGCTGACTGTGGACACCCTACCTTGCAGTTTGTGCTTTCCCTCAGCTGTGGTTGAGCAGTTGATGTCCTGTGTCTTGGCATCAGGTCTTGATGCTGCTCCACCCAAGTCAGGAATGGGGGATGCTCCTGGAGAGGCCAGTGCCTTTTTGCTGTGAACACAATGCTGAAGTCACCATAACATGGGAATAAAGCACCTGGAGAGGGTTAGATCCCCAAACCCTTCTGAAAGAACTGGGGCTGTTCAGCCTGGAGAAAAGAAGCCTGAGAGGGGATCTGATCAATGATCAATACAGGACTATATATGTCACTCTATATTGACTTTACATTAATGGTCAAGCAAATAAAAATGAACCTATCAATGAGAAGGCTGTGGGGGGACCTCACTGCAGCCTTCCAGTCCCTGAAGGGAGCAGAGGAACAGGAGGGGAATCAGCTTGTTAAAGGGCAGAGACTGGCAGGACAAGGGGGATGGAGTGAAGCTGGAGGAGGGAAGGGTGAGAGGAGATACTGGGGGGAAGTTCTTTGCAGAGAGAGTGGTGAGGGGCTGGAACAGGCTGCCCAGAGAGGGGGTGAGTGCCCCATCCCTGGGGGTGTTCAAGGCCAGGTTAGATGGGGCCCTGGGCAACCTTGTGTAGCTCCAGGCCTGGAGGTTGGTGTCCCTGCCTGTGGCAGGGGGTTGGAGCTCTGTGATCCTTGGGGCCCCTCCCAACCCAGACCAGTCTGGGATTCTATGACCTACTGTGTGAGACAAATGGCAGAGTATTTCTACAGGGTCTCCACACACCACATGCCTGGTGAAGGTGCATTTATAGCAAAAGGATGAAAAAAAAGAGGTTATTTCTGCACTGAAGGGTTTTCAAGCCCAACAGATATGACAGAAGCTGGAAGAAAAGAAAAATTATTACACCCATTTTCCTCTTTTGGAACTGAGTACTAAATAGACTAAATAATAAGAAGCCAGGCAGGCAGCAACAAAGCACAAACCCTTCTGTCGTCTGCAGACCCAAAATGGGGCGCTGCCAGGACGTCCCTTTGAATCCAGTCCACTTACAGCCTGGGAATCGCTGTTTGTTCCAAGCACACGGGTTTTTGCCTGATATTTCTTTCTCTCAGACACTGGAAAGCAGACCCCAGAAAGTGCCCAGTCAGCACTCTGGTAATGAAGGTCACTTCTTTTGCTGACTCCTGTTAAAGGGGTCCCTGGGTACCATTTCAGTTACAGGCACTTCAGCGAGCAGACAGCCTTTCCCTTTCCCTTTTCATTCCTTCTCTTTCTTTTCACGGTGTTTCACAGTCCAAAGCACCTGATTAATTCAGCACCCTCTGCATAGCTCTCAGGCAGCTCTGTGATTAGCCTCTGAATGCATTTTAAGCTGATATGTGCTGAACTGCTGTGGTCTTCCATAAATTCTTTTATTACTACAAGAAGCAACTAGCCATTTAATAAGGACAGTCTCCATTAATTCTATGACCTCACAATACCCAAACACATTTTTTCAGGGAAAAAAAAAAAAAAAAGATGTCCCTTTTGCCTTGGAATTTTAATAATTAAATTATTTTCACTTCTGCCAGCCTTACCTTTGATTAGATGCTGTTTCCCTGGGACAGATGAGGCACGGTGTGGTTTATCTCTCATGACATCTCAGCCCTGCTTCTGTCATTGTGTCAGGCAAGTAGATTTCAGTCTGTCCAGAGAAGTGGGTGATCAACCTTTTAAAGAGGGGAAACCAGAAGCATCGACCCATCAGTGGGTGGGTCACAAAAGGAGATGCTCCTTCATGTCAAAGTGGACACCTACACCATGCAGAAGGAGCTGGGGAAGAAGAGAGAAAGTTCAGCCAGGTTATGGTGTTCCAGAAAGACCCAAATCAAGGGGATGAGTCAATGTGGGGGCAGTTACTTCAACCTCCTCTCCTCTCTTCCCCAAAACACTGCTGCTGCAGATCCCTGCTATGAGAGGACCTCTCCAGCTGGCTTTGAACATCTTTGTGGTGGGGCTTGGATCCACCCCAGCTCCCAACAAACCCCTGCCTGTGCTTGCAGCTCAGAGCAATGCCACGATCCAGGCCCTGAGTTCAGCCACCACTCGTGATTCGAGGCTGCAAGAAAAACACATGGTAAAGAGTGTGAAAAGTCTCAGGATCCTGAGAATTGCTGCTGAAGAGCAATGCCCCTTACATCCCATAAATGCTGCCAGAAAACCCTGAGCACTGCTGAGTCAGCAGAAACGTGGCTTTGGACTGCAGCATCTCCCAGGAGGGGGCTGTTCCCTGAGAGACCATTAGGAAAGACAAGACAGCAACACAGCTTGCAACACAGCTTTCAAATGAGGATGAATGTGCTTGTTGGTGGTCAGTGCTGAACCTTTGATGTGCCTTGGAGGAGCAGAGATCTCATGCATAAAACATAATCACTGTACAGGGCCCTGATCTGGCGTCATCATTAACGTGATGTGCAATTTGTGTTTGCATCAAGGCACGACAAACCCCCTGGTGTTGATGCCCAAACCCCCAAAATAACCTTGCATTTATTTCTGGGACTGCTCTGCTCACAGCCTCCCTCATACAGAAACCATCTGATTAGAGTAACAAAAGTGATTCAAGAGAGATGTGACAGATTTCTTACCTGGGAGAGGCACAGGTTTGGATTTTAAAAAGGCTGATGTATCATTTGCAACGTGTTAATGGTGCTGGACCTAAGCCACATTTGGCCTGAGCTGGGCTTCTACTTACACAGGGGAAGGCAGAGATGACCTGAGAAGCTTATGTTATTAAAAGGTCAATAATCCAAATAAATAAAGTGAAGGAAACCTTGGTAAAGTTCCAGAGTTAATCTAGAAATTAAACTCTCTGCTCCAGAAACAGTCTTCTTGTGATCTGAAGCATCCTTGCTTTTGAGACTGATTCCTGATCTTTTCTGAGGACATACAGGATCAAGGAATTGTAGGGGTTGGAAGGGACCTCAAGAGATCAAGTCCAACCCCCCCACCCCTTTGACATGGCTCAGAAGCAGCAGTCTATCACCCACCCAGCACAGATTGCAAACATCACTGTCATAGATGCCTATTTTATGTCTCTGCAAGACAGTGAGGCTTTAACACAATCACCTCCTAAACACTGGAGTTGTAGTGAGGAACTGTCCAGGCAGCAGGTCGTGGTTGGATGGGCCATCACTGCAGAGTCCTCTCTGCACTCCTGGCTCGTTGGCCTGGATGGCTGCTTGCACTGCATGCCCTGAACATCATCACCCAGTGGGATTTCTGCTTTGCTGTCTTCCTGCTTTCACTCTCTTCTTGAGGCCAACTTCTTGTCCTAAAAACACTCCACCAGCCCTTCAGCTGACAACTGGGAAGAGGAAAAGATCAGGGACCTGATCCCTTATTCAATGATCACTCATAGGACTTTGGACTTGAAGCTTTCATGAGATCCAACCCTCCCATGAGTTGAGCCCCAAGGGTCCAAATTCCCATCTGTAGATAACACAGGTTGCCAACAGGATTCTTGAAGCACAGTGTGCCCACAGTCCAGGACTGCAGTGGCTTCCCAGTTTCCCAAATGCAGCTGGAATTCCCCTTTTGCTCTCTCTCCCCTGCAGCTACAGCTAACTTGTGCCACCCCTGTGGCTGAGCAGCCTGTGTTAATGCTCCTCTCATTTAGGAAAGCTGAGGCATGAGGCTAAATGAAGAAGATTTGTCTACTGGAATTGCCAAGGGCTCTCACTGAATCAGGCTCTGTTAGCTGCAATAATCTTCTCAGGTTTCTTGGCATCTTATGGAATTATTTTTTATAATTCCTTTTTTTTTTCTTGAGAAGCTGATTCCAAAAACATGGGCAGGGTGACAGATTTCTTGATTCCTGCAGATTTATAGGGGAATGAGAGGGATGGAAATGTGATGGGGCAGAATTATAGCAGGTGTAGGAGGAAGAGTGAGGACAGACACATTGCTCTGTTGTTCATTTGCCTTTTATGGGTGGTTTTATTGCCTCTTTCTATGCATAATAAGTGAAGAGGAGTTGGAAATAAAAATTAAAAAAAAAAAAAAGCTGAAAGACAGCCCTAACAGGGATGCTGAGATGCTGCAAAATATGATAAAGCAACAAGACACAAGCACATCCAATGGGAAATTAAAACTGCTTACCCTGAATGAGGTAAAATCCTGGCCTTGTCTTTGGCCACCTCATGGGTGTGTAGTTATCTGTAGCTCAGAGGCTCAGCAATGTGTAGTTATCTGTAGCCCAGAGGTTCAACAATCCAAATCACAGTCATTGTTGGAAATCTTCATTTTTTTCCCCCAACTTGGGCCCTTCTTGCCTTAATAAAAATCATCTATTTTGTCCTAGACAATGGCACTGTGATTTAAGTGAATACCCAGCAAAGGATGCTTTCCAAAAAACTACACTGGAGCTGCAGAGGTTTAATTTAAAAACCATTGTCCTGGTTTGGGCTGGGATAGAGTTCATTTCCTTCCTCGTAGCTGGTACAGTGCTGTGGTTTGGATTTCAGATGGAAATAACGTTGATAACACACTGATGTTTCAGTTGTGGCTGAACAGTGTTTGCAATGAAGTCAAGGACCTCCCAGCTTCACCAGTCCTGCCAGGGAGGAGGCATGAGCCTTCTGCAGGGGTGCACGAGGGGCTGGGAGGGGACAGCTGACCCAAAGTAGCCGGAGGGCTATTCCACACCCTACAGCTGTTGTTTATATATGGAGGAGGATGACATGGAGTTGAAAGGGGCATGGAGATCTTTGCTTGGGGATGGGATGAGCCTCAGTGCTGCATATATACAGCTTCTATATTTTCTATTGTTGTTATTTGGAAAAGACCTCTGAAGATCATCAAGTCCAACCAATCCCATCCTAAGTTAAAGCAGATCCCTGAGCACCTCATCTCCCCTCTGTTAAACACACCCAGGGCTGGGGACTCAGCCCCTCCCTGGGCAGCCTGTGCCAGGCCCTGACAACTCTGCCAGGGAAGAACTTTTCCCTCCCAGCTGAGCTGACCCTGCCCTGGGGCAGCTTGAGCCCATTGCCCCTTGTCCCATCTCCTGTCCCCTGGCTGAAGAGACCATCGCCCACCTCTCTGCACCCTCCTGGCAGGGCAGGGGAGGTGGGGAGAAGGTCTCCCCTCAGCCTCCTCTTCTCCAGGCTGAACACCCCCAGCTCCCTCAGCTGCTCCTCAGAGGATTTGTCCTCCAGCCCCTTCACCTCTTCCTTTGCTGACCTATTAAACCATCTTTATCTCAACCCCAAGTTTGACATTTTTTAGTCTCCTCCCCATCCAGCAGGGGTTGTGGGGGGAGAGGAATGAGCAGCCACATGGTGCTTGATTTCTGGCTGGGCTCAAAGCATGATAATCACTGGGAATGGGGCTGAGTCCAGTGACAGAAAAGTGGCTCTAAACTTCCCTGTCTCTTTAAGCAAGTTGTCAGTCCTACTAAAGCATAAGCTTCAGTCCTTCAAGAAAGGTCTCTGCCCTTTCCAATAAAATGGCAGTTTTGAATTCTGCTTACTTCAGGATATTCCCCTAAAAACACTGTTTAGGCAGTTTAAAGTCTTCCACCAGAATCTCCTCTTTCCCCAAATGGGATTTACAATCCAGCGATTCCCTTGTGCTCGGGAGGATTACTCCTGATTTAGTCTGATGGATTCTGATGCTGCTTTACATCCCCTGATGTTAGAAATTGGTCTTTATTCTTGGTAATTCTCCCCACAGCGTTGAGCTGAGTCTTATTGCAGTTAACAGCCCGATGTGCAGCCCGTTAACGGTTCCACAGCTTTGCCTTAGGAAGGCCAACTAACGAACCGGTTGTTTATGGCTGGTAATGATTGATTTGTCAGTGATTATATTGCTTAATTCAACCAGGGCATGAATCAAAGATGACACTTCTTTCTTTTTTAGGCTGTCACTCAGGCTTTAGTGCTCTTCACGGTAATGGGTGTTGAAGGGTGTTTATTGGGATGGCCTTTCTCCACCTTTCCTTCTTGCAGCGCTGCCATAAACTGTTTTTAAGTGCATGTGGCTATGGACATAAACAGCTGATGATTGAGTTGGAGGGAGAAGGAAAAGGCCCCAGATATTGACCTCACCACGACAGCCGGCTTGGACGCGGCGCTACTTGTTCTTGGAGCGCAGCCACGGGGTCGGGTTCGACACGCTGCCGCGTGTAAAGCTGAGCCTGAGTCGCTGTCCATGTGGGTGCACATCCAGGCAGCAGCTAATGGGCAAGTTCAACCTCGCTCAGGCTGCAGGGAAGTGGGTTTGAAGAAGTCAAATCGCTCCAGGGTGAAAGGCACCACCCACGGCAGCTCCTGAGGGGCAGCTGGGGTGGGCTCTTCCAGTTTGCCTCACCAGTTCCAGCAGCATTCTTGGCAATCACCTGCACTAAAGGTGCTTTGTGCAGCTTTGGCAGCGTGAAGGTGCCATAAGAGAGGTGTACATCAGGGGGTTATGCAGTTTCAGTCACTTTAAGGATCATTTAAGCACTCGTGGAGGTGTAAAGGGATCCCATCAGGTCAAGAAGCCAAAACCAACCTCACAGTCTCCTGTTAACCAGCAAAAGCCATTCCTCCAAAACACCCCCAGTGACCATGTGCAGAAACCTCCCCAGTGAGAGAGCTCCTGGAAAGCCCTCCCCAAGCTGCTGGAGGTGCTGGCATGCTCTTTCCCAACTGACACCCTCCTCCAGAAGACCAAAGCCCCCTTCCTACAGACGTGTGGTACCTGGGATTAGTCCCAGTGGCCTGGGGTTTCCATTCTCACACTGCCTTGCTCGCTGGGATGCAGACTGATGGAGCTGATTCCCATAGGAAACTGAGTTTGACAAAGGTGTTTTTTCTGTCACTTCTTCACTTACAACCACCTGGACTTCACATGTGAAGAGTGACAGCCATCCAATCCTCATCCCTTCTCAGATCCATCACCCCATGCAGGAGCACAGTGCTGTTCTGCAAGGTCTGTGCTGGAGCAGCTTCCACTGCTCCCTCCATAGTGGAGAACTTCCAGCAGCTTTCTGGAGAGCTAGATCTGCTCACATCTCCCTGCCAGCCCCATGCAGGGTATGCACAAGATTAAAAGAAGAGGGCAGACCCCAAGTTTGAAAACTTTGCTTCACTGCTGTCAAAGGGCTTTGCCTTCTGACAGCATTACCCAAGTCTCATGACCAAAGATCATTAATTTCCCTCCAGATGACTGCAGGGAGAGCGAAACAGCTTATTCACCCCTCTGACACACACAGAGAAAAAGCCATTTATCCCTGATGGAGACATATTAAAGACATCCCCACCTACACACCATCACAATCTGATGGTCAAGTGCTGTTGGAAAAAATTCTTGCTGAACTCTACAAAACCCCCTTTCCACTGTGTGAGCCCAGGCTGGAAATTCCCCCCACCAGAAGAGGGACCACACCACCACCACTGCAGCTGGTCAGAGTCGGTGGCTCTGCTCCTGCTGTCTCCAGACATGTAATTGCAAGATGATTAATAGCACAGTTAAAAAGACAGATTCTTCACTCCTGGGGTAGCATAACCACTCCTGCTTCAAATAAACAAAACTGTGAAAAATAAAAATCTATGTGGCTGCTCTTACTTGCCAGCCCCATTAACTGAACGGGTCAGGAATTAAGCAGGATGGAATCGCTTTGGGGACAGCCTGTTTGGGGGAGAAAAACCCCAAATTTATTTCAGCCTGCTTTTTTTTCCCCCAAAACATCCTCCTGTGTCTACTTCACAAGCTTCCAGATTTGCTGCCACGTGGGATATTTGAAAAGTAACCAAAAAAAAGTAAGTTATGTTTTTAAACATGAGGTTTTAAGCAACGATGTCACATTGGGCCTGGGTGAACCTAATGAGGTTCAGCACTGCCAAGTGTCCGGTGTTGCATTTGGGCTGGAAGAATCCCAGCCATAGATACAGACTGGGAGAAGAGCTCCTGGGGAGCAGCCCTGCTGAGAAGGACCTGGGTGTCATGGGGAATGAGAAACTCCACACAAGCCAGCAGTGGCTCCTGCAGCTGGAAAGGGCAATGGGATCCTGGGCTCCATCAGCAGAGGGGTGGCAGCAGGGACAGGGAGGGGATTGTCCCTCTCTGCTCTGCCCTGGGGAGGCCCCAGCTGGAGTCCTGTGTCCAGAGCTGGGGCCCAGCACAAGGAAGATGTGGGGCTGTTGGAGAGGGGTCAGAGGAGCCACAGAGATGCTCAGAGGGCTGGAGCAGCTCCCCTACGGAGAGAGGCTGAGGGAGCTGGGCTGGGTCAGCCTGGAGAAGAGAAGGCTGTGGGGGGACCTCATTGCAGCCTTCCAGTCCCTGAAGGGAGCAGAGGAACAGGAGGGGAATCAGCTTGTTAAAGGGCAGAGACTGGCAGGACAAGGGGGGTGGAGTGAAGCTGAAGGAGGGAAGGGTTAGATGAGATATTAGGGGGAAGTTCTTTGCAGAGAGAGTGGTGAGGGGCTGGAAGGGGCTGCCCAGAGAGGGGGTGGGTGCCCCATCCCTGGGGGTGTTCAAGGCCAGGTTGGCTGGGGCCCTGGGCAGCCTTGTGTAGCTCCAGGCCTGGAGGTTTGTGTCCCTGCCTGTGTCAGGGGGTTGGAGCTCTGTGATCCTTGGGGTCCCTTCCAACCCAGACCATTCTATGACTGATCAGAAATAACCACCTGGTAATATATCACTAGTGAAATCACTATTTTTTCAAACAAATCTATTTCTAGGAGTTGAAATATATTTTCCAGCTGTTGGTTTGTTCCTGCTTGGGCACCACATGCCTTAGGAAACAAGGTTACACGTTGACAAGGCTCAGGAAGCATCTGATGAGGTCACACTTCTCTCCGACCTGTTTCCCCAAAGGAATGCAACTGCAGACAACCTGAAAGCTCAGCATATTCTCTAATGTGGAGACAGGGCAGTAAGTCTAGTGAAAAAATATATATACACACACACACACACACACACCCCCTTTGTTTTAAGGAGGAATGTGACAGCTTACAAGCATGTGCACATACACTCATATATCAAAATCAATGAGGGGTTTTATTTTATAAAAAACAGCAATTATAGTGGAAAATCAGGGACTGATTTAACACAAACTGGTGAGATGCTGTGGCCAAACCACAGATTAATGTGGGTTTTTCTTTGCTGAACATAAAGGTGGCTTCAATTCAGCTGGACCCCCATTTCGAGTTGCTTATTAAAGCTTTGGAAGGAGGGAGGAGGGACACAGACACCTCTCCTGCAGCTGTGCATTTTGGATCAGGACCCAGGAGGGTTTGGATGGGGATGGTGTTCAGGTGCCTCTTTAACGAGCAGTGGGCGAGCCCGTGCGATGTGCAGGCTGGGAATGCCAAGAGAAGAAATGACACCAGACGTGTGCAGTGGCAAAGTCCCATCTTGTTTTCTGCTTCACTTTCAGCTACATTTACTCCACAGTGACATTGCCTGGAGCAACTTTTGAAATTCTCTGCCCTCCTCTCCCCCACCAGAACCCAAACTCGGGCAGCACTGCAGCTCAGCTTGGCAGTGAAGGGAAGAATTAACCCTGTTGCACACAGAAATACCAAGTACAAAAGAGTTTTCAAGGCCAGCCCTCACCTGGGACTTCTGGATTACTCTGGATACCTTATGGCTGCATTGGTCCCAGCACCAGGCTGAGGCAACAGTAAGATGCTGTGTCCAAATTCAACTGGTTTAGCTTCAGACAAGGCCACCTGACCTGCCTACAGCAAACCTCCCCTGTCCATCTGCACTTGGAAGGCAAAGGGGGAAGGCTGAAAGTCAATGGAGTGAGGAGGCTGGAGAGCAGAAGTGAAAAGAGCATGGAAGCAAAACAACCACGTGTTGGAGATGTGTGAGGGGACCAGCAAAGAGAGAAGGAAAGCTGGGCAGCTAGAGAGAGACACAAAGCAGAAAATCAGCAGGAAAGCAACCCAAAGAGAACACAGCAGGAAAAGAGCTGGTCTGTTCTGGCAGTGACCTGGAGTAGCACTGGAATAGGCTGCCCAGGGAGTGTGGAGTCTCCTTCTCCAGAGAGATTCCAGCCCCGTCTGGACACCGCCCTGTGTGCCCTGTCCTAGGGACCCTGCTTTGGCAGGGGGTTGGACCCCATGGGCTCTGGGGGTCCCTTCCAACCCCTGTGATTCTGTGACCACACACCTCCTGTTTGGAGCAGTTGGTCCATGCTGCTCCCTGATGCTCATGTGGAAGACCTGGGGGGACCTAGAGGAAAGCTGGGCAGGACTGTTTGCAAGGGCATGGAGCGATAGGATGAGGGGGTGATGGTTTAAACCAGAGCAGGGGCAGTTTAGATGAGACCTGAGGAAGAAGTTCTTCCCTCTGAGGGTGGTGAGACCCTGGCACAGGGTGCCCAGAGAGGTGGTGGAGGCCCCATCCCTGGAGACATCCAAGGTCAGGCTGGATGGGGCTCTGAACAACCTGCTCTAGTGAAGATGTCCCTGCTCACTGCAGGGGGTGGGACTAGATGGCCTTTGAAGGTCCCTTCTAACCTAAGGCTTTCTATGAGTCTATTCTATGTAGGAAAGGTCTGAGAGATGCTCACCTCACCCCTTGCACTTGGGGTTTTAATCAGCTAGTATCTGTTTGTTCTGGGGGTGTCTCTCCTCTTTGCCTTTCTCCCAAGCTAACAGGATCTACAAGCCTGGACACAAGAACACAGTGGAAAATATAATATAAAACCACCTCTCCTGGAGTTAAGAACCAACACCAGCCCTGAGAAATTACAGCAAACAGCATGTACTTCTGCCCCCCAGGATCACACAGACATAGCACTTACCTTGGATCCTGAAGACTCTTGGGGATTTTAAACCTTTTGGTTGCAAGTCTCTTCCTCCTTCCAGTAAAATGTCCTTTCACTTGCAGTTCCAGGTTCCCTGAAGGACATCTTCTAGCTAAAGCAGTCACTACATGTGCAGTAGGGATCTCTGGGTGCTGCAGGAGGCCAAGACTGATGAGCATGGGCAACCTGTGTGAAGACACAGCCTCCCATGTTATGGCTTTGCCTCAGAGCAGCTCTGCAGAACTGGTTTCTATTAAGCTGAAGTTATTTCTGCTCTGTGTGTCTGGAAGCTTGCTGGGATGGAAACTCTCCTCTGACCTCAGTGAGCAACAACAGGAACTGGTGGAATGGAAGGAAAAGTTCTGCAGCTGTTCATTTCATACTCTCCTCCTCCAGCAGAGCCTGAGAGAAGACTGCCACACAGAAAGCCCAGCAGAGAAATCCTGGCTTTGTGAAGTTCAGGGAAGGTGGGCAAGGTCCATGCCAGCACCTCCAGAATTTGACTGAGCAACCAAACTAAACCAGGGACTGACTAATCATTGTCCACAGGTACAAAACTCACCTGGCTCCCTTCTGGCCTCCACCAGCATCATGTCCCAGCACGAGTTTTCCAGAGAATTCAAGGATTCTACGGGAGAAAAGTCATGTTATGCCTGACTCCTGAACTGAATCTTCACCAGAGACATGCCCTCCATCAGCACTCAGGTGAGATCTAACCCTGAATCCACTCTGAGCCTGCATACAGGCTCTTCAGTGTCTGAAGAACACTTAAGTGAGCATTGGCTCTAGTTGAAGGAGCCCCAGGATCATGAGACTGGGCTTTTCACTATTCACTGGCAGGCAGGAGCTGTAAGCTCTCTGTGATGTAAAGCATCTGACTCCAAGTTAATCAGCAGTTTTAATTCATGTCTGTGGCACTGCATCAGCCCATTTCCTCACACAGGTAACATCTGATATTACTCTTAAGGCTTCATCTTCCCAAGAGAACATTCTGGGAGAAATTTAGATACTGGACAATGAGTAAAAAATTCCAGAGTAATGCCCAAATTGTGAAAATTCTGTGGAATTCTTCTTCCCTTCAAAGGAAGACAGATAAAATGTGAGAATAGGCTTATAGAGCTGTAAAAAAGGACAGTATTTGGCTATTAAAATCCTAATTACTCCTAAATCCCATGGAAAAAGGGATAAAGGCAGGAAGACTAGAACTAGATCTAATCAGCACTATCTAATTAAAACTTATGTGCAAGGTTTCAATGGGCATTAGTGATGATTGGAATTCAGGCTGGCGTTAGCGAACCTTCGTCGGCGTCTCCTCGTGTGCACACAGGGGTACATGCATAGAACAACTTACTGGCTGAGCTACATGCTGGGCAGGAATGGGAAGGGTGTTAAATAATTCCAATCCATTAGATTAGCTCAGCCTTTGCTCTTGTATCGTTCCATCTAAATGAGCTCAGCGGAGGGAGGACAGGGGGTGGGAAGAGATGAGAGGCACAGTTAAAGTGATGCTCAGAGAGGAAGTACTTGGATGACAAGCTCTGGGATCAGGGTGTTTGAAGGGTGGTTGTGTGGTGGGGGTGGTGGCAAAATAACAGCCCCGAGGAGGAGGCTTTGAACTTCTGCACGCTGGAAGCACCAGAAGCATCTCCAAAGCTCTGCTTCCTCTCTTGCTGACATTAATTTTACACAGCTTCAACTCCTCAGAGCTCGTGTTCTTAATAAAAGTCTCATTGTGTTTTCTCATTTAGATCTATTAATTCTATCACACTTGTGCTCCCATGAGGCAGGCTGGAGGTGGCACTAAGTGCATGGCAGGATCATGCCGGTGGTGGCTGGGGCAAGCCTGGGGATGGGGAAAGGGAGGAGAAGGGAGCTGTGCTCTCAGCCTGGATGATAAACTCTCTATGACACCAGAGCCATGGCATCCCAAACACAGCACCCAAAATCAGGGGATGCTTTTCATTTGATCTCTTTGAGCCTCTATTTTCTTCATGTGCAACGAAGAGAGAGAATGTTTCTTACCTTGGCATTTATTCAAACACACATCTACAAAGAACTTCAATCCTGTAGCAAACGCTTAAGTCCTCCTACCCCCAAGAAATTACGACCCTATTCCCATCTATTTCCTACAGGGAAGTGGGAGAGGGACTGGTCACCAGGGAGTGCAGGCACAGGACAAGGGGCAATGGCTTCAAGCTGACAGAGGGCAGGGTTAGGTGAGATGTTAGGAAGGAATTCTTTACTCTGAGGGTGGTGAGGCCCTGGCACAGGGTGCCCAGAGAGGCTGTGGAAGCTCCATCCCTGGAGACATTCAAGGCCAGGTTGGATGGGGCTTTGGGCCATCCAAAGTGAGGGTGTCCCTATCCATGGCAGGGGGTGGAACTGAATGATCTTTGAGGTCCCTTCCAGCCCTGACCATTCTTTGATTCTATGACTCTCTAATCTAGAGCCAGGTTTGAATTATCTCCAAATGTGGCTGTAGCCACAGACTGTGCAAACAGCATGCAGAGCTCACATGCTGAGTGACTGCTGTCACTTGTCTGCCCTTCAAAGGGTCCTCGATGGAGGGAGCAGGGGCCATGTCCTTGGATGCAGTGCCACAATGCGTGTCCCTTGAGGGGAGGGAACAAAACCCCTTAATTTTGACCGTTTCCTGAGGGACCATTTCTGCAGCTTTCACCAGTGGTTTCTGAAGCAGCTTTGGGGTGATACACACACACACACACAGATACAACCAAACACTCCTAGTAGCCTAGCTTGTCCCTTGCAAAGATAACATTTCCTTCATGTTCTGTTCACACCAAGGAGCTGGAACTAGCTAACCTGCTCAAAGACAGAGCTCAGAGTCCCTAGACAGCCACTGCTTGGTTTTCACAGGGCACAAAACTCCTGGGCTCCATCAAGGAAGAGTTATAACCATTAGCTGCTTCTCCACAAAAAAAAAACCCAGCACAGGAATTGTTAGAGCTCCAAGTCCTATTGATTTCACCAAGTGACTTGAAACAACAATTAACCTTTCTAACTGGGCGTCTTTCTTTCAAATGCATCTCAGTTGCTTTTCAAAGTTTGCTTTTAAAAATTAATGAATCGATGCAACTTTACATCTATTGACCAATTTCAAATGTCAAGGTTGCGGGAGGAAAGAACACTAAAGAGATGCAAATCTTATTATGCAGGCACATGGGCGCTGCTTTGTTGGACACTTGACTCTGAGCACTCAGCTCTCAGCTTCGGTTCCTGTCGTTTTATCTCCTTTAATTCTCTTGAGTGAACATACTAGATGCCACATGCACTCATAACACCTTGGAAAACATCCTAGTATTATTTAGAAATGTGTGTGCTTCTGTGCAGTCCCAGCTAGAGAGATGAAATCTGTCACACACAGCATTTATTATTTAAAGAGGGCCTCAGCACTTTGCTTTCATTCAGGGATGTGAGTGCAGCTATTTAGGGCTGAGCTCTACAAGCTCCTCAGCAAAGTCAAAGTCCTACCAGGATTCAGTCCTTACTTAGATCTGTCTTGAACCAGCTTTTTTTACTCCCTAACCACTCATTAACGATGTACCAGATATTTCTTGCACCTTTTCTTCTCTACTGACTTCAAGACAGGCACTTTACAGAGAGAAGATAAAACATGACTCACCCCAAAGACACTGCAATGTCTGAGCATAAGGGAAAGAAAAGAACCAAGGCAGTGCAGTCATCTCTATTAGAACTGGGTTTTTTTCCCCATGAAAACACGTGGTTTCTGTCTACAAGAGTCCACATTGCTGAGGCTGCCAAACTGTGGGAGTAATTACAGAAACACAGGGGTTGGGAGGGACCTCCAGAGCCCATGGGGTCCAACCCCCTGCCAAAGCAGGGTCCCTAGGACAGGGCACACAGGGCGGTGTCCAGACGGGGCTGGAATCTCTCCAGAGAAGGAGACTCCACACCCCCTGGGCAGCCTGTCCCAGGGCTCCCTCACCCTCACTGGGAAGAAGTTCTTCCCCACATTGGGGGGGAACTCCCTGTGCTCCAACTTGAGCCCATCACCCCTTGTCCTGTCCCCACAGACACTGAGCAGAGGCTGCCCATGTCCCCCTGCGTCCAACCCTTCAGCTATTGATACCCATTGATCAGATCCCTTCTCAGGCTTCTTCTCTCCAGGCTGAACAGCCCCAGCTCACTCAGCCTCTCCTCACAGGGGAGATGCTCCAGGCCCTTCATCATCTGCTGATTAACACAGGGCAACAAATGGGTTGGGTTGGTTGGGTTTTTAACCATTAGGCAGAACGGGGCAACTGAATTACCTAGACCACTTGAGGTTAGAAACATCTCTCCATGTAGGATTGATGCTGGCAATTAGCCCTTTTTAAGACTTCAGATTTGCTAAATTACTTGGGATTTTGCTTAATTGTAAGTCCAGAGCTCTCAGAATCCCAGGACTACCCCACTGTGCCTGTATTGGCTCCTGTTTAAAGATGGCAAGGCAAAGACAGAAAAGAAAATACTCCTAAACTCCTCTCCTGATTGTAAGGGACAATACCCATGTTAGTGGTGGTGCAACCACCACTTCAAGTATCTACATCCTTTGAGCTGAAGTTAAAAAAATAATAACCAGGGTCCAGTCACACTACTAATAAGCCAATGAAACAACCTCCAGAAATTCAGGGGTATTCAGATGAAGGCAAAGCAGTTTCCAAGGGGGTTTTGTGATGCAAAGACCCTCAAGCCTACCACCTTGCTCCAAAGAGTCTCCACACCTTCCCCCAGAAAGATTTCCTCTCACCCTCTCCCTGCCCTCTGATCTCAAGCAGTTTCATCTTTCCCTCAGCTGCCTTCTCTCCCTCTGGGGACACAAGGGACATGCCCATCCCACATCATTCTTGCCTGGAGGTCCAATGAGCCTTGCTGAGAGGGAACTGAGCATCTTCAGCCAGCAAACATCCTTCAGAGGCACAGATAGCAAATGAGCCTCCCAAAGGCAGAACACATTAACCATACACAGGGGTTTCTGGAGATGAGGAACCCAAATCTCTTAAGAGAAGATCTGCCAAACTCCCATGAGACTGTGAGCTTATTTCAAGTTAAATTTCCCCTCAGTATAAGCAACACTTAATGGAGATTAATTGAAGTATTTTCCTGCAGGCTCATTCCCACACCCCAGAAATCCCAGAGGGATGCCCAGGCAGCAGCAGAAGCAGACACTGGCCAGAGGGCACTTTGCTTCTACCCAGTGGCCTCTGCAAGGCAAGCAGGACACAAGGCTGAAGATAAAGCCTCCACACACAGCTCTGTTCTCCTAAAAAAACATCTGGCTGCCTTAAAGCATCAGCAAATGAAAAACTTAGGCTTCACAACAGGGAAAAAAAAAAGTCTTAACAACAGGCTAAAGTGGCTTAAAATTAGCTCACACTAAGCATTGATGCAGGAAAAAAATCTTAAAGAAAAAGGAAGACTGAATTTTAAATGAAGGAAGGTGACAGGAATGGTCTGCATTTACTTGTCCTATAGATTAGTTTGCTGACGACTATTTTTCCCCCCCTTCCTGGAGGGCCTTTTAATTATGCATAGAAATCTCATCAAATACAGATGAAGAAGGTCAGAACAATTAGTATAAAACAAACACTTCAGCATAATGCACCATAATGATTATTTTCCCAACAATCAGTTAGCAAGCTCCAAGAACGTTGGATGCATTTGAAACCAAATCATTATCAGATTGTCCAAATAATCAGAACAACAATTCAGCAAATCACCAGGCTGAGCTGCCTGGGTGAGGCTGGATTCCTTTTAACTGCTCCTGGGATGGCAAGTTTGCTCTAGGTACTGGGCTGACTGAAGGAGATGCAACTTGGCACACACCATGCTCAGAAAGGAGTGGCCTGGTCAGGCCCCTCCTGGAGTGTTGTGTCCAGTTCTGGGCTCCCTGGGATCAAACAGACAGGGATCTCCTGGAGAGAGTCCAGAGGAGGCTATGGAGATGATGAAGGGCCTGGAGCATCTCCCCTGTGAGGAAAGGCTGAGTGAGCTGGGGCTGTTCAGCTGGAGAGAAGAAGCCTGAGAGGGGATCTGATCAATGGGGATCAATAGCTGAAGGGTGGGACACAGGGGGACATGGGCAGCCTCTGCTCAGTGTCTGAGGGGACAGGACAAGGGGCGATGGGCTCAAGTTGGAGCACAGGGAGTTCCCCCCCAATGTGGGGAAGAACTTCTTCCCAGTGAGGGTGAGGGAGCCCTGGGACAGGCTGCCCAGGGGGTGTGGAGTCTCCTTCTCTGGAGAGATTCCAGCCCCGTCTGGACACCGCCCTGTGTGCCCTGTCCTAGGGACCCTGCTTTGGCAGGGGTTGGACCCCATGGGCTCTGGAGGTCCCTTCCAATCCCTATGATTCTATGATGCCCTCAGTATGACAGCTTTCACTCCCCACCCACCTATCAGGCACATAGGATGTAGTTCAAGTATCCAAGAATGAAAGTGGAAGATGTCTCTGTGATCCAGAGCAAACGGGTGTTTGTACATTCCTGGTGTGACAGGAATGACCTTTCTGTAGAGCAGTGTTGAGAGGGAGATTGTGCCTTCAGGGTCTAACCCAGAGCACACCAGGAGTTAATGGGAGCCTGTCCATTATCTTAAGAGATTAAATTTGGCCTTTACACACAGGGGTGAAGGACACGCATGGACACAGCCCAGTACCTGGCTGCATAGTGACACCCCAGTTACCAGAAGACCCACAAGTTCTGTTGCTTCCTTTTGGAAATGGCCAAGGCAACGGGTTACACAGTCACAGAGTCTCAGAAGATTAGGAGTTGGAAGTGACCTCGAAAGCTCATCTAGTCCAACCTCCCTGCCAGAGCAGCATCACCCAGACTAAATCCCACAGGAACACATCCAGGATCATGGGGTTTGGATGTCTCCAGAGAAGGAGACTCCCCAGCCTCTCTGGGCAGCCTGTCCCAGGGCTCTGCTACCCTCACAGTGACAAAGTTCCTCCTGACATTCCCATGGAGCTTCCTCTGCTCCAGCTGCACCCGCTGCCCCTTGTCCTGTCGCTGCCATCCCTGAGCAGAGCCTGGCTCCAGCCTCCTGACTCTCACCCTTCATATATTAATGAGGTCACGCCTCAGTCTCCTCTTCTCCAGGCTACAGAGGCCCAGCTCCCTCAGCCTCTCCTCAAAAGGAAGGGCTTCCACTGCTTTAATCATCTTGGTGGCCCTGTGCTGGGCTCTGGCACAAGCCACACACTTGTCCCAACCACCTATTTGTGAACTGCCTCCCATGACTTGTTGTAGCTCACACAGTCTTGGAACAGCCTGGAGTTAATGCCAGTGATTTATGCTACATTAATAGGAAGCCACCAGAGGAAATACAAATAATTTTTCACAGGGATGCTGTAAATCTCCCTGATTAGTTAAACTTTGGGAATGAGCTTATATTCTTGCTTATTACTGGCTCATTAGTCTTTATCTTGATTTTCATTAACTGTACTCAATCCAAAACACCACGATGATGGTTTTGTTAAACAAAGAGAAGAAAGCAGCTGCCTACACCTCTGCACAGTGTTTGGAGGACGGGGGAGCCACGAATCCTTCCCCTGTGCTTCAGGATGAAGGGCAAAACCGTTTGGGCCAATTGCTAATGAAATACATGACATCCACTGCAAAGGTTTCCTCACTTCTGAAAATCCCTGCAGCCTCCTGTCTTCCCTCCTGAACTCCACCTCTGTGTCAGGCTGCTGCCCCTCACCCTTGCATCTCCTTGACTACGAGCAAGAACAGGTAGCGACTCCCACGTCAAACCTTCTGGCTGGTACCCACTTAAAGATAATGCATAGCCTTCAGCTTGGAAGACCTCTGTCCTTTCCACAAGGCATGGTGTAAACAGCACTTAGGGGCTCTAAAGCTGAAATGCAGTTTCCACAAACAAGTAAAGCATCAAAGAGGCATTTGTGTCACCCTTAGGAATGGGCAGCTCCATCAGACCCCAGGGAAAGTCTTTGCCATGAGCACAACATTCTCCTGCTCTCAGAAATGTAGCACAGATGATTTCTGATCTACATTACATGCAGTATATAGTTAATAGTAGATAATTTAGGACCCCCTTTAATGCTCTTTACTAACAAGAAGATGACTCCTACGAAGTACAGTAGGAATTGGCTTGGATGGTGACACAGCAGCTGACAAACCAGACCACCCTTGTGGAGACCAAGTCATTCCCAAGGCATGGACACTCTGCATGTCTCACAAATGGTCCTTCCCCTCCTCCAGTTTCCTTCTGACCCAGAAAGGATCCCTAACCATTAACCAGTGGAAGTTCAGCCACCCACATTACACCTGCCTGGATGGCTTGATGTGACCAGCCACATAACAAGCAGATTTTTATTAACAGAACCAGTACTTAAAGTACAATCCACCAGCTATGCAGGTTGGTAATGATTCTGACCTCCCTGAGAACTCATTACTTTTTCCTCTCAAACATTTAGTGGCAGTAAATCTCACCCAGCCAACACCTGGCAGAAGTACAGCCCTTCAAGCTCAGAGACTGAACAATATGCTTGTTCAAACAGCAGTTTGCAGAGGTAGATTATGTGTATCTATAAAAGCAAATCAAGAAAGGAACTAATGTACCTGTTATGTGGAGATCCAGCACCAACAGCTCTATCTGTAAATGTAAACACTGAGCTTATTGCTAAAGAATGTGAATTTTATAGAGAAGCTCTCTGGGTTAATGCCTATAGCATGTTCTTCTCTCATATTCTTGGCATTTATTTTGTCCCCGTATGTCAGGCATCTCATTGCTTTGCTGGTTATTCTTGAAATACAATAAGGAGGATGCTGAAAGGAAAGGTGAGCAAAGAGCACTATCAGCTACTGAACTGTGCAATGAGGAAGTGATCAATCCAGGTCTGGTCCACTTAATTTTCAGCCAACATAACGAGGACATTTGTTTTGCTGTTCTTTTAAGCTTTGTTGTCAAGGATACAACGATATCCTCTGTGTCAGAAGATGAATCTGTTATGAAGAACTACTTTTCATTGGCATTTACTCAATCAAACTTGACATGAAGGCAGCATCTGTCCAATAATTTTTTACTTTAAGTAAAGTCATTATTTATAATATCCAGCTGAACAACAAAAAACATAAATCTTTCTGAAAGCCAGAGAGAGTGACATTGAATGCTACTTAATTTCTGCCTGAGAAATGTCAGAAGGAAGAGCTCTGAAGTGGTCATGCACTGATATATTCTCCTATGATTGAGGTGAAGGGTTCAAATGCAGCAGAGACAACAAGGGAGGGAATCAGTTTGATGATCTATATGCACAGGACCACCATAAGGGTGGCTACTGAAGCTCACAGCAAAGAGGCACACGCTGCCCTGGGGAGGCCCCAGCTGGAGTCCTGTGGCCAGAGCTGGGGCCCAACACAAGGAAGATGTGGGACTGTTGGAGAGGGGTCAGAGGAGACATGGAGATGATCAGAGGACTGGAGCAGCTCCCCTATGGAGAGAGGCTGAGGGAGCTGGGCTGGGTCAGCCTGGAGAAGAGAAGGCTGTGGGGGGACCTCATTGCAGCCTTCCAGTCCCTGAAGGGAGCAGAGGAACAGGAGGGGAATCAGCTTGTTAAAGGGCAGAGACTGGCAGGACAAGGGGGATGGAGTGGAGCTGGAGGAGGGAAGGGTGAGATGAGAGATTAGGGGGAAGTTCTTTGCAGAGAGAGTGGTGAGGGGCTGGAACAGGCTGCCCAGAGAGGGGGTGGGTGCCCCATCCCTGGGGGTGTTCAAGGCCAGGTTGGCTGGGGCCCTGGGCAACCTTGTGTAGCTCCAGGCCTGGAGGTTGGTGTCCCTGCCTGTGGCAGGGGGGTTGGAGCTCTGTGATCCTTGGGGTCCCTCCCAACTCATACAAAATTTTAAATAAATAAATAAATAAATAAATAAATAAATAAAGCAAGCATAAGTGGCCCCTCTGTCACACAGGCTGTATATCCAAACCCAAACATCCTTCTGCCATCAGCTACATCCCATTATGAGGCACATTACACAGTGCATCTTCCCACATTTATGTATGTTATCATGAGCTCCTGCTTAAAACCCAAAAACCCCCCATCTATGAGCTCCACCCAGCACAACACACTGAGCATCCATCAGCCATACTCAGAGCAGATATAACCTTTCCATTATTCACTGACCATTCCTCTGAAAATTAAAACACTGGCTGCTCAGTCCCTGCTCTCTCCTGAAGCCCAGATTGGGATTTAGGAGGATTTATGGCAAATATGTGGCTTGGGTGTCATTTAACAATCTTGTGATGGGCACAGGGAGGCTGATAGGCTGCCAAGCCTTTTTCTCCTCAAACACATGTTTCTGGAGGCAGCCTCTCTCCACGCTGAGAATGACTGAGATCTTTTCACTCTGAAGCAGTTCAAAAAAAAAGCACTGACAGGAGAATTGTCAAAAATATATCTTGCTAGCCAAACCTGATTGTCTTTTCTCAATAGACATATCAAAGCAGATTCAGAGAATCTGTATCCTATCTGGAGTGAAGTGGCAGATACTGTCTCAGAGAAATTCTACCTTGAAAACTAATTAAACAGGCTTAGATAGGAGCACTTTCATGTGGGCTGGAAATTAATTGAAAGGCAGCACACAAAAGGTAATGATGAATATTAATGTGCTGAGTTGGTGGCAGTGTCTAATAGGGAGAGATTTTATCTGCTCTGGACAGGGAAATATTATGGAATGACACTAAACCCTGTGTGATTTCAATTAAGAAATACTCAGGTTAATACACACATAGGATGGGAAGGAAGCACGTTGAGCAGAAGAGAACTTTTAAAGGGAGCAGAGACGTGCTCACCGCGAGCAGCCAGGATACCATGGGAGATGCTGCCCAGGGAGCCCTGGTCACCCACAGCTCTGGTCTCTCCTTCATTCATGGCCACGTGCTGCCCATCATGGCAAAACCAGAGCTGCTGAGAAGGACTTTGATGGGTTTCAGGGACCCTGTGGGTGTTGAGTCTGTGTCACACGCTGCAGGTCTGCAAACACCCGGTGAACGCCTGTTGTGCAGGTGGGGATGTAACATACTGTAGGGCTCTGGAGACATCACTCCTCTCCCTTTTCCTGCAATACAATGCACCACATTATGCATCCCAGAAATGGTTAATGCAAATACATAAACACACGTTCTTCAGGGTAGAAGCTACAGCCCATTATTCCCCCTGCTTCAGAAGCTATTACAGGAAAGCACAGGACTGAAAGCACTGCTATTTCACTCTAGGGCTTTTTTTTCAGTGACTCACCTCCACATTGTCACATCCACACACATCAACTTCCATCACGTGAAGCCCAGGACTTAAAAAAATTCTGGTATGAGGAAAAAGTCCCCTTTTACTCTTTTGCACTAAAAGCACAAAGGTCAGTGGGTGCTTGAGTGCAGAAACCTCCACCCCTCAAAGATAACTGTGGCAGAACACTTCCAATCTTCGCCTGGGAGATCTGGTAACCCCGCTTGCCCTGGTAGGGCAGGTGATCTCTGGGGGTTCATGGGTACCAGCAGTCCCAGGTAGCCACTCATTCTGCACAAAGTGGGCAGCTCCCACCTGTGAATCAGTAGGTTGGGAACATGCCTGGCTGCACCAGGACACAGCTCTTGGCTGAGCTCTTCACTGACTCCTCAGATACACAGATGGTCAATTTTCTGTCAAACAAATGGCAATAATCACCAAACTGCAGACTGGTGTGGGTGGGAAGGGCCTCTAGAGCCCCCTCACTGCCCCTCTGCCATGGACAGGGACATCCTCCCCAGCCCAGGGTGCCCCAAGCCCCATCCAACCCAGCCTTGAGCCCTGCCAAGGACCCAGGGGCAGCCCCTCAATTGGTTCTTATGGGTCACCTGAGAACAAGATTCCCAGTCCTGTTGGATTGTAACCAGCTCCTGTTTGCTGGGATGCAGCATCCACTGTGCTGCAGAGGAAAAGCATTTCCACTGAGCGAGCACATCTGCTTCTCTCCAAGCAAAAGCCAGAGGCAGTTCATAAATACCAGTATTAATAACCTTGCCATTTCCCTCTGGTAAGGAGAGAGCACCAGTCTGAGGGTTCCATAGATTGGTGTGGGTGGGAAGGGCCCTCAGAGCCCCCCCAGTGTCTCCCCACCACAAACAGAGACACCCCCCAGCCCAAGGTGCCCCAAGCCCCATCCAACCCTGCCAGGGATCAGCCCCAGCTTCTCTGGGTGCCCTGTGCCAGGGCCTCCCCCCTCCCCAGGAAGGATTTCTGCCCCCCAGCCCCTCTCCATCCCCCTCCTGCAGCTGAAGGCCGTTCCCCTGGGCCTGACCCTCCCTGCCCTGGGCACCAGCCCCTCTCCAGCTTTCAAAATACAATCCCATCACTCTCAGTGCAAGTCTTTGATTCTGTGTGCATGAGTAGGTGCAGCTGAGTCATCTCAGGTCTGTATTCAGTGGCCCATCACCATAGTATCTGTCATGGCATGGACAACCTCTGGGGAGATGCTTGGACTGGTCCTGACCATAAGAGCCCAACCTGCACAACCTCTTCCATCCAGAAACGTCCTCAGATCAGCTGAGTGATGTTTGGATACATTCATTAAAAAATCAGCCAGGTGATTCCTTTAATGGATACATTTACCTATATGCTCAGGCAGAAAGTCTGGGTTTCACTTACTGCAAACACTGGTGGAAGAACAAAACTGTGCTCAAGCTTCTGCCCTGAGTCAAACACACACGTTATGGGAAGGTCCAAGAATTCATGGCCAGAGGTACCCACAACAGAGGCAGCCCAGAGACACCTGTAGTCATTCTGAAGTTGCTCCAGTAAATCAGAAAAGCAGCTTAGGGAATAATTAAAGATCAGAGCAGTCTCTTTGGCAGAAGATGAGGGAAATAAAACAGGGTCACAAGACTCATCAGTTCTCCAAACTGTTGAGACTTTTCTTTGAGCCACAGTTTGCAAAAGGAAACATTGAGGAGTCCAGAAATCTGCAGCTGGGAAATAACAACTTTGAGTCTTTGGGGTTATACCAGTACTACCATGGCTGAAGAGCAGAAGCCAAGTCACAGAATCACAGAGTCACCAGGCTGGAAAAGCCCTTTAAGCTCATCAAGTCCAACCGTCCCTGTCCTGTGCTGACCCAGATCCCTGAGCACCTCATCTCCCCTCTGTTAAACACACCCAGGGCTGGGGACTCAGCCCCCTCCCTGGGCAGCCTGTACCAGGCCCTGACAACTCTTTCAGTGACATTCCAGTGGCATCAATCACATCCAGGGGTCACTTTTTCATGGCAAAACATACATCCAAACACAGAAAGTCAGGCACTTGGTGGAAGCTGAGAAATCACTTCCCAAGGCTGACAGAAAACAGGAATGTTATTTCTTAGAACAAAAGCAAAACACATATTGCCACTTCATAGACTCACAGAATCACAGGGGTTGGGAGGGACCCCCAGAGCCCATGGGGTCCAACCCCCTGCCAAAGCAGGGTCCCTAGGACAGGGCACACAGGGTGGTGTCCAGACGGGGCTGGAATCTCTCCAGAGAAGGAGACTCCACACCCCCTGGGCAGCCTGTCCCAGGGCTCCCTCACCCTCACTGGTTAAAAGTTCTTCCCCAGATTGGGGGGGGAACTCCCTGTGCTCCCACTTGAGCCCATCGCCCCTTGTCTTGTCCCCACAGACACTGAAAAGGGGCTGCCCATGTCCCCCTGCATCCCATACTTCAGATATTTATAAACATTAATAAGATCCCCCCTTAGTCTTCTCTTCTCAAGACTGAACAGCCCCAGCTCCCTCAGCCTTCCCTCACAGGGGAGATGCTCCAGGCCCTTCATCATCTCTGTAGCCTCCTCTGGACTCTCTCCAGGAGATCCCTGTCTGTTTGATCCCAGGGAGCCCAGAACTGGACACAACACTCCAGGTGGGGCCTGACCAGGGCCGAGCAGAGGGGGAGGATCCCCTCCTGTGACCTGCTGCCCACACTCCTCCTGATGCCCCCAGGATCTTCTTGACCCCAAAGGTGACCTAGGACTCCTGGAACTCCTCATCCAGCATGGGCAAGGTCCTTAGCTGAGAGGTGGAAATGTAGGAGCACATTGCCTGAATCAGCTGGGGAAACAATGCAGAAGGCGCTGAGGAGAGGGGAGAGGGAGAAGCCTCCAGAGGGGCTCTGGGATGCTCAGTCCCAGCAGGTTTGCTGCTGAGCGCTTTTTGTTGGATTGTGCACTTGAAAACCTGGCATTTTGCATATACCTCTATTTGCTAATTACCCCCATGATGGTCCTCCAGCCTGCCTTGGCACACCTCTGGCATTTAATGTCTTTAAATATTGACAGATGGATCGGTGTCTCCCGTTGCTCAGTGAAACTGGGAGCGGAACGCTAAGCCGATTAAAAGAAAGGGAATCACCACCTAAATCCATTTCTTCCTGACTTCTAAATGTGGCAGCCCCTTCTCATTGCTTAAGGGATATATTTTTGTAAAAGATCTGGCACCTGCACTAGCTGTGCAAACACTCCCTGGATGGTGTTGCAAAAAGCAGACTTTCTACTTATGCTGCTCAAGGAGGTTTTTCCCCACTTTATCCTGTAATGTAAAAAAAAACCCCACTTTTGGGGTGGATTATTTTTGTCTCACCTTGCAAAAGACAGACTTGATTTTGTCCTTTCATTGGAAGAAAAAGAAAAAAAAAAAAAAAGAACAATTGACAAAACCCACTACTTAAAAGGAAAATTGTTTAGCACCTCAAGGTCCAAACTTCGAGCAAACCACCTTGTCCAAACCATTCCCTCTGCCCAGCTTGGCTATTGATCTGAGGAGACAAAAGGGAAGCACAGGCACTGAGAAATAAAAAGGCTGTTTGAGCCTCACCCAGCAGGTAAGTGGCAAAGCCAAGAAGAGCAGCCACTACTCCTGCCTCTTTAATGTTCCTCTAGATCAAAGGAGCATTTAATCTGGGTTTTTTTTTTTTACAAGCCTTTATTTTTATGCCTCAGAAAATCACTTGTGGGGTTGGGAGCCTGGAAGTGCCACTGAGACAACATTGTCACCTCGGAATGGGAGATGCAAGGGGAAATTTGGGGACTGCTGGGTTTTTTCTCCTATTCACATGTCAATATGATACCTACAACTGATCACAAGCTGCTGCTGTTATCAAATGCACATTGAGAGTAAATACACCTTAAACTGGCAGTTTACCTCTGTTGATCTCTGTGGTGTGCTCTATCAGTCCCAAAGTGCTGAGCCTGGCAGGTGTCCATGCCAAATCTCACCTCTGCTCTGTGAGCAAACACCTCTTCACAGACACCTGTGTGTCCCCAGCTGTTTGCATGGTTCCTCTGCTGTGAATTGACCCAACAAAAAAATCAAACATAATCATAGAATCCCAGACTGGTGTGGGTTGGAAGGGACCCCAAGGATCACAGAGCTCCAACCCCCTGCCACAGGCAGGGACACCAACCTCCAGGCCTGGAGCTACACAAGGTTGCCCAGGGCCCCAGCCAACCTGGCCTTGAACACCCCCAGGGATGGGGCACCCACCCTCTCTCTGGACAGCCTGTTCCAGCCCCTCACCATAGTCTCTGCAAAGAACTTCCCCCTAATATCTCATCTCACCCTTCCCTCCTCCAGCTTCACTCCACCCCCCTTGTCCTGCCAGTCTCTGCCCTTTAACAAGCTGATTCCCCTCCTGTTCCTCTGCTCCCTTCAGGGACTGGAAGGCTGCAGTGAGGTCCCCCCACAGCCTTCTCTTCTCCAGGCTGAACCAGCCCAGCTTTCCTCAGCCTCTCTCCATAGGGGAGCTGCTCCAGCCCTCTGATCATCTCTGTGGCTCCTCTGACCCCTCTCCAACAGCCCCACATCTTCCTTGTACTGGGGCCCCAGCTCTGGACACAGGACTCCAGCTGGGGCCTCCCGAGGGCAGAGCAGAGAGGGACAATCCCCTCCCTGTCCCTGCTGCCACCCACTTCCTCTCTTCAAACACTGGAAGCCTGCATTGTGCAGGTAAATAGAGATGGAAAACAAGTCAAGGGAAACCAAAATTAACATCAGTCTTCTAAGAACACACAGGCATGAATATGTATGATACAGCCTAGATCTGACTGATGAATGACCCATAACTCATCAGCTGTAATGCCTTACGCTGAGTAATGGAGGTTCCTCTTTCAAGATGAAACATTAGTCACTTAAATACCTTCCACATCACACTGGGGAAAAAAACTTCTGTCTATTTAACTAAAGTACTGCTTGCTTTACAGGAATTAAAGAAAAGGTCCCTGGTTTAAATACTGTGCCCCTTTAGTCAGATTAAAAGCTCCAACCCCTGTTTCCTTGCACCACCTGTGGCTTTGCTGTCCTTGCTTTGTCAGTGCTCAGCAGCTCCTTGTTCAGAGGTGGAGAAGGGGGCCCATCACCCCTGTTGTTTATCAGAAATAAAGCAGGGTCTGCTCATGAAGACAGAGATGAAGAACAGGCTCATCCAAAGGAGCTTGGATAGTGCTATGACCCAGTTACTACTGCAAGTGATGTTCCTCTGGTTAGCCAGATGCTCCTCCACAAAGGAGTGAACAATGGCACTGCCTGTTGTGTTACATACAGGTAAGGAGTCACAGGCTTTTTCACCCATGTTCAGTCACGGGCATGTTTTGTCTCAATGAGCATAGGGAAGGCTTATAAGGAGAGGCTGAAGTCCCTGGGGTTGTTCTGCCTGGTGAAGAGGGGGCTGAAGGGAGACCTCATGGTGGGCTGTGGCTTCCTGCTGAGGGGAGCAAAGGGGCAGGTGTCAGTCTCCTCTCTTTGGAGACCAAGGACAGAACCCACAGGAACAGCATGAATCACAGAATCACAAGGTTGGAAAAGACCTTTAAGACCATCAAGTTCAACCATTCCTGTCAAGATAAACCAGATCCCTGAGCACCTCATCTCCCCTCTGTTAAACACACCCAGGGGAGGTGACTCAGCCCCTCCCTGGGCAGCCTGTGCCACAGCCCCACAACTCTGCCAGGGAAAAAATGTTTTCCTAACATCTAATCTGAACCTGAAGGTGAAGCTGCACATGAGGATGTTTAGGCTGGATTTCAGGAAGAGGTTCTGTTCTGAGCAGGGGATCAGGCACTGGCACAGGCTACCCAGGGAAGGGGTCACAGCCCCGAGCTGGGCTGAGGGCAAGAAGCATCTGGCCGATGCCCTCAGTCCCACCTCTGTCTGGGCTGGGGCTGTGTGGAGCCAGGAGTGGGACTCAATAGTCCTTATGGGTCCCATCCAGCTCAGGAGATTCCAGGGTTCTGTGAGGGGCTCAGCCAACACCATGAAACCAGAACAGCCTGGGATTCTGGTAGAACAATCACTTGGATCAGAGAGCCAGTAACAGTTCCTCCAGACTTGCTCAGCATTCCCAACCGGTCACATCCAGTTGGGAATGATGCTGATCAACAAGTCATAGGAATTTTGTCTGTACAAAACCTGAAGGAAACGTGCTACTGCTGCTGTGTTCCCTCTGCACACCAATGACTGTCCCACAGAATTCTCCTAAAACATTCAAATTGCTGAAAACTTCAAGTTTTGGCAATTTAAGAGAAAGATAAACATATTTCCCCATTAACTGTACATAAAGCTATCCACATCACCATGCCTACCTGCCAGCCACCATTACCAGTGTTCCAAAGCAAACATCATGCTCCTCGAGCTGCCTGAGGAAGAGGAGAACAGTCAGAGAGCTGTGGTGTCTCCTGCCTTCTCCATGCTCCACACATCAGACCTTCTCAAGAATCCTTCCCTTCTAAACTATTCGGATTAAGCTAGAAAATACAGCAGAGGCACTGTATCACCACTCCCATTCCTGAAGTGAAAATGATTCTGGAAAGGCAGTTTTGCTAAGGAATTCACCAAAAAAACTGAAGAACATGTCATCTGAGGTCAGCCTTTCCACACTGGCAGCACTGGAGAGCCAACTGCATAATGCTTTATGCTGCATTGTATCACATTTGCTATTTGATGGTCTGGTAACACTTTAATAGTCCTGAATGAGCATTTAATTTAGATTTAATAGGGCAGGTTCTCTGTTGTAATTAAATATCAATTGATTGTTAAAAGAGCACTTGCTGGATTTAATATATAAGAGATAAACCTGGTTTTCTATATAATTAACTCAGAACACAACAATAAAAGTGCAATTAAATTTCTAGAACACAGAACTTGTAAAAAAAGTTCATGGAGTTGGTGGGCATGAGAGGAATGAAATCCAACCCCTCTGCAAAGCTGTGTTTAATAACGATGGCAAGAGCTATTAATTAGTTTGGTTAACTATTGATGAGTTTGACCTTTGATGTAGAGATTCCTTTGAGATGGAAATCAAACAAGGAAAGCGACTGTTCCCACTGGATGTGGGTGGTGTCAGGAGACAGTTTCCTTCAAACAGGTATAGGAGAAATGTCAGGCATCTAATGCAACTTTAATGCTTTTCCCTGCATTAATAGTTCGTGTTTATCCTATCTGCACTTTATAATTCCACCTTTTCAATGTTTAACTTTGCCATAATTTACAGGTAGCTAATTAATCCCCACCCTGGTTCTCTTTTCCTTGCTTTTGATGTTACTCATGGAGAGGTTTTTTAATAGGGACAGTCACTTAAAAAAGGAACAACTGGAAAAACCAAGGGAGATCAATGGTTTTGACCGTTGACTGTGAAAAGCCATCCATGTGCAGAGCATCAATCCCACCTCAAATCAGCCTCCACCAAACTAGCCACAGGAAAGCAAAGCCATCAATGGTGCAAGCACCTTAGAAACTCATCCCACAGCATCCTCACGCAGCTGGCGTTGCTCTGAACTTCCATTAGGTCTCCCCCTAGAAAATGAAGAGGTTTTCACACCCTAAGACTTCACCAAGACTCTTCCTAACTGCCCACACGTATCCTGCAACATGCCTGCAAGGCAGTGACTGCGCCCACAACGTGCCATGTCCCCCCCAACACACAGAAAGCAATCACTAACCCAGCAGAATATTGATAACCTCTGTCCTGTGTCCCTGGCACGGCCAGACCAACCTCCTCCTTACATCGACCTTGAATCCTTTTCCTTCTATTTATATCTAAGGAGGCCAAGTTTCTTCCAATAAATGCCATTCAGAATCACAATCATGGAATCACAGGGGTTGGAAGGGAGCTCCAGAGCCCATGGGGTCCAACCACCTGCCAAAGCAGCTCCCTAGGACAGGGCACACAGGGCGGTGTCCAGATGGGGCTGGAATCTCTGCAGAGAAGGAGACTCCACACCCACTGGGCAGCCTGTCCCAGGGCTCCCTCACCCTCACTGGCAAGAAGTTCTTCCCCACATTGGTGGGGAACTCCCTGGGCTCCAACTTGAGCCCATCACCCCTTGTCCTGTCCCCACAGACACTGAGCAGAGGCTGCCCATGTCCCCCTGTGTCCCACCCTTCAGCTATTGATCCCCATTGATCAGATCCCCTCTCAGGCTTCTTCTCTCCAGGCTGAGCAGCCCCAGCTCACTCAGCCTTTCCTCACAGGGGAGATGCTCCAATAACACCACAGGTGTGATTGCATTTGGGGTGCTTTCCATGACTTGGCTCCATGTTTGGCAGGACATGGGGCCAGCAGAGCAGAGCAACACCCTTGTCCACTCTCCATGACATTCACAGGTGAATCCTGCTTGTCCCAGTCACTCCTGAGCTACATGCCAAAGCTGCACCATTTCATGCCAGCAAATCCAACATCAGCAGGATCAAGTGCACTGATTTCCATGTATTTTTGTGGGGGAGGGGGCTTCTTATTCACATTCCCTGAAATCACCTGTCAAAACCATTCCAGGTGTTGGACACAAAAAAAAGTAAAACCAAGATTGACTTTTTAAGTCAACTCTTTCCTGAAATGCTGGAGAAGGGTATGTTCTGTGTGCTGGAAACAGAATTGCTGATAAGCAGGAGAGTCTTTTGGGGTGCTGATGTGTTGTGCAAAGGTGAACAGAGAAACAGAACTTTATGATGGCTCTTGTCACAAAGCCCCTCCAGCTGCTGTGATGTTAGGAAGAGGGGTGTGACTTCCTTTTCATTCACATGTTTCTCTGCTGAACACAAGAGATGAGCAGGTTAAAAACCCACCCCAGCACCAGGAGCACTGAGCAGCGGAAGGGCAGAGAGGACAGACAACCTCCTCAATCACAGCCCTTGCTGCTGTCCAGATCATGCTTTCTGATGAGCCTGGATAGAGATGTAGAGTAACATGATAAGTTTCCTCACAGCTGCCATATCCAGGCCACAGAACTCTGGGTTTATTTATGTTTTCGAGGCATAACAAGCCCACATTTACAGCACACTGGAGCCAGCTTGGAGGACACAGGGAGAAGCAGGCTTACCCTCAGGCTGACTTTTATTAGAGCTTGAAAAGCCAGCGAGCAGGGAGCTGGGAAGCAAATATTACTGCCTAAGAGAGGATGGCACATTTCAAACCACAGTGAAAGTAATGGAGCAGATTCATCACCGGTCAAGCTCTGCCGGCACCGGCAGCTCCCGCTCCTCTGTACCCATTTGTTCCCTGTGGAAAGTTGCCTGTAGGAGTGTTCACAGGGCTGGGATGTTTGCAAGGAGTCCAGCACCTCAGAAAACATGGTAAGTGTTGGTAAATCAGAGTGCTGGCTGCAGGCAGCCATCACAGTGCTGATTTACAGCGCACACACACCCAACCCCAGTGCCTACGCTGGCCAGGACCAAACCATCAACCCCTTCTGCTCATCACTGGTAACCAGCCACCAAGAAGGCTCCCCTATGGAGAGAGGCTGAGGGAGCTGGGCTGGGTCAGCCTGGAGAAGAGAAGGCTGTGGGGGGACCTCATTGCAGCCTCCCAGTCCCTGAAGGGAGCAGAGGAACAGCAGGGGAATCAGCTTGTTAAAGGGCAGAGACTGGCAGGACAAGAGGGATGGAGTGAAGCTGGAGGAGGGAAGGGTGAGATGAGAGATTAGGGGGAAGTTCTTTGCAGAGAGAGTGGTGAGGGGCTGGAACAGGCTGCCCAGAGCAGGGGTGGGTGCCCCATCCCTGGGGGTGTTCAAGGCCAGGTTGGATGGGGCCCTGGGCAACCTTGTGTAGCTCCAGGCCTGGAGGTTGGTGTCCCTGCCTGTGGCAGGGGGGTTGGAGCTCTGTGATCCTTGGGGTCCCTCCCAACCCAGACCAGTCTGGGATTCTATGATTTACACAGAGTGCTTTTATTTGGCCAAAATACCCAGGAGGAGAGAGACAGGTTTTGGATCTCCTGCTACAAAGACAGGGAAAGCAACCCCATGTCTTTATTTCCTATGGCAGATGTGCTTGTCCCACCCATCCCTATGAGCCTGGTCCTTTAGCACACGGTCTTAGGACAAGGACCAGCTCTGGCTAGAAACTCACACATCTCTGAATCTGGATAAAGCCTCTACCCTAACACAAACATTGCAAAAATAAACTGAAAAATCTTCATTAAGGGTAAAAAACCCATCCCACACAATGCAGCCAACACAAAGGCAGAACTGAGAAACATCCCCCTCTGAGAGAAAGATCTGACAGCTCATCCCTAAAGCTCAAGAACAGCAGCCAGTAAATAACATGGTGGGAGGGGAGGGGGCAACAGCAACTCCTCCTGCTTACAGCACCAAGCTCCTTGCCTCAAGTCTCCTCCCAGTCTCCTTGCCTCAAATTTCTCCCCAGTCTCAACTACATGATACCAAAAGAAGCAAAGTACTCAGCCTGGCCTTACTTTCAGTGCAGCAGCAAGTATAGGCTTGGAGCTTTATATTTCATTTTGAGATCTTATTTGTGTATCTGATTTCTCCCCAAAAAGGCTCGTGGAAAATTAGCACCAGCCTCCTGCAACACGAGGTACAATTTGCCAGTGTGTAAATCTCCCCTTCCCATAGCTCAAAACCAGCAAAGCTTAAAGGCTTTGCAGCTGAGAACCAAACTGATCCAGCTCTCCAGAGAGTTCATGCAAAACCTCCCATTGAGTTTTACAGGCATTAGAGGAGACCCTCAGCTGACTTTATAATCTACAAAGGGGAAAAGAATTGAGGTTTCCAGAAAATTGGCTCAGCATTATTTTCACACTCTCAGTGTTTCTGCTGGGGAACAGTAGGCTTTGCATGGTTTTCTCCCAATCCAAAGATAAAATTGTTCCCATTAAAAAAAAAACCAAAACCTTTGTTAAAATGATTTTTGGAGAAGGTCCCATCCTTGGAAGAGACGTTCACTGAGGGTCTCTCAGAAGTGACTCTCTCATTTGACATCACCTCATTGCCACCAGAGTGGTACCTGCTCATATCATTACTTTCTAAGTTAGCAGTAACTTACTTTTCCCTTGCTCTCCTCCTGCCAAAAGCCTTCCCACTCCTATCTTTATAGCTACTTCTCTTCCCCTCACCCCCAACCTTTTATTATGGCAAGGAAGTGATTAAAACCCAAACATTTCTAGCACAACAGGAAGGATTGAGATCAAGGCTATACATTACAAAAATACTTGAAAATCCAGTTTTTTCCCTTGTAACTTATGCAGTGCTCCTTTTTTCCCCAGGAGCCAGCCATGGCCAAACCCAGCAGCGTTACCCCTCTCCTTCAGAGGCGCAGGACCACACGTCCTGCTATTGGGGTTCATCCACAGGCAAGCACAAGGTGATGGGTCTTGCCTCCTAATGAAAGGAACAGGATGGTCATTTGTTCCAATACAGAAGCTGAAATTTTAGTGAAAGGGGGCAAAAGTCTTAATTTTTACACACATGCAGGTACACAAGCCCTCAATCCTTCCCAGTGGATTATTATCCACTAACATAAGTGCTAATTATACTTGTTTTGCATCAGCCTTTGCTTATCTCATTGACTTCACGAAATAGGAATGCCACAATACCCAGGAGAACTTTTCCTCACCATCCTCTAGGAAAACCCACTCTTCCTCCATCCCCACCCAGAATAATTTGCCATGAAAATGGGTTATTCACTCATTTGAATACCTTCATGTTGGTAAGGCAACTCGCAGAGGAGTTACCCCAGACCTGTGGCACTTTCCCTTCCTGAGTGAGGATCTGAAAACACACGTTCACAGAACAGGAGAACCACACAAATCAACGTGTCAATGGATATTCCCACCACCACCCAGATTTCCTCTGTCACCTTCTTTTGCACTTAGAGCTCTGGAAAAGCTCTAAAGTGGAGAGCTTGGCTGCAGCGTCTCCGCTAACAAGCGCCTTCATTAGCATTTACTTTACATCAGCAAAAATGAAGATTCCCTTTTTTTTGTCTTTTTTTTCCTTTCTTTCTTGTGGGAAGAACAAACAAAAGCTTTCTTATTCTCTGCATTGTCTGCAGAAGCCTGACAACTCTTTGGCTTCAATGAAGATCAAATATTAATGCCATATTCCAAGCAGAATTTTTGAAGCTATCAGCATCTCATGCTTGTTGAAAACAGTGGCTAGAAAAAAACTCTCTCCAGCAAAGCCCTTTAAAGTGTGTGATGCTCACAGATGAAAAACAGTAGGTTGTTGAATGTAATTTTTGAGGCAATTGAGGGAAGCTAGGGTAGGCCAGCCAGTATCCTCAGCCAAATTATCCGCGTGGCAACCAGGGGAGGCTGGGATTCATTCTCAGATATGGAGCTTCAGAAATGAGCAGGGAGAGAGGCCAGGGTTTGCCTGGCCCCCGGGGTGCAGCAGCCACAGTGCACTGCTGGTGGTTCAACCTAATCCCATCCCACAGCCACCAGCTTAAGACAGACAAGATGTGAGCAGCAGTGACAGCGTCTCCAGCTCTACTCAACTCCCCCACTCTATCTGCTGGCTTCAGGAGGTGACAGATGTTGCCAGAAAACAACAATTTCTTTTCTCTGGTCTCTCCCTTCAGGTTTTGCCACCTCTGCATCCTCACAGGTGGCAGCAGGCATTTCTTTTGCTTATATTCAGTACCCACCCTGTGAGACACGAGGGATCCGGTGGACAGGTCAGGGGGAGGAAGGATGAAGATCACGAGGGTGGGATGGTCTTCCAGCCTCAGAGAGGAGGTGGAGGGAGATTTCCAAAAGAAGTGGGATCATTTTAATGCTCTTCACTAAGTGATTTTTGTTGGCTCCTTCCTGGCCTGTTGTTAGCATTAGTACCCTCCTAGGACAGCTGGGGGCTGCCTCTTGGAGAAGTGGCCTAAGCTCCAGAATAAATCTCTGCTGAAGCTCTACAAACATCCCCTGAAGCAAAAGACACTGCAGATCTCTACCAGCTGCTTTGAGAAGGGGAAAGAGCCTTCCTTTCTGGGAAAAATTTAGTTCCTATCTCCTCCCATCACTGCCAGAGGACACTCTGGTGACAGCATCTGAGCTGGTCACACAATACTCCAAAAGGAAAGGTCACAATATTCCCTTTGACTGAAACTCTGGCTACACCCTGTGCTCAGAAATATGGCCAGTCCTCTCAGCCTTTGCTTTTGCAGCAACGATCCCAAGTGCAAGAGTTTCACTTCTTTCAGAGACCACCAGGAGGTGGAAATTTCTGTTTGCTTTTTAAAAAACAAAATCCCAAACATTCCATAAAAATTGTAACTGGACTTTTCTACCCTTTTAGACTTGGAACCTCCTGATTTCCAGGTGCTCATGTGCCTAAGCACCTGAATGCTCATTTTTTTCCAGTGTCATCACCTAGTCAAATCTTCCATCTAATCCCGTTTGGCACAGAAGAGCAAGAATTCCTGGTGTTCAAATCAATCTGCTATTCATGAAACAATCATCCCCAAAGTCTTTTCCAGCTCTGGCAGAGCGAACAGGGTCACCCAGCTGTTCACCATCCCACCTCTCTCCCCAGCTTGCCCACAGCAACTACTGAAAACTCTTAGGAAATATTATCTACAGGTAATTTCAACACAAGAATGACCACACTGGGTCAGACCAAAGGTCTCCTCCACACTAAACTTCTGTCCCCAAGCATGGACATGACTAACCCAGCTTCTAGCTCAGAGATGTGCTGAGCAGGAGGTGTGACAAAAGCTGCTGCATATGCTACAAATCCTGTTTAAAGGACATGAGTTTCCCTGCAGAACTGCTGGGGACAATAAAGGCTGCTTAAACTCTTTGGAGAACCGTCTCAGAATTTACAACTAAAGCACCCTCAACATTTTTTCAAGGAGGGATCATAAAGACAACCTGCATTCCCACTCAGAGGTAGATTCTATTTCAGAACAGAACTGCTTTCGTTAGGTTGGCTGCTAACGAAGGAGGGTTTTTTTTTTACATTGCTGGATTTACAAACAGTTCCCTTCCTCCCACAGCTTTCATTGTACATCACAAAGAAACCAGAATGTGCTCTTTCAAAGCTCCTAACAATTCCTTACAGCTCTGCAACACCCGAGATCACAGAGAAATAAACCAAGAGCAAAGTTACAGCGCGTGTAAATATTAGAGAGGGGCCACGCTTCATCTGCCTCCTGCACAGGGCTCCTGAGAGGCAGTGCTGAGCCATGGATATACTGCACTCAATCGTCTGAGCCCTGCAACTGCACACACCTGCACAGCATCACCTGCCTGCTGCACTGCATCTGCATCAGCTGCCCGACACTAAGGAGGCAGATTGGACACCACCTCAGTTTAATTCTGTTGTCTCCAGGGTGTAGCCACAGAGAGAGATGAAATGCATGTTGGTAGGGAAGTGCTTAGGGACATCTGATGGCATTAAGCTGGTAAGAACCACACTGACACAGAACTCTGCCCTGCTTTTACACTCGTTTGTTCCAAGGGTGCAGTGGGTGCAGGAGGAATCCCAGTGTTACCAGCCTGAGGAATAAACCAAGCACCCAATTCCCACTCCAAAGCAGCCCTGGGGATGACTCGATGCTCTTATTCACCATCCACTCCCTGCATCTGGGCTCAGCTCTTTTGGACCCACATGGTGTTATATGACCTTATATTATATGGGGGTTGGACTCCATCTCTTGAGGTCCCTCCCAACCCCTATAGTTCTGTGACCCTCAAAAATACCAACAATGAGGCTCTGCAGCACAGAACCCCTCCACTTCTCCATGACCCTTAGTATAGACGCCAGAGCACCCAGCCATCTCCTGACTGGTGAAGATTTTAAGGGGAATCAGGCTGAAGCAGCAGAGGATGAGGCGTTATCTCTACCTCCAATCACTGACAAGGCAGGCAGACCCTTGATAAAAGTCCCTCAGAGGAAGCAGTATAGCACAGTGGAACCAAGGGCCCCTGTCTAAAGGAATACCATTTGGGGACACTCTAGCTATTTCCCCCTCACTAAGTGATCCTTAATTGACACTAACATCATACAGGTACCAAAGTTGTTTTATCTGCTGGGCCTGATGTGCTGCCACCCATGTCCTCATCTAGCAAAGGATAAATGTTGTTCAAAATAACAGATAAGCCTGTCTTCCAGGAGGGTATGTACAAGGTGGGCACCATGTTCCACCTCGGTGCGGCATCTCAGTGTGGGGAAAAGCCACAGCCCTTTCTGCAGCATTGCCAAAACCTCCCATTACTAAGAGATGCCCTGTCCATCTTCCCAGGGACTTCCACTCCCATCACAGGATAGAGACCAAGGTGACTTCTGCTTGTGAAGGCTCTTCTAGAGAGCAGACTAGAAAAATGAGAGCTGCAAATGAGACTTGAGGAGCCCAAAGCCAGATGTAACACAGGGACCTGGCTGTGGCTAGGCAGGGAACGCACCAGAGTGGGAGGTGTGGGCAGCCCATGGGGCCACCACTGCTGCAGGGTCCATGGCACAGGGGCTAGACAGTGACCCTGTCATCTGCCACCTTCCCTGTTCCTGAAAAGCTGGATCTGCACAGTTCCACATCCAAATGTGCACTGGTGTGTAGGTAAGCAAAGGGAATAGTGACAAACTGACATCTGTCCCCCTGTGCATCTTGATATCCATGTTTTATCCTCCTGGTGTATGGGGGATGGCAAGGACCTCTGGAGATCCCCCAGTCCCACCCCTGCCAGAGCAGGGTCCCCTGGAGCAGGCTGCACAGGGCAGCATCCAGGATCATGGGGCTGGAATGTCTCTAGAGATGGAGACTCCCCAACCTCTCTGGGCAGCCTGGCCCAGGGCTCTGCCACCCTCCCAGCAAAGAAGTTCCTCCTCAGGGTTAGGGGGAACTTCCTCTGCTCCAGTTTGTGCCCATGGCCCCTTGTCCTGTCCCTGGGCACCCCTGAACACAGACTGACCCCTCCTCCTGACCCACCCCTCAAGGGTTTCTCAGCACTGAGAAGATCCCCCTCAGGCTTCTCTTCTCCAGGCTGAGCAGCCCCAAGTCCCTCAGCCTCTCTGCACCAGAGAGATGTTCTGGTGCCCTCAGCATTACAGTGACTCCAAGGAGACACCCTTGGCACTCAGAGCCTCTTAAAATTACCTGTAGCAGGGAGTGATCAAGGCAGAGCTGCGACAAATGGGGGGATGCAAGGGGAAGAGCAGTCCTCCAAGGCATGGTCCTTCTGGGAATTCCAGTGGGTTTACAGACTCTGGAGCATCTCTCCATCCCTACAATAGCAAGGCATCTCAACCCTTTACAAAGAAGCAAAAGCATATATATACATCTATATTTATACATACTTAAAACACACCTGGATATAGATCCCTCTCTATGGAGAGGGAAAGAGAAGCAGAAGGAAGAGGAAGAAGAAAGACCATAGATCAGGATCCAGCCCAATAACCACACTGAGCACGTACCTGTCACGCCAACTTCTCTGCCAGCCTGGCACTAAGATTAAGTAAGAAAAATCTGGCTCCCAGCAGCATGCACGAGTGGTTCAACGACCTTAAGATGATATTAATTTGTTGAGGCTTCTTAAAGCAGATTTCAATTATTGCAGATTCTTTAATACCAGTGGGGGAAACACAGGAGCCTGTCAGTATTGGCTGATTTGAAGTGTGATGTAATTATCATCAAGCCTTAGTAAAGGATTTTAAATTAAAGACAACTTGGTCTGTAAATACTTTGTGTCTAGATTATTGTTCTCTTTTCCTAATGGCTTTTGGCATAGGCCTTGTCAGTGGTTTATTGTACAACCCTTTGGCTGTGACAGTGTCTTCTATGAATAAATCATACACTTCACTAAGCACCAGACGATGGCAAAATGCAACAGCAGATGAAATAAGCAATAAAGAACCATTACAGCTGCCTGTTCTCCTCTGCAGGTTTACATCACCATCTGATTTAATTTCCTATTTGTAAGGCTCACAGCGATGCCACTCTGAAATAAAATCATAAACGTTCACATGGGCACAAATGAAAAGTGAGGCACCTGCTTGGTTACAAGGTATTTACTCCCTCAGCAGTGGTGTTCAGCTTCTTATTTGTACACTTGGGTCAGAGAGACAGGGGAGGATTTACAGGGGATGAAATATCTTGGGTATATTACTGCCACGACAGGGAGGTGTTAGAGCTGCGCGTGTCCTGCGGTTGAGACCTGCTTTTACCATATAAATGAAATACAACTGGCAAGGGGAAGGGATGAAACAGGCTACACATGCATTTCTGTTCCAGGCTAGCTGGTGGCATCAAGTGTACCTGGCTCTGGAGCTGGAAAACTACACGGTTGCTGTGCCACTCTGGAGGAGCAGCTCTGCCCCGAAGCTCAGGATTTCACTGTGCAACATCACAGGAGCATCAACCAGCTAAGTCTCTTCCAGAGCACTGGAATAGGCTGCCCAGGGAGGTGGTGGAGTCTCCATCTCTGGAGATATTCAAGACCCGTCTGGACGCCTCTCTGAGTGATATGTCCTAGGGAGCTGCTTTGGCAGGGGGTTGGACCTGATGATCTCTTGAGGTCCCTTCCAACCCCTGTAATTCTATGATTCTTCAAAGCATGCAGAAACAAGGCTACACGACTTGCTCCAGGACACAAAGGATGAGAAGAGCAAGGTCAGGGGTATAACTCAGCCCCTCTTTGCTTGTCCACTGCCTCCTTCCAGTGTAACACCTTCCATCAGGCCATGCAACAGGTCATCTGCATGACAGCAGCAGCACAGCATCGGGGGATGTGACCATGCACTAGAAATGAAACCATCTGTATCAGCTGCAGCAGCAGTTCTGCAGTCTTCTGGAGGAGATGTGGTGCTGAGGTGAATTCATCTTGGTCTCCAGTCCTTCTCCCTGCTTCTCTTCCTAGCCATCCTTCATAAACATGAGCAGCTGGAAGCCTGTGGACAGTTCTGCTGACCACATTTGTTTCTGACCTGCGTGCCACAGCCTGATGCCACTGCAGTGGATAAAATGCTATCCAGGAAAAATACAACTGGAAACATTCATCCATTTACTGAGATGTTCAAATAGACTTCTACATCTCTTCTCCAGATGAAACTACCACCCATGGCACTCAGCTATGTATGAAAAAATGCATCTTAGCCCCAAGCTTGCCACTCAGCACACACAGCATCTTCCTGCCCATCAGAGTCAGCTCATCAATAACCCTGCTAGCATGAACAAATATCTGGCTATGCATGGAAATATGGACTTCTCAGGACTTCTGATAGCAGTGGAGAACATTGGAGCTTGTAGGGAGAGCAGGGAAAGGAGGACAGCAGGGCAGGGATTGCTTCCCTGCTCCCAGATAATGTCTGTGAGAGGGCGTGATTTACTTTAGAGAGAGAAAATTCACTTCTGCCCATATTTTCTCTTTCCCCAGGGCTCCTCTCCCTCCCCACAAGGAAGAAAAGCATCCCAGGAGAAGCCTTGGTTGATACCATCTGGCTTTGTTGTGGAGGCTCCGGTGCTGCTCAGGTTACTCAGTCAGAACAAGCATCCGCTTGGCCGGTCAGACCGTGCCGCCCGTTGCACACACGCTCCCTGGGCAGCTGCATTTCCAGACCCACACAGGCAGCTCTGGGATTTGCAGGGGGAGGTTTTACCTGATCGCTGGAGAAAGCTGCCAACAGAGCCTTTAGTCAGCAAAGTGCTGGAAAAACACCTTCTCTCCAGCACACACAGTGTAGCCGTGACCTGGTCAGGAGCCACGAGTTCCTGCTGCAGTTTAACACCTCCCAGTGCAGAGGGGTTTTAATGCTGCACCACACTGCTTCAGTTGATTCCTTTCCTGTTTAACAGCTCCCAGTACCTGAAGGGAGCTTATCAACAGGAAGGGAATCAACTTGTTAAAAGGGTAGATAATGGCAGGACAAGGGGGATGGATTAAAGCTGAAGGAAGGTTGGTTTAAACTAGATATTAGGGGGAAAATTTTTTAGAGAGAGAGTGGTGAGGGGCTGAAACAGGCTGCCTAGAGCAGGGGTGGGTGCCCCATCCCTGGGGGTGTTCAAGGCCAGGTTGGATGGGGCCCTGGGCAACCTTGTGTAGCTCCAGGCCTGGAGGTTGGTGGCCCTGCCTGTGGCAGGGGGTTGGAGCTCTGTGATCCTTGGGGTCCCTTCCAACCCAGACCAGCCTGTGAGTCTATGATTTTTCACTGAAACCTTCTTGGTGAGTACAAACGTGCAATTCCCAAGAGTTTCTGTCTGGAATTTCCATGCAAACTCTGCAGCAGCAAACTACAGCTCTAACATCTGTCTGGGAGGGTATTTTTGGTTTATACTTAAAACACAAGCACTGACCTTTAAAAATAGAATTTTTATCTAGTAAATCTGAGATAGGGTCATGCCAAAGGAAAGCTCACACCCACACACCGATTCACATTTCCCACTGACTTTGGTTAAACTAACAGAGAGCCCAGGAGCCCCCGCTGCTGGAAACGTGGACTTTCCCTGACATCACCTTTGGCTCAGCCCTGTTTGGGGTCAGCCCTCTGTTCTGCAAGTTAAGGTGACCAGAGGAACCATTTCATCCTTGATTTTGGTAGTACTTCTCCAATCTTGAGCCGCCCCCTCCCATCATCTTCAAAGGTGCCTGCTGATGTGAGAGCAGCACGTGCCATCAAACCAGCCTTGCTGAGCATTTACCTTCTGCAAACCCCATATAAAAGCCTTTCCCTCTCTTAGCCTGAGGACTTACCTCCTTGCTAACGGTGTTGCCTGTTGCCATCTTCAGCAGGGACAGGAGGAAAGTGAAACTCTGGTTGCTTCAGCCATCACCAAAGGTGCCGCTCTACTCGACCCTCACTCTGTGCCTGTGTCTCTCCGCTCTTCCCTCTGCTCTTGTAACACTCTCCTACACCCTGATTTTTTTCAGGGAGCTGATTCACTTTTTCCTTTCTGTGCAACCCCCTTTTTGCTGAGAGTCAATAAAGCAGCTCAGGATTCAGCCACCATGGTCTCTGACCCCCCTCCTCCTTGCTCCTCTGCACTGGGGTGGAGCATCCACCTGCCCTTAATGGCATTTTTACAGAAGAGCTGACTTCCCTGAGCTCCTCTTTCCATTGTGCACCATTTCCCAGGCTCAAGCTTCAGGGAACGAGCCCTACATACAGGGGACTTGCAAAACTGCATTCCCAGGAATGTTTTAATGACCCTAATGGGTTATTCAATGATCCCCAAGCACAGCCTGTTAGGTACAGGCAAAAATTAACAGCAACGTCACGCGCCCCAATTAATTCCAACTTACATGAGCAATAAACACATCATTTGCATTATTACTAACACATACAATTTAGAGGCATGTTTGGATATGAATCTAACATGATAGCTTTAGTAAGTTAATTAGATAATTGCTAAACATACTAATTGATTTTTAATTACAGAGCGCGGAGCTTGCAGCGGAGCCAGGACTGGCAGACTTCTCTGTCATTAGAGAACAAAAGGAACTTCAGCAATGCTTCAGCATCCCCAGGCTCACACACGTCCTGCTTTCTGTACCTTTTCCTCTGAGCCATTTGCCAACCCAACAAGACTTCTCCATCCTCTGATTTTCAAGAGGGAAAAGCTTAAAAACTTTAAAGAGTTAAAAAGCTTAAAAACTTTAAAAGCTTAATAAATATCTTGCTCCTGGGAGAAACACAGCTGCTGAAACTTGGTTCTCTGCCTTTAAACACAGATTCAGGACCTAAACCAGCCACCTCTGTAGCTCTGCCACCAGGAACAGCGGCCAGTTTCAATCCAGGCTTTATCAACTCCTCTGAGACCATACGTATACATCCCTCTGAAGTCATCTCTGGTTCCTGTGCACCAGCAGAGCCACCAGCCCCTCCAAGCAGCTGGAGGTGCAGTTCATCAGAGAAGCACGTCCCAGGTCCCCACAGTTCAAGGCAGTGGCACAGAAGAAAGTCACCACTGAAGGGTGGTGACCACCTCCCTGTATCCTGCAGACCAGTTTTCAGGAGGGAAGAACTTATAGTGGTCAAGGTGCACATCACCCATCACAAGAAGGAAAGGCAGGGAACCACAGTTGATGACAAAATGACCATCCCAGGCAGGCCTGCAACTGAGAAGCATCCAAGGACATGTTTGTGAGTGAACAGAGGACGTGCATCTCCACACCTACTGAAGGACAGGGATGGGGGCAGCCAATAAACAGCCCAACACTGCATGTGAATACTACCCTAAGTGAGATGACCCTTGATGGCAGGGTAGTGTCTGAAGCACGTAATCTTTCAGGTATCCCTGCCATTTGCATGCTCCAGCAGACAGGAGGGTGATGTCCCACCCTGCCATGGGAAGGGCCTGGGGAGGAAAATCCATGATGTGATGAGACAAGCCCCACTACGAGGTTGGGGCTCCTTTCCACAGCACTTTGAGCCCTCCCATCCTTCTGTGCTCCTCTTTCTCTTCAGAGGAAGCCCAGAGACCTCCTCAGCTTCCCTGGCAAAGAAAGATATGACCTCACATCAAGTGTGGAACCCAAAGTGTTGCTGCAACTGTGGCTGTAATCCATCTTGCCCTGACAAGAAAGGGCCAACTTTTGGCATTCAGCTGCACCCCAGGGCAGGATATTGCCATACCTATAGTACCACTGCAACCTCTCCCCTCTGAGGGAGGGGTACACCCCAGGAAGAACACACAGCTCTCCTCAAACCAGCCCATGGTGCCAAGATACCCTATTTAAAATGGATCAAAACTGCCATAGAAACAAACAAGGTGTGATCTGGTGCTAGCAGCCTACACTGCTTACAAAGCCCCTTCTTGCATTTACCACCAACATACTGGATGTCCACAAGCCCATCTTCATTCCACCTTTGGCAGTCACCCCAGTGAGACTTTTTATCCCCCCAGTCACCAAGACCAAGGCTCTCAATTCCTGCTCCTCATGCATGAATTTCATCCCTGGCTGCACCAAGAAACACGCTCCTCTAAACCCAGCTCAGATGCTCTGCCTTTTGCACTGCTCTGTGGGTGCTTGACCATGAGATGTCACAGTATTTTCACCTGTACCTGCTCAGCAGATGCCTGAAATGAGGGCATGAGGACAGTTTTAGAAACAAAAGGAGCTTTTGATCTGCCAGAGCTTTTAGCAAGAGAGACCCAGAGCAGTACATTCCTTCCACTGCCTCCCTCTGCAAGCCCTGCCTGGCCAAAACCACGCAGCACATCCCCCTCAGCTTGTTCATCCCACAGCAAAAGGGAACTTGTCCCCCATTATGAACTGAAGAGCAAGATCAGAGCCTGCAGCAGCCCAAGGGCTGGATGAAGGGAAGGCCCTACCTCTTCATCACAGAGTGCCTGGGACTGGCAAGTAGGCAGAGAGCTCAGCCCTGGAGGGCTTTTAAGCTTGACTCATCCCAGGTGAGCAGATGAGTCTGGTGCTGGCCCAACCCTGAGAGGTGAGGTGCATCAGAAAGAAGCTGGTAGCAGTTCCCTCTGTTTCTGGCTAACAAAGGCCAGTTGCTGATAGCCCGTTTGCCCAGGAGGTTCTGGCTGCTCTGCACCCCTGGCAAGGAGCGATCTCCAGTGACAGGAGATGCTCACACAGGGAAACACAAGGGACAAATACAGCATGGATGGAGAAAGGGGGAGATAATACCTTTGGGCTGGTGCAGTTTCAGGGAAAATATAAGGAATCTCATGTTAAATACTGAGATGGCTACAAAGTTCCATGGAAAACTGAGTAGAGGAAGAGCATCTCTATGTAAAAATGTCATTTTCTCCAAGACATCAAAAAGCCTTTGATGGGAGCATCTCTGGACTAGCAGAGTCCTCCCCAGAGAACATACAAGCTCCCAGACCAGCATTCCCACTCCAAACTGAGACCAATTCAGATTCCTTAAAACTCCTCATGAGTGGTCCAGTCTAGATCCTCAGTCCCTCCTTCTTAGTCTGTGACAGATTGGGGATGGGAAATGGGGGCTCTTCTCCTTCCTTGGCTTCCCCATACTCAGCACCTGCATGTTCACAGAGCTACTTCACCTCAGGGACTGCACCATCACAACCCCCCATGTGCCCATCTATTACTGACCGCTCATCAGCCGGACTCTGGCCAGCGCCAGAACAGCTGCAGGTTTGTTTTTCCCTCATGCAGACAAATTACTGCTGAGGAAGCACAGCACCAAGGCTGAACCCCAGAACACAGCCAAATCCCCTTGTTCCCAGCATGTGCCAGCCAGTTCTGTACACAGGCAGGTTCCCCCTGCTGAGTGGCAGAGCCCTCGCGGATGCTCACGGATGCTCAGTAACGGATGCAGCAGCCGCAGCATGTCAGACCCAGACCCCCCCACCCTCTCCCCGTAGCAGGAGGATGAGGTTTCTCCTCTGCCTTGCACAGCTCGATGCTATTTCAAGCAACTTGACCCCAAACTGGACTTTTCCAGCTGTGCAGCTCGCTCCTGCTCCCGAAGTGGCAGCGACACTTCACGGCCGGTGATGAGAAGAGCCAGCAGAAGTACAGCTGTTTGCTGTCACAACGGAGCCTGTGGTGCAGGGAGCTGAGCATCCTGAGGTGTGTGTTGCTGCAAGCAAGCAAATGAGGTGAGATTTGATGGTTCTGGAGGAGGAGAAGGAGGTGGAGGAGGAGGAAGGGTCCTTCTGGCATTTACCAGCTTTGGTGCCAGAGTTGCACAGATGTGGTCAGGGCAGCTCTCGTTCTGCATGGGGAATCATCTCAGAACACTTTTCCTCTACAAGTGTGGCATTTCTGGGCTGGGTTTTGCTATTCTGGGGATTATGAAGCTGTATCACTAAAAACCCACAGAAAAAAGGGATTTGGGAGGCCTGATTACTGCACGTGTCTGAGCCTTGAAACACATCTTACAACACGTCCAAAGTAGTGAGCTTCTGACAGGACATTGGTGATGTATTCATTTGCTTTCCTCCATACTTCCAAAATTCATGTTTTCAGAGGAATCTCCCAAACACAAGGGCCCCAGACTGATGTTCAGGGAGCATTTTTCTTGTTCTCATGCAAAAGACTTCATTCCAGTAATATTTATCCCAGCTACTCCCCACTGCCACTGCCCAGGCACTCAGCTCACCCTCCATGGGACAGGATCCAACTTCTGTATTTATGCAAATATAATCCTCCTTTAATGTAAACAAACCTTTTTCTTGTGAACAAAGCAAATGAATCTGCAGAGACTCAACTGCCACGCTTTGTCTCGAAGCCATGGGATCGATCAACAGCAAGACAGAAAATGATGCTCCAGACTGTTCCTTGTTGCTGTTTGCACCCTTGAGACTCATTGCACAGCCCTGGAGCTAAACAACACACCCATATTTCACCATCCCCTTTCCACCTCTGTAAGTAAACACAGTTTACCAAATGCCCATGTTTCACTGCATTCCTCCCAAGCCCTGCAGGCAGCACATTTGATAACTCTGTGTCTTTGGCTGCACATCCTGCCCAAGCCCAAGCTCAGCCCCCTGGAGCTCTGTACTGAGGCCTGATTACATCTGCCTTTCATGTTATGCTGCATCCCTCAATGCACCAGGTTGGGTCACACTGCCCTACCCAGCCACCCCACCGTGGATGCTCCACATGGGAGGAGCTGCCTTGCAGAGAGCCACAGGTGAAAACAGCAGAGCAGGCTGCAGCTGGGAGCAGAGCAGTTCTTTATGGCTCAGCAGGATAAACAACCCATCTATGGCATTTGCTGGCACTGGGTGCAAGCGATGCTGTTCCTGGCTACTCCCCATCCATGGGCACACGCCAGGGCAGACAACGCAGGAACCTCAGCCTCACAGGGTGGCTGTTTGTCACTCTGAGCAGGCCTGAGTGCAACTGGATATATATATATATTTAAAGCTGTAGATGAATAAAAATAAGCATTCATATCTCAGGAAGCCCAGGGGCAGTTGCTGGATGGAAGGATGAGGCAGCTCTGCTGGGGGAAATGAGAGGAGCATCCTCAGCAAAGGGACATGCTGCTGCAGCAAGGGATGTGAAGCACCTCATACCCTCCTGCCCTGTCCCTGAGGGTGTTCAAGGCCAGGTTGGATGGGGCCCTGGGCAGCCTTGTGTAGCTCCAGGCCTGGAGGTTGGTGTCCCTGCCTGTGGCAGGGGGTTGGAGCTCTGTGACCCTTGGAGTCCCTCCCAACCCAGACCAATCTGAGATTCTAGGATTCTGCCCTTAGTAATTCACTTTCTGTTCTGGGAAAAAGGACAAATTCAAGTGCCATCACGTGGACTGCCTGGGGTTTATCTGGGCCACAGGCCATGCAGGTGATGCTCAGCAGCCCCAGGGCGGTGCAGGAGGGACAGCGCCTTGCTGCAGACCCCCCACCTCTTTGCTTGAGTCACACTGATGGGAGGGTGGATAAATGGGGAAATTAAAACTTAGGTGGGAGAAAGGGAGGCAAAGGGGCTCCAGCACAACTGAAGCCACGGGTCAGCCAAGACTTCATTAGAGGGAAAACAAGAGCTGCATCAGGCAGCTGCAACAAACACAGTTATATCCAGCTCGAGGGAAACCCTTTTGCTTCCCTTCATGCAGACACTTCCCTAACACCCAGCTTCCCTCACAGGCATAGGGGCTCAGCAGGGCTTCTTTTTTGATTCAGTGTTGTTCCTCTTGCTCCAGTTTGTTGTTCTCTCTTCCCTCCCAGAGCAGCACACTGCTTTTTGAAGTGTTTGCAGTGACAAGACTGTGTGTAGAGTGAGACCCACCGCATGCCACGCCGGAGGAGCAGATGATCACTGGCCAGTCAGAACATCCACCAGCAGTGGGGAAAAGAACCCTTTTAAGTTTTTTATTTCAACTTCTGCCTTACCATAGGCATGTCTTTGAGCATTGGCTTCAGTGAGAATGGGGGTCTCAACTTCAAGGCCTTAAAAGTCAGCATATGGATCACTGAAACTCTTGTGCCACACAAAGGGTTGTCAGGAATCACAGGCAAGGCTGCCTCTGCTGCTGAATGAACTGGGGAAGAATTCACTGAGACAAGGTCTGACACTGGCTCAACTGCCTGGATTGCACTGCTTGTGCTCAGAAGCATCTAATCACTGCCAAACACCCAAAGGTTTGGCATTAATTTCACCACAACCCAGATCCCACCAAGGCTGGACAGGATTCAGCACCTTGGGCTATGCTGAGGTGTCTGCATGGAGCCCTGCACAGGGTTTGAAGGCAGGAAAGCCTTACAGAGAGGAGATCTGCTGTGTCCTGTGACACAGAGATGTCTTCTGAGCAACACATACGCAGGATGTTTCAGACAATTTCCTGAGTGGAAAGAATTTCCACCTTGGTTTTGGGGTTTTTTTTGAAAACTGAGCCAGAAAAGACTCCCAAATTGTACTTTTGTTTCAGCAACAGCAGCTGAATTTTACTACACAACTTCCAGATAAGTTACTGATGTCTCTGTACAGATGATGGCAGATGGTAGTGTTGGTTAAACATTTCCCTGCAACGTTTGCTCTCGACTCCTAGATTACAGTGTGCTAAATACCAGGCAGGTAGAGGATACAGGAAATAATTAGAGTTTTTAATCTCAAGAAAAGGGTCAGACAGGAGGTTTTCCTTGCCCAGCAGTGCCCAGCTGTGATGGTTGAGAGAGTGAAGGAAGGGAAGGCATCCTGTGATAACCCTCAGCACATCCTCTCAACTACCACCCTCTTCAGTCAGAAGCTGTATCTGCATCTTTACTTTTAATTCATGGCAGATTAATTAACACATCTGAAGCAAGGTATGTTATTGCTACCACTGAGTGGCCAGGGATGACTGGCTCACATACCTTTCTGTTTTAACAAACCAACCCAGCATTAGGCTTGGACAGAAGCCTCAGCATTAGATCACATTAGTGAAAACCACCTGGAATTATCAAGCACTGACCAACTACTGGATCTCAAAAAGTGTTGGCAGCACAGAACTACCCAAGAGCTTTCTGGCAGCCTCGTTAGGCACCCGCATATGGCCTCTATTCATTAGCGAGCCAGACATACACACCACTCAGACCCATTCTCTCCTCTTACACACTGCCAGGGAGACTGACAAAAGGGGTAAGAGATTGATTGAGGGTGATATAATGTAGTGACCCTGCACAGAGGCCAAATGTCTTTAAATACAGCTGAGTACACGGTCAGGCTTGCAGACACAACGCAGGTCACCCCTGCGAGAGCAGAATCCACCCCTGAACTGACTGAATGCAACTCGTTTGCAGGAGGCAAGGAAAACACCACAGGGTTCACAGAGTGATGCTGTCACCAGCACAGCTGATGGGACCAGAGGCTGGAGGAGAAGAGAAGCACGTGGTATGTCACCTCCCAGCAGCATCCAGAGCGCAGCAGAGGGACCAGGACAGGGCTGTTTGCTGTGAGGTCTCTGGCTCGCTTTCCTGCTGAGCCTCCGGGATCTGTTCTGGGCTGAAGTCATAGAACATGAAAGAGCCAAACTGTAACCAGCCTTGTAGCTCGTTCTCTTGATGTAGAGTTGTCCAAGAGGTTGAAAAATTAACACTCACTGTCATTTCTTAACATGCAAAGGTCACTGCCTTGAACTGTAAGCCTTCAGTTTTACCTCTTCCCTGCTTTTCTTTCATGTGTTTTGGGTTTTTTTATTTCTCTGCAGCTGTAACAAACAGCATCCCAGGGGAAAGGGGCCCACTGGTCACCAGTGTCAATTGTCACAGATGCCCAGGAGGATGCACAGCCAATGTGAGAGCCCAGTGCCTTGCAGAGCCACCAAGGAGCTGGTACAAAGGGTGCATCTGACCCTTGTAAAGGAATGGGGTAAGTCCAGGATGCAAGCAGAGAGCAAAAAGAGTTGAGGGAATAATGAGTCATGTAGCAGTAAGATGAGGGGTGATGGTTTTAAACTAGAAAAGGGGAGATTTAGGGTGGGTGTTAGGAAAAAGTTCTTCCCTCTGAGGGTGGTGGGTCACTGGCACAGGGTGCCCAGAGAGGTGGTGGAGGCCCCATCCCTGGAGACACCCAAGGTCAGGCTGGATGGGGTTCTGAGCGACCTGATCTAGTGAAGATGTCCCTGCTCACTGCAGGGAGGTCAGTCTAGAGAGCCTCTAAAGGTCCCTTCCAACCTAACACTGTCTATGAATTAAACAGATGATACCAGAAAGAAGCTTCAGGAGAATCGATTCTTTGGACCATGGTCATCCCTAGATGGGCTTAAGTAGGTGATGAAAAACATCATTTTCCTCTCTGTATTCCTGACAGTGGTGTAGCTGGCAATTCCATGCTGAATGCAGGTCCTGTGTTTTCACTTCTAAAAGGAGGTTGAAAAATTGGTGTGGAAAGGAACTACAGAAATTACTTAAGGACTGGGAAAAATGCCATGTGCTGAGAGCTCAATTGGAGAGGAAATGTGATTACAGGGGATAAATACTTCTATGAGGAGAAAACTGCCTGGTAGAGCAGGAGTCCCTCCCATCCTGGGGAAGGCAGAACAGGCAAATCAAAAAGAGAAACCAGCCTGAATATCTTAGAAGAGTCAGGAGCTGAGCACAAGCCTTACCAGGACTGATGGACTCTCCATGACCTCCATCCAGGACTGGATTCCTCCTGGGTGACACCCTTAAAACCAGAGAGCCACAAGGTCCCAGGGACTCCTGGGTGAAATCCCGATTTCCAAGGCAATGGGAGGAGGCACCAGACAGTCTATCCCCTTCCCAAGGCCTGAACATTTGAAGCAGTTATTTACACAGAGGAAATGATGCACTACTACTGCTCTACAACTAGGTATGGCTGGCTGCTGGAAACAGGCACAGCATCACAGCAAGGAGCTGAGCTTTGCCCAGAGTGATTTATCCTGGAGAGAAGAAACTGTGTGACTGCTGGTAGCTGAGCTTGCTTATCTCTGTATGGAATTAGATTTTGACCTTCATCTTCTAACCCACACACCCAATAAATTCAGAGCCACGAGAGCCAGAGGAGGAGAGAAGAGGCTGTTGGTTACACAGTAAGGTCGTGCAGTCACTTAGAAATGTGGCAAAGGAATCCTCTGAGATTACAACACTGACCCATCCTGCCCACCAACAAGGAAGGAAAAAGCATCAGTAATTAATTGAACAGCCCAAGCAACAAGCTGAGAAACCAACCCCAACAGCAACACCGGGTCCCTCAGTTATGGAGATGCCCAGAGCATCTCTCCCAGTGCTGTGGGCTAACCTGGCAGGCAGCTGAAACAGCCACATGGCCCCTCGCCCCCTCCTGCCAGAGGGGGGGCGTGGGGGGGGAAGAGAGTGAGGGGGTGGTGGAGGATAAAAAACTTGGGGTTGAGATAAAACCAGTTTTATAGGACAGAAAAAGAAAGGAATAATGATGATAACAATAAATGCACATACAAAACAAGGGATTCACTAAGCAGTTGCTCACCAGGCAGTAACTGATGCACAGCCCTCCCTGGGCAATGCCACCCCAGCTTATATAGTGGGTGTGACACCACATGGCATGGAATATCCCTCTGGTCCTTTCAGGTCAGCTGTCCCAGCCGTGTCCCCTCCCAGCCCCTCATGCACCCCTGCAGAAGGCTCATGCCTCCTTGCTGGCAGGGCAAGGGAAGCTGGAAGGTCCTTGACTTAATTGCAAATCCTGCTCAGCAACAACTGAAACTTCAGTGTGTCACCAACATTATTTTCATCCTAAGTCCAGGACAGGCAAGGACACGACTGTCACACTGCAAATGTCGCAAGTTTTCATCCTTCTGCCTCACCTAATGCCCAACACTTGCTACTGGCTGAATCACAGAATCACCAGGTTGGAAAAGACCTTTGACATCATCAAGTCCAACCAATCCCATCCTATGCTGACCCAGATCCCTGAGCACCTCATCTCCCCATCTGTTAAACACACCTGGGGTGGGGACTCAGCCCCTCCCTGGGCAGCCTGTGCCACAGCCCCACAACTCTGCCAGGGAAGAACTTTTCCCTCCCAGCTGAGCTGACCCTGCCCTGGGGCAGCTTGAGCCCATTGCCCCTTGTCCCATCTCCTGTCCCCTGGCTGCAGAGACCATCGCCCACCTCTCTGCACCCTCCTGGCAGGGCAGGGGAGGTGGGGAGAAGGTCTCCCCTCAGCCTCCTCTTCTCCAGGCTGAACACCCCCAGCTCCCTCAGCTGCTCCTCAGAGGATTTGCCCTCCAGCCCCTTCCCCAGCCTGGTTGCCCTTCTCTGGACTCGCTCCAGGACCTCCATGTCCTTCTGATGGTGAGGAGCCCAGAACTGGACCCAGCACTCGAGGTGCAGCCCCACCAGTGCTGAGTATGGAATACCCTTCTGAGGGGACAACTCTCTTAACTCCTCTTTATAAAATGGATTCATTGGAAACATTTCTGTTTTGACAATTGAGTCCTGATGTCTCAGCCTCAGGGTTCATTTTTAATTGCTGCAATTTTTCCATTTGCTAGCAATACCTACTCTAAACGCTTGTAAAACCCATTAATTTGTCAAGGGATGGATAATACTCTAATACAACCTTCTCATTAAATTCCCACCATATGAGTTGTGGCTTTCTGGAACGGATAAAACTTTTAATTGAGAAACTCCATATAGCAACTTCCTATAATTTGTATTTTTAAAGAAATAGCATAAAAGAATTATTTGCATTGCCACACTAGAGCTCTGCATAATTTTGTGGCTTTGGCAAGAGACCTTTGGGCAGAGCTTTTAAACACAGAATCACACTCAAAACCCATCTACCCAAGCGATTTAACAAGGTAAAGTCAGGACTGCCAAGAAAGAATTTCTTCAGTCAACCTCAATAAAACAACTTATCATTCAGGACCAGTTTCCCTCTAATCCCAATATTAGCTTATTCAATGGTACTTGGGGCTAATAAACCTTCAGAAACTGGGTTTAAATATCATAATTTCTTTTAATCCAGCTAAACTCTTAACCTCCTGCAGCAGCTCCTGATGTAATCCAAACTGGTACTCTGTGCAGTGCTGAGCAAACGCTTTGGTTTCTTTGATTTTTAACCATGTCTAATATATTTAACACCAAGCCTTGCATATTTTTCCCCTCCTACAAGAGTTTTGAGCCTGTGCTTCCAAGATCAGTAAAGCTGGATCCATTCTGTACCACTTTACAAGGTGGTACTGGTGATAGAGGAGATCTGCCTGCTTGCTGCTTTCCTGAACGAAGGCATCAGGACAAAGATGATGCATGATGCGGGCACGAAGTTAAAGATGCTTTAAGAAGTTATCAGAGCTGGTTTAATCAAGATGACCTTTCTTACTTCTCAAGGCCACCAAGTTTCCATCTGGTACCAAAGGTCCTCAAGTCAAATACAACCATGGTTTCATTCCCCCTCCAGGTAATCACAGAATCACAGGGGTTGGAAGGGACCTTGAGAGCCTATTGGGTCCAACCCCCCTGCCAAAGCAGGTCCCCAGCTCATATTGCACAGACAGGCATCCAGATGGGTTTTGAATTCCCATCCCATACTGCATGGAGCCATAAACACACCCCCACACTACTGGCATGTATTTATCATGTCTTTTCATCCCAGAGTACACAAGCAGTAACTCAGGATATAAGCATGGTGAAGCCAGGTGAGTTTTGGATCCACCCACACAGACAATTCCTAGGTTTATTTTACAGCAATGCACTACAAAAACGTGTGGCACCAGGTAATCCCCTCTGCTCCAGACTTCCATCCCCACCACGAGTCCCTGTGTAGGGGTGAACCAGTGCAGCTCAGCAAGAGGAGCCCAGACAGGGAGGTTTTGCACTGATTTGCCTGCGAGTCCAAAGTGCCAAAAGCTTTAGGAAAAACCTCTGTATGCTCTGCTTTGCTGTTATGTGATGAGAACTCACACAAAGTGAGATTGCATGAGGAGAAATTTCAGTGTGATGATGTTCATAGCACTCCTGAACATTAGACATGCCCAGGACACTAGATACTCCCAGTACTACCCAGCTTTCCCAGGCGTGCTGACTGGTGTACCAAACATCTAAGGGTGGAACAAGCTTTTGGATGTCAACATGTGGTGTGCAACTTATGGCAGCAGCTGCCCCTGACCATGTCACCATCTGTAGAGGCACTAGATCCCACCTTGGGTATCTAGAGAGATTATAGAGAAGAGGCTTTGAGACCTTTAGGAAGCCAAAGTGTGTACTGCAAATATCAATCCCTTCATCCTTAGAAAAAAGAGAAAGGCAGAAGTCAGTTTGACTACAGCAGGACAGGCAGAGGGTTGAAACGTTGCTTTTCATCCTGACAGCAGCACCCAGCCAACGTTTGCATGGCTGATGGAGCAAGTGCACATGGGCAGAGTGATCCTGCTCCTGCAGAGAAAGGGGAGAGGCCACTGCAAGTCTAACCCGAGCACATGGGAAGGATGTTCATAGGCACCTATCAGAAATGGGATGCTGATGCTACCTACAGACCTTTGCCACTGCAGACCAGCAGATGGGACTCTGTGGACTCATGCCTCCTAATGCAAGGGCTAAATCTGTATTCACTGAAGTACTGACAGTTTCCTTTCTGGCGTGGAGCTGCCTGTACAAGATCCCCTGTGTCTCCTTTTCCCTGCAGCGTGGTATTTAACAATGGGAACTGAGCTCTAAGTGACAAGCATCATCCTTACCCCTGGCTGTTCACTAGAAAAGGCCATTGTTGGGGTTTTTAAATATGAGGTAATTACATAATTACAGCAGAAAATGAAAAATAATTCAAGATACTGCATCTACCAGGTCTGCATGCTTTAGGGAGTCTCCACTGTTCTCCTATTATAGCTCTCTAGAGGAGAAAAAGTTCAGCCCAACCATCACACAGAAAGCACAAACACCCTTTGCACTCTGCCAAGGTTTAGGAAACATTCAAATCAAATTTGTTATGCAATCTGACTTGTAGACAGACTTTAAGACTGGTTTATCTTGCACTGCAGAATGGAATTAATGCTCTTGGTCACTGAAGATGTTCAGGTATAAATGAAAAACTAAACATATAGTGAAATTAAACTATATCCAGCACAGCTTCACTGGAGTCTGCAGACAGAACAGTTACATGGTGGGACTGTAACATGCAGAAAAGATTTTTGACTAAGTTCTTGATGGCTGGAAGTCAACCTCTACTAGTCAAAGGCAGCAGGTCAGACCCAACCTTGGTTTTGCTGAAGAAAGTTCTTAATTCTAGAAAATTGCCACGAGGGCAGCAGCATAGCATGACCCATCAGAAGGTGCCTGACCCATCAGAAGGTGCCTGACCTTTTCCCAGCCAGGATCTGCCTCTGCAGGTTGTTGCCTGTGGTAATATTTGTGAGCCCTGCTGAGATAGTGGTAACACACAGGATTTCCTTTCACACATCCTGATGGAAAGGGTCCCTGTACCTTATAATATACAGTGCCCTGTACATGACTGCACACAATGATACGACTGGTTTATGAGCTTTTAAAAATACCTTCATAGCTTTAATATGTAGTATTTTAATATATAGAGTGTGACCAGTAGGTCTGGGGAGGGGATTGTGCCCCTGGACTGGGCACTGGTGAGGCTGCACCTCGAGTGCTGGGTCCAGTTCTGGGCTCCTCACCATCAGAAGGACATGGAGGTCCTGGAGTGAGTCCAGAGAAGGGCAACCAGGCTGGGGAAGGGGCTGGAGGGCAAATCCTCTGAGGAGCAGCTGAGAGAGCTGGGGGTGTTGAGCCTGGAGAAGAGGAGGCTGAGGGGAGCCCTTCTCCCCACCTCCACTGCAGAGAGGTGGGCGATGGTCTCTTCAGCCAGGGGACAGGAGATGGGACAAGGGGCAATGGGCTCAAGCTGCCCCAGGCCAGGGTCAGCTCAGCTGGGAGGGAAAAGTTCTTCCCTGGCAGAGTTGTGGGGCTGTGGCACAGGCTGCCCAGGGAGGGGCTGAGTCCCCACCCCTGGGTGTGTTTAACAGAGGGGAGATGAGGTGCTCAGGGATCTGGGTCAGCACAGGACAGGGACAGTTGGACTCGATGAGCTTAAAGGGCTTTTCCAACCTTGTGACTCTGTTAATATTACATACTCACTGAAGAATTTCTGATGCCCAAGACATCACTTTTCCCCAAAATAAAAAAAGTCTCTACTCTTCCATGAAATCTCTCTCCCACACAACATCCCTACTCTTCCATCTTCAAAATACTCTCAAAAGCAAATTTTGCTCGTGCAGGGACCACAGTTCAACCACTGCCCAGAAGGCAGCTGAACTCACACCCTGACTTCCCACCCCAGCACCTTTCAGCTGCATTCAGGACACGAGCCCTTGTCCTTGGCACGCTCCTGAACATGACTGATTCCTTGGAAAACATCTCTGCTCCCAGAAGCTCAGCAGGCAGAACACTTAACAGCAGCAGCACATCATGGGGCAAGGGCTACAACATGGCTTGAACACCGATGTAAATCTTACACCACTTCCTAATTAAAAGCACATCACTATTCTGAGAGGCATCCAGGACCTGCCAGGGCTCTGTCACTGAAGATGAACAACCCGATAACTCTTTTTCCAAGTGAGATTCAGAGTGGCTCCTGCAGGTTGTCGTGGGACTTTGCCCCAGTGACTGGGCAAAGAATTACAGACCAATTTTAAGGCCAGAAAAGATCATTGGATCGTTCCACCTGATCTCATCTGCAGCACAACACATTAAAGCTTATCCTGCTACTCCTGTGCAGAGCCTGGGCTGGTGTCTGACTCCAGCACATCTTTACAGCCTCTTGGACAAGAGCATGATTCCTTTGGCCAGATTTTAGTGTTACTATTGCAGTTGACCCACACTTGACCTTTTTGTTCGTTAGCACATCAGCCTTTAATTGGTCTTGTGCAATTTCCCCAGTAACGTGAGCTCTATTTCACTTACTTGGTTTACTAGTTAATAAATTGTTACATAAAAAATCCCCTCAATTGGTTCTTATGGGTCACCTGAGAGCAAGATTCCCAGTCCTGTTGGATTGTAACCAGCTCCTGTTTGCTGGGATGCAGCATCCATTGTGCTGCAGAGGAAAAGCATTTCCACTGAGCGAGCGCATCTGCTTCTCTCCAAGCAAAAGCCAGAGGCAGTTCATAAATACCAGTATTAATAACCTTGCCTTTTCCCTCTGGTAAGGAGAGAGCACCAGTCTTAGGGTTCCATAGATTGGTGTGGGTGGGAAGGGCCCTCAGAGCCCCCCCAGTGCCCTCCCTCCCACCACAGACAGGGACACCCCCCAGCCCAGGGTGCCCCAAGCCCCATCCAACCCAGCCTTGAGCCCTGCCAGGGATCAGCCCCAGCTTCTCTGGGCACCCTGTGCCAGGGCTCCCCCCTCCCCAGGAAGGATTTCTGCCTCCCAGCCCCTCTCCATCCCCCTCCTGCAGCTGAAGGCCGTTCCCCTGGGCCTGACCCTCCCTGCCTTGAGCACCAGCCCCTCTCCAGCTCTCCTGGAGCCCCTCACAGGAAGGGGCTCAGAGGTCTCCCCAGCAGCAGCTTCTCTTCTCTGGGCTGAACCAGCCCAGCTCCCCCAGCCTGGCTCCAGAACAGAGGGGCACCAGCCCCTCTCCAGCTCTCCTGGAGCCCCTCAAGGGATGGGAAGGGGCTCGGAGCTCTCCCCAGAAGCAGCCTTCTCTTCTCCAGGCTGAGTCAGCCCAGATCTTTCTTCTGGGTTTTTTTTTTGTTTCTTTTGCTGGTTTTGAGTTCTTTAAATTTTGTTTTTACTTCTGTTTTGGTAAAGAGGAACCAAAAGTCAGTTGACCAAAGCTAGCAGAAGAGATGCCATTATCAGCACTACAACAGGAATACATAAGATGGAAGAGCTGGGAAAACATGCAATATAGAGACTCAAACAGATGTTCTCTGGAAAGGTAGCCCTGTGAACAGAAGCTCAGCAGCCACATGTGCTTCAACCATAACACACTGGCAAGGGCAGCGCTTCAAACAATGCTGTGCCACCGCCTGCACCGCGCTCCCTGACAGGGCTCTACTCCCTCCAAGCAGTGATGAGCTGAACAGACACTGTTACAACAATAACATCTAACATTCTTCTCTCAGTGCCACCAAAGAAACCCCAAACCACCTAAAACAATTCACAATAGGTAATGTCTTACAGCAATTTTATATATTTACAAAACTTTGAGACAGGCTTTATTGGGCACAGCATGTTTTTGTAGTAAAACCTTAACTTCTCAGGTTCAGTGTTTCTTTATTTCATAAAGACAGAAGGAAAGAAGTTAAAAGGATTTTCAGTAAACATTCTGATTGTCCAAAGCCACCCATAATGACAGTGACACTATATATCACACTAAGCTATATGAGAATTGTTAGCAAACTCCATCCTCCTCAGTGCATCTCTGCTCAGCATCCAGAGTGTTAAAAGCAGTAGGATGGTTTCCATCAATCCTCTTAGCCCCAGGGTGGCTCTTTCCCACCTATTCCCACCCATTTGATTCAAATCACCTCAGGGCCATGGAATTCTCTCTGTAACACACAGAAGTGAGCACTGATTTACTGTGAAATACCTCCCACAGCTCGCTACCCTATAGCAAAGGCATTGGATTATTTATTCTGTTAAAGAAAATGAAGTTACAGCAAAATAGGGATGGAAAATTTACACTATTTTCTTAACTGTTGTGCTGTTACCCCTTGGTGCTCTGCACTAAGCTACAATATACTTTTTGTTTCAAATTTATTTTTATGAAGAGCAGTGGAAAGAAAATCAAACCCCTCAATTTTCTGAGCCTTCAAAAAGAGCCACATGCTATTTGCAGGATCCAAAGTGTTACAGGGAATGTAACACAGGACATGGGGAAACAAGGAAGGCAAGTAGTGTATACACAGGTGTAGTACCCATTAGCATCAATGCAAGGGAAGAACAGCTCTGAAATTCAATAACTGGAAGGCATTACCATGAAGAGTGTTACACCATGGAGGGGAACAAAAGGCAAGGAGCTGACAGAAATAGCACAGAGAAGGATCTGACAGGAAGGGATGGATACAATTAGCATTAGCTCCCCATGTGATGTTTGGAAAAGGAGATACTCTAATGTTCTTCTGAGATCTGAATCAGAGAATCACAAGGTTGGAAAAGACCTTTAAGATCATCAAGTCCAACTGTTCCCATCCTGTGCTAAACCAGATCCCTGAGCACCTCATCTACCCTTTTTTTGAGGGGTAGATGAGGTAGTTATTTGAGCTCTGAAATTCTCCTCCATCCTGCTCGCTGGGCTCATAAAACATGACTGTAACACCATTTGATTCCAAGGAATTCAGCAGCAGTTATATCTGCTTATGTGATGATTCTGCAGCCCGTTACTCATCACTATTAATGTGACCAAAGACAACATTTTAAAGAAAGCACTATGAAGTGGACTCAACATATAAAAGCAGCAACAATAACATTGATCCTAGAGCTCTCACATGAACATAAATTCATTTTTGGGAAAGGATTATGACCCTGAAACAGGTTATTCCTTCCCAGAAGGTTCAGGTAATATATTGAACCTGCTGTATTTGGAACTCTATTCTTGGCAAGTGGGTATCAGAAAATCATGGCTTAACTTAGTTGGAAGGTGCCTCTAGTGCAACTGCTCAAAGAGAATAAACACACATTTTATTCTTGATCTCTGACACTAAATTAATCTTGTCTCCACTGAGAATCTGCAAAGTTTCCAAAGCAATAAGTTGGAGGAACCTCTGACTTGCAAGAAGTGTTTGATCTTTATCCCTGACCCTAAGGCACCCATCTCTCTGCTGGGCTTTGACCAGTATCCAGTTCTGGGTTCCCTGGTATAAAAAAGACAGGGATCTCCTGGAGAGTCCAGAGGAGGGACAGAGATGATTAAAGGCCTGAAGCATCTCCCCTGTGAGGAAAGGCTGAGTGAGCTGGGGCTGTTCAGCCTGGAGAGAAGAAGCCTGAGAGGGGATCTGATCAATGGGGATCAAGAGCTGAAGGGTGGGACACAGGGGGACATGGGCAGCCTCTTCTCAGTGTCTGTGGGGACAGGACAAGGGGTGATGGGCTCAAGTTGGAGCACAGGGAGTTCCCCACCAATCTGGGGAAGAACTTCTTCCCGGTGAGGGAGCCCTGGGACAGGCTGCCCAGGGGGTGTGGAGTCTCCTTCTCTGGAGAGATTCCAGCCCCGTCTGGACACTGCCCTGTGTGCCCTGTCCTAGGGACCCTGCTTTGGCAGGGGGTTGGACCTGATGAGCTCTGGAGGGCCCCTCCAACCCCTGTGATTCTGTGTGAAATTCAGCAGGCTACATTTCTCCTTGCCACTGACAAACTCACCCTTCTTGCTCTATCACCCACCCTTCCCAAATGCCACTTGGCAGCACTTGGAAGCAGAATGTGACGAGCTGAGTTAGGAGAGCTTTTCTAATGCTCTTCCTTTATGCATCTTCCTATTAATCTTTGCAACCCCTCACTCAAATGTTGTGGCATTGCAGGTATTAGACAGCCTGACCTTTACAGCTTCCCCTTATCGACCAAAACAGAGCATTAACATGAAACTCTCTTCTTTCCTGGAGCGTGAACACACATAGTTAATTGTGAAGAAATTATTCTATTAGAATAACTTGCTGCAGGTGCTTGTTACAGGAAAGATATTAGAAAATACTAATTCCTTTTCAGAAGGGTCACAAAATGATAATTTATGAAGGCTGTATTCTTTTAAGTAGTCGTAATGATGAAGCATTGTGCTCCCAGTTCGAACGCTGAGGTGCCTGGAGGAGGCTCTTCCAATTATGAGCAGATTATATTTGCGGTGTTAGGGCAACGCCACTTTATCTGGAGTGATGGAAGATCAAATAAAGGCTATCAGTGCCTAACAAATACAAACACTGAGGCTTGCAGTGGTGAGGGCTTGTGATTAATAAGGGTTCCCAGTTAGGATTTGTAATCTTGAGTCTCGAATATAGCGACAAGAAAAATTATAAGTGTTGAAAGAAAACTAGTGCAACTGTCCTACTTTGGGAGTGTTCAACTGCTGCTCAAACTTTGCTGCTGTCACCTTCCCAACAGCCAGGGACTGTCACTCCAGGGACTCAGGAGCAGACATAGACTTCATCCTCGCATCCCTGCATACCTGTTCCCTGTGTGGGTGAACAGCACTGGCCCAGGTTATGGGGTCTCCATCCCTAGAGCTAGACAGCAGCTGCCCAGACTGAGTTCTAGGTACCTGGCTGAAGAGGTCCTGCTTAAGCAGGGGTCAGACCAGATAATCTCCAGCTCCCTTCAAGCCTGAACCATCCTGTGGCAAAGGAAAACAATCAGCCATCAGAATAATCTCCCCAGGGAAGTGGTGGATTCCCCAGTGTTGGATCCTTTTAAGGTTCAGCTGCACAGGGTGCTGGGTCACCTTGTCTAGATGTAGCTTTTGCCAAGAAACATTGGATCAGATGATCCTTGACACTGCTTCCCACCCTGGTATTCTATGAGTCAACAATATCTTCAGACAACTGACTTCTACTGTACTGACTCCCATCAGAGAGAATAAAGTGAAAGGCAACTCTTGTCCCAGCCTATCCTGAAGAACCACAGACTTACATTTGATCATACAGGGAAATCAGTTCACCTGCATCATTCCAGCAGCACAGAAGTCCCAGAGTCCAACTTTGAATCAGCTGCTTTCCAGGCAGACAGTTTTCTTAGTGTGTTTATATTTACAAGATTAAAGCACTTCAGGGAAAGGACTGTATTTTTCTTAAGAGCTGTAGTGTGTTTGCTACCATGGGATCAGCTGAAAGGAGATGTGCAAGTTTCAGCCTGAACACTACCATTAGTGAATAACATGGTTATGGAAGGAATACAGAGACAGTCTTAGAATGTTTGTTTTTTTTTTACAAGAGGCAAACTTCCAGTTTTGGAAGAACTTCTGGTTTGTTTGCTTCCTTCTGTAGCTTCCCTTGTTGTTGCAGTCATGGTGGGAGCTGAGGCAGGACAATGAATGGTCACTGAGTTTCTTTAATTGCCCAAAGCCTGGCAGGGATGCTCAAGAGGAGATCTGGAAGAAGGGGATGCCTGCATCCAGGTTACACACCGATTGCAGCTACCTCTGCTGCAGCACTGCTGTGTGCATATCAAGAACTCCAGGAGTTTCCTACCTCAGCAGTGTCTTACAAGCATCATCAGTTGGCAAAACCTGGATGCAAGCTGAGAAAGAAACAAAGTCATCAGACTCAAAACTTAATCCCTGGTCATACAGGGTCAGCTGGTTTGGCACTGCCAAGCCCCAAACTGTAGGAAATCTGGGTCAGCCAGCTACAGCAGATGAGAACTGCTTTTCCTTCTCTATAGATAGGCTCCAAGAACAGGAGACCTATCAGACCTCACAAGCCCCACAATGTAGATGGTACTTTCAAACCTTGAAAGCCTCTCAGTAAATCCACTGCAATCCCTTGTATTCCCTTCCCTGATAATTTATGATGCTGAAATGTACTTGTCATCAGGAAAGACTTGGGGGCCCATTGAGTCCAGCCCATCATACACCTGCAGGAGTGTTAAAAAGGATAAGCCATGGGCATAACCCACCTCATCCCCCTTTATCTGCAGCATCAAATACCTTGAAGGGAGTTTCTATTCATGTGTACATTGAGTACTCACAGGTGATTTATTAAACAGGTCTGGATGCTTTGTTCAGGAAATTGAGGTGATACAGTTGGAGTCCTGTGCATCAGCTGCCCATGCTGTGTGATTCCAGGTGTGTAAGTACCCAGAGTGGTGGTCTGTAAGCCCTGCACGTACACACCTCTCCTTCCATTGTGTCTTAATTTCTTAGGAGGTCTTGGTATTTGAGCTTCATGAATATGAAAATCAGCTCTGTGCAGCCTGTCCCCTCGCTCCTGTGTGAAGGGAGTGGCACTGCACTGCAGTTTATGATCTTGGCTGGGTGTGAGTCAATGTATGCATGCTCAACTGCTCCCCTGTGCTTAATGAAGGTCATAAAAGCCAGTGAGAGCTGGAAGATGTTCTCATTCGCATATCCAGGTTGAATAAGCCTGTTTGCTTGTGTGTCTTACTAACTTCTTGTACAGCTAATCAGGAGTACTAGAAAAGAGTTATTTTATTGGTCCAAACTTCTACCAGAACAAAAAACGATCCCTCAAGGCTCTTCCATCTGATAATTAATCTTCCTAGAAGACTGCACTGATAAATAAATAAGTCTTGCAGAGCTCCTGTTCAAGGTCTTCTCTGCCAGTTATCTACTACCCAAGTCCTACTTCTTCCTGAAGGTGAATGCTCAAGAAAATGAGTAATTCACACTGTCTTGTTTATCAGTCACACCATCACCCAGCACATTCCCTTCCTCCCTTTGAAAATCCTTTCAGAGTCAAATCTCCAGGAGCAGACATGAAGAAAACAGCCCCAACATACCAACATCATAAACCCCTCAATGTCTCTGGCACCAGGTGTAAAGTGTCCATACAGAACATCAACAGAAACAGAACACCTGGGAAATAGCAGGAGGTAATATTTGCACTTGCTTCTTGGCTCAAAGAGTCTCCCAGTGCAAGCTCAGGGTTTAGCCTTAATTACAGGAGGTGGTGTAGAAGTCACCTACACAGAGCAGGAAGGTCAAATGCACGAAGGGCAGAAGGCATCCTCAAAGGAAATTCTCACAGCAATAAGAGATAAGACAATGTGCTCTATTAAACTGTCAGTAAAGCTCTAACCTGTCTGTTAATAGAATCACAGAACAGTCAGGGAAGGGACCTCAAAGATCATCTAGACCACCCCCCTGCCATGAGCAGGGACACCTCTCACCAGCCCAGGCTGCTCAAAGCCCCATCCAACCCGGCCCCAAACACCTCCAGGGAGGGCGGCAGCCACCACCTCTCTGGGCACCCTGTGCCAGGGCCTCACCACCCTCAGAGGGGAGAATTTCTTCCCAAATACAACCTAAATCTCCCCCCTTCCAATTTAAACTGTTCCACCTCATCCTATCACTCCAGGACCTCGTAAAAAGTCCCTCCCCAGCTTCCCTATAGCCCCTTCAGGGACTGGAAGGTGCTGCAAGATCTCCCCGAAGCCTTCTCTTCTCCAGGCTGAACCAGCCCAACTCTCTCAGCCTGGCTTCACAGGAGAGATGCTCCAACCCTCAGGACATCTTTGTGGCCTCCTCAGCACCTTGTTGTCCATGTGACTATAAAACAGCCAGTGAACATGTATCATTCCCACCACTACCAACAAAGCCTCATGTCAGTGTTCCTGTGAACATGGTGAGCACAGGTTTGGCTCCTCATTTCATAACCCAGCTCACACCAATGCAGAGTGAGTTTGAAGAAGCTCCTAAGGTCAAAGTCTTGCAGCCATTTGCACTGTAGTTCCAGAGTGCACAAAGTGCACGGTGCAGAGACCATGTACCAGTAAAACCAAACCAACTCCAGCTCTTTCACTGCAGGAGCTGGGGAGCCAGGGGGGATGAAGGAAATCAAACATGCTTAGAGATAAAACCCAAGCACATAACAGAAACACTCAAAGTTTTTTTTCCAAGTTTGGGCCTCTTTTTGGCAAGGTGCAACCACAACATGCCAGGCTGGCAACTCAACAGGATGGGACTTTTCATATGGGGAAAGAGTCAAAGGACAAACAGTGACGGTTTGGTCCATGACTGGGAATATTCAGTTCAATATCACCCTTCTCTTAGCATTCCAGTCTCACCCCTGGCTTCAGGGCAAAGCAATGAGTTTAAACCCAAGGGTTTGATGGTTAAAGAGCAGGCAGGTAATCCAGGAAATACAAATAAAAAGATTTGGAGGCACATCCTTATTGCTTGTGTGAGTATTAACAATTACTATAAGTGCTATAGATATGCAAGCAGATGCAGATAAGGGACTAAAAGAAGAAATACCAAGTTTTCAAAAGATAAACTGAGATTCATCCAAGTGTTATTTCACATGGTTCTGTCTCCCTGATAACTCCACAGGGGGTAGAGATTCATTCCCAAAGCCTGGCTGGAGGATTTAGCTATGTGATTCCTATTAACACTCCAGCTAAATTGCTGCACACTGTTCCAAATGCCTCACAATGGAAGTGAGCACAGAGTGACAACGCAGCTGCAAGGTACAAACAAGGGGCAGCAAGAGGGGTGAGTCACCAAATGCTATTTGTAAGGACTGAGAACACCTTCTCATGGAAGGGAATTGCAAAAAATAAGAGCAGCAAAGAGGAAAGGATGGTTAAAGCTGGTTCCTTGCTAATGGTCTTTGTTGCAATGCTACATTAAGGTCAGACGGTTGGGAAGAGAGAATTAATTGTTAATGCAGGAACACGCTTTGGAAATGCAGGAGTTTTGCTGTTGGGTTGTGAGCACATCAGGTTTGTCACCTGCTCGTTCCCTGTGACACACAGTGCTGGCTGGTGCACTGCCATGAAGGCATCTGAGCTGGGAAATGCCCAGTGCAACACGTGGTCCATCTCCTCCAAGGCTTTGCAAGAGTCCACTGGCAGCTTTACTGCCCTGCTTGGGTAGGAGCTCATTAGAGCATATAAATCAAGCACTAATGAAGAGAATGAAAAACATCTTTGTATGCTAGCATGATGCTTGGTTGCCACACACCACTGTTAAAGTGATTAAATATCCCTTAACACCACCAGAAGTGTCGCTCATGTAGTAGAATGAAGCTGAAGACCCATGGGTCAAAGGAATCTCCCAGCAGCTCTTCTGCTGACCCCAGCTCAACCAACACTCCCTTAAGCTAAGGCAGACCAGACTGGCAAGTGAAATTGTTCATACACTTTCTTATTCTTTTATTTAAGTTCCAGGTGGAGGGACAGTGCTGTTCTCCCATCGTGCAGCATATCATCACCACAAAAGTTCAAGAGCCAATGTCACCTCATTTTTAAATTTGACACGTTAGAAATATTGTTCCTAAAACATAAAAAGTTCAGATTTCTCAGCAATACCACTACAAGTTTGTGTAAAGTATTTAAGTCATCTGAAATAAGCTTTTCTAGCAATTAATTACCAATTTCCTTTTTATTTAAGTTCCAGCAAGCTCTAAAGGAATTTACAAATAATAAAGAAACACTGCTCCAAGTCTTTATTTTCTAAAGCACATTCCCCAGTGAAACAAGAGAGACTTTGTGATGTCATCTAGACTGTAATGTCACCAGGAGAACCAGCAAAGAGCGATACCGGAGGGGTGAGAATATAAGACTGATGAGAGAAATTTAATTAGACTGGGAAAAGTTAATGAGAAGTTGTGTATCATACATGGAAAAAAAGCAGCAAGGATTTCAATAAGTATAAGAGGCATTTCATCAAAGATTTTGCTGCTGACTAATTAGAAAAGTAATTAAAATGGTGTTTGTAGGAAGCCCCTATCTGGACGAGGGAACAATAGGATACGTAGAGGGATAAATGGATAAGAGTTTAAAGCAGAGGCATTAATCAGACAGTCAAGGATCCCCCCGTTCTAACAAGTTTTAGTTAATGCTGCACCATTCCCAACCAAGTCCAGCACTAGGAAGAAATGTTTAACTCTGCTGCATCGTGGAGGTTAATCACTGGATTAATTCTGGGAAGGAATAACTGCTGGAATCAGGACAGCTGGGGGTGACCTGAGGGAGAAGAGCTCTGCAGAGAAGGACCTGGGGGTCCTGGTGGGTGACAGGGTGGCCATGAGCCAGCAGTGTGTCCTGGGGGCTGAGAGAGCCAATGGGATCCTGGGGGCATCAGGAGGAGTGTGGGCAGCAGGTCACAGGAGGGGATCCTCCCCCTCTGCTCTGCCCTGGTCAGGCCCCACCTGGAGTGTTGTGTCCAGTTCTGGGCTCCCTGGGATCAAACAGACAGGGATCTCCTGGAGAGAGTCCAGAGGAGGCTACGGAGATGCTGAAGGGCCTGGAGCATCTCCCCTGTGAGGAAAGGCTGAGTGAGCTGGGGCTGTTCAGCCTGGAGAGAAGATGACTAAGGGGGGAATCTGATCAATGGTTATCAATATCTTAAGTATGGGATGCAGGGGGACATGGGCAGCCCCTTTTTCAGTGTCTGTGGGGACAGACCTGCACCTTGACTTTAGAAGTGGCTGCATGAGTTATATGGTGTGGGTGTAACGTTACCCCCTGACCAAGACTGAAATATGGTGTTCTGAGCAGCCACAGACACTTCTGATTGCACAGGGCAAAAATTCAGCTCGTGGAACACAGAGGAGACACCTCTGCTGCAGCCTGGAGAAAAGCTGCGTGAAACAGTGAGCCTTTTCCGTCTTGAATGTCAGGAGACAGGGAAGACACGTGCTGGAAATGCCTTTACCTAACACACCACTGCTCTGTGGCTCCCCCAAAATGGGGGGAAGAGCGTGTGGCCATGGGGGAACCAGCCCCAGCCTGGCTCTGCAGGGAGGTGAGGGGCAGCAAAACTCAACCACGTGCAGCATTTGCAGGAGGAACGTACTTCCCTCTGCCCTGCTAAGCTCCTTAAAGCTTTTCCAGAAGATAAAAGCATATTTAAGTGAACATAACGCACGTCCAACTTAACAGTCTCTGCAGCAAGCCAAATATTCAGCCTGTCATAAGGGGAAAAGGCACATAGCTTCCAACCAAAAACTGTTACCCTCTGATCAAAGGGGCTCACTGCACTCCCTACACCTGAAAAGAGACTGGCAATTAAAATCACCTCTAATATGTAGGAGCATTAGAAGCTTGGAAGATTGCTTTGGCAGAGGAAGGGCAGTGAAGATGTGTCTGGGTAAGGCTGAGAGCTCTGCTGTCTGCTGAGGAGGTGAATGGGGATGGGTTTGGGACAAGCAGGTTGTGGGTGGAATGGAGGGTGTAGGATGCTATGGAGAAGATGGAACTCAAGAAGCAGTGAAGGGTGTTTTCATCATCCCAACAGACAGACAGGCTTGTGGGATTTTCTAATAAGATAAAAAAGTAGGTTTTTTCCTTTAAGGGAAAATAATTCAAAAATACAATGACTTAAAGGGAAAAATTATTGCCAGGTGACATAACAGGAGAAATTAGCAGCAGATAAAACATGTTTATGCCCAGGTACAGTACAGAGAGCAACTTTCCATAATGGTGCCATATCTCAAACACCTTAAAAATGAGCATAGTAAAGCAAGAGAAAGTTGAGGACATACACATGGAGTTTCCCAAGGCATGTTGTGGTGTTTAAGCCTGACTCACTGGAGAGGTGAGTCACAACCTGCCCTGTGTCACAGCGAGCTGCTTACTCAGCCCAACCTACTGCCAACACGAAGCATTGTGGCTTTACAGGGCTGGGATAGTGCTGAGCAGTTAAAAGCCCAACCTTCTGGGTTTATTGGGAAAGGTCTGCCTGTACCTCCTACCTGTTAAATACTGCCATGTCATCCTTACTGGAGCAGAAGGGGGTAATCAATTCTCCAAGCAAAAATATGGAGGAAGAAAAGAGCAAAACAAATACTGTTTCCATGAAAAGCATTTTTTCTTTGTGAAAAAGCTGGAAACTTCCAGATGTTTGGATGATTCTGGTAAAACCATATTATTTGCCTAGCATTTCCTTTAGAAAGGTCACTTATAATTGACCTTCATCACTTGTTTTGTCATTAAAAACCTGGAATAGGTACTACAGATTAGAGTAACTCTTCAGCCTAGCATTGCCCACTCCATCTCCATCCCTGGCCCAGCCAGGTCCCTGTGATCCCACCCTCCTGTGTCTCCCCACTGACCTGGAGTAAGCATGGATCCTCACTCACTGCTGAGCCAGAGAGGACGATGCACTCTACAAGGAGCCAGGCAAAAGGACAAGAGGACCATATGCCACAGATGTTTCCCTGCTTTTTGGGCACCTTCCATGTCCCCCAAAGGCACTGTCTCCCTGAAGCCCCATTACAAGCAATGGGCTAGGCTCTCTGTGCTTAATGGAAGACAAGAATGGAAGCAAACATGGGCCAGTTAACCATGGTTTGGGGAGCACTGGCTTTGCCTGCAAGGTTGGTAACTGCAGATTAACCCACAGATAGAAACATGTCTCCAAAATGCATTCCAGATGTAACCAAAGCAATATTAGGAAGAGGTTCTGTACTGAGAGGGGGTCTGGCACTGGCACAGACTCCCCAGGGAAGGGGTCACAGCCCTGAGCTGGGCTGAGGGCAAGAAGCATCAGGCTGATGCCCTCAGTGCCAGCTCTGCCTGGGCTGGGCCTGTGTGGAGCCAGGAGGTGGACTTCATGGTCCTCATGGGTCCCTTCTAACTCAGGAGGTTCTAGGGTTCTGTGAATAACCCCTGGGATTTAATTCCACCCAGCAGTTCCCTAGACATCTGCATACATTGCTCTCAGTACCCACTTTCACTGGTACCTCCTGTCACATCTATCTCACCACACAGTGGGACCCAGCTGGTCTCAGATCTACAGGCATTGCCGTGATGAGGATATCAAGGGTGGCAAAGATGCTCCTCTGCTACTGAGCCCCACTGCCAGGAGCATTTCCACCTTCTCACGCCCTCCAAGACCTCAGTTTTCCACCATGTGGCTCTTCCCAGCTCATACTGGCCATGGCCACGCTCTCTGGATGAGGCTACCAAGGCTGCACCAACCTTCCCTGCTGCCAAAACCCCCTATTTTTGAATCTCAGCTAAACTTTGTCTCTCACTCCTGAATTCCTGGGTGAAAACACGGTTCTGGCTTTTATTTCTTCACACTAGAGAATTCCTAAGACGCTGCAGTCATACATAAAGTCATGAAAGGGAACAACTTCCCCCTGCAACTGAAGCTCCTTGATGTGGTACATATTCTAAGCACAGAAAAAAATGACATCAGGACTTTTTTTTTTCCTTTTAAACATCCCTGCCATCTCACTGAGATTTATTTATTAATGCCTATTATAAGCAGGTAGATCATACACAAGCACAGCATCCTTCCATGCTTTATAAAACAAGGAAAAACCCAGTCACTGCAGAAGCAGTTGCCATTAATTCCACTTAAAGGAGAAGCTGAAGCAGTGACAGCTTTAGTAGGGGAATGACAGCCCGTGCAGTGCTAAAGGTACATCGTGCCAAATTGTCATCCTCTTCTCTGGACCAGGAATGCTTTTCTTTCACTTTCCCTTTCTGATAAGATGATAATGAGAAAAGCCTGGCTCCCTAATTCTGTTCAATCACTTTGACACTTCTCCACTGGTTTCTAGAACTTGTCAGCTCCTGCTTTCTGTCACATAAGCAACCCTGCTGCTTCCCAGGATAGGGATTTACACCAGAAATAGGCAGTCTGGGGGTCACTTTTGCTGGTGCTCTACCACATGAACCTAAGAATATCACTTTGTAGCTTTTTACATCTCCATCAGTGTGAAATCTGTGATGTCAAACCACAAGAGGTAACAGTAACTCTTAGAGCAGAGACTGCCTCCTTCCTTTACCAAGAGTTCTCAGTTTCTGCCTCATCCATTGCTCCCATTTTGCCCCCCCAATGCCATTTACAGGTTTATTCTTTGCAGAGAGCACCCCAGCAGACATCCAGGCAGCTGTGGGGCTTTCTCCTCCAACACTTTTACTCCAGGCAGCTCTGACCAACAAGATGCTCAAGCTTGGATGAGCAGCAAAACCTCTGAGCATCAGAAAAGAGGTGCTGACTCACTTCACCTACCTCCAGAAGCTACGTGTTCCTGAGACATAAGCAGCCTGGCTGCTGGTGTCTAAAGTGTGTGAGTCTGAAGTACAGAACTGAGTAGGTTCCTATGTGAAGAAATCTCATGTGGAGAGAGCAAGCTGATGAAAGCAGGGAAACTGATAGATCTGGTGATCCCTGACTGAAAGGGGAAACTCAAAAGATTTCCAAGAGAGAGATGGGTAGATGCAGCAGGCAGTGTTTGGTGAGGGAGGGATGAAGAACACGGCAAGAAAGTTTCTTGAAAGTGCTGTGAGAAAGTTGTAGGAGGCAGATGGAGACACACAAATCACCAGCAAGGGAGCTGGACTGTCTCAGGCATACTGAGGAGTGCCTGCAAGCAGAGAAGTGGAGGTGCTTTGTTGAAAGAGCAAGAGAAGATGGTGGGAAAAGGAAGATAGTGGGGGCCTGGGGCAGGGAAGCACAAAATGAGCAAGAGAACGCAGAAGTGTTCAAAAGCAAAGGAGAAGCTGGAAGGGAAAGTGGAGAGAAACAGTACAGGGAGGAGACAAGGTCACCACCACTAACACAATCATCTAACCCAGGAGAAAGAGAGCTGCAGAAGATCAGTGCCTGATGGAAGGCCTGTGAGAGCTTGGACCTGGGTGCTACTGTACATCACAGTAATGAGAGAGGGAAGAGCAGCAGGGAGAGGGGAAGGACGCTGGGTATGGTGGTGAGGATGAGTATGGTAGATGGAGAGGGCCCCTGGGGTGTGTGGAGGGTGAAGCCTGGATTTTCAGTGGTTTGGGATGGTGGGAAAACATGACTGAAGCAAGCAGAAGGGGTGTGTAGGGCTGACAGTGCCCATCAAGAGGGAAGGATGGCCATGTTGGGAAAGCACACGCACCAAACACGTGGGAAGAGGCAAGGAAGCAGAGAGGCTTTGAACGCAGGAAAGAATGAGCTGGTGTGGTGATACAGCTTTAATGCAAAATACATCAATAATCCCACAAACACGCTCCCTGGCTCTGGTTTTAGGAAGCATGTGTACCTTGGGATCAGGCAGCTGAGCTCTGCCTGGTGGGATCAAGCTCGACTAGTTGATGAGGCACGTCTCTGATGTGGCTGCCTACAGTGGTGAGGTGGAACTGCGTGGCTCAGGAAGCCTTTTTCTGATCCGATTCCCAATCCTATCCCCCTCTCTCTCTCTTTTGAACATTTCCCAGCTCTGGGCTGGATTGTCACATCTTCACTAACACCCTTTGAACTCTCCAGGCCCAGGCTCGCTCCTGTGTGTCTGGGGTTAGTTCCTCTCCTTTCAGAATCATAAGCACCTCCAAACTACACATGAAAAATTCACTGAGATGAGAAAGTTGCACCAAGCCTGGCCCAAAAAGGCCTGTATTTCACAAGGAAAACAGCATTAAAGTTCTCCTACCATTTGTTTTTAGCAGATAGGTGTTACTACTGGGCAGGAAGCCAGAATCAGAGATGTTTTCCAACACTAAAACCTTTCCCATTTCATATGAATCACCGTTTTTAACACCTAAATTTTATTGTCTTAGGAATCGCTGGCAGATGTTACACCATTTTAGCCACCACCATTAAAAACACGTTAATACTGGCTCAAGATGAGTCTCCTACCAATAAACAACAAACTGAGGGAAACCCCTCAGAGCCAGAATAAAAATACAGCTGCAGGGTGCACAGCCAAATGTTGACACACACCATCTTTCTAAGGGGTGGTATTTCAGCCCCTGGGATTGACTGGTGTATTCAAATGAGTGTACATGGGGACCAAAACAAAGCATGGGTGCTGAGTATTCATTTTAGAGAGGAAATTAACAACCCAAATATTCTGTTTACAGATTGCTTGTTGACTCTCATCCCTGGAATCAAAATCCTGAGATAGAACATTATCTTCCCTCTGGAGAATAGGTTGGGAATAGACGGTTTTCAACCCCAAACAACATTTTACTCAGCCAAGTTTTTTTCTTTGTGGTATGCATGGATTACAAAGCAAAAATAAAACTTGTTATCCAAGATGCCCCCCGGAAAGGAGTCAGCATGTGACAGGCACACAGGGTGAGAAACCAGTGCGTGAGGCTGTAGTTCTGCAGGACATCGTCTGTGTGTAGCTGTGAGTCACAAAGGAAACATGAATCTGAAATGTCATGCTCTTGCAAAGACCACAGACAGGCCCTGGAACCCCCCAGCTGCAGCTGAGACTTCAAAGCCAGAGCTGTCACCCTCTGTGCCCCTCCTTGCTGCACGGTGCCCTTGCTGACAGCGCAGGATGTTGGGGGTGAGGCCGAAGGAAGCAAAACACAATCACAACTATCAGCCCAAACATGGACAACCCACAAGAATGAACAGAGCTGGATTTTTAAACCAGAAAAGACAGATGGGTACAGACAGTGGGTTTCAAGGTCATAAGAGGCTGCTGGATGCTCACACACTCTAGGACAAGAAGTTATATGCTTCTATTTCAGGAAGGAAGGCTGGAATTAACCCTACAGAGAAGTGTGGTCTAACATATGACTACTGAAGCCCAGGAATGCATTGTGTGGGAAGCTTCAGTGTCACTGTCTCTGGGGGACTTCAGGAAGAAATCCACCCTTCTCCCAAAAAATACCATCATTAGTGCTACAGACAGAGACTTCAAGGTCTGTTGCAGTCCCAAACTTGAATCACAGTCACAGAGCATCAGTGGCTGGAAGGGACCTCAAAAGCTCATCCAGTCCCACCCCTGGCAGAGCAGGGTCACCCAGACTGAATCCCACAGGATCACATCCAGGATCATGGGGTTTGGATGTCTCCAGAGAAAGAGACTCCACAGCCTCTCTTGGCAGCCTGTCCCAGGGCTCCCTCAGTGACAAAGTTCCTCCTGACATTCCCATAGAACTTCCCCTGCTCCAGCTGCACCCGCTGCCCCTTGTCCTGTCACTGCCATCCCTGAGCAGAGCCTGGCTCCAGCCTCCTGACTCTCGCCCTTCACATATTTATAGACACAAATGAGGTCACCCATCAGTCTCCTCTTCTCCAGCCTAAAGAGGCCCAGCTCCCTCAGCCTCTCCTCATGAGGAAGGGGTTCCACTTCATCATCTCTGTAGCCCTGTGCTGGGCTCTTCCAAGGAGTTCTATCTCCTTCTTGAGCTGAGGAGCCCAGAACTGGACACAACATTCCAGGTGGTGTCTCCCCAGGGCAGAGGGGGAGAAGGACCTCTCCTGACCTCCTAACCACCCCCATTCTGATACACCCCAGGATGCCATCGGCCTTCTTGGCCACGAGGGCACATTGCTGGCCATGAGCATCCTGCTGTCCCCCAGGACCCCCAGGTCCCTCTCACCCATGCTGCTCTCCAACAGGCCAGCCCCCAGCCTATACTGGTACCTGGGGCTGTTCTTCCCCAGATGCCAGACCCTACCCTTGCCCTTGTGAACCGTGGGTTGTATGTAAATAGGGAACAGGATCCAAGCAGGAGCTAAGGACAAAGAAATCCTCAGTGTGTGATGATTCTGTACACAACATCCACTCTCTTGCTATATTTCCTTTCCAGTGACACTACAGTGCTGGATAACAAACACATACGACACAGCTTGCCCAAGCCCATCTAGAAGGTCTGTTAATACCCCAGTAACAAAAGTTTCCTCACTGTTCAAGTGGAGAAATGATCTGATACCTGGTGAATCTGTCTCCACTGACACAGGCTGAAGGGGAGCAGCCTGCATCGCTTTTCCAAAGCTAAAGCAAAACCAGAAGATTCCAGACTGTACTTACAGCAGTCAGGCAGAGATCTCTGATAGGGGGGAGTGCTTGAGCTCAGCACTGACATTACAGGGACACCCAAGAGCTGGCAACTGAAATGGTAGAGTGAAACACAACATTCAAGGGGGGAATAAGATATAAGCTGGCAGAAAAGGTAGTTAGCAATGGAAAGAAATGGATTTGGTCGGTTTTCTAGTGCTCTGAGACTTGGGACTGAAACTGGAGGTCAGGGAGACAGAGGGGGGTAGGTCTTACCTCCACTTGGCTCTGAGCTCGATGAGATGGACTGGATGACTGAGCCTCTTTGGGATGCCAGTTTTTGGGGTGAAATTCCTTTACTGTGTAATCCCTACAAGACAAAGGGTAAGTCTGGTGAGAACATACTTGCTGACCTGACTAGTCACCATTTACTTACCTTGCACCTTTGTGAAATGGGAGCAACAGCATGAGGGAGCTGGTATGTACTGTGGTGTCACCCATTGATAATAGCCACTGATAAGACAACAGGTATTTTGCTCAGTGCCACCGTGGATACAGAGTCTTCATTACTTATAAGTCACAAAACACTTGCTGAAAACAGCTGAGCTGCATTCCTTAACACAGTCCTGAGGGACACTGTTACAGGTGCTCTTGCATCTCTGTTTAAGGGTCAGTAACATAAAATAGGGTCTTTTGCTGAGACCAACGGGATGAGGTTTAACAAGGCCAAGTGCAGAGAGCTGCACATGGGACAGAACAACCCCCTGCAGCGCTACAGGCTGGGGGAGACTGGCTGGAGAGCTGTCAGGCAGAGAAGGACCTGGGGGTGTTGGGTGGCTCCAGGCTGAACATGAGCCAGCAGTGTGCCCAGGGGGCCAGGAAAGCCAATGGCATCCTGACTTGTGTCACACCCAGTGTGGTCAGTAGGTCTGGGGAGGGGATTATGCCACTGGACTGGGCACTTCTGAGGCTGCACCTCGAGTGCTGGGTCCAGTTCTGGGCTCCTCACCATCAGAAGGACATTGAGGTCCTGGAGGGAGTCCAGAGAAGGGCAACCAGGCTGGGGAAGGGGCTGGAGGGCAAATCCTCTGAGGAGCAGCTGAGGGAGTTGGGGGTGTTGAGCCTGGAGAAGAGGAGGCTGAGGGGAGACCTTCTCCCCACCTCCCCTGCCCTGCCAGGAGGGTGCAGAGAGGTGGGCGATGGTCTCTTCAGCCAGGGGACAGGAGATGGGACAAGGGGCAATGGGCTCAAGCTGCCCCAGGGCAGGGTCAGCTCAGCTGGGAGGGAAAAGTTCTTCCCTGGCAGAGTTGTGGGGCTGTGGCACAGGCTGCCCAGGGAGGGGCTGAGTCCCCAGCCCTGGGTGTGTTTAACAGAGGGGAGATGAGGTGCTCGGGGATCTGGTTTAGCACAGGACAGGAACAGTTGGACTTGATGAGCTTAAAGGGCTTTTCCAACCTGGTGATCCTGTCTTTGCCACCCTTGAAAACAGCACTGGGGTTACTGCAGCACATTGGAGATTTCTATCTCTTCTGTGAGGACAAAACAGCAGCAAGAGGAGTTTGCAGGAAAGTCTGGCTTATTAATCTAATAGCTCATGTCTGCTTCTCAGTTCATCCATCTCAGAAACATTATCAGTTTATCCCAGGGATGACTGAGAAAAGTATTCCTGCCCCTGTCCCTCCATACCTGGGGGCTGCAGCTAATTAATGCCACACGGTGAGAAAACGCTACGATGAATGATCAGGTTTCTCTACACCAGCCAAGCGTTTCCCTGGCTCTGCCAGGCTCACAGGCTGCTCACAAATGTCCACAGGCCACTGAGAGTTAGAGGAAAGGATGAAGCTGTCAGAGCAGTGAAAGATGAGTTGTGCTGAGCACAACAGAAGTCAAGATGAGAAAAGCTGAACAGGGTGCAGGTGATGGATGTGGGCAGGGAAATGGTGTCAGGCTGTTCTCAGGCAAAGGGCACTGAAGAGGTAAAAAAACCCCCACATCCCATGAGCATCCCCTCTGATTAAGAACGAAGTTCATATCAATTCCTTTCCTACACAGCAAGAAAGTTTGAGGAGTTTCTCTAACTGGAAAAGGTAGAAGAGCACCTGCAACAGTGAAGCCAGAAACTCAATCACTGCATTTCCTAATTAAAGTCTTAGTCATTAGAATGCAGTTAAAGAGGGGTTTAGAGGGGAGGTGGGAAAACCAACCCAAAACTTCTTGAGCTGCAAAAAGCTATGCTTTCATTGCAGGTAATCCTGGGGAGGGGGAAAGAGAGGAACAAGATGGGACAGTTGAACTGGTCTAGACAGCTTCTTCCCTGTGAGTCTCTATGGGTATTTTCCAACAGCAGAAACCCTACATCTATCTCCCTTCACAGGGGTCTGTAATGCTTCCAGCAAGTCAGTCACCCTCACATCACTGTTGCTTCCAACACCAAATTCCCTCCCTCTTTTTGTGTTGTTTTGTAAAAGAACCAGACTTTGCAAGCTCCTCTGGAGGTACACCATCTGGTGAATCCCCACAACCTTGTGTTTGCCTTCTGGCATCCACTTCCATCAAAAAAACGCATCAGATTCCCCTCCTCCTCACCTTCCAGGTGTTTCACAGACAAAGTCACACCATCCCTCTGGCTGACTCCATGCAAATAAGCCACAACAGCACCTACATTCTCATTTCACTTCAAACCCAACAGTTCTCATCCAAATCAATGCAGACCTCAGTGCAGATGGACAAAACACAGCGTTTCACCTCCTAAAACACATCATTTTATAGAATTAATTTCATATTAATGAACTTGATAAGGTGCAGAGTTTTGTGGGGTTTTCTATGTGGTAACTGCATTAGGTTTATGGAAACACCCTGACAAATAAAAACTTCCAAATTAAACAAAGCTTTAATGGAATTTACAACTGGAACTCAATTATGGCAAGCTATTTTTTTAATGCTTTGCAGACTAAGCTGATGCTTCACTGTCATTGGTTTATAAAAATAAATCATAAACTCCACAGAAATCATTAGAATATATGCAATTACAATCCTCCAGACAGCACTAAAGAAAAATAGAGCAGGAAACAGAATTGTAATTATGTTGTTTTCTTCCTATCCCCAAGCCCCAGATAATGCATTTCTTCCACTTTTATCTCCACTTTAATCGTCAATAGCTGCTCATCACAGTGTAAACACACACTGGTCTTCACAACAACCAGTAGCCCAGTCCAGCAGACCTTTAAGCACCAGAGCAATTTAACTATGAGAACAGTAAATTCACCATCACTTAGAGATTTTAATTTGAGTGCAGACATCTTTGGTTAGGGCTGCACAAACAAGGGCTTTCAGGAACCTGCTGCACTGAGGAATCAGCTCCGACCCACGTGATAGAAGAACAACTGTCATCAGACGACCTTGGCTCACTGCTTCAGCTTCCAAACCCAGGCACCATGAGGCTCTTCCCCATCCACACCTCCACCAGCTACTGTGCCACCACCCTCACCTGTAAAGCTCCTGAGATGTCTTCATGTTGGAGAGATGGTCTAGGTAACCATGTACCAGCAGAGGAAGTGAAAAGGAACTTCACTGGGCATCGACCACCTGGCTAGAGGGTTCTTTTGACTTTGTCTTTGCCATGTCTTTCACTGTGAGAAAGCTCCATGTACAGCTAACTGGCCAAGGTCTATCTAAAAAGGCTTAGGTTGATAAACCAAGGACTAAAAAAAGGTTAACTCCATGCAGGACAACATATAAAATGAAGTTTCGGAAGGAATCTGTGGAGACCAGCCCCACCCATCCACCACCTTGTCCTTGTCAAGCTGTTTATACTTTATCCCATAAAATTAAGTCCTCAAGTGTCCCCTAATAACTATGAGATGACACAGTGTTCATAAAGGCTTCTTAACTTTCAGGAAGATTCCATAAATCATGAGACCTAATAAATATTTAATTTAATTTGTATTTTTTTTTTTGCCTGAGATCCTGGGGCTGCTCCTTAATTTCACACAGCTCACCACTAATCACCATGATGGGCAAATAGGCATAAGCACAGACACACACACACACACACAAATGCCATAGATGAATGAAGCAAACTGCATCTTACACCATCCCACTCATCCCAGCGTGGCATCCAGGGAAGAACTCCCAGTACTTGAGCCAATCTTACAGAACAGAAGGCACTAAAAGAAATTGAAGCAAAGACAATTCAAGCAGCGTATTGTTTGCAGTCAAACAGCAGCAAGCCAGCTGTCCCATTGGTTGTGCAGTGTATTTAAAAGTAGCCTTTGAAGCCATGGAAGCCTCAAACTCCCTGCTTAATTAGAGAGCTGACCTGAGGAGATGGCTCTGCTGCCTGCAGGAGCAACTGAGTTTTCAGGGAGTCTGTTTTCACTGGTGTTGTTAAACAATGCTCAGCCAGGCTCTCAGAAACCTAACTGCATAAATAATCAGCTTTGTAATTAAGCAACTGCAGCAGAAGCAGAATGAGTGCCTCCAGCACACTGACAGAGACTGGAGCATGGCAGGGCCTGCAGCAAGACATGGGTAAAGTCCAGCACAAACATCCTGCTCACCAGCTGCCTTCCCGAGTGTGGTGTCCCTCCCTGTGTGAAAGGGGGACATCTGTCCTTGGGTCCACAGGCCCAAACGTGCAGCTCGGCTTCTGTCCCCAGATGACCTAGAAACCAGGTAAGTCACCTCACCCCTGAAGCCTGTCTGTACCTACCACATCAAGAAGGGCCTGACACTCCCAGACATGTTGATGGGCACAACTGAGTCTTCCTTCTCAAGTAAAACCTGCCCAATGTCACAGTATCTATCCTCCCTGCCCCACTTTGGCAATAACAATGATGGATGATCTGGAAGCCCTTTCAGCTGTTAGGCACCCTTGGGAGGTGAGGGCAACCCTCCAGTCTGGCTCTTGGGTTTATTTCCTCTTACACTCCCCTCATGCCCCCCCAGAAAAGCCTCTAGCAGCAAAAGTTACCCCAAAAACTTTCCCCTGGTGGTAACTACGCAGAAAATGCTGTGGTATCACCTTTGGGACTCTTTATACCTTAGATCAGTGCTTTTGCTTCCATGCATCACTCATCACTACTTCAGGTGCTGCTGGGTGGCATCACCCCTTCCCAGTCTTGGTCTACACACAGAATCACCAGGCTGGAAAAGCCCTTTAAGCTCATCGAGTCCAACCGTCCCTGTCCTGTGCTGACCCAGATCCCTGAGCACCTCATCTCCCCTCTGTTAAACACACCCAGGGCTGGGGACTCAGCCCCTCCCTGGGCAGCCTGTGCCACAGCCCCACAACTCTGCCAGGGAAGAACTTTTCCCTCCCAGCTGAGCTGACCCTGCCCTGGGGCAGCTTGAGCCCATTGCCCCTTGTCCCATCTCCTGTAACTCACACTCATTAAAGTCACCTTCTGCTGCACCTTGACAGCAGGAGAGATGCAGCAACCAGCCTCACCAGGTGTACCAACAGACAGCAAGCGGAGTGTCTGCAGGTCCAACAGCACCCTCAGTTCTACTGCTCTTCTGTCAAGAACAGAGGCAAGATCCTGTGGAAATTCAGCATGATGAATCCCTACAGATCCTCAGAAGCTTCTACACTGTGTCAGCACTGAAAAACTGAGTGTAAGAGCCAATAGATAAATCTCACAGTTGGAGAAATATCTCCCTAAGATCATAGATGCCAGCAGCAAGTAGGAGATGAGACAAGCCACTAAAGTACACACAGCTGCATTACAGTCTCTGATAGTAACGATGCATCTTACTGCAAGGAAACTTTCAACCACCTTACAGTGCAACTGGAACAACACCCGTGCTCTGAGCCCTCAAGCAAAAGAAGGTTTTTCTGTCAATCCCACGAAATCGTGACATTCAGGTCAGAAGGGCCCTACACAGGTCTCCAGTTCAGCCCTCACTCAGAGCAAGGCCAACTTTGAAGTTGGTTCTAATCTGAAAATTAGGTCAGGTTGCTCAGGGCCTTGTCCAGTTGAGTTTTGATCTCTGAGGGTAGAGATGAAACACCATCTCTGAGCCCCTGTTTAAGTCTGTCCACTACCAATGGTGGATTTTATTCTTGCAATATCTAATTAGCTCTTCCCTTCTAGAAATTTGTGTCCCCTGTGCCTCAGCCCATCCCTGTGCAACTCCAAGGATTCATCCAGCCAGACCCCCAGGTCCTTCCAGAGCTGGTTTCCAGCTGGTCAGCCCCAGCCTGAACTGGTGCTCAGGGTTATCCCTCTCCAGGGACAGGACTTTGCGTTTACCTTTGTGGAACCCAATAAGGTTCCTGACAGCCCATTTCTCCAGCACATCCTGGCCCCTCTGAGAGGCAGCCTTGATCCTCCACATCCTACAGTCATACACACACGTGTGTATCCTCACTCATCATTTGCTCCTTCCCTTCATTAGGTCTCTGGCTGAACAGTTCCCTGTCAGAGCTGCCAAACTCCACCCAGCAGTCCTTGACTGCAGAGCCTGAGATCCTTCCTCAGATCCCCCTGCAGTGGGGCAGCTGCTATTTCACCAAGTGTTTGGGATGCAGCAGCAGCATTTGGCAGTCACATGCCTGCTGCTGGAAAGAGGCATGGACAATCAGTGAGCAAGAGGCAGCAGCACTGCCATCATCCCTCCGTGTCCACAGAAGACCATGCCACCACATGTCAGCACACCCAGCCAACAGCACACTGTGCCTGGCGCCAGACTCAGCATCACTAAGTGAAGTGCACCAGGAGAACTGTGGTTACACATGGGTTGGTCACCAAGCCTCCCCTTGGGAGAAACTCCTGTTGATGTCCCTGAAGAGCTCGAAAATCACACAAGTCCCCAACGTGTGAAGCAGCAGCAGCTGTGGGCACAGCACACGTTCACCAGCTTTTAATGACTTTCCTTTGCAGGGAGAGGTGGTGAGCTGACAGTAAGGGCAAGTAGGGGGCAGGCTGGGAGGAAGCAAGCCATGGGATAATTTATGTGGCAGTGGCCAACTGCCACAGTGAAATTTGCATACAGCCAAGCAATTAGGGACAGATGATAATGCTGCAGAGAGAACAGCCTGGCAAAGACCTTGGAGCTGGATTTCATTTTCCAAAGCAGAGGCTGCAGACAGCAACATGCATCCAGCTGCAGTCTGGCCTTTCTCACCACAAACCCCTACATGGGCCAAGAGCATGGGGTTTCAGGCTACCAAAAGTGAGGGCGACATGGCAGATGTCTCCTCAGTCTTTCAGTAGGAGCTCTAGAATGACATTAGGAAGAGAAACATGCTGGAAAGGTCTCCTCCAGCCTTTTTCCCTTACCCCCTCCTTCTCCACTGCATTGTAGGAAGGGCCCATGAATGACAATCAGCTCCTGAGTGCTTGGTGTTCAGATAGAAAGCTCTTCAGCCATCTTATCTCTCTGCTAATAAGGACAATGCCAGCCTAAGCCTGATTTGCTGCCCATCAGAAATGGAAAGCGTTCCTTGAAATCAGCAGGACATGCATGTCAGGTCCTGCAGAGCTTTGCCACAGCGTCTGAACACAGCTCCTGTCTTGCAGCTATATACAACATCTCATGAACCATGCCTGCCAAGGATGAAGGCCCGATGCACACAGGAGCAAAGCTGAGGCAGAGAGGTGTACGAATTCCCCATCGCTCACGATGGTGACATGACTGTGACCTGTGGATGGTTCTCTGCTGAGCCAGACTGAGCAACTCAGACTGGCCATCAGTCTGCAACCCTGAAAAGCATCCCTCATTCTTATCAACTCCTCCCTTAAACAGAGCACAAGTACAGTGGTTTCAGCTAAAGTTGCCCTTGTTGTTCTAGCAGCATGGGCTTTGCCTAAAGGCTACTTCAGCCAGTGGCATGAACTAAAGTCTTCTAGGAGCAAAAATACTCATTACAACTTTGCACAGTGTCTGTCCCCATCCCATCCTAGACGTGCTTTGGGTAGCTACACACTACAGCAAAGCAAACAGAGACAGGAGAATGGGAAACACATTACAGTAATGATCCTGCAGGCTGTACATGGCTTCCCAGAACAGCTCTTGGGGGCAAAGTTAATGGAACCCTCAGAACCTGATTCAGCTGCTCACATAAAGGTGTTTAGTACTGCCCACAACCTATGGGAAACATCTGCCCTTCTGACACAGCCACTGGAAGGCAGGTGGGGTACCACAGGGCAGCTCGAACAGATGCTCATGCTCAGGCATCCTTTGCTAGACACACTCATTTCCTTTCAGTTCCTGAAGGATATTCTTTTCTCAACTCTCTCTTGCACAGGGCTGTTCTTTTGATGGCTGGACAAATGCTCAGCATGCATCTTGTTCTCATTTCATCCATATTTTTATAGCCTCCTCATTCACTCTGTACTGGTTTTTGTTTGCAAGGTGGAAGAGCAGCCACCCTCCCTTCAGCTCCCATCCCTGAGAGGTCACTGCCAACAGAGACGTGTCAACACAGTTCTCATACTAATCCCCATCCTTTTCCTCTCTACTAAGTGTTATCAGTGGAACACATTGCTTATGTTGCATCAGAAACCAAATTTTAAAACTGGGTCCAAATTCTATGTCCAGAAGTACTTTTTCTCTGTAGAAGAGTAAAAACCACCCCTCTTTCTGATCTTCTGACTGTCATTCAGGTACACACATCAGTGATGCTCAAAGGCTGTTTTCAAACATTTCATGGACCAGGGAGCCCCATGTTTGTTTCCTGATGAGCATCTCCTGACATCACTGCAGAGCAGACAAGGGTGGAGTGATACATCTGCTACAGGAACAGCTCCTGGAAAGCACGAGAGCAAATCACTGTAAAGTCAGCAGCAATATCTAAGGGTTTGCTGAGGTAACAGGACACAGGCAGCACGTATCTGCTAAAGCCAGAGTCACTGTAACCCATCTAATTTGCTTCCTAACTTTGATCATGGCAATGAGTCTTGTGGCCAGCAGAGCAGACAACGTTTCATTATTTTAGAGAGACTTTTGACAGCACCTCTCGTGACAGGAACTACATCCTCATCCCCCAAAAGTACTCACAGTTTCCTCCCAACATGACAGAGCAAGGGAAGGGAAGGTGTAAGGTTCTGGGCTTTGTGATGCCATTCACTGCTTTCCTAAATGAGTCAGGTAGAAGGGGGGAAAAAAGAGGACATCTACAAAATGTGCAGAAGACAAGAGAGCAGGGCAAACCACAGGCACCTTTGGAGACCAGGAACAAAATCTCGGTTGCACTGGCAGTAGAGAAAGAGCATCAAATAAAGCAGTGCAGTCAAATTCAACAAGCACAAAAGCTCCATGTTTGACTAGAATATGCTGGGAGAAAGAGGATTGGGAACCTTCAGGGGGTCACACTGCCAGAAATTGTGGGGAGATGGTTTGAACAGATCAAAAAGGAGAAGGAAATCCTGCACTGAGCATTATTAATTGGATAGCAAACACTGGAGGCAATTACTGGGTCCTGAGCAGCCCTGGTGAGGTCTGGAGCACGTGGCCCAGTCATTAGATGGGAGGTTTTGTAAGAGTGATGCTAATTGGAAAGCTTTGAGTAGGGGAAAGGCGACAGATTGAGAGAATGGGACTTCTGAGGCAAGGCTGGAAGAGAAACCTGGGAGAACACTGAAGGGAAACAGCCTCCCAGCTTGTAAAACTCCCTGGTTAAACAGGGGGTCATCAGCTCCTCCACGTGCCCCTGAGCCTGCAGATTAGAAGTAATTGGGAAAGGATTGAGACAAGGTATAGAGGCAATGATGGCAAGAAGGTTCTAACTCAAAGGTAGTAAAATGCTGGAACAGCCACCTCAGGACAGCACAAGTCCCTTCACTGCAGGTTTTAGTCTCATTTCAGCATCTCTCATGGGGAAGGTCTGTGTCAAAGCTGCCTCAGAGGACTGTCAGCCCCTCCACATCCACTACCAGGAGGTGGGTGCCACCATGAGTAGCACCATGGCACGCCAGCACTTGGCATTGCAACTGCAACTTCAGAGCTCTCCCTTGTCCTTAACCAGCAGCAAAGCTGTCCCAGCCTCATGAGTTGATTCTCACCCTGCATCTGAAGTCTCCTGGATAATCCCAGCCCAAACCTTTCAGTCAACAGCATTTCTCTCATCAAGCTGATCATTTAGAGATGCACATTGTGAAGAACAGCAACAATGAACTGCTGCTGAGTATGTACCCAGTATCCAATATATCCCTCTCTGCTCTGCCCTCAGGAGGCCCCAGCTGGAGTCCTGTGTCCAGAGCTGGGGCACCAGTACAAGAAAGATGTGGGACTGTTGGAGAGGGGTCAGAGGAGCCACGGAGATGCTCAGAGGGCTGGAGCAGCTCCCCTACGGAGAGAGGCTGAGGGAGCTGGGCTGGGTCAGCCTGGAGAAGAGAAGGCTGTGGGGGGACCTCATTGCAGCCTCCCAGCCCCTGAAGGGAACAGAGGAACAGGAGGGGAATCAGCTTGTTAAAGGGCAGAGACTGGCAGGACAAGGGGGATGGAGTGAAGCTGGAGGAGGGAAGGGTGAGAGGAGATATTAGGGGGAAGTTCTTTGCAGAGAGAGTGGTGAGGGGCTGGAAGGGGCTGCCCAGAGAGGGGGTGGGTGCCCCATCCCTGGGGGTGTTCAAGGCCAGGTTGGATGGGGCCCTGGGCAACCTTGTGTAGCTCCAGGCCTGGAGGTTGGTGTCCCCGCCTGTGGCAGGGAGTTGGAGCTCTGTGATCCTTGGGGTCCCTTACAACCCAGACCAGTCTGGGATTCTATGATATCCATAATCATGTACACAGGGGTTACATACATCTTGAAAAAAAGAAAGGTTCAGAGAGCAGGAGGAAGAGGTAATTATTTTGCTTTAAACTGCTAATTAAAACCTCAACATGCAAAATGGTGACACTTCTTTCCTGGTTCTCAGAAAACTTTTGATAAATGAAGTTCTGAAGCAGTTCTACAATAAGGTCATTGGATTTGGTTGGGTTTACTTGTTCTAATTATGTAAATATGGGAAACATCTTTCCCCAGCTCAGGTATCCAGGAAGCCAATACCACAGCGTCGCCCTTCCAACAGACATCCATTATTTAAAAATATAACAGTGAAACATTAAACATTTATGATGTTTAGTTTTCTTTGCTCTTCTGACAGTAATATATTAAAATTATACTCCATTTGTACTATTGATTTTACTTTTGCCCGTACAGTGGATAGAAGATAAATTAGTTGCACATTAAGTCAGCACAGGCTGGGAAGCTAATTGTTTGCACGGCTCATAAAACATCTTCTCTAATACTTTTTCTTTTTAAAAAAACCAAACCAAAACACAACACAGTGTAAAGCACCAGTGATTTTGAAGCTTACATCCATTAGTTAAAATGCTAGAGAAATAAAACAGTGTACAGGAGGATTCCTCTATTATCTGCACTGCTGGTTTATTACAGCAGGGACCAGGGCTGTTACTCCTGCAGCAGTGTAAACCCATCCTTAACATGAGGAGCCTGATGAGCGCTGCTAAGTAACAAGCTCCAGAGTTCATTTGGTCAGTTTGCTTGGCTGCTGAAATGGCTTCCTTTTCCAGGCATCCAGCTCCTGTTCAGCCCTCAGGTGTGTTATGAGGCTTTTCTGGTTTAGGGACATCGGTTTTCAAATTGATTTGTTTTCCCCAAACCGATCCAGCCTCTGTAACAGGCAACTCCATTCACAACTGGGTGGCTCCTATCGATACACCCAGGAAAATTAAGCACCTATAAACCAGCACTGAACCCCTTCAAGAACAACCATGGGAGTGTGGGAGCTGCTCTGCTGAATCTGCTCAACATCTTTTAATGCTTCTTCGGACAGGGGGAGCAACCAGCCACTCTGCAAAATCCCTCTGAGTGAGCTGGGGCTGTTCAGCCTGGAGAGAAGAAGCCTGAGAGGGGATCTGATCAATGGGGATCAATAGCTGAAGGGTGGGACACAGGGGGACATGGGCAGCCTCTGCTCAGTGTCTGTGGGGACAGGACAAGGGGCAATGGCCTCAAGTTGGAGCACAGGGAGTTCCCCCCCAATGTGGGGAAGAACTTCTTCCCAGTGAGGGTGAGGGAGCCCTGGGACAGGCTGCCCAGGGGGTGTGGAGTCTCCTTCTCTGGAGAGATTCCAGCCCTGTCTGGACACCGCCCTGTGTGCCCTGTCCTAGGGACCCTGCTTTGGCAGGGGGTTGGACCCCATGGGCTCTGGAGGTCCCTCCCAACCCCAGTCCATGCCACTGGCACCTTTTGTTGGTCCTCTTGAAAGTACATGGATTGACTGCAGTAGCTATAGGGCTGCTAAGTTCGTTTGTAGCAGCAAAGGACTGGCTCCTAGACACCCAGGGAAGCCCTTCACATTAATATCAGCTGAGCCCCATGTACTGGGACTAATACACATTTAAATCTAGGAAAACTGCCTCATGTTTCTGGTCTGATGCTCTAAAATTGATACATACTCTCATCTTTGGGAAAAGGGACTCAATGACCTTTCAAAAACTAGGGAAGAAAAATCCTAATCTAAATAAGAAAGAAAGGTTGTACCTACAATCCTTTAAGTATGATAGAGACAAGCATATAAATTCAACTGACCAAAGAAAGGCAATTAGAGTGATGGATTACAGCCAATTCAATAGAGATGTGAAATATTGAGACAACTCTCAAATACAAATTATCACACAAGATTACCCTCAGCCCACTCAAACTTTTCAGAAAATTAGTCATTCACATCATTGGCATGTTTGGACCATATGCCAGAAGGGCTTTTTTCATCCTCACATCAGCCAAGCATCACAGCATCATTATGCAGTTGGCATCTCAACCAGACAAGGGCTTCGCCATGTTCTGCCAGAGACAGCTTCTCCTGGTCTTCCAACTAAAACTTGCCTGGGTGAGCCAGTGGGAATTGCATGGGCTTGTTTTACAGCCATGGAGGACTCTGCAAGATTCCCTAGGAGAGAAGGGCTGAAAAGAGCCCTTCATTTCTATGGGAGTTCTGGGAGCTGTGCACTATGGTAAGACAGAAAGTCTGGTTACAGCTGGGGAATATATTCAGCTCTTGCATTATCTTACAACCCAACCTTGAGGAAGCCTCTTGAGTAGGTCCCTTGTTCCAGTGAGAGCACTGGGTGAGCCCTTCAGGATATGGTAGTATTTTACATTTACCTGAAGTTTTCCAGCTGATAAAAAAATCACAACAGGTTTGTTTTGCCATCAGAGCTGAGCACACACTCACAAGCTGCAGCCACACAAGTTCTACCCACAGTTCTGTCCAGCACGACATTTCAGTAGCGCTGGACAATTTGCTGACACCATAATGAAAGAGATTTTAAATTAGACCCTGGTAATAACTCTCAACATCCATTTTCTGACATCAGATCACTTTCAATCTCAAGTGTTCCCAGATGATGTTTGTCAGGGAACACAGAGTTCTCTTTTCTCAACAGCAGTAGATGGAAAGTTTTCCCCTTTCAATAGAGTTCCACCTGCAGTGTCTCCAAGAGGATCATAGAATCCCAGACTAGTCTGGGTTGGGAGGGACCCCAAGGATCACAGAGCTCCAACCCCCTGCCACAGGCAGGGACACCAACCTCCAGGCCTGGAGATACACAAGGTTGCCCAGGGCCCCAGCCAACCTGGCCTTGAACATCCCCAGGGACAGGGCACCCAGTCCCTCTCTGGGCAGCCTGTTCCAGCCCCTCACCACTCTCTCTGCAAAGAACTTCCCCCTAATATCTCCTCTCACCCTTCCCTCCTCCAGCTTCACTCCATCCCCCTTGTCCTGCCAGTCTCTGCCCTTTAACAAGCTGATTCCCCTCCTGTTCCTCTGCTCCCTTCAGGGACTGGAAGGCTGCAATGAGGTCCCCCCACAGCCAATCCACGCCACCACTGTACCTTTGGTATGGACTCAGTCCAAAGTGAACCAAGGGAAAGTGGAATCCTCAAACCTTCAACAGTCTGTGGGTGAAGCATCATGTCTCAGCTCACTCCTGCTTCCTAACCTGCTGACATCTTCAACACACTCCTTACTCTCCTACAATACCCTATTGCACAACCTCTCTTAAGTTGCCCTCAGCAGATTTACCTCATTTTCCCCCCCAGCTTCCAGTGTTTTCAGCAGCGAATCCCCAAGCTCTTCATGCACTGCAGAGCACTGAGCAAGTGAAACTGCAAACTCACTCGTGGTGCTTTCAGGCTGAAGTGCCAGTAATTCTGTTTAACTTCAATAATTCAGCTGGATCTAAGTTGTGTGACTCAGCTTGGTGATGACACGTTGGAACATTTTGTGCTTCTCCCCAATTCTTGTTCATTTCATGACTTTCAATCAAATAATTAGTCCTGTGGAACAGCTGCTCAAATCAACACAACTCCAGGAGTCAGATTCCTACTCTGAATGCTGATAGCTACAAATTCAAATTCTCAGGAGCTTCTGAACAAGCTTCTTCCCATCTCATCCCAGGAAGTAGGTGTCAGTCATATTTTTGGACCTGAATGCCCTTGAGCATGCAGATGGAAGTGCATCCTTGAAGACCTTTGGGTGGAAAGGTCCTCTGGAGGTCTTCAGGCCACCTGTGCTGAAAGCTAGACTAGGCTGACAGTTCTTCAGGGATGGGGATTACACAGCCTCTCTCGGCATCTTGTTGGCAGGAACTTTCCACTCATGGCCAGATGGGATTTCCCTTGTTTCAACTTATCTTTTACCATTGACCACTGAGAAGAGTCTTGCACCATCTTCTCTTCCACCCAACTTTAAGTGGGGTGGATCAGATATTTCCCATTTTCCTTTCTCCTGGATGAACAATTTTGTGTCATCCATGAACACGATTAGGCTGCTCCCAACATCAAAATTACTAGAGAGAGTGTACTGACATACCAGTAAATTCATAGCAATCACAGAATCACAAGGTTGGAAAAGACCTTGGAAGATCATAAGTCCAACCAATCCCATCCTAAGCTAAACCAGATCCCTGAACACCTCATCTACTCTTTTCTTAAACGCTCTCAGGGAAGGTGACTCAACCACATCCCTGAATATTTCACCTTTGAACAATACTGGTACCATAACTGGTTCCATACCTGGTTCCTACTCACACTTTAAATCACCAATCACTAGCCTTTGAGTCTAGCAACATCTCCAAAATCTAAATCAACAGGAAGATGCTCAATGAGTCCTAATCATCCCTAAGCAGCCTACACAGCCTTCTGCATTGCTTTCTTTACATTCAGTACATAAATTCTAACCAAGTAACATTTCAGGAGGTGAAATACGTTCAGTAGTACTCACAGTCAGGTCTTAATCCTGCTGGCTCTTGAATACATTTACCTCCACATAAATAATTTCAATAAAGCAATGGGACTTCTACTCCAACGAGCTCGTAAGTCAGCGTAAGGCATCACACCTCCCAAGAACATTCTGGCCAATATGTTCAAGTGAAGAAAAGAGTTGTAGGAAGCAAAGTTTATGAGAAAAAAAAAATCTCAGAGGAAGACTTTTTAAAATTTATTTTTGTAGGTTCTGTAAATAGTTTGTACAGCATCATTACTGATGTATTTCTCTGGTCAGGTTTAGGAGAAGTTTTATTGGTTGGCAACTTCTGTGTGGGATAATAAAGCTTCCAATCTGACCCTGTTCTATAAAGAGAGAGTAAACTTGTTTGATTCAATGGGTAAAGATAATTAAAGGAATTTAAATGACTGGGCTCCAAAGGTTTCTACAAGCCAAGAGAGAAAGCTGAACAAAAGCAAGATAAATTTATTTTATGTAGAGCATGTGTTATATTTAAGAGCACTACTGAAACTGGCCCAGACTTTGAACCAAAATAAAGGAATAGAACTAAACTATGTTGGAACAGGGAGCCAAGAAGTAGCATCTCCGGGAAGGGCCAGTATTTCACTTGACACACCCTGCCCCAGCCCAAAACAAGCTGCTGGTTGTGTTACAAGACTTAAGTGAAATGTCACAATATGACATTTTTCAGGAGTCCTATTAGGTGATTTAATTGGCCCTTCTGACTTCACACCCCATTTGTTTCCCACCCTGTCTTGCCCATCAGGTAACAGCTGTTTAACAAAACCCCACAGAGCCCAGGAGAGCAGACACGAAACAGCAGGAAAAACAGAACCTGAGCAGAACTGAAGATCTAATTTTAGTGTATCCAAATGAAACCTACATCCCATCAACAGGTGAGGCTGGAAGAGCCTGGTTCAGATTTGCATATGAAATGCTTTCTAGTGAGTAGAAACATTCACTGGCTTTAACCTGGCAGACACTGTAGGGACAAAGCACTGAAAACAAAGTCAGGTACAGAGGAGTTATTGCTACTAATAGTTTCATCTAAATGATTAGTTCAAGTTGAGCTTAGAGTGTCTTCAAACAGACCTGGGATGAGCTTTGCAAAGGTGCATTGTGCCCCATTCCTGAACAACAGAACCGCTTTGTTCTGAAAGGCCCAAAATAGAGAACACACATCTTGCAACAAAACCACTTCTTCCCTTTCAGACCAGAGCAATTTGATTAAAGGGAAATATAAAGAAAAACATGTGCTAGACAGGGAAAAAACCCAATAATTTAGATGCAGAACTTCATTCTCCAGACATTAGGGAGGCTCTTTTGCTGAGCCACCAAAAAGAGAGCGCGGTAAGCAGCTGACTTGTGATCTTTAAATGAGTAAAATTGACCATGTCAATGATTACAAGTACTTTTTTCCCCCCTTTCTAGAACATCCATGCTACTCTCCTAGATGCACTTGCTAACCTCAGTTCATTACCTATTTATGCTTGGCTTTTAGCAGGGTTTTTTCCTCCATCATTACCAGTATTTATAATTTCACCCTTTTTCCACACCATTATAGTCTCATAAATTCCTGAGTTATTCCCAGTCATTACACTATATATTCAGGCAGTCATAACTCCTCAGTACAAGATAGCTTTTGTTTTTCTAATGCAGCTATTACCCTTGAAACTCATCAGGTTTTCACAGCATTCACACAACTTCCATTCTCCTGGTTGCTGTTTTGATTTTCACAGAATCACATATTCTACTGTTGTCAAACATTCCAGTAAACTCCAAACCAAATCTTTTCTTTAATTAAACACAAATTGAAGTTATATTAATTGTCTCAAGCTATATCTACATCAATCTATTCAGCATTGTTACATTGCACTGAATCACCACATCCTGAGCTCTTCATTCAGTGGTAGCCAAAAGCCTTTACAATAGAACAATACACCTAGACCAGGCAGAGTGAGGGGTGCTGAGAGCACTACAGGAGGAGAGGATATATAGATGGCTCTGCTTGAACAAAAGGCCAATAGAGATGATGATGTGGCAAAGGCTGTTACAGCCTTAATAGGTGTGCAGAGACTGAACAAAGAGCAATTAGTCATTGTCCTTCCAAACACAGCAACTGAGAACATGCATGAAAATTACCAGGTAGTTTTAAAGCTGGTACTAAACCAGGTTACTTTTTAGGTATCACAGAGGTTCATGAGTATTATAGAACCCTTCACACCCTGATGATTAGAACTTAAACATAATTAGCAGGATTGGGATGAATTATCAGTGCCTTAGTTCTGATGCAGTACCACAACACTCAACAGCAACATGAGTTCAGGATGACTTAGGGTACCCTGTCTGCCTTTGAGCTCCTACACCCCTTGTCCTGTCCCCACAGACACTGAGCAGAGGCTGCCCATGTCCCCCTGCATCCCACCCTTCAGCTATTGATACCCATTGATCAGATCCCCTCTCAGGCTTCTTCTCTCCAGGCTGAACAGCCCCAGCTCACTCAGCCTTTCCTCACAGGGGAGATGCTCCAGGCCCTTAATCCTTATAGTCCTCCACGACCCTCTCCTTTCTCTGTTCCCTCCTCCTTGCTTTCATCCTCTGCATCATTTTCTTCATCTCCCCATTGCACCTTGCACGAAATGAAGACTGAATCAGCTGAATCACTACCTGCTACTCAGATGCTAACCTTAAGTCCCATAGCACAACATAGATATTAGTTAATTAGTATAGTTGATTTTAACCTACAGCAAACACTTCCAAAGGAAAATATCTGAGTATGCCACACCAACCCAGTTTTGATCTTAATCACTTTGTGCCCAAGCATGGGATGCAGCAGGAATAACCACACAAAGTAGCAATAAAAATAATTTCATATTCATAACAATTTTTGCAGCAGTATAATACTTAATAGAGAATCTTAATTTATTGTAAAGAAATGAGGCATGAAATGTGTTTTATGCCTGAAACACCAGGTGTAAAATAGCCTAGGCAAAAAAATAATCTGTTTTTACTTACTTTTACTGAACAGATTCGGAGTATTTTAAGCCCCTTGTGCATCATTAAGCAACACCAATGATACCTCTTACATTCTCCAATTAATGGCTCTCAGATGAGAGTTTCCTCCCCCACCCAGGGGCACACAGTTCCCCATTATCTGAGATGCAAGCAGCAGTATGTGGCTTTGGATTGAAGTTCTGGATACTGAAATCATCCAACAGTCTTCTTCACACAGCAGGTCCCTACTACACCTTTGCTCAACAAAGCCTGAAGGCATCTACTGTCCCCATCCTTTGGGTTTGATTTAAAAGACACCTGGTTGGGCTGTAGAGTCTCCCTGTGCTGTGGTTTTACAGCCAAAGCACCATCAGCCCAGCAGTGAGGGTCTCCTGTCTGCCTTTTGTTGGTGCTGTTTAAATTTCAACACTTGGTAAAAGTTAACAGGAACAGAGGGGATTTTAATCTTCTTCCCAGCTGCCCACGGTCTCAGGACCAGCTCAGAGGTTCACAGCACATAGGATTCATTTTTTCCTGCCTATGACTCCAAGACCCCAACCAAGGCTGATAACAGTGAGCAAGATGCACATTGGAGATGACCTTCAAGCTCAGAGCTCCCCTCTGCCCAGCTTCATCCAGGATTCAAAATCTCTCCTACCCTGAAGAGTTTATACAGTAGGAGACTACTCTCAAAACCAGTGGAGAGATGCCTATTGACTGGACTTGCTCTTGAGAAGCAGGGGAGCTCCAGACCCACCTCAGCCATTCGCCCACCATGCAACCAGGAGGCAATGGCAGGTCCCAGGAGCCATGCCAGTCCAGCAATGTGTCCTGAAGACCCTGTTATCCCATTCCCCCAATTCATATTAACTGGAGATGGCATTCTGAGACCCCTAACCCTGCTCTAACCCAGAGCACTCTGCTCCCACCTCCCCAGGGCTGGAGAGGGCTCTGTGCCTCTGTCAGGAGGGGAAGTTCCATCCCTGGAGAAAAAGAACCTATAGAAAAGTTGCTGATCTGTGGAAATCCCAGCCAGAAAAAAGAATTGATACTCAGTATGAGTGTTCAGCCTTGGAGCCCAGGCTTACATAGAGTGCCAGCACCCAGCCAACCCCAGAAATTCAGCCTCAGAGATGCCTTATCCTTTTGCATCTTGACAGACCCCATAAGAAAGGCCTCCTATGTAAGGATGTCTTCAGGACAGAGTAGAGAGGAACAATCCCCTCCCTGTCCCTGCTGGCCACTGAAGCACTTTGAGTGGAGCTCTTTGCTCCTCCAAGGAGTGAGATCTTTCCTGCTAATGCTTTCTCCTTGCCAACAACTAAGTGGGTCAAACTTGTGTGAGAAGTGTCTAAAAAGCCCAAGATACAGCCCAGGCATGAGGGATGGGATTTTAGGTCAGTCCACACCACAACAGTGGGGCACAGCCATCTGTCTGTGCCTCTTGGTAGCAACATCAGAACAAAACCCATGAGTGCTGGAAATGAAAGCCAGGAGGGAATAGCAGCAGATGTGCCTATAGACTAGGGGAAAAAACCCTCCAAACACCACAAGGACTCATTTTTACAAGAAAAAGGGTTTTTGACAAGAAATCCATTTTTTACAGGAGTCAGGCAGAGTTTAGAAAAACAATTCTTGAACCTTAACAGGAGATAAGAAGTGACCACTGGCCAGAGCACAGCAGGCAAGTGTAAGACACTGCTGCTTCCCCACAAGCATCCTGCTTATGGCCATCAGGCATAGTATGAGGGGAAGGAGGGAGGACACTGATGAAAAGACATCTGCTGAATCGTGTTGCAACCCCAGCTGCAAGAACCCCAGGAGACAGGGAGGTGAGCTTCTGCAAGTCCCCTCTGATATGTTAAGGGCAGCCTGGGGAAGCACAGGCAAGAGCAGATGGGGTGAGTTACAGGCTGTGATTTAGCCAGAGAGGGATGCAAAAGAGATGCAGAAAAGGCTTATACATCTCTTAGTGGGCTTTGCTTTATGGTATGTCTGAGAACCTGGTCCAGAGAGACCACAAGATGCTGGGAACAAAATGCTACAGTGTTTACTTACAAATGCAGAGATTTCACTCTTAATGCAAGTCAAACAGCAGGGTTGGTGGCTTTGCCCCTTTGTGACCAGCTGAAGCAGCTGGAGCCACTGGAAAGCTTTCAGATTGGTTTTTAAAATCAGCGTTTCTTCTCCATTAACTTTTAAACCATAGGCAGACTGGGGGATAATTGCAGCACGCTGCAAATCGTGACCACAATGAGAAGTTCACCTTCCCAGGAGGCAGAACACACACCACACATGGGTCCCTGGGGAAAGCTGGGGCTTTCCAGGGACACACCCCACAAGGGTCAGCCAACAAGCAGAGGGTCAGCACAGCATCAGTGCTTGGTCTTGCACAACTTCTCCTGGCTTTCTCCAGAGGGAGACAAAGACTTCATGAGGATGAAAAGCCAGCGAGTCAAAGAGAGCCTGTGCTGCTCAGTCTGGTCCCCAGGCACATCTTGTCCTCAAATTCTTGTACATTAATTCATCTAGCACCTTCCAGACTTGTCTGTGGGTCTTGTCACTCCCCCAAGTGCCTCTCATACACTTCTGTCATCAAATGTCCCACTGAGGCCCTTGATGGCTTCACACTCCTCCTACAGCCTGAACATCCCTTGAAGGCTGCTCTTTGAATCCTCTCTTCTAGGTGCCTCAGTTTCCTCATTACAGCTGCCAGGCTTCACAGACTCAGCAGTTCCCTTTGGTTTTAAACTGAGGCAAATGACAAACTTAATATCAAAACTCATTTCCCTGCTATTCCCTAAAGCTTTGCAACAGAATAAACCCATCCCTAAAAGCAGGGTAGTATCAACACAACAACAGTGGATCCTTAAGGGTGGCAGCAGGGACAGGGAGGGGATTGTCCCTCTCTGCTCTGCCCTCAGGAGGCCCCAGCTGGAGTCCTGTGGCCAGAGCTGGGGCCCAACACAAGGAAGATGTGGGACTGTTGGAGAGGGGTCAGAGGAGCCACGGAGATGATCAGAGAGCTGGAGCAGCTCCCCTACGGAGAGAGGCTGAGGGAGCTGGGCTGGTTCAGCCTGGAGAAGAGAAGGCTGGGGGGGACCTCATTGCAGCCTCCCAGTCCCTGAAGGGAGCAGAGGAACAGGAGGGGAATCAGCTTGTTAAAGGGCAGAGACTGGCAGGACAAGGGGGATGGAGTGAAGCTGGAGGAGGGAAGGGTTAGAGGAGATATTAGTGGGAAGTTCTTTGCAGAGAGAGTGGTGAGGGGCTGGAAGGGGCTGCCCAGAGAGGGGGTGGGTGCCCCTTTCCTGGGGGTGTTCAAGGCCAGGTTGGCTGGGGCCCTGGGCATCCTTGTGTAGCTCCAGGCCTGGAGGTTGGTGTCCCTGCCTGTGTCAGGGGGTTGGAGCTCTGTGATCCTTGGGGTGCCTTCCAACCCATGCCAGTCTATGATTCTATGATTCCTTGGGCTTGGGATGGTAGTCCTGGGTCAGTTCTCCTATTAGCCCACACTGATGAAGGAAATACAACAACATAGCACTGCTGCTCTCACTGTTCCCATCAAGATATCACGTGGTCCATCTATTTGTTCTTAGGATTACAGAAGATGCTGCCCATCATTACAGATGCACTTGTAGCCCAACTCAAGGAAGTGTATCCACGTGAGCACATGAAAAATCCTGGGTAGTGCCCATGCAAAAGCAGCAGCTCAGATAAGGAAGAATCGATGGTACTTTGAAGGTGTGAGAATGAAGTATCGATATTTTAAGTCCACATTAACACTAATGGCAAAACTATAAATCAGGGACAGGCTTAATAAAAAGGATCCTGTTTTGTGACTGCTCAGAAGAGGTCTGTGATTGATTTTTGGCATCAGGCAGGTAATTCTGAGATCAATAGGACAGAAAATCCACCTATTTGCTTGTTAGTAACAGAATTAGTTTAATGCAGACTGTGTGCCTATAAAGCCTGCCTCACATGTAAAGAATGTGCATCTGCTGCCTATGGACCTGAACATGCTTCATGCTAATTGTTAGGTGTGAGTTTAAGTTAGAGCCCTCAAACAGTTTACTTCAACTGCAACTCAACCCAATAAACAATCAAACTGGTAAAAAAGTAAACTGAAAACTGCAAAGCTTAAAAAAAAATATCCCCCAAACACCATAAACACAACCACAATGACCCATCCTGTGGCCACCCAAATCTAGCTGCAGACTGACACAGAACAAGCTGCCCCTGCCAGGAGAGACTGATCTGACATTGGGTGCTGAAAGGCCCAAGAAAGGCCACGTTTATTTATGAAGCAACTAAGTGATGGAGCAATCCCTCAAGGGATTTTGAGGCTAACCTGGGAAAGATGCAGTAACAGCACAAAGCAATTCAGGAAATTGTCCTTGGGGTGTCACTCAAGCAAGAGTTTGATTTGCCCAACGTGGTCCAGAATTGCTCCAGAAAATATGTTCAGATGTGGAGAATCCAGTGCTGTATCATCTATCTTGGATCAAAGCAGCTAGAAGCATGATAAAACCAGACTAGCTGGTGCCAAAAAGTCTTTGGAGTACACTTAGACACATCACACTGATTTTCCTACAGACAAGATGGGTTGAGCCTCTCCTGAGGCATTGGACTCAAGATGGCATGAAAGCATCCCTTAGACAAGCTCCCAAACCAACAGGTGTTACTGCTGACCAGAGGTGGCCCTCTCCATCCTTCCAAGTTCAAGAATTTGGGAGAAGGTAAAATCTAGTTAAGTAAAATTCAGACACTCCTGTAGTTGCTGTAAGAACATTTCTGCCAAAGAAGCACCAGATGGCACATGCTGAGCACGTCAGAACTATTCTCACTGGTCATAGTCCTACCTAACGTTTAGTATTCAAACATCATACCTAACATTTAGGAGGAGGTGATCCTCCCGCTCTGCTCTGCCCTGGCCAGGCCCCACCTGGAGTGTTGTGTCCAGTTCTGGGCTCCCTGGGATCAAACAGACAGGGATCTCCTGGAGAGAGTCCAGAGGAGGGACAGAGATGCTGAAGGGCCTGGAGCATCTCCCCTCTGAGGAAAGGCTGAGTGAGCTGGGGCTGTTCAGCCTGGAGAGAAGAAGCCTGAGAGGGGATCTGATCAATGGGGATCAATAGCTGAAGGGTGGGACACAGGGGACATGGGCAGCCTCTGCTCAGTGTCTATGGGGACAAGACAAGGGGCGATGGGCTCAAGCTGGAGCACAGGGAGTTCCCCCCCAATGTGGGGAAGAACTTCTTCCCAGTGAGGGTGAGGGAGCCCTGGGACAGGCTGCCCAGGGGGTGTGGAGTCTCCTTCTCTGGAGAGATTCCAGCCCCGTCTGGACAGCGCCCTGTGTGCCCTGTCCTAGGGACCCTGCTTTGGCAGGGGGTTGGACCCCATGGGCTCTGGGGGTCCCTCCCAACCCCTGTGATTCTATGGAAAGCCAGCATCTTCTCAGTGAGCTCAGAACATGCTTTTTCCATGCAAATGGATCAGTAGCTCTTGTTCATAATAGAGGAGGAAGCAAAAACAACCCCACAAAACCCCACTACAATTAAAAAACACTAAAGCATCACTCTCAACGTGCTGTAAGACCACCAAGTTCCCAACATCTCCTACAGCGTCCGTATCTATATGACCTGAAGTAGGGAAGTTACTCCTAGTGCTACCAGGAGACAGATCAGCAGGAAACCTCACAAAATTAAGAGGGATTTAGGGTGCTAAGTAACTGTGTGGTGCTGGAGTTTCCCAGATACCTCCACACACTGCTGATGTGAGGCTCCCCTAGCAATCCCAGCCACTACTTCGCCTCTGAAAGGGCTGGAAAATGGCCAATTTCCAAGTGACAATAAATTCTCTCTCACACAAACACTGGTCTTCTCTGCTGCATGACACACACAAATCCCTCTTGCCCTCATTTTTGCCAGATTTATGCAACCCATCTGTTCTGCTAAACTGCTACTAGCCTTTCAAGCCAAAGGAATTGCTTTCTTCTTCCATGGGCTTTATGTGTATCTAGGAATATTTTCCCTTTTCTAGCCAAATATCCTGCTTTCCACAGAAACAATCATTACTAATCACAAAGTCCAAATGGCATGAAATAGCCAGAAGACCCCCAACAGTCAGGACATCTCTCCTTTCAAGCAAGCTGCTGCACAGAAGTCAAGAGAATAAACCAAAATGCTAGGGGGTTGATGATTTGGTGTCCCATATGGAGGAGGAAGAACTGTGCATGAGCAGAGCTGGCAAAGAATTCATCACAAGTGTTTGCACAGCCTAATTCCTCTCATTTCCAGTGCAAGAGAAGAACTGGAGAAGTTGGAAACAATATACCAGAAAATATGCTGGTGGTCACCAGGGAGTGCAGGGACAGGACAAGGGGTGATGGCTTCAAGCTGACAGAGGGCAGGGTTAGGTGAGATGTTAGGAAGGAATTCTTTACTCTGAGGGTGGTGAGGCCCTGGCACAGGGTGCCCAGAGGGTGTAGAAGCCCCATCTCTGAAGGTGTTCAAGGCCAGGTTGGATGGGGCTTTGGGCACCCTAGTCAGGGTGTCCCTGCCCATGGCAGGAGGCGCTGGAACTACATGATCCTCAAGGTCGCTCCCAACCCAAAGCATTCTGTGATTCTTTGGTTCCTATGGTGGCACCTCCAGGGTACACATAGATGTGAATGAAGGTGATGCCCACATCTGTATGAGCCTAATGAGCCCCTGTGAAGCACTGGCGAAGGAGAAAGTTCCTTCACCCTGGGAAACCTGACTTCAGTTTCCTGTTTTGGGGCAGGTGATATTATCTGCTCCTCACCAGCAGATCCAAAGTGCAGCTTTTAAAACGCCAGCAGTGAGGAGAAATGCCTTTTTGTTTCCTCTCCTGGCAACACAACCCACCCTCTGCAAGGAGCAGTACTTTATATCAGTGACCTTTTAGTTTATGGAAAGATGGATGGGATTATAACTCATAGTTCAGACACATTGAGATAATTGTCATTGGTGAACTGAGTACACACTGAAGAAAGCCATAAATTATGACCCCAAGGTAGTACCCAAGGAAGCCAATGTGAGAACAGGTCCAGGTGAAAGCAGGTCTGGGTGAAATCGTGGCTACATTGCCACCTACTAATGCAAAACCTGGGGTCATCTTTGGAAATACTAAATACTTCAGAAAATACTTCTTTTCCTCAATACCCAAGGCACAGAATCACAGGGTTTGGAATGGACCCCCAGAGCCCATGGGGTCCAACCCCCTGCCAAAGCAGGGTCCCTAGGACAGGGCACACAGGCGGTGTCCAGACGGGGCTGGAATCTCTCCAGAGAAGGAGACTCCACACCCCCTGGGCAGCCTGTCCCAGGGCTCCCTCACCCTCACTGGCAAGAAGTTCTTCCCCAGATTGGGGGGGAACTCCCTGTGCTCCAACTTGCAGCCATTCCCATTGTCCTGTCCCCACAGAACATTTGTTTTCTGCTCACAACAGGCTCTGTGAAACCTGTGAGAAAGCCATGCAGAGCATTTGGGGAGAGGCAAGAAATCTATTAACCAGATCCAAAGTTTACTGACATTTCCAACTGCACAAGTATTTCAGCAAATATCAAGACACAACTTTGGGGATTCCACTCCGCTAACATGGCAATAAAGAGAGGCACTCTGTGTCAGACTCTCCCTCCCAAAGGAAGATAATATTAAATAAGTGCTCAGATGATAAATCCCCAGAAGTTCTTGAGTAGTTTGATGTTTCAATAATTGCCTCCCATTAGCACCATTCCTAAACTATCAGGATAGAGACAAAGCGCTGCCTGGAGGCAGAGGCTGTCTGCAGGATAGGTGAAAGCCAAACCCAGTTGGAGAATCACAGGATCATGAAGTTGGAAGAGACCTTTAAGACATGTCATTGTTCAGCCTGGAGAAGAGAAGGCTGTGGGGGCACCTCATTGCAGCCTTCCAGTCCCTGAAGGGAGCAGAGGAACGGGAGGGGAATCAGCTTGTTAAAGGGCAGAGACTGGCAGGACAAGGGGGATGGATTAAAACTAAAGGAAGGAAGGTTTAGATTAGATGTTAGGGGGAAGTTCTTTCCAGAGAGAGTGGTGAGGGGTGGAACAGGCTGCCCAGAGAGGGACTGGGTGCCCTGTCCCTGGGGATGTTCAAGGCCAGGTTGGCTGGGGCCCTGGGCAACCTTGTGTAGCTCCAGGCCTGGAGGTTGGTGGCCCTGGCTGTGGCAGGGGGTTGGAGCTCTGTGATCCCTGGTGTCCCTTCCAACCCATGCCATTCCGTGATTCTATGATCATCAAGTCCAACCATTCCCATCCTAAGCTAACCCATATCCCTGAGCACCTCATCTACCCACCTGTTAAACACATCCAGGGTTGGTGACTCAACCACGTCCCTGGGAGAGCATCCAGCAGGAAAGAGCCACCGAACCCCAGGTTTTTCTAGGGGCTCAGATTACTACACAAGAATACCTGTGCTGTTCTATGTTTGTCACAATAGATACACACACAGGATTAAAGCAGCAGCTACCACAAACCACCATTGAGTTTACGAGCGCTCGTCAGCCCTCGTGGTGCAGCCCTTCACCTATGGCTGTCCTCTATTCCCTGATGGATACTGTCTTCAGAGCAGCTGAGCCCATTTTCCATCACATGGATTTTTAAAAAGTTGGTGACTATGTATAATTATAATGTCACAGCTAATCCAATAAAATGGCTTAGAAGACATTTTATAATCCATGCATTAAAATAACTCGCCCGGGAGTGTTTACTTAGCAGTGGCTGGAAGTATCCACCTATTTATTAGCATGTTGGGCAATATTTGACTGCAGAAAGAGAGATAAATAAGTGCTTAAACAGTGGTTTCTGGAAAGTTACAAGGAGCACTTTACATCAAACAGAAGAAACAGGCAAAAATCTTACAGAAAAATTGAGTATCACATGGAACGCGCTCCCAGATTTTACACCTCAAATCAGAAAGATCTCTGCAAAGCATTAACTGGTGCATGAGCTATGGGAAGAGTGACTTAGAGCTGTCATTTAATTAAAAGACTGTCCTCCACAGTCACAGTGATTTATGGTTGTACAACCCTGACGTGTAGATTGGAGAAGAAAAACTGCAGAGCTTTTCCTGCTTGAGCTGCTAATGAGCACAAGGCTTCTGCTACACATGAGGGCATCAGCAGCCACTGGAAAACCAGGAGGAGCTTCCAGCCTAGGAAAACTGAAGATATAAAATTATACATTGTCTTTGCTCCTACTCTGATTATTCTTTAACAGGTCAGTGCTGAGCTCAGGAACAGTCAGTTTGGGTCCCTCAAAACCATGTGGAACTCAGGGTTTAAGCCATGAACAGCTCACCCAAGAAGCTACTACTTACATCTCCCATAGCTAAAATCTTTTAAGGCATCACTGGAGGGATATATCCTGGTTTAAATGATGCAATGTAAACAAAGACACCTCCAGACTTGAAGTTTAATGGAGTTCTCATGTTTTGTTCTTGTTTTTTCCCCCCCAGCTTCTAGCACTCCTATCACTGAGTTGACTGTGTTGCACGTTGCCATCAAGCTGGGAGAAGCCAAGTGCTAAGCTTGGAGTTTATTGAGCTGGTTTATTTGAAAACACATGGAAGATGAAGCAATACAAATACCTTGTTGTCCAGCCTCATCTCCAATACAGGAACAATCAAATCATGAACACAAACTCTGCTTCACCAAATCATTTCAGCTATGGACTCCCTTAACACAAACTGTGTTTTAAAATTCTTTCATTTAAAAATTTCTGTCATTTCTGTGGCTTTTATTAGCTATTTTGGCTATTCTTTTGGCTATTCTTCACTTGTGTACTGGAGGAAATGCATCATCCCAGGACCCCCCATTTCATTGCTACTGGCACTGCAATCAAGATGAAGAACTGTGAATACTGATCCAAGAGAGAGCTCTGTGTTACCAGCCAAGAGAATGACACAGAAAGGACCTGGATCAGAATTTCAAAATATCCTGAAATTAAATTAAGGGAAGGAATTCTTCAGACTTACCATGTGATGTGGAATTAACAGCAAGGTTGCATTAAGGCTTAATTGAGCTATTAGGAAAATTTGCTCCTTGAAGAGGAAGAGCAAAGAAAGGGGAGAGAATGGCAGAAGCAGTGTCAGTTGTTAGTGTAGGAGGTGTGTTGTTATTAATATTCCAATACAGGTGGCTACCAGGACTAGAAGAACCAAGGTTAGAAATAAGAAGGTATCAGATGTTCTTTCATATCCAAAAGTTCAGAAAGAAGAGAACAAGGGCTCCCCTGAACCTGAATGAAGAATTCCTCACCCATAATGGTACGTGCTGGAGGTGGATCTTCACATGCTAGGCACACTGTCTGCTGATGTGTGCTTCTATCAAAGCAGATGAATGAATTTGCTGTCAGTGCCAAGCCTTCAATGCCATCCCATGACAGCTTCGTTCCTGTGCATTTCCATGTGCAAGGCTGTCAGATGAGAGGCTTGGAGAGGTGTTGAACACACAGGGGTCCACAGAAACATCGTAAAATATTCCAAACAAGTGTCATAATAGGTTAGCAGCTTTCTTTTAGCCAACTGGAACCATCTCAAATTATTAATTCACAAAGCACAGCTAATTATGGTGATACCAATTAATAGCAGTCTCCAATGCAGTAAGCAAAGTATAACTACATACAAACAGTACTAGTCTGAAGCTCAGGAAAGTAAAGAGGAAAAATTTAGGTTAGAAAAGAAAAGCTGTCCAGCACTCCTCCTGGAACACCTGAGAGGCAACAAGCCTTGGGTTCCCAACAGCTGAGATGACCAGAGACTCATGGTGATCGAAATCATCAGAAGTCCTTGGAAGCCATTCAGCAGAGCAGTCTGGCTTTTGTTCCCAAAAGAACAAGAATAAATCACTCTACATGTGACATAATACAGCCTTACTATCATTCTTTGATCTGTAGTATGTCTTTGGACCGGACCATATAATGCCTCTGCTGTTTAAGCCATTCAGGTCTGGAACTGCTGATAACCCTCAGCAGGAGAACATGTCCACCCCCTCCAAAGAGGAAGATGTGCCAACAGCCAGCGCCACACATTTAACTGTGCAGGGAGTGCAAGAATCAAAGGAACTCAAGGAAGAATGAAAGAAAAGCCTTGTAAAGAGGTTTGTCTGCATTTCTATGGGATGGCCCACCACTGCCAGCACAATACAAGTGTGAGGAGAAAACAGCGACAAGAATTAAGCATGCTGTTAAGTGTCATGGTTATCTAGAACAGAATGGAGAGAACAGATAGAGCAGAGCTGCTCCTATTTGCAACACTAAGTAGGACTGTACAACACGTTTGCTTTCTACGAATTTTTAAGTTCTCACCAAAAGTGTCTTTCACCAAGAGTCAGGACTAGCTGCAGATCACCTCTCAGTGCACTGGGAATGCTCCCCTCACTCCAGCATCCTGCTGGCAACAAAAAAACGCCATTGGGAAAAGAAAAAAGAAAGAAAAGAAACAAAAAAACCCCAAATCTGAACAGAAAACCAGGTTCTTGGGGCAGGCTCAGCACGCTGCACAGCTTCACTCCTCCAGCCAGGTGGCAGCTGGGACCTCGCCGTGACTGTGCCAGAGACTTGGCTAGCAGAAGACTGGCAAATTAATCAATGCCTGTGCTTCTCCTGAGGTGCTGTCTGCAATAAATCTAGATATTTGTCCATCCAGAGCCCAGTGATACCCAAAATGCCTCTAAATGAAGCACCTGAACCACTAACAGACCAGGAGAGAAGCTGGGTGCATCTGAGAACAGGCACCACAAACTTGGGCAAGTTTGAAAACCCTTGTTTGAGCAGTACAAAGGGCCTAAGTGGTGTAGTTTTGTGTGGCGGGGTTCTAGTGGAAAAGGGGGGCTGCAGGGGTGGCTTCTGCAAGAAGCAGCCAGAAGCTCTCTGCAGGCTCCAAAAAGCAAACACCAGCCGGCTCAAGGCCTCAGTCATAGTTGATCAAGGCCGAGCCCATCAGCATTGTCACAGCGCCTCTGGGAATCACATTTACAAGGAAAAAAAACCCCAAGCAGCTGCATTTTACCCCCAGAGAAGGGAGTGAGAAGGTGTAAGGAACTGTACAGGAACACCAAGGCCAGGGAAGGAGGGGAGGAGGCGCCCCAGATGCCAGAGAGAAAGATGCCCCTGCAGCCTGTGGAGAAACCCATGCTGGAGCGGGTGTCCCCCCATGGAAAAGGCCCAGACCCCACCTGCAGCCTCTCAATATACATTTTCTCCCCTGTCCAGCTGAAAAAGGGAGTGACAGAGTGACTATGGTGGATGTCTGGCCTCCAGACAGGGCCAAACCACCACACTGGGATAGTAGACAGTTTGGGTGGGGGTCATCCACCTTGTCAAAGCCGGTGTAGCTGAAGCCAGTGTGCCCCTGCTAAGCCAAAGCAGTTTGGGGCAGTCCAGGTGTCTGAACTTCACCGCAGCTTGGAGAAGGGGCACTCAGCAGTGTGCTGTGCTTCAACTGGGATTAAACTGTTCAATTACTGCACTCCAAATCATAATGACCCCCACAGGGTTCCCCCAAGGACACTCTGAGGTGGCATTGCTCTCTACTCATTTGCAGAACACGAAGTCTTCTCCACGCTTCAGCTATCAAAACCAATACATTTGCAATTGCCACCTTATGTCTATCACACTTCACTAGAAATCCCTTAATTAGTTTCTTCTAGGCATACATGGGTCATTTAGGTAATTAAACCCAATCCTCTCTGATCAAAGGATGCTAGGCCATGAAATCCTATCTACAATCTCATTGTGCTCCATCTCACAACCACTCTGTTTCATCATCTTCCCCCACTGCTCTCACAGAGAAACTGTTCCAGGACTTCACTCTGCTGGCTGACAACAGCCATTAAATTGCTCATGCACAGATCTCCATGAGAAGATGGGCCTAAGACTGTGAAGAGACATTTCCAACTCTCCTTCTTCCAGGGCTGTTAGAATACAAAATTGCAGACAAGACTAAGCTGGGAGGATGTATCCATCTGTTGGAGGGTAGGGAGGCTCTTCAAGGGGAGCTGAACAGGCTGGATCAATGGGCTGGGACCAACAGGATGACAAGGCAAAGTACAGAGTCCAGGGAAGTGATTGTGCCCCTGGTGAGGCTGCACCTTGAGTGCTGTGTTCAGTTTTGGGCCCCTCACTATAAGAAGGACATTGAGGTTCTGGAGCAAGTCCAGAGAAGGGCAACCAGGCTGGGGAAGGGGCTGGAAAGCTGGGTGTTGGTCTCGTCGCCCAAGTGACAGGAGTCCATTCTGCCAAGGACAAGGTAGAATGGCCTCAAGCTACACTAGGGCAGGTTCAGATGAGACATGAGGAAAGATTTCTTCACCAAAAGGGTTATCAGGCACTGAAACAGGCTGCCCAGGGAGGGGGTTGAGTCACCAGCCCCAGATGCATTTAAGAGATGGGTAGACAAGGTGCTCAGGGATATGGTTTAGTAGACGACAGGAATGGTTGGACTCAATCTCAAGGGTCTTTTCCAGCCTAGTGATTCTGTATCTCATCTCACAGTGAGTGTGGGTGAGACACACACCCTCTCCTAAGAATCTGGGGTCAAAAATATAACCCAAATCTTCACATCTACCATACTGAAGTCATCACAAGGATGTTTTCCAGTATTACCAATAAAAGCACACTACAGAGGTCAAAGAGCTCTTCTGGTCCCCCAAGAAGCATCAGCCAGTTGAGAGCCAAGTTCAGCACTCCTTCTACCTGCCTTGGCTCAGGAAGCTCAAAAACAGCAATCAAGCACAAGAAGGAGGGTTGCACCACAGAAAGCAAATAAAATCAGAACATGAAGTTATCAGCATTTCACATCTCAGGCACTTCCAGGGATTTCCAGATTTGACTTGGGATTTAGGGTTTTTTTTAATGTAGCTGTGGAGAAATCAATATTAAGAACAGCTCAGGTCCTCAAAATCCTTTTGAGCATCAATGCATGCTGACACTGCCCTGCAATTTATCCACACTCACAGGCTGGTCTTTGGCACTTACACATTTGCTCTGTGCTAGTACCTGTGGAGCAGCAACACAGCTGCTTTTCCTACTCCCCAACAGACTCACACAGCAGGGAGAGTTTGCAGCAGCTACTTGAACTCTGCTCTGTGAGCAACTTCAGCATCACAGAAAACACCTCTCAGATCACATCTGCCAGGACAGGGGTTTTGCTGGTATCCCAAGTAATCTGGTGACGTTTCTTCATTTAATGAAACACAGTTTATACCTCATTTCCTGCAGTCAGCTCAGCAAGTTAAAAATATACAGTCAGCATTTAGAGTCCCACAGCTGTAGCCAGGATGAACTTACAGTTCCTCTGCCTCCATGTCTCTCACACAAGGGGCTTAATCACTTCCACACTGGGGAGTGTTAATTAGCATGGATAGGCTTTGCACCAGAGTCCTAGTAAACTGAGAGGCTGTACCTGGGAGAGAAAAGCCAGGCAGAGACACCTCTTCTGAGCACTGCACATTCAGAAGCAAGTGCTGGAAACGTAACTAAGGAAAAGAAGATTTACATTCCCACAGGACTGTTCTGGGGGTGTTCCCCAAGACTGAGGCTTGGTACTTCCAACAAAGCACCCCAGCTTCACCATCACTACCCCAGCCTTTGCCAAGCCCTGCTGAGACACCTCTAAAACCCCCCAGCAGCACCAGCCACTGTTAAAAGCAAACACCCTGACACTTGGGATGCAAACCTGTGCTGTTCCAGACCCAGCAAAGCCATAAGCACCACCACAAAGCATCCTCACACCCACACTCTTCCTCCTTCACCTCTTTCTTTTACCCAGGGATGTGCCAGCTGCCACAACAGGCGGTCAGATAAACTCCTGTCCTGGACACACAGGATTCTATCCACTCAGAGGAAAAAGAATTAAAACAATATCCAAGATGAGCAGCAAAATGCCCCCGGTCTCTAATGTCACACTCATGCAAGAGAGTCCTTTGGCAGCCATTTGAGTCCTCTGAGGAGCCTCTGCCTCAAGCTGCTCTACTTCATTCCTGTCCTTAAATCAGCACATGTTGAGTGAGTGTGAGTTCCCTTCTCTCCTGGGGCATCGGGCTGTGGGCCAGCTTGTATGTGTGTGAGTAAGTCTACTCTGGCTCCAGTGTCAGTCGTGCTCTGAGGTACAGACCTCTGGGCAGCTCTGCTGAGAGCACTGCCAGCCCACAGAACAGTTCACATGTTCCCCCACATCACTGGGGAATTTTTGGTGAGTTATACTCACTTTACTGCTGCGGGTTTGCCATTTGATTCACAAGGCATCTACTGAAACATCCAGAGAGGAACATCTCAGTGTGACTTTTCAGCTAACCCTTCATAGAGAATCACAGGATGCTTTGGGTTGGAGGGACCTTCAGAGCCCATCCAGTCCCACCCTGCAGTGAGCAGGGACATCTTCACTAGAGCAGGGCGCTCAGAGCCCCATCCAGCCTGACCTTGAGTGTCTCCAGGGATGGGGCCTCCACCACCTCTCTGGGCATCCTGTGCCAGTGACCCACCACTCTCAGAGGGAAGAACTTTTTCCTAACACCCACCCTAAATCTGCCCTTATCCAGTTTAACCCATCCCCCCTCATCCCATCACTCCATGCCCTGGGGAACAGTTCTTCCCAGCTTCCTACAGGCACCTCTCAGGGACTGGAAGGGGCTATAAGGTCCCCCTGGTGCCTTCTCTTCTCCAGGCTGAACCAGCCCAACTCTCTCAGCTTGGAGAGGTGTCCCAAGCCTTACAAAACTCCAAATAGATAACATAGATATTCTATTCCCAGTGATATAATCAACTGGTGATGGTTTTTTGGTTACTTTGCTCCAAAATCACATTGAAATCTGCTCTACTCCATAGGGATACTAACTTGCACAAAAGGTATTTTATAACACACATTAGTTATGAGATGTCTCATGGGACATCTTTGTACCACAGATCAAACAAAGCTGAATTTTAGTAGAGACCTCAAACCAAAGTGTTTGCTCAAGTCATTTTTAAATAAAGAAAATAATAAAGAAGTAATCCCTCTCCCCAAGTAACACACCCTACAGTCCTCTTGTCTGCTTCTAGAGACAATTACCTGAAGGAGACATAAAAACTGTAGTTTGTGTTTCCATTCAGCCCGTTTATTTACCAGGAGAAGCAATTTCCTTTTCCTCCAGTACTAGGAAAAGCAAAATATTTCAGGAATAGTTCTTTGCAGAGGTTTTAATGAGTTTCTTCCAATGAAAACCCACCACTGCTGTAGAGCCAAGAGCCATCTGCCACCCAGGGAGAGAAGCACACAGGTCCACACACCAGCACTTCCCAAGCCCAGACACCTCTGTGTTTATATTTATTTATTTTTCAGCTTTTACTGAGTGGTGTCCACCCCCCACACACCCCAGCCTCCTCCTCTCTCCCAGTCCTGATGCTATCTGACCTTTCAGCTGCCTCCCCCTCCCCAGCCAGCTCTTCCCTTCGCGATAAGGATGCATTAAGACAGAGCTGCTGTGGCTTATCACCACCAGCACTGAAATGTCAGGCAGTTAAAAGCACCTGCAGTCGTTAGGAGGCTTTCAGAGCTCAGCTTTTTGCAGGAATTCAGAGGTTGGGCTTTTTTCTTTTTAAAATCCAGTTTTGAAAACAAAACAAAACCAGACCAAGACCTCCTGGCAGCCACTGCCTCAATTCCCATCAGCATTTGTTGGGCAGAAACCTGTGTTTCTAGACACATCCTATTGGGAGAGGAATCTTCTGCCTGGTGCTGGGTGCTCTGCCTGTGGGGGACACTCCCCACCCTTTAATGAGTCTTGTGCAAAAAGGGTTCTGAAGACCTATTAGTCACCTAACAAAGAATCAATGGAGGCTTTCCCTGTGGACATTGTATCATCATCATCAGTGCCAGGAACCACCCAGCTCCCATCAGCAGGATGCCCATCCAAGGAGGAGCAAAGCTCTGCATCAGGGTCAAACACACAGCCAGCTGTGGAGGGGGTTAGAACCTGGAGGGTGCAGCCTGGGCCCCATCACCTGCACCAAGTAGAAGCCACCAATCAAGTAGCAGCCTGGCCTCACCATCCACAGCAAAAGCTATTTATCAGCTACTTCCCCTGCTTTCTTGAGTCACAAATCCCACAGTCACACGAGACACACACCCAACTTCCCATAGTTCTAACAACTGCAGTTTAAAAACTGTCACAGTTTGCAAAATGCAACTTTAAGCCAAGAGCTCAATAACAGTTTAAGACCAGAAGAACAGAGCACCAACACCCAGCCTGGGGAAGCCTTTAGTTCTTCAGGCTCCTGCTGGCTTTAACAGAAACCAAATTACACCTTTAGTTATTGGTAACCTGCCAGGCTGGAGCACGACCCCTGAGATGCTCAAGCATTGCCCACCCCCCAGAGATGCTCAGGGGATGCTGGTGCCACACGAGCTCTGCTCTCCACACAGTGAGATGACTGTGCCATCTAGCTGCAGCACTTCAGCATGATGCCAACCTGCTCCACCTCCCAGAGCATCCACACAGCCCAGCTTCCCAGAGAGAAACCATATCACTTATTACATCCATGCCACACTGGATGTTAGTATATGCAGAGGTTACTTTAGCCACAAAGTAAATTATTACTAAGAAGAACCAATCAAGCTCAATCAATAGGAATATTTAGTTTTCTTTTCCTTACAGCTTTCTCCTATCACAAGCTCAGAGTTAAGATTCCCATTTTCAGTTGCTTGTTTCTGCACTGGTTTATGTCTGGTCCCTTAAATCCTGCTGTCTGACCAAAATATATCAGCCCCTCCACCCAATGGTCTTGTGTTCCCATGTCCCACATCCCAGCAGCTGCAGCATCCCTGAGCACTCAGCATCTTGTAAAACCAACTGCTGTGAGGGCAACAGGGCTCAGCTCATAATGGGACCAGTATGTTCAGAATGCCTTCTGAACAGGAGCCATGAAGGCATGGGGCTTGATCCATCAGTGCTGAGGATTATTTTAATGATGCAGAAACAAACTAAATATATTTTTAATTTCATATTTTAATTTGTCAAGAGGATCTCCCTGGCTCTTAAATGAGATTTAAAGTGCATTTTATTCCGCCAGGAATAAATTCAGTCACTGGCTAAAATTAGATTAGTGGCTCCAGTGCCTAATTAGCAATAGGTTTGGAGGCTGCATTTTGGAACATTCTGGACCATTTCTCATTAGCCTGTCTTTAAGTAACTTTCTCTGTTGGCACAGTGTTTGTACATAAAGGGAAGGATTCAGGAACCAGGCAGAAATCTAGGAGATGTTTGTTTTGTTTATCTGGAAACTGAGGCAGGCAGCCCAGCTAAAGGCTGGACCCACAGAGGGCTGTGAGCAGGGGGGCTCCATGGTTGCCCCATATTGGTGTGGGGCTTGGACCAGGGACCCCATTCCAGATCAAGCATTGGAACAGGCAGCCCAGGGAGGTGGTGGAGTCACCACCTCCAGGGCAGGGTGAGGCTGTGGTTGGACTTGATCTAAAGGGTCTCTTCCAACCCAGGTGATTCTCTGCTGCTGTGCATCTCTGGGAAGCAGGGAAAGGACAGAGATTCAATTCATTATGCACCCACTGAAGAAACCCATGGTGGACCTGAGACCTGAGCTCTGCTCACAGGTCTCCTCCACAGCCCCCAGAGGCGGTAGGAGAAGTGTCCAGACACAGACAGTGAGAGGTACCCAACAGCAAGACAAGGGCCCTGCAGCTGGGGAGGAGGAGGATATAAAGTCCACAGAAGCACACCTGGAGAGCAAGGGGTTCTGCATCCCAACCAGCCCTGCTTTCTGCAGCCTGAGGGGCTTTCTCTGGGGACCCCCAGCCTTTGTGCTGCTCCAGCAAGCAACAGCTACAGCATGAACAAGCACAGCTGAGCACACTGACTGTATGAGCAGCATCACAGGCAGGATGAGCTTCTGCACATGGTCTTCAGCACACAGCCTGGTCCCAGCTGGGGCAGAGCACAGGAGTTAAGGGAGAAGCAGCACTCTGTTTTCCAGATGGCCAGGTCAAAAGCACAGAAGCACTTTGTCTTTTACAAGGAAATATAACACTGCAAGATACTGTTAGAGTGGCAGATTCTACATTCAGAAGATGTTTAACTACTTTCCTACAGTGAGACCAGACAGCAGGACCACAGAGCTTAGACTGAGCAAGGAGGACACCAGGAATAAGATACTAAGCATGATGGGTTTTACTATGTAGTTAAACTAATGTGGTCAAGGATGAAGCCAGATGAACTTCAGGAAGCTGTTAGTGGCAGGCACAGGCACCAGGTGTCATGGGAGCTGGTACCTCAAGGAGATGGAACAGGGTGAGAGTTGTGTACTGTCGTGTTGGCTTATGGCACAAACTAGAGAATTACAGCAGTAAAACACAGCAGTGAGAGGAAGGCCCTGCCCTAAAATCCTGCTTGGAGTCCAAACATTTTGATCCATGTGTCAAAGAAACTATGGCTCCTCTCAAGCCCTGAGGAAAAGGTAACTGCTGAGCTAGCCAAGACCTTCTCCTGAGACTACTTCCCAGTCAGGACTCCAGCTCTGAACTCTTGGGACACCATCTCCCACCACAGGAACAAGGGTAGTCCCACAAACCCCAGAAGCCCATAGGCAACAGCAGCGATGCCATTCCCAGTGGGATGTACCTCTGGAAGCATGGCACAGAGCAGGAACAGAGTCCTTCAAAAGTTTGGTTGAGGCAGCTCATGTCAAGTGTCACCATTGTCCAATGGCTGATGTAGCCTTCAGCCCACGTCCTGAGTAATCACAAACAGCTCATTAGCAGCACAGTGAACACTTCCCACCCTCCAAACCCTAACGTGATATTTCAGCTTCAACCACACAGCTCTGATTAACGTTTCCCAATGAACAATTTCCTGCCTCTGGCAAAGTGATTGTCAGAAATACCCAGGAACATGGAAAATTGACAACAGTTGCTGGATGCTAAACATTGTTCATGCTTGATTGCTGTAATGGCACATCATGGGCTGTGACAGACAGTCAGGCATTTGTTGCCATCATTAATATGGAGAGAGTTTATCACCCAACCTCCCAGCTCCCTGTCTCATTCTCCCTCACGTTCTCTTATTACACAGCCATTCATTTCTCATTTACATTTTTTTCCTTAACAGTACAATGATTTGCAAAATTAAATTCATTTCAACTTTTTACTGCCCTCATTTCCACGTACCTTTTATTGGGTTTATTGCCATGACTAGGCTGCCTTTGGCTTCTATTTTACCACAAAGCATTTTACAGGATCTCAGGAGCACTCTTGTTTTTCATTTGCTTCCTCATTAATAGATACATAATCACCACATGATATTGTTCCAAAGTCTTGGGGTTTTATATGCCCATATTAAAAGAAAAAAATAATAATCTGCTTTTTTGGCAAAAGACACCTAATCCTGTGTCTCCTGATGGCTGGGTGAACTTGGCAAGAGAAGCATAAAGACCAGCTGTCCTGTGGCTCCTTATCCTCCTCAGTGTATTGGTCTGAATTCAGAATTTCACCCAACCCTGAGTACTTTCTCTCCATGTGTTATTTGATGAAGATGATGCTGCTGACTTCAGCAGGGAGGCAGCTTTATTTCAGGGCTTACCTAAGGCTAGAGAAAGGAAGTTATGAGAATTATTTCAGCTATTTCAGGATCTTGAAATACAGCAAGGTACTATCAGTAGTAAAACTGAACTAAAACTATGTGTATTCCAAGTGGAAGACTTATTTTTTGGAGTAAAGCTATAAAACTGAAGGGGGAAAAAGAGCAAAGAAAAAGCCAAACTCCAAAACATGGGTAAAAAAGAGTCTCACTTCTTAAAACCAACATTTTCAGGTCAAAGCACATACCATGAATGCAGAATTTTGACTCTGATTTGAAGGAACAGACCAGCAAACCCAGGGAGAAGCATGCTGAAATTTGTTAGTGTCCTGGTACCCAGAGTATCCAAACTACCTGAAGCCTGTAAGAACTCTTTCTTTACCTGTAAGGAGGTTAAAAACACAACATGGAAAGCTGATGTCCTACCTCATCCACAGAGAAGGTGGCACTGGATGTTCAGGAGCATCCAAGCCACTAACTTCTTTTGAGAATCTGGACATGTATTCTGGAAGTTTGATTAAAAGCTCCACCCACCTAAAACCCCCAAAATGTTCTTTTAAAAAATGGTCCCCAGAAACACTGCTGCATTTTCCTCTGTTTCTCTATTTCCATTTTCAAGCTCTTGTGAAAAGTGAGTCACTAACTCAGAGTCAAGGATCTTTCAGGCACCAACAGGTATTTTAATGACATCCCAAATATGGGATGATCTTCATCCCTGATTTGCAACAGCAGCTTACTGTACCACCACAGCTCTCAGCAACCCAGCAGAGCCAGTCACCCCTGACTTCATAGTTAGGGGATGTTACAGCTTTCCACATGACTGGGGTGAGCTGAACCAAAGCTCCATTCCTTCCCATCTTCCAGAAGCTCCAATACTCTTCTGTTGCTACCTGCAGAAACCAAACACATCTGGGCTGAAACAGACCTAACTGAGCTTGAGCTCCATGCTGAGGACCTTAACATACTGAAGTGTAACCCACACGTACACACAGCATGTGCCATCAGCTAAATGACTAATAGAAACACCACTAATGTTGCTGTCCCATCTTGATCCAGTCTTCTCCACTTCCCCAGCTCTCCTCCAGAAGGTCTTGCTGGCACTTGCCAGGTCCAGCACAGCTAAATGCTTTCCCTCCAGAGTTCTCCTCTCCAAGAGCTGCAAAAGTCTTACTCATTCCTTGCATCTCCTCTTCTGCAGAAGGCAAGGCATACACAGGCATCTTCACTCTTGTTCTCAGCAACAGTGTCTGAGCATCATTTTCCTGTTCCCATCTCCCAGATGGAAGCACAGCCTCCACCACTAAGATGCTTTCTCCTGTTCAAGTGAGGGGCAAGGACTCAGACTCATCCTCTGCCTTTGCACTGACTCAATCATTGCATTACAGCAATGACAGACAGCTTAAGGAGCAATTTTTTCCCTCCTGAACTAGCCAGAACATATAGCAAGGGTTGGGGTTTTTTTGCTCCCTAACCTCATTACTGCTGATTAAAGAACACTTACAAGTTTAAATTGCTTTTTTAAGACTCTTCTAATTACTATCATCTCCTCTGCTGTAGTAGCTACAGGAAGGAAATTAACTTTAACTTGCATTATGCCAGATGAATTTCACCTTGGTGGAGATCTAACTTATGGTACACTCAGTTGGTTGGTAATAGTTTCTGCTGTACCTGAAAGTTATGACAAAAATCCCAGACTGGTCTGGGTTGGAAAGGACCCCAAAGATCACAGAGCCCCAACCCCCTGCCACAGGCAGGGCCACCAGGCTGGCTACAGGGGTGGGACTAGATGGTCTCTGAAGGTCCCTTCCAACCCAACACATCCTGTGATTCTATGATCTCAGCAGCAGTTCCCTCCTCTGTATAAAAGGATGTTGAAGAGACCAACCATGACCTTGGTACCATAGGCCCACGTCTGCCATACCAGTGTAGAGCTGGTATTTGAAGAGCTGGAACCAAGTGACCTCCAGCACTAGGAGACTTTGGATGGGCAGCTGACCCCTTTGTTCTGCTTACCTCAACACAGGACTCCCTTCGGCTCCAGATCACAGTATCTCTAATAAATTGTCACAGGGCAACAGGTTTTGCATGGCACATGGGGAAACACTACATCACTGATGTGCTGCTACACAGTTATCATTAAGTCAAATTTGCAAATGACTGATGCAAATTCAATTTGCACAGGTGATGATCTTATATTCTCCTGAGAACATGCAGCATATGGATTCTGGAAAGGCAATAGCTACATTTTTTTTTTCATCATTTCAGCCTAAAAAAGCCCAAACACAAACCCCAAAACCAACATACAACCCCTAAACAGATAAACTTTGATGCAACACAACTTCCAAAGGAGAACTCATTCACCTGTCACAGCAGAGCAGCCACATCACTCACATGACAGCTCAGTTTTGCACCAGCAATGACCTAACAGCACCTAATTGATCTGACAGTATCACACAGAATAATTTCTTCTTCTCTGGGGCTCTGTTTCCCTTTCAGCAGGGCAGCTCCTCTGAGCACTATTGATTATTAATTACCCATGCAACCCATACAGCAAGATATAAACCTGAAGGGGGGAAACAAAAGATTAACTCTGAGTGCTCCTTCACATAGAAATGAATTTGAAGATAAAGGAGAATAAAGCTTGGATTTTCAAAGGTCAAGCCTGGAGAGTTTGTTGATTTTTGGACAGCCACCACAACCTCCTGCTCAGCCTGGCTGGGGAAGAAGGCTGCCTTGGCACTTTCTGAAGAAGTTGAATAAAGTTCACTACCTTTTCTAAAGAGCAAAAGGAGGCAGGAGTTTGCTGAAGCTTCCTGCTCTTTATACTTTATTATTGACTTCCTGACATGAAATGGAAGGTTCTTAGCTAATGTCAATACTGATTTTCTTGTATTCAATGGTCCTGCAGCTTTTTTTATTTCACCAAATTATAGTGACTTCACTTATTTTCTCCTCCCCTTGCTGAAATGCCTCCCAGCAGTGCCCTGCTACAGGTTCCTATTGCAAACTGAGTTTGTTCCAGCCTTTAAAAGGTTGTTGTAGAAAAAGAAGGAAAACCCCAACCCAACAAACCCAGAGGATTATTTTGCATGCAGGCAAATCCCCTGGCTTCTCCTTCCCCATGCAGCAGCAAAAGAGGAATAGCACAGCAAGCCAGAAGAGAGAAGCCAGGCTTTACATCCTGAATGTTCCAACAGTTTGTGGGAGCCACAGAAGGTGTTTGTCCAGTCCCCACCTATCTGAGCTTCACCAACAGCCACCCCATGATGCTACCTGCTGCTCCAGAGGGTACAAACTGGAAACAGCCCTTCTTTCAAAACAGTTAAACTAAGAAGTGAACTTGCAGAGAGTTTATGGAGAATCAATCGAGTAACTTCTGCTTATAGAGAGTTCAACAACCTTCTCCTGAACCCTGCTGAGCATTCAAGGCAACTATAGCACTGCTAAAGAACTCTTCTCAGTTTCAGGAAACTTTTCCAAGGTGCCTTTCTTTATAGGGACCTTCTCCCAAGACCTTACAGCTACTTTTTGAAGTTATTTCCCTTCCCAAGCATGGATGGTCTCAGCCCAGAACCAAAGGCTTCCAAGAGGGCTGGACACCTTCCCACACATGGTCTACCTCCACAGAGCAGATAAATAGATCTGGGTAGCCAACATATTTGAATAAGGTGCTCCTCCTGACAATTAAGGCATTAGGAAGTAATTACCTTCCTAATAGCAGCTGTTTCTAAACACTTAGAAGGAGCATATGCATTTATCAGTTCAGAACACTTAGTAATTTGCTCTTTGAGAAAGAGGAAAGCAGAGAAATTAAGAGCTAGAGAAGCTGGTTCCATTACTCCCTAAAATAAAGGGAGATAAACTTAAGCATCAAGTAAAGTCCCACAGGAAATCAACAGATACTTTGGGGGTTTGTGTGTGTTTATAGACCCTTATTCATAGAAGCACACCAGGGACACTGGAGCTGGTTTTGAAAGCAGATTGTGAAGTCCAGCAGGAATTGTGGCTGTTCAGCCCAAGCATTTGACACTGATTTTCCTGTAAGGTCAGTAAACACCACTTGGGGGAAGGTGTAAGCACAGTAACTGCACAGGGTGCAAAGTGGTAAACAAATGGGAGAGAAGTGAGAACAACACAGGGAAGCACAGGCATGCAGAGGTGATGGAGCTGCTTCAACACCAGCCCATGGCCAGCACATCCCGCCTTGGGCTGAGGCTACAATCAACTACAGTCCAACAGGACACTCCTCCAGATGCTCAATTCCAACACTCCCACCCCATGGTGGGTGCAGAGGGCACAGCAGCCAAACCACCCCCTCTGCTCTGCCTGGTCTCTGCACTCCAGAGGGAACTGTAGCTCCCAAGTATGGGGTTCCAGGGGTGTCAGCTACAGCTGAGGTGATGGCCAAGGAGACAACCCTGGCTGGGAGCATCCCTGTCATCTTTGCCACACCTACAACATTTTTATGTTAAGATGCTACAGCAAGAGCTACAGAGATGTGGACTTTCCTATTCCTAGGCATTTAGCAGCCAGTAGAGCACAGCTTCTCCCTTCCATGGGCAGCCACTAACCAGTGCTACAGAATCTTCATGGTTATTATTTCTTTGCAGAGCTAGAGCAGCCTGTTACTGAAACCTCCTGCCTTGCAAAGCAAAGGAGCTCACACCCAGGTTTAGGGTTTCAGTGATGGGTAATGTTCTGCCTTTTCTCACCAAAGCAGGTGGTACTCCTGCTCAGGCAGGTCCTCACCTCCTCCTCAGTCCTGCTGCTTGGAGGCATAAGCCACAGGCTCCAGGCTTGAGTTGTGTGGAGGCATTTCACATAGTTTCCAGTTAGAAAAAGCCTGGGCCTACATTGGATCACTTCAAAGTCATCAAACCCTTAGAATTTCCATGCAATTTCTAACCTAACCAGCACTGAGACAATCTACCAGCATCTCTTAGAAGCTCCTGAGAAGAAACATTGAGAAGAGACAACAAAACAGTCAGGAACCAAATCAAAACTGGAAAAGGAGGTAAAATACTCAGTCCCAGGTGCACCCAGTATGGTCAACAGAAACCCAGCTGCAGGCCTTGAGGGTGTCCAGTCTGACCAGCAGAAGCTGTCATTTCAGTGGAAATACAAGAACCCTTTGAGTTATCAGAACACAGACCAAGTTTGCAGAAGTTACAAGAGAAACATTATCAAGGAGTAATTAATATCAGATTGGATTCCCTAATATTACAGTATTGTTAACATAGTAAAAAAAAAGAAATGTCTAATTTTGTAGGCTCTTTCCCATCAGGCAGGAATGTAATTATCCCTTATCTTTCAACACAGCCAAGCCCAGTAAATACAATTACAAAAATTTATGTTCACTGGAGCATGAAAAAATAAGTCATAAAATTAATATGGTATTTATCCTCTTTTCTTTTAGCACTTATTAAAATGCACCAGTGATTTCTCAACTATTCCTTTTTATAGCAGCTTTTGGCTGGAATTAATTTTGACTTTGGTTCCCTGCTTGTTTACAGAGTTCTTCCATGTTCCTGAGTTACACAGGCTCCCAGGCACAGCCAAGCCCTTCCTCCTCTTTGCCTTGGGAGTAAAATCAGCTTGCATGAGCTGTTCAGGAGTTGTTTGCTGCTAAAGGAGGGGGGGGAAACACTGCCATTTCTTTTCAGCTCCTGTAGATTATGCTCGTTCCATCCCCTGGATTAACAATTTTGATAGTCTTGTATCAGCAAGACAATTGGCAATGGCCACTGTAGGTCCCTGACCAATAAATCTCTGAGCATAGAAAGACCAAGTAAAAGATTGTGGTGTGAAGAGACCCCTCTGTGGCTTGGGGCATCCTTGTCAGTAGTCCATCTAAGCACCCATCTGTTCCTCTCCAGAGGACTGGATAAGGGACAACTCAGTCACCCAAAGCCATGGGATCTATACCCAGTGGAGAATCCAAGAGAGATGTGTCCTGCTCCAACAGAAGCACAGGCAGTCAGGAACGCACCACAGAGAAGGAGAGTGCTTGCCACCCTGGGTCTGCTGTCTTCTAACAAACCTCACTCAAATCAGTGCCTCTAAGTACTCCAAACAAGACATTTCTTCTCCAAAATGCCTCTAACTAGATCTCGTTTATGGGCCTGGCTTCTGTGTCTGGAAGCAGCAGAAGGTCAGTTCTAGGAGGAACATTTTAAAGTTGCTAATGTACCTTAGAGAAGTTTAATGTGTTTAAAAAAAAAAAAAAGGGGAGATGAGGTGCTCAGGGATCTGGGTCAACACAGGACAGGAACAGTTGGACTCTATGAGCTTAAAGGGCTTTTCCAGCCTGGTGAGTCTGTGAAGTGTTACCCAGTTAGTCAAGTGTCAAGCAAACACCTCCACCTCACCACTGTGTTTACAGAACAAACTCCAGCAGAATGGGTTTTTTTCAAGCTGTCAGACAAAGCACAATGAGAAAGTCTTCATTGTTCTGCCCTCTCCTCTCTCCTGCTTTCCCAACACAGAAGCAGGGAGGAAAAAAAAGAGAAGGTCCCTTTATTACAGGCAAACTAGAAATGCTCCTGCTGCTGTGCTTCCCCTCATGGCTTTATCTGACCACCTTGGCCTGTTGCACTTACAACACTTGAGACCAAGCAGGTGTGATAAGACAGCAAACATCACGTCAGTGGCTTCACCCCAGTGAATTCTGAAGGCCCCCAGTGACTGAGCTACCATTGCTTTCCTGGGCAGCCTTGTGTAGCTCCAGGCCTGGAGGTTGGTGTCCCTGCCTGTGGCAGGGGGTTGGAGCTCTGTGACCCTTCGGGTCCCTTCCAACCCAGACCATTCTATGATTCTATGCTTGCTTCCTCAGGTGTCTCTGTTCCCCTGCCTTCATGAGGGAATGGTTTTCCCCTAACATTTAATCAGATCTTCCCCTGCTGTGACTTGTGCCACTGCCTCTGCTCCTGTCCCTGCATCACTCCCAAGATGAGCCCAGATCTCTCACTAACATACCCCCATCAGGTTCCTGCTCCCAGCAACAAGTACTTTAATACCCAGCACATCCTTGTGTCTTTCATACAAGGGCTCAGATCCAGACAGGGTGCTCCAGCCAGGGCCTCAAACCTTGCCTGAAGGGGAAGGATGCCTTCCCAGACCTGCACTCTGACTGGGGCAACCCAGGCTTCTAGAGGAAACACTGACAGGGGAGAAAAACAACTGGCAAAGCTTCTATTTCTGGTACCAAAATAAATAAGACCAGCTTGAGGAGTCCATCATGAGTCACATGCTGCTAGAGGAGCCACCCCTGACTGGTCTTTGACCCCTTCAGTGGATGGAGATCCATGTCAGACTTGGCTAAGCACAGGCCCAGCAGGCAGGAGATGACAATGCAGATTGGTCTCTCCCTGACAAACTCATCCTTTCCCCATTAGAAGCACCATGAGGAACAGCCTGCCCTAGCTGGACCATGCCATGAATGATGGAGCCACCACAAGTAGGTGGATGGATTTACATCCAAGACTACAGAAAGCAAAGAGAAAATGCTAATGAATTCACAAGTCTCCTCAAAGGCCTTCCTCACAGGTCCCCCAAAAACAGCCTCTTTCCCTTCTCTCTTCTCCTGTCACCACCTACAAAGCTCAACAGCAGGTCCTCCCTGCCAGCACCCCATCACCATGAACACCCCCCACAGCCACACTAAAGGCTTAAGAGAACATGACAACAGGTGAGCACAGTTGTTTACTGAACTCTGCCAGGAAGTGAACCTTGTGTTTCCAGGGGGGAGCAGCAGGCAAGGAAACCAATATCCAGTCAGCAGGGATGTTCCACCTGGGCTCCTGCCATCCAGCTCTCAGGATTTACCAGGGCAAGTGCCCAACAGTCCAAGTCAGCACCATGGACACCACCCACCTCAGCCACCAAGGCCATTCCCTGCTCCTCTGTCTCAGGCCCCAGCACAGGGCATTGCTGTGGAGCAGAGTCAAGCCCCCCCTGGCCAACAGAAGCCTTGCAGCTACACTCCTATCAGGAAGCTGTTCTGGACAAAGCATCAAAGATGCTGGATTCACTGCTGCTGTTTCAGAACCTTTTCCCTTGGCCCCAAAAGGACAAGACTCCAGTTGGAAAACCTGAGGTGCCACCCACAAGTCACCTCCACTATTGTCATTAGAAAACCCAACTCTTAATATACTTCTCTCTAAATTGATCCATTTTCCTTCTGCTTCCAGCAGTCCAGAGATATACTTCAGTCATAATGTAACATGTACCTCTTCAACTGCCACAATAACCAGGTTTTCCTCATTCTTGCTTTTAAAATTCATCTCAAATTAATTTATTTTATTACTCTTAATTGCAGTTTAATCCACAAGCAAGGTATTCTCCATAAGGAAAGACAACAGCATTAATAGTCCTCACTTTGAAGCAGGTTTTTATTGCCAGCAAACAGGGAAAGCAGCAGTTCTACAGGAGTAATTGAGGTAGCTGCTTAATTAAATCAGCTGTTGTCAGAGAAGAATGTGCCACTGATGGAAACATGTACATTATGCCCCCAAAAAGCCTCTGAGGCAGTGGGAACACTGCAGGGTCTGTGGGTAACGTGCCTTCCCTTGGTGTTGGAGGGGAAGGGGTGGGATGAAGCATAAACCCAGGTTTCAGTGTGGTAGCTGGGGCAGAAGCACACGTTTCAGCCTGTGCACAGCTCCACAGACAGGCAGGTGCTGCCAGATGATCCAACAAGGAGCCCCAGTGAGCATCCAGCTTGGGATGGATGCCTGACCCAGGCTGGTTTGTATCCATCTTTCTCTCTCTTCCCATCTATATTCATCATTTTAAAGCACAGTTATAAAGTCTTCTTCAGTAATACCAGCTGAAGAGCCTGCAGTTCCAGCAGTGCCTTTTCTTGCACCTTCTTAAATGTTCACAGCCCTCCAAGTCTCTCAGCTCCATCTCTATATCCCTGAAGAGAACCAAATAATCTAAAGAACTTTTAAAAACCAAACCCAGAAAGCCCACATTGAGCTTATTACCCATGTGCAAGTTCCCCCAGAAATCTGGAGGTGACCACAATTTCCAGGAACACACACATTAAGCTCCTCCATATTTACTTCCACCCCATTATCCCTAGAAGACCAGCAATCCCTCTCACTTTACAACCAGCTGCTAAACCTGCCAAGAGCATTGTTTTATTAATCCTGTCCAGTTTGCCATCAGCATACTGCACAGTGTCTAGCAGGCCAGACTAAAAGGGATCTTAACCAATAAAATTAAAGCACCTCCAGTAAATATTGCTTTTAAAGAAGTCATTTACAAGCTAGACATCACCCAGCAAAGCCTTAAATAAAACAAAGCACCTCATTGTATGGAATGGTCTTGAAAGGGGGGGAAATAAGTCAATACAGTATATGCCTCTGAAATGTAAACCAAGTCCTTTGTTTACTGAAGCTCAGCTTGGGAACACCTTGAATCATAGACTGGTCTGGGTTGGAAGGGACCCCAAGGATCACAGAGCTCCAATCCCCTGCCACAGGCAGGGACACCAACCTCCAGGCCTGGAGCTACACAAGGTTGCCCAGGGCCCCAGCCAACCTGGCCTTGAACACCCCCAGGGACGGGGACCTTGATCCCAGCCTGAGCTGCCTTGCTCAGTCCCCAGCATCAGTGGGTACAGAGCCAGTGCCAGGCACATTGTACCTGGAGTATGGACATTTCAAAGCCCTTGCCAGACCAGCAGCACTCAGGACCCATCACTGGGTGTCAGAAGCCATGTGGGTTGGGAAGTGCCCCCATGCCATGCCCTGCACTCCTCTGGCTGCACCAGTGGCCATACCAGACACCAATGTGCAAGAGAAGTGTACTGAGAATACAGCACCAAAACAGAGCCTTAGAAAGGTGGGGATGGCTTTGTTGTGTCCCCTCCCCAAAGGGGGTAAAGACACCTTGTTTGAGGAGTATCCATAGGCAGAAGAGTAGCTGTTGTCACCACTGTGTAGCCTCAGTGACATCACCAGCCTGCAAACAATACCACTTACACACAGGAGGTCCCATCCTGCAGCTCTGCAGTCACCCTGCTTTTGTTTCACACTGTGAGGTGTCCCCAGAGAACCTCTGCAATCAGGACTCAAACACTGTTAATGCACTTTACTCTTCTGAGGTTTTCCTTGAGTTCCATAAGGCTTTAACAGCAGCTGAATTTCATCCAAACACTCCTATTTCCTTCTTAAGAGGTTGCAATAGGGTTTTTCTCCAAAGTAATTCTTAAATAGAGCCTTCAAACTTAACCAAGCCTCAAAGACCACATGGTCTCCTCCCTGTAGCAGTCCTTAGAGGTCATTCTCATCTTTGAGATTCAGGAAACTTATTTTAGCATTGCCAGATAAGCAATTAATTCCCCAATTAATAGAAATATTTTATATGCAACTGGGCCCTTATTTGAATAAGTAATTATGTTAAGGTCCTTTGATTCCAAATTACTACAAAAACCCATCCTGGCATAAGGAAGTTATTAGGAAGTTTGTTTAGATCTAAACTATCTGCATGTGCTGAAGAGGAACAGGCATTCACACCACAGGATTTAACAGAGTAATTGGAGTGTTTCAAGAAATCCCTGCACGGGTTTCCAATGGAGATTTCTCCCTGTTTCCCTTGAAGGTTCTGGAAAACATCCACATTGATGAGACTGCCTGCTAGAAGAGGGGAGAGCAGCAGCCCAGCCCCTTGGGACGACGTTGGGTTGAGCACGATGCTTTTAAACAGTCAAAACACACATCCATCCCTGGTCTTCTAAAATCATTTGGACTTGAGAATCCCCAGCTGAACCTGAGGCAGCAGCACATGTTCCCAGCCCAGAGAAGGGGCTCCCAGGCTGCTCCATGTCATTTATTGGGAAGAAAGTGTCAGTTGGGATTGTATATCCCTCCTCTCAGTCAGGAGAGCCGCCTGACATGCCAATGAGCTCTTTTACAGAGCCAGGTGGCTGAGGCTGGGTAACAGACTTTGTTAGGCATTGGGTCAAAGAAATAAGAGAGAATAGTCTAAATAAGCATCACTGGCACACCAAAACCTCTCAGTAAATAAACCAGTTCAGCAGTTCCTCTCTCTGAATCATAAGTAGAGATTACAAGCTACAGAGACTGAGAAACTATGATTGTTTTCAATCATTAAACCCCCAGAAAATGTCACTGAGGTAATTGCTGCAAGATAAGATCACGGGTCAGAAGAAATATTAGAGGCTTTTTGCTTCAAAATAATAAGGAAAAGAGTTGGCAGTGGTAGGAATTAAAAGTACATATTTAATTTCATCTCCAATTCACACAAACCATGTTCTATATACAGAAAGTCTCATTGTGACAGACACCTTCCAGCCCTGACGGGTCTCACTCAATTGTGCACGAGATGATGTTGTTCTGGAGGGACTATCAAGGTGTCCTGGGCCCTGAAAAGCACTAACATGAGATGCACAGACAGACAGAGCTTAGTCCCATTCTTTTCAGCACCTTCAGATGTTGTGGTACACACAAGGTAAAGCCAGCATACAGGAGAACACCACATGATGGCATCGCAAGGATTTCAAATCCAAGACTACCTGATGTTCACCAGTGAAGCTGGATTGTTAAACAGCCTTAACCTAGATAGAAAGTACTGGAGAAAGCCCTGGATACACTGACAAGCCCAAGGTTACAGCAAGCAAAAGCTTTAGAGAGAAATGAATGTTCAGGTTCTGGGTACTGACTGAAATAAGACATCGTTTTTAGCATCAGTGGTTCCTGTTTCCACTTAGATTTTCCATGAGATGCAATGTAGTTCAGTGACAATCTGGTATTTTCATTGATAAATTGGCAAATAAAAGAAATTACTATTGGCCAATGTTACTAAACAGAAATCCTGTCAACAGGAGGCTTCCTGCATTTCTGCCAAGCTTATTTTGCCAGTGGGTTACACGTCCAGGTAGCAGCAAGATAAAGACACAGAGTCTCACAGCTGCTCTTTCCAGGCATATTCTACATCTCATTAACTGTCAACCCCCCTGTGAATCCAGAGCCAAAGCAGTCATGTTCCCCTCTCAGAACAAGGAGTTTGGTCAGTTTGTCCTCCCTCATTCTCCCCCCCACAACATCAGTCATCACCACACAGGTGTCACCTAAGAACAACCAACCAGCCACACAGGAGAACCAAGGAGAGCATGAGTGCCTTCAGGTGTTTTGAAGAACACATATTTTGAAGCCATAAAAGGGAAACTTAACTTACTGACAAAATTTACCCTTCATTTTAACTTGTAAAAAGTGGTTTTGGTGCTGACCATGGCTTGAGGAAGGCATTAACTCCACCACAGCTACAACCGTGCAGAGCTTGGCACCCAACAGCAAGCCAGTTGCCCAGACTCCCTCCAATTTCACTACAGAGCCAGGAATGTGAAGGACAGAGAGCACAGGGAATGGGAAATCTTTATGTTCTTTCTTCCCTGGGCTGGCACCAGGGATGCAGCTGTTGAGGATGCAGCTCACAGCTCTCTAAGGGACTACCACCTCCTCACAGGAGGATGGGGTCAGGTCAGGACAATACACAATCCACAGGCAAGCAAGAGACACAAGATCACACCCATGACAAGAGTCCACCAAGAAGGTGGGTCTGCTCTGCAGAACAGCCCACGACCCGCACCCCATACCCAACAGGGACCAGCTGTACCCATACAGAAACACCCTGGGGCCTTGGCACCACCAGTGCCCACCACATCACACACAAGGCCACCAAGAACCAGGCATCTCCACCCCTCCAGAAAGAGCTTAGGAGTCAGTCCCCAGCTTCACAGGCTGCAGAACTGCTGTTACCATGAAGGGGCCTGGGGATCTGCTCCAGCAAATCACTCCCCAGCAGAAAAGAAAAACACTCATTGCCCTCCCACAGCTCCAAAGAGCAAACCCCACAGCCACAAGTCATCACCCACAGCAAGGTGACAATGCCAGACCTTCAAAACACTCCACATCGCTTCTCCAGCGGCACAGGAAGAGAAGCCTTTCCCCATCTTAACACCATGTTTTCCTCCTGAATTAGTAAGTGAAAACACATTGTCCCTCCCCTGAAGTTATGATTAGAAGGAGACTTACCTCACAAAGGGAGCAGCCAGTCCCAGGGCCACAGCTCACTCCAGGCTCATCCATCCAATGAGCATTCTGAGATCCTGCATTAAAAACATAAAGCAAAAGCACTAAGCACAGCAGGGCTCCTGGGTGCCTTTCTTTAATTCCAGAGAAAGACAGCTCTAATACCCAAAGGGCATTTAATCCAGCACTAAAAACAGCAACACTCAATACCCACACCAGCAAGAAGCAAGTTCAGTTCAGGGGGAGCACAGCCTCCCCTCACTAAAACTTACGAGCTGCAGCTGAGGGAGCTGGAGGTGTTCAGCCTGGAGAAGAGGAGGCTGAGGGGAGACCTTCTCCCCACCTCCCCTGCCCTGCCAGGAGGGTGCAGAGAGGTGGGCGATGGTCTCTCCAGCCAGGGGACAGGAGATGGGACAAGGGGCAATGGGCTCAAGCTGCCCCAGGGCAGGGTCAGCTCAGCTGGGAGGGAAAAGCTCTTCCCTGGCAGAGTTGTGGGGCTGTGGCACAGGCTGCCCAGGGAGGGGCTGAGTCCCCACCCCGGGTGTGTTTAACAGAGGGGAGATGAGGTGCTCAGGGATCTGGGTCAGCACAGGACAGGGATGGTTGGACTGGATGAGCTTAAGGGTCTTTTCCAAGCTAGTCCTTCTGTGATACCCAACCATTCATTCTTTCCCAGCACACAAACACACAACTGAGGCAGAAAACCAGAGGCAAAGCAGGAGAAAACACAATCAGGAGAGAAAGGAATAAATAAATGCTCAAAGCACAACATTTACCAGCTCCCTCAGGCAAACACTGCAGGACATACCTGCCCAAGCAACACCCACAACCACCTCCTCCCTTCCCTGCCCTGCCCTTCCCTGCCCTGCCCTGCCCTGCCCTGCCCTGCCCTGCCCTGCCCTGCCCCACCTCACAGCACCAGCCCCTCCCCTCCACACCCTAATTATGGACTTTCCTTGATGAAAACTACCAGCACCTGGCTCTAACCTCCACACAGAACGGCAATGTAACCGTGGGAGACTGTTCCAGGCCCTGCTGCAGCTGGGCAGCCGCAGCTGAGCACTCCTGGGGACTGCTGGGCTCCCACTGTGGGTCCTGCTGGGTGTTATGGGGTGCTCAGCACCCTCCTGGACCTCGGGGGGACGACTTCTAGAACATCCAGTTATCTGGTCAATAGCTCATAGTGGTTCATTTGTCTCGAATGCACCCACTTTAAGGGTGGTTTTGTTCTCCACATACTCTTTGGTAGGGGGTTGAACCCGATGGGCTCTGGAGGCCCCTTCCAACCCCTACACCCTGTGAAAACAAGGAGATGTGGGATACTCATGGATTTGTGCCTGGCCAGGGTGAACATGTGCTGCAAGAGGCACGGTGTGTGTGTCACAGCATGTGGAGCAGGAGGCAGACCCTGCCTCAGGACCACACAGGGCCCTTGGAGGACACCCACATCCCACCTCCAAAACCACAGCAAGGAGCTCTAAGCCTTGCACACCACCAAAGCCCCACCCCCCCTTACACCACGGGCTGCCACGCTCCAGCCAGCAGTGCCATCAGCCACAGTGTGTTAATTACTGCACAGATTGTGGGGTTCTCTTCTTTGGGGGTTATTATTTTTCCCCAAAGGAGACAAAGGAACAGGAAACCTGCAGGCTGCAGAGCTGCGTGTTCCAGCCAGGCTCCCCTCAGCTGAACACTAATTAATGGTATTTGCAAAATAGCACTGGCCTGCAGGAGAGCTGGGACTGACCCCTTGTTGGGCCCAGGCATGTAAAGAAGGAATGGTTTAATTAAGCATTGCCCTGATGATGGAGGGCCACTGCATTGCCATGGCAACCGGACTCTGTGCTCCACCTGGACCAGCCCTGGGAAGCCAGCAGTGCTGCTCCACGCTGAGCTGTGGACTGGAGCTGTGTGGCACCAGGAGAAGGGGCTTTCCAGGCAGCAAGGCAAGGTCTGGATGGCAATTCATGGGTATGGGTAAGAAGGTATTCACATGCACCACGGAAAACCTTGGGCTGCTCAGAGCCACGTGCAGCATCCCAGTGCAGAGGCACAGATTTGTTTGCAGCACTGAGCTGCTCTGCAGTATTAGCTTGGGAAAACAGACACATCTCCAGAACTCCTATTTCCTGCAGCTGGGAGATGATGTGACAGAGAGCAGCCCTGCAGAGAAGGACTTGGGGGTGCTGGTGGATGAGTAGCTCAACATGAGCTGACAGCCCAGAAGGCCAGCTGTGTCCTGGGCTGCATCACAAGGAGCGTGGCCAGCAGGTCAAGGGAGGGGGTTCTGCCCCTCTGCTCCGCTCTCATGAGACCTCACCTGGAGTGCTGGGTCCAGGTCTGGAGTCCCCAACATAAGTAGGACATGGAGCTGTTGGAAGAGGTCCAGAGGAGGCCACGAAGATGATCCAAGGGCTGGAGCATCTTTGCTATGAAGACAGGATGAGAGTTGGGCTGGTTCAGCCTGGAGAAGAGAAGGTTCTGGGGAGACCTTACAGCACCTTCCAGTCCCTGAAGGGGCTACAAGGAAGCTGGGGAGGGACTTTTTATCAGGGCCTGGAGTGATAGGATATGGGGAAATGGTTTAAATTGGAAGGGGGGAGATTTAGGTTGGATATTAGGAAGAAATTCTTCCCCCTGAGGGTGGTGAGGCCCTGGCACAGGGTGCCCAGGGAGGTGGTGGCTGCCCCCTCCCTGGAGGTGTTCAGGGCTGGGTTGGATGGGGCCTTGAGCAGCCTGGGCTGGTGAGAGGTGTCCCTGCCCATGGCAGGGGTCTGGGACTGGATGATCTTTGAGGTCCCTTCCAACCCAAACCACCTGTGATTCTATGGCTCTATTAATGCAATAATCATGCACGACTCAGCCTTTCGCTGTTCACCTGGAGACAACCAGACCCCTTTCTGCTGGCTTCCTCCAGGGCTGAGGCTGCACAGCCCCACAGCGTGCCTGGCCAGGCAGAGCCCCAGGGGGGTCAGTGCTCCCCCAGCCCCAGCATGGCCCCAGGCAGGGCTGTGCAGACCAAAGCAAAGGGCTTTCTGCTGCTTTCAGAGGAGAGGAGAGATGCTCAGAGAGATGCCTTCTAGCAGAGATAAAAAAATCCTTCAGATACAAGTGGGTAAAACAATTTATTATTTTTATTTTTCCTTCTAAAAATCCCTCCCTCACACTGTTTCCTTCCCTTGATGGTCTGTATCTCCCAGTTAGCAGCACTTGACCCCTCTGCCCTGCCCTGGTCAGGCCCCACCTGGAGTGTCTTGTCCAGTTCTGGGCTCCCTGGGATCAAACAGACAGGGATCTCCTGGAGAGAGTCCAGAGGGACAGAGATGATTAAAGGCCTGGAGCATCTCCCCTGTGAGGAAAGGCTGAGTGAGCTGGGGCTGTTCAGCCTGGAGAGAAGAAGCCTGAGAGGGGATCTGATCAATGGGGATCAATAGCTGAAGGGTGGGACCCAGGGGGACATGGGCAGCCTCTGCTCAGTGTCTGTGGGGACAAGACAAGGGGCAATGGGCTCAAGTGGGAGCACAGGGAGTTCCCCCCCAATGTGGGGAAGAACTTCTTCCCAGTGAGGGTGAGGGAGCCCTGGGACAGGCTGCCCAGGGGGTGTGGAGTCTCCTTCTCTGGAGAGATTCCAGCCCTGTCTGGACACCGCCCTGTGTGCCCTGTCCCAGGGACCCTGCTCTGGCAGGGGGTTGCACCCCATGGGCTCTGGGGGTCCCTTCCCACCCCCTGTGATTCTGTGATTCCATAGGTGACTAATGTGACTTAGTCAAGATTTCACTGTGGCTTTTTGGTTTCCCATCCAGCTGTTTTGAACCATAATTGTCCAAGGTACACACCACCCCCTTTCCCATTCCATTTACAGACCCCATGAAACTCCCAGGTTTTATTCCTAAGGACAGCCAGCAGCCCAATCCATTGAGAAAAACAGTTGGTTTGTTTACTCCTTAACTGGGGTCAGCACCTTCTCCGCTGTTGTTTCAAGGTTGACAGTGATTTAAACTGGGTGTATTTTTACAACCTGCACCTAATACAGAGTATAAATCATTCTGAAGGACACTTCTTTCTGCCTGTCATTTCACGGGATGACGCTGTTAAGGCTGCGCCCAGCACGATGTGCCACTCAGAAGCGTGTTGCTGATGACTGCATCACGCATCAGGTTTTCATGAGCTCCAGAGTGCAACGCCAGCCAAGTCATCTGAGCACATGCTAATTGCTTTCCCCCCAGTTCAGAACATGTCACTGCTTTTTCTTCATTAATAAAGGGACATCCAAGTGTTAACTGCACCCTGCTCTATAACACTGACCAAGGAGGTTGGGCTCAGTGGACGTGTCTGTAGGGAATGCAGAGGCACCATCCTGCCTTCGCTCTCTTCCCAGCATTCCAGAGACCCTTTCAGAGTGCCATGAGCTGAGGTCTGATTTGGGGTCACCATCAACACAGTGTCCACTGGCATTGCAGGCGTGCACACTGTCACGGGGCACTCGCACGGCCTTGCCAGGCTGGTGGAACTGCCCACCTGCCTCCTCCTGGCCTGCAGGGTCATAGAATCCCAGACTGGTCTGGGTTGGAAGGGACCCCAAGGATCACAGAGCTCCAACCCCCTGCCACAGGCAGGGACACCAACCTCCAGGCCTGGAGCTACACAAGGGTGCCCAGGGCCCCAGCCAACCTGGCCTTGAACACCCACCCCCAGGGATGGGGCACCCACCCCCTCTCTGGGCAGCCTGTTCCAGCCCCTCACTACTCTCTCTGCAAAGAACTTCCCCCTAATATCTCATCTCACCTCACCCTTCCCTCCCCCAGCTTCACTCCATCCCCCTTGTCCTGCCATTATCTACCCTTTAACAAGCTGATTCCCCTCCTGTGCTCCCTGCCTTTAAGCACTGAAAAGCACAGCAGACTCGAGCTGATTTCAATATACACCCCACAGCACCTCTAGCACTAAAGATCTTGCTGCAGAGTCACAAGTCACCATGTCCCCAGGGCGGGCAGCCGAGCAGTGGGCTCTAAACCCCTGGAGCTGGAGCTCACTGAGGGATGCTGGCAAGGCTCTGGCCCGTGGGCACAGGGTGACACTGGCAGGGACCCTCCATCACCTCATCTCACACAGGATTCATGACCCCACCCCAGAGATTGGGAGAAAAAGTGTGGAATGTGACTCTTCCAGTCCTTGAGAAACCTTCAAGATGAGCAGCAAAGCCACAGCAAGGGGACTGTCACCAGAGCATCGCTGCTGTACTGTGGGTACCAGTTCAGCCTGGCTGCTGACTCTGCCATCACCTTCTGTTTCCTACTAGAGCTTTGCACTGGAGACATTCTCCAGGGAATAATAATGCTTGTAATAATAATACTAATAGCATTTAAAAGAAGAGACAACACTAATTAATTAGCAGGCTGCTGTTGCACTTGCCAGGTGCAGACCTGTCATACACAGGACCAGCCTTAATGTGACACCCAACAGACATCCCTTGGCAGCCTGAACTGGTTACATTAAATGCCAATGTAAGGATTTCTTGTAGTATTTTTAAGAGCACAAAGCAAGAGTTCCTTGTACAAATCCCATTAAGAACCTCTTTGAAACTATAGCCTGCAAAGCCCATTAAATCCAGAAAGATATATTTAAGGGAAAACCCAAAACTGCTTGAACTTTGCAGTGTCTAAGAGGCCACTTTAATTGAACAGCAAACAGAGCATTTCTAATCCAGCCCAGATGAGAAAAGAGAGCACAGAAAGGACACATGTTTAAAAGACAAGGAAAATAAATAGCAGAAAGGGGCAGAGAGCGGTGGATCCTGGTGCTGCAGAAGGATGGGGTTGGCAGAGGTAGAGGCTCCAGCACCAGGTCGCTGCCACTTGAGCAGACTGCAGAGGCTGCATTGAAATGGTCATCCCAACTTCTTTAAAATCACAGAACCACAGGATGATGGGGGTTGGCAGGGATCTCTGGAGACCCCCCAGTCATACCACTGCCAGAGCAGGATCCCCTCGAGCCAGCTGCACAGGACAGTGCCCAGGATCATGGGGTTGGAATGGCTCCAGAGAAGGGGACTCCCCGACCTCTCTGGGCAGCCTGACAGGACAGTGTGGGATGTCAGTGTTTGTGTCAAATGTTACAGCCGTGGCTAACAGTGCCCTGGCACTAACAGGCTGACTCGGCACTGGGGAGGCTGCACCTCGAGTGCTGGGTCCAGTTCTGGGCTCCTCCCCATCAGAAGGACATGGAGGTCCTGGAGCGAGTGCAGAGAAGGGCAACCAGGCTGGGGAAGGGGCTGGAGGGCAAATCCTCTGAGCAGCAGCTGAGGGAGCTGGGGGTGTTGAGCCTGGAGAAGAGGAGGCTGAGGGGAGACCTTCTCCCCACCTCCCCTGCCCTGCCAGGAGGGTGCAGAGAGGTGGGCGATGGTCTCTTCAGCCAGGGGACAGGAGATGGGACAAGGGGCAATGGGCTCAAGCTGCCCCAGGGCAGGGTCAGCTCAGCTGGGAGGGAAAAGTTCTTCCCTGGCAGAGTTGTGGGGCTGTGGCACAGGCTGCCCAGGGAGGGGCCCCATACACATTCTGTGATTCCATGGTTCTGTGATTCTAAGCCTGAAGCCAGGCCCAGGGTTTGCACACAGAGCAGCCACAGCGTTACAAGAGAGGAGACAAACGTGAGATGAATGCTCTGTGTTACTGCCAGACAGAACTTACACCTTGAGTACAGGGATAGAACTCAGAGGATTTATGTTGCAGGTGTCAACAGAGTATAAACAGAACCAAATACTTAGCAGTGAGAATCTAACCTAAAGCAAGAGTGTCAATTTGAGCCCACAGTCTGCTTTTGCTCTCACATACCTGGCCAAGGCAATCAGCAACTGTCGGGGGGGATGTGATTTGGGGTGGGTTTTCAGGGGTATCTCCTCACACCCTTTCCACAGCTCAGTGCTGCTCCAGGTCAGCACCGAGGTGGCTGAACATTTCCTTACTGAACCCCATCCATTCCACCAGACTCAAAGTCGAAAAAGATCCAAATAGCTGGGAGGGAACAGGGTTTCAGAGGAAAACTTCAGCTGCAAAGAGCTGGGGCTGGAGAGGGAGGAGAGAGGAAAGCTCCTATTCAAGCCCATACTCTCCAGGAGGGTTTCACCAGGGCAATGTTCAGTGCAGCCCATTGAAAACCAAACTCCCTCAAAGCTGCTACATGATCCTCTTGGTTCTGAATGAAAAGGGTGGGGAAGGGGGTGGTTGGGGGAGAGAATAAAAGAACAGCAAAACAAAGAGAGGCTTCTTTATGGAAAATTGGTGGTAGGCTTTCAAGCATCCCTCTGTCTCTCTCACTCTGCTGGAAAACAGAAAAGGGGTCACTCAGAGACTCATCTTTAATGCAGTTCAGAAGCCATGTAGTATTTGTTTTCCTTCTCATTCTTCTCTTTTACGTCTCCTCTCCTGTGGCTGTAGCAGATGCAGAGAGTCCACCTGACAATGATAGCACCAGATGGCATTAATTTATTGCAAACCTGTTTTCTTTTCTAGAAAGGCTTTGTTGATGTCCCTCAAAACTTCACTCAAGTTCACTTCATTAAATCAGCTCTGTGTATTAAAATCTGGTCCCTGGACATAACAGGCACAAGGAACTCTGAGATCCAAAGGCTTCATTTGAATGATTAAACACAGTCAGGGGAGCTGCATCTGCAACGTGATCTTGAATGGTGGTAGGCAGGACAATGGTTGCTGCCAATCTGTCTTGGGTTCAACAGAAAACTTAGTTTCCTTAAAGAGAACTTCTCCATCACCCAAAGGGAGGGGAACCACATTTGCCCACTGCCTCTTCCCAGGCAGCATCCTCTGATTTATTTGGCAGGTTCAACACTGAGCCAGGGAAAGCCCCCGCCAGCAGAGTGGGGCTGTCACCTTCACACAGGCATAGTTATGAGAAGACCAGGGTTCTGCTCATCTTCAAATAACACACACAAACATGTGATACTCCAGTGGAAAGAGTAAAGGTAGGCTAGGTGTTCCAGAGATGAACCAGCGAACAGGTTTGTGGGCCCTGAAGTGGCCTGTGCTGGTAACACGGGCACTGCAGTGGAGTTTCAGCTTCAGAAGACACTTTTGGGGTGTAACAGGATACCAGCAATGAGAAAGGAACTGAATTATCTTACTGAGCTAAAGTGTAAATACCCAGGGAGATTAGTGAGGAGATGGATAGTCATCTGGGTGAAAAGCTGTCAGGAAAATGGTCTGAAGTTCGGGCAGAAAGAAGCTGTCAATTCACACTTGGTTTCACCATATTTAATCTCAGATAGATTCAGTTTAAAGGAAGCTGCATCTTAACTGAGGTGAGAAAAGGATGGACTTCCAGTGTCTCATCAGCGAAGAACTCCCTCCGGTGTCTTCTTGGGACCTTCCCACCAGGCAGGGCAGGAACTGGCTGAGGGTTTCCTCACCACTGCTTGTGGAGGACTCCATCCACGCTTTGAGGCAGGTTCTGAAGAAACTGGTTCCCACCAGCAGGAGCCTGGGACAGACACATGTTTAGCAAGGTCCTAAGGGCATCAGAAGCATTGTCTATGCCATAAAGCATCTCCTAGCCCATGGTGGTAACACGCTGATCCCGCGTTTGCTGCACAGATCCAGCTTCTGGGAACACTTGCAGGGCTCTGGCTTCCAGTGCTGGTGCACAGGCTCCTCTTCTGTGCTTAAGAATATAATGCAAAGAAACACATCAGCTGTTGCAAGAGTCCATCCTTTCTCAGCCTGCACGAGCATCAGGAAGATGCTCAATCAAGGAAAATGAAAGTTAAAGAAATGCCAGTGGGAGATTTTGCTTAGGAAACTCCTCAGCCCAGCAGCAAGCCCAATTTGTGGAAATATGACTCCAAATTTGTCTGTGGCTCTTCTTCTCTAAGTCCCTGTGGGACTGAGGATGCCAGGAGAGATGGAGTTGGGATCTGATGCGAATACAAGCGGTCTCAGGCCCTGATGACCACACAAGGCCTTCACAGGCAGGCTATGGGCTCATCACCAAGCAGCCCTTCTGGAACTATTACTTTCTAAACAGGCCTCAAAAATCCAGTGCAATTTTCCTCTGCAGCAATATCCACACTGTATATTTGACTCTAGAAGAGAACCCCCCCTGTGCCTGGAGAGCGCGGCGCCGCAGCCAGCCCCAAGCAATTAGCGCCTTCCCGAAATAGAAGCCAGGCAGGGCTGTGCCAGCCCAGCTACCACAACACTCAGAACTGAATCCTACCAGATCCAAATGACTCCTGTAGCACGTTGTGAAGCCAAATGGTTTAGAAAAGCTCCCTGAAATATCCCCCTTGTTAATCTGCTGGCAAAACATTGCAGAGTCGACAAGTGCCACGGGGCAGAAGTCAAACCCTGCACACCACGTGGGTTCTGTTAAGATATTAAATTTGCAAGAGGAACAGCCTTTCCCATAACCTTGGAGATTAAAGGGATGGTGAATATTTTGCTATAATTGGTCTTATTCCTATTTGTCCTGCATTTATGAATAATATTAATTCTCACACCATTTAAGCCATATGGTGGAAAGAAAATGAAAAAGTTATGAAAAGAAAATTAGCTGTTGATGTGTTTTGCTTGTCTGGGAAATTTTCTTGTTAGGTTTACACTTACAAATCTTTTTTAGCTCTAATACAAGAAAAACAATTTGGTTTTAAGATGGAAAACTTAGAGGAATCAGCTTTTTAAAAGGGTAGATAATGGCAGGACAAGGGGGATGGAGTGAAGCTGGAGGGGGGAAGGGTGAGATGAGAGATTAGGGGGAAGTTCTTTCCAGAGTGTGGTGAGGGGCTGGAACAGGCTGCCCAGAGAGGGGGTGGGTGCCTCATCCCTGGGGCCAGGTTGGATGGGGCCCTGGGCAACCTTGTGTAGCTCCAGGCCTGGAGGTTGGTGTCCCTGCCTGTGGCAGGGGGTTGGAGCTCTGTGACCCTTGGGGTCCCTTCCAACCAAACCGAGACCAGTCTATGATTCTATGAACTTATTCTTCGTTGTCTTGGCACAAGAATAACCACTAATACCACTATCAAGTTCAACTGGAGAGAGTGATGTGCTGGCTGAGATGTACCAACCCAGCCCTTCTCGGAAAGGCGGGGATTCTGGAAGTGAGCTGGTCCATGTTCCCAGCTTCAGCAGGTCACCCAGAGCAGGTTGTTCAGGACCTCCTCTGGTTGGGTTTTGAGTATCTCCAAGGATGGGGATCCCACAAACTCTCTGGACAGTCTGCACCAGTGTTAGACACAGGAGAAAGGTGTTTTCTTGTGTCCAGATGCAATGTCATGTTTTTTAATATGTGCCCATTGCCTCTCAGCCTGTCTGTCAGTGGACACCACTGAGAGAAGCTGGGTCCATCATCATTCCCTCCCACCAGGTATTTATCCACATGGGTAAAACCTCCTTGGGTCTCCTCCAGGCTGAGATGTCTCAGCTCTCACAGCTTCTCTTTGTAAACAAGATGCTGAAGTCCCTTCACAATACTTACAGCTTTTCCTCCCAAAAACCAAACAAGTAAACAAAAAACTTCCCCCATCTGTCCAAAAAAGGATACTTACAGACAAGGCAGGTGTTTATAAATGATACATTTCCAAATCACTCTCCTGTCTCTCAGCAAAGATCTTTCAAAACCAGATATCTGGCTCTAGTCCTCAGCATGCTGGACACCCATGGCCTGAGTACTGAATCTCTACCAAGGTGTCCCTGCAGTGGCTAAACACTGTTATATGTATTCCCTCCATATCTGACTGGTGGGTTTATTGTCCTTTCACAGCAGAACCACAACAGCCCTTATAAAGTATACCAGAAAATGGCAGCAGAAGTTCACCTGCCCTTGGGGGCAACCAGCCCGCTCTGGTAGTTCAACCTCCCAGAAGATGCCCAGGGAGCTTACAACTGAAGCTTAACTACGTTCTGTGTAGCTTCTCAAGACAGGAGGAGTCCTCAAAAAAAGGACTGTCACCCCCACAGTCTAGATGAACATCAATAGGCATCTTGGCTGAGTTTGTCTGCTTCCTACATCCACTTAAGGGAAATTTCTTCTTGCTGTTGTCATCTACTGTGTAACATTAATTGTACTCAAAAGGGCATTTTGGAAAATAGACCCAACCACACTTGGAGAGCTCAATTCTCTTTGTGTTCCTTTAAGTTGAATTAAATGAGACTAATGTAGTTGAGAAGTTCTCCAGCAGCACAATTAACACCATTACAACTCAGTAGTTTGCAGTATTGACTTTGCAACTGAAATGGAATTGGTTTTCTTGGGACTAATGGGAATTCCTGCCTTTCTAATGGGAGACATTTAGCAGAGACATATGCTTTTTAGAGGCTTTCTCTCATTTGTAAATATTGTAAGGTATTTGTTCCATGGGTGCAATGCAGCTTTCACCACAGCACAGCTGCTTTTCCTGGTCCTTGTCCAGCAGCTCTTCTCAGGGACCCATTTGTGACTTTGCCCAGCTTTCTCTCTGCCTGCTGCTTAAAAGCTCTGGGAGGTTTAATAATAGATAACAACTCATGTAGCATTAGCATGATTAAATGCTCAAGCAAACGATTACCCCAGTTAAAATGACCAGATATCTAAATTCAGAAGGGACAGCTTTAATTTATGTTTTTTTTTCTCATCAGACTGTCTTTTCCAAGCGTCACTTGTCTCACTTTTACCCCCCACTTGCCTTTGCCTTGGCAGCTGTTCCCTTTTTTTCCCCTAACTGCCATAAACCATAACAGGCTCCTCAGTTCCAGCCCTACTCTGGCTCCGTCACCTTCACCATAGTTATTTTACAGAACCACTCAGGTGTCTTGGGTGAGGCCAACGTTCCTGGTGACTTTAGAGGGCACTTCATCTTCATCAGTATCTTCCAACCTCCTCCTCAGCCTTCTGCAACGACAGTGGTTTCAGAGTTACTCCACTGCAAACTCCAGCAGAACTGTTACTGCAGCTGGGAACTCCCTTGAAAGTGCTCCAGTGAGGAGCTTCTTTGGGTCCCACCATGAAGAAGTGTCTCCCAAAGGGAATGGGGTTCACAGGCAAGCAGGAGCAAGGGCAGCTGCACACAGATGGGGCTGGTGTCTGGCAAGTCCTTCCCTCCCAGCATCATCACTGAGCATCTTGTAGCGAGGGTGAGGAGAAATACTGAACTCAGAGGCTCAGGACCAAGATAATTAGTGAAGTCCTTACCCCTTTCCTGAACACAGACATGTCTCCTTTTAGTCCTGTACCTTGGTACAAACCAGAGGACCTTCTGGCAGAATGGAATGTCAGTCAGTTCAGGGTATGGAACACAAAAAGCTGCTTCACACGCTCCATGAAATTGCTGGTCATGGCAGTGTAGATGCTCTTTGGTTTGGGGTTTTTTATGGGATGGGGAATTTCCAGCCCACTCATACTTCTATTTCTCTGGCGATCAGTCCTCTCCCACATTTCAGGGCAACCCTGAGGTGACTTTCCCCACAACACGTAAATTGGGTGCTAAAGACCATGGGGAGGGGGGGTCTGGCAGAACCTGCAGCCTCCTGATGAGAGGGCATCAAACACAACAACAGGAAGCCCAAATCATCCAGGTACATCACTGGAAAGTATCATGGTTACAAAGGGAATGTCAGGCTGTATTTGCTGGGGGCTTTGTTGATATAAAACCTTCCAGGGCAATGTGGGCTAATCAGATCCTACTGCAGAGTAGCCTGAGTTCCTGTGATCTCCAGTTGTGCTCAAAAGGCACAAGAAAGTCCTGCTGCTTTGAAGAAGAGAGGAACTGAGGAATGATTCTCCAGAGTGCATCAGAGACCTGGGCAAAAAATAAACTGGGTAAGTTCACAAGAAAAGAAGATTAAACAAGGACTATGAGAGATGGTCAATGAGCTGCAAGAGCCAAGTGAGAAGGGAAGAGGCAAGCAGGGAAGGGATGGGAGACATGAGATGCAACCTCAGGGGGGCATGAAGGGAGGATGACGGTCCCCTGGAGTTCCTGAAGTAGGCAGAGATGAGAGGACAACTGACAGGGAACAAACCATGCCAGAAGCTCCATGATGGTGCTATGTGGTTGTCCTAACAGAGCTAAGATGTGTTCCTAAGATAAATGCCTCCTTTTTGTCATCACCCTGGAGACACCACTCTCAAACTGTCAGAGTTTCAGCTGCTTCTGTATCTGCATCCCAAATAACTGAGCTCAAAGTGGTTTGGGAGCTCTGGGGTTTAGTTACCTGGGAAGCCATGGGAGCTGACAATAAACCTCTCTCAGAAGGAAAGAAGTGCAGATCAACTAATTAAAAGTAGCCAGTGCCAATGAACTTGATCCAAATAGCTGGCATTATTCTGCACCAACAGCATGCTTCAGACCCAAGAGGAGACCACACTACACCTAGGAGATTTTCTACTGTGAGCCCTTGTGAGCCACCACTGTCTTCATGTAACAGTCTGGATGTGATTCCTCAAGCACAGGCCAAAGCCAATAATTGGCTTAGTGCGTAATTAGTTCTTTCAGTCAGCCTGCAGTTCCTATTCTTTGAGGAATCCATTTCCTGAAGGGCTTTGGAGGGTTTTGCAACTACAGAATGAAATTTGTTAACTGTTAATAGCTACCAAATTAGCTAATTAATTCGGAGTTAAAAATGACTCATCCATGTCAACTGTAATCAACAAGTTATCTGTAAAGCCAAGACCAGAAAAGAAACAAGGAATATATATGTCTTTAGCCCAGGGCAGTCAGTGGGGAGGAAAACTTTTACTGGTTTTAATGTTATCCTGTCCTAACCCAAAACAAGAATATTGACTGGCACTCACAAAGCCCCCAGTGAATGATGACACTAGATGATGCCAGAAGCAAAGAGGAAAAAAACATACAACTGCTGTGCAAACCATTCCCATTTATGAGACCTCTGGATAAATGTACAGGTCTTGTGGATGCTAGGAAGAAAGTCCTCACTGTGCACTGGTTCTCTCCTCCTCTACAAATGTCATTTCTCTCTTCTGCTCCCTGATGACTGCTGTGCCCCGACTGTGAATAAACATCTAATCTCCCCAGTCATCTTACTGTAGCCTGTACCACAGGGTCTTACAGGCATCCCGACAATCGAGACCCAAGGAAGCAGTTTAACAGAGGGTAGCATCTTTCACTGGGTTTGAAAAGAAGATCACAGTCACTTCACAGAGTCACAGAATCATAGGGGTGGGAAGGGACCCCCAGAGCCCATGGGGTCCAACCCCCTGCCAAAGCAGGGTCCCTAGGACAGGGCACACAGGGCGGTGTCCAGACGGGGCTGGAATCTCTCCAGAGGAGGAGACTCCACACCACTCCTGCTTAGTGAAATAAGGAAAGCAAATTGACTGCAGGACTGTGGGGGAAATCTCTGAGTGTCAGAAGTCTGATGGGTTTAGCCCCACGTATAACAAGAGCAGCTTCAAGGGGCTGCAGCCCCAGGGACTTCAGCAGCAGAACCTTTGCTCATTAACCACGTGGTCACTGGCTGCTGAGCACAACCCCTCCGACCTGTGCCGTGCTTGGGACAAAGTCATAAAAGCTCCAACTCCCTGAAAACAGCAGCTGTGTTACAAGCAGCTGAAGGACCAGAGTAAAACAGAACCACATGTGTCTCACATGAATATCCAGCCACTGCAGCCAACTCTACCTTCGTTATGCAGCACGACCTCCCCTCGCAACGCACCCTGATGAAGCAGCGGAGCCTTATCTCTAAATGCAGACAACACCAAGCACCCTGATAAGAGGCAGGGATTTGTTTACTCCTAATGGATTTCTGCCACTGCAAAGAGAAATAAATGTCCCGTCACTTTTAAATATATATATATCCCCCCCTTATCTAGGGTATTCATCTAAGGAAGCCAAAGCTGGCTAATAAGAAGCTCTAACATGTATCTAAACTTCACACCACGCTCAATGACAAAGCGGGACGTGCATATTCACACACCATCGACTGGCTTCAGGGGGTTTGGCATCACTTATATCCCTCTGGAATATTATTTGAGGACGTTTGTTGTCTCTTTGGATCAAAGCAAAAACAGAGTGATTGTCCCTCTCTGCTCTGCCCCTGTGAGGCCCCAGCTGGAGTCCTGTGTCCAGAGCTGGGGCCCCAGGACAAGGAAGATGTGGGACTGTTGGAGAGGGGTCAGAGGAGCCACGGAGATGATCAGAGGGCTGGAGCAGCTCCCCTACGGAGAGGCTGAGGGAGCTGGGCTGGGTCAGCCTGGAGAAGAGAAGGCTGTGGGGGGACCTCACTGCAGCCTGCCAGTCCCTGAAGGGAGCAGAGGAACAGAAGGGGAATCAGCTTGTTAAAGGGCAGAGAGTGGCAGGACAAGGGGGATGGAGTGAAGCTGAAGGAAGGAAGGTTTAAATTAGATATTAGGGGGAAGTTCTTTGCAGAGAGAGTGGTGAGGGGCTGGAACAGGCTGCCCAGAGAGGGGGGGGGTGCCCCATCCCTGGGGGTGTTCAAGGCCAGGTTGGCTGGGGCCCTGGGCAACCTTGTGTAGCTCCAGGCCTGGAGGTTGGTGTCCCTGCCTGTGGCTGGGGGTTGGAGCTCTGTGATCCTTGGGGTCCCTTCCAACCCATGCCATTCTATGATTCTATGATTCTATGAATACCATACCATACTGTAAATACAGTCGAAAACAAAAGTTTCCAGACTCATGGAGCTTCAACCTTGGTAAAGTGGCACTGGGAATCCTCTCCAGGCATGATCCAGGAGGATGATCACTTCTTATAGAGAACTGGATTCAAAAAGCATCCAAATGAGGAGCAGGGCACCGTAAAGATAAATCTTTGCCAATTATCTGAAATGAGAATTACCTGCAGAGAGACTTGACAGGTGCTAATCTGCTACACGGCGACCTACAGGAATATAGAACATGACAATTTATCTGCTCCAAGGCGGCATCTCAGGAAGGAGATGGTGGCATTGACAGGGGAGAAGGAACCACAGCTAAAAGCTGGGAAAGAATCACAGAATCACAAGGTTGGAAAAGACCTTTCAGCTCATCAAGTCCAACCATTCACAAGTCCCACGACTCCCCAAGACTCATTGGTCCTGCTCAGCCAGTGGACTTCACGCTCATCACGGCACACAGACCACAGATGTAGGCTTGTACCCCAGGACATGATGCCCCAGGGTCCAGAGGTGACCTGCACAGCCAGTCCCAGTGCTGGTGTGGATGTGCCCCAGTCCCTGTGCACAGCACAGGAGCTGGTGGGGAGCAGCGGGTGGATCGGTCCTTTGGTGAAAATCTGAGAGGTGTCGCTGGAGCCTGAGAGGCAGAAAGCAAACAGGGTGCTAAGGGGAAAGAAGAAGATGAAGATTGTTGATGAGGGATGTCAGCTAGAACATCAGATCATGTTTTCTGGTTTTTCCTTTTTCAGTAAGTTTTTCATAACAAAATTGAGGTTTGGGGGCAGAAAATTAATAACATTTGATCATTTATTTCAGCAGTAAAGTTTGGGTAAGGATGTTATACCTCTTTTTCCCCTTCTCCTTTACTCCCTTGGCTCACTGGACAAGTAGAAAATGAGAGAAGAAATCAGAAAAAAGAGAAAAGATGCCTGGCAGGTGATGGGGCTGCACAGCACAGCCACACACATCTGGCACAGCTGGCTGGGACAATGCTGGCTGAGAACAGAGCACACACAGCACCCCTGGGTGCTTCCCCTCCGTGGGGATGTGCCTGCACGGGGTGGCTGCACCCCAACATGCTCCAGAGGGGCTCTTCTGCTCCCCTCTGCTCTGAAGGGTCCCTCTGCCCCTCAGGGACAGTCCCAGAGCCACCCTGGCAGGTTTTACGTCCTGATGTGGACATTCTGCTGCTGTTTGTAGGCTTCTGGAGGGGCTGACGTGCTGGGGCACCCTGTGCTGCTGCCACCTGCCAGCCCCCGGCTCCCCTTCATACAAAGCACAAAGGGGCATCAGGAGGATCAAAGGGACAACATCCCCAGGCTTTTGGTGGAAACCAGTGCCTGGAGAAGAAAGAGTTATGAAGCCATGCCCAGATGGAGGAAAAAGCAGGGAAAGCAGCTCACTCATTATATCAGCAGGTGCCAAAAGGCCAATTAGCACAACACAGGATGGCTAATGAGTACCTGGGGCTCTGGGAACCAACTGGGGCTCGTGCTGTCTCTTCCCTGAAGCCTGCTAAGGGGCACGGATGAGGGTCTGGAGTCCCAGCACAAGGGGACACACACTGGGGAGTGAAGTGTCTGTCAGTGGCCAGGCACCACGTCCTGCAGAACCTGTTGCCATCACTTCCCTTGTAGGTCTGCCAGCCCTATTCAGGCACCTGGAGGATGCATGGCCCCATCACAGCTACATGGTTCTCTGACAGTATTATCAGGGTATCGATCTGGCTACACCCCTTGGAGCTGGGGGTCTGCCTGAAGAGTAATTCATGTGAACTTTAAACATCTTCCAAAAGAGAAAACCTGGGGAGGAGGAGGAGGAGAGGAGCTGGCACGGCGGGCATCGCTTCTGCGGGCAGCTGATGTGAGAAGGATGTGCAGTCCTGCTCTACCTGCCTTTCAGAGCCTTTCCTGGGGACATGTTGACATTTCAGAGCTTCTGCCCCTCCCCGTGACACTGCTCAATGGCAACTGTCACATAAAAGGGATTCTACTTAGAATTCAGGTTTGATAATTGAGTCGTGTTGAGGAAACCTCAGGGTGCCTGTAAGATTGGAACGCGGGGGGGAAACCGTCAATGTCAGCCCATCAAACTGTTTACAGCCAAAACCAGTCTACCTCAAATGGCAAATGAATTGCTTTATCTCCTTAGTCAGGGGCTTGCTGCAGATAATTTACCACGAGGAAGCACGGGGCTGGACTTGGAGAATAATAAAACCAGATGGAGCGCTCCCTCATTTACGTGACCTTTTTGTTCCTTGACTGGAATCAGGCAGTAAATTAGCTGCACTAAGTAACTCCTGCTCCCTGCACACACCTGCTCACTCTCCTAAGCACACACAACCTTTCCTGCTAGGCTCTGGTTTAATGGGATCCCTCTGACATCAGGCAGATGCGACTCGATGCTGACGGCGCGACGTAAAACTGTGCTAATGGACCCTCAGGGCAACCTTGAGCAACACAAAACAACCCTGGACATGAAGCTGGCAAACACAAACGTGGCTCGAGCTGTTAGAGTCACGAGGGAGGCTGTGAAAATGGGAGCAGGGTGATCCCAGGCAAGTCCCTCTGCTCTCTTTGTCAAAACTCCTTGTGGACAGAGCAGTTGATGGGGGAAAGGGATGGATACGGGCAGAGATGATGGTGTGGATGTGGCTGTGATTATCAGTGTCACAGAAGATGACAATTCTGCTCCTCAGGGCAGCCTGCCACAAACCTTGCCAGGGTTTTCTAAACTCTAACCCCTTTTTGCCACTTGGGAAGCAAAGGAGGATCCCCTGGCAGCCTTGGAGAATTCTCAGAGCCTGTTTCCACTTACAGGGAATGAACTTGCCCACAGGATGCTCTTCCAAACTTTCTCTTGGTGCTCTCTACACAAAAGCTCCCCAATACTTTTCCATCCAACTCTGCAGCTCATTTGAACTGTTCTAATGGATATTCTTGGAAAGTAAACTTTTTCTATCTCCTCACTCACTAACTGTGGAAGACTGATCCTTTGTCTTGGCTCAGTTGGGCTCCTTTGTGTGTGATCTGCTGGAGTCCAGCTGGCCCCAGATCTGCTTACCTAATCCAATTAGCACAGCCGAATTACCACATCGTGTTCCTCTTCTCCTCACGGTAAGGTCTCCCCTCAGCCTCCTCTTCTCCAGGCTGAACACCCCCAGCTCCCTCAGCTGCTCCTCATGGGATTTGCCTTCCAAGATGCCACAAAGAGAACCATATCATTCTCTAGAATGGGTGAAGGAACCCAAAACCTGGTGTCCCTTTATGCTGTCCCGCTCTGCTCCAGTGTCCCTTCCTCATGACCAAAGCACTGGAGCTGCAGCAGGCAGCATGGAGTGCCTGTGAGCCCCTCACCTGGTGCTTCAGGCAGGTGCCCAGGTACAGCTCAGGACGTGGATGTCCCACAAGGCCAGGGCAGGCAGACCCCAGTGAGGTGACTTGTGATGAAATGGCATCATCACGTGAGGAGATGGAGGGGAGCTATGCTTTATCTCCCCTACCAGGAGAGGCTGAGGGAGCTGGGCTGGGTCAGCCTGGAGAAGAGAAGGCTGTGGGGGGACCTCACTGCAGCCTTCCAGTCCCTGAAGGGAGCAGAGGAACAGGAGGGGAATCAGCTTGTTAAAGGGCAGAGACTGGCAGGACAAGTGGGATGGATTAAAACTAAAGGAAGGTTTAGATTAGATATTAGGGGGAAGTTCTTTCCAGAGAGAGTGGTGAGGGGTGGAACAGGCTGCCCAGAGAGGGGGTGGGTGCCCCATCCCTGGAGGTGTTCAAGGCCAGGTTGGCTGGGGCCCTGGGCAACCTTGTGTAGCTCCAGGCCTGGAGGTTGGTGTCCCTGCCTGTGGCAGGGGGTTGGAGCTCTGTGATCCTTGGGGTCCCTTCCAACCCAGACCAGTCTGGGATTCTATGATTCTATGAATATTTTTCAGTGATGTGTCAGCCACTGGAGAAAGGTTTTAAACACCACAGGCCTTAGTTGGGTGGCTGCTGAAGATTTCAAAGTTACTCCAACAACTTTGCTAAAGACACTTTGAGACACAGAATTCATTTGGGACCCACAAAGCTCAGAATTGCCTGATTAACATCCACTGATCACAATATAACATGATTACAGCTCCTGTACAGCACTGCAACACGTCCCACGAAACAGTGGGAGCCCATAAAGGCACACCTGTTAATCAGGACTGAAATTCCACAGCAGGAAAAGCTGTGCAACTGGGTCCTGATCCAAAGCTCACGGGAACCACGGGAGACGGCGCGTTTGTTTTCTCTGAGCTCTCCATCCCCTCCCAACTCCAGTGTTTAAATCATGTGCGTCTCACGCTGTTCTTTCTAAGTGGCTCTGTTCATTTAGAGCTCTGATACTAACGGTGTAAACAGTGTTCATTAATCAGAAAACAAATGATTTGCCAGTACTGGAGGGGCTTCAATGAATTTTAAATTTTCAAACCCAGTATCTCTCTGTCTGTAAGAATCCCAGAAGCAAATCGATTTGCTTTGGGTCTGGGTATCCATTTATTTGGTTTCTTCTAATGGAATGAACAGCAAAGTATTTATCAGCCTAACAGTTTTTTTACACCACTCCTCAGAAACATGGAAACAGAGACTGAAAGCAAAGTCAGTACGTGCAGAAGCAGTTATGAGCCTGACCAGCCGTTGGGTGAGGCTGGAGTGGCTTGAGGAGGATGGGGAATCAGCACCTGCCTCTGTACAGTGTCAGGAGGACTCAGGCACATTCATTTTTAGGTCCCTTTGAAACACCATCCCGCATCGATCCGAGGGGATGCTGCTGGCAACGTTAATGACTCGCTAACAGCAACGCATTAGGGAACCTTTCTGACTGTACACCCACTGTCTGTGCCCTAAATATGCTGACAAGAACAAAGCGCTTCTCACTCAAGCAAAGATAATACTTCAACAGCCAAGAAGAAATGGGATGGCTGCCTGCTGCTTGTATTTGCATCCAATCTGCACACCGTGGGGAGCCCCGGCCAACAGCGAACGCGCTGCTTCACGACTCTGCTCCAGACAAGAAGTGTCTACGTAAGCTAACGAGGCCAAATTCACCCCTGATATAACTTTGCTCACTGCAGGAGGATCTCACCGAGGCTGGTTTTGGCCCATTGCTGCCTTTAACGTTTCTAAGTCCCCTATTTCTCCTTCCACTGAGCTCTGCTCTAAGTGGAAGCCAAAGCCTGCAGCTGTGTTTGGTTATGGGCTGGTGTTGGCTGTGATGCAGGCTTAGGCTCTGCTGAAATCATTCACACAAGCAACTGAGAAAAATCTTTTCTAGATCTGCTGGTGAGGTTTTTCTCACAGTATGTTTATTCCCCATCCCTGGAAGCACTCAAGGCCAGGTTCAACGGGGCTTTGAGCGACCTGATCTAGTTGAAGGTGTCTCTGCTCACTGCAGGGAGTTGGACTAGATGGGCTTTAAAGGTCCTGCCCAACCCAAAGCATTCTGTAATAAAATGATTCTACTATATTTTATTCTCAGGGTTTTAATCTGAAGCTGTAACCCATTTGGGAGTGAGGAAGGGGAAGATAATAAAAATACCTGAATATACTACAAAGCACTGCATTGTTCTATGGAGAAAGAGATAAAAACCAGCTGGAAGACATTGTAGTACATCAAGCATCTTACACTCAGTCTTTTCGTGTTGACAATGCTATTAGGTTGTTAAACCAGGAAAAAGTTCCCAAACACTTCTGCTAAGCAACAGTTGCCCACTGAAAAGTACTTTCTGGAAAAATCAACCAACATGCAGGTTAGGTCTGCTGGGAGCAGGCACAACCAAGGGCATTAAACTGACCCTTATAAAGGCTGGGACTGATTTTTGGGTTTGTTTTTTTTTTTTAAGCAAAGGCTGGATTGTGCCCTCAGCAGTAAGCTGTGAAGCATTATTTTGGCACAGTGGGTTGTGCAGCACAGGATCTGAGAAAGGAAAAAGAATTAAGATGGAGTCGTGCTATGAGCAGAGCACCACGTTCCTAAGGGGAAGCTCCCCAAACACACTTCCCCACAAATCAACATTCAATCCTTCTCCTCACTTTCAACTTAGGCTGAAGTATCCAGAAGACTCAACATTTATTAACTGGGAAGAGCCAGCATTTTTACAGACATCCCATTGTTGGGGAAGACAGCAGGCCTGCCTGCGGCCTAGCTCTCTTCACCGAAGCCATAGGCCCTGACAATATCCTCGTGTTCCCATGAGACAGGAAAAGTTACTCATGCTGAGAGGATTTTGATCATCACATTCTCAAAACACAGCAGCCTTGATGACAGGGGTACAGACTGCCCTAAACCAAAAAGAAGTTATGGGAAGGGACTTGGGAGTAACGGAACATGTTAAGAACCAGCCATAATAAGATGGTCAAAACAGCAGGTGTGAGGATGCTTTTAGGTATCAAAGGTAAACTAAGGATATTTAGCTATAAGATATGTTTATCAGAACTTGTTTATAATCACTATCCAATCAGTGGGGTGTAAACAGTGTATGTAACCAATTAGCAGGTTTTTAGCTTGCCACGTTTGCAGTAACAAATGTATAGAATCTGTGTGATTTCACCCAATCATAGAATCCCAGACTGGTCTGGGTTGGAAGGGACCCCAAGGGTCACACAGCTCCAACCCCCTGCCACAGGCAGGGACACCAACCTCCAGGTTGCCCAGGGCCCCAGCCAACCTGGCCTTGAACACCCCCAGAGATGGGGCACCCACCCCTTCTCTGGGCAGCCTGTTCCAGCCCCTCACCACTCTCTCCGGAAAGAGCTTCCCCCTAATACCTAATTTAAACCTTCCTTCCTTTAGTTTTAATCCATCCCCCTTGTCCTGCCATTGCCAACCCAATAAATGGCTTCACCTAAAATTCACATCGAATTGCGTGTTGCCCATCGCCGATCTCCACATCTCACATCCTTAGAGATCCAGGCTGAAAACACTAGAAAACAAAGCAGAGATCCTCAGCTACTCTTGTGCTAGACTTCCCAGGACAGGCTGTTGGAAGGGCTTTGTACTTGTAATATAATATTAAAATCAATTAAAAACAAAAAAACCCCAAGCCCCTCTTTCCTTAATTAAGGCCAAACGCATGTGTGAAACTCTCTGACAGATTTTTCAATAATTCAGCTGGAGTGGAAAGATGGGAAGAGAAAATAGCATCTGAAGGTATTTAAAGCACAGCAGGATAAGCAGCTAATCTGAATAGAAATGTCAGATGTTTTTCCTCTGTGTCCAACATGTGTAATTGGCTACAGATTAGGGAACAAACGCTGCAGTACGGCTGGTGAGAACACGGGAACAAGGATGGGCAGGTGGCAGACTCCACCTGGCCACACACTGGATCGGCCTCCAAGTGGGTTCCTCAGCTCTCCATCACCTCCTCACCCTCCCCTCCATGCTGAACATTGGTCCTTACGGGTTAGTGCTGATGGAATGACCATTCCAACTATCCCTCTGTGGCGTGGAGGAACAAACTCCACAGGTATCCACAGAGGTAACGACAGCCAGGAGCACCGCAGGTAATGGAGCCAGGTTGTTAATCATACAACCATGTGTTTGTCCTGGGTGCTGGAAGCAGGAGCTCTTGCTGCTCTTGGAGGGTGTGTCCCAGCAAAGATATGGGAGATACCAGACAGAGCTCAGAGACCGCCTGTGCATTCAGGTGCCTTGCCTCTGCCGTGGTACTTCTCCCAAGGTGAAGGAAGCCTGTGCTGTTACACGTCATGTAATTGCATGGTATGTACACAGAATCACAGTCACCAGGTTGGAAAAGACTTTTAAGATCATCAAGTCCAACCATTCCCATCCTAATCGAAACCAGATTCCTGAGCACCTCATCTCCCCTCTGTTAAACACACCCAGGGCTGGGGACTCAGCCCCTCCCTCGGCAGCCTGTGCCAGGCCCTGACAACTCTGCCAGGGAAGAACTTTTCCCTCCCAGCTGAGCTGACCCTGCTCTGGGGCAGCTTGAGCCCATTGCCCCTTGTCCCATCTCCTCTCCCCTGGCTGAAGAGACCATCGCCCACCTCTCTGCACCCTCCTGGCAGGTAATTATAGACTGATGAGGGAGAGGAAAAAAGCCCCACAGTTGCACTCACAGCGCCCTTCCCTCCATCCAAAGGGCTTTTGATGAGTTATTACATTAATTTCCCCATTCCAGTCTAACCACAGTCTATGGAGATTAATTTATTACAGGTTTTGTATTAGTCAAAGAGTCTTAAAAACCACCGATGAAAACAGAGACCGTGAGGCCAATTCCTAATGAGAGCTTGTGTCACCTCTAAACTTCTATTGAACTTCCAGGTCCCCTTTGAAGCAGCAAAGTAGTTTCAGAAGTTTCCTAAGGTGACATAAAACTTTCAGTGCTACACTTTTTTTACAATAAACCGTATTTTTCTTCTGAACCCATGTAGAGATCTGAAACTATCAAGCAACAGGTCTGCCTATTAAAGGCACTGTCTTTTGTTGGCCGTTTCACTGGCATTAAGTAGGAAATTGCTCAGCCCATTGTTGATAAGATAAACCTGTTCTCCTGGGAAAATCTGGGATTTTAATAGCAGATTCCACCTCAGAGTTTCTTGTTTCTTTCTAGATACCCAGTAATGGTATCTTCTTTGAAGTTCTTTGTCTCTTTTTATCCTTTCTTCTTTAAGGAGCAATTTCTTGTGATTTCTTGTGCTGGGAGTAGCCTTTAAGTAGCAGAAGTACTGCAAGTGCAAAGAATGAAAGTGTCCAGCCTTGCAGAACTGTGAGCAGCCCTCTGATAGAGATGTCTGCACTTCTTCACAGCCAGAGACACCATGGTGCTGCCTTTCAAGTCTCCCCAGATGGGCATTGTGAAAGGCAGTCTCAGACTGACATCTCGGGTTTGCATTCAGCTCCTCTGGGCCCAGCCCCAGGGAGGACTGAGTACTCTGGATGTGAAGCATCTGTAGCTGTAAATACCATCTGTAGAGCTACTGGAGATACTGCTGAGCAGGTGCTGGAAAGCAAAAACCAGACCCAACTCTATCCAAAAGGGAAAATTGAGAAGTCCACATTTTCTACAGTAGAAGTAATTTCACAAAAGCCATCACACTGCTGTTTTGTGGTGAGAAGGTACCACGGAGCTTCTGGAGCAGCAGCTGAAGGTACAGACTGCTGGAGCACCAGCCAGAGGAGATGGATGCTATCCCAGGCTGGGTGTCCCCCTGTGAGCCAGCCAGGTGCACCACCAATCCACACAGAACAAGCCATGCCAAGAGGCACCAGGGGAAGGGAGCTCAGCTACACAGAGACAAGAGCCCTTTACACTTCTAAGACCTTCTCCAGGCACACAAACCAGAGTAGAGCCATAGTCTAGGTTAAGACAAGTAAGAGGTGCATTAAGATGGGCACCCTCAGGCCTGGATTCTTCTCAGGCAGCTTTAGGGAGCTATAGGTGAGGAGGCTGAGTCAGAATCAGTGTTCTCAGCATCCCACTGACTCCCAGGAACACACAGATGTCTGCATCAACACTGACCCACCAGTGATCATCACATCCTCCAAGCTACTGCTTCCCATCAGTAAAGGGTAAATCAACCCAGGTCTCGGGGTCTCTCCTCAGCATCTTTCATGGTCAGCATCCCATCCAAACCTGTGATTTTACTTTTTCCTCCCTCAGCAGTAACACACAGACCTGGCTCGGGGTGCCTGACCTTGCTGATTGTCCCTCCTGCACCCAGGGACAGTGTCTGTTCAGGAGCACAAGCTCAGGTTGCCCAAGGTCCTGCAGAGCAGAACAGACATGGCAGCTGGAGATTCACTAGAAACACCCCCAAGTCACCCATTAATTGGGGAAAGGGGCAGCCTTTGCTGGGTTAAGACAGGAAGGCACCAAGCAGGGACCTAACTCGGGTTCTAGAAGCTCCATTCTGCCATTCACAGTGACGTTCCCCTGCAGAAGCAGTCTGCAGGCAGCAGTGCCCTCAGTGGCTCCACAGGTTGTGTCCAACAGGACCACGTGCCAGGTTTCACCCAAAGCTGCTTGTAGCACTTCCAGCTGTGCAATCCCTGTCTGCAGAGGGAAATTACAGGTGGGCTACAGCATTGCTGTGCCAGCATTAGCTACTAATGTGAGTAGAAAGGGAACAGAACTTTTTTTCCCCATCAAATATTTAGGGTGGAACACATACATATTTATTACTCTTAATCAAACAGAATGAGAAAGTTCTTCTTGCTTCAGCTTTTGGAAACCAAAACAAGTCTGGCCTGACAGCTGCTACCTGCTTTCTTTCCAGAGAGAAAATTAAAACTCTGGGGAAGGATAAATGTTCCACAGGACACAGTTTGGTGACCACTACCAGATACTACCAGTATGCCAACAGGAATTAAAACCAGCACATCCAGGCAAGACCTGTCACAGTCCTGGGCAACCCACTCCACCTGAGCTCATTCCTGTCCAACCTCAGTGATTCCATCCTTAAGGATAATGAGGGGATAGTAAGGATAAGGCTTTGCTAGCCAAGAGGAACGTGTGCTTTTGTTGGTACATGTTCTATATGTATGAGTCCATCAGCATATACCAGTGGACTTGACTTCTCTCTGCGTGAGATTGTAAGAGGGAGTCAGCATCCTCACCCCTCCACTGACACCATCGGAGTGCTGGGTTCAGACAAGCTATTTGGGCATCATAGAATCACCAGGTTGGAAAAGCCCTTTAAGCTCATCAAGTCCAACTGTCCCTGTCCTGTGCTGACCCAGATCCCTGAGCACCTCATCTCCCCTCTGTTAAACACACCCAGGGCTGGGGACTCAGCCCCCTCCCTGGGCAGCCTATGCCACAGCCCCACAACTCTGCCAGGGAAGAACTTTTCCCCCCCAGCTGAGCTGACCCTGCCCTGGGGCAGCTTGAGCCCATTGCCCCTTGTCCCATCTCCTGTCCCCTGGCTGAAGAGACCATCGCCCACCTCTCTGCACCCTCCTGGCAGGGCAGGGGAGGTGGGGAGAAGGTCTCCCCTCAGCCTCCTCTTCTCCAGGCTCAACACCCCCAGCTCCCTCAGCTGCTCCTCAGAGGACTTGCCCTCCAGCCCCTTCCCCAGCCTGGTTGCCCTTCTCTGGACACGCTCCAGGACCTCCATGTCCTTCTGATGGGGAAGGTTCTTACCAGATTCCCTTTGTATCCACTTCCCGAAAAAAAACCTGCCCGTGAAGACCTTCAGCTTGCTGCTGACACAGAACCGTGGCCTCCAGGTAAAACCAAGATGAGAACTGTGCTCTGAGGGTGTCTCTGAAGCACAGTCCCTCCAAAGCCAAGTCCATTTGATCCTCTCAGGTGATGCTCTCCTTGCTCAGGGCCGTACTCAGCACGCAGGCAGTGACAAGCTCTGCCTTTCCTCTTAGAAAGAGTCCCATGCAGTGATTGCACTGGGAGTCGTCCTTCCATCCCTGACACAGGACCTCAAAGCGCTCAGTGAAGAGGGGATGGGGCATGTTGTGTGGTTACTAACCAGCTACAGCCGATGTGAGACACGTACACGGGTGTTTCCCAGCCGTGGGGAGGCTCAGCCTGGCCTGGGCACGGGGCAGGGCCAGTCAGGGAGTCCCCTCACTGTGGGCAGCAGGTTGGGCTTCCTGCTCTCTTTCCACCATCACTACTCCAAAGGTAATCACACTCCTCTCAAATTGTGAAGGGATGGAAACTGGATCCCTGTTCCTAAGATATTAATCAAACCCAGCCCCAATTTAATGATGGTAACAGCCATCCCTGGCTTTCAGAATCACTCAAAGGGCTTCAACTGAAGTTATTTGATCTTTTTGTTCACTTCCCAGCAGCATTTGAGAGAGCCTATAATGTCTGAGCAGCCTCATGATCTGGGTAGGGAAGGGATCAGAGGACTAACATTAGTATTTATTGCTTTTTTCCTACCCAGTCAAACTGAAATTACATGCACAGAACTCCAGGATGAGAGGAGACACATAAACACCCACATTCAGGATTTTCATTAGCCACAGAAGAAAGCAACTCATGAACTTGCCTGGATCAGTTGCCAAGCTGATGACAAAGTCTTTCAGAAACAACGCTGGAAAATAATGAAGTCTAGTTTATGAATGAAGTTTGTGTCAAGGTAAGACAGCCTTCCCCTCAGCATTACAAACAGGGCTTTGATGAAAGTTTCATAAATGGTTTAATTTTTCTCTTTTATCTTCTCTCACTCTCTCCTCTCTACAGCCTTTCTTCAGAGCAGCATCCGCAGAGGAACCGATGGTTCAGGAGATGGGAGATCCCACCTGAAGATTACAGGCAAAGCTTTCTCATCAACTTGTTGGAGGAGAGAGAGTTCAGTTATGGGTACCAGATATAGCCAGGAAGACAAGTAACCTTGGCCATGGCACACAGATGCTCCCAGGGACAAAAGGTTGGGAAGAGAGGAGCAGTGTCTTTGGCCAGAAATGGCTGTCCAGGAGCTATGGGTCTGTGGGAGTCTCCCACCATCCTCCCTCCAGTGGAACCCCTCTGCTCCATAGGAAGGGTTGAGTGTGTAACCTAGAGAAGGAAAAACACCCTCTGAAGTGGAAATGATGGCACTGAACTTCAGAGGGAGCCACACTGGGAGTCTGGCCTGTCTCAGTGAATGTTTATTTATAAATAGAGGTACATCCCCAAAGATTAAGAGCTTGCTACTTCCAGAAAGTACCTAGCTCTGGATGCTGCTTGGGATGGGACAGTTCACAACCATCCATTGCCATCCGCTGGTGACCTTCATCTCCACACATCCCTTTCCCCTAGGGACTCAACTTCAAGCTCATCCCTCTCACCTATCCCACAGCCCCATCTCCAGCATCTCCTTTTTTCTTCCTATTTTCTGAAAAAATTGCCTTGCTTGCTGTGCTTTCCTCCATGCAGCTCATGAGCAACAGCTTCAGAGCCACAACAGCTTGTTCTTCCATCCCATCAGGTAAATGGTGCCTTGTCCCATCAATGGGAGGCACCACACCAGCCCCTGCAGCACCAGAGGACAGCATGCACGGCTTCTGGGGGAGCCCAGCTCATGTGGATGGTCACAGAAGAAGGAGGAGACCACAGCTGGGGCCATGCTGCCTTCTCCCCCCCTTGGAGAAGTGAATGCCAAGCTGGGTGCAGGGCCACCAGCTCCATCAGGTACCAGTGCATCCCAGCTAAGGAGAAATGGGGAAGGAGAAACTTGCTCTGGCTCACTGCAGACAACCACTGGTGCCATGCCATCACACAGCCCTTCCAACAAGAAACACAGGACCTGCCTCCTCCATCCTTCCTGCCATCCTAGAGCAGAGAGGGACGATCCCCTCCCTGACCCTGCTGCCACCCCTCTGCTGATGGAGCCCAGGAAGGGAGGTTCTGGTGGAGGCTGGCAGCAACCTGAGACAGCATAGCTTCTGTTAACAGGGAACTGCTGGAAGATCACCACATTTCTGGAGCAGCTTCAGGGCTCCAGCCTGTGGCTGTGCCTCCCACCACACTGGATATATCGTTGGGGGGTTGGTGAATAAGTAAGTCAGCAGCTCCTGGAGACAGCAAGCAGGAGGAGGCCACAGAGAAGAGTCCTGGGTTTGCATGCAGAGCCTGTTCATTGATCATCCACAGTAAATCCTGGCTGTGGACCACAGAACAAAACATGAAACTGCTTTCTTAGGTGTACCCTCCTCCTTTCTTTGTGTGCTTCAAAGTCTTGGTGCACAGCCAGCCTCCAGGAAGGCATGGCAGTGCCTGTCATTGTGGGGACTGAGGCTTGCAAAGAACAACTGCAGCAGAAGAGGAAGAGAGCCCTGTTTGAAGCATGAAAGGGGAGATGTGCAAGCCCTTCCCTCTCCCCATCACAGGCTCCCACTTCCTTGTTGCAGCAAAAGAGGAGAAGAAAAAGAAAAACATAAGAGGAAGCTTCCTTTGAAAGGAGGCAGAACTTGGTAACAGGGAGAGGAAGACGCTGGCTTCAGATAAGGGCACAGCCAGCAAGGAACAGTAACGCTGCCAACAATGGAGACTTCACAGGCATTAGATCTGAGCACTGCTGGAAACTTCAGTACAGGCAGCAGGGTGAAAAGGTGCCCAGACTTTGCTGGGAATTCTTCTTCCTGTAATTTTACTGATAAGGGGGAAGGGGGGAGGTGAAAGACAGCAGGAGTACTCGAGAATAGCCTGATCAAACAGGGAAACTGCAGAAGTCCGGAACGATGGTGTCAGCTCTGCTTCCCCACAAGCAGCCAGCAGCTTCTGCAGAGCTGGAACAGGCATTTCCTAAACCAGAGGTGTGTTTGTGGATAGCAGGAGTGACAGGTGATGGGATGATGAAACACTGATTTGAGGAGGATGCTACCGAAGGGACACGTCAAATGCAGCAGCATCCTCCTTCAAACTTGTAAAGTTCACTACAAAGATTGCTTTGGGGGTTTTTCAGGTGATGGAAGCGTAACAGAGACTCTATTTTAACCAGAAATTAGGAGTGGTGCTGAAGGAAGTCACCTGGCCCTTCAGCAGGGCAGCGCCCTGCCCCAGCATCGCTCCCTGCCACATCCCAGTCCCCAACACCCCAGCAGCTGCACAGCGTGGAGGAGGGAGGGCTGTAGTGTACAGACAGAAAACAGACACTCAGGTTCTCCTTTGGGTAAGAAAGAGAGGGGGCAACCTTCCAGATCAGTTCAGTTAGTTATAGTAATGTAATTAAAGCAAAAGGTAAATTCTCCTGAACAGCAGCATCCCTATGAGGGATCAGCAGTGAGGAAGGAGGATGCTATTACATGGTCTGTATGTCTGTATCAGACCCCACTGATCTCCACTCCTCATCCCCAGTGGAGCACAGTGCTGGTTCCAGCAAGTGGAACGATGAGACAGAAGCTCTGGTGCTCTTCTGCTCCCATTAGCAGATTATTCCTACTGGAAAGATTATTAATGCAAAAATGTTCTTATTGGGAATCTTCTCTGGGAGCTGTGAGGGTCCTAAAGAGGGTTTGGAACAGAGATGGGCCTGAATTGAGGATGCTTTCTGGTTCAGATGAATTTCTTTTCCTAATGGTCTGGTGCTGCCTGCTTTAGCACACAGTAGTCTCTTCTGCCTAAGTACAATGCATGCAATTACAGTTATTGTAATAGGACAATTAATGTTTCCATTGAGAATGCCTGCTTGAAAGCATTTTATTCTCATCACAAATTTGGAGTGGGTTGAAACCCTCAGCAAAGGCTGGAAGAGCCTGGGGATGTTTCAGTAGAGGGGAACAAACCTCCCCATCCCAGGGCTGTGCCACCACCTGCCCAGCCCTGCTCAGCCACGTCACCCATCCTCCCTCTCCCCTTCCCAAAAGATCAGTCAGTGAGTAAGGATGGGCCCTGGCTATAAAAAAAAAAACATTTTTACAACAATTCCAACACTAACCATGTTTTTATACCACATCCTCCACCTATTGTCATGAATATTTGAAAATAACATTGAAGACTTTTGTCCCTCTCATATGTAAGCAGCTTCAATTACAACATTAGTTATTAATATCAGTGCTAATAGTACCACCATTCCTGCATGGCTTCTTAATTGTGTATCAAACTTACTATATAGCAAAACCGATCTTCATTCTGGATGGCAATTAGCTCCAAAGACAATATTTAACCATATTTATGCAGATTTATGCAAACACTAAAATGAATTCCTCCCCATACACAGGATCTGTTACATCTCAGGTTCTTGTGGCTACAGCCTGTGGCAGCAACAGGCACCCAGCTCACACCACAGCAACTACAAACAACCTTTCCCAGCTGGGGCAGCCCAGGTTGGCCCCAGATGTCATTGTTTTGTTCAGTTTTCAGATGCTATCAAGCCACAGATGCTCCAACTTGAAAAGGCTTGAGAAGAGGAGGGTGGGGGGACACCTTCTCCCCACCTCCCCTGCCCTGCCAGGAGGGTGCAGAGAGGTGGGCGATGGTCTCTGCAGCCAGGGGACAGGAGATGGGACAAGGGGCAATGGGCTCAAGCTGCCCCAGGGCAGGGTCAGAGCAGCTGGGAGGGAAAAGTTCTTCCCTGGCAGAGTTGTCAGGGCCTGGCACAGGCTGCCCAGGGAGGGGGCTGAGTCCCCAGCCCTGGGTGTGTTTAACAGAGGGGAGATGAGGTGCTCAGGGATCTGGTTTAGCACAGGACAGGGGCGGTTGGACTTGATGGGCTTAAAGGGCTTTTCCAACCTTGTGATTCTGTGGTACCCTGGCTCCTTCCTACCACACAAGGCTGGGGAAGCTGCTGTGTTCCTGCCTTTTGCAGGTCACTGGAGCTGCCCATGTTTTTTGTTTAGTACTATTTGGTCATCTCTTTCCCCTGCTCAGGTCATCTCCTTTCTTCTTTCAGCCCAGGTCTGCTTGCTGTCAGAGCTATGCAGGGTTTGGATTTGGGGCTGGATCCTCATCACTCTTAGTTTTGAACGTCAGGTCAGTGTAGGTGGTGATGAGGTCTCCCCTCAGCCTCCTCTTCTCCAGGCTATACCCCAACAGAGTCACCATCACCTCTTATTACTGACCCAGCGACCCAGCCTGCAATGACCCACGTGTTTTTCCTCACGTCCTGGTGCTGTGTGAGAGGCTGGAAAGGCAGCACTTACCAAACCCCACACCAAGGGTCAGCTCTTTGGGATGGAGCAACCCACCCCTTGTCCAGTACCTGTTTGGGATCCATCACTGCAGGTACATCAGGTGGTGGTGAAAGGATTTCTTGGTTTACCAACAGCTCAAATAGAACTATTTCCTTATTCATTAAATGTCTAAATAAATGATGTGCTGCTGTGCTGCTCTCTAACTTTATTTTTTAACGTGGATATGAGAAGTTGAGAAATTACCAAGTTTTACACATAAACCTAAGAGGATCTTTAATCCTCTTTGCCAGAGTGGGTATAGGTTTCATACTTTAAGGCTCGGGTGCATAATTAACACGCCCTGCTCCCAGCACAGTTTGCTGGTAGAAAAGATTCTGGATGTTATCAGAAAACACCTTCTCTAATTTTAGCATGCAAAATTCTAATTACAGCATGAATTTTTTATTCCTTAATTCTTTACCATTTTGATTCCCCCTCCGGGTATTGGAACATAATTAATTCTGCTTTCCTTTTTTCTGGCAGATTTATGTGTATTATCATATATATTAAATTTTCAGTTCTGCAACTTTTTTTTTTCCATTTTGATTGCTTCCCACACTGACAGTGTTCACTCCATTAAAACCAGGTAATCCCCCAGCTGTGATCAAGGCTTAATTGCACATTTGTGTATTATAACAACACGTGTGTTCCCTGTATCACTGCACAGCATCAGTGACCCCCCCCATCGTGCTCACAGGACTCAGGGCAACCTCCCAACCTGCACGTGGTTTCCAGGCTGAGGTGTTCAGGGTGCTGCTCTGGTTTTTGCTTTGTTGGGTGTATGTGTTAATAGACACTACCTGATGTTAACAGGTCTCTTCCAGGACATGCTGTGTGTTTCCCTGTACAGGTAGGACCTGTATTGCAGGGTGCTATCTATCCCAAATCTAACCCCACAGGAGATTTAGGTTGGATAGCAGGAAGAATTTCTGTACTGAAAGGGCTGCCAGGCATTGGGACAGGCTGCCCAGAGAGGTGGTGGGGTCACCATCCCTGGGGGGATTCAAAAGGCGAGTGGATGAAGTCCTTAAGGACATGGTCTAGAGGTGGGCTGGGCATGGTCAGGCTGTGGTTTGACTCTATGATGTAAAGGGTCTCTTCCATCCCAAGTGATTCCTTGATTCTATGACCACTCAGCAGAGCCCTGGTCAAAGACAAGTAGGAGCTGATCCAGCCTACAAAAGGCATGTAACACCAGCATGTCCTGAGCCAGCATCAACCTCCCCATCACAAACCACACTTTCCATGGCTATTCTATGGGAATGAAGTATTTTACCTCAACTCAGTACCCTCATCTGTGTTCCTAACAGGCACAGCTACACACCGATGTTCTGACAGAGCAATATTGACAGTTCCTTCTGTTGTTTGCTCAGAAACCCCCTGAAATCCCAGAGTTGATTGTACAAATCCTCAACCAGCAAACCAGACTGGGGAGGAGGAATGAAGAAGGGCTTTGGAGACAGAACTATGACAGGCTGCGTGGTTCCTCTCCAGGCACAAGCTCCTCTGCCCCACCAGGTTACTTCTGTCACCACCTTTGAAAGGGCAGTCAAAGGGGACTGATTTCAAGTGCTGCAAGTGTTTTCAAAGAGTGAAAAGGTGTAAGAAGCTCTGCTGCCACTGACCTGCAAGTCTGCTAAAGCAATAGCAAGTGGAGCCCCAGCACAGCATCCCAGGGCTGCTGGGACAGGGCTTAGAACAAGGACAGAAAACTGCATCTGTATGATGAAGAATGGGACTAAAATCAAGGAGACAGTAACAGCCTGGCTCCAGTTCCTGGCTCTGGAGCAGGCTGCCCAGGGAGGGGGCTGAGTCCCCACCCCTGGGTGTGTTTAACAGAGGGGAGATGAGGTGCTCAGGGATCTGGGTCAGCACAGGACAGGGACGGTTGGACTCGATGAGCTTAAAGGGCTTTTCCAGCCTGGTGACTCTGTGATTCCGCAACCATCATAAGCAGCCCAAAATCTAAGTTGACTCATGGAAAACACAGGGTAGGTGACTGGTTCATTCAAACAGGGTCTATTTCTCACTGTGCAGCAGGATGTTGGCTACAGGAAGCAGGATGATGAGCTCAAGAAATTAATGGAGTTAGGAGGGAGCAATCCATACCATCTGACTGACAGACCCAGGTACACCTTATTTATTAACAGAATCCAGATTGCAGTGGGGGCCAGCATGCTAATGGAGAGCTCCATTAAAAATAGTGTCAGTCCTACATTATCTAAATTACACTTAGATCCCTGCTTAATTGCACTGGATTAGCCTAAACAGGAGTCCCCTCAGAAAATAATGAGCTTCATACCTGACACCGGAAGAGATGGGGATGAATTCAGGAGTGCTTTGACTCTTAATCAGGCAATTATATTTCCTTCCTGCTCCTGAATTAATTAAAGAAGAAAACAGCCAGAGCATTAAGACACTTTCCCAATGAAAACAGATTCACAACCACTGGTAAAGGGCAGAGGGAGCTGTGCAGACAGGATTTCCAGGGACAGACAAAGTGCCCAGCCAATTCCTCTTCCCAGAGCAGTGAAACAGGGGTTCCCCTTCAGCAGTGCTGGTCACATATGGACATCTGAAGCTCATCCATCTGCTTGGATAAGGCTGGCAGGAAAGCCTTGCAAGTTTAAGAGGGTTTGTATTTCTAATTTATAAAAGCCAAAATCTTTCCACCTTCACTGTGCTTGACCATTCAGAGACCTTCAAACTCCAGGCAAGCCCTGGATAAAAGTACCTCCTGGGTCAGAGTGCACCACCACCCCATGGCCTGCAGCCCACAGAGCACCTCGAGGTGCTGTGCTAGCACACCCCTCTTCACCTTTGAACCAACCACCACTAGCAGATGAGAACGTTCCAGCTGGTGTCTAACCTCCTTCTAGACTTTGCCCCAGGTGAAATCTCAGCTTGATTGAGGGTGCTGACTCCTTCCATACCCAATTTAGCTCTTCCACCAGCCCATGGCAATCACCTCCTGCCAGAGCTCTCCCTGTAGTGTAGGAAACGTGTCCAAGACTGGAAGCAAAGCAAAGACCTTCTCAGAGAAGCAAGAAATCAGGGAGATAGAGTGATGGGGGTCCCAAGGACTTGCAGAACAAACCCAGATGATGCTCCCCCAGCAGATGCAGCAGGAAGGCAGGGGAGATGCTGCCACAGTGCTGGGGGTCAGTGTCTCCCAGGGTCCTCCAGAGTCAGGCACATGTCCTGAAAGACTGTCATAAATTATCAATCTGCCTATGGGCAGTGGAGAAGATGAGCCATTCCCAAACCTTTCAAATCTGGAGAGCCTCCCAGGAGGCAGAGCTGTCCATTCTTCACAGAAATAACCCTGACAGCACCACCATTTGTGGAGCATCTCAAGCGCCCCCAGATAATTTAGAATTTGTTCAGGGAACAAAACTGGGAACCTAAAAATCACAGCAGCTGAACAAATTATTCTAAAGCCTGCCTCATTTATTTCATGGAGATGTAGATTTGCAGAAAATTAACATAAGATGCAACTTGAGGAGCTTATGTTAAGCCTGGAAAGAGCTGTACCATGAATCTCCCAGAGCTGCTTTGCAGCATCTCTACTCGTAACTCAGGCTGTAAGGCGACCTTGGACACAGCTTTGCCTGACTCCTGGCCCATCTCTAGGAGAAGTGCCTGTGTTGGCTTCAGGGCACAGCTCTGGTACTGCTGTACTCAGTGTGTGTTCAGCAGCTTTTGCTTCCCACCTCTGTGGTGGGCAGCTTTTCATAGCATGGAGCAGCCCTACTGAGAAGGACCTGGGTGTCATGGGGGATGAGAAACTCCACATGAGCAGCAGTGGCTCCTGCAGCTGGGAAGGGCGATGGGATCCTGGGCTCCATCAGCAGAGGGGTGGCAGCAGGGACAGGGAGGGGATTGTCCCTCTCTGCTCTGCCCTCAGGAGGCCCCAGCTGGAGTCCTGTGTCCAGAGCTGGGGCCCCAGTACAAGGAAGATGTGGGACTGTTAGAGAGGGGTCAGAGGAGCCACGGAGATGATCAGAGGGCTGGAGCAGCTCCCCTACGGAGAGAGGCTGAGGGAGCTGGGCTGGGTCAGCCTGGAGAAGAGAAGGCTGTGGGGGGACCTCATTGCAGCCTTCCAGTCCCTGAAGGGAGCAGAGGAACAGGAGGGGAATCAGCTTGTTAAAGGGCAGAGACTGGCAGGACAAGGGGGATGGAGTGAAGCTGGAGGAGGGAAGGGTGAGATGAGATATTGGGGGGAAGTTGTTTGCAGAGAGAGTGGTGAGGGGCTGGAAGGGGCTGCCCAGAGAGGCGGTGGGTGTCCCATCCCTGGGGGTGTTCAAGGCCAGGTTGGCTGGGGCCCTGGGCACCCTTGTGTAGCTCCAGGCCTGGAGGTTGGTGTCCCTGCCTGTGGCAGGGGGGGTTGGAGCTCTGTGACCCTTGGGGTCCCTCCCAACCCACACCAGTCTGGGATTCTATGACCCTTCAGGTTAAAACAGGGTTTGAGGCAGTTTTAAAGTGGCCCAACCCTCCAAACCAAGCAGTGCTTTGCCAGAGGATGGGCACACTGTACCCCCAGCTGAGTGTCAGGCAGCTGACAGGGAACTGCAGACCTGACTCCACATTCCTGAAGCACAAAAGGTCCATGCAAACCAAGTGCCACAAGTGATCTCAAAGCGCTCGTAGGGTCACAAACCAACTGCCTGGCTGATCTCTCCTGAGGAGCTGGTTTCAGCAAACCTTTAATCTGTGGGGCTAATCCACAGCACTGGAGGAGGGCAACGACTGAGGAGCCAAAGAGTGGAGAGCTCACCCCAAGAAGACAGAAGCCAACCTCTTCAGAGCCAACAGTTCAACACTCATCCCATGAATGCCATTCAAAGAGCTCAAAAATCAGGACACCAGCTGCAGAAGTGTCCAACCACACGATTATCTCATTATCTCCTTCAAACACGTCTCCCTAAGTATTCCCAGTGCCTTTGAGAAACCTTTTGATATGGAAAGAAAAGAGATGGAGATGATGCTCCTGTTGGCCTGTTAAACCCACCCAATACTGGTGGAGAACAGCCCATGGAACAAAGATTGTCTGGCAGACACTTGAGCTCCTTTATTTAATGCAATTAAATAAATTAATGAATAAATCTAGTTTGAGCAAGTAGAAATCCCTGGGGGTTTCAGGCATCAATTAACCACTACAGAAAGCCAAAGTGACCAACTGAGTTCTTGAAGTGAGTAAAACCCTGGGAAATGGCACAGGGATTGAACAGAGCCATCAGCAGCTAGCACTTGATACTGGGGAAACTGAAATAAGACTTCAAAATTCCCTGTGAGTGCCTAGATGAGAGTGAGGTCATCTCCTTAGCTAATTTATTCATTAACATTCATCTGTCTGGCCAATCTGGAAAGCTGAGACTGCAATATAAGCCTTTCTTCTTCCCCATCCACTTCAGCAGAAGCTTTAGTTGGCTCCCACAAGTGTAGATAGCTATCAGGAAAGGTAATGTGCCTGGATCTACCTATCCTTGAGAAGTGCTCCAGGAGAGCAGCTTCAGGATATTTTAGTAATTCATTAAGAAAAAAACCCCACAATTTCTCTCTGCAAACCCTCTGGGACCCTCTCCAGCATAGACAGAGCTCTGGTACAGCACAGGGCTTCAAACTCCATTTGTTTTGCCTGTAATAATCTAATGTGAAGCTCTATCAGGAAGAAGACTTCATATTAAAAAGAGAAAAACTCATTTCAGTCCTGTATTCTCATTATAAAGATATAATATCATGGGAATATTTGGAAGAGAAGATGCATAATTTCCAGTGGAAGATCACAAGACAGAGAAACCAACGGTACCAAAGCCTGAGGAATTCTCCATCAAAGGCTGCACCCCCCAGCATGGACATGCACTGACTGGATTAAAGGGGGAGCTAGATCTGATTCTGGCTAATCAGTGCTGAAGCTCAACAGAGCCACAGAGGAGCTCTGTGGAGAAGGACCTGGGGGTCCTGGTGGGGGACAGGGTGGCCATGAGCCAGCAGTGTGCTCCAGGGGCTAAGAAGGCTGATGGGGTGCACATTGGGAGTCCTTGGGCTAACCTGTAACATGTGCAAGCTGGCTCACCAGGAAGCAGCATTAATACATCACCCCACAGACACAGCAAAATCAATCACTCTTCAAAAACCACCCAGCAAACACCATCAAACACCAGAGAGAAGCATCCCATGGAAACATAGAGGCAGTCCTGGCACTCAGAGCTGGTTCCTTAACAGCAGCTGGGTATTGAAGCTGTCTTTCAAATCCCAATTTCCCTGCTTAGCTTCTTCCTGAGCCCCCTTCTGCAGTGCACTCCACTATCCCTCTGCAATGTGGGACTGATGAATAAAGACAAGGTCAAGCAACCGACCGGTCAGCTTGGAACCAGGGCACTCACACATCACTCTGGAGTGCTTGACCTCTAAATCCCACTGTTACCCAACAAAATTGCCTCCCCAAGACCTGGGCTGAGCTCAGGAGAAAGGGTAACCTGCTTGCACCTCCCAGCTTCCCTGGAGCACGGGGCAACTTCCCATTCCCCTCACTACCTGTGAAACCTCAGTAGTTAATTACCCCACAAAGCACTCAGCATTTGAGGAAAACTTGTTGATCTACCAAATGATCTGTCACCACAACTGCTGCCAAAGCACTAGCTATCCCTTTACAATCAATAATGAGCAATATTCACTTGGGGCTTGACCCAGGACCCCACTTTTCTTTATTAATCACAGAATTGTAGGGGTTGGAAGGGGCCTCAAGAGATCATCAGGTCCAACCCAACACATTTGCCTGGCAGACAAATAGGACCTGGGAGAAGGCCAGAGAGTTTCCCAAGCCTGGTTCCCTATTAATGACTCTGGATTACATTTAACTAAAGCCATCCCAGAAAGGATCTCCTCCAGCAATGCAATTATTCTTCTTAAGTTCCTGATACCCCAAAGAAACATTTAAATGACACTCTGTATTCACCCAGGTCAGGATTCATGGCTCCTGACCAGGAAACCAGAGGTGGGGGCTGCAGCTCCTCTTGCTGATGCTGGCCAGACTTGTGCAATCAGCTCCTTCCCACAGAGCCCAGAGACACACCAGCCCTACACCAGAGGGCACAACCACAAGGCAGGGCTGCAGCACGGAGCTGTGAGGTTTGACAGAGCCCCTGACACAGCTCATCACACTGCTGGGATTTTTAATTCCAGAGGGAAGCTGTTCCCCAGCCTGCTTTGCCCACTGCATGCTTGCTCTTCCCTATTTCTCACTTTCCCCACTCACTTTCTCCACCTGCCTCTAAGCTCAGCAGGAGAGGGAATTACTTCTCTTCCCTCCTTGCCAGTGCCAGCCCCAAGGAGCCATCTGCAGGGTCAGCCTCAGGCCCAGCTCAGACAGTGAGCACTGTGGCATGGGATTTGCTGGAATGGGATAGGATTTGCTGTTGTTTGCAAAGCTCAGGGGGTTGGTTATAGTTAAATGAAGCCCTCAGCACCCAGAGCTTGCGGTGAGCACCTCAAGCTCTAGTCTAGCACCAGCAGAGCAGGAGCTGTTCAAGGGCACGTGCTCCCCCTCTCTTCATTCACCTGCTCTGAGGTGAAGACTGTGGCCCAGACCATCACTATGGACTCCCAACACCAGTGACATCCAGGACAATCCCTGCAATCCTTGGCTGGGAAGTCAGCAGCACCACCAGCATGTTCTGAGCTCAGATGTTGGGAGAAGGGTGCAGCCACCAATGCCATCCCCCTGCTGCTCAGCTGCAACATGGTGCCTGCCAGTAGGCAGGGAACATGCCCACCTGTGGGTGTTAAGGATGTGCTGCAGCTCTCACTACTTTCTACCTGTCTTTGGCATCACCTGAATATTCTCCTTGCAGAAAGGGAACCAGAAGCAGCATCTGACCCTCCTAATCCTACCAGATACCTCTGAAATGGGACTAGCACCACAGAGCAGGTACAACAGGCTGCACTGACAGCAGTCACACAGCAAGCCAGAAACACATCCCTTGTACATAGAACCATGGAGAGAGTTTCACAGTTCGCTGTGATTTAGTATCACTGGTTTGTGACTTGTGCCATGAGTTACTTTCATTGCCCTGTGTACCACCAGGGAGATGATGGGCACGGTGGATGGAGCGATAAGAGAGGACAAGGACAGAGGGGTCTGAGATCTGGGGCACTCCAACAACCGTACCAGGGGAAGCAGCTTCTCTGGTTAGCATCAAGAAGCTGTGGAGAAGCCAAACCTCAGGGTAATCAGGACAAAGTTGATGAGGATTTTTCTCATCACCAAGAACAGCTCTGAGTGTGGCCCTGAGCTTGAGATCGCTATGGGCAGGGTGTAAGCAATAGGGCACACCACAAAAGATGCAGGATCTGTGCACTCTGGAGAGGGTCAGCACAACTCCTGGCATCCTCATGGAAAAGCCTGGCATGGTCAGAGCTACAGCTCCAGCACTCGCTGGGGGTAGGTGTTGGAAAGGGCAGCACCTCTGAGCAACAGTATCAAAGAGGAAGAACAGAGTGAGCATGAGACCAGTCTGCAACAGCTCTGTGTGAGGCATGATCATAGCAAAAGACTTGCCAAAGAGTCTTGAAAAGAATAAACTGTGTGACCTGCAAAGGGCATTTCTGCTGCTGAGTCACCTGAGGGGTTCTGGGAGCAGCACAGAGATGTTTTGCAGGGCATCACCTGGGGATAGGAGATGGGAACCTGGCAAGAAAATAAGGAATAAGGATCCCCAACAAAACTGTTTACATCAAAAAATCTTTAAGAAACAGCTTCTTTCTCCTCAAGAATTGAGAAATCCCCCCACACACACCCCTTGCCCCACCACCCCCTCCCAGACCTGCAAAACCAGCAATAACAGTTTGCTGGCAAGGGGCTCCAAATCCCCTCCAGCTCCCCAAGCTATTCCCCTCCCCAAAGTCTCTGGGCAGATCATCTCCACCCTCATGGCAAACTACATGGGCAGGACCTTGACCACCCCCCAGCACAGCCCCAGACTCCTCCCCAGTGACCCTGCAGCCAGCCAGACCCCTGCATCCCACATGGATGGACAAGAGGCAGCGCAGGCAAGTGCTTCAGGGGATGGTGTGACAAACCTTGTCATTCAGGGCCGCCTGAGCATCCTTGAGCTGCAGCCACCACCACAGCCTGTGTCAGCAGCAGCCAGGACAGCCCCAGCCCCTGGCAGAAGGCAGGCAAAGAGTCCTAGTGGGGAGCTGCCATTAAACAGAGATCCATGTCTTGTCCCACCAAAGCTCAGAGTTGGTACCACTTTGCTCTTTGGATTTGGTGCCACCTATTGCAGTGGAGGTTCAACACCATGGCAGAGACCAGAGGCTTGTTGTTCACATGTCTGCAGTGTAAAGATGCAGAGACTCCACAGTAACTCCCAGCAGGGATGATTTAGACTTGTGAAGATGCAGACAGACCCCTCCAGTTCCACTCAGTCATTCCCACATCCCAGTTCCTGGGCAGCATGCTGTCAGTGAGAGCTGTCCAAGGCTGCTCTTTGCTGTTGGGCTTCTTCAAGCCCCAAGGACAAAATGTGATGTTCTCAAGAGCATTTTGTCTGCACTGCTTCTTCTGATGGCCCAGTAAAGGACAGGGACTGCTGCTCCATGTACCTGCAGGTGACAAATGGAGACACACATCATCAACTTGGTTAGAAACCCACTGTATTTGGCCTGGTCTATCACCTCCAGAGCAAGGCACTTCAAAGACTTATACCCAGAGAACCACAAGATTAACACCTCCATGCCAAAGTCAAGGGACTGGTTCACCCCCTCCAGTAACCCAGGACCTCCCCACTGCACAGAGCAGGGGGCAGAGCATCAACCTTGAGCTTCACTGAAGCTCAAGGAAGGTTCTCTGGAGATTTTTCCCTCACCCAGCCAGAATTATAACTTTAATTGTAACTCCTACCATTAAATGAAACCATTGAAACACACAGACAGGAATGATGAAGTCTCAGTTCTCCTATTTCTCTTTCAAACTCTCATTAATTTATGGGCACTCAGAAGTTGGGATGGCACAGGAAGGTGTGTGCCATGGATTCCTTTTAAGTGTGGGATCAAAATCCCCCCCAAACCCTTAGGCTACAGAACCACTGTGCAAGATGGACAGGTTCTAGCCCATCATCTCCTCCCAGCCTAAAATAAGCAGCAGCAATAACTGATGGACAGCAAACTGTAGTCAGCAGAGGAAAAAAGTCTTCTACATTATGATTCAGTTTTTCCTTTGCTGACTGTGGTTTGCTGCCAATCATTTCCAGCTCTTCTTTAGCTGAGGAAGGGGAAGAGGTTGCTGTCTCCTTCCTTAGAGAGCTGCCTGCATTCTCCCATGCACTGAGGTATTTAAATGTTCTCATCTTGTACTTAACAGAAATATATAATAAACCTCCCAATTACCTTCCACCCTTTTAAATGTCAAACCAATCAAAAGGTTGAAAGGGGAAAATTAAAGCCTGTTTCCAGGAGAACACACTTCCTGGTGTGTCACTGACCTTCAAGGGAAGACTGAGACAAGGCACCTTTTCTCAGTCCCCATCCTGGCTTCCAGCCCAGGGGTGACCTCAGAAACATGGGATATATCACAAGGATGACACAGAGGCCCCCAACAGCACCCAGAGGGGGTCCCTGGGCCTTTCAGAGCTGGGTTCAGAGCCACAACCAGCCATTGACAAGTGCCCATCCACAGGGTCTCCTCAGGTTCTAACACAGTCTCTGGAGGAAGAGCTGCCCCATGACCTGGCTGGTCCCACTCACTCCTCCTCTGGCATGGCAGCTGGAGGGGGCAGCACAAAAGATGGGCATGTCCCATCCTTTCTCAGCCACTTAGAGGAGCTGGCCCTGCTCCTGGCATTTCATTATCCCATTGTCCCATGCTGAGCATCCTGTTTCCAGGGAACAGGACTACTCCACGAGGCACAAGGAAGCTGAAACTGCCACTCAGCCCCTTAACCCCAGCCCACAGCTGGCTTCACCAGGATAAAGGACCATTCCAGAAGCAAACCCTGCCAGGCCTGTCACCTGGTGCAGTGAGACTCCACTGCCCAGCACCCACCACCCAGCCAAGGTGATGGTAGGAATCAGAGCAGGGTGGTGCCACCAGATCCTTCACCTGCCCTTCCTGCCACCATCTAAGACAGAGCATTAATCAGCTTCACAGCAGCCCTGCCATGGGATGCCCCATCCCCTGCACAACCCACCTCCTGCTTCCATCCCTGCCAGCACCTCAGCTCACCATCCCAGCACATGCCTGACTCCTGTCTGGGGCTGAGGGAAGCCTTCTGGACTCATTGTGCTCAGTGACTCCAGGAGTGGGTTACAGGCTGGGGTGTGGGGTGGTGCCCAGCTCCCCTTGGCTGGAGCTTCCCTGTGTTATGCCAGCCCTGGGGCACAACACCCTGGGGAGGAATTTTGGTTTAAATCTTAGAAATCCCCATATCCTGTGGGAGAACATGGGACAGCTGCTGTGTTGAAACAAGTCTGGGCTTTGATAGGACCATCCTTGGCATTTAAGGCAGTTTTATTTAAACTTGCAGGTTCCCATTTTTAAAAGCAATCTGAGAAAGCAAAGCTCAGCCTAATGGCAAACCCTGAAGCCTTCTCAAACTTCTCAAGCAATATTTATCTGTTTGGAAGAATATTGGTAATGATTATGCTAATAAAAATCAATTTGTGACAATTACTTAACTCCCACCAGCCCTGAAATTAAGGTTTTATGTGATATTTTCTTCTAAATCAAGTAATTGATCCACACATGAATTAGAATTACACCTGCTCACTAATTGAATAGTCAACCAAGTGGCCAATAAACCTCACACCTTCGCATCAGAGCCGCTAAAACAGCTTAATTAGATTTCTCCCCTTGCATAAAGAGCTGTAAAGAGGGACTGCTGCTGCCAGTCCTCAGTCTGCTCTCTCCTCAGAGCACATTGCCAGAGGAACTCGGTGCTTATCGGGGTTCTTTACGCTCCTCCCGACGCAGCGCTGGCTGCAACAGCTGAAAGGCCCTCAAACATTCTGAGGTGCTCATCAATCAGCTCCACCAGAGCCCAAGTCCCCAGGAGCACAGACCCTGTGTGCTTAGACTCAGCTCAGCAAAGACCTAAGCAGGAGAGCCGTGTCCATGCTGCCTTCAGGCCACCCCACCGGGCCCCGTCCTGCCAGCCCAGGAGGGCCACAAAGCAGGAAGGTCTCTGCAGACTCAGGCAGATGCCTTCAGACACTCCCTGACCACAGGACTGGAACCATTCCTTTAAACTTTACCCATCCCAGCAGCAACACAGCCCCCAGACCCATTCATGTACACTCCCTGGGGGAGCTGGGCTGGTTCAGCCTGGAGAAGAGAAGGCTGTGGGGGGACCTCACTGCAGCCTCCCAGTCCCTGAAGGGAGCAGAGAAACAGGAGGGGAATCAGCTTGTTAAAGGGCAGAGACTGGCAGGACAAGGGGGATGGAGTGAAGCTGGAGGAGGGAAGGGGGAGATGAGATATTAGGGGGAAGTTCTTTCCAGAGAGAGTGGTGAGGGGCTGGAAGGGGCTGCCCAGAGAGGGGGTGGGTGCCCCATCCCTGGGGGTGTTCAAGGCCAGGTTGGATGGGGCCCTGGGCAACCTTGTGTAGCTCCAGGCCTGGAGGTTGGTGTCCCTGCCTGTGGCAGGGGGGTTGGAGCTCTAGGATCCTTGGGGTCCCTCCCAACCAGTGCCATTCTGTGATTCTTTGATTCATCTGGTGTTTGGCCATTAGACTTCCACCCCAAAATTTCCCTCATGAGCTTCTGGACATGCCCAAGCCCTGGTGACGATGGGCCAGGCTCCAGAGCAGACTGAAGACCCAGCCACACTCGACAGCTGGGCACAGGCAGTGAGTTTCTCAGTGAAGCACAGCCCAGCTGAGGGGCAGCACACAGCGCTGGAGGCAGCAGCAGGCCAGGCTCCTCACCAGAATGAAGCTGCCTCCCCCAGGACACACAAGCAAAACCCACCAACCCAAGAGGTAGAAGCCTCAGCACCATGCTCAATGCTCTCCCCTCACCCAACCATGGCTGCTTCTCATGAGGGTGGGACAAAAGTTAGTGTGGAACAGTAAGGAGCATCGGTGTGGGGGAGCGTGGGGTGGGGACACAGGACCTCCTGCCTCTGGGCAGGGCTCAGCTAACACCCTAATGGCTGGGGGCTCTGCTACTGCAGCCTCACAGCCCAGCACACACCTTCCCACCCACCAGCTTTCCCAGCATCAGCCTAACAAAAGCAGCACGCAGCCTTTGCCCACGAGGCTGTGTCACCACCTGGCCCCAAGGCCCTTCCTGAAGGGCTCCCCAAGGCCCCACACCGACACCAGAAGCAGTGAGGACCCATCTCCTTCCCTACACACTCGGGAGAACATCCCAGACTGCACCAGCATCCCCCCAAAAGCTTCCTCTCCCAGGCTGATGAGGCAGAGGGCAATTAACAGAGAGGTGACGATGGCCCAGACCCCAGCCATGGCCATGCTGAGATGGCAGCACAGGAACTGGCTATGGGCTGAGGCTCCACTGACCACTTCATCAGGTGTCTCTTGTTATTTTTCCACATGTTTACAATTAATCACCCCCCTCCTCTTTTATTTCTGCCCTTCATCCACAGCATAACTGGCACAGCTGCCTCAGAGCTGTTCTTCCTTCAGGAAGACCATTATAAATTCACTTTCACCATAACATCTTATAGACATTGCTCACATTAGGGATAAAAATTTTATGGAAAGTACTAAACTTGGTGCACACAGCAGCAGTTTCTCAAACATAAACATCCTGGACACTTTAAAGAGCCTTCTTTCTAAAGACCAAGCAGTGTTTGGCCACGCTGAGAACTGTGTGCCAGGAAAATAGACATTTTAATTAAGTTTAAAAAATAAGCCCAGCCTTAAAGTGATTTTTGGAACAAAAAATTCATTGTACCAACTGTATACTTGTGGTGTAATTAATTGTGTCTTACAAGGACATTGGAATGACTGCTTTGGATGGAAGGATCCAGCCAGAGATGTGAGTGGGCTTCACTTACTCCTTGGAAGTGAGTGTACTCACTGGCTACACAGCTCTCCCTTCCACCTCCCTGGGTACTGGGGGCATCACTGGGAAGATGCTGGGCAGGTGCCACGCTGAGGCTTTGCAATAATACCTGAGATTTCAGTCGTGTCCCTGGGTGGGAGCAGCGTTTGCTGCGGTGTCATGGGCCCAGGGAGATACAATTCACCCTCAAGTAGACAATTCTATCTCTGGAGAGATTCCAGCCCCATCTGGACGCCGACCTGTGCACCCTGTCCTAGGGACCCCATGGGCTCTGGAGGTCCCTTCCCACCCCTGTGATTCCATGATCCTGTGGTGCCCCCACACTGCCCACAGGCTGCTCCAGGGCTCCGTGTGCTCAGCTTTCCTTCCAGCTCTGTCCTCACAGCTGTAACTCCCATGGCACGGGCTAGGCATGAGGATGTACATGACATCTTAAAATACAGCCTTCCCAAAAAAGCAAGGGGAAGGGGGCAATAAATCATAGCAGGGGGCTGTTAACAGTCTGATTTACACCTCAGCACACGATGTGGGTTATTTTTGGAGAAAGCTTCCAGCAGGCAAGACCTCCAACCACTTAAAACTTTTTATTTGCAAAACCAATCGACCTGCCAACATTAAGCACAAGGTATTTAACAGCATTAACCACCCCATTATCCATTCCCTCACTTATCATGCTCGCTCCTATATAGAGTTTTATTGTGCTTTGGCTTCCAGCTCTATTAAATGCTGGTGAAATCACTGTCTTTTAGATGAAAAATACCAGGCTGCTGAGGACAGAGGCAAAAGGGACCCAGATTATATTTAACTCACTTACAGATTTGTCATTTGAGCTGCTGAGGCCATTAATTTGAAGCCATGATATGCCCATCAGTTTAATTTTGGGTTCATTTAAGCTGCGTGTACATAAAAGAAATAATTCCCAGGCTTTCCTTCCTGTTCTCACACAAATGTGCTGCAGAACCCGTGCTAAAGGGATATTAGAGCAGGCACCCCTTAACTTGGCTGTAATTCACCAGAGTGATAATTAAACTCAATCTGGTAGCAGTAACAGGCTCCCTGGGATGCAGAGTGTGCTCTGCAAACAGCACCTCTCCCCACCAGAGTCGCTGTGAGAGCTCAGGGGGCTTTGGCAGCAGAACAGCCGTGGGTTTGCATGGACCCATCAGCCAGCAGGAACGCTGTCCTGCTGCTCACACCAGGGCAGGGAATCCTAGGATCATAGAATCCCAGTTCAGAAACTTCTAAAGGCCTAAAGAGACACGTCTGTTGTGACTGGGGAGAGAGAAGCTGCTGCAAATTGTTAGATGGAGAAAGCATCTACAGAGATGCTGAAGGGCCTGGAGCATCTCCCCTGTGAGGAAAGGCTGAGTGAGCTGGGGCTGTTCAGCCTGGAGAGAAGAAGCCTGAGAGGGGATCTGATCAATGGGGATCAATAGCTGAAGGGTGGGACACAAGGGGACATGGGCAGCCTCTGCTCAGTGTCTGTGGGGACAGGACAAGGGGCGATGGGCTCAAGTTGGAGCACAGGGAGTTCCCCCCCAATGTGGGGAAGAACTTCTTCCCAGTGAGGGTGAGGGAGCCCTGGGACAGGCTGCCCAGGGGGTGTGGAGTCTCCTTCTCTGGAGAGCTTCCAGCCCCGTCTGGACAGCGCCCTGTGTGCCCTGTCCTAGGGACCCTGCTTTGGCAGGGGGTTGGACCCCATGAGCTCTGGAGGTCCCTTCCCACCCCTCCTGCTGGATGCTGAGCGCCCAGAGAGGCCCAGCCCAGCCTGGGGTCAGCACAGTCTCAGCACTCACAGGCAGGGTTGATTTTCCCCAATCAATTGAGATATAAATTCCACTGGGTTCTGATGCTCCTGATTGCTGCTTGCAGAAAAACATAAATAATTAATTGCATTAAAGAACCGTCACTCAGCCCCGATTTTCCTTCACCCACAGTAAAAAATGACCACTTTAAAGACAAAACATTGGCAGGCACTTCATCTTTATCCCGTGCTGCTGTCTTGTCCTCTGCTTTAAGAAACAAATTGCTTCTCCATGTAACCAAGTAATGATGTTTGAAGAGTATCAGCCATCATAATGCACAGTGATTTATCAATGGAGGTAGGATGTTGTCCCAGTTTGACCCTCAGAGAGGAGGAGGGGGAGGCCACCAGTCTCTTACAAAATTAATAGCAACCAGAGGCTTGCAGAACTTTGCCAAGACCAACCCACTTCCAGAACAACTTCAAGACCATTTGCAGACACATAAAAGCTTTTTAAAAAATATTATTCTACAGTTAAATCATCAAGAGTGGGAGGGGACGTGGGAGGTTTGTTTGAGTCAAGTAAGATCTCGTCCCCCATCTCCTGTGGGTCTTTAGGAAAATACTCAAAGCAGTGTTGATGGGATCAAGCAGAGCTTCTTCCAGTCCCTCTCAGCAGTAAAGGTGAGGTGATAACTGCTCAGCAAAGAGCAAAGCTCTCCTGCAGCCTGTGAGTGTGCATGTCCACGTTTGCTGCTGGTGTGGGCAACAGCACGAAGGAAGTTACACCAGAGAAGTTCTTGGAATGACACTATTACTGCTGGGCTCTGACACAGAGGCAGTAAACCCACCTTCCAACATCTAAACACGATGAAGTCCAGCATTTTCCATGAATCCTGAAGGAAAAGGAAAGGAGTTATGGTGCTCTGATGTCGCTAGATCCTGAGTCCTTCTGCTGGGCACTTCGTTCCCTGAAGAAGCTGCTGGGGAATGACACAAGGAGAAATGTTTCTGGGATCTGAGAGTTCATTTGCCACCCCCTGTTTGCCTGTTCTTCCTTGAGGCCAGACACAGGAGCAGCATCACTTCCCTTTGCCGTGCCTCCCCATGGAGGAACACACCAGGGTGGTTCCCTACCCAAGCCAAAATAATAGAAAAATGAGTTTTAAACACAGAATTGGCAGATTCACACCTCAAAGAAGGCCACAGCTGCAATAAAAAGCAGGAGAGCCACGTGTTGGCAGGAGTGTCCTAGCAGCAGGGGTTTGCTCCAGCGCTGAACTGTCGGGGAGCCAATCCCAAAGTGAAGCTGCTGCCACAAAACCCCAGAGCGAGTGCTCAAGTGAACACAAAGCCACTGTAGCATCTCAATTTTGGGGTGCAGGGAGGGCTGGCTCACTCCAAAGGAGAGAGAAGGATTCTGAGCAGCAAGGCTGGGCAGGGGACCCCAGAAGCGCTGATGATTTGAGCTGACTGCGAGCGTGGGGTGACCTGAGAAACATCCTGAGTTCATTTATTCCCACCCCCTCTCCGTGTATGTCCTGGGGAGGGGGGTTATTATGGAACAGTGAGAATGAGAAGAAGCATTAAACTGCAGAGCAAGGTTTGTTACCCTCCCAGCTGGAGAAGCAAAGCACTTCAGACAGGTGCTTTTCACTGTAGATAGCTTCAGATTAGAATCCTTACTCATCTGTCCAGTTTGCAGAGTAACTTTGCTCAGTTGGGGGTTGGAGCTCTGTGAGCCTGGGGGTCCCTTCCAACCCAGACCAGTCTGGGATTCTATGATTCAGTGGAAAAACCATTCCATTTGAGATGGATGGGGACAACATGAGCACCCAGGCAGCTCTGCTACCTTCACACTGCCATTAGAATGCCTGGCTCAGGGCACCCCCACTCTGCTCCCCTGCCTGCAGCTGACAGATAAATTCATCTACATGGAAATCACTGGTTTGAGGCTGTTTTGGGGATAACATCTACAGATAGAGGTTCCTGGAGGATCCTACATTCATTTGGACATGAAGTGGGAATCACAAGTTAAAGGATAATTAATACATTTCCTGGAAGAAAGTGAAATGGTGCCTCCATCACAAGAACAAACCACTTGCCTTAAAACAGTGTCATTTTAGGATGATGCACCAAAGATATTTAATCCCATATGGCATCACATTTGCTGTCTGACCTGATAAATGAGGCTCCTGCTTCTAATCTGCATGGCAATTAAAGTCTTCTGACTGTCTGTACTGCCACAAACAAATTATGTGTTTGTTTTAATGACTCTGAAATTTCCCTCTGACAAATTCTAAAGATATAAATAATCTCAGAAGCCTTGTAGGAAGATAAACAGCCCTGCTTTGGTAATCATCATTCACAAAGCAAACAAGGCTTGGGTTTGAATCAAACAGGAGCATCACTCCGCTCAAAGAGGGGAAGGAGGAGCATGAGAAGCATTGTGGGGGTTGTCTCTGAAGGAATTCGGGTTCAGGAGGGTGCCAGTGTGTGCAGGATGTACCCTGAGATCATAGAACCATAGACTGGGCTGGGCTGGAAGGGACCCCAAGGATCACAGAGCTCCAACCCCCTGCCACAGGCAGGGACACCAACCTCCAGGCCTGGAGCTACACAAGGTTGTCCAGGGCCCCAGCCAACCTGGCCTTGAACACCCCCAGGGATGGGGCACCCAGCCCCTCTCTGGGCAGCCTGTTCCAGCCCCTCACCACTCTCTCTGCAAAGAACCCTCCCTCTAATATCTAATTTAAACCTTCCTGGTTTCCCTCTAAACCTGAATAGATGCCATCAGAGCACTGCCATGAATCCTGATGTGGTAGGTAACGCACTCAGAGCCCAGGTTGGCTCGATGCCAATGGGGAATGTCATCCTCTGGAACACCAAACTGGTCTCCTTTTCCAGCGGCAACTCGGAAGGACACCAGCGCCCATCACCTCGGGGGTGGGAACGGGCACCAGGCTGAGGCAAAACCAGGTCCAACCAGGTCTAACAGCATCACACCAACCATCAAGGCAAGACACAGGAAGAAGAACTGAGGTTTCCCCTCCTGGTCAAGATGGATCACCCCCCCCCAAAAGCAAGCAGGGCCCTTCGCCCAGGCCTGGCAGCACAACGGCCAGGCTAAAGCAGCTGTCACCACCTTCAGAGACTCCTCTGCCACAGGAGCAGGGTGTAGCTTCTCCCCACCCTTCACCACAGCCAGGTTTGGTCTCTCACCTCTCCCAGATGGTCTTCCCTGAGCAGTGACGCACGCAGAGCGCTCTGGAAGTGCTGCTCTCAGCCCCAAGGCTCTGGAGGGTGAAGGTGCGGCGCAGCCGCGCAGCATCCGCGCCGGCCGCGGCAGGAGGCTGCCAGCAGCACCCAAAGGGACACTGTGGGGTACCACACCTGTCAGGCTGCCCTTGCAGGCTCTGCTTCGCAGGGTAGTGGGGGAAAGGCACCCCTGGCTGAGGCAGCCACGCTGGCGTGGTGTGATGTGATGTGACATATTAGCTGACAGGTTTTATTTGGGATGTCACACCCTCGCTCGCAGAGGGTAACAAATGAAATCACTGCTGTCAACCAGCCAAATTAAAAATAAATCACTCTGCTGACCCTTGAACCCCAGCTGACAAGCCATTCCCACACCCAGTGGCATCGCTCTTGCTCTCGGGTTCCAGTCTTCTGCCATCTCCTGTGCCTGAATTCATCTTCCAGCCCTGGCCAAACCAGCTCTCCCCACCTCGAGCACTCTGCATACTGTGCTGCTGGGTGGGGGGTCCTGCTGGGACCAGGATGGGGAGTGTGTGGGGGGGGTTTTAGCCCCTTCATGGACCTACTTGGCAGGATCTGATGAGAACATGCCCCTGGGCAGGGGCAGCAGGGGACAAAAAGGCCCAGGAGACCTGGCTATGGATAAGGAGAGTCTCCTTGAAGCCCGAGAAGGGTTCACTCCAAGGCACAAGAAGCTGAGCAGGCACATGAAAAGCCGGCACGGAGAAATGTCAAGCTCCTGCCTGAGCTCAGACACGACAGAGAAGCACACAGAAGGGGAAGCAAGGCTGGGCTGCTTGGGAGGAAAAGCAAAGCCTGTGTGTACAGGAGTGGAGTCAGGAAGCCAAAGCTCAGCTGGGGTGGATGCTGGCCAGGCAGGAGGTCCAGGGAAGGGATCCTCTTCAGCTCCTGGAGTGGCACAACTCAAGTGCTGTGCCCAGCTCCCACGTACACAACGGATAGGGACAGACCTGCTGCCTGGTAACACACACACTGAGTTTATTTTGAGCTGTCTCACTCTCTTGTTTCCCTCTCCATCCTGTAGCCTGCCACTGAGTCCACAATCACATCTCCCCATAAATGAAGGCAGCTGGGAAGAACCACTGTTTTTAACAGCACTATTTCAGACTGGATCCACAGGAGATGATGTCCTGTGCCGAGATGAAAACCCTGAACTGTGTTTTCCATTTCAGACACATATTTGGAGTAAGAAAATAAACTCCTGTGTATTTTAATAGTGAAACTCATCAAAAACTCCTGCTTCCAAGTAAACTGCTGCTGGGATGTTTAGCAGCATCAAAAAGACCTTCAAATAGACTATTGAGCAAATAGCCCTGCTTGTGAGAGCTGAAAGATTTGGCAACGTTCAGTAATATATGTCCTGCTTTTTTTTAGGGGTAGGTAATAAATCAAAGAAGGTATTTTACCTGAAGATACAGAGAGAGAAGGTGCTCTCTGTTCTGCACCTTCATTATTTGTCTCCAGCTTCAAAGCATGCAGCCAGCTGAAAGCTCCAAAAGGGACACGTAATGATGCCCCGTAATCAGCAGGGTAATCACGGGATGGCTGTGTTACATTACTCTCTCCAGCATATTAATGGAGTGAGGACATTGCAGACAGATGTGCTGTGAGGGCTTAAAACCCTTCCAAATGGTTGCTTAGGCCATTATTTCCCACCAGGCCGTGCCACTCCGCATCAGCGCTCTCCATCACTGCACGCGGCATCTCCTTTGGCGACCCGGCGACTGCGCTACCCCAGGGGTCAGACAGACACACAGATCTGCAGCACTGGCTCTTTCCCCCAGTTTAGCTCCTGCTGGACCACCTGACAGCACCACCAGGCCACTAAGACTCCCTGCACTGGTCACAGCAGAGCCCGAAGCTCAACGTGAGTGGAAGCGTCACCTGGAGCTGCCACGGCCGCGGGAGGGCTGACCTTGTGCTGCTGCAGAAGATGTGTCAGCTCACAGAGGCAGTCAGGTGGAAAGCTGAAACCATCATTTTCCAGAGATATCCAAGGTAAAAAGGCACGGGGACAATCTTTTGTCAGCCTCTGAGGCTTGATTAACTGCCTTAATTCCACATGATTAATGGCTGTCAAAGCCCCGGAGACCCACGTCTCTGCACATCCCTGGCTGGAGCGCCTCTGGAACAGCCTTTCTCTGAAGACCCCCTACAAGCATCTCTAGAGCTGCAGCCACACGTGTCCCCAACTGACCACACAACCCTGTGTCCTCCTCCTGCTCCCTGCAGCACACTGGGAGGAGGATCTGGACCACACACATCACACCAACAGGGAAAAGCTGGACCACGGCTATCTCACCCACTGAAATCCCAGAGGAAAGTGTGTCTGCTGGAAAAATGACCAGGGATGGCCCTGCAGTGGGTCCTGGCCCTGAGCTACACAACACTCCCCTCTGAGAGCGTTCATGAGCTGGCTGGCTGGGGTGTGCATCACGTTAGAAGAGTGTTACTCTTGGGGTTATGAGGTTTAGCTTGCTCTGCAGTAATATTGCCTTTAGCATCGGTGGAGGGACGACACCAAAGCCCACCTGGAGCTCCACAGAGCTGTTAGGGAACAGCTGGAGGCAGAGCACTGGAGATCCCTCCTTTATAGAGAATAATACATGTTAATGCAGCCCTTAGCATTCCAGTGGCACAGTTAAATATCCCAGAGTCTTATTAATTGAATATTCTACATTGGTGGAAATGGCCCCCGCCCAGCACAATGGCATTCTGATTCCCAGGGGCCATTTCAAGGGAGGGCAGAAAGAACACTCCCAAATTCCTTCAAGGAAACGGTGCAAACCAGCCTTTGTAAAACAAATGCAGTGGTGTGGTCCTGGGAGGTTTGATTTGCTTTGCATGAAGCAGCTCCATGGAGGGAACGCTCGTGGTTGGGTGATGGTTTGTTGAGGTCTCAGAGTGATGTGGATGGCTTGCCATGGGCACTGCACAGAGAAGCTATTGGGAATAAAGCATCTGAGGGAAATCCAGCCCTGCCAATAGCAGTCATGGTCCTTTCAGTGACACCAGCACCGTGGTGCTGGAGTGGAAGCCATTCACCTCTCCTCCTGGTTGCCCCATGCTACAAGTTAAGGGGGTTTCTGGCTTTACTCCCCTGAGGTCATACAGAGTTAGGAGGCAGATACAAGCTGCAGAACCCAAAGCCACCACCCCTTGCAGAAGATGATGTTAGCTCACTTTCTCCTCTAGAAAATGTTGCTAGGTGCAGTTCTAGGCAATGTCCTGCCAGGAGGGTGCAGAGAGGTGGGAAATGGTCTCTTCAGCCAGGGGACAGGAGATGGGACAAGGGGCAATGGGCTCAAGCTGCCCCAGGGCAGGGTCAGCTCAGCTGGGAGGGAAAAGTTCTTCCCTGGCAGAGTTGTGGGGCTGTGGCACAGGCTGCGCAGGGAGGGGGTTGAGTCCCCAGCCCTGGGTGTGTTTAACAGAGGGGAGATGAGGTGCTCAGGGATCTGGGTCAGCACAGGACAGGGACGGTTGGACTCGATGAGCTTAAAGGGCTTTTCCAACCTGGTGACTCTGTCTCAGGACAGGTTATGGCACTGTGGAGCCATCTCACCTCTCAAGGAAATCACATCATCCCTACAATCACAGTCTGCTGTCTCCTAACAAGAGGCACAGCAGACCCATCTCTCAGAGGTACAGTCAGCCTGGCTCCCTCACAGTCAGAGGTTACCTGAAGTGATCCCTTAGGAACCACACACAGAGCTACAGGCAGGAGGAAAAGAAACTTTAACAATAAGGGGAGAACACAAGGATGCTTGAAAAGACCAGTGAAAGGGGAAAATATCGTGACAGCAGGCTGATAGCCATGGAGCTGGGGAGTGTTAATGCCCAAGCTGCTGTGAAATTGATTGGAATTTATAAAAACCAGCCCTGTGTACAGCAGATGCCTTATAGAGCCATCCTGTGCCAGGACTACCTGGGAAAGGGGGTGTCCCTCGGTTCTGCTCTGGGACACAGACCCCCTGGCAGTGCTGCCTCCAGCTCAGGGGTCCCCAGGACAAGGGGGACACGGAGCTGTGGGAGCCAGTCCCCAGGAGATGATGGGAGGGCTGGAGCCCCTCTGCTCTGGAGCCAAGCTGGGAGAGCTGGGCTGGCTCAGCCTGGAGAAGAGAAGCTGCTGCTGGGGAGAGCTCTGAGCCTCTTCCCGTCCCTTGAGGGGCTCCAGGAGAGCTGGAGAGGGGCTGGTGCCCAGGGCAGGGAGGGCCAGGCCCAGGGGAATGGCCTTCAGCTGCAGGAGGGAGATGGAGAGGGGCTGGGGGGCAGAAATCCTTCCCGGGGAGGGGGGTGTCCCTGGCACAGGGTCCATGGGTCTGGGTGAAACTCTCAGGGGAAGGAATTCCCAAGGCCTGCAGGACCTGGCTGGAATAATGGGTGTTGTCAGAAGCAGAACAGTGAGGGGAGGAGACAATGCCCTCCAAACTCAGGACAAACAGCATCTCTGTGCACCCAACACACCACCCTGACCCCTCCCTCACACTCCTGTTCCCAAGAATCACGGGTGGGGAGGGGGCGCATATTTAAACCCCAAACCCTGCAGGCTGGGGAGAGCTCTGCTGGTAGCAGCAGGATGCTCCAGGCAGCGTGTGCGCTGGCCGGGGACCCCAGCCTGGGAGCCGGGGGAAGCACAGAAGGCAGCTCCTGCCACCTCGTGGATGTGAGGCCCCGGCCCGGTGCTTCAGCCAGCCTGAGCCACAGGCTCTGTGTCTCCATCCTCAGCACCTCCTCCCTGGGAAGGCTCACCAGCCAAGCCTTTAATACCCCTGCTGATGAGGAACCCCTCCAGCAGGACTCATCCCACATGGCATCAGGAGGAACGCGGGACTTGGGGGGAAATAGTTGGCATTTAAGGGCTGAACCCCTGGGCTTGGCTGTTTTCACCTCCACACCTGTCGTGGTTTCACCCCGGCTGAGAGCTGAGATCTCAGCTGCCTGCTCCTTAGAGGAAAAGAACAGGGGTAGAGGGAAGGGGGGGGTGAGAGGTGAGGGAAGGGACAAGGAAGAGGAAGGGGCAAGTAACCCCAAAACCAAGAAATAAGAGGCCCGTGGGTTGGGATAAGGATAGTTTACTAAGATAACAGAAAGATACAATATAACAATGCTGACAGGACTTAGAGCAAAGATATATGAAGCTGTTGCTACACAATGCAGTTTCTCACCAAACCCACAGCTCAGGCCGTGCCACCCAGAGCCGTCCCAGAACCCGACCGGCCCCCAAAAACCACATCAGCCCCCGATATCCTGGGCAGGACGTAACTGGCGTGGAATACTCTCTTTGGTCAGTTGGGTCACCTGTCCTGGCTTCGCCCCTCCTTTCTCATGAAGAGCTGAGAAAGCCCTTGACTGTCTGACAGCAATTAACAACATCAGGGTGTTATCAGCACTACTCCCATTGTAACTCCCACACACAGCATCCCATGATGAAGTCAACTCCATCCTCACCAAAACCAGGACAACACCCCACACAGCAGGACTGCTTGTGACAAAATCCAGCTCTGAAAGGTTCTGTGAAGTAGACAATCTCCATGCAATAAAACATTTCAGGGAGTCTTCTCATAACTTACTTAGGCCAACAGCTGCAAAGGTTAAGGGGCATTTCTTACACATCACTCGAATTCTCTGGGTAAGAGAGATGGGGAAGAAGCTCCTTTTAGTGCTTAGAATAGTCTCGTGGTAGGTAATGCTTGAGGAACAGCACTGATTGTCTGGTAAACTAATTTTTTAATATGCTCAGCCAAATTAGCACCCTGGCAGCTCAGTTCTGCAGCTGAAGTCATCTCGATCCTCCACAGGATCCCAACACACCAATGGGAACTGGGTCAGAGTCCACACTGGATACTTGTCTATCGTGGCAATACCAGAGCTTGGAAGTTTTAATTAGCACACTTAGCAGATCAGCACACTTAGCAGAAGAAATGTCAGGCTTTACAGGCTTCTGCTCCTTGTGTAAGAAGTTACCCACCTCCCAAGCCTGCTCTTAGCCCCTGAGCTGAGTTTCTCCTGTGTTGGCTCACAGGGCAGCAAACATTCCCTCTTCCTACCTTCTCCTGTCTGGTTCTCTACACCAGAGCACGATGCAGCACCTTGCTGGAGCAGTGGTCCCTCAGCACCCCCCCAGCTCTGCCCTTGGTCCTCAGTTACCTCATTCAGAAGCCCAGACTCACTCCATCTCTGTGTCCCTGGCTCACTGACCACACAGTACATGAGCGTGTCCCTAACAGCAGGGTGAGTACATCAGGGGTGGGTCTGTACCCCTGTCTGATCTCTATTCTTTCACCTCCAAACTTGGGTGTCCTATTCTCCATCAACTGTGGCTGAGCTGATGAAACCAAGTCTCCAGCCAGGAGCGTGCAGTGAGAGAGGGAAGGGCCAGCACACCACCAGCACACCCTGTTTCTTCATCAAACCAGCTAAAACCTTCCTGTCTAGCCCTGAGGGAAGCTGACAGCACGGCTCTCCCAACCAAAACTGCCTCACTGCTTCCCTCAATTCCATCCCATCTTCTGCCCTGTCCATAGGTGGCTCTAGGGCACTTCTGTGCAGTCATGAGCAGTCCCAAGCTGGGTGCCCAGAGAAGCTGGGGCTGCCCTGGGATCCCTGGCAGGGCTCAAGGCCGGGTTGGATGGGGCTTGGGGCACCCTGGGCTGGGAGGGTGTCCCTGCATGTCCCTTCCCACCCAAACTGTTATAGGATTCTGTTAAGAAACTCTCATTAAGGAGCAGACTGCCCAGTGAAATACCAGTGAAGGGAGATGGATCTGCCAGTGCCATAGGTGATATTGATATGCCAAGCAGGAGGGGGAACAGGAACAAAAATAAAAGCCCTAGACAAAAGCAGAAGGCTCAGAGCATCACTACTAGATCAGCAGGAGGAGAGTTCACAGCAAGCCAATCAGCAAGGCTGGGAGTGGGAAGAGCAGGTCAGAATGTCAGTCAGCTGGAATGGAATGCAGGGAGGGTGTCCCACCACAGCCAGGTGGGGTTGGCAGGGACCCCCAGAGCCCATGGGGTCCAACCCCCTGCCCAAGCAGGGTCCCTAGGACAGGGCACACAGGGCGCCGTCCAGACAGGGCTGGAATCTCTCCAGAGAAGGAGACTCCACACCCCCTGGGCAGCCTGTCCCAGGGCTCCCTCACCCTCACTGGGAAGAAGTTCTTCCCCACATTGGTGTGCTGATGAGCTTTTGAGGCCCTTTCCAACCCCTAACACTCTGTGACTCCACAGATTTCCACCCTTCCTTCCAACATTAAACTTATGCTTAACTATCCTGCCTGGTCTCATGACTTAATTAGTTCTGGCTGGTGTTGAGAAGACCGGCTGGTCAGTGAGTGTTGTGGAAAGTCAGCCCAGACCACAAAGCTCTTTTTTCCTGGGAGAGAAGGGAAAGAAAGTTCCCTATCTTTGGAAACCAGAGTACAACACACTGCAGACATTTCTTCCCACAGACTCCAGCAAGTCCAAGCCAAAGGCACTTGAGAGCCACAACTCAAAGTGTGGGGGAACAACAGCTTTTCAGACACCCTATGTGGGGTTTTGTGGGTTGTGCCTGAGTCTCTGAGCATTTGAGATGCCTCAGGCAATGCCTGAGGCTGAGGGAAACCTCAGTCACAGCAGGCTGGGAAAAACAGTGCCACCACCATCTGCCTCTGGTGATGAAGGCAGACATGCACTACAGGAGTGACATCCTTCCCAGCTGGCACTGGCAGCCCTTAGCTCCTGCATGGCTTGGTGCTCTGGTGGCACAAAAGGCGTTTTTCCAGGACACCAGGTGGCCAGGAGCCTTTTCAGCAGGAAAATGGAAACTCAGTCACCACCATCAAAGCTCCTATCCCTCATGTAATTAAAATATACATCTCCAAAATTTCCTTTAAGGTCATTTAAAAGCCATGCCCCAGACCATGCTCAGTCATCTCTCTTGATCCCAGGTCTTTGGGACTTTGAACAACTCAGTGTTTCAGAAAACTCCATACTCCCCAAGAGCCTGCCAGGAAAACGCTGCCTCAGGACATGTGCTGAGCTCTGGCAGGAGCAGACAGGAGGCAGCACAAACCTCTCCCAGGGAACACTTCCCTGCCCAACCAACCACAAGAGCATTGTCGCCTGCAGGACTCTGCTCATCCACTGAACACCTCCAAGCTCAGAGTCACCAGGCTGGAAAAGCCCTTTAAGCTCATTGAGTCCAACTGTCCCTGTCCTGTGCTGACCCAGATCCCTGAGCACCTCATCTCCCCTCTGTTAAACACACCCAGGGCTGGGGACTCAGCCCCCTCCCTGGGCAGCCTGTGCCACAGCCCCACAACTCTCCCAGGGAAGAACTTTTCCCTCCCAGCTGAGCTGACCCTGCCCTGGGGCAGCTTGAGCCCATTGCCCCTTGTCCCATCTCCTGTCCCCTGGCTGAAGAGACCACCGCCCACCTCTCTGCACCCTCCTGGCAGGGCAGTGGAGGTGGGGAGAAGGTCTCCCCTCAGCCTCCTCTTCTCCAGGCTCAACACCCCCAGCTGCTCCTCAGAGGATTTGCCCTCCAGCCCCTTCCCCAGACTGGTTGTCCTTCTCTGGACTCGCTCCAGGACCTCAATGTCCTTCTGATGCTGAGGAGCCCAGAACTGGACCCAGCACTCGAGGTGCAGCCTCCCCAGTGCCCAGTCCAGGGGCACAATCCCCTCCCCAGACCTACTGGTCACACTGGGTCTGACACAGGCCAGGATGCCATTGGCTTTCCTGGCCCCCTGGGCACACTGCTGGCTCATGTTCAGCCTGCAGCCACCCAACACCCGCAGGTCCTTCTCTGCCTGACAGCTCCCCAGCCAGTCTCAAACTCTCCAGAACCTGAAGCAGGTTTAGGTAAATACCCCACAACTAACAGCTTTAGTGTAACACTTTCATCCAGCTGCCCCAGGTCTGGCCTACACAGGGAAAAGGAACATGAAACAGGCTGGAGATCAGAGATGCATGAGCTCCCTCAGTAATTTGCAGCAGGAAAAGGTTTACTTGGGTTAAATGGAGATTGTTCTGTGTTTCTCAATTACAAAGCCAGCAATGAACCATCCTGCACACACCTCCCTGTATGTGTATATATGAAATATGAACCTCCCAAACAAAGGAAGCAGCAAGGGGGTTTCAGCCATAAAATCAATTTAGAGCTCAAAATTCTGAATGAAAAAAACCTGATTGGTAAAAAAAAAAAAAAACCAAACTATGGAAAATTAAGACTATTTTTCTCCCAGAGCTGGGAGAATGTCTCCCATAATAAAACAGGCAGAGCACAGGAGCACAGTGAGTTACACAGCAGTTAGCTAGGCAGACATGTAGATACAACCAACACCATTAGTAAGCTACTGGGAAAACAGCTCCAGAAAGGAAAGGATCAGTAAAAGACCAAGTTTCTCCACAGAGCTTCACAATAGCTGTGCAGAATGGAAACCCTGAGGGCAAGGCATTTCTTTAATTATTAGCATTAATTATCTTGGCTAAACAGAACACAGTGAAGGATATTTAATTCCACACAAGCCCCCTCCCTTTGTTGTGCTTCTCCCACTGGAACCTTGTTTTGGGAACACAGGACATTGGGCATTCTCTCCTGGGTGCTGCAGGTGACAAAGGATGAGCAGAATCTGTTTGTCCCCTTGGTCTTTCATTCACCAGGCAACTCTCCTGGATGAAAACATTACCCAGAAGAGTGGCTGCCAGGCTGCTGTAAGGTAAAACCACTCAGAGGACTCCAGGCATTTATCCTTATGCCTCTGTACTTACTCTGTGGATATCTGATTTTCCAGGATTGCTTCACTGACTGTTCCTGTTAAAAGGTCCCCCCCAAAACCCAGAAAATCTTAAGTATTTCCATGCAAATAATGTGAAGAAGCCAGAAGCCCTCAGCATGGAAGATTCTTCAGCTTACCCACACTACAGATCTGGCTCTGAGGTTACTGGACTTCACACACAGTCTACAACACAGCCTATTTCATGTGGATTTTTGCAGCTGCTGCCAAAATTGCTCATGGACCAGTTAGGAGAAAGACATTTTAGATTCTTCCATGCACACTCAGCATTTCTTTCCATACACAGACCTATGATCCTTTTATCCCTTCTGGAAGGAAGAAAACGTATGATGGCTCCTGAAAATAACTCAAGCACAAGAGACTTTCATTGCTTTTAATTACTTAGGCAAAAGCTGATCTGGTAAGTATTTAACAAAGTATGGAAGGAACAAGATACCACTGGAATAAACTGTGGGTCAAACAGGCTATTTTTTTTTTTTTTAGCTTTTAAGAGGAGCTAAGCCCTCCCAGTGCAATGCACACTGTTAGAAACTGCTCATACTACATTTATAAACAGATTCATAGAATCCCAGACTGGGCTGGGTTGGAAGGGACCCCAAGGATCACAGAGCTCCAACCCCCTGCCACAGGCAGGGACACCAACCTCCAGGCCTGGAGCTACACAAGGTTGCCCAGGGCCCCATCCAACCTGGCCTTGAACACCCCCAGGGATGGGGCACCCACCCCCTCTCTGGGCAGCCTGTTCCAGCCCCTCACCACCCTCTCTGCAAAGAACTTCCCCCTAATATCTCCTCTCCCCTTCCCTCCTTCAGCTTCACTCCATCTGGACACCGCCCTGTGCGCCCTGCCCTAGGGACCCTGCTTTGGCAGGGGGTTGGACCCAATGATCTCAAGGTCTCTTCCAACCCCTGTAACGCTGTGATTCTGTGACCTTCTGAAACACTTGCTCTTGGGCTCTGTGCCATAGGCAGCACCCACCCAGCCTCTTCCCTTACAGACTGGAATCTCCCTGGTGGATCTAGTCTGGAGCAGCTCAGCAGCACACGAAGGAGCACTCCCTGGGAGGCTCCAACACCTTATATCCTACCCAAACACGCTCCCCACTGTAACTGACACAGAATCACAGAATCTTAGGGGTTGGAAGGGACCTCAAGAGATCATCGGGTCCAACCCCCTTGCAAAAGCAGCTCCTTATCTCACATTACACAGATAGGCATCCAGACGAGACTTGAATATCTCCAGAGAAGGAGACTCAACCATCTCCCTGGGCAGCCTGTCCCAGGGCTCCCTCACCCTCACTGGGAAAAAGTTCTTCCCCATGTTGGTGTGGAACTCCCTGTGCTCCAGCTTACAGCCATTGCCCCTTGTCCTGTCCCCACAGACCACTGAAAACGGGCTGTCCAATTCCCCCTGCATCCCAAGTCTAAGATATTTATAAACACTAATTAGGTCCCCCCTACGCCGCCTTCTCTCCAGGCTGAACAGCCCCAGCTCACTCAGCCTTTCCTCATAGGGGAGATGTCCCAGGCCCCTAATCATCTTCGTTGCCCTTCGCTGGACTCTCTCCAGAAGGTCCCTGTCTTTTTTATCCCAGGGAGCCCAGAACTGGACACAACACTCCAGGTGGGGCCTGACCAGGGCAGAGCAGAGGGGGAGGATCCCCTCCTGTGACCTGCTGGCCACACTCCTCTTGATGCGCCCCAGGATCCCAGTGGCTCTCAATGAGACACCTGCACACCCGGGTTTCTCTTCTCTGCTCATGGGCTCCCAGACACTTCGCAGGGCAGCAGCAAGCTCAGGGTTGCCGGTTACTCTCTGCTACATAACCTGGGCCGCTAATTAGCAACCGCCTTTCCTGTAAGAAGCCCAAAGAATTTAATTACAAAAAGATGAAAGCACCAAGCCGCAAAACAGCAAACTGAGGCAGAATATACCCGGTATCGTTACTTTTAATGCAGATATTCCTTCTTTAATAGGCATACGGGCAGTTACAGCACACACCGGGGCCACTTCTCACCCTCCCCGGCAGCTCCGAGTCGCTGCGCCGGGCAGAGCATCCCCCGGCCCTGCCCACTGCTCCCCGCCCGAGGGGCCTCCGCGCAGAGCCGGCAGCCTGCCCGCGGCCCCCGGGAAGCCGAGGGAGCGCTCGGTGCCTCTGGGAACACCTACGCGCGGCTGCAGCTCGGGGCCGCTGGGGTGCGGCCCAGGCCCCGGGGCTGGCGAGGCGGGCGGCGGCCCCCGCTGGTTCTCCCGGTCCCGCGGGCATAGGCGCCCCGGCAGCCCCCGCAAGGCCGCCGAGGGGCTGCGGCGCTCCCCCCAGCCAGGCCGAGCCGCCGAACCGCCCTCCCGGCGCTGCGCTGGCCTCACGCTGCCCCAGGCAGCCGGGATCAGGCGGAGCCCCCAGGCTGCCTCATCGCGCCGGCGGCAGCGCGGCCCGAACCACCCGCGCCGGGGGGAACCAGCCCGAAGCGCTGCGCTGCCTCCCCTTAAATGACGCTCCGCACCTCCCGCTCCCCCCCCCCCTTCCCACCCAGATTCCAACCGCCCCGGCGGGCGGTGACGCTCCGTGTTCTCTCGGCCAATCCGGAGGCCCCGGCCCGGCTCAAATCCTGTAACAGCCGCGGCGGGCGGGGCCGCGCCGCGCTCTGAGGGGCTGGCGGGAGCGGGCAGGCTGGGCTCAGGCTGCGGCTGCCGCCACCGCCGTGAGGCAGCGCGGCGGGGTCGCCATGACGGCTCCCCGGAGCTCCGCCGGCGGCCGCCGCCAGCTGCCCTTCCTGTCGGTGCCCCTCAGCAGGGTGCCCACGGGCAAGCTGACCCCGCTGAAGGAGCTGATAAAGGCCCAGAGCAGCCTCAGGGCGGCCGCGGAGCCGGCGGGCGGCGAGCAGAGTCTTCCCGCCGAGCCGGCGGCCGCCGGCCTCTTCCAGCCCGCGGTGCCGGCGGCCGGCGGCGCGAAGCCGCCAGAGGCCGGCGAGACCCAGCCCGGCCCCGAGTGGAGCCTGAAGCGCCCGGCGGGCGAGCCCGCGGCCCTGGAGACCCCCGCCAAGATCTTCCAGCGGATGAAGGCCCGGTCCCTGCGGCAGAACCAGGGGAAGGCGCCTCAGGGCGCCTGCGGCAGCGACCTGAGCCTGGCGCCCAACCTGCTCGCCGCCAAGGCGGACCGGGAGCCCGAGAACCCCCTTGTCGCCCTCGGGAGCCGGCAGGGACCCGCCGAGGAGCCGAAGGGGGCTGACCAGTCGTTCAGAGGTTCGTTCGGTTGCTTCCCGGGCTGCGGGCAGCCCCCGGCCCGGCGCGGGTCTCTCCCCTTACGGCTCCTCCCCTTTCTTGGCGCTCAAGGAATCCCCCCCACTCCCTCTCCCCACACCTTTCCCGTGGTATTTTTCCCCCTTTTTCTGGCTTTGGCTGCACCTCTGTCGTGTTTCTGAAGGGGGCTGACCCCCCGCAACGGAGTCACGCTTTGTAAGTTAAAACAAGAAAGAAATCAACTCCTTTCACTCCTCCCTGCAGCCAGGACAGGAAGCAGAAAGCTTTGGGGAAGGAGGTTTTGGGTTTGAAATCCTGCCCCGGGCGTTTTGCTGGTCCGATGGCTTTTCCAGTGCAGGTTCTGTGCCTGACCGGGGGTGTAATGGGAGCTTGGGAAGCGCCCTGTCCCCTCCTGTCAGGCTGCTGCAGGCAGTAGGAACGGGCTGTCCCAGGGCGGTGCTCCTCTGCAGCCAGCAGGTATCCCGGGGAGGAAGGTGTCCTGCTGTGCTGCCCCGCTGTTTCCCTGCTGCAGTCACCCAGGGTGGGAGAGGGACCGAGCTGTCAGCTGGTTTATCAGTTCTCCTTCACTGTTATCATCAGTTAGACTCCACTGGTGCAATGTTTTGGGTGGGGGTGAGGATTTGTGTGCCTGGCAGGGCTCAAGGCCGGGTTGGATGGGGCTTGGGGGGCACCCTGGGCTGGGGGGGTGTCCCTGCCTGTGGCAGGAGGGACTCTGAGGTCCCTTCCCACCCACACCAATGTGTTAATTGTGTGGTTTTTATAAGGAGTGAAGGCTCCTGAAGTTTGCTTTCCTATTTAAGGACAGATTTCCACAGGGATGCTTTTCCCTTCCATCATGAGATCACAAGCTTTGCCCTGGCATCAGAAGCAGGTGGTATTGTGCTACTTGTTAGACCTTACTGCTATAAACCATACCCCAAACTCCCCTGGATTCCTGTGGGTTGGGGTACAGCCAGACATGTGTTCACACATGTGTTTCTCAGTGTAATGCCTGACCCTGTGATGGAAAGGGAAAGGTGCATTGCCCATCCTTCCTGGGGAAGGGAAAGAGAACATATTATGGTATAGTGGAGTTGAGTGTCTTATGAAGGATGCGCTTGGCTTCTCCTGCCTTACCACATGACAATGTTTTGTTTCCCAAATTCAAAGATTTAGCTTGTATTATTATTGTTATTATTTTCCAGATTTTGTTTCTGCTCTGATTCCTGAGAACCGAACTGTAAAAGCCCTGCCTGTGGCACCTCCTGTGTTGGAGTCGCCTCAGAAGTTCTTCTTGCGTGTGAAGGCAAAACTCCTCCAGCAGCAGCAGCAGCAGCAACAAGGTACTTGGTATTGCTCTTAAAAACACTTCAAAAAGCCTCCCTGAGTTCAAGGTTTCTGTTCTTATCATCTCTCACATGCTTTGGCAGAGTATTGTTCTTTCTTTGCAGCCTGTGTGCAGTGGGAAATGGAGCAAACAACCTGGAGATGGTGTTAGGAGTGGTTGAACTATGGTTTAGAGCTGTGGGCTTCTGATCCTTTTGGGTTTTCTTCCCCCTTTTAATATATAAAAGGAAAAGTTTTGGTTCCATGATGAATTCACTTGTCTTTTCCCATATTGCTACTTGGTTGCAAGCCTGTCCCTGCCTCCATCCTGTAGTTCTGCTCTGAAAAGGAAGCTGAGGAAGGGGATGCTTGCCAAAGTCTTAGTAAGTGTTCAACTTCAAATCTGGACTTAATCTGAAACTCAGCCCCCAGTGCCTGTAGCTCCCAGCACAGCAGTGGCATGGCTACAAGTCCAGAGCTTGAAGTCTGGTCTAAGAGTTTGGCTGTTGTGAGAACAGGTTGTCGTGGTCTGTGAGGAGAGTTTATTAAAGAGAAGGCAGGAGAGATGGTAAATATGTGCTGTTAATAGATACAGCTGGGTTTGGGGAGAAAGTGGGATTTCTGTAAGTGTTTAATGGGAGGGGTGTTGATCTGGGGTGAGGACAAGCTGGTCCCAACAGGCTCAGGGTGCCTTGCTGCTAACTGCTGAAACAGGGCAGTGCTTTTGCTGTTGTGGTGCTAATCAATCCAACCTCCTCCTCTTAAAATGCAGCTAACCTCATGAATGTATCATGTCACTAGTTCCCAAGTCTCACTTTGTCTTTCCTTTTCTCCCCCTCAGGGGCAGATCCAACACCTTCAGCCCCAGTCCAGCAGAAGGTTCCTCCTTCCACAACCACAGAAACACCCCTGGTCAAACCTGCTCAGCTGCTGGGGAACCAGTCTGTGGAGTCTGTGGCCACTGAGAAGGGTGATGAGGATCATTTCATTGTGGAACCAGTGGAAGCTGATGAAATGCCTCCAAGTGCACTGACTGACCCTCTGACATTAACACCCCCCCGTGCTGAAAGCAGGGGTCAGGTAGAGGAAGGGCAGGCAGGTGGAGAAGAACATCCTGAACTTCATCAAGACAGAAGAGAGCTGCAGCCAAGTGATAAGGAAGCTGCTTGTGAAGTAGCAAAGCTCCTGGAGACTAATTCCCGAAAGGCTTCACCGTGCTTATGTGATATTATGCTCCTTTCTCCCCAAATCCACATCCCAAAGAAGCAGAAGCCTGGAGAAGGGCCTAAGGTGCCTTTGGAGAAACCTCATACAGATGAAGCTGATGGCAAAGCAGACAAAGAGGTGGGAAAGCTTCATACTTCAGGGCATCTGATGTATTCCTGTGGGCTGCTTGGAGCTGGTGTTGCCATTTATTTTCTTGCTTGTCAGAAGTATTGAGCACTCAGAAGAGAAGAAACTGTTGTTTATGAGGTTGTACTGGGAGATGCTTTTCCATCAAAAGAATTTATCATGAGATAACAATGTCCAGTGCTGTTGGTTTTCTGCTCCTGTAAAAAAGGCTTTTTGGGTTTGTGTTCAAAAGCCACAGATGGACTGAAGGAGCCTCATGTGTGGTGGATTTGGCAGTTCATGGTGATACTTCATGATCTTAAAGCTCTTTTCCACCCTAAAGAGTTCTGGGATTCTGTGTGTCATGTCTTTATTATGTTACCTGCTCTGTGTTGGTAGGGTGGAGGTGCCAGACATCACCAGCCAGTCACAGAATCACAGACTCACCAGGTTAGAAAAGACCTTTAAGATCATTAAGTCCAACCATTCCTGTCCTCTGCAGTCCAGGTCTTGGACCTTCTGTCTCCAGAAAGCCAAGAAGGGGAGATTTTTTTCCTAGCTCTAGGCTCAGGAGGGTTATAAAGTTAACTGAACCTGTACAGCTGGGAGGCAAAAGTCTTGGCTTTCCTACAGAACATCCAAACTTCTCCTGAATTAAATAGAACAGGAATCTTCCCCTAGGAGAGTAGCCTGCAAGTATTTTCAGTTCAGTGCACACTTGGCAGTACCTACATCTTCCTAAATAATTCCCAAGGGAGGTGGTGTGGTTGGAAGTGTGATTACCCTAGGAAACTGGTGGGCTCATACCTGCCCCAGGTTAGAGTTTCCTTTGCTCCTGGGAGAAGTCTGTGGGATTACAGTCTCTTAATTGTGTTGTTCTCCCTCCCTCCAGCATGTTTGGTGTGCTTTCTGCATTGAGAGAACCCCTCTGGGGTTTGCTTTGGCTGAGGAACCAATATGTGGGGTTAAATCATTGGTAAGACCATCAGTGCAGCCAAGGCTGGTGGTCAAAAGGGTCTGGAGTTACCAACTGAAGTCAGGAGGAGAAACAGTGGCAGTTTCAGGTGTTAAAACACCATTTTTGAAAAAGCTTTTTTTAAAAACAAAGTGGTCTGTTTCACACACAGTTTTCCAGACCACAAGTTGAAGCCCCCTGGCTTGCTGGCTGTGGTGTGGAAGTGGAGGCAGTGCAGCTGTGTGTGTGGCAGCATTCCCAGCACCACACACAGTTTGATGCTCTCTGCTTTCAGTGGCTGGGGCTGGTAACTACAGTTTTCCTGTTCATGGGTAGCTCTCCTTCTTAGCAGCAAGAGGGCAGCTGACACCGTGTAAGAGGCACAGCACTGGTGTTCTTTGTGAGGAGGTTTTGGGTCTGTTAGAGGTTTTGGCCAATGAATTTGTCTTCTGAAAGTCAGCATGAAATTGCTCCAGAGCTCCTATGAATGAAACTGCTGCCTGCCTTTGTGCTTTAGACCCCAGCCTGATTGTTGGTTTCAGTATTTCTGCTCTGGAGGATGGTGCCTACATATCTTCTCAAGGTAGCTGATTTCTGTTTTGCTGTTGCATAGCTCAGTCTGATGTAAAAAAAATGACATTTTTATGACTTTTCTTCCTTAAACAGAAGAACATCTGCCTATCCAGCTGGAGAATTGAAGTGATGGATGATAACTCTGGCATCTACGTCGAAGGGAAACGGAAGTAAGGAAAAGATCCCTGATTTAAATGAGATGTAAGAGGTGTTGGTGCCTTTTGGTATCACAGCCAGAAAGGTTGTAACACCTTCACTTGGCTTAACAGCTGTAGCTCCTTGTGTTCTGGGGATCTCTTGGGAATGGTTGGAAGCAGTTCCACACACAGGTTGCTGCTGCTTTTCTCCCCAGCCACAGGGAACACAGTGCTTTGTATCCCAACCCTTGTGACAGTGCTTACAGCTCTGCCTGGTTTTTAAAGCATTACCTGTCCTCTGCTGAACCTGTTTGCTTCAGAGCTGGTTCCCTGGGGGTTGGGGGTGAAGAACAGTGGAGGAAAAAGACCCGTGGGAGCTGCACCTTCAAAGAAGTTACTCTCAGCCTTTGGTAAATGCCAAAGGGATGTTTCAAGTTCCTTGATGAGAAAAGAGGTGAATTCCTTCCTGTGTGGAAGAGCAGAGAGCCTACATACAGGGAACTACTGGCTAAATACTTCCTGCAGAGCCCAGCCCTGAGTTGATCAAGGAACTTAAGAGGAATAAAGACAAATGTGTCTGTCTAGTAGATGCCCCCATCTGCTGTTGACTGGGGGAGGGGGGTGTGTGTGTGTCTCAGGAGCTGCTACTTCATTTCATTAAAGTTCTGTTGTGTGGCTGCTTTAAGTCAAGCCCAGTACAGATGCCATCAGCCACGTGATCCTGCCCAGTTCATGGTGGCACTGTTACTCCTACTGCAAAGTGGGGAACCATGGCAGGAGCTGCTCCTCCTCAAGAGTGACTCTCTTGGGGGGGTAGTTATATTTATGGCCAGATTCTATTCAAATAGCTGTAAGATCACAAAAGCAAGTGTCAGAACAAAGGAGAAAGAGAGCTTGCAATTAAGCTGTTTGAAGACACTGTGAAAACACACTCTCCTGCTCTTCCTGTAGTTACTAACTCCCTACTACTGTTACTTACCTGCTGAAAGCTCAGGACCTCACCCAGCACTGTCACAGGAAGCGATTTGGTGTGCTCCCTGAGTGATGCCAGGAGGCTCCATGGTCTGTGGGGCTTGTAGGGGTTGGCATTTGATCCATGGCTGTACAGATACACCCCATCCCCTCACCTCACACCCTTCACTGCCAGCAGTGTGGTCTGTTTGGCTGTGGGCTGTGTGTCTAAGTGTAGCTTACACATGGTATCTCAGGTGGCCTTACAGACCCTTTGAGCTGACTTCTGGGAATGTTTTGTATGGTGGAAGGTTCTCACTGCCCTCTTGGGTTCAGTCCTTAATGCTGTTCTGTCATTTGCTCTGTCAGTTACTATTCTAAAAGTATATTTAAAAAAACCCCAAAAAAACCAAAACAACCCCCCCCAGCACTTCATGTGGATTCTCTGCTTTGGGTCTGTTACTCCTCATGCAGCACCAAGCCCCTTAATTCCTCAACAGCTCCAACTATGGCACATGTTGGGCCTCCTTCAGTTATTATCTCTAAATAGGAAGGTCAGAAATAACTATCCAGTCCAGGGGAACATACACACCTGGGCTGTCTGCTGGCAGTTCTGTAACTCACACAATGACTTCACCTCAGTAAGGAGCTGGCTGGAGCCCTTGAGCCCCACCTCCTCCTGCAGCCTCCTGTCAGGCTGATGTTGTGTGACTCACGTTCACAGCAGCTGACAGGTTCATTTTGTCTCCTGGCCAAGGACAAGACAAGCCCAGAACAGTTCCTCTTCCAGGCTAAGAAAAGGAAAACTAACACAGACTCACAGCATGGTAGGGGTGGGAAAGGACCCCCAGAGCCCATGGGGTCCAACCCCCTGCCAAAGCAGGGTCCCTAGGACAGGGCACACAGGGCGGTGTCCAGACGGGGCTGGAATCTCTCCAGAGAAGGAGACTCCACACCCCCTGGGCAGCCTGTCCCAGGGCTCCCTCACCCTCACTGGGAAGAAGTTCTTCCCCAGATTGGTGGGGCACTCCCTGTGCTCCAACTTGAGCCCATTGCCCCTTGTCCTGTCCCCACAGACACTGAGCAGAGGCTGCCCATGTCCCCCTGTGTCCCACCCTTCAGCTATTGATACCCATTGATCAGATCCCCTCTCAGGCTTCTTCTCTCCAGGCTGAACAGCCCCAGCTCACTCAGCCTTTCCTCACAGGGGAGATGCTCCAGGCCCTTCATCCCCTTCGTAGCCATCACTGCCCCTGTCTGTATCACCTATAAATGATGTCGCACCGCCAGCCTCCCATGGAGTATCGATTCTCCAGTTTGGAATCCCTTCTTTTCTAAAAGCAGTGGTTTCTTCCTGTTCTCCCTGTTGCCTGTCTTCTCCCAGGGATATGAAGGGTTTGCTGTGGCACAGCAACACCATCACAGAGCGCATCGCGCAGAACCGAGTGAGAACGTCATCCGGCAGCGTCTACCTGCTGCAGGGAAACATAGATGCAGCTTACATGAGAAAAGAAGGTAAGGACACGATTCCTAGTGTGCACTGCAAACCAGGAAGGCCTTTGGACAAGAGGGGTGGCAGCAGGGACAGGGAGGGGATTGTCCCTCTCTGCTCTGCCCTGGGGAGGCCCCAGCTGGAGTCCTGTGTCCAGAGCTGGGGCCCAACACAAGGAAGATGTGGGACTGTTGGAGAGGGGTCAGAGGAGCCACGGAGATGCTCAGAGGGCTGGAGCAGCTCCCCTATGGAGAGAGGCTGAGGGAGCTGGGCTGGGTCAGCCTGGAGAAGAGAAGGCTGTGGGGGGACCTCATTGCAGCCTTCCAGTCCCTGAAGGGAGCAGAGGAACAGGAGGGGAATCAGCTTGTTAAAGGGCAGAGACTGGCAGGACAAGGGGGCTGGAGTGAAGCTGGAGGAGGGAAGGGTGAGATGAGATCTTAGGGGGAAGCTCTTTGCAGAGAGTATGGTGAGGAGCTGGAACAGGCTGCCCAGAGAGGAGGTGGGTGCCCCATCCCTGGGGGTGTTCAAGGCCAGGTTGGCTGGGGCCCTGGGCAGCCTTGTGTAGCTCCAGGCCTGGAGGTTGGTGTCCCTGCCTGTGGCAGGGGGTTGGAGCTCTGTGATCCTTGGGGCCCCTTCCAACCCAGATCAGTCTGGGATTCCATGGTGATTCAATGATTGAACACACTGCTGATGTGAATGCTTTGTCTTACCCTGACAGTTGGGCTTGGTGGGTACCAACCCAGACCATCCTAGGATTCTATGATTCTGTGATCAGCACGTGCTGGAAGTGTGCCCTGGGGAACCTCATGAGGTTCAACAAAGCCAAGTGCAGGATCCTGCTCATGGGTTGGGACAATCCCCATCCTAGGCTGCATCACCAGGAGTGTGGGCAGCAGATCCAGAGAGGGGATTGTCCCCTCTGCTCTGCTCTGGGGACGCCTCCCCTGCAGTGCTGTGTCCAGCTCTAGAGCCCTCAGCTCAAGGAGGACTTGGACCTGTTGGGGCACATCCAGAGGAGGCCACAAAAATGACCCAAGGGCTGGAGCAGCTCTGCTGTGAAGCCAGGCTGGGAGAGTTGGGCTGGTTCAGCCTGGAGAAGGCACCAGGGGGACCTTATAGCCCCTTCCAGTCCCAGAAAGGTGCCTGTAGTAAGCTGGGGAAGAACTGTTCCCAGGGCCTGGAGTGATGGGATGAGGGATGATGGGTTAAACTGGAAAAGGGGAGATTTAGACTGGATGTTAGGAAAAAGTTCTTCCCTCCGAGGGTGGTGGGTCACTGGCACAGGTTGCCCAGAGAGGTGGTGGAGGCCCCATCCCTGGAGACATCCAAGGTCAGGCTGGATGGGGCTCTGAGCAACCTGCTCTAGTGAAGATGTCCCTGCTCACTGCAGGGTGGGATTTGATGGACTGTGAAGGTCCCTTCCAACCTGACACATTCATTGATTCCATGATTCCAGTGTCAGATTCCTAATTACTACCAGGCATTAATTGTAGCTGGTGTTTTTAGAGCTTTGGGAGCACGGAGCTGGCTGTGTTTTAAAGGAACTAGATTTTGCTAACACTGCCTTTAATTCTGGTGGGGAGGTTCCCCTGTACTTCCCTTGCTTCTGTGCCCTGCTGTTGGTATCCTTCCCTCACTGGGGCTAGATGGGCCTTTCCCTGTATGTTAAATAAGCTAAGGAGAGAGTGCCTTTCACTCCCCATCCTCCTGGAGGGGCTCAGCTCCTGGGATTCTCTTGGTGTGGGCTGACAGGAGTGGCCTGTCACCTCCTGAGATAAGCAGTGCCTGAAGTCTTGCTCAGCTGCTGATCATGCTCCTTCTGCTTCCAACAGGGTTTCCCTACCGCTTCATCAAGAGATTTACCTATGGGTTTTCCAAGAAGTGGAAGGAATTCGTTGAGGAGTTTCTCAAGGAAAAGAGGAGGTAATTTCTCTGGACATTCTGTTTCATGGCACTGTTCTCTTAGGGATTTATTGGGGTTTTTAAGAATGCCTCTTCAAGTATACTATAGTAGAGGGGTAGAAAAGGCTGCAGTTGTGTGGATGCAGACAGTGTTCCAGGCAAACACTGGTCCCTGCTTTGGAAGGGTACCCTTTTACCTTCCTTCCTGATGCTGGTTTGGTTTTTTCTGCTTGTTTGTTTCTGCCTGAGGGTGGGGAGGCTCTTCAGAGGGATCTGAACAGACTGGACCATAGGCTGAGACCCAACGGGATGAGGTTTAAAAAGGCCAAGTGCAGAGAGATGCACATGGGACACAACAACCCCCTGCAGCTACAGGCTGGGGGAGACTGGCTGGAGAGCTGTCAGGTGGAGAAGGACCTGGGGGTGTTGGGTGGCTCCAGGCTGAACATGAGCCAGCAGTGTGCCCAGGGGGCCAGGAAAGCCAATGGCATCCTGGCTTGTGTCAGACCCAGTGTGGCCAGTAGGTCTGGGGAGGGGATTGTGCCCCTGGACTGGGCACTGGTGAGGCTGCACCTTGAGTGATGGGTTCAGTTCTGGGCTCCTCACCATCAGAAGGACATTGAGGTCCTGGAGTGAGTCCAGAGAAGGACAACCAGGCTGGGGAAGGGGCTGGAGGGCAAATCCTCTGAGGAGCAGCTGAGGGAGCTGGGGGTGTTGAGCCTGGAGAAGAGGAGGCTGAGGGGAGACCTTCTCCCCACCTCCCCTGCCCTGCCAGGAGGGTGCAGAGAGCTGGGCGATGGTCTCTTCAGCCAGGGGACAGGAGATGGGACAAGGGGCAATGGGCTCAAGCTGCCCCAGGGCAGGGTCAGCTCAGCTGGGAGGGAAAAGTTCTTCCCTGGGAGAGTTGTGGGGCTGTGGCACAGGCTGCCCAGGGAGGGGGCTGAGTCCCCAGCCCTGGGTGTGTTTAACAGAGGGGAGATGAGGTGCTCAGGGATCTGGTTTGGCACAGGACAGGGACGGTTGGACTTGATGAGCTTAAAGGGCTTTTCCAGCCTGGTGAGTCTCTGAGTCCAGCTGCACTGGGCTGTGGGGCTTCTGCTGAGGCAAGGAGGCTTTGAGTTCAGTAAAGTTAATGTGCTTCAGATGTTCATTATTTCTTTTCCTAAACTCCAAATCATCAGGAAAGAACAAAAGCAAAACTCTGAAGGTGAAAATGAAGAGAGTGACTCAGTGTTCACAGGTGAGGCGAAAAATGCAGGAGTCTCAGAAAGAGGTGAAAAGAAACCTGACACTGGAAACACCACCTATGAAGTGTTGCCCACCACCAGTGAAAATGCTTGTGAGTATTTAACAGCTCCATCCCTGGGGCTCCTCCCATGCAGTGCCCATCCCCTTCTTTAGCCTGGCCAGTATTAACTCTTCATAGTTCCCTGAGCAGGTTTATTTTATGGTATTTTAATGTTTTCACCACAGTTGAGTTTCAGAGAGTGATCACAACCTGGGGCTGTGAAACATTCACTGCGTTGGCTTTCTACAACCACCGAGGGAATGGCTGGAGAGTCACAGCCTAGTCACCTGCCTGGCTTTTCTTTGCCTTGTGGTGCAGTCCTGGCTTTGTTATGGACACTTAATTGCTTCTGGATTTAACTTTGACTTCTTTTTGATATCTTGTCAAGATTCCAGGAGGGCTTTGGCCAAGCTTCATTGCACTATTTGTTAGTAGCATCACCAGATGCTGGTTTATAAAAGCTGATTTACTTTTTCTCCCGTTACAGTCCAGTGCACCAACTTTTCGTTACCTTTTTACTTCCCTATCTGACTTCTACAGGGTTTAGAACCTAAACAAAGCACAAGAAAAAGGCTCCCAACAGTAAGCTTTATAATTTGTGAGGTTTATTTCTCCAGCCACATGAAGGCTGAAGCCTCTCTAACCTTCAGCCTCTCTAACCTGAGGGCTTTTAAAAGAACAACATGACACTGTAGCTGGATATTCTCCACGCAGTCAGTGCAGATGAGCTGGTTTCAGTGCAGCATTGCTCCCATGCTTGCAAAGCAATCTGCAAAGCCTGACTTTCCAGTGCAGGATTCAGACCAAAGCTCTGCTGGTTGTGTTTGCCCTGCAGACAGCACCCCGAGGCACAGCTCCATACCCAGGGACTGCAGCAGGCACTACACGCGCAGCGGCCGCCTGGTCAAGCCCCCGCTCAGCTTCTGGTGTGGGCAGCGCGAGTTTGTGGATCAGAACCTGAATGTGACTGTGGAACAAGGTGGAGTGGATTACCTGAGCATGGTGAGACTCCTACACAGGTTGTTACCTAAATTGGGCTTCAAAATAATCAACACACCTGGCTGGGTACCTAACAAAGCCCAGCTCATGCTGGGGCAGGAATCACACACTCACAGGATGTGGCAGGTTGAAGGGACCTTCAGAGCCCATCCAGTCCCACCCTGCAGTGAGCAGGGACATCTTCACTAGAGCAGGTTGCTCAGAGCCCCATCCAGCCTGACTTTGGATGTCTCCAGGGATGGGGCCTCCAGCACCTCTCTAGGCACCCTGTGCCAGTGACCCGCCACCCTCAGAGGGAAAAACTTCTTCCCAATACCCAACCTAAATCTGCCCTTTTCTAGTTTAAACCATGCCCCCATATCCTGTTTCTAAATACCCTTGGGAACAGAAAACATTATAAAAATATTTTAAAAGAAGCAAACAAACAGGAGTGACATGGAACAAAAACCAGGTCATGGCTTGGTTCCCAAGTCTTTTCATCTTGAAGCTTAGCTGGCAATGTGGAACAGGGGAGTGCTACCACTGGTCCTCAGCTGCAGCAGGGCAGAGGGGTGTTCAATTTACCACCACCCCAGCCCTTCTGGGTCTTGAGATTTCAACTTGAGTTTTAGAATATTTCAGTTGTCAGGGAGCCTGGCTCAGTTGCTGTGACTGCATGGGTTTGTTTGAACACACGTGCACTAAAGAGTGCTTAGGAGGTACTGGCCAACATAGGTGACTTCTGCATCTTCCCATCCTGCAAGCATTTGACTTTTTCAGAGCAGGTGTTGGCAGGCTCAATACATAATCCTTTCCAGAAATAAAACATACATTGGTTTATTTTGAAGATGTTTAGTGCTGGAAAACCCCGAGAAAAGACCAGTTCCATCTCTAAGAAGAAAAAAAAGGAAGTAAGGAAGGCATCTAAAGAAAAATCAAAAAGCCAAAGTCAAGGTAAAAATAAATGGTTTTCTATTTTAAAGTTACTGACTAGGACCAGTGGGGCTGTGAGTAGGGGCTGGAGCAGGATGGTGGTGTTTAAAGTTTGTAGTGGCCCATTGCTTCTTCACTAAAGAACTATCAGAGTGGCCTTAATGCAAGGTTTTACAGCTTCCTACCTCATCCTCTGTTCAGTGCTTTGACATTCCCTTTGGGAGCCTTGGTAATCCTAATTATCTCTTCATCTGGAGGCAGCCTGGGGTGGGAGGGAATGGGCAGACACAGGTTGTCTCCTGTCCATGAGAACCCCTCCCACAGCTGGCTGTGCTGCCCCTGGGCAGGGGGATGCTGGCTCAGGAGGAATCCCAGGCTTACAATGGTTTCCCTCTTCCTAAGAGTCTCATGTAAAGGGATTTGCTCTGCTGCTTGAGTGCCATGCAGAGGAATGGCCTCTCTTCTGGGACCTGCCATCATGTCTGTGGCATGTACCCTCTTGTTCCTGAAGGATTCCACCCCAAATGTGTGGGAAAGGGCAGGAGGCCTTTGCCGAATCCTTCCGAGGTGCACGTCTGGAAGAGGAGGTGTAGAGGAGGTGTAGAGGAGGTGTAGAGGAGGTGTAGAGGAGGTGTAGAGGAGGTGTAGAGGAGGTGTAGCCACCTCAGGAAGCTTTGCTTGCTTGGTGCTGGTTTTACTCAGTGGTGTTTGGTAAAGTCCTGGACATCTCTTAGGAGCAGGAATGAGTTTGGAGCTACAGGTGAACCTTGGGGAAGGGGTTAGTATATAACATGTGCTGAATGTCTCTGCGACAGCCAGGGCCAGCAGTGCTGATGAATCACTTCCCAGCCATTTCTCTCCCAAGTGACACTTTGCTGTTTGGAGGGAACAGCCTTTAGTTTTGTACCCCAACATGAGCATTCAGCAGAGCATCTCCTTGTCCTGAGGAGCTCTGATGTTCTGTGAGCGTGGGGAGAGGCTTCTGGGGAGCTGGGCTGCAGCCTCACTGGCAGGAGGGAGTCCCTGGCTCCTGCTGAGCACAGGGTGCATTGCATCCTGCACCAGGCTGGTCTCTGCTTGTTGTGATTGACCTCACAGTGTGTGGTGATACCCTGACATCCTCTCTTCCAGGGAAGAAGAATGAGAAAGGAGCAAGCTCCAGAAGAGAAACTGAGTCCACTGGGAGCAAGGCAAACAGGCACTTCATTTCAGATAATGAAAGCAACCGTGCAGTCAGTAGTAAAAACATGAAACCCCAGGCTTCTGGGAAGCTGACTTCCCTGAATCCTGCAGCACTGAGCAAATACACCTGCCAGAGCAGAAACCCAGGGGTGGCAGAGGAGAAAAGAGGGACAGAACATGGAGAGTTGGCTGAGTGTCAGCAGGGTTACAAATACTGTTTAAGATCAGCCAAGCAGCTTCTTCCAGACAAGCACTTAACAGAAGAGGGGTCAAGCAAAGAGGAGGATAAGTCCAGTGAAGACATCCCACTGTCTGTCAAAAGGAAAACCCAACCTTTGTTTAAGACAGACACTCAGAACTCTAAATCTTCCTCTAACTGTGAGAGCTCACAGGACGATGGGAGCAACGTGTCCTGTGACCAGAGGGCAGGAGAGCACTCTGCTTCACCCCAAAACCTGCCCTTGAGGCAGAGCCTGCCCACATCTGGTTCTGATGTGCTGGCAGAGCAAGCACCTGGCTCTGAGCCCTCTACTACCTGTCCACCCAGTAAGGTGGTGAGGGCAAGGAGCAGAGCCCCCCTGCTCAGGGATTGGCTTGACACTGATAGTGAGAGTGATGAAGAGGAACGTCCAGTCAAGGAGAAGAATCCCAAAGGGCTGGATAAAAACCCATACAGTAAAGTTTCTAAGACTGGCAGGTCTTCAGCAGCAGACTCCAGGGAACCTGAGAGGGAGAAGGTGCACAAATCCCTGGGGCTGTTTCCATGTCCAGCTGGTGATTGGTCAGAAAAGGAGTTGCAGAAGCTCTACAGGTAAGTAGAGCTCTGCCTTCCCAGGGAGAGCATCCCTTGGGCCTGAGGGGCTGGGCATGGAGCTTCCAGATCCAGTCTCTTTGTGTTATGTTAAAGGCTGCCTTTGCCTTCTGATTCCTTCTTAAAAACACCATTAGCAAGTCAAATGATAGTGAAATACAGAAGACAACTGAGTATTTTCTACAGCAGCTGTAGATGTGTGAGCCTGTAGCAGCCCCTGCCATCAGTGTAAAGTGAGAGGAGCATAGGTAGCAGGCAGCCTTTGGTGGCTCCTCTCCTCTACCTGTTGATGACAGGTAATCTCCTTAATTTTAACAGGTAATCTCCTTAATCTCCTTAAAAGTGATCAACATTCCTGTGAGTCAAATTGGAAGCCCTAAGTAGGTAAATAATGTGGTAAAGGCATTCATACTCAGGATTTAGACAGGGTCAGAGGCACCCGGCTCTCCCCTCACGGATTAGGGTGTTCAACATGATGTGCTTTTATATTTGGGTTTTGTAACTCTGAGAATGTTTAATTAACACATCATCCAATTGCTTAAACTCCTGGGCAATGTTTAATACACACAGTAAGTGATAAAATGACCACTTCTGGGTTTGCAGCCCCAAAAGGCAGGGGCTCATGTCCTTGCAAGCAAGGAAGGAGTTTCTCTGGGAAGGGAGCTGCTGGCTTGAGTTGTTCTGCTAGATGTGCAGGTCTGAAAGCATCTGGAGATGGTACCAGAGAGGAGAGGGTGCCTGTCTGTGGGTGCTTCTCTTGGCAGGGGTGTGCAGATGCTCTGGTGTGATGAGGGCTGTGGCTCTGTTCTCTCTGCAGGGCTGTTGCCTCCTTCCCAAAGCACAAGAACGGCTTCTGGGTGGAGGTCTCCATGGCCGTGGGGTCCCGCTCTGCTGAAGAATGTCATCAGAAGTACCTCGAGCAGCAAGAGACCAAAGGTTCCAAAGCCTGTGCCAAGAAGACCACTGCTCCAGGAAAGCCAGCACAGGAAGGTGCAGGCATCTTGTCTCTGGGTATTTTCTTGGCTTGAAATGATTTTCAGTGCAGTATTTGTTATATATACACAGAGCTGAACATCCCCAGGGGCTGAGGGGGGAGAAGGTTATCCCCTGCTGTGTAAAGGCTTGTGGCAGAGCTTGGAGGGTGTCAGCAATGACTGAAGCAATGGAAAAGGAGGGGTGTTTTTAGTGTTTTCTGGGTTTTGGCATGTTGGGAAGGTGCAAACTGGCCTTGCCAGCCAAGGGCAAATAGCTCGTTAGGGAAGGGTTAGATGAGATATTAGGGGGAAGTTCTTTGCAGAGAGAGTGGTGAGGGGCTGGAAGGGGCTGCCCAGAGAGGGGGTGGGTGCCCCATCCCTGGGGGTGTTCAAAGCCAGGTTGGCTGGGGCCCTGGGCAACCTTGTGTAGCTCCAGGCCTGGAGGTTGGTGTCCCTGCCTGTGGCAGGGGGGTTGGAGGTCTGTGATCCTTGGGGTCCCTTCCAACCAAACCCAGCCCAGTCTGTGGTTCTGTGATTCTATGAAGCAAAGTCCAGACTTTCAAGTGGGTTTGATGTCCCATGGGTCAGTAATTGGCTGAAGGGTTGCAAAGGACACACCTGTACGTGCTCTGGACTGATGAGCCTTGAGTAAAGCTGAGGTGAGGGTGCTGAACTGGTCTCTGAGCAGCAGATCCTCTGGGTGAACACTTTATTCCTCCTGATGTGGGTGATCAATCTCAGTGTCTCTTGTCTCTGTGTGGATTGTTGTGCTACAGTCCTGCAGCTGGTGTGACCCTCCCTATGCCAGCCTGAGGCTCTAGAACCAGCTCCCAGTGGAGATGCAGGGGAGGGGTTCTGTTTGGAAACATGGATTGTGTGAGGACACAGATGCTGCAGGACCTTTCCCCAGAGGGCACTGGCTGCAGTTAGGGAGTTTTAAACCCCCCTCTCTAACTGGGATCTTAAACCAAGAACTGTTTTGGTTCCCATAGGCAAGAAGGAGCTGGGTATGATAACTGCCAAAGTGGGAACCCTCAAAAGGAAGCAGCAGATGAGACACTTCCTGGACCACTTGCCAAAGGACGACCACGATGATGTTTTCACTGCCAGTCCCTTTCAGAGCAGGAGAGTGAAGGTAACTGGGGGGAAGCCAGTGCCTGTGTCACACCTGGCTGGTGTTTCAGGGGCAGGGCAGCCTGCTGCTCCCTCCTGACAGTGAAAGGTGTGGGCTTGGGGGAAGAGACTGATTTCTTGGGTTGGTTAGTGCAGTACAAAGGTTGCTGCATCCTTGTGCTGTGGGACTGGGCACTCTCTGAAGTCCTGTCAATACTCAGCAGGACTTTTCCTTTCTCTCCTCTCTGCACACCCCACGTGTGCAGCCAGTTACCTCATGATGCTTCCCTGGGTGGGCTTCTCTTCAGGAGTTCTGTCAGCCTCTCACCCCAGCCCTGGCCTGTCCTTCAGTTGCTCCCCTGTTTGTTGCCTGTTTGGACTGAGGAGCTGTTCAGTTTCCTCAGCTGAGGGAGCTGGGCTGGTTCAGCCCAGAGAAGAGAAGGCTGTGGGGGGACCTCATTGCAGCCTCCCAGTCCCTGAAGGGAGCAGAGGAACAGGAGGGGAATCAGCTTGTTAAAGGACAGAGACTGGCAGGACAAGGGGGATGGAGTGAAGCTGGAGGAGGGAAGGGTGAGATGAGAGATTAGGGGGAAGTTCTTTACAGAGAGAGTGGTGAGGGGCTGGAAGGGGCTGCCCAGAGAGGGGGTGGGTGCCCCATCCCTGGGGGTGTTCAAGGCCAGGTTGGCTGGGGCCCTGGGCAACCTTGTGTAGCTCCAGGCCTGGAGGTTGGTGCTCTCCATCCTCCAGGACCTGCTCTGCTGTTGCTCTTCTCTGAAACTCTCTGGTTCTCCTCCCTTCAAAGCAGAAGGACCAGAGTTCACTGAGTAATCCTGAAGTCCTCCTTCTGAGTAGAAATGGTCAGCTTTGAGCTTGTGATTTGAATCAGAAATGATTTTTTCATGTGTAGTGGCAGCCCAGAAAGGCCACCAAAACGTTGGGCAGCAGTGGGGAGGAGCACTGGACACGAGGTGGAGGCAGCCTCTGGCTGCTGTGTCACAGCCTTGGGTACCTGCCTGCTGTGCCCAGTGCTGGATTCTGCATCTCCAGGGATGTAGCAGAGACCCAAATGCAGGAGGAAGGGAAGGGAGTGACTATCCACTGAGAACAGAGTCTGGGGCTCCTCCCTGGGGGGAGGAGGGACACAACGGAGGGTCACAGCCCCGTGAGACACGGCTGCAGCAGATGCGTGTTAGACAGGGCAGGTCACTGATGGCTCTGATGGGGCTTTGCAGTTACCAGTCTGCCTGGACAGCCAGGATGACCATGAGGATGATGACTTCCTGCTGATGGACCACCCCATCACTCCTGTCTCAGCCATCTTCCCTCCAGTGAACACCCCTCAGTGTGACCATATCAGCCCCAGTATGCTGGTGCCCATCAACAGGTAGGAACTCTGTGCTCTGCCAGCCTCCTCCTTTCTCTTTGTCCCAACGTTGGGTTTTGGCTGCTGAGCAAGATCACCCTTGGAACCAGAACATGACTTTGCTTCTAGGGTATGAACCTGCAGTCCCACAGGGATCTGCTCAGAGAAAGCTCCCTGTTTGGCAGCATGTGATGTTTGCCCTGTTCTGCTACCTGCAGCAGTGCCAGTCACGTCTCCTCTTCCCCTGGAGAAGGTGCTGGGTTGGGCTGCAGCCTCAGCAGAGGTTTCTCTGCTCGTTTTGGGTCCTGCCCTGCCACCCCAGTGGTGTCTGGCCAGAACTGATCCTCGCTGGGGGTGATGGAGCTGTGCCTCCTGCTTGCACTGGGAGCTCCAGCAAGCCATGCACTAAACACCTCCTGGTGTTACACTCCCAGAGCCCTTGTCACAGCTGATTGACCCACAACTGGTTGTAATGGCCCCACTGGTTTTCCTCCTGAATCTGAGCTGTGTGTGTTCCATGAGCCAGCAGTGTGCCCAGGGGGCCAGGAGACCCAATGGGATCCTGGGGGCATCAGGAGGAGTGTGGCCAGCAGGTCACAGGAGGGGATCCTCCCCCTCTGCTCTGCCCTGGTCAGACCCCACCTGGAGTGTTGTGTCCAGTTCTGGGCTCCCTGGGATCAAACAGACAGGGATCTCCTGGAGAGAGTCCAGAGGGGCTATGGAGATGCTGAAGGGCCTGGAGCATCTCCCCTGTGAGGAAAGGCTGAGTGAGCTGGGGCTGTTCAGAGTGGAGAGAAGAGACTGAGAGGGGATCTGATCAATGGGGATCAATAGCTGAAGGGTGGGACACAGGGGACATGGGCAGCCTCTGCTCAGTGTCTGTGGGGACAGGACAAGGGGCGATGGCCTCAAGTTGGAGCACAGGGAGTTCCCCCCCAATGTGGGGAAGAACTTCTTCCCAGTGAGGGTGAGGGAGCCCTGGGACAGGCTGCCCAGGGGGTGTGGAGTCTCCTTCTCTGGAGAGATTCCAGCCCCGTCTGGACACCGCCCTGTGTGCCCTGTCCTAGGGACCCTGCTTTGGCAGGGGGTTGGACTGATGGGCTCTGGGGGTCCCTGCCACCCCCTGTGACTCTGATTCTAAGGAGCTGCGTTGCCTCGACAGGGACGACTGCGACCGGCACATATTCCGGATGCAGAAGAACATGCCGGGCAAGAGAGGCACCTGGGACAAGGTCAAGAAGAAGCCGGTAATGCTGGGCCCCTGGCTGCAGCCAGTTCCTCCCTAACGATGTGGAGTGTGGGAAACAGCAGCAGGAAAATCCCAGTCAGGGCTGGGAGGGACTTTACAGATCCTAAGATCCCACCTCTCACCAGCCCAGGCTGCTCCATGCCCCATCCAACCCGGCCCTAAACACCTTCAGGGAGGGGGCAGCCACCACCTCCCTGGGCACCCTGTGCCAGGGCCTCACCGCCCTCAGAGTAAAGAATTTCTTCCTAAATCCAACCTATATCTCCCCCCTTCCAATTTAAACCATTCCCCCTCATCCCATCACTCCAGGCCCTTCTAAAAAGTCCCTCCCCAGCTTCCTTATAGCCTCTGCAGGGACTGGAAGGTGCTGTAAGAGCTCCCTGGAGCCTTCTCTTCCCCAGGCTGAACACCCCCTACTCTCTCAAGACTAGTTGTCTTATTCAAGACAGGACCCCTCCCCTGCTTCTCCCAAGCTTCTGGGTGCTGCACCTACTTCTCTTGGAGAAAGCTCCTGTGAGAGAAGAGCTGTTCCTGGCAGGATTCATTCAGTGCATCACTCTTTCCAGGATTTGTTCCTGTGACCTTTAGGTAGGTTAAGCTCTTCTGAGCGAGCAGGAACTCACCTTGTGTCAGATGATGGACCCCCCAAATCTGTGTGTGTCCCCTCCTCAGCACCCCAGTTCTGTATCTCCTGCCTTTTCCACGAAGAGCTGAGATCCCAGAGGCTGCAAACTGCCCGGTGCCACCAGGTCTGTGGCAGCCGGACAGTCTGAGTTCCTAGTGACCAGCAGCATGGGGACGGGGGCCAGTCCTTGGGGTTGGGGGGGGGGTCTCTGTGCCCGTCCCCCCGTGCTGCAGCTGTTTGAGCAGAGCCTTTTGTCCTTCCTCAGGCAGGAGGGGTGCTGGCTACGCCCGCGTCGCACCGCGCCGGCTTCTCCTGGGATAGGAGTAAGTACTCCATGGCCTACTCCTTCCCTCCGCGCTCCCGCTGGGTGTCTGGGGTCTTTGTGTCCCACAGCCTGGTGCTTGTGGGCCCCGTGGCTCTCCGGGCTGGCTGCAGCTGCTGCCCAAGCCCACCCACACCCCCAGTAACCCCCTGTTTCTCCTGGCAGAAGCGCAGCAGAGCTCGGTGGTGGGGAAGCTCTTTGTGCCCGAGGCACCAGACTCATCGTATGAAGAGCAGGACTCGTCCAATTCCTCCGCCTGACGCAGGGGGGTGTCAGTGGAACCCTCCTACGCCTCTCCGGGCAGCCAGGGGCTTTGGCTGCCCCTCACCACGGTCCCTGTGAGGCCACGAGTCTGGGTTGGGCCCCGGGGCCGGGGTTGGTTTTGGTTCCAGCAGCGTCTGTCCTTTTCTGTGTGTGGGAAGTGGGGGGGTCTCCCTTCCTCACCCACTTCCTTCCTTCCTGTCTCTTGTGGTGGGGGGTGGGGGTGGGCAGGGGGGGCAGAGTTGTTCCTGACAAGCTTGTGTTCCTTTTAAAGATAAATCATCTTTCTGAAATAGGGCAGAGTGCTGCTGCCTGGTTACTGGTGCATAATGGGAACTGGGGGTTCATTTCCTCCACTCCCAGTCTGAGCTTTTCCATGTCCTTAATGTACTAAAACAGGACAAAGTTGGGGGGTTTTTTGGGGGTGGGGGTGGTGAGGGCAGAGGGAAAGAGGGTCTGCAAAGCAACAACCCTGCCCCCCCCCTTGTCCCTAAATGGAGACAGGGATTCCATGGATGGACCAGACCTCTCAGGAATGGGCTGGGCAGTCAGCAGCAGCTCTTCCTTCCTGTGTGGCATCCCCCAATGGCTGATGCCTTTCTGAGAGACCTTTTGCTGCCCCAGCAGAATCTCTGGGCCCAGAGGGAATGTTCTTTCCCCCTTGTTTCTTTATATGTAAAGAGCTTAGAAGGCCAATCCCAAGCCCTGTGTGGGCAGAAGGGGCTCTGGCCTCAGGAGTGGTGCAGCCTGGAAGCTGGCAGAGGACAGGACTGTTGTCAGGGCAGTTGGGGGACACCTGAACCTTGTGGGTGGAGAGGGGCTGTGAGCTGCTTTAAGTTTGACATGGGCAAGATCCAGGGAGAGCTCTGAGCCTCTTCCCGTCCCTCAAGGGGCTCCAGGAGAGCTGGAGAGGGGCTGGTGCCCAGGGCAGGGAGGGCCAGGCCCAGGGGAAGGGCTTCAGCTGCAGGAGGGGGATGGAGAGGGGCTGGGGGGCAGAAATCCTTCCTGGGGAGGGGGGGAGCCCTGGCACAGGGTGCCCAGAGAAGCTGGGGCTGCCCCTGGATCCCTGGCAGGGTTCAGGGCCGGGTTGGTGCAGCGTGACCCCTGGGAGATGGGCTTCAAACTGCCCCCAAACCGCGCTGTGATTCCCTGTGCAGCAAGGGGCTGGGGGGTATCTGTTCCCCTCTCCTGTCCCGGCCTCTTCGGGAGCGGCTCCCTGGGGAAGGACCGAACCCCGCGTCCCTGCAGCAGGTGCCCGCAGCGCGGCAGCAACGCGCCGCAGCCAGGAAAAGCTCCCGCAGCAGCGGCGGGACCGCCCCGGCACAAGACACCGCGGACCGGCTGCCCCGGGCCCTGCGACCCCGGGCAGGACCCCCGAGCACCCCTAGGGCTCTCCAGCCCCTCCAGCCGCAGCGGGCAGGAGGCGACGCGGCAGCCCCGAAGCCCCGGTGCTTGGGCGAGGTTTTATTTACAGACTGTACAGAGTAAAGTGCAGTGACAGAGGGGAACGTGCCGGGGGCTCCCCCCAGCTCCGGGGGCTCCCCTCAGCTCCGGAGTTGCCCCCAGCTCCAGGGGCTCCCCTCAGCTCCCGGGGCTCCCCCCAGCTCCGGGGGCTCCCCTCAGCTCCGGGGCTCCCCCCAGCTCCGGGGGCTCCCCCCAGCTCCCGGGCTGCCCCCAGCTCCGGGGGCTCCTCTCAGCTCCGGGGCTCCCCCCAGCTCGGGGGTCTCCTCTCAGCGCCGGGCAGCCGCGCTCCCTCTGCCCTTGGCGCTGAGGCTCTCGGGCAGCATCTGCGGCTCGAAGCCGTAGCGGAGGTAGCGGTAGATCTCCTCCGCCTTCTGCGCGCTGACCTGGGCGGCGGCGGCGATGTCGGGCGGGGAGCTGCAAGAGACACAGCGGGAGGGCAGCGCGGCGCCCAGGGGAGCGGCTCCGTCACCGCCCTCAGCTGGACGGGGAGGAAACAGAGGCTGAGAGGCTGAGGAGGGAGAGGAGGACGGGGGGAGAGATCAGTCCTGGGGCGAAAGGGGAGAGTGGCGCTGGGCACAGCTGCCCTGGGGAGAGCAGAGCGGCGGGAAGCTGCGAGCTGCTGGGGTCACTTCGGCGGGGCTCTGAAAGCTGCGAGTGCCCAGAATTCCCCAGCCTCAGGGCTGCGGGAGAAGGGAAGGGAAAGGGGAGGGGAAAGGGGAAGTGGAAAGGGGAAGGGGAAAGGGGAAAGGGGAAAGGGGAAAGGGGAAAGGGGAAAGGGGAAAGGGGAAAGGGGAAAGGGGAAAGGGGAAAGGAAGGAAGAAGGGGGGGAAAAGGAGGTCAGGCAGTGGGAGGGACGGGGAAGCAGAGCCATGGCAGGGCTGTGGTCTGCTCAGCTTGAGGAGCTGCAGACAGAGCCGGGTGGGACTGGAGGGACAGGGACAGCTCCGGGTGCTCCAGCAGGAACAAGGGCGCGGCGGGCAGCGCGGCCCCAGCACCCCGCGCCCCTGTGCCGTTACCTGCCGACCATCCTCCGCACGGAGGGGAAGCGCTGGCACATGTTGAGGGCAGCCAGGTAGCTGAGGTTGGGGATGCTGAGGTAGAAGCCGAGCACGTCCCGCCTGTGAGCCTGCACCTCCGCGGGCACAACGATGCCGGCGCCCCTGCCGCGCTCGGCCAGCGCCAGGTCCCGCAGCAGCGTAGCCGTCTCCCCCTGGCAGGAGCTGAACAGCAGCCGGACCCCGGCCAGCACCAGGGCTGAGAGGGTGGTGTCGTAGTGCTGCGTCCGCTGGGCGACCCGGCACATCTCTCCTGAGGGGTGAAGCACAGGAAACTCGCTGAGATTTTCCCCCAGGGGCTGCATCTGACATGAGAACGTGAACCACGGGATCAGGGGGTGGTCCTGGGGGGGTGGGAGGGCCCTTCAGATCCTCAAGTCCAACCATCACCATAACCTGCCGACCACCAGTAACCCACGTCCCCCAGCACCACATCCACCCATCTCTTAAATCCCTCCAAGGGTGGAGACTCCACCACCTCCCTGGGCAGCCTGTTCAGTTCCTGACAGCCCCGTCCTGGGAAGTTCTTCCTGACATCCAACTCAGGCCATTTCCTGCTGTCCTATCACACCCACTCCTGAGAACAGGTCACCCCCCATCTCTTCACACCCTCCTTCCAGGAGGGAGTGTGAATCACTCACAAAGCTCAAAGATCCCCTGCTCTGGGAACTCAAACACAAGATGAGGGAAAACACCTCAGGGAAACATCTCAGGGGCAGGAGGGAGCAGGGGAGCAGCAGGGAGCAGGGGAGCAGCAGGGAGCAGGGGAGCAGCAGGGAGCAGGGGAGCAGCAGGGGAGCAGCATTTCCTCTGTTGCTTGACAGGCAGCATTTAGGAATTAACACCCAAAATGCAAATTAGCTGTGATTAGGAAGAGGATGGGGAGGAAGGCCAGGCCAGGCTAGAGACAGCAGAAGAGGTTTGGTACAGAGGCACTTGACCTGTCGAGCAAGAGCCAAGCAGCATCTGGAGCTGGTGTAATGAGGAGCACTGGGCAGAGAGGCCAGTGATGCCTTCAGCAGTGGGTAAAAAGCTTCCAGCTCCAACACAACCCACTTATCCACAGCCCCCTCAGAGAAGCTGGCTCCTCAGTGCCCCTTCCCCCCACTGTTCCCTTATCTGACCTGCCAGCAGATCAGATTCCTGTCACAGAAACAGAGCTGCATCCACACAATTCAATTTCACAAGTGGAGTTTCATGTCCTGGAGCATCAGTAATTTCACCTGAGCCCTGGGCTCCAGTCCCATCTCTCAGCAGGTACAAGTGAGGTGACCCTGTTATTTTCTAGGGGGCACTGAGAACGGGCAGTGAAAGGGTCTGATCACATCCTGTGGGTCCTGGGATTAAAACAAATGGCTTGTCCAAGCTCCACAAAGAGCCTTGGGCTTTCCACAAGTGTTCAGTGCAGCCAGGAGGTGTCTTTGTGACAGGAGGCACTGTGACACTGCCCAGCCCCTGGGGGGACTGCTGGCTCCTCTTTTCTCTGACAACCTGACTTCACTCAGCAGATTCTCTTCAGCCACACAGCCATCCCCTGGCTGGTCTCTGCTGGGGAAGCAGACAGCAGGTGGATGGTGTGTTCAGGCTCTGGGGTGCCAAAGCATGAGCTTTTCCCACAGTTCAGCAGATCCTGCTCATTAGGTTATGGCCAGAAACAAGGTTCTCCTTGATCCCACTGTGGTCTCAGTGCTGAGCCCAGACAAGATCCCACTTGTTCCTTTACTCTGTTTCCACCTTTGTTGCTGAGATCTGTCTGAAGTTGGGGGTTTCCCCACAGTAACACAGTCAGTGAGTAACACTTGCATTAACTTGCTTGTCCTAGAGCTGAGGAAGCTCCATGGGAATGTCAGGAGGAACTTTGTCACTGTGAGGGTGGCAGAGCCCTGGGACAGGCTGCCCAGAGAGGTTGGGGAGTCTCCTTTTAGGGAGACATCCAAACCCCATGATCCTGGATGCGTTCCTGTGGGATTCAGTCTGGGTGACCCTGCTCTGGCAGGGGTGGGACTGGATGAGCTTTTGAGACCCCATCATCCCACGACTCCCCATCTCAGTAACTAGTGAGCCCCGTGTGACCCCTCTGCATCCAGCTGTGCACCTCTGCCTGTACTAAGCAGCCCTCAGAAGGAACCCAGACGTCAGTTAGTGCTCAGCTGGTGACCTCACCCACACAACACAGACACTAAACCACAGCATCCCAGCCTCTTTCCACCCCCAGGCACTCAGAGAGCCCGGAGCAGGGGGACACGTACCCGGCCTGACCCTGTCCTTCTCCACAATCACACAGACTCTCTCGAAGGTGCCCCGCAGGCGCTGGATCCGCTGGGTGACTTTAGCCCTGTTGCCAGAGCTCAGCAGCTCAGACAGGAGCCTCCTCTCCACCGCCATGCGGTTGCTCACCACGTAACCGCCGCTGCTCAGCGCGCAGACCTGCACCCTGACCCCGTGCTGCGCCTTCAGGGCGGAGATCACCTCGGCTCCTGCCGAGATCTCCCGGCTGTCGGCCAGCACGCAGAGCTGCTTCTCCGCGGGAAGGTGGGAAAACAGAGCTGGAGCTGGAGAGGGGTTGGTGGAAGAGGAACAAGAGGGAGCTGATGTGCTCCTGCTGGTGTTCTTCGAAGACCTTTCTGGCTGTAGAGGGAACAGTGATTCTAAGAGACCAAAGAGAAACACTAACAAAGCCCACAGTTTTCTAACACCCACACTTACCATATGCTTTGTCCCACCTTTTTTAAACCTTTCCTTTGAAAAAAAGGTATATTTTTGGCCTTGAGAAACATTAACACCAGTAGATGAACACTTTAGCCTCCCATAAACAACCTCCAAAGTTAAGTTGATCTAATTATTTAGCAGCTTGAATGATAAAAGCATGCAACCTTCACTGAGGAGTCAAAGCCTGAGCACTCCAACATCAGGCAGAAACACTTATGCTGCAGGCCAGGAAGGGTCTGAGGACAAGTCCTCGGGGTAGTACCTAACCCCAGCTGAGACTCAGGGCTCCCTGGGATGCTGGCTGTTACCCTGGGAGTGCAGAGGCTTCTGTGCCACAGACAAGGGAGGTGATGTGGGGCAGCCCAAGCCACTCACACAGCCCTCAGACCCCAGGCCAGGGCTGGGTTCCCACTGCCCAGGGTTCCTCAGCAAGCGTGAGGAAGGTCCCCATCCTGAGCTGCACCCAGCCCAGCCTGGCCATGCTCCTTCCCCCAGGCAGCAGGGACAGCTGGCAGGCAGCCTCCTCTCCTCACCTGATGCTCTGTGTGAAAATCCAGCGCTTCAGCTGCTGCAGCTTCCAGCAGCAGCCTCCCCCTCTCACTCCCTGCAGGCTGACGACCCCTGATTTCCCCAGCATTTCCCACGTGCTCCACAGAAGAGACAGAAGGGGATGGCTTGGGAGGCTTGGAACTCTCCTCTTTCCAGAAACTGCCTGTTTTCTGGGGCTTCTCCGTGCTGACAGCTGTTTCCTCCCCGCTGGAGTCGCTGAGCAGGATGATTCGGGATGGTTTCTTTGGCCCTGGGGCACAGGGACTCTCTGCTCCCCGGGCCTTACGCAGCCGCTTCGTGCGGCGAGTGAGGTACCGCTTCCCTCCACTGCTGAAACTCTCCTTGTTCAGGAGATCAAAGTTCACACACACTTCCTCCTCCTCACTGGATTCACTCCTTCTGCAGGTTTCCTCTTCCTCCTCCCTGACACAGAAACTGTCCTCTGCATACTCCTCATCCTGCTCGGGGATCTGGAAGGGGGGAAATAAACCCTGGTCTGGCACCAGGAAGCTTTTAATCACAGAATCCCAGACTGGGCTGGGAGGGACCCCAAGGGTCACAGAGCTCCAACCCCCTGCCACAGGCAGGGACACTAACCTCCAGGCCTGGAGCTACACAAGGTTGCCCAGGGCCCCAGCCAACCTGGCCTTGAACACCCCCAGGGATGGGGCACCCACCCCCTCTCTGGGCAGCCCCTTCCAGCCCCTCACCACTCTCTCTGCAAAGAACTTCCCCCTAATCTCTCATCTCGCCCTTCCCTCCTCCAGCTTCACTCCATCCCCCTTGTCCTGCCAGTCTCTGCCCTTTAACAAGCTGATTCCCCTCCTGTTCCTCTGCTCCCTTCAGGGACTGGGAGGCTGCAGTGAGGTCCCCCCACAGCCTTCTCTTCTCCAGATCTCCCTTGTTTTTCTGAATGTGATACCAAAACCAGGATACAGGAAAGGAAAAAGCCAGCAGGGGGTTGGGAGGGGATAAATAACCACCTGTTTTTTTCCCAATTCTGTGACTGCTTTGGGCTCTATGAAATAACAAGGACCCCAAACCCAGTCCCAGACCATCAGCAGGGCCCAGGGGCAGCAGCAGACCCCTTCCCTACCTGGGAGAAAACCTCCGCGTGGCTGAACTCCCGATGAACCATCTTGTACCTGCTGCCCAGAGCTGGGCTGCGCACGGAGTCCAGGTAAACTCCCTTCATCTCAGAGTCTGGATGAAACCAAGGAGATCAAAGGGAATATGGTATTACTAAGGATATCATTTTTACTTCATCATTGTTCTGGTTTTCATATTAATTCCCCAAACCCTGTATCTCACAAAAGAAACAGCTGCAATTCCCCAGCCATCCCTGAAATCCTGAAGCAGAGCACAAGGTGCACCCAGCTGGCTGCCATGGAAGCTGCCCTGTAGAAGGCTTTCTCAGCAGGCAGAGCTCTGGGTGCCAGAGGGGCAGTATCTGCCCCCAAAAACCCAAATCACTCCATTTCCCATGCTGCAGTTCTCTCCCAAACCAGACACAACAGCTCCTTTCAGAGACTGCATGAGAAAGGGATGGATTTCCTGGGAGATCTCACAGGGAACGACTCACACCTTCAGTGGAGGAGGAAAATCCTCAGCAACACCTGGGATATGTGAAATGGGACCACCACAAACATCCCAGGGGAAAGACAGGGTTTGTAAGCACTGGGGTAATGAGGCAGCTCAGCCAAACCCAGCATTACCCTCTCAGCTCTGTGGGTATCAGCACTGCAGGGTTATCTCCAGCCTTCATGTCAGTGTGGTGTGTCATGCTTCAGGTCTGCTGGTGTTGGAACACCTGGCAGATTCAGATTTCTAAGTGAAATGGAAACCAGTCTTTCTGCTCAGCTATACTGGTGTAGGAGGGAGTGGTCTACCCCTAATGAGTAAACTCTGAGTAAACTTTACTCCTAGAGGTGATCTCCTGCCCCTGCCATCTTCACGGAACTGGCTCCAGCCTGTCCAAAGCCACCACACCATAGATACTCCAGTGAGGAAGTTACTACTACCTAAGCAAGCTAGGAGAATTAGAAGATACCCAGAGGTGGGACCAACAGGTCATGGGAAGAACCTGATGTACACAGCCAAAGTTCCGTGCTGGCTTATCAGCTGAGTAGCCATGCCCTTCCTACACCCTCTGCTAAGTGCCACTCCTTGTGGTGACCCCCCAAACAGCTCTGCTCACTCACCATCCAACACTTGTGTGGCCTCCACATCGTCGTTCAGGAACTGAGCAAGTGAGGAGCTCAGCTCGTCCTCCTCATCCTCACTCTCGTCAGGTGAAACCCCATCCATGTCCTGCTGGGACAGCTCAGCTTCTTCATCCAAGAACTGCCTTGCTGCACTCTAGAACAGGAACAAAGCCAAGTGGAGGACCAGTAAGGACCTGGCTGCTAATTAACCAGTGTTACATGGGAATGAGACCTCTGATTAGATCAGTTCAGGACTTCAGAACATCAGCTGCTTAGAGGGTCAGAGGTACCAGGCTTGGGGAAGGTGCTGTGAAGAACAGGAAGCTCAGGGGCTGTCCCACCAGCACAGACTGGTGAAGCTGGGCTCTGTTTCACAGCACAGGCCAAAGGGGAGGGCAGTGTGTAGCAGGGTTTGCACCCACACCAGTTCATAGCACAGGCAGAGTTCCTTGACACAGGAATATCAGCTCAGTCTGTAACTCACACAGCTGGTTAGCCTCCTGTAACTTGCTCCCAAAATCTGATTGGATTTGGAAGTGCTGGATGACTCTGAACCCAAGACCAGTAGAAACTTCAGGGGCCAACTTCAGCTGGGTTTGCCCTTTGCTGTTCAGGCCTTGGGATTAGTTGTTTGGTGAATTCATAGAACCCCAGACTGGTCTGGGTTGGGAGGGACCCCAAGGGTCACAGAGCTCCAACCCCCTGCCACAGGCAGGGACACCAACCTCCAGGCCTGGAGCTACACAGGGCTGCCCAGGGCCCCAGCCAACCTGGCCTTGAACACCCCCAGGGATGGGGCACCCACCCCCTCTCTGGGCAGCCTGATCCAGCCCCTCACCACTCTCTCTGCAAAGAACTTCCCCCTAATATCTCATCTCACCCTTCCCTCCTCCAGCTTCACTCCATCCCCCTTGTCCTGCCAGTGTCAATCATTTAAATGCAATTCCAGCTGTTCCTGCAGTGTAAACACACTGCCCCAAATGTGCCCCCACTGGGGGAGGTGTAACACCACACACCTTGGGTGTGAAACTGCTCCCCAGCCTCTGCCTCTTCCTACTCCCCCGCTGCTCCCTGCGACAGGTTGCTGGGCTGGCACTGGTGGAGCGACTGGAGTGCTTGTGGGAATCCACGTTGTCATCACTGGACAGGTCTGACTGGAGGAACATTCCACAAACACCTCAGTAAGGAAGGGTAAAGCAAGCAATCATTCAGTAACACAGTCATCTTTCAACACTGCATGGGATCCTGGAATGGTTTGGGTTGGATGGGACCTCAGAGTCCCTCCTGCCACAGGCAGGGACACCCCCCCCCAGCCCAGGGTGCCCCATGCCCCATCCAAACCAGCCTTGAGCCCTGCCAGGGATCAGCCCCAGCTTCTCTGGGCACCCTGTGCCAGGGCCACCCCCTCCCAAGGAAGGATTTCTGCCCCCCAGCCCCTCTCCATCCCCCTCCTGCAGCTGAAGGCCGTTCCCCTGGGCCTGGCCCTCCCTGCCCTGGGCACCAGCCCCTCTCCAGCTCTCCTGGAGCCCCTCAAGGGATGGGAAGGGGCTCAGAGCTCTCCCCAGCAGCAGCTTCTCTTCTCCAGGCTGAGCCAGCCCAGCTCCCCCAGCCTGGCTCCAGAGCAGAGGGGCTCCATCCCCACCCTTCCAGCCTGTTGTACTGGGACTGCCCTGACCCATGTGCAGGACCTTGCCCTTGGTGAACATCACGCAGCTGCATTCTAATACCTCTTAGGTCAGTTGGCATAACATCTTTTAACCTTTTGAATTCTTAAAACCTTGTGTACTGCCTGGAGAAAGAGTACAAGTTTAAGCACATGCCCCATGACCTGTCCTGTGCCTCCCCAGAGCTCTCACTAACCACGTCAAGGGGGTGCCGGCGTTTCCGGCGGGCGCGGATCGGCGACTCGAGGTCACTGTCACCCACAACCTGCACAAACAGAAACACAGGTTGCAGAGAGGAGTTGAGGTTTGGCACTCAACTTCCTCATCTTTTTGTTTTCTTTTTTTCCAGGACTCACATCAGGAGAGTTCAAAACATTCTTCTTCTTCCTGTTCTTCCTCTGGAACACGATCTCCTCTTCACTCTCACTGCTGGTTCCTACAGCACAACCAGTAAACACCATTCAGGATGCACAATTGCACCACTTCACAATACAATATTGCTTGGGCAGAGCCATCAACATCTGTCTCTCTCATAAAAGCCCTTACAAAGGAGATTACTTATTGATCTATGTGGCAAATATTGTTTTCTTTAGCCTTGTTAATCAAAATAAATAATCTCCTGCTGAGGTGCACAATAAATCCTACTTCCCTGGCCAGTCTCTGTATGGAATTGATTACCCCAGGCAGCAGGGATACAGAAAATGGGAGGTGAAAAATGAAACCAACAGAAGCAGCCCTTACAAGCCAAGTAAGAGTGGCACTTCTGGAAGCATTTTGTAGTACAGATCTGTTTGGGTCTGCTAGGGGAAGAGTAGAACTCACTAGAACCTCCTCTTCCCAATCCCTTGCCTGTTTTTCAGGGACTGCCTTGCTGAGAGCCAAGATATTCCTTCCCCTCTGCAGGATAAAGCCCCAGTTCCATCAGACCCCAGGCAGTAGGGGTGCCAGGCTGTCCCTGCCTTCCCACCCCACAGCAGCTCCACATTGGCTGCAGCCACAGCATTCCAGCTTCTTCCCTCGGTGCCTCTGGGAGTGTATCAGGAGAGGGTGGGACAGAGAGCAGGTTCTGAGTCACAGCATCACAGCAGCAGAGAGCTGTAGGGGCTGGAAAGGACCCCGGAGCCCATGGGGTCCAACCCCCTGCCAAAGCAGGGTCCCTAGGACAGGGCACACAGGGTGCTGTCCAGACGGGGCTGGAATCTCTCCAGAGAAGGAGACTCCACACCCCCTGGGCAGCCTGTCCCAGGGCTCCCTCACCCTCACTGGCAAGAAGTTCTTCCCCACATTGGGGGGGAACTCCCTGTGCTCCAACTTGAGCCCATCGCCCCTTGTCCTGTCCCCACAGACACTGAGCAGAGGCTGCCCATGTCCCCCTGTGTCCCACCCTTCAGCTACTGATCCCCATTGATCAGATCCCCTCTCAGGCTTCTTCTCTCCAGGCTGAACAGCCCCAGGTCCCTCAGCCTTTCCTCCCAGGGGAGATGCTCCAGGCCCTTCATCCCCTTCACTCAAAGGTTTGAGTTTCATTAAGGAAAAGCACAACTGTCCCAAACATTCCTCTTATAAAGTAACATATGGAGAGACCAGTAACTCCCAGTTCAGCAGCACACCCTGTCCAGGGAGGTTTTCATGCTGTGACTGGACAAAGCCCAGTCCAGGCTGAGCTCTAACCTCCCAGTTCTGAACCAGCATGTTGGTTGCCCTGGGGCCTTGGGTTCTGCTTGGGGGGTTGTGTGTTTGGTTTTAGCAAACAGAGGATGGTGTTTTAATCCTCATTCAAGGTCATTCAGAGATAAAACTGACAAAGGGCATGAACAAGACCTGGAGGTGCCCAACCAGTGAAGAATGACACTCATCTGGATACTGGAAATACCAGAATGTGGAATGTTTTTAATGAGATAATGGTCCTAAGGCAGAAGATGACAGAAGGGGAGAGGAAAAAATAGAACAGAGTCTACAAACAGTTGGTGTTTTTAAGACAGTCAAGGTCTGTCCTGGGTATAATATACAGGTCAGTTGTCACACAACCTGGGCTGGCAGGGGGTGTCCCTGGAGGCACTGGGGGGGGGCTCCCCACCCACACCAGTCTGGGGTTCTAGCCTATCATTCTAAACTGGGAGAAATGCCTCAGTAGAGTTTCTATTCCTTGGGAACAACACTAGGAAACTATGAGGGCATGGATGCAGGGAGAGAAGTGCAACAGATCCAGATGATCAGGAGTGAGATACTGAGAGGATTAAGGAGGCACCTGCAAGGCAGCTATAGTTCCAGAGTTGAGTCTCACTCACAGTGGCTGCACTGGTGGCACTTGTGAAGAGGTACAAGAGGTTCAGTTCCCAGTGCTTCCTACAATATGAGTGCACCTTTCCACCTCAAACAGCTGAGCTTGTATGCAGGGCTAAGGTTCTCCTCATTAACCCAACCTCTGTATAGCTATAACTTTTACAACCACTCATTATAACCATTATTCCCTTTCAGCCTTTCCACCAAAGTCATAAAAGCAAACTGGGGATCCAAAAGACCCTGAAGGTGTTCACCAGCTGTACCCTGGCAGCCCTACCTTCAGCAGGAATCACCCATGAACGATGGTGGTTGGTGTCTTCCAGGTTTGCAGTCCTTCCTGAAGGGGAATCAAGAGCATCTGTGGCTGAACTCCCCTGGTTCTGCCTCTGTGGGCTTGGATTTACTTCATCTGGGATTTCCTGCCTGGCTCTAGAGAAGAAACTCACAGGAGTTCTTCTGATAGATTGAATAGTTGTCACCTTTCTACTTGTTGGGGTAGAGAGTGCAGAAGCCAAAGCTTCCAGTGATCCACTCCCCATCCTTCTGTCTCCTGAGCTCCACACAGGCACTGCAGTGGTCCCATCCACACTCCCTTCTCCACCAGTCCCACTCCTGAATGGCAATGGTGTGGAAACATCTCTTCTCTGAAGACTTCTGCAGACCTGTTTTGGTGATGCTTCAAGCCTGGAGCTATTCAGTAAGGTTCTTTCATCTTCAGTGGGTTTAACATCTGCAGGGCCCCCTGAGGCACCATTTAATGTTCTGCTTCTGTTAGTATTTGTAGCCTCCTCACAGGTTTCACTCTCCCACTCCTCAAGGGAAAAGCCCAGATCAAAGTTAACTGCAAACAGATCCTGGAAACCACCATGAAGCTCATCCTGATCCAGAAGCTGCTGGGTGATGTTCTCATCACCAGACACCCCCACGGCCACGTCCTCACCCAAATCTGACTGGACTAAGTGCTCCTGGCTCCTAGAAACACTCCCATCCTTGGTGTCACACAAGTGGTCATCTTCAAATAAAGGCATGCTCTTGTCTCCAGCAGGAACTGGGTTTCTCTTGCTCCTTTCAAGATCTTCTCGAAGACAATAGTGATTTGAAGGGTTGTTGGTCAGAGTGGGATTTATTGCTGGAGTTTTCTTGGGAAATTCAGGGAATTCCTCACTGTCAAACAGATTATCAAAGCTGTCATCCCAGTCAGGTGGCTCTTTGGCTTGAACAGCCTCAGAAGGCGACGGAGCTTTGGACAAGCAGGTACTCACAGAAGCACCCAATTCTCTGGTAGCTTTCTGTTCAGGGTCTCCAAAGAGCTGCAGTGAACAATCACCTTCTGAGGATGCAGGGAAGAGTTTGTCCTCCAAGCTCTCTGAATAACCATCAGAAACAACTTTCTGAATAGGACACACTGTTTCTTCAGTTCTCATCATGTCTTCAAAACCATTCAGTTTACTCAAAGAGGGAGGAGACTGTGCTAATAGCCTTTTCACACAGGAAATCATTCCTTCTAACCAACAAGGCTCCTCAAAAGGTCTCCCAGGTGCAAATGAATCCACGTAGGATTCAGGAAGGTAAAACAAGTCAGGGGATGCAGGTGATTTCTCAGCTGTGAAGCTACTGTACCCTGAGTCTGTGTGGTCCATCCCCAGCGACTGACAGGCTTTAGCTGCAGGTCTGTATTCCTCCCCCACACTCTCATGAGCCAGAGCACTTTCACTGTTGTCACACAGGTCAATACACCCATTTAAGTCAAATGTCACCTCTAGCTCATCATCCCTTTGACTGTCTTGCTCAGCATTTTCTTCAGCAAGCCTTTTTGTTGGGTAGGAAGGTGAAGTATCAGTAGCTGTGAGCAACTCAGGCACCTCAACATTTAATCCAGAATGTCTTTTGGGAGCCTTTTTCTTGGTGATTTTAAAAGTGGAGAAGAAATCACTCTCATTGTCGTTGGGATCAGGTAAAAATGGGTTTACCCTTGATCTGTGTCCCCTATCTTTTCGAGACGAGCGTGCTCTGTGGTCACTGGTCATGGAGTTGGTCATGGACGGGTGACTTCTGTTCCTTCCAACATGAACATCTTCAATGTGTAAGTGAGGCTGAACCTCCAGTTCATAGCTGCACTCTCCCTGGTGACAAAGACAGTGTAACATTTACTATAAACACACAGAGGCTCACAAGGACCACTCATCAGGGCATTTAAACAAGTGGCAAAGTTTTTCTTACTCTTAAAAGTTCTGAGAAAGGGAAAAACCAAACCAAACCCAAAGCAAAATGCTTTGCATTTAACACCACAGCTTTCAAACCAAGGTTTTGCTGGTGGCTTACTGCAAGCCCATGCTTTAGGAAGACCAGAAGATACCCAGCATAGACACAGGTGGCACTGCACAGAGTGCAAAGCACAGCAGTGTGCCCCCAGCATCGTTGTCAGGGGGTTCAGATGCAGTTCCCAGAGCAGCAACAGCAAACAACTTCACTCTGCTAATACAGTGCCCAGGGTGTTGTGTCCTCAGACAGGCTGAGTAGTTCTGAGAGGACAAGCACACTGAAAAAGGTGCTGTGAGCAGAAGAAACCCTTACTCCAGCACAAGCCAGCCAAGAGGTCTCTGTACTGCTGCTTGTAATTTGGCTGTGGCCATTGATGCCACATTAACAACTGCTCACAGGCTCTGAGCTTTTTGTTTTTCCAAGGATGCTCATGAATCTTCTGTTCCCAAAGACAGGATTTGCTTACAGACCCCAGGAACTTACAGACCCCCCAGGAACTTACAGACCCCAGGAACTAGGAGGTGGCAAATGTGATGCCATTTCCTAATGGTCAGGGAGAAATCAAATAGGTTGACAACCTTATCTCCATCCTGAATAAATTAGTTAAACTACCTGCTTAGTTTAACTAATTTAAACTATTATAAACTATCTGTTATAGCTTCTACTGCAAGACTGGATGAGTCTTTTTCAGCAGAGTCAATATTGCTTTGGAAAGAAAGAATCCAGACCTTGCAAACCTATCAGAGTTCTTTGAAGAGGCCAACAAGCAAAACCACTGAGATGCCCCCTGCATGCCATCTCCCCAGCTCCCTGAAAGGCTCTCAAAAAGTCCTTTAAAGGAACTTAGAGAGCAAAACAGGGCACCTTCTTGCATGGGTGAGTAACCAGGTACAACAGAGGAAGCAGGAGTGAGGAGTTGCTGCATGAAGAGCTTCATTAGGTCCCTGCATATACCCATGATTATGTTCTAACTTGGAAAAGGGAAGAAGAACAAAGTCCAGCAGAACTGCTGTGTGCCAAAACAAGGGTCCAGAAAACAAATTTAGCATCTAGGACAAACTTTAGTCATCTAATTTCTGGCTTACAGGGAGTTATATAACTGTTCCAGTTCAGCTCAGTCATTCCTCTCAAACAAAGTGCTTTCTCCCAGTGGCTGCAGTTAATACTGAGGGAGTAAAGGACAGAACAATCATTATCCCATTTTAGTCTGAATGTTTAAAACTTGTAGAATCTTAAATTACCTGATAAACTCTCCTATAGCCCAGTAAGCTCCAGTGTGCACCAGCTGCTCAGTAAATAGGTCATGAGGGAGCAGAGAGACAGGCATCTCTTATATTATTGCATGAAATCAATGACCTTGCTTACAGCTACTGACTCAGTTTAACAAGGTTTGTTAATATAGAAAATAAAAAAGGAAAAAAGTAAAATTAAGACTTTAAAATCATGGAATCCCAGACTGGTCTGGGCTGGAAGGGACCCCAAGGGTCACGGAGCTCCAACCCCCTGCCACAGGCAGGGACACCAACCTCCAGGCCTGGAGCTACACAAGGTTGCCCAGGGCCCCATCCAACCTGGCCTTGAACACCCCCAGGGATGGGGCACCCACCCCCTGTCCCAGTGCCACACACCCATGTGAGTTACATGGCAGGGAATGATGTCCTCACCCACAGCCTTTAACCAGCACCACAGGAACTTTCACTGGACACAAGGTATGTACCTATGGCATATTTTTCCCATGATGTATTTGTCTCTGGTTTACTTTATATTACTTTTCCTCCTGATTTCTGACATTCCAATCCCTTTGAGTGGCCATGAGCATTAATGTTTACACAGAAGTATCCAAGACAACTCTTTCCTGGCTACAGCAGTGGTAATTCTCTGTGAAATTCATGACCCTTTAACTTTCATCACCAAAAATTGTCTTTTAGGGCTGTGAAAATGATCCCTTTTCTAAACCATTTAGCAAACAGGTTCAATGTTTGATGCTCATGTGATTTCCCTGCTACACTCCCTGCCATCTGAGCCCAGGCCAGGAACAGAACAACCAATCCCTCCTGTTCCAGAAGAGACACCAGGGGAAGCAACAGCATCAAAAACTTTCTTTGCAAGTCCAAGTATATTCCACCAGATGACCCTTAAAACTGTATTTAGCTGATTCATGAAAGGAGGGACACAGAAACCACAACCTCCTTCCACAAGAGCTGTGAGATTTCTCTTCCTAAGGACACCACATCCTCAATGTATCTAGTAACTCTCTTGCTCTTCTGCTTTCAGGCAGCTTGCCTGGAAGGACTCACAGACTCTCCCCCATGCAGCATCCCCTCTGACACCCTTCTCCAGCTGTGTGGAGCTCCTCAAGGGTCACCATCTGCTCCTGCTTAGTAGCAACTGGCTGCTCTTCATTCATCTGTTGTACTTACTGTGCTGACACTCTGATTTGAGAGAGCAGCTACAGAGCAAACACAGCTACATGATCAAAACACTCCAAAGATCCCTAAAAAGGAAGGTATATTGCCAAAATACTAGGGGTGTACCCTACTGATTATGGGGGCAGGAATCCCTGCAGAGGATACAGAAGCAACTTTCAAGAACACAGAATCATAGAATCCCAGACTGGTCTGGGTTGGAAAGGACCCCAAGGATCACAGAGCTCCAACCCCCTGCCACAGGCAGGGACACCAACCTCCAGGCCTGGAGCTGCACAAGGTTGCCCAGGGCCCCATCCAACCTGGCCTTGAATACCCCCAGGGATGGGGCACCCACCCCCTGTCCCAGTGCCACACAGCCTGCTCAATCCCCCTGTCCTAGTGCCACACAGCCTGCTCTTGCTCTGGGCTGACACCCCAAAATCCTTTGTTTAGTCACTCTTGGTTCTCCCTTCTCACTGGGACCACAGCACCCCATGGGATCATTAAAACCAGAGAGCACCTGCAAATCAAGGTCTGCACAACCTAGTCCAGGTCTCAATTAGTGTTCAGGCTCAAATCCTTTGGCAATGAGATCAGAGGAATCAATATGGCACAGAGAAACTGCTTTAATTGGAGAGCTGAGATTTTTGGTCGTGCAGGTTCCCCCTGGCAGCCTTGCCAAGAGAACAACCATCCCTCCACCTTCCTGCCAGGAAGCACCTTCCTGATGGGGTTTCTTCCTGGAATAAAGAAAGAGCAGGGCCAGCTCTGCACAGCTTTAATCTGAGAATCCTGAGACAGGGTATTTGCTTTCATTACCTGTTCCCTGCCACTTAAGCCAGGCTCAGTGCCCAGGCAACAAATGCTGCCCCACAGATCCAGGCTGCAGTGCCAGGGATGCCTCAGGCTGCCTGTCATGCACACAGCAACAAAGCATCATTTGCCATCCTAAATTACTTGCTGCTGGCTGGGGAAGGAGCCTTGCCACATCTCAGGTCAGGATTTTAACCAGACACAGATGATTGGCAATAAGGGTGAAAAAAAAAAGAGTCTTTGTCCTTATTTGAACCATCTCTAACTCTGCATCCAGTGTCTCCTGGGAGACAAGTCTCAGCTGGCTGGAAACACTGCCTTTTCCCCCCAGAACCTGTCAGATTTAAAAGCTCAAAAGCATGAAAAGCCTTTGTGGGCTCTCTGGAATTTTAGGGTATCCTGGGAATATTATAACTGCTGATAAGGCATTTCACCCTGTGACACAGTCAAAGCAACTTAAGGCAGATGATAAATAGTTTTAGTGTCAGTTGTTCCAGCTGCATCTCCTAAATCCTGCCTCCAGTCTGATGTCAGGGATCACTTGGGTGAGAAAAAGAAACTTTCCTTCTAACCAACCCAAACCTTTGGGTTTGATTTGTCTTTCTGGGACAATAACTAATTAAGATCCAGGAGAATAATTAATCTGACTGACAGATTGGGCAGAAATGGGCATCCACCATCCTCCTCCTCCACACATCTGACAGCATCACTGTGTTTAAAAAGCCAGGAAGAAATCCCAGCCTCCCAGAAGAAAATGCACTTGTCCTCTGGTATTTCCTGTTCCTTATCCTCAGAAACTTGGGCAAATCTCTCTGCAATACAAATGATCACTTTGCCCTGACCTTGTTTCCAAACAGCACAGTTTAATTTTCAACAACAACAACAAAAAGCTTAAAAGCTATTGAATTATTCTGCATAAGGACAACTTGATTTGTTACCATGTTACAGGAAAAAATCCCTGCTTGGAGCCAGCAGAAAATCCAGCCCCATCTGCCTGGCTGTTGTTGCTGTAGTAATAAAGCCAGCCAGGCATTAAAGGCTTTGCTGCAGTGGATGTGCCTCTCCCAGGGTTCCTATGTGGGATTTCTCCTGCTTTTTCATCTTCTGATGGTGCCAAGTTCTTCTCCAAGTGTTTCAGACCATAGAAATACAATATAATTTCTTTTTTCCCCCTGACCACTTTCACTAAGCCTTTTAATTAAACTTTTTAAAAGTTTATTACACAAAACACAAGTGCCCAGGGGGCTTCTGGGAATCATGGAAGGAGTACAAGGAAAGGCAAGGAACCCATCAGTGAGTTTCTGAGCTTCCTTCCCTAAGAGAAAACACCCATAAAGAACATGCCAACACCCCCTGAGCTGGCTTGTGTTAAATGATTGCTAATCCCTGAATCAGATTCTTCCCAAGAATTAGTTTCATCAGAAACTTCCAGATCATGTTGTTATTCAGGGTAAAATGAAAATCTGATTGGGGTTTTACTCTATCCCTCAGTAAAATGACCAATAGAGCTGTGGTTTGAAGTTGAGTATCACAGCTATTTGAGGAGCTAGCTCTGACTCATATGGGTTTTAAATCCCTCTGCTATTAAGAACTGCAAATTAACGTCAGGCAGATTAGCTGTGGTATATTTGGCCCCAGAATATTTATAGCAGGACCCTGAATGCACAGTACATACATGCAAAACCTGTGATTCAGGGCTAAAAATTGCTGAATGAAGAGTACTCCAGGCAGCACTGTGCCCTGGGAACACAGGATGGGTCTGGGGAGAGGTTAGCCTGGCTGCAGCACGGGAGGGCAACGAGGGAGGCAGTGCCTGCCTGTCCCTGGGCTGTGAGCAAGCACCACAGCTCTCACTGGGAAGCAGAGCAGGATGCCACACACCAGTTTGGCAGGAAAGTGGGATTTCAAACCTCAAAGGTCTCCCAGTCTTGTGTTGAAGTGCTCATGGAGATACAGAAAAGATGGGGGCTGGTGTTGGGCAGCCCAGCGCTTGCAAACACAGGCAGGTCTGTCAGGAGGTGGAATTCTTCATAGAATCAGAGAATCCCAAACTGGGCTGGGCTGGAAGGGACCCCAAGGATCACAGAGCTCCAACCCCCCTGTCACAAGCAGGGACACCAACCTCCAGGCCTGGAGATGGCTGGAAATCCATCTAGATAATACCCAAAACTTTGAGATGGGAGGCAGCTGAAGGAGACAACAGGCAGGTCTGGTCTTTGATTGTTCTAAGGATGCCAGAGGTTGGTTTATCATCTGCAACTTGGAAGGCACTTGGGAACTTTAAGAGATTTCTGGTATCAACACACTTCCACAAAGGGAACTTCAGTCACAAATACTTCCAGTGCCTGACTTGGTGGTGGGAAGTCCTCAAATAGAGGAGCAACTCTAAACCTTTTATTTGCCTCCTGACTTCCTTCAGCTATCTGAATTCCCCCCAAAGTTCTCTCTCTGGAAGTATGTTCTTGGCCCTAGCTTGGGAACACAGACCTTAAAGAAGTCAAGAATGCCATTGTTCTATGATGGAGAAGCTTATCTGAGCTCTGAAAGTCTATTTACAACTTGCCATTAATACACTCTCCTAGCAAGGAATACAACTACAATGTCTCTATTCTCTTCCTTGATTAGTCCAGTTATTCAGGAAACTCTGGCAGCTTAGCAACACACTCTGACGACCTAGAAAACTTCAACAGGCTGGAAAGCAGGATGTGTGGAACATGGAAGAGCTAAGCTGGAGTTAAAAACACTGTGACAAACATCTGAAGCCTTCAGGTACTGTCAACAGATCCACCTCTACTCCCATTGTCTGGTGTGTGCCTTTATTAAGAAGGCATATCTGCTATGAACAATTAGGTTTTTCATGAAAGCTTTCACTGAAAACACACCAAAAAGCCTCCCACAACCATGCAATATGTTCCTGCCTCATGTTCATGGGACACATATGATAGACATACATGATGCTAAAGTATTTCCAATTCCTATCACACCCTGGAATAGTTCTCCTCTCACTCATGGTGACTGTGCCCTGAGACACAGAGTTCTTGTGTTTAATGAATTTTTGTACAACAAATGATCTGTGGTTGAGGGTTTTGCTGTGTAGGGAAACACTGCTGTTAATGAGCTTCTGGGGAAAGGTTAAGAAATAAAAGATGATGCCAGTGGGAGAGAGTTTGAAACAAAATTAAACACACATTATCCAGTTACCAACACCTGACTGAGCCCCCACAAACCTCCTCTATGGAGAGAGGCTGAGGGAGCTGGGCTGGTTCAGCCTGGAGAAGAGAAGGCTGTGGGGGGACCTCACTGCAGCCTTCCAGTCCCTGAAGGGAGCAGAGGAACAGGAGGGGAATCAGTTGTTAAAGGGCAGAGACTGGCAGGACAAGGGGGATGGAGTGAAGCTGGAGGAGGGAAGGGTGAGATGAGATATTAGGGGGAAGTTCTTTGCAGAGAGAGTGGTGAGGGGCTGGAACAGGCTGCCCAGAGAGGGGGTGGATGCCCCATCCCTGGGGTTGTTCAAGGCCAGGTTGGCTGGGGCCCTGGGCAACCTTGTGTAGCTCCAGGCCTGGAGGTTGGTGTCCCTGCCTGTGGCAGGGGGTTGGAGCTCTGTGACCCTTGGGATCCTTCCCAACCCAGACCAGTCTGGGATTCTATGAAACCCTCCCACAATGCTTGTCTCAGCTGACCAGACACACCTAGAGCATCCCTTCCTTTCCAAAGATTCTACCTGTGCCTTAAACCCCTGTGTGAGCCCCCAGCCAGCCCAGGTAGGCTCTGTACCTGCTCCTGTCGCATCTGCTCTATCATTGCCATCACGCTGACGAAGTGGTGGCAGCGCCCGGAGTGAGACACCTCCCACGTAGGGAAAGGGCGACTCTGCCAAATCCTCCACTCAGACAAGGACAGTTCTCGTGTTGTCTCTTCCTCAGGCTTCTGTGGGTTGAAATGAAGATTGGTAAGGAGGTTTTAATCCAGAAATTGTTTAGAAAGACTAATCACAGAATCGTAGGGGTTGGAAGGGACCTGAAGAGCTCATTGGGTCCAACCCCCACTGCCCACATCTCTGTCAGGGTCAATAAATGAATGCAGAGAAGTCTTTAAACATTACCACAAAGCTGAAGTCTAAAATAAACCCAGTTCCATGCTTTGTGTTGTCATTTCATGGAAGACAGGATGTCTGAAGTGACACAAAACCTCCAACCTTTGTCACTGCACCTGAAGAGGGTTTTGTGAAACCTGAAGTATTCTTGCAGTGACATTTTTATAGTTACATAAACAAGGGAATGAAAAAACCATGGTGGGAACAGCCTCCTGCATGGGATTCTGAGGAACAGGAACAGAACCTAATGCATTTCTGATTTGCTGATCTAACTTCAAAGGACTTGATGATCTTAAACGGTCTTTTACAACTTTGTGATTCTGTGACCCATTTCAAACATCCAATTCCTAAATACCTTAAAAACCTGCATCTAATTCCCAAAATGTCATTTTTAAGACAGACCCCCATCAAATTCACAGTTAACTCTGTCACTTAGGGGATGCTTTAGGCCTCATGTCAATGGCAACATTAGTTTTAGGTTAAACTCACCGGTATTTCTTCCAGGTTTTCTAAGGTTTCAAACCGAGTTTGAGGCAGTATCGGTTCCTTCAGCCCATCACCTTCCTTAATCCTGTAAAGCCTGTCCCATCTTTCAAACTCCTCAGGTGACAGAGCCCATTTCTCATGACAGTGGAGGTGCTTTTGGCCTGTGGGGGAAAAGAGGAACAGGGAAATGGTACCTACTGTAAGAAAAAGGACACACAGAATGAGAAGAACATCCTAAGAGCCTGATGAAAAGAATAAATACCTTCTCCATGCCCCAAGCAAAACCAGGCCCCTGTCTCAAGGATCTTGGGGAACAAGCTGCAAATAAGTAAAAGCTTTTTATTCCCATCATCCTCCCCCCCCTTTTTTTTTAACACTACTCTTTAAATACTGGAAAACACTCATTTGTTATGACAAACATATGTGTAAGTCATCTCTTGAATCCATCTCCTCTATTGAGGACGTGTGGATGAATAAGAGGAGAGAAACAGAAGTACCCTGGAAACTCCCCAGGAGCAGGGAAAGAAAAGAGGAGGTTTAGAGGTTTCTTTAGACTCACAATGGCAAGTGTAGGGCAGCAGTGAGCACCCAGGCTAGGTCAAACCAGTGCTCAGGTGGCAAAAGGCCCTGGTGCTGCCTGGCTCTGAGCGAGGATGCAGCAGTGATGGAGAGGAAACAGTGTCACTGCTGGCAGTCTGACAGCAAGGCTCAGTGCCACCACTATCCCAAAAAAAGCCAAATCCCTCCTAACAGTCATGAGTGTGAACAGCAAAGGGACACCCAAAGAATCAGTATTAGGAGCGTGCTAAGAATGGGTTTGAGTCACAAACATCCCACCCTTGATTTCTCCTTTCCCCCCCCTCAAAATCCTCTTGTTTTCAGGCCTTTCTGGTTATTTACAAAGGTACAGGATGTATCTTTCTTGTCCTGCTCAAGCCCTTTAAGCCTAACTGTTAAAGCTCCAAACCAGATTTGGTAGAGAATTATCACTGAACATTTTGGTGGCAGCTATGCCACCTGACAGCAGTGCCAGAGGCCTTCAGCAGACACCACAACCAGTCACCCTCTTCTGTTTGTAGCTGGAGTTTCTGACCTTTGGCCACTGACTCTGTGAGAAGCTCTATGGAGAAAGATGAAACAAGCATCTGATTTGGAGTACAGATATCCAAGTACTGAACCATGATTAGAGGGTGTTAAAGGAAGGCCAGGTTGGCTGGGGCCCTGGGCAACCTTGTGTAGCTCCAGGCCTGGAGGTTGGTGTCTGTGGTTGGAGCTCTGTGACCCTTGGGGTCCCTCCCAACCCAGACCAGTCTGTGACTCAATGATTCTATGAAAGGAAAGGGGTGAGGAATGAAAGCAGCAGTCAGCACAGTACCACAGGAGCAGGGCTGCAGCAGACACACCTCACATTCCTGCCAGAGACCCAGGACTCCTGTGAGCACCCAGGTTTGATCTGCTGCATTGTAACAACATGAGATAGCAGCTTACCCAGCGCTTAGAGAAACACCATAATCCTCTTACCAGTGACACAGGAAAAGAGAGCAGATTTATGCTGGAGGGAACTGGATCTTCTCTCTTTGGAAAGCATTCCTGAATTACTTGGTTGATATTTTTCAGCAGTAATGAACATTTTGTGCATCTCTGGGTTGATGCCTTCTGGAATCATACGTGGGTTGTGCTGGTAAAAGTGCAGCATTTTGTTCCCTGAGATTGCTTTGTGGATGCTCTTTTTATTAGACTGGCTTTGGTTGTAGGTCTGGAAAAGAGAAGACAGGTCATGTGTCTCTGGATTGCTTTTTCACATGACTTTATCAAAAGTAAAGACCATCTGAGTGTCTGTGGGGTTCCTTGTTATTTTATGTTCCATTATCAAGTTGGTTTTTTGGGGTTTTTTTTCTTTTCTTCCTCAAATACAAGTAAAACAAAAGGGCCAATGATACACCCTCTCTGTGAATACTCTCAGTTAGGCCAACATAATGCTATGGCAGGCAAAGAAGAGAGAGGAAAGGAACAGAAGGACATGGATGAAAACACCAAAGCAGAAAGGTTACACTGAAGATCTGATCCTGGCCACACAAAAACACACCTACTCAACTCTTTTCTTTTAAAGAGCTGCCATGCTAACATATCCAGGTCAAGTTAATCTGAGTGATCATCAGCTTGTGCCAAGGTAAAACATCCAAAGCAAAGGTAACAAAAAGGAACAGGGATTGTTCTTGCAGCCACAGCCAGTACAAAACACACAGTGGTGTACAGCTTCTTACACTGCACATAGATCAGAAGCAGGCACAGCACTTGAGAGGAAGAAACACAACCTTTGCCTGGGGGAACCTACAGTCTGCAGCAGGTACAGGGATGATGTCAATGAGATTACATCACGAACAAAGGAAGGAGGTCAAGCAAAAAGCAGGCATAAGATTGTTTGTTAATGTCATATATGCTCCAAGTCCTTTTAGTTACACTCCATTTTAACTGTGTGACAGAGAAAGCAAGACAAAGATGGGGAAACTAAGACAGAAACACATCTCTCTTCTTAACAGCTCTTGTCCTAATACACTGTTCTCTGAGTCTCTGTGACAGGTCACCCATGGAGACAGCACACCCAGCTAGGCACAGTCACTGCTGGGAGTAGGACAGTGTGGCAGCTATGTCATTTTGAGAGAGATCTTATTTGGAAGCCAGGATTAGAGAAGGCAGACACAAAAAGGCTCTCTGAATAAAACCAGAATAGGTTAAACAGCTAATTCTGCTCCTTGGGCATTCCAATAAATACCTTTATAATCCTAGAACAGGCAAAAAAAAAAGTGTTTTTATGGAAAAAAAAAGTTGTATTACCAACTTCATTGCTTAACAGAGTTTCCTCTGCTGTCACTAAGAGAGGATGTTTCCTCTCCCTTTGTTTCACAGAGTGTCTGCTCAGCCTGACAGGAGCTGGGAGGTTGTGAGCTCCCCTGTGCCCTTCTCTGCTCTGGTTTGCATCTGCTGCTAAGAGCTCCCTTCCAGGCTGCTGCACATGCAGCTGAGCTGTCACAAGGTGTTAAAAAGCCCAAATCAAACCAGAGTCCATCTCAGACCACGACTGAACCAGGAAAGGTGGAATGTAAGCCAAACACTCAGGGAACCCAGGGCATTCACAGGGTGCAACTGTGTGACGTGTGCTGAGCCACAGGACACTCCTACGTGGGGCCAGAGCAGTAAATGCTGCAGCAGAAACGCCTGGCAGCCCACAAACCTCCAGACCTCCATCTAGCTGATCTGGAAGGAGACTCAAAAAGAAATACCCAACCCCAAGAGAAATTAAAGCCCCCCAAAACCAAAGAAAGCAAGCAAATGTTCTTCAGCAGTTAGATCTACGTCATGACCTCAAAACAAAAGAGATTTATAGAATTACTGTCCTACCTGAGGGAAGGTCCTCAGAAAGTCTGAAGACCCCAGTGATCCACCTGCTTACGTGAAACTCCAGAGAATTTCAGGGACCATTTTCACAGCCCATTACAGAGCAGAGCTTTCACTAGGCATCAGACTTTATAAGCAGGATGAGGAAATCTCTAGTTACAAATACCATTCACTTTCACAGCTTTTAACTTCCATCCCTTCAAAGCAGCTTTCTTCCTCAGGCAGGACTCTATGGACCCTCACTTAGAATTACACTGCTGCTACCTACAGATTTAAACCAGAGGCCCAACATTGACAGGAATAAATAACAGCAAGACTCTGGAGTTCTGGCTTTGTAATTAGCTCACACAGACCTCAGAGTTCCCTGTGATGGAACCCAATCCAACTCAGGACCAGCCTCACAAGTGACCCAAACCAGCCCAGACCAAGACCCATTTTCAGCCAGAAGAGCGAGTTGCACTCTAAACACACCCTGATTGCAAACAGGGGCTGCACCACCAAACTGTAAAGGTGCAGCCAGTGTCCCCAGAGAGTGACATGAGTGGGCACTGCCTCACCTCCCTGTGCCTCAGCCCTGCTCCGCTGGCCTCCCCAGATCAGACCCCGCAGGGATGAAGCGGGGCGGTGCCGGCACAGCTGAAGAGCCGTTCTCCCAGCTTACACTCCCTCTGGTACCTCAGCTCCCCAAGGGGCAGCCCACACTCAGAGATGATTAATTCCACTCCGGGTGAGTGCCTGAGGTTCAGGAGTTTAGCGAAAGTAGATTTCCCCTTAAGCTGATCTCCTCAGCCCTCGTACGCAAGTCGGCGGCCACTAAGCACTCGTGTCGTCAGCAGCGCAGAGCGGGACCTCCAGCCCTCCAGCCCTCCCAGCTGCATCCCTCTCTCTCCCACATGTTGTTCTGCACCTCAGCAGAACCCCTGGAGCCAGTTCCAAAATATGTAATATTTATCACAGACTCACCAGGTTGGAAAAGCCCTTTAAGCTCATTGAGTCCAACCATCCCTGTCCTGTGCTGACCCAGATCCCTGAGCACCTCATCTCCCCTCTGTTAAACACACCCAGGGCTGGGGACTCAGCCCCTCCCTGGGCAGCCTGTGCCACAGCCCCACAACTCTGCCAGGGAAGAACTTTTCCCTCCCAGCTGAGCTGACCCTGCCCTGGGGCAGCTTGAGCCCATTGCCCCTTGTCCCATCTCCTGTCCCCTGGCTGAAGAGACCAATGCCCACCTCTCTGCACCCTCCTGGCAGGGCAGGGGAGGTGGGGAGAAGGTCCCCTCAGCCTCCTCTTCTCCAGGCTGAACACCCCCAGCCACTCCTCAGAGGATTTGCCCTCCAGCCCCTTCCCCAGCCTGGTTGCCCTTCTCTGGACACGCTCCAGGACCTCAATGTCCTTCTGATGCTGAGGAACCCAGAACTGGACCCAGCACTCAAGGTGCAGCCTCACCAGTGCCCAGTCCAGGGGCACAATCCCCTCCCCAGCCCTACTGGCCACACTGCGTCTGACACAGGCCAGGATGCCATTGGCTTTCCTGGTCCCCTGGGCACACTGCTAGCTCGTGTTCAGCCTGCAGCCACCCAACACCCCCAGGTCCTTCTCCACCTGACAGCTCTCCAGCCAGTCTCCCCCGGCCTGTAGCACTACATGGGGTAACAAAGAACAAATTGAGAACAAAGGCTGGAAGCCATCACGCTGGGAAAGGATACGTGTTTGTAAAATACCAGGGGTTATTACACAGTTCAAATGAGAGGGCTCAGGACTGCTGTGACTTTTAAGTCTGAATCCATAGTTTCCTGGAACAGACTAACAAGTCTCTTGGTTCTCCCAGGGGAAAGAAAGGCACCCAAACTCACCCGTTCCTCCCGCCCTTCGGCGAGGATGACAACGATCCTGCCCTGCCGCCGGCGCCCCGTCCGGCCCATCCTCTGCACCAGGCGAACGGGACTCTTCTGGGCATCGAAGCAGATGATGAGATCCACCTCTCCGATGTCCAAGCCTTCCTCCCCCACACAGGTGGAGACCAGCGTGTTATACCCCCCTTCCCGAAAGCGCCTGACCACCTGCACAGACAGTTACAGTTACATTGAGGAGGTCAGGAAGACAGCCCCCCCCGAAACACCCCTGGCAGTCTTCTCTAGGTACAGGCAGAAGTTGGAAAAAAATAGATTTTTATTTTAAAACAACAAAGTTTAAGTCTTTCTAAGTGCTCACTACCACTTTGTACCACATCGTGATGAGACACTACTTTCTAATGCTACCACATCAATAAATCAACTCTTGGATTCTAAAATAAAGGCAAAAAATCACACCTTATTCTGACTCCAACCAAGACATTCTTCTAAAACTCATCTTCTCAACTCTGCAATTAAATATTTTGGGGGGTTTTGTGGTTTTTTAAGCTTTGCTAGATCAAAATTTAAGGATATCTTTAATTTTTTTCTACCTACAAGTAAAAGAAATAATGCCCTAAGCATGTATTTGGATTTTAAAGTATATAAAAGTCAGTAGTTGTTAATATAATGCAAATATATAAAAACTTTCTACTTATACATCCTGTTAAGTGAGAGCAATTTTGGATACTCCAAAAGGAATCGAACTACACAGGAATTTACTAACGACACTGGAGGTCAGTCACTGCTATAAAATACATCCATATTCATGGAGTTATCTACCCAATAAATTCTCTTTATCAGTATTTCCTGATCCAAGCCTCATCTTCTCTTTACCTCAAGCTGCTCCTTTTGGGTGAAGCCTTTTGTGCTCTTCCCTGTGGAATGGCCAATGAAGGTCATTACTCTAACGACCGGGCTGAGCCTGGAGAGCATGTCTGCAATCTCCTGCACGCTGTCGCGGAAGGAGGAGAAGATCATCACTCTGGTACCCACTGATGTGCTTCCAGCTGGGTCTTCATCTGTTTCAGTTTAAAAAGCCAGGAAAGCCTTTTTATGCATGATTTGAAAGTAATTACCAATAAAAATGTAAGGATGGGTCATGTCACAAGCCACACACTCACATACAAATAGGAGGGGGGCTATTAGTTAATTATTAACTAACTTGTTATAAGGGGAAACAATGTCAAGACAAGGGGGCTGGAGTGAAGCTGGAGGAGGGAAGGGTGAGATGAGATATTGGGGGGAAGTTCTTTCCAGAGAGAGTGGTGAGGGGCTGGAAGGGGCTGCCCAGAGAGGGGGTGGGTGCCCCATCCCTGGGGGTGTTCAAGGCCAGGTTGGCTGGGGCCCTGGGCAACCTTGTGTAGCTCCAGGCCTGGAGGTTGGTGTCCCTGCCTGTGGCAGGGGGTTGGAGCTCTGTGACCCTTGGGGTCCCTCCCAACCCAGACCAGGCTGGGATTCTATGATTCTATGACTGTGGTTATTAAGACTCTCTTTTTCTGTCTCAAATTGTGACTATAGCAATCATGAGCCACAGTAGCACGAGGAATGGGTTTACTACCACTGTTTTATGGAGCTGTTACAACAGTTGATATCAAATTAATAATGGTTAATTATCCAAATTAACCAATCAGATTAATTACAGAACGTTTTTTCTTAAAGAAATGCTATAGCATAGCTTTTCTAAAGCAGAGTTTTGCCCAGGGAAGATATACAAACATACAATGCAATGAAGCATCACTCAAACAAATTAGGAAATAAATCTGTAGGGTATCACCTGTTTTCCTCCACAGGTTCAACTCTTCAGATACTTTTCCTTTGAGCTGTTGGTACTTACCAGAACATCCCTTTTTCCAGGATTTGAAGTGTTCTACTACAATTTCCTCCAATTTCTTTAATTTTGGATGGCTGTAGATAAATTCATTTTTCTTTTCAAGCACTGAAAAGGAAGTAAAGCAATTAAAGATGGAAGTAAACCTGCAACAAATAGAACACCTCAGTGAACTTCATTTCCTCCCAGTGTAATCCTGAGTTAGATATACAAATTCCTGACACTAGTTCCTACAGCTTTCACCAAAACAAATGAGTAAACTACTTACAGAAGCATTTTTTGTTAAACCCAGTTTGTGGGAAAGTGCTGTTACTGTCATTACAGCCACACTGTAAAAGACAGATAGTCAAACAGTAATTTTAACCTTTCCTTTTAAATCTAATTGAAACCTTCAAGCATAGAAAACTTGTTTGAAGGTACTAAAGCCAATAAGAGAAGATTACATACAGATAGGTAAGTAGGAGAATGTGGAAAAATAATCTGGAAGAAAGACCACCAGCTGAGTGTATCACAATTAACAGCTTTCTGCATCTATAAGCTACTTACAGGTATCCACTGTTCCCTTTGAACAGAAAGGATATTTCCCTCAGAGGGAAATACCAACCTGGTTTACTCTTGTGAATGTTTCCATTAGCTGAGGCCAGAGGTGCATCTGCAAACACCTCTCTGAGCTGCTGATAGAGCCTCATGAAGTCCTCGTTGCGGCCGAGCTCGTTCTTCGTGCGGGTCAAGCCTTGGTGAGAAGTTGAAATACCTCAGAACTTCATCTTTGGAGGGAATGTCATTTGTTTACTACCCAAAAAACATATTTCTCAGAAGTAGCAACTCCTCTCAAGAGCCAGAAGCTCCCTGAGGTTTAGATAACGTAATAAGCATTGCTTGGGATGGATTATTTTTTCAGGGAAGCTGCCACTGCAGAATTGACACATGGAAATAGTCACTCACAGAGTCACCAGGCTGGAAAAGACCTTTAAGATCATTGAGTCCAACAGTTCCTGTCCAGTGCTAAACCAGATCCCTGAGCACCTCATCTCCCCTTTTTTTAAACACATCCAAGGATGGTGACTTAACCCCCTCCCTGGGCAGCGTGTTCCAGGCCCTGACAAACATGAAAAACATCTGCATCAAGAGAGGCCAGCTCCTGTGGGCAAACTAACAAGCTTTAGATCCAGCAGTGAGCAATAGAAAGCCATCTGATGGCAACACGATGAAGGCAGGGTGACCCTGGCACAGGGTGCCCAGAGAAGCCTCAGGATCCCTGGCAGGGCTCAAGGCCAGGTTGGATAGGGCTTGGGGCACCCTGGGCTGGGGGGGTGTCAATGCCCATGGCAGGGGGGCACTGGGGAGGGGGTCTGGAGTCCCAAACCAGTTATTCAAAGAGAAGAGAACTTAAGACTAAAAGATAAAATTAAGATTTTTCTTGAGTGATTTTATGTCAACACTGAGAAGGACTTTTCCTACTCAAACCAAAACCCACACTGCTCAGAACCCCAGTGCAGAACACCCTGCTTATTCTATAACAAATGATTGGAACTATTTTTTCCACCAGCAGATTTAAGGACTGAAGGAATCTGATAAACTAGGAAACAATGTTTCTGAAGACATTTCACCTTTTGATCCATCCATAATCCCACAAAGGTAGATAAAGAGTGACCGTACTCCCATCTGCAGCAGCAGCTCATAACCATGATATAAACTGATGCAAAGTGCAAAATCTCCTTCAATGATGCCTGGATGGATTCCCTGGGGAAACAAAACAGACTCACCAGTAAATTAAGAATTCAATTGAGTCAGGACTAAGTTGGTTTGCCTACTGTGAAGTGTATTTCCCAGTCTTTTTTCTTTTTTTCAGGTAAAATGCTTTTTAAAGTTGGCAAAACTTGAACTCTCCATGACAATTTACAGAAAAATGGGAGCAATAATGTAGTTTTGAGGAGAAAGTGTAAAACTTGGCAGTCAGTACTTGCAATCCAGGTTCTCAAAACAGCTTTGGTTTGGGAATAGAGTTATTCATCTTTTCTTCAACTCTCTCATATTAGCATCAAGTAATTTGGAACAAGCAGTGCTATTTTATGCCAGGGCTAAAAACAGGATGGCACAATGGAAATCTGCTTTAAAACGTATCAGGAAGTTTGGTCTGCTATGGAACATTGCTATTTATTCCCTACTTCAATAACATGAAATAAATCCAGTTACCACAGTTTGTGAAGATGGGTTTTTTCTGTATTGATCTCTTGCTAGAATGATCTGGTACTTTGTAAGCCTGGGAATATCCCTCTTTGTTAAAACTCCTGTTTTAATCAGGCGTCCAGCAAATGTTTCCAGCACCTGCAAACAAAAGAGAAGCACAGAAAAGATGTGAAGTGTCTTTAGCCCTTTGAGGCTGTTTTATTTTACTAATCTTACACAACTCAACATCAGCAGCTCATTTATTTTAAACACACTAATTTTTTAGAGCTATCTTGATTGATTTCTGAATAACTTGTGCCTGTAGCAGATGACAACCTGGTGCTCTGTTCTGCCCTGTTATCAGGATGGGTTTTTTTTCTGATTCCAGAAGTCTTACAGCTCAGTTCCCTAAGGATTTGTGCCCTCCACCCTACAGATAAACCCTCTCCTGCCCCATATCCCCATATCTATTAACTGTCTGAGAAGCAGAAACACACACTGGGCTTTTGTAACCACACAAGCTCTGATCAGGCAGAGGGAATGAAACGGGACAGGTATTCAACTGCTGGACTCATGTGCAGCTGCCTCTCTTACTGGTAACCTAAATCATAGACTGGTCTGGGTTGGAAGGGACCCCAAGGATCACAGAGCTCCAACCTCCTGCCACAGGCAGAGACACCAACCTCCAGGCCTGGAGCTACACAAGGGTGCCCAGGGCCCCAGCCAACCTGGCCTTGAACACCCCCAGGGATGGGGCACCCACCCCCTCTCTGGGCAGCCTGTTCCAGCCCCTCACCACTCTCTCTGCAAAGAACTTCCCCCCAATATCTCATCCAACCCTTCCCTCCTCCAGCTTCACTCCAGCCCCCTTGTCCTGCCAGTCTCTGCCCTTTAACAAGCTGATTCCCCTCCTGTTCCTCTGCTCCCTTCAGGGACTGGAAGGCTGCAATGAGGTCCCCCCACAGCCTTCTCTTCTCCAGGCTGACCCAGCCCAGCTCCCTCAGCCTCTCTCCATAGGGGAGTTGCTCCAGCCCTCTGAGCATCTCTGTGGCTCCTCTGACCCCTCTCCAACAGTCCCACATCCCTCAGATCAATGTCAATGGCATTTCAGTCTTGGGAAAACTTTGATTTACCTTTGAAAAGTCTAAATTCCTCCAGGCAGAGGACCAGCCAGAGGGACAGAAAGCTGTACTTGGAAGGGATGGGAGCCAGATGTGAGCAGAGAGGAACAACTGCCCACCCCTGGGCCTGGCCCAGCAGCCTGCCCCCTCTCCTCAGAAAGCCACAAGGCAATTTGTTTTTATACATCACATGTACCTGCTTTCCACATGGGTAAACAAGGGGAACTGACCTGCACTAATCATCTTAATCCTGTTTTTCCTCTTTGTTTCTCAGCTTTAGGTGGTCAGGATTTTTTCCACAGCCTTAGGTTTGCCTGAGTGCTAAAACTTTGTCATAATTGGAGTAATCAGATTTGTTCTACAAAAATTACTTATGATCTGCTGGCCCACTTGGCTACTAGCACAGAAACACCTCAGTGCACACTAACAAGTGTCTCCAGAGGCAGCCTGCACTCAGGCCAGCACCAGACAGGTCCCCAGGGCTGCTTAACACACAGACACAAGTTTCCCAAGCATTTTAACCCCAGTTGGGCTGAGGAGGCTACAGCAGAAGGAATGTTTAATCCCTTTACCACTGGTTTTTCACCCACTGAAAAATCAAATCCAACTGATGCAACATAAACCTGGACCTCAGGTTTCAGACAATGGTCCTAGCATGTCTCCAGGGTGCAAAGACAAAATGCCCTCAGAGGAAAGGGAAGCTGGCTGCCCAAGGGCAATGCATGTTTCAGCACTAACACAGCTCTGATTAGACTCTCCACACAGTTAGCCTGGGCTGGGATTTTAGCCCCTGTTAGGATGTCACTGCAGTGCCAGCTTAGCTGGACTCCTCTCTGCTTCCTTTGATTTCCTCTATACCTTGGTGTCCCCTTAGCTGCCTATGCTGTGTGCAGTGCCTCTGTGGCATTGAGTGGTAAATCCAGGGGAAAGGGGTGAGGTTGATCCCCACTGCCAGCTACAACAGCAGGAATCCCTCACAGAACCAAAACCCCAAGGAGAGCTGGGGAAGGGTGAAGGAGAACTGGGGAAACTGTGTGCTGGGGAATTTCCACGCTGCCCACTCCGTGCCTGGAGGCCTTTCCAAAGCAGCTGGCTGGAGGCAGCAGGCTAAGCAGCTTAGAGCAGATAAAGGCTACTGGGAAACAAGAGAGAGGAAGCCTAGTTCTGAATGCTTGGGCACATCCTAGGTTGCTCCACTTCCCTGCTCTCAGCCTTCAGGCTGGGATACCAACATCTGGAGCAGCTTTTGTGCTGAGGGACCTGGGTGTGCTCAGCTGTGATACCTCTGGGAGCAGCTGGGAAGGCAGGATGGTGAGGAGGAGCACTGCCTGGCCCCTGTCTCCTGGGAGAGCTGATGCCAGCCCAGCTGTGTGGGCTCAACATCTGTCTGCAGCTGCCAAGCCCGGAGCCCCATCTTCAGGTTTAGCTTTGCCTACGGGGAGCTGGGGTCACAGCCTCACAGAGACCCCAGGCAGAGCAAAGCACAGCTTGGGGTCAGACACTCCTTCTCATTAAGACTAATGGATTAATTACACCAAATAAAACACTAACGAGCCAACAGTGGTTGGATGCTGCAATATTGCTTGGAATTTCCATAGGAAAGAAATGGAAATCCAATGATCTCCTCTTAAAATACAATCAAAACCACCCACCAAGCCACCTGAAAGCCAAAACGCACAAGGTATTAGATTCTTATATTTGGTTTCCTTTTAAAAGTCAGGTTTTTACCAAGCAGTCTGTTGTTCTGTCATTTTTAAATCTGCCCTGTAGCTGACAAGTCACTTTACAAGGACAGAGACAGAAATGTCTGTGCCACCTTGTAGAAGGGTATTAAAAACACCAAAACCAAACCAAACCATGCAAGGGATAACTCAGTGCACTTTATTTCAATGGGATACCACTGAAAGAGCACTTTACCCTCCCACCAAACCCTAAACAGTTGGACATGAAGACATTTGAAATGGTCAAGATAAGCTTTGAAGTATGTCAAGCAGTGGGCACGGAGTCAGCCTCTGAACACAAACACGTTGCTCTAGAAAAGAAATCAGTGTTTTCATTAAAAAGTAATGCCCACAGAAGCACAACATTTTGGCACTGCTTTATCAGCCCCTGTACCTGCTGCACTGCTGGGTTTTTAGGGAGAAATTTCCATGACATGTACTTTTACGTGTCATCCCTTGACCTAGTTTATAGCACGGAAGAAAATTACACTGACACCGTTCGCTCAACGAACACCCTGGTCTGATTGAATCACCTCCTGCCAAACAAACCAGGGAAAGGCTATTATGAAAGACAGCAGGATCCAGTCACCTGGAGCTTCAAAACTAATAAGGAACAGTAAACATAACCTACTTAGAAGGGATACAGGAACACCCACTACTCAGGGTGATTGCATTTATCTCGTCGCCATACCTTTATTTTTAATTAAAAAGATAATACTTCTGGAAAGTCTCCCCAATCTTTCCAAAACACTGAAGTGTTTTGTTACCCATTTATAAAAAGAACTGGAGAACTAATTTAAATTAATTGCTTACTAGGACTTGGGGAATTTTCTAGCTCAGTAAATTGAGTTTAAAAAGCTGACAGATTTACTGATGAAGTTATCATAGAATCTCAGATTGGTCTGGGTTGGGAGGGACCCCAAGGAGCACAGAGCTCCAACCCCCTGCCACAGGCAGGGACACCAACCTCCAGGCCTGGAGCTACACAAGGTTGCCCAGGGCCCCAGCCAACCTGGCCTTGAACACCCCCAGGGATGAGGCATCCACCCCCTCTCTGGGCAGCCTGTTCCACTCTCTCTGGAAAAAACTTCCCCCTAAGATCTAATCTAAACCTTCCTTCCTTTAGGTACTCCCACACTGCAGTAAACTTGCTGAGGACATAAAGGGGTTTGCTGCATCAAGCATCTTCCCCAGCAAAGCAGGGTGAGTGTTTGAAGCTTGTACCTGAGATGAGCTTCAGACCTGCTCTGGGAGCGAGGATGGGGCTGAGTGAGGACCACCACAGGCATCAGGAGCTGAGCTGGCCAGGCACAGAACTGTTACTGTTTCAGCAACACCTCCCTAAAATCTGCCAGTAAGCTGTTTTCTCCTGGCACAACAGAAAACAAAGGCTCTAAGGAAATGACCTGGCCTAGTTATTGCACTGCAGCTTTGCAAGCATTCTTTACCAAAGAAGAACAAGAAGTCTCCTCTACACATCAGTAACTGCTTGTGTTGTGTCTCTTCAGAGCAGAGAATGAGGGCTTAGAGGAAAACCTGCCACAAAGTGGGCTGTATCCTCACAAGCCCACGGCTGGCAAGGCCCACTTCCATGCTCAGGAAAGGCAAGGTGCCAGGAAGCTCTGCCAGCCCGGACAGACAGACCTGACTGGCTTTATAGAGTCAATCTGTGCTCAAATAGAGCTGCTGTTCCCCTTCAGGTCCTTCCCCTGCCCTCCCAGGGCAGGCTCCAGCCTTCCCAATGCCCAACAAGGCCACAGACCCCTCCCAGGTCCAGCAGAGGCAGGAGAAGGTGACCATGCTGTGTGTGGGTGAGGTACCACCGCCCGCGCAGCTGTGAGCGGCCCTCAGGGCCCCGCTGACACAGCCCTGGGTGCCCCCGACACGCTGCTCTGCTTGAACTGGCACCACCGCGGCCGGGAGCAGGGGAGCACCCAGACAGCTCCAGAACACAACTCCAGAAGAGAGGACCCTCCATCAGCAGAGGGGTGGCAGCAGGGACAGGGAGGGGATTGTCCCTCTCTGCTCTGCCCTGGGGAGGCCCCAGCTGGAGTCCTGTGTCCAGAGCTGGGGCCCAACACAAGGAAGATGTGGGGCTGTTGGAGAGGGGTCAGAGGAGCCACGGAGATGATCAGAGGGCTGGAGCAGCTCCCCTACGGAGAGAGGCTGAGGGAGCTGGGCTGGGTCAGCCTGGAGAGGAGAAGGCTGTGGGGGGACCTCACTGCAGCCTTCCAGTCCCTGAAGGGAGCAGAGGAACAGGAGGGGAATCAGCTTGTTAAAGGGCAGAGACTGGCAGGACAAGGGGGATGGAGTGAAGCTGGAGGAGGGAAGGGTGAGATGAGATATTAGGGGGAAGTTCTTTGCAGAGAGAGTGGTGGAAGGGGCTGCCCAGAGAGGGGGTGGGTGCCCCATCCCTGGGGGTGTTCAAGGCCAGGTTGGATGGGGCCCTGGGCAACCTTGTGTAGCTGCAGGCCTGGAGGTTGGTGTCCCTGCCTGTGGCAGGGGGTTGGAGCTCTGTGATCCTTGGGGTCCCTCCCAACCCAGACCAGCCTGTGATTCTATGACATGGCCATCGGGCTGTTCCAGACTTCTGAGTTTTCAACAAAGGGAGTGAAGGAAGATAAGAAAGGGAAAGAGGAGACTTCATCCAGGCTCTGGCCCCTCTGCCCATTCTGTAAAGCCAGCTCACAAGGTGTATTTTCACCAGGCTTCACAACAGAGTTGTGATCTTTCAGCCCTGGGAGACAGCAAAGAGATTTTGCAGAAGGCATGAGATCAATCGAGGCAGCCTCTAGCTCCAGGGAAGAGCAGCCCCAGGCAAGTTTTTGGGACTGCAAAAATACAGTCCATCTTGTGATTCTGCAGTTGGCCATGAGATCAAATCAAAAACCAGACAACTGAACACTTAAGCAAGCAGCATCTTCGTTATTTGCCTTCCCAATGAATTTCAGCTCAGTGGAGCCTACAATGCACAGACACTGCCCACAGCTGAGAGGCTGAGCTTCCTTACAGCAGAACTAAATTCCTGACACTAGTGCATCCCACTTTGCTGAAAAAACCCACACCCAAATTCCCCAGGGAAGAACTGTTCTCCCCACACATCCCCTCTGGCAGTTTTTCCTCCACAAGCAAGTTCTCCACAAAACAACAGCCCCTGGCTGGACAGCTTCAGCTGACAGAAGGAACACATTAGGATTTCAGTCTGTGGACTCAGAAGTAGACAGGCAGGACAGGACCTGCACATCTCTGGCTTCTAAGGAAATTAATACTTCAATTAATATTTTATCTTCATACCAAGATCAGGCCCTGGGACTACGTAACCAAAGCTCAACCTTGGAGACAGATACTGATCAGAAGAGAGTGAAAAAAAAGGGGAGGTAGAGAGAAGCTGAGGCATCACAGAGTCAACAGTTCCATTCCCAACCTTTGGTCTCCTCCTGCAAAATCTCAACAGTGTATGGGAGATAAGCATGTTCCTATTATTCTAAAAGCCCAGAGGTTTCCCTTCCCTGCCTGCCCAAAAAGGACCTCAACACTTATTTCACCTTAAAGCTGGAAAGACAGACAGCTACAAACAGAACCATACGCCCCACACAGACCCCGATCCAAATTCAGACCCTGCTTTAAGCATCGAAGCCATCCCTATAACACACCTGCTCATCTCCCTGTTTCTCCCAAAACCTTGCCTCAGCAATGGCAAAACAGCATCAGCTTCCAAAGCTGGATTTTCAGTAAGGAAATGACCCACTGGAGCCGCCTTGGGATGGCCTCATAAAACCTTCTGTACAGAATCAAAGACCTGTCTTTCAGTTTAACTTTTGAAAACATTAAAAAAGTCCCAATAAAAGGACTAACAGGACATGAGGAGCAGTAGGGGAAAAAGACTGTGGAGAGAATAGCCAGGAAATCACTACTAGCAAAAAAAAACCCCATACAAAACACAAAGTCTAATAGCTCTGCAGCACCAGGAGAAGCCAGAGAGCATCGGGACTGGAAACAAGGGAGAGCGGAGCCAGAGGGCATCGGGACTGGCAGCAAGGGAGAGCGGAGCCAGAGGGCATCAGGACTGGCAGCAAGGGAGAGCGGAGCCAGAGGGCATCGGGACTGGAAACAAGGGAGCGTGGAGCCAGAGGGCATCGGGACTGGAAACAAGGGAGCGCGGAGCCACAGAGCATCAGGACTGGCAGCAAGGGAGCGCGGAGCCAGAGGGCATCAGGACCGGTAGGTAGCAAGGGAGCGCGGAGCCAGAGGGCATCGGGACTGGCAGCAAGGGAGCGCGGAGCCAGAGGGCATCGGGACCGGCAGCAAGGGAGCGCGGAGCCACAGAGCATCGGGACTGGCAGCAAGGGAGCGCGGAGCCACAGAGCATCGGGACTGGAAACAAGGGAGCGCGGAGCCAGAGGGCATCGGGACTGGCAGCAAGGGAGCGCCGGCTGGGTGCAGGGACCCTGTCCGGAGCCAAGCTCGGCGCTGCTCTGCCAGCCCTGCCCCGAGCAGCACACGCCGCCCGGCAGCGCAGAGCGGGGGCCAGCAACCCCCCCCTCCCTCCTCCCCTCCTGGCCTTGCCCTGGCAGCGGGCGGGCAGAGGCGGGGGCCGCCCCCCCTCCGCCCCCGCCCCCAAATCCCTGGGCAGGGCGAGCCCTTGATAAAGCGGCGCGGCGGCGGCAGCGCGCCCAGCCCAGCCCAGCCCCGCGATGGAGACGGGCGGGTGCCGCATGAGCGGCGCGGAGCCCAGCGCCCCGGCCATGATCACGCTGGAGGACCTGGACGGGATGGCGGAGGAGAGCGCCGACTCCGCCTACCACAGCAACGGCAGCAGCCTGGAGGAGGAAGCCGAGCGCATGGAGGACGAGGAGCAGGAGCGGCTGCTGAGCTACTGGCAGAGCGTGGGCAGGGGGCACCAGGTGGACGTGCCGCGGGGTAAGAGCCGGCGGGGCCGGGAGCGGGCAGCGCTCGGGCTGGGCTAAGCCGCTCACGCCCACGGCAGCGCGCTGGGCTTTAGGGGATGCGGGAGGGGGGATTCCTCAGTGTACCGGCCCGCGCCGCAACCTTCCCGCTATTCCTGACCTCCAGCTGCGGGCTGTCCCTCCCGGCAGCATCCCGCGGGACCTGGCACGGCGCTGGCAGAGCCCCCCGGCGAACCTCTCCCGTCCCCGGGGGTGCACAGACCCCCGCACCCCCTCCCCCGGCCCCGCATCCCCCAGCCGCGCCGGCAGCAGGACAGCGCAGGGGTGGGTGAGCCCGGTGCTACCGGCAGCCCCGGGGAAGGGGGGCTGAAGGCACAGCAGCGCCGAGCTGAAGCGCTGCACAGGGCGATGCAAAAGCCTTCTCTAACCCTGAGAAGCAGCAGCAGCACCAGCCTGACCCGTTTGTGCTGAAAGGGACCCGATGGGAGCTGTCAGCCCTCGTTAAGTGCTAAAAGGGGCTCATTAAGTGCTTTTGGGGGCATTGGTCAGTTGAAGAGCATCCCCTCACTGCAGCTATGCAGGAGGGTAGCTCCTGGAGGGAAAGATGGTTGAATTGAAAGGTGGCACAAACAAGTGAAAGGAGAGACTTGGCTTCTGGGCAGTAAGCTTCCCAGGCTTACCTTAGTAAGAATTTGTTTTCAATTTTAAGAAAGAGTGAGGAATCTGAAAGACTGTCAGCTACTCCCTGCTGCTGGCTAACTGCAGACTTGGCTCACCCTGAAACTGTAATTCATCCACGCTGGCCTGTGTAGAGAAGTAGAGAGATGTCTCTGGCATCTCTACTGTTGAGATAAATCACCTTCTAACAGGGCAGGAAGCAGCAAAACTTCAAACAAACCCTTCCCTAGATACCACTGAAAAGAAGCCACTGGTACTTGGAAACTTTCCCTGTATTCCAGCACAGCAGAGGGTACTGCCTTTCCAGGACACACCTTTCTAATGTTTTAACCATGTTTTAACTCCCAGGCAGGCACCAGAAGAAAGGCAAGGTCAGTCTGAGGGGTTCTCTGGCTTGCCTTGTCCTCACAGCCCCCTTCAGAAGGGTCTCTGGCTGCCCTGAGCCAGCAGTGCCATCCCATGCATCCAGCCTGCTGTCTGGTCAGTGCTTCAGCTCTGATGGCTGCTGATGCTGCAGGGGAGCAGAGAGGGGAGAGAAGAGGGGCACAAGGGAGGCTGGAACACACCAATGCTAAGTTGGTCCTGAGGAGGAGCTTTGTATGGCAGAAAACAAGATTCACTCCCACAGAGTTGATACACAGGAGTTTCAGTGCCCTGTTTCACCTCAGGTCTTTTAGGCAGGAGAGCAAGTCTAGGAAATATGGCAAAAATCAGTGTTTTACCACACTTTAGTTACTGTATTACAAAAAGCTTACTTTGCAAAGCTAAGCAAATCTTACCCAAATCTAAGTAGAAGATTTTCCTTCTGATCCTGTCCTGAGCAGTATGCCAAGAGGGGACAGCATCTCACCAAGAACAGCCTTTGTGTGCCAGGCTGGTTTACATGGTCCATTTAAAGACCAAGTGAACTGTTAATATCCCCAGTCAGCCAAAGTGTGCTTGAACTTCCAGCCTGCAGCCTGACACCACCATCATCCCTCTTCATCAACAGTTCTGGGCTGTGACAAGCTTTAGCACCTGTTTTCTTCTGCAGTGACAGTTCACCTTTCAAAGAGATGATCTGCTGTGTAGCTTTTGTTAGCACCTTCTGAGAGCAACAGGACACTGTACTAAGGAATCTAATGTGTGAAGATGTGAACAACAGATTTATAGGGCCAGGATATCAATTTATCACTCTTAACAAGATCTTCATCCTATAGACTGACTGCCCTGGGCCAAACCTTGCAATGAAAAGGTGAAAGAAAATTAAAGGTGCAGGAAAGAATGATCTAACTTTCTTGGCTTGAAAGCTCCATTTCTTTTCCTACTCCCAGTAGAAGCAGAAGCCATATGCTACAGCAGAGTCTCACAATTGAAAGGGCTGGAAGGGACCTCAAAAGATCAAGTCCAATCCCCCAGCAGTTACTTTTAAATGTCTCAAGTCTGATTTCATTAGAAGAACACTCGTTAATAAGCAAGCTCAGGAAAGTTGCTACCCATCAAAACCACTGACTTCCTAAACATCAAGTTCTTGAGAGATACTCAGTGTGCAAAGCAGTGAGCTCTGAGGTCAGGGTCCCAGGCTCCAGATCACACTGGAGATCTGGAATTGCAGGTGGTTTTCCATCACCCCCAGTGCCCAGCCCCTGCTGAGGTTACCACACCTCAGCAGCAGCAAGGCTCTGCAGCACAGAGGCTGCTGGGCAGCCACAGCATCTGAGGGAAGGTCCAGAGAGTCTCCAGCACTTCATCCCAGGGAGGCAGCCACAACATCTGGCATCTGAGGGAAGGGCTGCAGTCTCTCCAGTGCCTCACCCCAGGGAGGCAGCCTCCTGCTGAAGCCCAGCCCTGAGCCTGCTTCCCAAACACCCCCCCAGAGCTGTTTCCCAGCTGCTGTCTCCAAGCTGCACCCCTGGGGCTGGTTGCAGCAGAAGGTTTTGGTTCCCAGCAGTACAAAGCTGGTGCCTCTACCCCTGACAAACCCCTCTGGGTTTGTGTGTGCATTATTTAAGGGCCCAGCTGACAAGTACATCCCACTTCAGGGATGCTCCCCACAAGCCTGATCAGGGACAAATTAAGGCAGACAAATTCTGACCAGCCTTGCTGCTGCCCACAAGCCTTGTCAAACATGCCCTATCTATAGAAATATTTACCTCTGTCACAGCACCTACCTGTAGTAGCCCCTGTAACCACAATTTTAAGCTTCATGAAACCAAATCTTTACCCAGCCACACTGCTACAGCTCATCTCACCTGGCTTTGTCACACCAGCATCCAAGTTTGTGAGGCTGGACTGACACACAACACATCAAGGAACTCACTTTAGGGCAGTATAATTTAAGTATATTCCATCCTAAGATATTTATAACCCATGTTACACTATCATACCTGACAGGCACAGGTTCAAGAGCTGAAGAACAAAACTCCTGAGAGGACTTTAATCACTTGCAATCCCTACCTTATGCTTTAATATTGAAGGGACAAACCCCCACAGTTACCAATAAAGGAACTGAAAGACAGAGCTAATGTTTCTGGAGTCTTGATGAGAAGTTCCATAACTCTTGAGTACTCCATGGAAAATTCAATGCTGAAGGTCTAATCTACTTGGATTTTTCTCTTAGCCTCCAGGGAGATCAATTTTACATTTCAATTATCACTTTAATTTTAATGATTACCAATTATATATATATTTTAAAAGGTTTAAATTAACTAAACTCTAGCTTTCTCCACTTCATTAAAAGGATCTTCTCTATTCCAAGCATTCTTAAAGCTAAAGCCCCTGCACTGGGTGCCAGGGGATGTAGGTTTGATTCCCAGCTCAGCTACAGATTTACTGAGTGACCTAGGCCAAGTTAATTCTCCTGCAACTTAATTCTCCTCCTCTCTGACACACGTGGATAATACTCCCTACCCCCATCATCCTGCCTTTGCCACTTAAGATACCACTGGGGCACTTCAAACACCCATGAGAAGGGCTCACATTGGATGAAGCTTTATCCTTTCCTTGCACATCTGATCTGTGCCATGAGGCGGTAGGGCAGAAGTTCCCATCCAGACCCAAACACTGCATCTAAACATGAAATTTCTAACCCTCTCCCAAAGTACAGGGATGCTTCTATTCCTTCAGCTTTGAAAGGCAAGGGACTCTTTTGGGAGAGGGGCTTTCTGTTCCTAAGACTAACCTTACAACCAGTTTCCAAGCCTGTTTGACAGGCATCCTCTTCTAAGCAGGAGTTATTGATGAACTTCAGACTCACAGAACCATAGGGGTGGGAAGGGACCCCCAGAGCCCATGGGGTCCAACCCCCTGCCAAAGCAGGGTCCCTAGGACAGGGCAGGGGCTGGAATCTCTCCAGAGAAGGAGACTCCACACCCCCTGGGCAGCCTGTCCCAGGGCTCCCTCACCCACACTGGGGGGGAACTCCCTGTGCTCCAACTTGAGCCCATCGCCCCTTGTCCTGTCCCCACAGACACTGAGCAGAGGCTGCCCATGGCCCCCTGTGTCCCACCCTTCAGCTATTGATCCCCATTGATCAGATCCCCTCTCAGGCTTCTTCTCTCCAGGCTGAACAGCCCCAGCTCACTCAGCCTTTCCTCACAGGGGAGATGCTCCAGGCCTTTAATCACCTTCATAGCCCTAACTTGAGACAGAAGTGATGTCAAGGCAGCCATAGCTTCAAATACACCTAATCCAGCCATATTTAAACTACAAAACTACAGGGGAGCAGAAGTACTGGGATATGTTAGTAATCTATATGCAAATGTCAATGTTTGCTCTTTCTCTGCCTTTGAGCTTGGCTGGGAAGTTTAACAGTGCAGACTGGCACTGCTGGTGTCACTGCACCTGGGAATGGTTAACAGGCTTGGTATTTCATTCCCTGCAAAGTGTGAGAATCATTCAGAAGCCACAGACATTTCAGGTCCATCTCAGCACTGAGGCAGGCAGGTGCTTAGAGTTCTTCACCAACCCCCAACTGTTAACATCCTCCCTCACAAAATGAGCTGCCACCCAGGTGTGAGAGTTCAGGGCAGAAGTGGTGACACTCCAAGGCATCCCTGCTCCAAAGAGCAAGATGACAATGGCAAACAGCAGCAGCAAGTGAAACACAGGGTGTCCCTGGGAGCCAAAGTTGGTCTGTTCCTCCTCATCTTCACTAACACCTTATGGTGACTCTGGCCATTTGAGAGCCCTGAACCACTCCATTTCTTCCTGCCAGACGTGATGGAACCTGACCACCAGCACACTGAAGCTTTGCCCTGCTCCCACCTCTATATTAGAACATTAATTTTCACTCTCCCAACAGTCTCCTGCCTCTTCCAAACCAAACTAAAGCCTTTCATCTAATGTACCTGGACTCTAATCAAACAGCACACACCTATCAAACTACTATGCAACAGCAGCAATCGTGTCAACACAAAGTTGTGTTCCCATTTCTTTCTTAAACAGTCACATCTTCTTAAGATACAGCTCTTCAGGGAAGTACACACTGAGGAATTTGAAGTTTCCTCCTCTTATAGTTCTTTAACTCAACATGACCCTTTTCTCCTCCCTTACCTGTAGTTTCTGCACTTCAACCCTTCCCCACACACGCCCCACATTCACTGTCTTCCCTCCAGCCTGAGCACATTGGGCTCCCCAACGCAGCCCCTTCTGCACAGCATCCTGCCCTAACCACCAAAGTACCTCAGCTTCATGGGTGCCACTGCCATACCATGAAGCCCCAAGTCAGGCACAGCATGTGAAAAGCAGCTTCAGGAGCCCCCCACACAACAGTCACCTCCCTTGAGCTGCTGGCTGCAGCCTTGCCCATGGGGCCTGCTGTGTGTCTTGTTCTGCCAAGGCTCCTCCTGGAGCTACAAACACAGCTGATGTTCCCTTCTGGGTCTTCATGAAAACGTTTGTCTTTTGATATGACATTCTTGCCTCTGGTGAGGTCTTACTAGAAGACCTTAGAGTAAGATAATACCTTACTGAACAGATATTTTGCAATTCACTTCAGAACTCCACATGTAGAGAAGATGGGTCGCTGCAGCATAACGCTCTCTCCATCAGTCTGAGCTATACTACTCCCAGAGACTGCAGAGAAAAGCAGTGTGGTAGCTGGGCAGCAGCAGTGCAGAGCTAGCCAGGACAAAGGTAGCACCCCAGCAGCTCAGGCACTGCAGCTTCTGAGCAGCAACATGGGCCTCACACCCCACATAGACCCCAACTAGTGAGTCCCACTGGAATATGCATAATATCAAATGCTGAAGTGAAGTGGTAGACAGAAGTTTGGGAAATGACAGATTTCCCCCAATAGCAGTTCCTGTGAACAAGGGCTGCCAACTCCATTTGCTTCTTCACGTTGCTAACACGTTAATCCAGCCCTGACAGAGCTGCTGGGGCTGGCAGCACCCTTTGCACAGAGAGACAGGTCCTGTTACCTTTCCCATTAACACTGAAGAGCAAACTGAACTCCTTACACTCACCAGGAGTTGAGCCAAGAGAAGCCAGGAGCACACCTCACTCTCATTTCTACAGCATCACACCTAAAACTGGAACTGTGTTATCCTGTTGCAGACATGGCAGAGCCAATTCAGCAGCTGACTCGAAACAACAACCCCCAGGAGAGACAGACCATCCCATTTACCCTCATCCAGCGCAAAGAAAAGGTACTATTTCCCTCCCCCACTGAGGTCTCAATCACAGACTGGTTTGGGTTGGAAGGGAGCTCAAAGATCAGCTAGTTCCAGCACCCCTGCCATGGGCAGGGGCACCCCCTCCCCCAGCCCAGGGTGCCCCAAGCCCCATCCAACCCGGCCCTGAACCCTGCCAGGGATCCAGGGGCAGCCCCAGCTTCTCTGGGCACCCTGTGCCAGGGCATCCCCACCCTCACAGTAAAGAATTTTCATCTAAATTTACCCTAGAACAGAATCTTCAAGGTTGGGTAAGACTTCAACAAAGTCCAACTGTCCATCCAACAGCATCATGTCAACCAAGTGTGGTTTCAGTCCAAAATATGTTTCATTATAAATCACTGTAACCACTCAGGACTTTTAACCAAAAGAGCAAAGCATTAGATCACTATTTTTACATGTGTGAATTTTTCTTCTTTGGAAGCTAGGAGCTATCATGCAAGTCAGGAGATGTCACAAAGACTGCAAGTCCTGGCCAGTTTAAAATCACTTTAACAAACCCCCTCATATTTTCTAATTAAAATACCCATTTTCTTCATTTAAATGAGTGCATTTGCTCCTTTACACAATCATGTTAATAAAATCTCAGCAGAGAACACTTGAAAGAGATTAATATCTGAATTTAAAAACCAAACACCTACTCTTGTATCATGGGTCATCATCAAACAGAGCAGCAATTTACAAACCCATCTCACCAAAACCATCTTCTCCTCTAATGAAAAAATCAACACTGATGTCCAACAAACTGTTTCCAGCTCAGGAAACAAGTCTCTAACCTTAAATACATCCCAAATCAAGAGAATCTTGTTGCTTTTTTAATTGTATCAGTATAACTACAGTTTGTAAATACCACAATGTGATTGAGTGAATTTCATCTAAACAGTTGGGGCTCCTGACTGTTGTAATTAAATGTCTGGAAGCCATTTCTCAATACTACTGCAATAACTACAGATCCAAAAAATTAATGTTATTCACTGTTAACTACAACTAAACATTTAATGCTGTAAGTCCAAAAGATGATGGTCCCTTGTTTTAAAGAGCTGCCTGAGAGTCTGCTGAAACAGATTTTGGTCCAAGACCAGCAGCATAGCCCTTCTTAATTTATCTGAGGAAGGATTTCACTGCCAGTTGAAAAGAGATCCTTGTACTCAAGTAAGACAGAAGCACTGCATGGGGTTTGGAGATCTCCTTGCTATAAGCCAGCTTGGACCTTGAAATGAAAGCAGGTGAACTAAGTAGTAAACAGAATGAGCCTCAAGTATAGCTGACACTGAGAATCATTCCTGATGCTTGCTGGTCTCCCACTCATACTTCTAGAGAAGTGGGTTTCTTCTTCAGCAAAGCACTGCAATATCACTTCAACTGTTATTTGCTTGCATTTTTTAGGTGATCACTTAAAATACAAAACTAATACCTTCCTGTGTTTGCAGCTTGGAGATCTGCTGTATGAGAAGCGCCAGTATGGGAAAGCCAAGTGGGCTTGTATAAAAATGAAGGAGAAGCAGTATGAGCAGAGCATTTGCCTTGGATTCATGAAGCTTATGAGGTACATTTGTGAGCAGAATTCCTCAGGTAATTGGTACCACAGTTCTACATTACAGTTAGATCCCTTTGAGATCCCTTTCTTAGCTCTTTCCAAACACTCCATCCTGTCTATGTGGATGTTTCCCTGTACCTGACCCTTGCCCACAGTCTCAACCCAAGTGCTGCTCCCTCTGCATAGGTGCTGGAGGAGCAGAGCTGCAGGAAGGCAGCACAGTTTCCAAGGCCATTCTCACCACCACAGCTGCCTAGGAATTGTCACTGGGCATTTTTCTAGGCTGCCAGCTATAAATTAGGCTTTTGCTACATAATTTTAGTTGTTTAGCTTTCACAGCAGCACTGAAATTGCCTGTACAGTGCCAGGACACCACAACATTTTGCCTCCTGTGCCTGAGTTCACGATGCTCAACTTGTGCCTATCTGACTGGACACCAAGAACTTCTGTGCCTGAAGCACATTTTCCAGAAAGATAAACCAGTTTTAACTCCAGTTCTTTGGAATAATGTCAGACTCACTGTGTCCCTGATAGCTGATGCCTGCATGAAAAGCATGCCTTTGGTTTCCAGTGCAATTTAACCTGGCTTCAGCTTCCAGCCATCAGTGCTCGTTTCTCCACTCTCCAGTTGGCTGATATCCTGCAACACCCCGTGTTTTGCTTTGGAACATCTGCTGTAATGAAGTCAACCCTTAATTTTCTTTTCAAGAAACCAAAAACACTGATTCTGAAAGCTTTTCCTTAACCACAAGGTTAAGCTAAAGTCCTTGCCCTTCATAAAGAATCACAGAATCTCCTGAGTTGGAAGGGACCCACAAGGATCATCAAGTGCAACTATCAACTCCACACAGGGCCAAGGCAGGAGAGCTCACCAAATCACAGACTGGTCTGGGTTGGGAGGGACCCCAAGGGTCACAGAGCTCCAACCCCCTGACACAGGCAGGGACACCAACCTCCAGGCCTGGAGCTACACAAGGGTGCCCAGGGCCCCATCCAACCTGGCCTTGAACACCCCCCAGGGATGGGGCACCCACCCCCTCTCTGGGCAGCCTGTTCCAGCCCCTCACCACTCTCTCTGCAAAGAGCTTCCCCCTAATATCTCATCTCACCCTTCCCTCCTCCAGCTTCACTCCATCCCCCTTGTCCTGCCAGTCTCTGCCCTTTAACAACTGATTCCCCTCCTGTTTATAAGCTCCCTGTGCTGCATTTCAGACACGTGTGCACACACATTTGCACATGTAGGCTTTAGGTATGTGCACACACACAGACTACAAGGCAATGTGCTACTACACAACCCCACTTTCTGTAACCATCCTACTGAACTCCTTTCAGTAACAAACCCTGCTCTATGGCACTCACTTTCTATTGCTCAGCAGGAGCCCAGAAGCCCAGCAGAAAATGCAGACCTCCTTCTGTATTGTCTAACAAGGCACATGTCTCTCCTCAGGACTGTACCTGGGAATAACTGTACCCATTGTGACCATAGTCCACACCAATGAGGCTCAGTCAGAGATGACCCAGTCAGTGACAGTAGCATACTACCTGCCTGAGGTGCTGCAGGACGAGCCTCCTCATCCTTTTGACTCTGACATAATCATTGAAGAATGGCCTTCTACTATTGTTTATAGCAGGTAAGAAACACTTCAATTCTGTTCTAGTAAAAAGATGCAGTTTTCAATTTGAGCATATGATGTCTTCTAAACAGACTTCCAAAAGCTAACAGAGCAAAACCTGATTTTCTGTGATTCTTAAAAGCTGCTTGATTTATCAAACTGGGATATTCAGGGAAGAATCATTACCACCTGATGGGAAAAATATGCATTTGTGAGTGTCAGATATAAGAGCATCTCAAAACACAAACTAGTCCAGACAGGAGGGGAATCGGCTTGTTAAAAGGGTAGATAATGGCAGGACAAGGGGGATGGAGTGAAGCTGGAGGAGGGAAGGGTGAGATGAGATATTAGGGGGAAGTTCTTTGCAGAGAGAGTGGTGAGGGGCTGGAACGGGCTGCCCAGAGAGGGGGTGGGTGCCCCATCCCTGGGGGTGTTCAAGGCCAGGTTGGCTGGGGCCCTGGGCACCCTTGTGTAGCTCCAGGCCTGAAGGTTGGTGTTCCTGCCTGTGGCAGGGGGGTTGGAGCTCTGTGACCCTTGGGGTCCTTTCCAACCCAGACCATTCTAGGATTCTGTGTAGCTGGGCTCCAAGTGTCTAATGGATCACTGAAAAAATGGATCACTGAGTGTTTAAGAAACACTCTCACCTGTTTGAGCTGAATCACAGGTAGCAGCATTAGCTAAACATGACTAAACTTAGTGACATTCCTAGTCTCTGGGAAAAAAAAAAAGGGGGATTTTAAAGAGAATTTGATACAAAGCTGATTGTTCCAGGAGCTTCAGAGGAATCATCAATGAGGATGCTATCATGAGAGAAATAAACCTGTTGGCAGAGATCCTGGAGAGCCCTGAGCTGTGCTTGCAGGATACGTTCATCATCGCAGGCTACACCAACCCCGCTGCTGCCAACCGGCACAATGAGATCTGGTTCCTCCAGCGACCCTAGCTGCCCCTCCCCAGCCCCAGCAGCCACAGCAACCACAGAGGATTCACTGGCACAATCTCACAGGTCCATCATGATGTCCAACCCTCCAAGGTTTTAGAAATGTGGCTTTTGGGCCAGTTTAGCAAGGCAATCACTCCCACTCAGTAACCAAGCAGAGGTAATAACCTCAAACCTGCAGTTTCCTATGTCAACTTTGAGAGTTTTTACACAATTTTAACAGAGATTATTAGCACTTTAAAAGGTAGATTCACCTTATCATTATTTTTTCAAGATAGGGGAGACAGAGACCTCTCTCCTCAACCACTTCTGAGTGTCTCTAGACTGCTGTGGCTTGGGACAGTCCTAGGGGAGATCCTGGAGCCCCAGACCCAGCTGGGGCTCTCAGTGGGACCCCCCCATTAGAACCTCCTCACACATGCAGGCTGTGCTCCAGAAAGAGAACATCCAGGTCTTAATTTCAAAAGAGAACTACCAGGTTTAGACCACTGGGATTAAACCAAGGAGTAAGAGTAGGCCAATGCTGACTGCTTTTAATGCCATCATCTGTGGAGCAGAGACTCTTACTGCTTACCTCAAGAAGCATTCAACCAAAGCCCTTTTAACCTTGAGACCAAGAAGGCAGAACAGCCCTAACACTCATCATGCTTCGATAGCAAAAGTTGCAGGTTACTTGAATCACAGGCTCATAGTGATCCCATGACCATATTTGACATTCCTAAGTAGAAAGTGGTTACTCTTAACCCTCCAGTTTCCTAACTACTTTCATCTTAGAACGTTGCTGAGTGTTACAACACTGCAGCTGAAGTCATTTGCTCCACACTATCAGCATTACATGCCATAAAAATCACATTCCACAGAAGAAAAGTTAAACTAGAAGCCAGCCCTGGCAGTCCCCTGGTCCACCCTCTGCCACACTGCTGGCAGAGCAGGCTGCCCAGGGCCTCACACCATCTCCAGGGACAAGGAGCCCCCCAAACCCCCTCAGGGCCCTGGTCCAGTCTTTGACCACCCTCACTGTGAGAAGTTTTCTTCCTGATACCTAACTTTCCCTGTTGCAGGTTGTTTCTTTGGCCCTTACCCATGTGATAATGAAACAGACAACTGCAAGCCTAGCACACATAGCTCTAGGTGTGGCAGAAGGTCTGGAAGCCACACTCAGGCTTTACTACAGATACAGAGCACCTACTGCACTTTAGAGCTGGGTAGCAAACAGGTTTGCTCTCAAAATTCCCTTTCTAATGTCTCCCCCCTTACAGAAATGATGGGAGAGCTTAATCTTAATACTTAACAGAAGTAAATGTCTTTTTTATATCAAATGTTATGAGGTTTATCACCAGCATTATTTATTGACTATATGATTTAGGCTTTAAACAGAGCTTTTGTGTTACTCAGTTCCAAGGTACAAAACAGCAACCAGAGCCAGCACCTGCTCCCTTACAGTGGTGTGTGGCAAACAAACTGGATTTATGTAGTAATTCTCACTAAACACACACAGAGGTCTTGAATTGAAGCCTCCTGGTTCCACAGAGCTCTCTGCTGCACAAAACTTGACCTAACCCCCCTTGCTAAGCAGCAGGCTCAGAGCCCTGCTGACCCAGCTTAAGCATGCCCAGGGTGCTCTCTGGTGGTGGCTGCCCACAGAGATCCCTCGGGGAGCCAGGCAGAAGGGGGAGAGAAAAGGAGAGTGAAACAAAAAGAAGAGAGAAAAGCCTTAGTTTTAATGCAAACAAACTGATGGTCTTTGTGGGGAAGAGAAAAAAAACAACCCAAGGAACTAATCCTGACTCTCTTCTCCTGAGTGCTCCCCCTCACTGCTCAGACACCCAGCCCCAGTCCAGCACAGACACATACCTGGATGTTTAACTGATGGGGGGGAATGTCAAGCAACTGTGGGTTTGGGTCTGTGCTATTCCAGCCACAGAGCTATCAAAACTGGTTTGCCAGGGGACAGCACAAATGCCTGTGCCAGCTGTGACCACAACCAGGAACCACTTCATCTGATGTGCCCAGTTAAAGGCACCTCAGAGTATTTCTTACTTAGCAGAATTGAGGTGCTGATGGTACCTCTCATGTCTCTCAATTTGTTCAAGACACAGAATCACAGCCAGGGAGAGGAAAAATAAATCAGACTTTTTTCCTTTTCAATATGTTGAGTTGTTTCCCCTTTGATTTTTATTTATTTATTTTGCTTTCTATTTATTTTCAACATTGCCTCAGACTGTTGGAAATGCCAACCAGTATTAAAAGAAACAGCTGTCAAACCCCTGGAAAACAGTGAAAAGGTTTTTAAAACCCAGTTGAGAACCCAGGGAGGCATTAAATACTAGGCTTTGTTTTGCCCTCACTGCCCCACCCCAAGATTTTTTTATAACATGTGAAGGCAAATGAAAGAAGTTTCTGCAATTTGATTGCTTTTGCCAGTCATAGAAGTTATTTTAATGCTAGTACTGGAATTCATTTAATGGAAGTACTAGTTTGTACATACTTTATATTTTAAACATCTACTGCAAAAAGCATTTGCTGTATGTCTCTCTCCATAGGCAGCCATCACCTAAACACTTCTGTGACTCAGCTACTTTGTGGGTACTTTATAGAAACCTTCTTGTTACCAAGATACAAAAATAAGGTGTTTATCTGAATGTGCTGCCATCCCAAGCACAGCCAGGTGTTCAGTGTTTCATGTACAGCTGTGAATTCTGAGGTAGTAGTTGCTTTGACTCACGTTAGATGGCTTCTGCTGCTGAGAAGGAACCAATTCATCTGAGTTTGAAGATAGACTTTATGGCTACTGCACCCTGTACCAAGCTCTGGGAACAGCCCTCAGAGGCACAGAGAGCTCTAGTTTTTAACTGGCACACAATACAGTTCACTTACCAGTTATACCAGCCAGTGCCAAGGGAACACAACAATTCCTCTATCACTTTAGGAAGTGTGAGGACATCACATCAAGTGTGATCACCTCACTTCTCTTATCAGAACAGCTATTTCACTATTTAATCTGTGGCTCTGTTTTATAAGCCATTAACAAATGGATTTGCAGTTTTAATTCAAACCTATTTGATTTCAACTGTTCAAAGGAGATACCAAAACAGAATTCACCCTTATTTTTGGAAGAATAAATTATGTAGCCTTAAAAGATAAGTGTTGTCCTGCATACTGTGTATTTCTCAAACAAGCATTAGTGCCTAAAAAGTTTATTCCAGCTATTGTGATACTCAGGGCCTTGCTTACTGTACGTACACAAACATAAACAGGATTTTTCCAGCTTTGTTGTGTTGTGCTCTTTCACACTGTCCTTCATTTCCACTGAAATGTTGTCTTGTTTACTGGTACTGTTTGTCAGAATTAAAGAGAATTCTTTTATTGTGCAGAACATGTCTGGCTTTCCTTTTTCTAACAGATATACAAGTCCTTTTGCTGCCTTTCAGAGTCAGAAGGTTGGAAAAGATCATTGAGTCCAACCATCCCTGTCCTGTGCTGACCCAGATCCCTGAGCACCTCATCTACCCTCTGTTAAACACACCCAGGGGTGGGGACTCAGCCCCCTCCCTGGGCAGCCTGTGCCACAGCCCCACAACTCTGCTAGGGAAGAGCTTTTCCCTCCCAGCTGAGCTGACCCTGCCCTGGGGCAGCTTGAGCCCATTGCCCCTTGTCCCATCTCCTGTCCCCTGGCTGACTTCCCTTTCAACAGGAAGAGCAGAAATCACAACAGCTGATTTTACAAAAGCCATTTAACCCCCAAGTTCAAACTTGTCACTCTGAGACCCCCAAAAATCTCGATAACTTTCAAAAAACCCACATAATTGAAATAAACAGGCACAGTGGGAGCTGTGCAGCTCCCTGCTGCAGGTAGCAGGTCTGCCAGCAGCCTCACTCCTCACTGCAGGAGCCATCTGTGACTGCATTTTTGTCAAGCATCCAGCAGTCTCCCACGATTCCTGCTGGGGCAGAGGGGGTAGGGCTGGCTTGGGAATCAAGCTGCAGAGCAGCTGTACTTCCAGCATGATGGGCTGTGGTGGTTCAACCCCAGCCTACACACCACACAGCCACTTGCCCTTGGCCCCTCAGTGGGATGGGTGAGAGAACGGAAAGAATCTCCATGGACTCAGATAGTTCGTTAGGATAATGAAGACAAATCAAGATGTGATGCACAAGTCTAATTGCTCACCACCTGCAAGAAAACCCTCACAATGCCCTGTCTGTCTCTGAGCAGCAATCCCACCTCCCAGCTAGCAGCCCCAGTTACACCCAGAGCACGATGCTCTGTGGGGTGGAACGTCCCTCTGCCCAGCCTGGGGCAGCTGGCCTGGCTCTGCTCTCCTGACTCTTCTGCACCTGGCAGGGCCTGGGAAGCTGAGAAGTCCTTGGCTTGGTGCAGACACTGCAACCACCCACCAAGAGTTGAAAACATCAAGGTGTTCTCATCATTATCCTCACACCAAATCCAAACCACAGCACGGTACCAGCTACTGAAATACAATTAACTCTGCCCAGCTGAAGCCAGGACACAGATGTGTTTAATTCTCTCCTACATCCTGATGCCATTCAGAACATACTGATAAGGGTAACACAACGTGTGCCCCTCACTTCTGTGGCTGCAGACACATCCCTATCCTGATCTCAGACTGCTCAGAAGCTGAAACAGAGGAGCACAGTAAAGAGGAAGGGCTCTGCAGAAACTGAGGTGCAGGACTCACTTCTGAGAGGGCTGAGGTCTCTAAGGCCAAGGCTTGGCTTGCCCAGGAACACAGGGGCACCATCCTCTCTCAGCTCCAGTTGTCACAAGTCCTGCTTTCAAGTAAAGCAGTAGCAATACACATGCAAATACCAGGAAGCAAAGGGGAACAGAAACCACTGAAGCCACAGGAACAGCCACTGAAGGTAAGTCAAGGTTTGTCTCCACTCCTCAATTACACCAGATGAGCCAGGCCTGTGTGCTTATTTCAGCTTCAGCCTCAGCTGAAACACCTCAAATTAAACCCCAGCTCTCATTAAGAGCCTGCAGAGGTCGTTAGGTAAACAGCCTTCAAAATTCTTGCTAGCTTATCAGTGGAACTTCCTCATTTAAATACACTTACAGGCTGCTGGTTTGAAAACAGCTGATCTAATCCAGTCTAGAAGCTGAATGCACCTTGCCTCCCAACGCTTTTCACACACACTACCACAAAACCACTACACTTCAACCAAAAACATACCCTGAAGCCAACAGTCTGATACTAACTTACTCTGAATTATATTTTTAATGTCTCTCATCAAAAAAGGAACATGTCTTTTGAACTTTTCAGAGCAATACCTTATGTAATACTAGTTGTCTACTAGTGCCTTAAGAGAGAGGGCACAGAGCAGTTAAGTCAGCACTGATGAGATAACAGTCTGGTCCCTGCTCTGTCCTATATTTGAACTAGTAAAAAAAAGATAAAAGGTCTCAAACTAAGAACTTTTACAGATCATTTCAAGCTCTAAGGAATACTCTTAATCAGAGAAAACATTTCAGCCACTGTATGGTTTTCATAAGGCTGGCAGTAACCTGCACAACACAAGCATGGCCACTCACAGAATCACCTTTATGATCATTGAGTCCAACCACAAATGTCTTAAAACTACTAAATTCAGCAAAATTAAGAGGCCCTCAGTTTGCTCTCATGACAAATTTGCAAGGACTCCTAAAAGAGGATGAGAAAACCAATTCACTTGGAAGTTTATGATCAGAGCTTTTTCAGTTACCACAAGGTAGCTGGTATCATTGGTGCAAAGCAAAACAGCAGCTGCTGTAGTTGAAACCAGATTTTCTTCTTTGCTCTATACTGAGGTATCTGGTTAATTGTACAGGAAAGTGTTAGGTTTGTAAGTTATTGCTAGTCCAGAGAGGGGTTAAAATAGGAAGGGAGGTTGTGTGTTTAGTGACACTGTCCAGTTAACAAGAGAGAAACACAGCCACTCACCTGGATGTAGGCATTCTGGATTCCTACCAGCTCTTCACCAAGAGGAACTATTATTTTCTCCACCTGTCGCTCATGAGAGTAAGGCTGAATTTCTGGGGAATCTTCAGCACACACCTCGATCTGAGCAATGAGCAAGTTGGAAATGACTTGCTGCACAGCCTGTTTGAGAAGCCAGAGGAAAGGATATTTGCTTGTTAACCAGCCCAACAATGGGAGCCAAGCCTATTGCCATATTTTAGAAGGCTGTGAATATGTCTGAGGTACCTGCTGCCTGCACAGGATGAACAAGGGATCTCAAGCAGTGTGCAGAGAGGCAGTGGGTAAGGTCATGAACACAACAAGCTGTCACATGAGGTGAGAGAACTCTCCCTTTGGCTTTGGGTGTAGCAGGAAATACCTGATGGGAAGTAACCTGGAGCTAGGAGCTTAAACTCAATGTAGATGTCCATCTAACAGAGAATGAAAACCTCAGCCTTGCTAATTTTCACCCAACAAACTGCACTGAAGGGAACAGGAAAGCTGCTTTGCATTGACAGGACATGCTTTTTGGTTGAAGGGGTTAGCATTCTCAGAAACCAGAGGTTATTTCCTTTTAGAAAGGCCAGGAAATAATTTAAAGCCTGCAGCATGAAAAAGACAAACCCTCAGCAGCTCACTGGCTGCCAAGAGATTTTGCTTCCAGGTGGAATTCTAACAGACTTCAGCATCCTGTGCAGCAGTCCCACTGTGTGGAATGGCAGCACACCCAGCACCCCCTGAACCCTCCTTATCACAGCAAGCTGATGGGACTCACCTTTGTGTCACTGCCTGGGGTGGCACTCAGGGCCAGGATCCGAAAGTGGTTTGTGTATTTGCTTAGTTCCCTGACAACCTAGAAACAGGAAAGCTTCTGTTAATGACCTTCAAGGCAATTACTGGCTGATACAAACTGTATCAATGAAAAGACACTGTTTTAGGAATATTTTGTTAAGCTTTTCCCACTGAGTGGGTATCTAAACTCAGCTGGGAACCAGGAAGCACTCAGTTTATAACCATTTTATCCAACAACACTGGGTACACCTGCAAAACAAGTATTACCCCAAACACTGTTCAGCAGAACAACCTTCCCTGGTAAGCTACATCATCATTTATCACTTGGTTTAACAAAGAGCTTTACTAGCTCAAGGAAGGGGCCAAAAAAGTAAGTTTGAAGAACCACTCCAGCTGGAGTCCTGTGTCCAGAGCTGGGGCCCAACACAAGGAAGATGTGGGGCTGTTGGAGAGGGGTCAGAGGAGCCACGGAGATGATCAGAGGGAGCAGCTCCCCTACGGAGAGAGGCTGAGGGAGCTGAGCTGGGTCAGCCTGGAGAAGAGAAGCTGCTGCTGAGGAGAGCTCAGAGCCCCTTCCTGGCCCTCGAGGGCCTGCAGGAGAGCTGGAAAGGGGCTGGTGCCCAGGGTAGGGAGGGCCAGGCCCAGGGGAACGGCCTTCAGCTGCAGGAGGGGGATGGAGAGGGGCTGGGAGGCAGAAATCCTTCCTGGGGAGGGGGGAGGCCCTGGCACAGGGTGCCCAGAGAAGCTGGGGCTGCCCCTGGATCCCTGGCAGGGTTCAGGGCCGGGATGGATGGGGCTTGGGGCACCCTGGGCTGGGGGGTGTCCCTGCCTTTGGCAGGAGGATACTGGGGGGGTTCTGAGGGCCCTTCCCACCTAAGTTGTTCTGTGAAAACAGAAAAGCTACAGAGAATAAATGAACAGCAACTAAAGAGGAGTTCAGATGGTGCTGACACTTCTCATGAAAGTCAGGCCAAGGTACAACTAAAACAAGGAACACAGCCTGGCAGTCCACAGCCATGGGGACTGACAGAGTGATGGGAGAGATTTTTCTCAGATGTAGCTAAGAAGACTCAAAAGCTAATGAATACACTTCCTGGCTCTATGCTGCAGAGCAAATCACATGGTAAATATTTTAATTCAGCATTTTGAAATAAATAACCTGAAATTCTTGGGAAAGTTCCTTTAGTTCTGAAAAGGGAGAGAAAAGAGAAACTGCAACACTGGCAAACCAGCATGTACTGTTTTAAGCTGGTGAGCTACCACCTCTTTTGCAGCACAACCACCTGGACAAGCACTAGAAAACACCTACTTTCCTCTACAGAGCAACTAGAACCAACTCCATATACATTCAGTCAATTTCTCCAGCATGTGAAACTGTCACTTTCTGCTAGGTCGCTGCTGTAAGGAGATTAAGCCAAGAAAATGCAACAAACTCTTTCAAATTGGGTTTTGTCTTAATTAGTAAAAAGAAATCTTGATCTCACTTTACTAAGACACAAGAATTTTACAAAAAAGTCCACATTCTTTCTAAAAAAATACCCCCACCTACATAAGAGCTACTTCAACATAGGACAACCACACTGGAGTACACCTGCAAATACAAACTATTATAAACTTTAAAACTATATAACTTGTAAATTATTATATAAAATTTTTAACTTATAAACTCTTAAAACTTTATTCAGAGTTTACAGACATTCTCAGCTCTACATTAGGAAGCTTCAATATAGATTTATACTTAAAAACAAGGTACTGAGGATGTAGAAGATCACCTGGTCTGTTTGAAAACAAAGCTCAGGACCTAAAGGACAATGTCCCTACTGCAAGGAGGACAGCAACACTTCATGGAGATCTTCTAAGTGATTTTGGGGGAGGCTTTTTGTAGCTGTGAGACAAGAGCAGGGTGACTCCAGGTTACCTGGCAGTAGGCGTGATTCCCAAGGGCTTTGTGGGCTTCATCAATAACCAAACATTTAATCTCTACAGCAGGGCACGTCCCACGAGACAGATCGTTCACCATCACCTGAGGAGTAAGGAAAAAGACTCTCTTGGCAGACCACAGCTCTCCCCGACTGAGGGCTTGGGTTCCTCCTGAAAATGGAAGAAATAACGTTAGGGAATGACATCTGCTGAGGACAGAGAGCAGCAGGTGGCCAACTGGGCTGGCTGGCACACACTGGCTTTGGGAAATGAGAGCCTTTTAAATAGCACACACCTTGACATTAGTCCCATTTGGGGAGGGAATACAGATTTTTCACAGAGTCACCAGGCTGGAAAAGCCCTTGAAGCTCATCAAGTCCAACTGTCCCTGTCCTGTGCTGACCCAGATCCCTGAGCACCTCATCTCCCCTCTGTTAAACACACCCAGGGGTGGGGACTCAGCCCCCTCCCTGGGCAGCCTGTGCCACAGCCCCACAACTCTGCCAGGGAAGAGCTTTCCCCTCCCAGCTGAGCTGACCCTGCCCTGGGGCAGCTTGAGCCCATTGCCCCTTGTCCCATCTCCTGTCCCCTGGCTGGAGAGACCATCGCCCACCTCTCTGCACCCTCCTGGCAGGGCAGGGGAGGTGGGGAGAAGGTCTCCCCTCAGCCTCCTCTTCTCCAGGCTGAACACCCCCAGTTTACATTAAAGCACTCAATCCAGAGCAGTGGAAAATAAGGCTAGAAAGCCAAACCTGCCTCCTGCAGCCATACACCTAACCTACATCACCTTGACACTGCCTTGCACTCAAGAACAGCTTATACATTCACTTATTAGGGTTCTGAGCAATAAGCTGCAGTACAAGGGAGTTTCAAAAACTTCTAAAAGAAGGAAAAATGCCATCACTCTTTGTCTAAGGCTTCATACAGAGCACATTCCCAGCCATCCACCTCTCTGTGCAGGAACTCCAAGGCTCTCTGAGCCACAGAGCTGCACACCTCAGCTCCAGAATACACCTTCCAGCCCTTCATCACCGTTATACGGGTGACCTGGGGCTTTAACTGTCGCAAAACCTGAATTTAACGCCTTGAAAAGCCTCTTGTCCTAAAAAAATCCCTCTTTTCTCTCCTCTGTGGCTTCCCCCGTTGCTTGCCCGTCCCTTACAGAGGGAGCAGCCTCGATGCCCGCGGCTCCCCGGAGCATCCCCACCCCGTGCCGGTCCCTACCTGTCATCTCGGCCATGTGCCGGGCCGGGATGCCCATAACGCGGGCGCAGGCCTCCATCTGCTGAGCCACCAACGGCTTGGTCGGGGCGAGGAAAAGCACTTTGCCGGAGGGGAACCAGCGGTAGAAGTTGTACATGACGACGGCGGCCACGAAGGTCTTGCCCAGCCCGGTGGGCAGGCACACCAGCGTGTTGGCCAGCAGCGCGGCGCGGGCCATCCGCACCTGGTAGCCGCGCAGCGGGTAGTTGGTGGGGTAGATCCAAATGGAACCCGCCGCCGAGCAGAAGCGGCCAGCGGCCGGGCTCCTCGGGGCCGGGGCCGCCCCCGGGTCCGCCGCCGCCGCGGCTGCCACCAGCAGCAAGTCATCGTCTTCTACTGCTTCTTCTTCGTCGTCCCCCGCCTCCTCCTCCTTCTTCTTCTCCACCAGCTTCTCCTCCTCTTCCTTCTTCTTCTCCACCAGCTTCTTCTCCTCCTCCTCCTTCTTCTTCCTCTCCTCCGGCGCCTTCCCGCCCGCCGCCCACCAGGCCTGAGGCAGAGTGCGCTGCCGCCCGCCACTCATCCTCCCTCAGGGCGCCCAGGCCCCGCGCGGCTGCCGCCCGCTCTGAGGCGCCGCGCTCCCCCGCACACCGCCCTCCATTTTCTCTCAGCCCAGCGCCGCCGCTCGAAAAGCCCGCGGGGAAGGCGGGCGGGGTTGGGAGGCGGCGATTCCCCGGGTTCCACCCCTCCGTCCGTGCGGCGGCTCCAGCGGGGACGCCGGGAAGGTTGGGCGGGACGCGAGGAAGAGGAGGAGAAGGAGGTGGAGGCGGGCGGGAAGATGGCGGCGGCGGCGGGCCCGGCGCAGCCCTGGAGCGCTGAGGAGCTGCGGAGCGAGGCGCTGCCCAAGAAGGATATCATCAAGTTCCTTCAGGAGCACGCGGCGCAGGCGGTAAGGGCGGGAGGGGACGGGGAGGGGTGTGAGTTGGGGGTGTGTGTGGGGGGGTCCCTTCGCCGCTCACTGCCGCGTTTTGCAGTTCCTGGCGGAGCACAAGCTGCTGGGGCAGGTGAAGAACGTGGCCAAGACGGCGAACAAGGAGCAGCTCATCGCGGCCTACACGCAGCTCTTCCACACGCAGGTGCGGGGCTGGGCCGGGCTGGGCCGGCGGGGCTGCGGGCGGTGCGGGGGCTGACGGCTGTGGCATCTCTCTTCCTCCCCTCAGAGGTTTAAGGGCACGGACAGCGCGGAGAAGGCGGCGGAGAAGGCGAAGCCCGCTAAGGCGGAGGAGGCCAAGGGCAAAGCTGCGAAGCCAGAGGAGGCCGTGGAGGAGGTCGGTGGGCACCCCTGCCCCAGCACCCCGGGGCTGCTGGGCTAATCGGGCTGTCACAAGCCTGGCAGCAGCACGAATCACAGAGTCACAGACCAGTCTGGGTTGGGAGGGACCCCAAGGGTCACAGAGCTCCAACCCCCTGCCACAGGCAGGGACACCAACCTCCAGGCCTGGAGCTACACAAGGTTGCCCAGGGCCCCATCCAACCTGGCCTTGAACACCCCCAGGGATGGATGGGGCACCCACCCCCTCTCTGGGCAGCCTGTTCCAGCCCCTCACCATCTCTCTGCAAAGAGCTTCCCCCTGATACCCCGTTTGAAGAAGCCGGGTGCTTGCTGTGCAGCTTAACTGCACGCAGCCCCTCTGCTGGGGTTGGTGATAGGCGGCTCTCCCAAAGCTTGGCTGTGCCCAGAGCTGCCAGGGCTGCTGCATTGCCCCAGCAAACATGGCACAGCCTGGCATGTGAAGGCTGTGGAGCACGCCCTTCACCGGCCCTGCACACGTTTGCTCCATGCCCTGGGCTAACGGGGTGTTTCCTCTTGAGCATCCAAGTCATAACTCTGTTTTTATGGGCTCAGGGGCCGCCGAAGTACACCAAATCAATCCTGAAGAAGGGTGATAAAACCAACTTCCCCAAGAAGGGAGATACGGTTCACTGCTGGTATACAGGGAAGCTGCAGGATGGAACAGTCTTCGACACCAACGTCCAAACAAGTAAGGTCATAGACACACACACACACACGCTTTGGCTTCTGCTGCAAGCGCAGGTAGAGGAAGTCTGCTGGGATTGTTAAGTCTGCTTAACAGGCTGCTCCTGGAGCCTGCTTCTCCTTGAGGGAATGCAGGGCTGTATTTTAGGACCGGCTGGTGTCAAGTGACACTGCTGCAGCTTGCCAGACCTCAGGCTTGACATTCTCTAGGCCATGGATAATGTGGACTGTGGGGATTTAATCGGTACTGAAACTACTTCTGAGGAAAGACCAGAGCTCCTGCTTGGGGAGCTTCCCTTATCTGTGAACTGGAGCACCAACAGTGGAGTTAGCTTCTCCAAACAAGCAGGTCTTGGTGTGGTTCTGCAGTGCCCCCTTAAATGTGGAGGCAGTGGAATGAGAGCGATTTCAAGCAGCCTGGTTACCACTGTGGAGAAGTAAGGTGGTATTCTTGTGACGGTGCCTCCATCAGAGGGCTTAGGGGTATGCAGTGAAATCCTGGAAATGCTCTTCCAGCAGCCACATTCTAGCACAGAGAGGGACAGCAGGGCTGTCCCTGGAGTGCTGTCTGTGGTTCATCATACCTGTGCAAGCTTGTATGTTCCTGTTGAACTAATGTGTTTATGAGTTGTGTATCCGCTTCAGTAATTCAGAAATTAATCTGTGAGCTTCACTGGATTGGGATCTGAAAGATGCTCATCAACTTCAGCTCTTGCTGCAACTCCCAACATGTCATGTTTTTAGTGCATGGCACTGAATTAGCCCCCTAAAACTGGGCTAAAAATAATGTTGCAGGGACAGATATTTATGTAAGCATGATCATAACAGTAATTTGGGAAAGAAGGATGGTACGTGCTGCTGGGACCCTAAAGCAGGTGAACATAAAACTCTCTTTCAGGTTCAAAGAAGAAGAAAGCAGCCAAACCTTTGAGTTTCAAAGTTGGCGTAGGAAAAGTGATCAGAGGGGTAAGTAAAACATCAGTGACCCCCTCAGCCCAAAACGCTTTTGCTCTGCAGGACTTAGGAGCCTATTTTGAGCCACGTTGTAGTTTTTCTGGTGGAGGTAACACACGAGTTCAGAGCGTTTCCATCTGCAGGGTGGAGGATTTGCTCTTCACAGGTTCATCTGTCCCTCTGCAGCGTCGTTCCCCTCGTGACGCGGCGCGTGGCTCCGTGGGGAGCGCGGCCTCTTGCACAGCAGGCAGGTTATCGGGTTTCCAGGGCTCCACCTGTCTCTGGGTGTTTGGTGGGCTTTAGCCTGTCAGAGGATTGTTTCTCACAGCGTGTTCTTGGCCAAACTGATGCCTCACAAAGCCGGGATCAAAACTCAGTGGCCGTGGTGCCTGTGAAGCAGGTATCCTTCATTGCAGCGCTGGGCGCACAGGGGATCGCTCCTCCCAGTGTGTGCCCATCCTTTAGAGGGGATCTGTACTTCCAGTTCTGACATTAATTCCTCATCTGATTTAGAGTGTTTAACGTTTTCCTGATCACATAATTCAAGTTCGTGGTCTTTATTGGTCAGAATTCAGAGTTAAAATTCAGTTTCATAGTCATAGAATCACAGGGCTTGGAAGGGCCCCCCAGAGCCCAAGGGGTCCAACCCCCTGCCAAAGCAGGGTCCCTAGGACAGGGCACACAGGGCAGTGTCCAGACAGGGCTGGAATCTCTCCAGAGAAGGAGACTCCACAGCCCCTGGGCAGCCTGTCCCAGGGCTCCCTCACCCTCACTGGCAAGAAGTTCTTCCCCACATTGGTGGGGAACTCCCTGTGCTCCAACTTGAGCCCATCGCCCCTTGTCCTGTCCCCACAGACACTGAGAAGGGGCTGCCCATATCCCCTTGTATCCCTTACATTTCCAGGTGTCCTTTCTGCAGCCTGTTCAGCTTCATTACCAGCCAGTCTGTTCCCTTTTTCTGGACAAGTGTTCCCTTTCCTGTGTCCCCAGCAGTGCATGATGGCAACCTTGGCTGGCAGTTGTACTGCTTCTAACAAGCAAAGTATTTCTCCTGCATGCTTAATGTGTTTCCCTTGACTTGTCCAGATGGCTCCATGTGCATGCACAACTCCAAAGGCATACTTAGTATCTGCCCATGTATTTATCCTTTCTCCTGCTGCGAGTTCTAGTGCTCTGGGTAAGGCAGAGCACTGCTGTTTGGCCCGGTGCATCACAGGGCTCCTGCCTTCGCTCTGAACTGGGTGCTGGAAGTCAGATTCCGGTGGGTACATCCGGATTCTGGTGGGCGTGGTGCAGCCTTGAGCTGCCGTTTGAAGCTGCGACTCCTGCTCTGCCCAGCGTGGAGCGCTGCAGCTGCGTGAGAGGAGCCTCGGGGAAGGCTGGAAGCGCTGGGTGGGTGGAAGAGCCGGGTGCCCTGTGCACCCACCTGCTCGCTCACAGCCCGGGTGTGGGCTCGGCGTGTTGGGGAGATCCCGGCTTGTGTCAGAGCAGGTGAGGGGCTCGTTGCCTTGTGGCTGTGGAGCCACTGGGGAGGTTGGTGTCTGGCTGCAGGAGATAAGAATGCTGAGAGGATCAGTCTTGTGCTTGCCTGGCTGTGAGGTACAAACCAGCCCCCTCCCAGCTTAATCTTCCCTGTTGCTGCTGTGCAGGGAAGAGGCCGTTGGGAGCTGAGAAGGGGAAAGTGTCGCTGGGCTTGTGGCCAGTACTGCAGAAGCAGCAGTGACGTGGGTTGTCCTTAGCCCCTGGCACAGCACTGCTGGCTGTGTGGGCGCCAGGTCTGCTCCCCCAGCACCTGCCAGGCCTGAGCAGCAGCTCTGGGATGCGCAGCGCTGTGTCGGCGCTAAAGCGAGTAGCAGCCGCGGGCAGAGCGAGTTGTGGACAGGTGGTGGTGGTGGAACGAGGCTTTGAGCATCAGCCTTAAATAACTGGGAATCCACTGATGCTGCCAATGGGCAGGGAACCCTAGCACAGCGTGCTGACCTCACCTGCTGCAGCATGGGCTCTGTAACTGCACTTAGGTGGAAGGAAACATGTCACTTGAGTGGTGTCGTGTGGGTGTTCACAGGAGCAGACTGGAAAAGCATCAAGGGCGCCTTGTCCTAACCCTGCTTGTGTCCTTCTCCTGGGTTTGGGGTCTCTGTTTTACAGTTGGGGTCTTTGTTGTGTCTGTGTTTTGTAGTGGGATGAAGCCCTCTTAACCATGAGCAAAGGAGAGAAGGCCCAGCTGGAAATCGAACCCGAGTGGGCGTATGGCAAGAAAGGGCAGCCGGATGCCAAGTATCCTTCCCCAGTCACCTGGGCAGCGCTCCTGGAGCGAAGTGCTTTATGGGCAGGGGAGTGTTGCCTTGCTAATCGCAGGGTCTGGATCGTGTGGAGTTAGATGATGGCTGTGAGTGCCCTTTTGGACAGAGAACTGCAGGGAGTACCAGCTACAGCTGGTTCTGGGCTGCCCTTGAAATGGGGCAGAGGGAGGGATCACACAGAGCACCTCAGGCAGTTGTGTCCCTAACTTGGGAAGCCCCTGTCCTCCCCACTCAGCCCCTCAAGGTAACTTAAAAGCACTGTCCATAGACACTCACCTTCCCCACACAGTGCAGTAGGGCACCCTGACCCCCTCCCAGAGGGCTGAGGCAGGGCAGGGCAGCCCACACTCAGCCCCTCAGCTCTAGAGGAACGGGAATAGAGGTGTTAGCTACAGTGGGCCCTGCCCAGCTGGCCGCAGCTCCCCTCAGACAGCAGCTGTGGCTCCATTCTAAACCCACCATGAAACTTAAAACCCGACCCACGAGGACCAGAACAGGTGGTGAGTCACTCCCTGGGATGCCTGGACTGCAGCCGGGGAGAGGGGGTGGGGTGGCAGGGGCTTGTTTATAAAGATTCCTTAACTTGTGCAAACAGGATCCCACCCAATGCCAAGCTGTTCTTCGAGGTGGAACTGGTGGATATTGAGTGAAACAGTTTCCTTTGCTGCTGGGAATCCACTCACGATCATGAAAGCTTCTGACCACTGAGTTTCTGCTCGCTCCTAACTTCAGGACATAGTTACAACTGTGGCCTTGTACTGAAATCAAGTTTGTTTTCCCTGTACAGTAACATACCACTAAAGAAATAGTTTATACATGTGAGTGATGTCACTTCTTTGTGTACCCTGTCACCAGAAAGCCTCCTGCCTGAGGCAGGGCAGGATGGCACAGCTCTCCAGCTGGAAGTGCTACACCTGTTACTGCCCCTTGCTGCACTGAGGGGGTCTACTGGCACCCTCTTCACCTCTGTATCCAGCTTGGGGCCTCAGAACCGCTGGCAACAGTACTGCTGTTAGAACAGCACGTGCCCAATGGTTCCAATCAACCCAAAGTAGTAGGAGAGAGATGTAATTAACATGTTTGTATTCCAGGCACTGCTTAAGTTAACCCCCCAACCCGCTAGATTATCTGCTTTAGATGCATTTTGGAGGCTGAAGCTGATTCCCCCCCCTCCCTTCTAGAGGGGAACTGTGTCCCAGGTGCTGGCTGTACAGGACCGGCGCTCTCACTGTCAGCCAAGAAAGCTCAGAGGATACTGAATTCCTTGCTTTTATTACAAAAATGAGAATGATCACTTTGATCAAAATGAAAAAGGTTTGCTCACACTGTGTACATGAAAAACTCCAAATACAAAAACCATCCCACACACGGCTTGTGCTTTTAAAAAAGAACCCAAGGTTGTTTCATGTTGTGATTCCTGACCCCCCCACGGAATAGAAAACACAGGGTGGAGCTCAGCCAGGCTGCTGCTGCTGTCAGCTGGAGAGCTTCAGTCGTGACACCCAGGGCTGGCAGAGGAAGGGAGCTCGAGACGGGCACGAGGCGGTGGCTGAGCAGGAGAGGAGGGTCTGGCTTCTGCCCGGGCAGCAGAACAAACACAAAACCTACCGACTGACTGATTGAAGTCTATGGAATCATGAGACCAAAAGGACTTCTGCAGAGAGCTCCATAAATTAGTGCAGGGGATTAAAAACCAAAATGCATTTATGGAAACCTAGACTTGTACAGAGAGAGACCACGGATCAGCTACCGGCACAGGAATCTTGCTTCACACGTACCCTGTGAACATCAGCTCGTTTCACATGCAGAAGGCCAAAAAAAAAAAAAAAAAGCAGGTATTACAACAGTTCTTTCACATCTCTCACTTAGAAAAATAGAACTTTATTCCATCTCTGTTGAAAATGCAGCGGGGTGACCTTGGCTCGCTCTGCCCATCAAGTTGGGTGGTAATACTGTCCGTAATTCCAGGCGTTCTGGTAATTGTACTGGGGAAAGGAAAGGGAACAGGGTAATGTCAGGCAGCTCCTGCTGTGTGAAGAACACGTTGCAGTACAGCACAGGCATGTTTGTCCCCTGTAACTGTACTGGTGCTGAACCCCAAACTGCCCCATAGACCCACCAGCACCAGCTTTGTGCTAGAAGGGAAACCAAAGGCTCAGCTGGGGTGACTGGGCTGTACTGAGGGCACGAGCCTGTGGTGGCTCTGGGGGCTCCAGGGAAGCAGAGCAGTGACCCAGCTCCATCCCACTGCTGGAGCTGCCCCAATGCCACTCACACCCAGCCAGTTCCCAGGGCTGGCTGCAGCCAGTGGCACCCCCACCCCTCCAGCCAGGCCCAGAGCAGCACAGCATTCCAGGGACAGCACGAGTGTCTCCTCTGCCTGGGAAGGTGTCTGCCTGCTGCTCCCATCCCACTGCGAAACGCAGCCACGCAGCAATGGGGTTACCACATGGGCAGCACTAAGCCTGTTATTCCCACAGCTCTCCGAATTTGGGGTGATTCTCCCAGCCGAGCGCTGAGCGGAGCGTCCCCACGCTGGGTGAGACACGGCGCCTGTCCCTGACTTTGGGAAGTGCACTCGACCCTGATGCAGATGGTTCTAAGCCAGTTACACAGCGGCTGGTTTGTGTCCCATCTGCAAACAGCTCTCACAGGCCTGGTGGACTCCTCAGAGTCTAACAACAGTTCATTCCCCTCCTTTAGGAGGCACTTCCGTGGGACCCTCTGCAACGTGGAGGAGTGAGCACTCCACTGCTGCACCACCTAACTCATCCCAGCTGAGGGGGCTACAGCAGCTCCCCCCAACCACGCCCCGCTGCGCACCGAAAGGTGAGTCTGGCAGCTCTGACTGCACAGCCGGCCCTTGGTGGGGTTGGGACACAAGAATGGACTCTCCATCCAGAAGCAACCACCCCCCTCTACACATGAGTATTTTACACTTGTGTAGGAAGCCAAAGAGGAATCAAAAAAACCAGGAGCTCAACCTTTACTCCAAGCTCTCCTCACCCGCTGGGCCACGGATAGGGAAAAGCAGCTGGGAAACCAGATTGCACACACACCCTGAACGTGCACCTACCTGGTACCAGGCGTTGTAGTTATAGGCTGCCTGGTTGACCTGCATGTCACCATCCATCATCTGTGCCGACGCCATGGACGGGTCATCCGTGAGCATTTTCTTTTCATCCGGCTCCTCAGATCTGTGAGGTAAATGGCAGCTGGGATTAAATTCAGAGCAGGGCTTTGTGTGAGAATCAGAGTCACAGGGGTTGGCAGGGACCCCCAGAGCCCACGAGGTCCAACCCCCTGCCAAAGCAGGGTCCCTAGGACAGGGCACACAGGGCGGTGTCCAGACGGGGCTGGAATCTCTCCAGAGAAGGAGACTCCACACCCCCTGGGCAGCCTGTCCCAGGGCTCCCTCACCCTCACTGGCAAGAAGTTCTTCCCCAGATTGGGGGGGAACTCCCTGTGCTCCAACTTGAGGCCATCGCCCCTTGTCTTGTCCCCACAGACACTGAGCAGAGGCTGCCCATGTCCCCCTGTGTCCCACCCTTCAGCTATTGATCAGATCCCCTCTCAGGCTTCTTTTCTCAGGGCTGAACAGCCCCAGAAGCGCTGTACAGACACAGGTCAGTGACACCTTCCAACTAGCACCCTGCCCAAATGGGGTAACGAGGGAGCAGCACGTTGTGTTTCACAACAGGCTGGCTTTAAATTCTTCTGCTGCTCAACCTGAGCCACCAGAAACATGTTCTGGACACAGAGTTATCTTACCAGTAGGGTTTAATTTTCTGTGATACATAATGCAGAAAGTTTGTTTCCAATCAAGCTGTTTCCAAAGACTTTTGGTGAAGTACAGCCCCATTTATCCCACACTGTAAGTGACTGGAAAGTGTGATTCTCTCCTGGCAAGTGGTAGGTTTAAAGCTGAAAGAGGAAAGCTGTCCCCTGTCTAAGAGATGGTTCTTTGAATGTTTCCAAAGCACTTCCCAAGCGCTCTGTGTCAGCTGTGGTGCAGCAGAGTGTGTGCTCCCACCCCCACGGTGTCCTGCTGGTTCATACCCCCAGGTGACCAGGCTGCCTACCCGTTCTCTGCTCTCCTCTTCAAAGAATCCTGCTCCTTCAGAAGCGCTTGGTGCTCATCATAGGCATCCAGAAGCCTGAGGGAGACACACAGACACAAAGTTTTGCTCACCCTTTTCACATAACCATTTTACACACACGAGCACCTGCTTTAAACACCTGCCTCCAGCAGCAGGAATATGAGAACATTCAACCCAAACTCAGCCAGTCACCCTGTCAGTGAAGATGGAAAGGCAAAACCCCCTGAATCTGACTCCACAACGATCTGATCTCCACAAGAACTCTGTTAGCTCAGCAATTCCCAACTCGCTCAGCCTCTCTGCATGTCCCTCATGAAGTTCTTTACACAGACGTTGTCTGAAACCCCCTTGTAGTCAGAATCACAGAGCTGTAGGGGTTGGCAGGGCCCTCAAGAGCTCATTGAGTCCAACCCCCTGCCAAAGCAGGGTCCCTAGGACAGGGTGCAGCTGCTCCTTCCAGTGGTGACACTCCCTCCACTGGGCCCATGCCATCCAGAGCAGCACGGGTATTCAGGAGTCAGCCTTGCTTTAACCACTGGGAGGCAGCAGTATACAAAATCCTGACAGTCCAAAGTAGCACCCACAGCACCTCCCAAACAAGGCAGGAACAGCCCAGTCTCTTCATCCCAGCACAAAGGAGTCCCAGCTACAATTCCCAATAGCACCATTTCCCTTGCTGCACAATGCCCTCTGCAAGGTATGGCATCAAACTGCTCCTTGCCACTGCTGTTCGTGGTGAACAGAGTTCTTGTACTTATTCTGCGCTCTAGTTTCATCTGGGAACTGAAACATCTTTGTGCTGGGTCTATCTGGGACCCCAAACTTGCAGTGCCTGGCTGCTGGGTGAGGTAGAGCAGTCAGGAGGCAGAAAGTCAGGAGGAGCGTAAAGACACATGGAACATTACCCTGCAAAGGCTGATCACGAGTTCGCTTGGTAGCTGCAAAGTGTAAATACAAACAAGAGTGTGTTTTACACCAGGGAGTTCAGAGGGGAAAAGCACATCTTGGATTTAACTAAAGGTTGTGCTTCCAGTCTCTGATCCTCCTACATTAGTGTGCAGCACGGTTGATGCATCTGAACACAGGGCAGCAGCTCACAGGGCACCAAACTCCTCCCTCCCCCAGAACATGCTGCCCGGTCCCTGCGACGGGCCAGGCAGAACCACAGGGAGCAGCCACATGCAGCACCATTTTACTCACTAAGGTGTTGGGTATTTCAGAACCAAAGGGGCCACATTTGAAAAGCTATCCCTGCTGAAGCACAGGCATTCAGGCTGGCAGAGCAGCAGCACTCAGTGACTGCTGGCACAAAACCCGTCCCGAGGGATACCACTAACCCCACCCCTTCCCTCCTTCTTCTCCCAGCACCCTTGGTGACCCAGGTTCAGCACAGGTTACATCTTACTTGTTTACATCAGAACCAAAGTCTTCCAGGAATTCCACTTTTCTCTGAGAAAAGGTGATCCTCATCTTTATGGATGGGGCACCATGGACAGCCTTGTCGAAGCAGCTCAAGATGTTCTCCTCGTTCTGCCTCAGGTCGCCGCTGTACTCCATCTCCAGCAGGTTCAGATAGAGCTTCGTGTTTTCCTGGGCAAAAGGCGGGTTAGAAGTTGTACATCACACAGAATCACAGACTCACAGAGCTGTAGGGGTTGGAAGGGACCCCCAGAGCCCATGGGGTCCAACCCCCTGCCAAAGCAGGGTCCCTAGGACAGGGCACACAGGGCAGTGTCCAGATGGGGCTGGAATCTCTCCAGAGAAGGAGACTCCACAGCCCCTGGGCAGCCTGTCCCAGGGCTCCCTCACCCTCACTGGGAAAAGTTACATCTGTGAGGCCAGGTGTTTAACAGTGGCTGAACATCCCCCAACACTTACATCACACACACACTAGAGCACAGTATCACCAGGTTGGAAAAGCTCTTTAAGCTCATTGTGTCCAACCGTCCCTGTCCTGTGCTGACCCAGATCCCTGAGCACCTCATCTCCCCTCTGTTAAACACACCCAGGGCTGGGGACTCAGCCCCTCCCTGGGCAGCCTGTGCCACAGCCCCACAACTCTGCCAGGGAAGAACTTTTCCCTCCCAGCTGAGCTGACCCTGCCCTGGGGCAGCTTGAGCCCATTGCCCCTTGTCCCATCTCCTGTCCCCTGGCTGAAGAGACCATCCCCCACCTCTCTGCACCCTCCTGGCAGGTAGTTGTAGGTGTGGATAAGGTCTCCCCTGAGACCCTGTTCCCTGAGCAGTCAGTACAGGGTATGAGTGTTTGCTCTGCTCCTCTCTGACCAGGCAGAACTGACCCAACACTACACAAGCAGAGGCAAACCCACCCTGACAGTCAGCTAAGGGTACTCAGAGCGTGGTTCTACAAACCCACCTTTGAGTACTGCCTACACAGTCAGTTCTGCTCACCCCAAGGTGGGGCTGTGCCTACAGGATTTACAGTTCTAGAACGAAAGGTGCTTCCTAACAAAGAGGTCTGCATCTTCCCCATGAGCAAGCTGTGAGTAGGGCAACATCAGTTTAGAGGGACTGGTGTCTCCATGCCGTAAGCACACGTTCCAGTTACAGAACCTTCATCATTGTTGCCACGTTTTAAAACCCACTCAGAAACACACAAGGATTAAGCACAGCCAGAGGGAACACATACTTTGTCGATCTCTATGGCTTCTGACAGCACTTTTCTTGCCTTTGGCAGGTTTTTCTGTACTTTGAAGAGGTGTCGGGCTAGTTTGATGGCGTAGAAGGAGGACTCAGTGATGGATTTGGCATTCCTCACAGCCTCTTCCAGCAGGTGCTCAGCCTCTTCCATGTTCCCGTGCCTGCGCTCCAAGCTCACTCTGCGCAGGCGAATCATGGCCAGCCCCAGGATACACTCCTCAAAGGTCTTCAAGATTCTTCTTGCTTCATCAATGTTGCCTAAAACACCAGTGGAGATGCTTTAAGATGCGAGCCATCCGACAGCCTCTTAAACCCAGGCTCCCGCCCAGCAAAACCCCAGGCTGCTCTTACCCTGCTGCTCCTCAAAGGCAGCCCACAGCATGTGAACCATGGGCTTCTTAGGAAGATGTATGGTGCACGCCCTGCTGTAGACATGCCTCACTCCTTCAATACTATGGTTCTCCATGTATTTGGCATACTACAGTTGAAAACAGAGCAGAGATTGGAAAATTTAAAGCTTGCATTTGCCTTTAAAAACATGACAGAACGTTAAAATTCTTTTGTTTAAACCCATTCAGCACCTTTATTGAACCACTAGACTAGTTTCTGTAAGGAAGGACGTAGAGAGGCAACGCAGTTGGCATATGCAGCAGTCAAATCTGGTTGCAAGCAGACCATCTCCTAATGCAACAGATATAGTTATATATGAACAACGTTCCACAAGAGTACAAAAGGTTAGTCACTAGATCAATGTATGCAATCAGCAGGAGGTAGGTGGTAAACCACTTCCCTTACCTTAATCCAGAAGTCCTCATAGAGGGCACATGAAATAACACATCTTTCAAAGAGGACCACAACTCGCTCATGAGTGCCATTCTCTATCTCAAAATCTAAGTACTCTTTCCAGTTTTTCAGCTGAATTTTCTCCAGGGGTTTCACATGAAAGTAAGGCCTCTTGATCTGTAAGAGTCACAGGATGGCAACTTAGGACACACATACAGCCCAGCTGTTAGAACAGCCCACCCCACCCCCCCAGCCCCACACCAGTCCCACCCCAGTTAAGCGATGCTGCCTAAACAAGGAGGGCTTCCCAGTGGGGAGGGGCCTGCTGGGGTTACCCAAGCACTGCCCAGGAGATGCTGCCAGCAGTTACCTCCCCATCCTACACAGCTTTTTCAGTGCCAGTGTTCACAGAGGCTGAGAACTTGAGGCAATCCCCTCCCTTGCAAACCCCCAGTCACAGCGTAACAGTGACACTGTGAGTAACAAACACTGTCTGTGGACAGACATACAGCCAACTGACATACTTACTGTTGTACTAGTGCATATCTTACAAGTTAACTGTGACATCTGGTTGAGAACCATGGCAAGGAGCAGCAGAGGGCTGACTTGAGCTTCATATTAAACATTTACACTAGGCTGATTATCCCAAGAGCTAGCCAGGCTGCATTCCCACTGGTGACTACAGGAGGAGCTGGGTGGGACAGAGCTCAGCACAGAAAGTTTAAGCCTGGCTTTGAACTAAAGCATCCATCTGAATATTTTGCTTTTTCTCTCTAAATCTTTAATTTTATCTGGTTCTCTCTCCTGCACTGCAATTCCATTTCAGAGCCATCCATATGAACAGGGAAAGAACTCAGGATAATTAAGGAGTAACATGCAATGCTTCATGGGCACCTGAAATTTAAACCCCACCCTCTTCCCATTCCTCACTCCACTACAGAGCCCAGCACCCTCCTATTCTATGTTGACAAATTCACAGGTATGTTGTTCCTGCTACAATAAACTCCAACAGTCTCCAACACCCCTGTGACACCTGTTGCCTATCCACCTCACTTCAGTCTGCCATAAAGACACACTTAGAGCCAACCTGTTGGTACCTACAGAGCAGGCATGCTCTCTTGGCAGCAGAAGTCCCAATCCTGGGCAGGAGCAGGTGAGGACACTCTGTTTCTTACACATTTTCTGCAGCTTGTCCACAGTTTTAGCACTTTCCCAAGGTCAATACTTTGTAGCCCAAGGTTTCCCCAGCCAAGAACACCCCTGCTTGCACCACCACCTCCCACACCAGCAGATTCCAGCTGCACCCACTCTAGGGATGTGCTTTGTAGCCCTTGTTCCTCTAGGACAGGCTAACTGACACCAGACCGACCCTGCAGCACACAGGGCTGGGAACAACCCTTCAACCCACAGGGTGACCCACCAAGTTCCACTGTTCTCAGTGCTAGGACTGGCTACATACTGCACTTCAGGCTCCTCTGGTGCCCAAGGTGTGCAAGCTAATAGGTCTGCATCACATAAGCCACTAAGGACTCTCTCTATTAGACAGATTTGTCACTGTACTTTCTTTTTTAAAAGTAAATTTAAAGCATTATGCAAGTTACACAATATGGTATTTGCCAAGAATAGAATTTTAAAAAAGACTGAGGATTAAAACCTCTGGTTGTTTTTTCAACTTGATTCTGCATAGGAAAACTCTGTATTTGCAGTGATCAAATGGTGGGTTTGATTGATCACTTCCAATATGTTCCAATGTGTTACACACAGGAGTCACATGTTATGATGGCCACTTTGGAAAACAGAAGTTACTCTAATTCAGGCTGAAAAGTGCCATGTGAAGATCTGAAGCTGTACACGTTTTGGGCTCCCTCTAGGACAGGCTTACCCACTGCCCTCATTCCCATATTGCTCTGCAATGCCCCCCACACAGAAGGCAGGGCTAACATAGCATTCCACACTATTTCAAGACTGCTTAGCTAACAACACAGCACCTGGCCTCTCTCCAGACCCCACTCACAGATCTACACACCACCAGATAACAGAGCTGACCTCACACGCTGCCTTTTCACAGGAAAAGTGGCAGAGAACCACACCTGATCTCTGCTTCAGCCCCACAAGTCTGCATTTTAAGACCTGTTAGTCCAAACTCCCAGCTCCCAGTCGTACTCAAACCCTTGCCCGTGCTGCCTGACGCAAAGAGAAAAGCGAACTTACCGCCTCTTCGAACGTCCACCTCTTACTGACTTCATGTTCATTGTGGTTAAAAATCTCTTGGTGAATCTCAATGATTCTGTGCCTCATGTTTTCTATCTCAGTGATTAGCTAAAACACAATGTTTAAACATGTAACACAGGCAGAGAGAGATGACAGGAACACACGTGCGTTAGAAGTGCCGGAGATGCACTAGAGGCGGCCCTGAAGAGCTGGGGGAAGGGATGGGATGCTGCCCTGATGGTGCCTTGGCCCTCAGCGCAACCCAAACGGTTTTCTACCTGAGGTTGGGTCTTTTGCTAAAGATGATGGAGATTAAAGATGAATTTGGCTCCAAGTCACACTTGGTTTCAGTGCACGTATGCTTTCACAGCCAGCGACTCCTTTGGATGGCTCCAAGTGTTCCTATGCCTGCGAAGGCTACGAACCTGCAGAGACCACTCTGATGAGGCGCTTGCTTAGACCACAGCCCCTACATCTCTTCACTGGAACAACTGAAACTACTGCCCAAGGCTTTGCACATCACTTACTTTGCTTTTTTAATAGCTGTGAAAGCTCTGGAGAGGTATGTCCCGCAGACAAAAGCAGTTACCACATGGGGCCAAAGAGCAATGACGTGCAGGAGAACTACAGGAACACCTCAGCTACAGACACACACGAGTCTGTCTGCAGGTAAACTCGTCCTCCAGCCCCAGGGGACAGCCAGAAGCAGCACAGGTACCTTGGCGGGGTCGGTGATGTCCTCAGTCCCAGAGGGCAGGTCATCCCCAGGCTGCGCCTCCTCCCCGTTGTGGCCGTTGACCGACGCCAGCTCTCTGCGGAGCTGGACGAACTGCTCGGTGGTGAGGAAGTCCCGAGGCAGGTTGTTCTGGATGTGTTCTTTGAACCTAAAGGACAATCACAAACAAGGCAAGGCAAGTTTGATGGCTTACACTGTGATACTCTGCACAGCCAGAGTACTAAATCCTAGTGGGGTTCTACAGTAGTGACACTAAGAGCCCAACTTCTGACCACACGCAGACACAATGGATCTTCTACTATCTGTCAGGCTGCAAAGAGAAATGACAGGCTGATGACCAGGGCAAAGGCAGACCACCTGCCACACAAAACTGATGGCAAAGGACAAGATTTGGAAGACACTTGCTTTCCAAAAGCCAACGATCTGTACCACTCAGGGGGAAGAACAGTGTGTAATTTAACTCAGGTTTCTGGTTCCCTCTTAACCTCTCCCTGGTAGTGCAGGATTCAACCGTCCACAACTTCAACCAAGTGTTTCTCTTGAGTCAATTAAATTAGTTATTTCATGACACACAAGCACTGCACAAGGAATCAAAAGTTCAAAGCTGCTTAATCTGATTTTTCTCTTTTCATTCTCATAATTCCAATCCCTCCTTTATTCCACAGCAGAATTTGTGAGTTTACCTAAACCCAAATTCCAACTTTAAAACACCCAGTCAAACCCTGTGAGTACATAAATTCAACTCAGCAACTACTTCAACTCATGTTCCAAAGAAGTGTTTGCTCATTACAGAAGCAGGGCAGTGTGTGCTCAACAAGCTCACAGCACAAACTGGATGTTTGTTTCCTCTTTACCTCTGGAAATGGTGGCTGTAGAGCTGCGTTGGAATTCCAAGGATGCGGTCGTATATGGAGGTGACTTCCCTTAGGTTTCCCTGCTCGTCTTCCCAGTTTATGTACATTTCCCACAGTCTGTCAGAGCGGAAATCTGTCCCAGCAGCTAAGACTGCATGCTCATAGGCTCTGAAAAATGAAACCATTCCACAGTTGTTTCTGGGTTTGGTGACAGAACATGGAAGAAAAGTTCTGGCTCCTATTTATTTCAAGATTACCAGCAGCCTCATTGAGTTGCAACCACGCTTACATCCATGGTTTAAATTCCTCAAGGTGTTTTTTAAGAGGTCTGTAGCAAGATCTCTAGAATTTCAGGAAGTTCACACTCACCTTGTTTCCTCCAGCAAAACGGCAACAGAACAAAGGCAACAGAAAAAGCCACTTGCAGGAAACACAAGACATGAAGAAAACACAAAATCTTTACCACCACTTCTCTCTCACCTACATTCTAAACCCATTACTTGAGCAGTTTAACAGGCACAAGCTGTACATCAATCATGCAGCTCGAAGCTGTTTCAGTTCAAGCTCCATTAACATTCTGGCTCAAAGGCCAGTCCAGCCTCTCACTCTAACCAGGACCACTGCCAGCAACGGGCAACGCTGAACACCTTCCAGCCATACCCTGAAAACCTTCAGGGAATAAAAGAGGGGAACCTGTTCCAGTGCTGCACTGAAGCTCTCAAGCCACACCTTCTGACCCTTGTACTGCACTGTATTGCCTGCCCCTTCTCTTAAAAGCCCTCAGAGCAACCAGGGGCTGTTATCAGCTCAGCCCTAAGCTTAACTACCTGTCCTATCACTGTGCCTGCCTCCAACTTACCCGCGGATAGTACTGCTGGTCTCAGGATCAGCAGGGTCCAATGTGTCCTTTAAGAAGTTGATATAGTGTATCCAGAGATCAACACTAAGAGGAATTGCCTGAAGCCCTCTGCGATAAACCTATGAAGAGAACATCAACTGTACTTCAAATACTTAGTGGTGTCCTAATAGAGAGGCAACACTGTGTTATCCGGTGAACCTTAGAAATACTAATTACTGGAATTTTGTTTAAATAATCTACCATTACCATTTGGGTGGAGGTTGGATAGAACATGGCAATGTTCTGATCTCCACGTGCAGAGTCTTGATCTTCAAAGCGCAGCGGTCCCTGCATTCTGACCAGGTTGTGTGGGCAGGCTTTGGGGTACAGACCATAGGGCACAGACCCATTAGAGCATCATTGACAGCGTCTGACCAAAAATGCAATAAGATGTAGCAATTGTGACCAGCAAACCAACTATATTGCTTTGAAAATGAGTAATAAATGTAAGTGACAGAAAAGCCCTGCCCTACTTGTTAAGCTGCAGTGTAATACAGAGGCTTGCACTGCAAAGCTTGACAAACTGTAGAGGTTTAACGCACCTGCCAACAAAGAGAAAAAACATTAGCTACAAATGCCACAGGGGTGACAAGTGCAAACAAAATCCCTACAAACCTGACCATTCATGGCAGGTACTGGCAGCCAAATGACTTGCAGTAGGTGAGTCATTATTTGGCCAACAGGACGGATGGCAATGGCTGTGCCCAGCTCCCTACATACCTCATCAGACTGCTTAACGTTGTCGTGCCGCTTTTCCAGGTCTGCATACTTTTTCCAGTACCCATAGCAATATGGATAATGTGTGAAAAACCTGTCAAAGGCTTTCCTGGCAGCTGGGAGGTGGTTCTGCAAGAAATACATAATAAAAAGCCATGAATCCTTTCCTTAAAAAAAAGAAGGAAAACAAACAGACTTGAGATGATTCTGAAAACAATTCTTGCTTTAACAGTGTCTTTAAAAGGGTTGGGTTTATTCTGTGATCTCTGCTGACAGCACTGGTGATCCTGCCTTAACACAGGATCTATGAAACCCTGATGTACAGCTCCAGACTTGTCACTGGAATATCCATGACTTGCTCTGGTTTGATTTGTTCTTTTCTGGAAGGCGATGGGGTAAGGGGGCTTGTACTAACCTCCTGCTCTACATACTGGAGCAGATATACCCATCCTGTGAAATCCTGGGGATTGTCCTCTACGACTTTCCAGAACTTGTCAAAATCTGGAGGGAAGCAAGCCTCCATATCTGTTGTCTGTAAACCTTCCATGTTTGGGATTTCACCCTCCTGTGTGTTCTCTTCGTTGAGGTCTGGGGAGCTGTCTGGTGACTGCTCCATCTCAGTGACACTCATGATCTCAGTACTGAAGTCCATCTGCTGCTCCTCTGCCGCTGTTTCAGTGCCATTGTCTGTACTCTCATTGCTCACAGTCGGCTTCTCCTCCTCTGTGGTCTCTGTGTTCTCCATAGCTGAGGTTGCTGTTCTGCAGCACTAGATCCTGAGGAAACAAACACATTTCATACTCCTGCAATAAAGATTCAAGTAGAACTGAGGTGCTAATTACCAGCTCAGCCTCCCAGGCGCTTCAGGCAACCGTGTATTTGCTTCACCACAAACCTGCACCAATTAGATCTGCTACATACATGAGCCTTACTCACAAGCTCAGAAACACTACTAGCAGCTGTATGTTCAACACCTGCACGTACAAATCCCTGTGGTTTCCCTATAAAACGGGCACAAGCTGTTATTGTGGTGTGGAAGTGAATGGATACGGTTTTCCTGTATGTCTAGTAATTCATTCCAAAGAATCATGTCCAAATTTATTCTGTTATCCTACTTAGCACAAATCAGTGAGTCCTTTGGAAAATAAACAAGTGTTAAAATGTGCCCTGATCACCGAGCTGAAGCAGTAACTTTGCCAAGACAAGAATCAGTATCAGGGATGTGGGAGAGCCGCAGAAACCACTCAGGCCACCCCCTCACACGTAATTACTCTCTCCCACACAACACGCCACGGGTGCCTCCTGCCCCTCAGGACAGACTCCAACCTCCTCCCACTCTTCATTTTGATCTTCCTGCCAAAGGCTGCTGCTCAGCCCTACCCTCCTCTGCAAACAGTGACCCAGCCTGACCGGGCTGTGTGCTGCTCTGTGATCGGCCTCAACCGATCTCAGCCTCCAGTCAAGCTCAGCCTCACACCTAACAGATCCTAGGCAGTACAATACCACTGCAGAACAGCACAGCCCTTAGCTCTGAGTCTACTCTGGACAAGCAACAGTGTGAGCCCATCCTCCTCAAACACACTGTAGCAACTGCCACTCCTGTTTCCCTTGGGCTCTCCTCAAGGAAGATGACAGCAACTCAGTTTCGCATTCAAGAAAAGAAATTAAGTCCCCACCCCACTATCTCCAGAGCACAGAACAAAGAGACTGCTTGTTCCCACCTCAACAAGCTGTCAGTATTATGGTGGGGGACAAGTTCTTCACAGAAATAAGTGCCCAAGCCCTACCTTCAGCAGCCTCAACGTGCAGAATGGGTCATGTCTTCCTACAAGTCCACCAGGCCAAGAAACTCTGGTGGTATGAGAAGGACTGCAGGGCCTGCTCTGAATGCTTCCTATTAACTGGGGTTTAAAAGCTCCAAGTTTTGATTTTAAAGGTCTACAAGTTTCTGTTCTCTACTGCACTCATCATCCAGCAACCCTATAAATACAATTTATTGTATTTATACAATAACGAGCTCAGAGCTGTGTCACTTCATACTCTGAGTGTTCATAAAAGCAGAAAGCTCCCACCACTTGAAAGTCCCAGGAACACAGCGTGGCTACACAGAGCACTACAGAGCTCTTGCTCAGCTGGGGAAGGGGATGCTTGTGTCAGAAGAGCAGTTCATTTCGCTCTCCCCCACATCCTGGGCCAGTGGAGAAAGCCCACATCAAAAGCTGGTGTGTGGTGAGTGCTGGAGAGGCGTCCCCAACGTTGAGTTTGAGAATAAGCATCATTTGTAAGTTAAGAAACGAAATAATAAACTAATTAAAAAGGCTAAATAAAATAGCTATGCCTTTACCAGGGCAACACACAGGAGAGCTCTGCATCCCTAAAAGCGACTGCTACCACCCTGAGCTTCCATCTGTAGACACTACGAAAGGCAAGGCGAGCGGGTGAGGCAAAGGGCAGCCCCAGCCCTTGAGAAAAGAAAAAAGTCAGAAGGATGTTTACACCTCTGGAATTTGAAAAAGCTAAGGCAATTGGTTTTAAACATGCAGGAATCGATCACCTGCATCTACTCTGGTTTCTGAAAGACGTCCTTCCCCCTCCAGCTGATTCAGAAGACGCATTCCAGCTTAAAAAACAACTCCCCCAATCCCAGCTGTCTTCGGGGAAGGGGGAAAATACAAGAGAGGGATCAGCAGTTCTGCATCACATCTACAGGCAAGGTCTCAAACAGAAACCAAAAGCCAGCCGGACAGTTCTCTTCCAAGCCCGGGTGCTCTACAACACCCCCAGGCAACCAGGCGGCAGACCCCAAACGCAGGGACGGAGGGTTATGCTACCCCGGAGGGCCCAGGCAGGCACCGGGACAACGTCCCTCCATCCAGAGCCCCGCCGAGTGCCTGGGAACCGTCCCTCCCCCCCCAGAGCCCCGGAGGCGGCAGACACGGACCTGGAGCAGCCCGAGCACAGCCAGCCAGGGCCTGAAGCCCCTCCCCTCGGGGGTTATTACACCGCCCGGGCTGAGCGCCGGGGAAGCGCTCGGACCTGCCGTAACTCACACCAACACGCACCGTCTGCCCCGGCCCGACCCGGCCTCTGCCGCGCACGGCGCCGGCTCCGTTCCGAGCCCCTGGAGACCCCCTGGGAGCGCGCACAGAGGGGCGGCGCCAGGGCCTTCCAGCCTCTCCTCACACCCGCTGCCCGCCCGGCTCCGCAGCCCCCCGAAAGCGGCGGGGCTGCCCGGCCCGGCCCTGCCCAGCCCGGCCCTGACCCCCGGCGGCTCCAGCCCACGGACCGAGGCTGCGGGCGCCGCGACGCAGCACTAACGCCTCAGAGCCCGAGGGCCGCCGGGCCTCGCGCTGGGCTACCTACCGCCTGCTCCCGCCGCCGCTCCCGACAGCGCCGTCCCCCGCGGGCCGGCTGCTCCGCCCCAGCGCCCGCCAAGCGCCCGCACGGCTGCTGAGGGGCAGCGGCGAGCCCCGGGCCCGGCACCCCCCCCCCCCCCGCTCCCCCCCCCCGCGCCTCCCCGTTCCGCCCGCGTGGCGGGCCCGGCCGCGTCCCTCGCTCAGCTCGCTCAGCCTCCCGCCAGGCCCGGCCCGGCCCGGGGCCCCGCCAAGCGCTTCCCCCTCCCCTCATCTCCCGAGCGCGGGCCCCCTCCCGCCGCCCCCGCTGCCCCTCCCGGCCCCGCCGCTCAGCCCCACCCGGTACCTGCCGCGGGGCCGCGGACCGCCAGCCCGCCGCGCGCCTGCCGCCGCCGGGGGCCTCAGGAAGGGCGCTCCGCGCATGCGCGCCCTGCGCACAGAGCAAGGCGCCTGCGCCCCGGCCCCGCAGCGTATGCGGACGGGCAGCTCCCTCTCCCGCCAAATGGCGGCGTCCCCTCCCCAGCCCTCCCTTCCCTTCCCTTCCCCCCCTCTTTCCCCCCCTTCCCTTCCCTTCCCTTCCCTTCCCTTCCCTTCCCTTCCCTTCCCTCCCCTTCCCTTCCCTTCCCTTCCCTTCCCTTCCCTTCCCTTCCCTTCCCTTCCCTTCCCTTCCCTTCCCCCCCTCTTTCCCCCCCTTCCCTTCCCTTCCCTTCCCTTCCCTTCCCTTCCCTTCCCTTCCCTTCCCTTCCCTTTCCCCCTTCCCTTCCCTTCCCTTCCCTTTCCCCCTTCCCTTCCCTTCCCTTCCCTTTCCCCCTTCCCTTCCCTTCCCTTCCCTTCCCTTCCCTTCCCTTCCCTTCCCTTCCCTTCCCCCCCCTTCCCCCCCCTTCCCTTCCCCCCCCTTCCCCCCCTTCCCCCCCCTTCCCTTCCCCCCCTTCCCCCCCCTTCCCCCCCCTTCCCTTCCCCCCCCTTCCCTTCCCCCCCCTTCCCTTCCCCCCCCTTCCCCCCCTTCCCTTCCCCCCCCTTCCCTTCCCCCCCCTTCCCCCCCTTCCCTTCCCCCCCTTCCCTTCCCCCCCCTTCCCCCCCTTCCCTTCCCCCCCCTTCCCCCCCTTCCCTTCCCCCCCCTTCCCCCCCTTCCCTTCCCCCCCTTCCCTTCCCCCCCTTCCCCCCCTTCCCTTCCCCCCCTTCCCTTCCCCCCCTTCACCCCCTTCCCTTCCCCCCCTTCCCTTCCCTTCCCTTCCCTTCCCTTCCCTTCCCTTCCCTTCCCCTCCCCTCCCCTCCCCTCCCCTCCCCTCCCCTCCCCTCCCTTCCCTTCCCTTCCCCCCCTTCCCTCCCCTCCCCTCCCCTCCCCTCCCCTCCCCTTCCCCCCCCTTCCCCCCCTTCCCTTCCCTTCCCTTCCCTTCCCTTCCCTTCCCTTCCCTTCCCTTCCCTTCCCTTCCCTTCCCTTCCCTTCCCTTCCCTTCCCTTCCCTTCCCTTCCCTTCCCTTCCGGCACTGAGGCGGCCGCAGCGTTACAGAAATAAACCGTTTATTCGCCTCGGGTTCCCGTGTGAAACGCGTACAGTGCCGGCGGCGGGGCGCGGCCGCCGCTTTACCGGGGGAGGGGGCGGAGGGGTCGCCGTGCCGCGCCCTGAGGCGCCGGGGCTGGTCGCGGCCGTGCCCAGCCCCCCCGCGGGAGGTACAGCACCGCCACCGGCAGCCCCAGCAAGCTGACACTGCACGGGCCTGCGAGGGGGGGAAACGCACCACGCCACGGGTCGCCAAAGCCCCCGCAGCCCTGGTCCAGCGCCGAGCGAGCGCCGGGAGCGGCGGCCACTCCGCAAGGAGAAGCTTCGCGCTAAGACAAGGGGACAAGGAGGTCAGTGCGTTTATTCCTTAGCAAGCTGAGGGCTGCTACCATGGACAGGGCTGTGCTGTGCCTGCCGAAGGACCGCAGCCAAGCAGGAGGGACTTCTCCTCCATCCCAGGGCACTCTGCTGCAGCCGTGGAACCGGCCCCAGCACGGCCCAGCGATGGGTAAACATACACACAGTCCGCGGGCCTCCCTGTAAACAGCTGCCCGCCTCAGGCTCCTGGGCTAAGTCGCCAGCTCCAGAAACTCTTCCAAGCTCTTCCTGATGTGCGGCGGCTGAGAGGCGGCGTGGGTGAGCAGGCCGTGCCCCATCTGTGCAAAAAGTGCTCTGGAGAGCTTGGCTGTGGCTGCCCGGAGGTTGCCCCCGGCGCCAGGCAGCGCGCCGCCGCTCGTCATGTTCCCCAGGAGGTGCCAGAGGACACCCAGAACTTTCTGCTCCACGGCGTAAGGCTTCCGCGGGTACAACTCCGTAACAAGATCTGCGAGGAAATCAACAGGTCAGCCAGCAGTGCCCGGAGCCGGGCTGCTTTAAACCACAGTTCAGAAGCCAGGCCCTGCTTTGAGAGGGGTTTAAAAGCACCTCGTGTCAAACCATCTTCTCAAACCACTAACAAAGGAGTGCTGTGCACAGGAGCTCGCCTGTTGTTGGAGCAGCATCAGCACGCCAGTAAAAGACACCAGCTTCCCCCCCACACAACCTCTTAGCCTCTCCCAGGGGTTTATGCAGCAGCACAGGTACTGCTGATAATTATAACATCCCATTAACTTAAAGGTTTCTTGAGAGGCTTTTTTAGTTAGGATTACCATAAGGACCTTTATCTCTCACAGTCTAACGTGGTACTTCAGCTTCCCCTCTGTCTCAGAACAGCACAGGAAGGATTGGAGTTGGAGGAACAAAGCAGCCTCACCCTGTACCTGTACCATGAAGCACGTTCCCTGCTCAGACACTCACAGCAGGAATTCATGTCTCTCTGGCACAAACATTTGCCCTTTCACTACAACAGCCTCTGACACAAAACACAAACCAGCCCCAGCAAGAGCAGAACTGTCTGAAGGCTGGTAACACATGCAGAAAGCACAACCTGAGGAGCATTTCCAGAACAGCCTGTCCATTATAGTACAGAGTTCCATGCTGTCACTACCACACACACAACTACTCTGAGAGCAAGGTGAGTAACAGCTGCTTGGTTTGAGTGTATTTCCCATAAAGTCCAGGTAGAGCAGCAGAGGAAAATCATGCCAGGACTGTTATAATACACATAAACATTGTAATTAAAATTTGTCTTGAATGTTTAAGCAAATTAGTCTTTAAACTTGTGAAGCCAGCTTAGGAAGATGATTACAGAGCCTGCAGCTCTGCCAGCTTCTCTCCCTCATGGCTGAACACTAACACGTGCTACCAAGAGCCTTAAAGCAGGACCAAGACCAACTGCAGAGTGTAAGGCACAGGTTGGGAGCTGCCGTAGGGAACAGGGTTTCTGTGCTGAGGAGCCTCAGGGGCAGAGTCAGCCAGCCCTTCATCTGAGAGAATGAGGAGCACCTGGAGGCAGAGGGGCAGACAAGCCCCCACTCCCCAGCCGGCCACACGGCCTGGCCTGACAGGGCAGACACTTGCTGACCAGGCAGACGCGGGCACATGGCAGTGCAGCACATCCCGCTCAGTCAGTGACCAAACAAAGCTCCTCACCAAACAAACCTCATTCTCTCTGATTCCACACTGAAAGTACTATAGGCTTAAGGTACTTCTACATCTTCCAGGGGAGAAGGTGTGTACGTAGCTGGGGAATAACTGTACCTGAGGGCAGGGAGTGACAGGATGAGGGGGGATGGTTTAAACTAGAAAAGGGGAGATTTAGGTTGGGTGTTAGTATGAAGTTCTTCCCTCTGAGGGTGGTGAGACACTGGCACAGGGTGTCCAGAGAGGTGGTGGAGGCCCCATCCCTGGAGACACCCAAGGTCAGGCTGGATGGGGCTCTGAGCGCCCTGCTCTAGTGAAGATGCCCCTGCTCACTGCAGGGTGGGGCTAGATGGGCTCTGAAGGTCCCTCCAACCTGACACATCCTATGAGTCTGTGAGTATCTAATTACATCATCATCTCTTGTTTGTCAGCAGTGGCTTCAGTGTGCACCAGCAGGAGGTGAAATTTGACAGCTGCTGGATCACTGGTGCCTACAATCCCCTACGACAGAAGATACATGTCACCACCACCCTACAACGTGTCTGCCTGATGAGGGTGGTACACAAACAAACACACACACAAAGACAGACATCACTTTACCAGCAAGCTTCTCTGTCATGTCTTGCTTTGCTTTTCCATTCAGAAACTGGGCTTTTGTGCAGAATGGCTGGAGGAGCAAATAGTTGTCTAAAGGCAAAGGACAACACAAGTTACAGTTGGTAAATAGAAAACTGAACAGTCAGGAAATAAACACAGTATGGAAAAATGTATCTGAGAACCTTACCTACTATACAGTAACTGCAAAATACACAGTGCTGTATTTAAGGGCACAAAAAGATTCTCTTAACAAGCCCCAGCTCCTAGGAGCTGGTACAACACGGCATACTCGTGTACTGGAAATACTAATCTGCCCCAAAGCTACAGTAGTAAAACAGCAGTATGCACAAGCCAGCAAGAATCTCCTTTTTTGACCTGATTAAAGAGATTCAGCATGAGGAGCTTCTTGGAAATAGAGCACAGAACCAGGCAGAGCAGTTGAGGCTGGCAGGGACCTCTGGAGACAACCTGGTGCCACCCCTGCACACACAGGGCCCCTGCAGCTGGTCACCCAGAACCCTGTCCAGGCTTTTGAGTAGCTCCAGGGACAGAGGCCCCAGAGCTGCCCTGCTCAGCCTGTGCCAGTGCTCAGCCACCTCACAGCAAAGCCACCGGCTACGGGAAAAGCAGCCCCCCATCCGCACGCCTGGCAAGCCCAGCTGGCTGCAGCTCTTCTGTGGGCTGGCAAAACACTGAGGTGGACTGTGTGGTTTTCACAGAATCACAGGGGTTGGCAGGGACCCCCACAGCCCATGGGGTCCAACCCCCTACCAAAGCAGGGTCATTAGGACAGGGCACACAGGGCGGTGTCCAGACGGGGCTGGAATCTCTCCAGAGAAGGAGACTCCACACCCCCTGGGCAGCCTGTCCCAGGGCTCCCTCACCCTCACTGGGAAGAAGTTCTTCCCCAGACTGGTGGGGAACTCCCTGTGCTCCAACTTGAGCCCATCGCCCCTTGTCCTGTCCCCACAGACACTGAGCAGAGGCTGCCCATGTCCCCCTGTGCCCCACCCTTCAGCTATTGATCCCCATTGATCAGATCCCCTCTCAGGCTTCTTCTCTCCAGGCTGAACAGCCCCAGTGTGAGGATAAAACCAACAATTCATTCCACCATCTAATGACTGGATGGAAGCTACTGGAAACAGTTACTCTTTACATTTGGAATTAATACAATTAATTTTTTTTTAAATTAAGAGAGTAAGTTACATACCTAAGTGCTGGCATAAAGCCTGGATAACGTTTGTGGCAGCTGTGTAAATCCCTGGATTTTTGGAGTTCAGGTTGTTGTCCACCATGGCAGGAATTAACATGTTGATCACTGGGGATAAGCTGTCCTTCAGCAGTGGAATCATCTTGTGCATGCTCTCCAAGGCAACCTGATTTACTTTGCTGTTGGAGTCGTGTAAGCGAGACTTGAAAGCATCAAAGATCTGGAAGAGCATCCAGACAGCGTTCATCAGACTCAGCAGAGTCTGAGCCTGCTGTGGCATTTCCTGCTTTATTGTTACACTTCAACAACCACTCTGGTGTGCAAACCCCCTGAGATTCCTTTTAGCAAGTAAAGGAACATTGGATACTTTTCTGCTGCATAGGATTCAACTTTATTTCACCTCCTCTGAACAGGAACCATCCCCACACAACATCACAGAGGTAAACCTGGAACTTTCTGTGTGACTAATGCTTTCTGCAAGCCAGTATTTTTAGCAAGACACAGCTCTATTTAGCAAAAAGAATGTTTTAGTTTCAAAAAACATCGACAGTTACCACACTGAGAATGTCCATGAAGATGCTCAGGGAAAATGCTGCCTTAGAATCATAGAATCCCAGACTGGTCTGGGTTGGGAGGGACCCCAAGGATCAGAGAGCTCCAATCCCCTGCCACAGGCAGGGACACCAACCTCCAGGCCTGGAGCTACACAAGGTTGCCCAGGGCCCCAGCCAACCTGGCCTTGAACACCCCCAGGGATGGGGCACCCACCCCCTCTCTGGGCAGCCTGTTCCAGCCCCTCACCACTCTCTCTGCAAAGAACTTCCCCCTAATATCTCATCTCACCCTTCCCTCCTCCAGCTTCACTCCATCCCCCTTGTCCTGCCAGTCTCTGCCCTTTAACAAGCTGATTCCCCTCCTGTTCCTCTGCTCCCTTCAGGGACTGGGAGGCTGCAACGAGGTCCCCCCACAGCCTTCTCTTCTCCAGGCTGACCCAGCCCAGCTCCCTCAGCCTCTCTCCGTAGGGGAGCTGCTCCAGCCCTCTGATCCTCTCCATGGCTCCTCTGACCCCTCTCCAACAGCCCCACATCTTCCTTGTGTTGGGCCCCAGCTCTGGACACAGGACTCCAGCTGGGGCTTCCCAAGTGCCTTGTCAGAGGACAACATGGGTTTGCCTTTCATTGTGCCCATCTTTACCTTACAACTGTCCAGCCTGATCACACTATTTGTCTCCCAAAGGACACTCACCTTTAGCTGTACCGTAACAAAGATCTTTCCTCCCCTTCTCCCAGAAAAACAAGGCAGGCAGAACTCGCAGCCCTGTGTCAGGGAGAGTCTTTCAGATCCTGATTAATCCTCGTTGTCTGCATTTCGATATTTACTCAGCAGTGGCATGAAAAACTGCACTCAGTATTCCAGAAATAGTTCAGAGAGCTTCTTCCTCCTATTTCCTCCCTTCACTCCCTTAGTAGATTACATACTTCCCCCTTGCACACCCCTCACCCATTCCTCAATGCCTTCCTGTGCCTCACACATCCTTACTGACAGAGGAAACCAACGCTCCCATCAGAAAACTCTGTGATAGACCTTCAAAGACCACTGAAACATGCTGTTTGCACAGTTACCTTCACTAGGTTTGCCACCACGAAGCCTTGGTTGTTCTCTGTATCTGCCAAGAGCTGCTTAATGCCGTTTATTCGCTCGCGGAAGTCCCTGGCGTTCAGTAAGCCTATCATGTCTTTAACGTACTCCTCGCTTTCCAGGGAATTCCGAGGAGCTGCTTTTCTTGTCACCTCTGTAGTCTCTCTGTTGGGAAGGGACAAGTTATCCAGTGAACTCATAAACAAACCATCTCAGGAGGCTTTAATCTCAGGTGTTCTCTACCCATCTAAGCGCAAATATCAGCCATAAACAGGAATAAGATAAGCCCTGGCCAGGCAGAAGCCCTGTGCTGTTTCATGTTTCAGCTGGGTTTGTGACCAGCAGCAGCTGGGAACTTTCCTGCCATCCATGCAGCAAAGAAAATGCCTTCCTCTGGTTTAATTCTTTACTCTCAAAGTACCTGACACACTGATCCCAGCCTAGGTGGCACCTAAGCAACATGCCATGCTGGGGTGGGTGTCCAACAGCTCTTTAGAGAGGGTTTGGAAGCTCTGAGCCCAGAGGTTAAGTCCCTAAGGGGGTGAAACACTGAACAGCCTTACCTGTCAGTGACACTGAGAGCATCTCTGGAGGTAGAAGATGACCTGGAATGTCCAACACTACTCGTTTGGGAACGTCTTCCTTTTGCTGAGGGTGTATCTAATGGCATCTCCCCCAAACCCTGCACAAAGGTGTAACTGTTAAGTAAGATGTCTGGTACAGCTCTGCCTTGCTGGAGACACCCTCAAAGCCATGCAACAGTAGCAAAGCACACCCCATCCAGTGTGTCTGCACAGAGTGAGGGCAGGCACAGGGCAGCTGACACCCACCCTGCCAGCTGCAGGCCCTGATAACCACCCCACTCTGAATCCACCCCCCGCTTCACTGTCTGCACCCATCAGCTACTGGCAGGTGGTTACAGGTCCCGGCTGTTAACGAAAGGCTTCCCCACACCCACCTTTTCACGCAGACTGCTGACAGCTTCCTTAATGTAGGGCAAATCCTTGGGCAGCACGTACTTCTCCAGCGCTTTATCGAAATCAGGGTGAGTCATCATACTGCAGAGCATCCTCCGGCCATAATACCTGCAGGGCAACAGCACAGCAACACCCTGTGGTGTAACTGCTGACCACTACAGGTGTGTCATTCCAAAACAGAGGTTGCTGTCTCCCTGTGTAACCAAGCACCCCTTCCATCCCCTCACCAAGAATCACAGAGTCATCAGGCTGGAAAAGCCCTTTACGCTCATCAAGTCCAACCATTCCTGTCCTGTGCTGACCCAGATCCCTGAGCACCTCATCTCCCCTCTGTTAAACACACCCAGGGCTGGGGACTCAGCCCCTCCCTGGGCAGCCTGTGCCACAGCCCCACAACTCTGCCAGGGAAGAACTTTTCCCTCCCAGCTGAGCTGACCCTGCCCTGGGGCAGCTTGAGCCCATTGCCCCTTGTCCCATCTCCTGTCCCCTGGCTGAAGAGACCATCGCCCACCTCTCTGCAACCTCCTGGCAGGGCAGGGGAGGTGGGGAGAAGGTCCCCTCAGACTCCTCTTCTCCAGGCTCAACACCCCCAGTTCCCTCAGCTGCTCCTCAGAGGATTTGCCCTCCAGCCCCTTCCCCAGCCTGGCTGCCCTTCTCTGGACATGCTCCAGGACCTCGGTGTCCTTCTTACAGTCAGGAGCCCAGAAAGAAACTACAGTCAACAACACACACTACTGAACCACCTTGGCAGTGCCGGGTTAATGGTTGGACTCAATGACCTTAAGGATCTTTCCCAACCTAAACCACCCTCCGACTGTCCCCTCTGGTTGCAGACGAGCACACACCGCGCTCTGCAGAGGTTTCAGCCCCCTGGGACACGTTTATCTCAGCCATTAACCACCTTACTAACCTCGTCTGCTGTGAACTGTCCTGTGCAAACCTGGCTGCTGCAGGGAAAATCCGATCAGCCACAGCTTTGGTCCCACACAGAATCCGCTCAGGACCCATTCGTTCCACAACGTCTGCCAGGTGCTGGGCTGTGCATCTCCTCACCGCAGAATGCAGGTGGCTGTGGAGGACACAGCTGCTTAGGAAAGGCTCACCCCCAGCTACACAGCAGTCTCTATGTGCTCTATCAAACACAGTATACAAGTTCTCTTTTTTCATCTTTAGCATGATCTACAACTCATACGCTGCTGTTATGCAGATATTTATTCTGGCTGCATAGAAAAGGCTTTATTTTGCCCTGCATAGAAAATAACTTCACTTAGAAGGGTAATACACTGTTTGAAATTTAATTTCATTGACTTAAAATCCCAAATGACAAGAATACAGGATGAAAAATGAAAACTTGTACCCTTTTGGTTCAGTTTCAACCTCTAACCACGAATTCTAGATTAATCAAACTATTTCCTTCTTTTTTTTTAATTTAATTTCTTGTTTTCCTTCAAATAATTGTGAAATATTTTAGAAAGCACACTACTACTACATGTTCTTCCCATCAATTTTCTGAAAAACTAGTCCCTGTGCTCACAAACCCGTCCTGTGTACTTTATAGCCAATGAAGGTTAAGCAAAGCAGAACTGTGCTGAGCTCTGAAACCTCATGGAAGCTCCCACTGGACACCTACGCTGAGGGAAACGAGAGAAAACCTGGGATCAGCTTTCACCCTCATGCAGCAAACTAACCCTGGGTATCAATCCTGCTGCACCTGTGACCCCACCTTTTCAGAGTACACAGATCCTATTTTATTTCCATCTTTAGGTTAAAACACCTGCTTTGAGGAGTTTCCCTGCACAAGAAACGAGGCGTTTGCATGGCTCACTGTGCGTAAGGGAAAACAGGTTTAGAGGGGAGAGCTAAGGGGGATGGCCTCAGGATCCCCCAGCAGTGACTCCCACTGCACAGAAGGCCCACCTTGCCCTGCCACCAGCCCCTCCACAGGCTCCAGGGCCCTGCTGTCACGGAGGCTCCCCCAGAGCAGACTGCACAAGGCAGCCTCAGCTTGCAGAGACAAGGCCGACCGGGCCCGTTCAAACTGCAGAACCTGGAGCTTCACAATACAGCTGCAAAACCTGCCTGGTTCCACCTCTGTGCTATGCCCCTGCTAACGTGGCCTCTAATGAGCTTAAGGCTCACTTAAATATCTATTACATTAAAAGCTAGTTTAAGGCCAGCTTTGGGTTGTGCTCAGCACCTGCTCTTCAGTTGGTACAGCAGCCTTGGGAGCTCGGCCATGACAGACTAACTCCTGCCTCACAGGCCGAGGGGAAGACAAGGCCTGGGGGGCTTGAAGCCCCCACACTCCCTGAAGGAAATTCAGCCCCCACTTCCCACATGTGTGTGCATATAAGGCCTCAGAATTAAACACAGTTCCTGCTGATGTAAAGGCTGACTCTAAAACTTCTGAAATAGAGTCACTGTCAGATCTATCCTGGAGTCATGCCCTGGAACAAGCATCTGCCCACAGAGCTGAGGTTACAGGCCGTACCCTCAGAGCAGCATCTCACAAAAGCAAAGAGAAACAGGGCTAGTTATTCTTGTTGCTACAGTCAAAACAGTCCTGTAAGTGATGAAGAACCAGTGTATCTATCTACTCAGGGCAGCAGGCGGTAGCACTTGTGAGCACAGCAGGCTGGAAAGGTGCTGAGCAGAAAGCAGGCAAATTTTAACAGGTCTTAGGATTTGTAGGCAGGACAGTAACTGTCACCCTGAGTAAGTTAAGTTGTGGTGAGAGTAAGCACCTCAACGTATAAGCCAAATTTCTTCTCAGCTTTCTCCCAGATTTCCACTCTGAAAGACAACTGTCCTGCAGAGAGGAGAGCTCCAGGTCTGTGGCAGGGGCTTTGGGCCAACACAGCAGTGCTCCCTGAAGGAAATGCCAGAACAGCTTGTAGCTCATGGTGCTACTCAGGCACCACTGATGTGCCAGGCATTGCTACATGCTGTGCTCTGATTTAGGCACCACAGCTCTGACTGAAGTCCCTGCCTGAAATGCTGCCACCGGACTTGCAGCTCAGGTAAGTCTGGTGCCTCAGATATCTGAGCTCACACATCAGAGGGGTCCAACCTCTGCTGGTGTAGAGAGTTCCTGAGGGTGGGTCAGTGTGTGAACGTGTTGCTTAAAAGGGGGAATCAGATGGAGCCAGTTGTGATCACAAGTGCTGCTCAGCCAGGAGGTTCTGAAGGGAAGAGGGAGCACATCGACAGGCTGCTTGGCATGGCATCTGAATTAAAGCACTCTGCAGCTCTGCCTGCTGCTCTGGAATTCACCACAGCTCTGACTGTGGGCAGGCACCATTCAGAAATAATTTAAATCCCAAAGCTGGTATTTGCTTTTCAGTTTAAAGTTCAGGTAACAGCAGGATGGCTCACACTGGCCTTCAGGGGACAGTCAGGATGTTCCACACCACGTCCCAGCAAACAAAGTGTTTTGAATCAAGCCAAACAGGAAACAAAAGTGTTCTGAATCAAAACTAACCCTTATGATTTGTAGCTGTGCAGAAAGCTTAAGGATTGATTTATAATGTAGAAGCTGAACTATTTAATCTGAGGGACAGGCTGCAAGAAACACAGCCTAACAAACGTCCTCTAAGGGATGACAGATAAATGAGAGATTAAGGAGGTGAATATCTAACACATTGGAACACCTAACAGCTTGTGAATGTGGATGTAAAAGAGAAAGAACCACATGTTTAACAGGGAAAGAGGAAGAAAGGGATGTAACTTCTATCACAGACCTCAGTGAGTCCGAGGTCAGAATCAAACCACGCAACCAGAAACAGAACTCATCACCTTTGAGGTACTCAAGGAAACAAAGGCCACCACCACTGCAAAGGAAATTAAACTGCAGGCAAAAAGGGCTGTTAACCAGCTAAGTCTAGGGAAGAACATGACATCAGCCAAGGCAGTTGCAGCGAGAGGATTCCAAGTTAGAAATCATCTTCTGAAGTAAAAAGTAGAGCTGAAAGCTGAGAGAGAGAGGCATGTGAGTGCAGAGCAAGCTTACAATGAGAATGCCATGTGAGCGTTAGGCAAAGCAAAACAGCCGTTTCCTAATGCTTTACTAACACCATACTAACAGCAAATGGAATGACTAACATCTTGCAAAAGGACTGGAAAATAGAGCAAGTTCCAAAATCAAGAGCCCCTTCGTACAGCAACACACAGGGAACATTTCACAAGCGCTGCCCTGGGCACAGGCTCTGCAGAACTGACTCACTACAGTTCTGCCTACTGAAGTTTGATTTTTTTCCTTAAAATAATAATAATTAAAAAAAGAGTCTATTCAATAAATTTAATCTATTCACAGGTTATTTCTTTACAAAGTCTTTGTAAGAATTACCTTTGCCCTCCATTTATAAGAGAACAAAGTGCACGTGCTGGAGTCACATTATTAACCATAGCCTTCAGTGCCTTGTCTACCTCTTCCCTTATAAATGTGTTGGATTCACCAGCTTTGTGCAAAAGGACTTTTACTGTATTATCTAGTTCTTGATCCATGCTCTTTTTCAGGTGGGTGAACAAATCCCCTAAACAGACCACAGCAGCTCGAGAAACACCTGAGCGTAAATTCTTGACCTGCACACAGGAGAAACCCAAACAAACAATGAATAATGTTTACAAAATGCACTTTAAAAGAAATAAAGCTTCACGTTTCCCTCTGTCATTTTTAAAGTAACATTCAAAGCAACTGAGAAATACATTTTCCAACTCTGTTCACACGTGTGAGGATTAAAATAAGGACACATAAGAACTGTGAGGGAATTACAAGGTCATTTCACTCTCAGCAGATCAGAGAGAGTGCTGGTACCAGCAGCGTGCCCTTCTGCGACCATCCAGCAGTGGAAGGCTAACCCCACTGACATACCACCTCACAGTGTGGCTGAGAGCCACAGGCTATATATTCACATACAGTCAGGGAAATATTCTGATAGCAAAATTTAACCTCTTGAGCCACAGCCAAACTTGTTTCGTGCAGCTTGGCGGTCAGAACAGCCCCGTGGTAGGCAGACAAGCACCTAACAGAGTTCAGACCTTCGATTTTCTTCTCCCTGTGCAAATAAAAGAAAACTTTAATTAAAAACATTTGCATAGTCTCATAAAGAAACAAAACCAAAATGCTATGAAAACCAAGAGCAAAAAGTTTGATTGTAAACTAGCACAATGACATGTAAGGTAGGGAATTCTTCCAGAGAAAGTCTTTCTTTTAAGGTGGTAGCAGGACTGGTTTAGCACACCAGCCTCTCAACCCCTTCCTACAGTGCTGTCCACAGCTTGCACAGGGGGCAACCAAAGGCTTACCTTCCCCATCAGAGCACAGTGAAGGCACATACTCCACAGACAGGGACAAGGAGGTGTTGGGGGCCCTCTCCAGACAGAGCTTAAGTCAAGGCACCTCCACCAGCCTCTGAAAGCTCCGTGCTGAGGCCTCAATTTACAGCTCTCACAGTTTAATCTGCAAAAAACCTCCTTTCTTTGTCCTCCAGTACCACTTGCAATCCTTCTCTCAGGCTTTGCTGTCATGTCCGTGTCGCTGCTGGTTTGACAGTTACCAAAACCACCGCCTGCTACACCAGATTCAGGCTGGAGACAGACGCCTGTACCTACCAGTCGTCGTCAGCTAACCAGGCCAAGGCCTCTGTCAGCGCCACCTCGGGCCTGGAGAAGGGCTGCAGCTCCGAGGGGTCCATTATTTCGGGGCTGTGAGTGACTGACGGGGTCTGGTCTTTGTAGCGGCCTCGTGTCCCAAGAGCAACGTCATCTGCAAAGTCGTGAAGGACAAGGAATAATCAGCATAAACTGAAAGAAACAGTGAGCTCCTGCAGCTTGGAGAGGTGATGGGATCCTGGGCTCCATCAGCAGAGGGGTGGCAGCAGGGACAGGGAGGGGATTGTCCCTCTCTGCTCTGCCCCTGTGAGACCCCAGCTGGAGTCCTGTGTCCAGAGCTGGGGCCCAACACAAGAAAGATGTGGGGCTCTTGGAGAGGGGTCAGAGGAGCCACAGAGATGATCAGGGGGCTGGAGCAGCTCCCCTACGGAGAGAGGCTGAGGGAGCTGGGCTGGGTCAGCCTGGAGAAGAGAAGGCTGAGGGGGGACCTCACTGCAGCTTTCCAGTCCCTGAAGGGAGCAGAGGAACAGGAGGGGAATCAGCTTGTTAAAGGGCAGAGACTGGCAGGACAAGGGGGGTGGAGTGAAGCTGGAGGAGGGAAGGGTGAGATGAGATATTAGGGGGAAGTTCTTTGCAGAGAGAGTGGTGAGGGGCTGGAACAGGCTGCCCAGAGAGAGGGTGGGTGCTCCATTCCTGGGGGTGTTCAGGGCCAGGTTGGCTGGGGCCCTGGGCAACCTTGTGTAGCTCCAGGCCTGGAGGTTGATGGCCCTGCCTGTGGCTGGGAGTTGGAGCTCTGTGATCCCTCCCTTCCAACTCAGACCAGTCTATGATTCTATGAAGGAATTAATTGAAACATAAACAGTTGGAGGCACATACAGGCTGCTGGTGCTACTAGCCCAGGCTTTCCAAAGGACAGTTCTACACCCTCCATCATTTGGCATTTCAGTGGTTTGTGTTGCAAACAACCCCCTCTTCAAAACCCCACAAGGACACATGGGGTGGGTTGTTTGATGTAAAGCCAGATGCACAACATGCTAAAACAGTGTGGTGAGACACACTGTAGTAAAACTTAAGAGCCACTTCAGAAATTCAGACAACCTTTCTCCATCAGCAGTATGAGCTTCTCTCCTGAGAAGGTTTCTACTGCATGTTCTGAAGGTGTCTCCATGGCAAAACATACTCAGAGATGGTTCTTCTTGGAGACAGGAGTCAATTTGCCATTAATGCTTTACAGTATTTAAGTGCTGAGCAAATAAACCCCCCCTCGTGTTTCAAACCCCTTCCCAACAAACCACAACTGAGAAATGTTTCAAGGGAGCAATGATGAACTCAAATCCCCTTCACCACCACCCCACAAGATATCAACTTGCCAGAGCTCCTCAGGACTGTCCACTGTACAAATGAATCTGACTGGAGTTTGGAACCGTCCCACTCCACACACCCAAACATTTCAGCAACCTTTAGCTGCCCCTAAGATCTTACCAGCATCTAGAAAGGCTCCACATTTTGATTTCCTCAAACTGGATGTTCTCCTTAAGGAAGAAGGATTCAAGGCCACATTTTCTAATGACAAAGATACATTTCTTGATGATGTCAATATATCCCCACAGAGATTTAGGTCTAGAAAATAGAAGGAAATGTCTGAACTACAACAACTCAGAAAAAAGGGAAAAAGCCAGGAATTATTTCCCACAAGCAGGTTATTCTCCACTGTCAGCATCATAAAACTAACAACAGATGACTAAAGAGTAACCTGCACTGTAAAATTAATTCTACTAATACCTTACATCCCACTAAGCAGCCATGAGTGTTGGTAATTATCACAGACAGCGTTTAATAGCCCGTTATTCATTCTGACAAACACTAATCCTCACTTTCTGTTGCCATTGTCTCTGGTTCATTCAGCTTAAGACTTTCCCAAGGGCTGCCTTCCTTCTCTTCCAGGCCTTTGGCTTCCTGATGTTCTTTATGACTCCGTTCTGCCTCTTCTTTTTTCTTCCTCTTCATCTTATCCTGGGCAGATTTTGACAAGGTCACTTTTATCTGCAAGACAGGAATGCCCCCACGATGACATGGAGCAGCACATAATGCACAAGTTACCCAATAACTTGTTACTCATTCTTGGGATTGCCTCAGGTAAGCATGGAAAATGATGATTGTCACCAGAATTCTACAGAGTAAAAGGAAATCATCCACTTTAACATCACCCCAACCCTGAATAGAGCTGAACATGCTGCTTTCTGCATGACAAGCAGCCCTGTTGGCAAAGAGGAGCAAATTCAGGTTCAAACCCTGAAGGCCTCAGGAGGCCCCAGCTGGAGTCCTGTGGCCAGAGCTGGGGCCCAACACAAGGAAGATGTGGGGCTGTTGGAGAGGGGTCAGAGGAGCCACGGAGATGCTCAGAGGGCTGGAGCAGCTCCCCTACGGAGAGAGGCTGAGGGAGCTGGGCTGGGTCAGCCTGGAGAGGAGAAGGCTGTGGGGGGACCTCATTGCAGCCTTCCAGTCCCTGAAGGGAGCAGAGGAACAGGAGGGGAATCAGCTTGTTAAAGGGCAGAGACTGGCAGGACAAGGGGGATGGAGTGAAGCTGGAGGAGGGAAGGGTGAGAGGAGAGATTAGGGGGAAGTTCTTTGCAGAGAGAGTGGTGAGGGGCTGGAACAGGCTGCCCAGAGAGGGGGTGGGTGCCCCATCCCTGGGGGTGTTCAAGGCCAGGTTAGATGGGGCCCTGGGCAACCTTGTGTAGCTCCAGGCCTGGAGGTTGGTGTCCCTGCCTGTGGCAGGGGGGTTGGAGCTCTGTGATCCTTGGGGTCCCTTCCAACCCAGACCAGTCTGGGATTCTATGATCCATCCAGAGAACAAGACATGATGGCAGTTTGTGGCTGAATAAGCAGCCAGAGCCAAGCTCCACATGCAGGCAACCAGACACTGACAGGTGACATCTCACTGCTAACCCAGCTTTACTCTTCCCCTTACACTGGAGCTTAAGGGCCCCCATAAACCAAAGGAGCTGCAGACAGCTGCAAGCCCCCTGAGCTCTGAATTAGTGCATTTGAAACAAGCTCCTGGTTAGCATCACACAGAGTGCAGGACTGCATCCCGCTGCCTTCCCACACACAGCCAGGGAGCCAGGCACTAACAGGGGTGGGAAATTCTTGCCTCTCTCTCGCTGTCAGCATGGAGATGAACAGCTCTGTTCTGCTGGGTGCCTCTCCCACAGAGCCCAGCTGATGGGCCCCTCTCCTCCTGGACATCCTGGTCATCTCCATTCTCTGTGCAGGTCAGGGGGTGGCTGTATGTCTGTGCAGAAGGAGGGCTCCCAAAAACACCTGGAAGGCAAATCATGTTGCACCCTCACCAAAACAACCACTTCATTCAGCCAAACTGAGCAAAAACTAAAGGAAACCCAAAGTCATTCAAGATGATAAACCCAGAGCTGCTATGCTAGTAGCACCCACTCCCACCCAAAGGTACTCTTACCTTACTCTACTGAGCAGGGTGGGCCATACCCAAGACCCAACCTTCATCATTTGCTGCCAATTACAAAACTTCCCAGTGTAATTCCTTTTAGTTCCTGTTTGGACTAGATGATTGGGGATCTAGAACATAAGGCCCCTCCTACTCCTTTCCTGCAGAAGGACACTTTGCCCCAGCTCAGAAACACGAGACAAGAGCGACTCCTGGCTCTGCTGTACCTTCACCAACCGCGGCGACCGCGTCTTCGGGCGCGACGCTCGGGGAGATGAAATCTAAACTGTTCATCTGAGGAAGGCTGGACATGGACTCTGGGAGACCTTAATAAACAAGAAACCAAACCACTGTGTAAGTCATGCCCCTTGGTACGTGTTTTAGTCTTCTAAAACAGCACCACAAACTGGCAGCTGAATCGATGACTTTAGGAATCAGTATTTTTTCCAGCTTTGGAGGTTAACAGGCTTCACTAAGCATCAATATCCTCAGAACCATGGCAAGCACACAGCAAAGCCCATTGCTTTGTAAAGAAACTGGGACATAACAACCCCAGGCTGGGGGGAGACTGACTGGAGAGCTGTCAGGTGGAGAAGGACCTGGGGGTGTTGGGTGGCTGCAGGCTGAACATGAGCCAGCAGTGTGCCCAGGGGGCCAGGAAATCCAAGAGCATCCTGGCTTGTGTCAGACACAGTGTGGCCAGTTGGTCTGGGGAGGGGATTGTGCCCCTGGACTGGGCACTGGGGAGGCTGCACCTCGAGTGCTGGGTCCAGTTCTGGGCTCCTCACCATAAGAAGGACATTGAGGTCCTGGAGCGAGTCCAGAGAAGGGCAACCAGGCTGGGGAAGGGGCTGGAGGGCAAATCCTCTGAGGAGCAGCTGAGGGAGCTGGGGGTGTTGAGCCTGGAGAAGAGGAGGCTGAGGGGAGACCTCCCCACCTCCCCTGCCCTGCCAGGAGGGTGCAGAGAGGTGGGCGATGGTCTCTTCAGCCAGGGGACAGGAGATGGGACAAGGGGCAATGGGCTCAAGCTGCCCCAGGGCAGGGTCAGCTCAGCTGGGAGGGCAAAGTTCTTCCCTGGCAGAGTTGTGGGGCTGTGGCACAGGCTGCCCAGGGAGGGGTCTGAGTCCCCAGCCCTGGGTGTGTTTAACAGAGGGGAGATGAGGTGCTCAGGGATCTGGGTCAGCACAGGACAGGGACGGTTGGACTCCATGAGCTTAAAGGGCTTTTCCAACCTGGTGACTCTGTGAAAGCCAACCTTTGTAGGTGGACTGTTACTCCCCTGGAGGTATTCAAAAGATGGGTAGATGTGGTGCTTTGGGACATGGGTTAGTGGTGGTTTTGGCAGGTTAGGTTACTGGTTGGACTTTGGACTTGATCTGAAAGGTCCCTTCCAACCAAGACAATTCTATGATTAAGTGATTCCAGTGAAAGAACCAAAAGTGTCTAACTCCCTTCACAGAAGGGCAGAGCTGTTTCTTAAGTCATTCAGAACAATTAAATCTAAATAGAATTTGGTACAATGTTTTTCCCCAAGCAGCACATGATGTTGTTTCCATAGAAATCAGCAATCCCACCAATTCTTCACCAAAGGGGATGACACATAGTTGATTTTCTACATTGATTATGAAATTTGCAAATGGAAATGCCAGTTTGAGACCAAGGAAGAGCACTGCTTGCTTTTGCTCTTTAACCTGAGTAACTGGAAATCTCTCAAGAGAACAGATTTAGGAGAGTCTGATGACTGACCAGCCAGGGAGTATCTGAAGGCTGGAGAAGTATCTCAGGAGAGAAACACTCTGGTAACTGACAGCCCTACATTTACACCCATAGCTGCTCTATAAACTCTCACATTAATAAGAGCCACCAGGGACCCAGCTCTCCTGGAGCCCCAGAGATGATGGGAGGGCTGGGGCCCCTCTGCTCTGGAGCCAGGCTGGGGGAGCTGGGCTGGTTCAGCCTGGAGAAGAGAAGCTGCTGCTGAGGAGAGCTCTGAGCCTCTTCCCGTCCCTCAAAGGGCTCCAGGAGAGCTGGAGAGGGGCTGGTGCCCAGGGCAGGGAGGGCCAGGCCCAGGGGAACGGCCTTCAGCTGCAGGAGGGGGATGGAGAGGGGCTGGGAGGCAGAAATCCTTCCGGGGGAGTGGGGGGGGCCCTTGCACAAGGTGCCCAGAGAAGCTGGGGCTGCCCCTGGATCCCTGGCAGGGTTCAAGGCCGGGTTGGATGGGGCTTGGGGCACCCTGGGCTGGGGGGGGTGTCCATGCCCATGGTAGGGGGGCACTGGGAGGCTCTAAGGGCCCTTCCTACCTAAACCAATCTGGGGTTCTGTGATCTCCATCCAGCTGAATCAAACTGATTAAACACGAATCATTTGGGTTGGAAAAGACCTTGAAAATCATTAACTCCAGGTGCTGAGTGGTCATAAACCATCAGTTCCTCCCCACTACAAAGATCTGCAGTTACCTGTGGTTCCTGTGACTGTCACACAGAACAACACCCCTCCCCTTCAGCTTCTGACCCATAAACTAACAACCTCCAACACTCTACCCCTTCCACCTCAAATCCAGCTGGTGCCCAGTGAATTCTCACACAGGACCCCACTGAATTTTCAAGGGCACACACTCACACAGGGCATTTGCATTCACACAGTTGTTCCTGACATGGAAAAGCAGATGCCCTGAGGAGTTCTCCACCCCAGTATAATCCCAGTTTGACCAAACCACACCCAGCAATTACCCTTTTCTTAAGCCCTGGAGGGACACCAGCTCACTGAACAGACACAGACACATGCAGTGATCACTGTTACATCAAGGAAACAAGGTGTCTATCCAGAAGCACAGTGAGGTACCTGTGCTGCAGGTCTGTTCTGCCACACCTGGGTCTCCCATTCTTGCTGACAGTCCCCTTGCAGGCTGTGATTTGCTGCTGAGGAGTGGAAAGGTGTCAGACCTGTTAAAACGTAAACCAGGTTGTTATAAGTTCAGTTCTACACCAGTCAGAGCCCAGATAAGTAACTCTTCAGCAACAACAACAACAGATTGCAGTTTTTCCTCCCCAGCATACCTGGTGGACAAGTATTTCTGGTTTACTTCCACCAGTCATAGACTCACAGCCTGGTCTGGGTTGGAAGGGACCCCAAGGGTCACAGAGCTCCAACCCCCTGCCACAGGCAGGGACACCAACCTCCAGGCCTGGAGCTACACAAGGTTGCCCAGGGCCCCATCCAACCTGGCCTTGAACACCCCCAGGGATGGGGCACCCACCCCCTCTCTGGGCAGCCTGTTCCAGCCCCTCACCACTCTCTCTGGAAAGAGCTTCCCCCTAATATCTCATCTAATCCCTGAACTAAACTCCCTGAAATGTTGAGGAACATCCCAAGCCTTTTCATAATGTCTTCCAGGCTGTATTCTGCCACTCCCACAAACACAGTCTTCCTGCCAGATGCCCCCTCTCTCCCTTGCTAGTTGGGAATTCCTGTAAAACATTAAGCTGGCAGGTGGCTGACTAATGGAAATGGTATGTGGGGAACCTGTCCTCCTCAAAACCTTCCCCTGGAAAAACCTCACATGCAGAAGCTGAGCCTTGACTCCCTAGCATTTTCATGTGCTAATTTCAGGATTAATTTAAAGTGTGACCCAGCAGCAATGCACAGAGGGAAGATCCATACAGATAAATAGCCCTGAGTGTGCACAGCCATAAAGATCCTGCTTCTGAAGCAGCCCAGTTCCCTGTCTCACAAACCCTTTCTTCTCTCTACTCCCTCTCCTCCTCCCTGTTCTGGTAATACAGCTGTATGTTTCCCACACACCCAAATAAAAGCTATCTTCAGCCCAGAGCTACAAGCAGCTTTACCATGGGCTCTGAGAGGGGAAAAGGAGATTCACTACTGCAAAATCCCTTTAAAATAGGGTTATTTCAGTAAAAAATTTAAATAGGCCACACTGCTAGAAGCCAACTGGGTCACTGCTCCTTACAGTCAGAGTAGCACATGTTCTCACACTATTTCTTCTTAGAAGAGCTCTGGGAAGGTGTTTTAAGTTAACAACAGCCTGTCAGTGATGAAATGGAAACAGTTTGTGACTCGCAATAATGAGAAATGTCTGTATTGTCTTCCCCTCATCACAAAAAACCCCAACCCATTCCTCCTTCAGTTCCCAGGCTGGAAGAAGCAAACCTTATCCTTATAACTTGCTGTCCCTGCTCCTGGGGTGTGTGTGTGCTGTGGGTCACAGCCCTTCTGTGGAGGGCTAAACCCTAATGAAATATTCACCACTGCAGCAGCGCTTGGCTGCACCAGGGAAGGGCTTCAAATTCCAAGCCAGCACCCACTAGAACAGCATAACCAAGCAGCTGCAACATGGTTTTAGATGGGAAAATAATCCCCAAATAAAAAGGAAGCTATTAAGCAGAGCAATCTCAAGGAAAAACAGCTTACAGACTTCACCCCTTTAATATTGAACTAACGCCGGCGGAGACGGCGGGTGAGCAGTTCCGAGCAGCACTAAGGTGCAGGTTACACTCACGTTACTCTCCTCCTCTGGGGCCCAGCAGCCACGGGTGAGGTCAGGGACTCCTGGCTATAGATTCCACTTTCACTGCAGGAGCCTGTGCTGGGGGATGGGGACTCCCCAGCCAGGTCAAGCTTGAGGGCAGAATCGGGGCTGTGGAGATCCGAGACGGTGCCGCTCAGCTTTGCCCTCTTCTTCGCTGCGCTGTTCCGGAGGGAGCGAAGGGAATTCTGCATCTGAACAGGATTGGAAGCAAAAGGATGGGTTTCAGTCACCACATGGGATAAAAGCTTTCTTTTTTTAAGCAAAAGAAAAGGGTGTTTTGGAGCTTTCAGTTCAATCCATGGGAGTTCAGCACACGTGCTGCTATTGGGCAACGGGACTGAGCCTTTACACAGGCTGTGCAGTGCTGTAACAGCCCCTTTCACACTGCCTTGTTTACAGGATTCCTGCAAAACACATCAGCTGCTGGAATCTGCTGCAACAGACTGAAGGACAGTGTGGTGGCTGCTGGTCCCCCACGACTGCAGCCTCAGGCTCCTCACACCTAAACTGCACAGAGCTGCAAACTATGCTGAGGGGAACCCTACAAACTGCCCAGCAAGCAGGGCTCCAACTCCTGCCTCTTGTGTAGAGCAAAAAGCAAAGCTCTGAGCAGTGTGTCATGTCATACTCAAACCAACCTCCTCTTGGTCCACCTCCTGGCCGTCCAGGTTCAGCTCCGAGAGGCCAGCCGCCAGCTCCCTGTCCCCCTCACCCCGCCACGTGTCCTCACACTCCTCCTTCTTCCACTTGCTGATGTCAAACTCGGTCCTGTCGGGCAGGGGGCTGGCCAGGCGGGGTATGGGGGGTATGGGGGGCACAGGTCTGGTCCCGCTCAGGCCCCGCCGCGAGGCCGGGGGTCTCACCAGGGTGGGTTTCAGCTGCAGAGGAGCATGTTTCTCCTGTAAGATCTCCCCTGAAGAAGACACAGGCAGACATCAGTCCTGAGAGGGGACTCACCTGAATACACTTCATGTCTCATTCTGTAGCTCCCTTTGCCATGAGGTGAGGGTTAAAAGCCAGACTGATGCAGGCAGCTTTATTTACCACTCTAAACACATCTCAAGGACATTTTGTGTAGCTGAGCATCAGCAGATTTGGATAAAACCAGGAAGAAATAAATCCAGCTGTGGGGAGTCAGACAAAAGGTAAGAAACAGCTGCTTCAGCCAGCCAGGTGGGGTTGAGGAACTTCCTTGGCTGGAGCTTTGACCCGAGCTGACCCACCAGCCTGCTACACACATCCACATCCTTCATCAGGAAGTTCTTCCCTGGCTCCTCAGCAGCCTGCAGCTGCCAGCTCCACAGGGAGCATTAGAACAGCACTTCCTTTCATTTACAACCTGATGTCACCAAGCCCCTTCCTCACTTCCACAGGCTACACACACTCACCTATAAACACGTGCCCAGATGATGTTCACTGGCACAGGCTGCCCAGGGAGGTGTTTTGGAGTGTTCAGTGGCTGCCCCCTCCCTGGAGGTGTTCAGGGCTGGGTTGGATGGGGCCTTGAGCAGCCTGGGCTGGTGAGAGGTGTCCCTGCCCAGGGCAGGGGGTTGGACTAGATGATCTCTGAGGTCCCTTCCAGCCCAAAGCATTCTGTGATTCTATGAAATCGAGCTTCTCCCATGAACAAGAGTAGAGAGTGATTCCCTATCAAGCTTTATACCATTCATAATTTGAAAACCTATCAATACTCCTTCTCCACCTTGAATTTTCCAAGCCACCAGCCCTGTCCCCAGTTTTCAATAGTTAACTTTACAAATCCATGAGGTCATGACCAGACTTCCCTCCTCCTACAGACTCTTCTATTACCCTGACTCTACCTCCCCATCTCCCTGTACCACAAGCTCAGGTACCAACCTCTTCTAATTTAAAATACATTCATCAGCCTCCCATGCACATGCCTACCAACATACACTTTAAGAAGTACTTAACTTTCCTTTTCCCTTACTTAGGAGGATGGGTGCCCTCACAAACTCTCCTGAGAGTTCCTATAACAATAAAGGATTCTAAAGGGACAGAAAACCCCTGAAATGCCTTTGGCTAACCAAGAAAATCAAGTGAGGAACACACATCTGCAAGATAAAATGACATGATTCCAGGGACAGGTGCCTTGCAAAGAATGAATTTAGAAACTCTCTATAAATGTGCACAAATACATGTCTCAGTTAAGGTAATTTGACAGAGATTTCTTTAAATCACTGCAGAACTGCACACAGAAACTTACTTTGCTTACAGAAGGTGTCTCACAGCTGATGGAGAATCACTTCAAGCTAAACAGATGCTCAAAGCTGTTTTTAACCTGACACAAGCTTGTCTCTAGAAAGCATTTGGAGGAAGTCAGCTTTCAACAACTGCAATTAAATAAACTTAAAAATACTTCAGGTTAACCAATTTGCTCATGAGGGCTTCAAAAGAAATCAGCCCTTAATTAGCAGTCTCTGCCAGCAGCTGTCAGTGCAAACTGGGATGAAATCAGCAGCAATTCTGCTCACTAGAGATGGGGCTGGCTGTCACTGGGCTATAAAGAGCTATTTGGAGTGTGGAAATTCCATGCACAAGTGTCCAAAGGCACACAAAGAGGCACAAAGCCAGAGTGCAGTGAGTGGCATTTTCTTGCCCAGGCAGTAATTAGAGCAGTAAAGTAACAGTTATTTCAGGTCTCTTTAGAAGTGCTGGGTTTGGGGGGTGGTTTTAGTTCAGTTAGAAGGCAAACTTCTCCCTGGCCCATTGCTGGTAAAAGGAGAAGATCTGGTGTCTGTTTTGCTTTATCCCATGTAGTTAAGAGACAAAAGGAACAAAACACACCAGTATTTGAATACAAAGATAAACCACAAAGAGTTTCCACACCAAGCCTCCAGTGGTGCCACTAGTCAAGCACAGCTACAAACCCCTCGTGTTTCTCACCACAACTGGGGTGCTGCTAATTCCCCCTTTACCCACCACTGCTGGTTTTCCATCCACAGCTTGAAAATGCTCTAAACATGAGCCTGAAATCCATCTCCCTGCTGCTGGCATCCCTACCTGTGCTGTCTCCTGACTTCTGCTGGAGAAGCTGCTGCCGTGCGCCGGGCTTAGGCAGCCCTTCGAAGCTCTTCAGGGGCCAGGAGCTTGAGAAGCTCATGGTGTTACTATCCTGTGGCTTCTCTGGGGAGGCAGCTGGAGAGGAAACGTGCTTTGGGCTGTTCCTGGGCGATGACAGAGGGTAGGGTGGCAGAATGAAGGCGCCCTGGCTCACGCTGGGGCCTTGGAAGGACAGTGTCTGCTCTGCTTGGCTGCAGAAGCTCCCTGGGGCCTTGCTGGAACAATTCAGGCTGGCACAAACTGAGCAGAGAGAGAGAGGGGAGAGTGCTTGTGGTCATTAGGGTATCCAAGCCAGCACAGCATCAGGTTTGCTCTCAAACCTCAGTGACACAAGAGTACAAAGCAAGCACAAGTGTCAGACATTCCACTGCCTTCAAATGAAAATAAAAAACCTGTTTTTTCCCAGAAACCAGGAGGTGGAAAATGAAGAGTGCAGATTGGGAACTGTGTGTCAGTGTTCCCCAGGCAAAGGAGGTGCCTGTCACCCACGTTTGGGCAGGCTTTTAACCATGGCAGTGACCAGGACCAGTCTTAAAGGGGTTCCTGACAGCCTCTGGACTGCTCACTGTACACTGGCCCCCCCCCAGCCCCCTCTTCAAGAGGACCAGTAAGACTTCTGGGAAGTAAGTTGCATCACCCTGCCCTTTCTTAGAAATATAATGAGTATGTAGAGTCAATCTACAGAGATATGAGAAATTTAGCACATGAGGAGGAGTGATGCCCTGTGCAGCCAGCACTGTGACAAAGAACACCTGCTTCATAACCAGCCTGGTTATTGAGTCTTGATTCCGACTTTTCCAGGCTTCACAGGGCACTCCATCAACCCCCTGGCCACAGGAGGGAGCCCCAAGTCTGCCTGAAGAACAATGCTGTAGTGACAGTTTGAATTTCTTCAGGCAGCAGAGAGATAAAGACATTTCCAAAGCAGCACACTCTGACTTAGGACATGGTTAGAATCCATATCCCTTTGGTTAGGATCCATAGCCCTCTGGTTAGGATCCATATCCCTCTGGTTAGGATCCACATCCCTCTGGTTAGGATCCATAGCCCTCTGGTTAGGATCCACATCCCTCTGGTTAGGATCCACATACCTTTGTCCTGCTGACAGTTATTCAATCCTAGAAGCTGTAAGTCAGAGTCCACGCTCCCGCTCTGCCCATGTGCCCATGTGTATCCAAGTGTCCCACACCTCCCTGAACTCTGCAGCTGATGAGAGCCCAGAGCACCTGTCAGAAGGGAGAAAGAAAGAACCAGATGAATCCTTAGCATATCCCATTCAATCACAATCAAGACTCCTGGTCTAACTTTCAGCATAAAGCACAGCTACTCTGAAAGTATTTAATTCAAGAGTTTCTAAGCGACCTCACAGTGCCATTCATGGGCACAAAAAAAAGCTGTGGGGCTCTCATCCAACTCTGAGAATCATAGGGGGTCAGCAGAAACCCCCCAAACAATCACCTCTTTGAATATACAGCAATAAAAGGAAGAAAACACCTTAAAGCCCCAATCGCCCTGAGTTCCTGCAGAGCGCTGCCCTAGCAGGGCAGTGGCCAAGCTTTGCATGTCAGAGCTCCCCAGCAAAGGCCCAGGACAAAAACTGCTGCCAAGCAAAGAGAAGAGATCAGGTCTGGTCTTGCCCAGTCTTTTCACATGCCCTTTGGCTACTAAAACACGTGCTGAGGCTACACTGCTTCTGTAACTCAGATGCAGCACTGTGACTACCAACTTCCACAGACCCAGACTTCAAAAATAGGAGTGTTCTCATTGGTTTTAAGACAATCTTTAGAGCTCTGCCCAGACAGCTTGTGCCCTTGCTGCTTTTACAGAGCAAAGAGAGACAAAAATCTAGGCCAGATGTGCACTGCCCTGCTCCTCTGCACAGCCTACAGCACAGAACTCAGCCTTCCCCATGCGTTGCCTGGTCTAAGGGTTGGTATTTTGCACCCTGCTGCCACTGTCAGCACCCTCCTGACAGCCTAATTTTAACAATAACAACTGCTGTTCTAGCCAACAACCTATTCCTGCCCAAAATACAATATAACTCTGTGTCTCCTTTCAATTTACTGCTCTGGCTGCAACTCCTATTGTATTTTACAGAGTGAGAGAAGGCTGGCTGAATTCCTCCTGCTGCTACACACTGCTTTTTCCTCTCTCTGCAAAAGCAGCAGCAAGCTCAGCCCTTTAGGGATATCCTGAGTGCTTTTCTCAATGCATCTGCTGATTTAACCACCCTTTTCCTGTAGGGAAAGCTGTAAGCTGCTCTGCAATCATTCTATATCATGTGGTGAAACTGTGTGCATTCAGTAGGGCTGGAGAACAAGGGTCTGAGCTTCAGCCAGAGCCACAGCTCCGTGCCTAGCACTCAACTCCTCACTGTAAATGAAAATATATAACTAAAGAATCAGCAAATAATATATCAGGCTCAGGAAGCCACAGAGTTCTGCTCACATTGCCCTGAATCTATTGTGCACAGGGCAGATCAGACACCTCTCTGTGCTGGTACCTACCGGCGCAGACGGGAGGCTGCTCGGGGGTGAGGTCGATGCTGTTCTGGAACAAACCCCTTGAAGCTCTTTTTCTACTGAAAAAAACCTCATCACTGCCTGGTGCTCCTTGGGAGGGCCTTAACCTTGGGGAGTGAAGGAAATCACTGCATGTAGAGAACTGTGGGGAAAAGGGAAATAAAGGAAGATTAATGGGTGCACAACCCTTTTCTGTCCAAACAAGACACTTACCTGCGGGACTTTGGGCACCTACACCCCACCACAGCCCTGAGCTGGCTCTCTGAGCTCACACAAAGCACTGTCACTATGTTGACAGGACTGATGGAAAATCAAGTGCCAAGTTTGCTGCAGTGTGGCCAGCCCAGGAGTTCAAACACACAGATGCTTCATGGAAAAACCCTGGGAGCATTTTTAAAAGCCTTGGAATGTAGCACAGGGCATCACAGCTCATCGATACAGCCTGCCAGGACATCCTCTGCTCATGAAAAGGAGCTGGTTTTTAAATGCAAAACATCTTGATGAACCTTTTCTGTTCCCAGCTACCCAAAGCTTGAAGTACTTTAAGTGTCAGAAAGCACTTTGGTTGGTTTCCAGGTCTTACACAGGGTGATACTGGTCCCACTGGAGGGGAAATCCCAACAAAACTGATGGGTAGAACACAGATTCACAGGGGTGGGAAGGGACCTCCAGAGCTCACAGGGAGTTCCCTGCCAATCTGGGGAAGAACTTCTTCCCAGTGAGGGTGGCAGAGCCCTGGGACAGGCTGCCCAGAGAGGTTGGAGTGTCTCCTTCTCAAACCCTGTGATCCTGGATGTGTTCCTGTGGGATTCAGTCTGGGTGACCCTGCTGTGGCAGGGGGTGGGACTGGGTGAGCTGTGGAGGTCCTTTCCAACCCCTGATGCTCTGTGACTCTGTGATTTACAGGTAACAAACTGAGCATTGCAAGCCTGGCTCTGCCAGCTGGGGCTTGGAAATGAATGGGACCCTCCTGAAGTCCAAAGGGAAATACAAACTCACAGGGTTATAGTTTATCACCTCCCTGTGCTCCCAAGTATTTCCTGTCTCTAGCAAACACAGCATTCCCCTGATGCAGTCACAAGGCTCCTGGAAGCATGTGCTTCAGAATGTGCAACTGCAGTGCTGAAAAGAACCCCCAGAAAAACAGCTGCTGCTTTATTTAGGTAGAAGCAAGAGACACTCCAGCCCACTGCTGCAAGCTGAGCAGTGACAGCAAGAGGAGGTCAGGCTACCTGAGTCTGGCTTTAGAAGAGGCAGAGTCAAAGGCAGGCTCTGTCCTGCAGCGCTGCAGATGTGTCCAGCTGCCAAGGGAGAGAGGCACACACACAGTTGTGCTTCATAGAATCATAGGCTGGCATGGGTTGGAAGGGACCCCAAGGATCATAGAGCTCCAACCCCCCTGCCACAGGCAGGGCCACCAACCTCAGTCCTTTGCTAAACTCAGGTTTGGCTTTCAGAATGGAAGAGGGATGGAGAGCTGAGGTGCCACAAAGAACTGTTCAGCTGTGAGCCTTCAACTCCAGCGTGTAAAGCACTGAGGGGTGAGATCCAGCACTGTAACTAAAGGATGCTGGTCATCAGAAACAGGACCTGCAGATGAAATGCAGGCTGGTACCAGTGGTTTATGCACTGAGCTTCTCAAGGGGGGCGTGCTGGGTACCCCACGAGTGCCACACACGGTGAGCACAGCTTGAGGCACCTCACCAGAGCTCTGCCACTGGTGCTGGCTCCCTTTCCAGCAACACCCAGTGTCAGCCACAGCATCGGGGCAAAGCAGATCCTCAGGTGACCAGTCAGTCCTGCTGCACTCACTGCTTCTCTCCAGGCTCCAAAAGAGACAGCTGGAGGCACCAGTTCCCTCAGGGCTTTCCCATCCACCCTCCTGTCCCCTGCCATCACACACTCCTTTCTGGCAGCAGAACCAGGGCATCCCCTGGAAGCTGAGGTGGTGGCTGGTCACACACCTCTCCCTTGAGAGCTCCTCACTCAGGGATTTGCATGGTTGAAGATAACTGGAGCTTCATGTCAACCTAACAAATGAAGGAACCCTGTACTTGCACCCCTAGGGTCACACCAAGCATCGTTAGGTGGGGGTACCCCCCATCATTAGGAGGGAGTGCAGGCAGGACAGACACTGTCACATAGTCAGACAGCCCCTCTGAGCCCTGCAGTGCAGCTGGCCACACAAACTTCACCATCAGGCATGAAACAAAAATCAAAGGACTCCAGAGAAGGGTTTGATCAGTAACCCAGCTGAACAGGGCTGACACAGGCTGCATTCAACCCCCAACGTGCTTTATCACACCACTTGTCAGGACACATTAACTTCCACATGTTTCACTTCACATCTTATCTCATCAGGAGAGTCTAGACCTGGCCTTGGACAATCACTGTGTAACACAGCCCTAAAAATACCAACAGAAACACGACTTTAAACATTAAGCCAGTTTCATGCAGCCTTCCAGCCACAGAATGACTCCAAAGGTTAATTTTTAAGCACAGTCATTTCAGAGGAATGCCTGAAGGGGTCATTATTTTTTACATTACAGGAACAAGCCAACTACCCAGTGTACACAGAGCTTTTCCCTCCCAGCTGAGCTGACCCTGCCCTGGGGCAGCTTGAGCCCATTGCCCCTTGTCCCATCTCCTGTCCCCTGGCTGAAGAGACCATCGCCCACCTCTCTGCACCCTCCTGGCAGGGCAGGGGAGGTGGGGAGAAGGTCTCCCCTCAGCCTCCTTCTCCAGGCTGAACACCCCCAGCTCCCTCAGCTGCTCCTCAGAGGATTTGCCCTCCAACCAGAAGGGTTTCACTTCACAGTAAAATGCTTCCTCGTTAACTGGAGGTTTCTGGTTATCCAGACAGTAAGAGCACAAAAGGAGCAGCAACACGTTCCCTTTGGTGGAGTGTAACTGATGGGGTCTTCAAATTGTGACCCCCTCAGAGTTACTGATGGGCTCTCCTAGGTGTACAACAGACCAACTCAAGCAGGAGAACAGAACATGCTGAAGGGCCTGGAGCATCTCCCCTGTGAGGAAAGGCTGAGTGAGCTGGGGCAGTTCAGCCTGGAGAGAAGAAGCCTGAGAGGGGATCTGATCAATGGGGATCAATAACTGAAGAGTGGGACACAGGGGGCCATGGGCAGCCTCTGCTCAGTGTCTGTGGGGACAGGACAAGGGGTGATGGGCTCAAGTTGGAGCACAGGGAGTGCCCCACCAATGTGGGGAAGAACTTCTTGCCAGTGAGGGTGAGGGAGCCCTGGGACAGGCTGCCCAGGGGGTGTGGAGTCTCCTTCTCTGGAGAGATTCCAGCCCCGTCTGGACACCGCCCTGTGTGCCCTGTCCTAGGGACCCTGCTTTGGCAGGGGGTTGGACCCCACGGGCTCTGGGGGTCCCTGCCAACCCCTGTGAGTCTGTGATCCTATGAAGTGAGAGACAAACAGACCGAGTCAGAAAGCAGAAGGGAGAGACAGGAACAAACAACATCTCTAGGAGGCAGAGGACATCTCAGAGGAACAGTCATTAGATGCCAACAAAAAGCAGATCTCAGTAAAAAGGAATAAACAGAGAGCAGGACAAACGGGTTCCCCCTGTCCCTCCCCCTGCATCCTGCGTGGCAGCAGCGACAGCAAAGCCAGACGGGCAAGTGCCACAGCTCCAGTCCCCACACACCAGCAAGGGGAGAGATTCAGGAGTGTAAACTGCAGCCAGTCACACCCAGCTCCTGGGCACACCAACATTTTCACAGGCTGAAACTGATCCTGTTCTCATTCTGCACAGATAGCAGAGCTACATCTGCTCTTCATCAGGAGCAAAGAGAAACATTCCACATCACACACAGGGATCAAAGAATCCCAGACTGGTCTGGGTTGGGAGGGACCCCAAGGATCACACAGCTCCAACCCCGTGGCACAGGCAGGGACACCAACCTCCAGGCCTGGAGCTACACAAGGTTGCCCAGGGCCCCAGCCAACCTGGCCTTGAACACCCCCAGGGATGGGACACCCACCCCCTCTCTGGGCAGCCCCTTCCAGCCCCTCACCACTCTCTCTGCAAAGAACTTCCCCCCAGTATCTCATCTCCCCTTCCCTCCTCCAGCTTCACTCCATCCCCCTTGTCCTGCCAGTCTCTGCCCTTTAACAAGCTGATTCCCCTCCTGTTCCTCTGCTCCCTTCAGGGACTGGAAGGCTGCAATGGGGTCCCCCCACAGCCTTCTCTTCTCCAGGCTGACCCAGCCCAGCTCCCTCAGCCTCTCTCCATAGGGGAGCTGCTCCAGCCCTCTGAGCATCTCTGTGGCTCCTCTGACCCCTCTCCAACAGCCCCACATCTTCCTTGTGTTGGGCCCCAGCTCTGGACACAGGACTCCAGCTGAGGCCTCACAGGGGCAGAGTAGAAGTTGTGGAGAAGGTAACCTTGCTCACTTCACAGGTAGCCCGGGGTAATTTCCCCCCCTGCCCCACCAGCTCAGGCACAGATCAAGTTGGGGGTCTCAATAACTGTAACACATCCAGCCACACCGGGTGTGAGCCCCCCACACATGTCTGTGAGTGAACTCCAAGGTCTGCACACTGCAGCACTGCAACTCATGCTCCTTTTTATTGAGAGCCATTATTAAAAGGCAGCCTTCCCCAAGCAGGCTGCTCACAGCCTCCTCCAGGACAGGATGAGGTTATCAGTAACTAAGGAGTAGATTCTGGATATGTAAAGGCAGCAGTGAGGAGTCTGCTCTGTACAGCTTCTGGTTTTCTAAGCAGCTCCACCTGCTTCAACTCACTGGAGATCAACTGAGGATAAATTCACAGATTCACAGGATTGTAAGAGTTGGAGGGGAGCTCCAGAGATTGAGTGCAACCCCCTGCCAAAGGAGGCTCCAGTTGAGAAACCCCAGGAGCAAAGGCAGAGCACACAGACACACCCCAGGTCCTACCCACACGGCACATCCCAAAACAGAACCCCCACCAAGGGTGTAGGGACCTGAATGACATTTCAAAGGTGCCTCCCCTCAGCAGCAGCTGAGGTGACACCAAAACTCCAAGGAGAGACACTGCTTCAGCCTGACCCACACTTCCCCACAGGAACCAGAGTGAGGAGCAGGAGCCACGCAGCTGCCTGGCAATGGGTGGGTTCCCTCAGAGGCCAGCACCCTGCCACAGCACCAGCTCTGTCACACTCCAGAGCTCTGCCTTCAAAGCCAGAGCTGAAGTCATTCAGCAGTTTTTCCTCCAAAATGCTTCTGTATGTAGGAAACTCCTACGTTCCAGCAGGTACTGGGGGACCAGCAGCTCCCACACAGCTCCCCCACTGTGCACTCACCTCCCCTGGCTTCCAGCTCGCCTTCAGCACTGGCAGCTCTCCTGGGTTTGGAGCCAGAAGCACCTCAGGGAGCCCAGATAACCTCAAAAAAACCCATTTATTTGTTGCTGATGCTTTGCCTGGTTCCTACTAGTGTTAAATCTGAGGTAAGGAGGTCTCAAATTCACCTCACAGATCGATGTACATCCAGTGTCACCTCCCCAACACATTACCACTTCACAAACTTCCAGGTCTCCCTCTGGCACGTGCCTTAGAATAAAGAAACCTGGAGAGCTACAAGTACATACCTGCTCCACACCCTTCACCAGAGGCATCCTGACTCCTGAACCACCTTCCCCGTCCCCAGCGTGCTTGTTCTCCCAAGGCAGCTTGTTTTTCCCCTTGCCTGCACTCAGGACTCTCCTTGGGCTCACTCCTTGCTCCATAGAGGTGCCATGGGAGCTCTGCAGATACCCACAGTAACTGTGTGCACTCTGAGTCCTGCTGCCCATCAGCAACCAGTCTGTGTCTGCTCCAGGGGGCACACAGGACCCTCTGGTATGGCCAGATGATGGTAAGGGCACAGCATACTCCACAAACCCGTGGTCTAACAGCTTTGGCAAGGTCTTCCTGGCCAGCCTGGCCTGCACTGCGTGCATCACCCCGTCCCCATTGTCCTCCAGCTCCATGGCATCCACGGCTTTGAAGAGCAGGCTGGTTCTGCCAGGGCCCATGGAAGATGCCAGCACAGCAAAGGCTTCCATGGCAGCATGCCTGACCCTGCGCTTGCTGTCCACCAGTGCCGGGGCCAGCCCGAGTGCCAGCTCAGCCCAGTCCAGCTCCTCGCCAGGGTAAGAGAGAAGAGCCACGATGCAGACGTTCACCACCTCTTCCCGGACCTTGGAGTTCTTGTGCTGCAGGAGCTCCTGCTGCAGGAGGAGCCCCAGCACCTGCTGAGGACCCGCTGCCTCCATCAGCCGCAGGAACAGGCGGCTGTACTCCTGCCGGATGGCCAGCTTGTTGTCCCCCAGGACTTTCGCAGCAGCCGACACCAGAGGCGCCAGGAAGAGCCGGACCCGGTCACCCAGTTGCTGAGCCAGCAGATGGATCACCTCCAGCGCCCCCAGCACCACCGTGAAGTTGGAGTCATCCAGGAGGGTGTAGAGGAAGCTGATGAGCCCCAGGAGGCTGGGGGCGGGCGCGGAGGCCACCGCAGCCTGGCCGGCGCCCCCCACGACCCTCTTCAGCTCCTCCACGGCCTGCGCCCGGCTCCTGTAATCCTCCTGGTCCAGCAGCCGAGCGTGCAGCTCCGGCGGCAACAGCCCGAACTTCAGCCCGCCGCTGCCGGGCCGGGCGGGTAGAGGCGGCGGCTGTGCCGAGCCCTCCCCGAGCAGCCGCCCCTCGGGCAGCCGCTGCCGGCCGGCGAGCGGGAAGTGCCGAGGGCCGGACCCTTCCTCCCGCTGCCCGGCGGGCCCGGGGCCGCCCAGCTGCCAGGCCAGGCTGCGGGACGGCTCGCCCAGGCCGCGGCGGGCAGCGGCCGGGCCAAGGGGGCGGCAGGGCCCGCGGCGGCGGCCAGCGCGCCGGGCCTCTCCGCGCAGCGCCGGCCCCCACGGCGGCTCCGCGGCGCCGCTACCAGCCGCTCCCCCCGCCGCCCGGCCGGCGCGCTCGGGGCTGGGGCTGAGGCAGGGCGGCAGCACCCGCCCCCCAGCGCCGCCGCCGTCCCGCGGCCCGCGCTCGGGCCCCGGCGGCGGCTCCTCCATGGCGCGGGCGGGCGGCGGCGCCAGGGCCGCGGCCATGGGCGGCGCGGGGCGGCGGCGCCTCGGCAACGCCGCGCGCCACAACACCGCGGTCGCCAGGGGCCGGCGCGGCCCGCGCATGCGCGGCGCTGCCCACTAGCGCCACGGGGTGAGGGGGAGGTATGGGGGGGCGGCTGCACGCCGCTCGCCCAGCTCCCCGCCTCTTGCGCTGGCAGCGCTTCCGAGGAGCGCGAACGTGCTGTGTAGGAGCGGAGAACGGTGGGAGAAGGCGGCGCCCGGCCGCCGCTGAAGCGGAACGGTCGTTCTTCCCCCTCCCCCCACCTCCGCGGTGTGCGGAATGGCTCCGTCCCAGCCCCGGCGGCTTGTGGGAGAGGACGCGGAGCGGCGGCGCCCGGAAGTGACGCGTGTTGCTACCGGGGGCTGCTGTGCGGGCGGAGGCGAGCGAGGCTGCGGCTGCCGCGGGCCGGGCCTGGCCGCGGCCTGCGCCACCCCGTCCTCAGGTGAGCCCGGCCCGGCGCCTCCGCCGCCTCCCTGCGCCGGTCTGCGGCTGGCGGAGGCGCGGGCGGGATGGGGCGGCCTGGGGCGCCGAGCGGGGGCGGGCGGGAGGCGCCCGGGGCTGCCCACGGGGAGGGGGACGCGCCGCTGGTGTCCGAGCCGCTCCCCCCCACCCCGGCTCGGCCGCGGCCCCGGCCCCGCCAGGCGGGCGGGAGCTGAGCCCGGGGACTGGGCGCAGCGGGGTGCGGAGGTGGCGGTTCGTTACCCGGGCACGGCGCACGCAGGGAGCCGGGTTCGGTCTCCGGAGCCGGGCTCGGCGTCCGGAGCCGGGTTCTCTCGGCGTTTGGGGCGGCCGCTTGTGCGACTGGGCTCCTTCCCTCTGCGGCCCCGGCCGTTCTGCAGCCGGAGTCAGCGCTGTCCAGCCCTCAGACGCTGCCCCGAAGCAGGGACGCGCCTGGAGCTCTTCCTGCTGCGCTGCTGTGAAGGACTCGCCGTGTCTGCATCACGCGTGCCGGGGTTTAGGGGAGGGAGAGCCTGCAGTAAGCAGCAGAGGTCTGTGCCTGCCCGGCCAGCTGCTTCCTTTCCAGCAGCTTCCCCTGTGAATGGAGTTTCACCTGCGGGCTGTGACAAGGATCTGATCGGCCAGAGCCTGGGGGCAAGTGTCTGAATTGTGTTGGGAGTACCCTGGGCTGGTTAACCTTCCAGCTACTGATTTCTCACTGGACAACAAGGTAAATCCATGCACCCTGTGGTGCAGGAGGCATGTGAGGTGCCCCAGCAGGCAGCTCTGCCAAGTCAGTACAAGAAAAGGTTTCATTTCTGTGGAGTAACTTAACTGTAGGTGTTTATTAGGGTTTGGCAGGTTCCCATCTGAGCTGTCACCGTTCCTTTCCCTTCCATTCCCTGTCCCCTTGTGGTTTAGGATGTCTGTGGCTGTACACAAGAAGTTATAAACTGAGCAGAAACACAGAAGGGAAAGTGGTGTAGCTGGAGAACAGCTCTTCTTCCACCCTCTGCAACTGGTTACGTGGTGTTACGTGGTTGATGCTGTTGCCTGGGATCTTGCCTTTTGCAGATGTGCTTAAGATAGTTCCTTTTAGATATGCTTTTGATCCCAGTGTGGGGCTGCAATAGGAGAGGGATAAGCTGACTTACCTTTTAAGGGGAAAGAGGTTTTCTTATCCCTAGCTGTAAGCCTTCACTTCCCTGTCAGTGCTTTTATGCTCAGTATTTAAATGCTGGCAACTAATTTTATCCTTTTAAGATTAAGTGCTTTGTAAGTAGGCTCACTGCAAAGGAGATGTCAGTTAAGGAGCTGTGAAAATGATGAACTTATTAATAATGAGAGAAAAGAAGTGAGACCCTGAGGTTTGTGTGGTCGTTTAGCATATCAAAATTACATCAGCTTTTCAGCTCAGCAGTTGGATGGTTGCAGTGTTCCCTGTAGAACAATAGCTGTAATTCCTCATGGCTGGGATCCTGACATGTTTGTACCCTCCACCCTCTCAGCAGTGTAATAACTTGGTTGGAATAAAGAGCTGCAGAGCAGCTCTCCAGCAGGTACTGGTGGGCAGCACCGCTGGGATTTGAATGACACCCAAATTAGAGCAGGTATCGTAATGCCTGCAAGTGTCATGATGCAAAGTGAAACTTCAGGAGTGTTTGGGGGGGTTGTGGAGCTGTAGGTAGGAACGAGGATCCCCCTCTCTCCTTATGAGTGGTGCTGGGGGCTGTGGGTGTAGCTGCTGGGGGTGGAAGTGGTGATAGATACCAGGACACTCAGCCTGGGATCCACTCCCTTGCTCCCCTTTATTTATCTCTGGGTTTATTTCAATCACTCTTCAGTTCTCTCCTATTCAGTACTCCAGATAATAGGTGTTTTATTCCAGAACCAAACTAAAGGTGGTGCTTGGTTGGGTTTATTTAAATGAAAAGATGGAGATGGCAGACTCTCTTCTCTGTGACAGTTCCCCCCCTTGCATTGTACCCATACACTTAAAACCCAGGAAGACCCATGTGTCCTTTTCCCCTTGTTTAGTGGTGCTGTCAGAGGTATTTGATGTGGATTTCCTGATGCAGGGATCAATAGTAAACTCATTGTTGGGACTAGGTATTGTTTGGCTTAGAGATTTAAAGAAAGGGGGGGTTGGGGCTGATAAAATATCTGATTGCCCTGGGTTTAACTGGCACAAAGAAGCGTGGTGCTTAAGGACTGGGAAAGCAAGCTGGAGAGTAATAAACCTAATTAAGATAACAGCAAAACTGGGGAGATATTTTTCAATGAGCCTAAGTGCCCTGAGTAAAGGAGCTGCTGAAGGGAAGCCCAGAGTAACCCCATAACAATTCTCTTTGCCCCAGATGGACCAGTCCTCCCCAAGCTACATGCTTGCCAACCTAACCCCCCTGCACGCTGAGCAGCTCCTGCAAGGCCTGAACCTCCTGCGCCAGCACCGCCAGCTCTGCGACGTGGTCCTGCGAGTGGGCGATGCCAAGATCCACGCCCACAAGGTGGTGCTGGCGGGCGTCAGCCCCTACTTCAAAGCCATGTTCACCGGCAGCCTCTCGGAGAAGGAGAACTCGGAGGTGGAGTTCCAGTGCATCGACGAGGCGGCGCTGCAGGCCATCGTGGAGTATGCCTACACCGGCACCGTCTTCATCTCCCAAGACACCGTGGAGTCGCTGCTCCCGGCGGCCAACCTCCTCCAGATCAAGCTGGTGGTGAAGGAGTGCTGTGCCTTCCTGGAGAGCCAGCTGGACCCCGGCAACTGCATCGGGATCTCCCGCTTCGCAGAGACCTACGGCTGCCATGACCTCTACCTGGCTGCCAACAAGTACATCTGCCAGAACTTTGAAGAGGTTTGCCAGACGGAGGAGTTTTTCGAGCTCACCCACTCGGAGCTGGATGAAATCGTCTCCAACGACTGCTTGAACGTGGTGACCGAGGAGACCGTCTTCTACGCCCTGGAGTCCTGGATCAAATACGACGTGCAGGAGCGGCAGAAGTACCTGGCCCAGCTGCTGCACTGCGTCCGGCTGCCCCTGCTGAGCGTCAAGTTCCTCACCAGGCTGTACGAAGCCAACCACCTCATCCGCGACGACCACACCTGCAAACACCTGCTGAACGAGGCCCTGAAGTACCACTTCATGCCTGAGCACAGGCTCTCCCACCAGACCATGCTGATGACGCGCCCCCGCTGTGCCCCGAAGGTCCTGTGTGCTGTGGGAGGAAAGGCTGGGCTCTTTGCCTGTCTGGAGAGGTAAGCCCTGGTGAGGTGTTGCGGCACCTCAGTGGCGTGATGCCTGTGTGGGTGCATGGCTGCCCCCGGGGTCGGTGTTGACAGTCGCTGAAGAGCTGTGGCTGCAGGGCTGCAGTCGGTGCTTTCCTGCTCTGAAGTAGATCTTTGTTGAACAAACACTGAATTCAGAATGTTTTCTTCACAAGTAATCATTGGTGTTACAAGCTGTGAAACCTTCACCTTCCCATTCTTTTGACTGTTTGGTTAATAAGTGGTTGATGAAAGTTCATATGCTGTTAGGTCTTTTCATTTTACATCATTTTCTTCCAGGTCTTTTCATTTTACATCATTTTCTTTCAGGTCTTTTCATTTTACATCATTTTGCCCTGATCTACTATTATTCCAGACATTCAAATCAATATATTTAACCTCCTACCTGAAAGATACACTTCTTGATAGTGTAAAACTCCTTGGAATTAAAATAGACTTAATCAGACAAGAGCTAATTCTCAGGGATGCCACGTTCTTGCCCTTAATGTGATCGTGATGTTAGTCTCTTACTGAGCAGGTATCCCTGTCCTGTGCACATCTGTCTGAACCTGGTTTTCAAAATGAGCTTTCTCTGCCATCACCAGGGTGGTTTGTTACATCCCTGAGACTATCATGTCAGAACCAGACTGTAACACAGAGAAATGTAACCTTTCTTCCCCATACTGGTGTGGCTGGGTTGATTTTAATTTCCAGAACTGTCAGTTGTTTGTGGGTGGTCACACACAGGTAATGCCTTTATCAGTGCAGGAAAGGCTTCCTGCAGTGAGACAGGCTGCCCAGACTGGTTCTGTAGCTGAATTCTAGGATGATATTTCCTCCAAGACTCTCTTCTCTGTGACAGTTCCCCCCCTTGCATCGTACCCATACACTTAAAACCCAGGAAGACCCATGTGTCCTTTTCCCCTTGTTTAGTGATGCTGTCAGAGGTATTTGATGTGGATTTCCTGATGCAGGGATCAATAGTAAACTCATTGTTGGGACTAGGTATTGTTTGGCTTAGAGATTTAAAGAAAGGGGGTTTGGGGCTGATAAAAACGTGTTTGAGTACAGTAGTTCTCTGATAATTCTTCAGCTCTGCCTCTTTCACAGCTCCTTCAATGCCTGTGACAATATTATGTCCCAATGTAGTTGGATTATCTTGATTTAATATTTTTCCAATCAAAAAAACTCTTTACTACTATTGCTCAAGTTTTAATGCCTACAAAAACACCCTCAATGTATTATTCATATGGATCTTTTCTAGTGAAAACAATTGCTCCTGATACGTGGAGGGGGGAAAAGCAGTCACAGATCGATTGAACTATTCCTAATCCAATTAAAATTGTGAGGTAGGAAACCTTATTCTTGTTCTAATTCCCACTTGCACCTGTGGGAAGGCTGCTCTTTCCCTCAGCTGCTTGGAAAGAGCTAGGGCTCTTTCCTAGCTGGGCTGCTGCTGCCAAGAGCCAGGCTGGGCTTTCAGCAGGCCCTGCTTCTAGTTTCAGTGGCTATTGGCTCAGCAGTGGCTTCGTTTTCTTGTATGTTTTTGGCCCAGATCTTATTTCCAGAGTCCTAGATGCTCTTTTTAATCATTTAAGTAATATATTACCTGAAATGTGTAGGTAGATTGACTAGACTTTATACATGATAGGCTAAAGCCACTGTATTTTAACACTGGGTATAATTAAAGGAAAATGCAGTCAAGCAGCATTTCAGAACCAGTGTGGCATCAGCACGGTGTTGCCTTCCCTCACACAAGCCACGATGCTGTCCTGCCTTCTCTCTGGTCTTCCTGACTTTCAGAATTCAGTGTTGGGACTTTCAAAATTCATTTCAGGTCTCAGACTCAGTGCCCTGGCTACTTGCTGTGTTGCTGCATCACGCTGAGCCTTTAGCTCCTCGGAGCAGCGTTTGATTTCAGCTCCGTTTGGGCTGTTGCAAGGAGCAGCAAACGTTGGTTGGGGCCTGGCTTCCTCGCTGCTCGTTGGCCTATCACAGAGATCCAGAGGGGTGTGTGTGTGTCTCACCCAGCCTCTGTGCTTCTGTTTCAGTGTGGAGATGTACTTCCCCCAGAACGACTCCTGGATTGGCCTGGCGCCTCTCAGCATCCCCCGCTATGAGTTCGGGATATGCGTGCTGGACCAGAAGATCTACGTGGTGGGAGGGATCGCCACCCACGTGTGCCAAGGCATCAGCTACCGCAAGCACGAGAGCTCGGTGGAGCGCTGGGACCCCGACACCAACACCTGGACCTCCCTGGAGAGGATGTTTGAGAGCAGGAGTACGCTGGGAGTGGTGGTGCTGGCGGGGGAGCTCTACGCCTTGGGTGGCTACGATGGGCAGTCTTACCTGAGGACTGTGGAGAAGTACATCCCGAAAGCGAAGGAGTGGCAGGCGGTGGCCCCCATGAACAAAACGAGGAGCTGCTTTGCTGCAGCCGTGCTGGACGGGATGGTCTACGCCATCGGGGGCTACGGGCCTGCCCACATGAACAGGTACGTGCTCCTCCTCCTCCGTAGCTCCACATCCTAAGGTGGGAATGGGCAAAGCTCATCACTGAGCTCCTCTTTGGCAGGCAATTGGAATTATTTTCAGGCAGATTGGTAATCCACAGTGGGCCTCGTTAATCCTTGTTCTGCACTGTTACTCTGATAATTCAACTGGGAAATCTTTGTATTAACTTTGTGTGCTCCAGCACAGAGCTGGGTTGTGTCACCTCTTGAATCCTGAAGACAGGGAAGTGGTAAAGAGACTGATGCACTAAGCAGGGTGCTGTGAGACACCTGCCCTTGTAGACAGCAGGCTGCTTGACTCCACACATCACTGCTGTGTGTGCTTACTTGCCCAGGCCTCAGGTAGTGTCCTTGTGTCCGTGCTGTGGTGCTGCTCCTCTGTTACCAAGCACTTGGGAGAGGCTCGCTGAGCACCCCAGCAGTGCTCGAGGGGTCCTCGTGCTTCAACCCTGCAGAATATTCAGATGTGTGGTAACTTCAACATTTGAAGCACTGATTGGAAATGAATCCTGGAATCCCAGCCTGGGCTGGGCTGGAAGGGACCCCAAGGATCACAGAGCTCCAACCCCCTGCCACAGGCAGGGACACCAACCTCCAGGCCTGGAGCTACACAAGGTTGCCAGGGCCTTGAACACCCCCAGGGATGGGACACCCACCCCCTCTCTGGGCAGCCTGTTCCAGCCCCTCACCACTCTCTCTGTAAAGAACTTCCCCCTAATCTCTCCTCTAACCCTTCCCTCCTCCAGCTTCACTCCATCCCTCTTGTCCTGCCAGTCTCTGCCCTTTAACAAGCTGATTCCCCTCCTGTTCCTCTGCTCCCTTCAGGGACTGGAAGGCTGCAATGAGGTCCCCCCACAGCCTTCTCTTCTCCAGGCTGACCCAGCCCAGCTCCCTCAGCCTCTCTCTGTAGGGGAGCTGCTCCAGCCCTCTGAGCATCTCCGTGGCTCCTCTGACCCCTCTCCAACAGTCCCACATCTTCCTTGTACTGGGGCCCCAGCTCTGGACACAGGACTCCAGCTGGGGCCTCACAAGGATTGTTCATGTGCTGAACTTGCACAAAATAAATAGGGACCTGAGAGGAAATCTTAAAATAGCCTTAATGGTGATGATGAAGCTCGGGATGGTGGTTACTGGGCTGGCTCCTGGCTAGAAGTGGGCTTCCTTCAGGCCTTATGTTCACAAGGACCCTTCCTGGTACCAGCATGCTTTATAGTTGTCCTGTTCCCCATCTGTACAGATGGGCAGGGTGTTTAGTTATGCAAAGAAATCATTTGTACTCCTTTCCTCAGTGAAACAGGAACAGATCAGCTGTGTGTCCCTCCAGGAAGCAGATTAATAAACTACAAGTCTAAGTAGCTGATTAGAGAATGAAAATTAAAGTCTTGCTTGTAGGAAGGGATGCAGTGATTGTTTAACAGCCTAGTATATCCACACTGCACTAGTCACTCATTGTGCTTTTCACACTTGATATGTTTTTATGCAAAACAGTTTGTGCAGGGAAAGGTTGGTTTCCAAATAGCAAAGTGCAGCCAAGGAGTTCTCACTTGGAAAATGGTTTTTTAAGTGTTGGAATACAAAATAGCTGGAAGTCAAGATTGTTTGGTGTGACTGAGGCAGGATTCTATGAAACTTACTGTGGCATTATTCTAATTCCTCAGAGTTTAAGTTACAAACTGTAGTAGCACTTAACAGACAAGCCACATCTAGAAGTTTTCTGTTGGCTCTAGGATGTCTTTGCGTGGGGATTTGACCCAGAGCAGTGATGCTGTGCTTCCTGTGTGGTCACTCTCACCTCCACAGCCTCCTTGCACCATGCAGAGCTACCAGCGCTAGCAGGAGGCGGAGTGGTCAGAAGCAGAGTAGATTGGGGGTGCCAGGAGTTCCCAGGGGACCTCTGGGTGCTCGCTCTGCTGCAGCCTTGTTGCACAGCCCATGAAACAGGAAGGTGACCTGGCCCTTGCTCTGCCCAGACACAGTTACCCAGAGTTGAAGGCTCAGTGTGCACAGGGGTGAAGATGGTACCTCCTCTCAGGGGATGTGGGACTTCCCTCTGGAGTCAGAAGCAATGGCCTCACCAGGCTGGTCCCTCTACAGGGAGCTGTGACCTCTGCAGGGGTCTCACTCCCTGTGCCACAGCTCTTCCTCGGTCAGGAGGAATATCTCCTTTAGAGCTGCTGGGAGCTGATAGTTCATTATTTGCCTTTTTTTAATTGAATTTACTTTTTATTGTAGAATTTTTGGTTTATTGGTTGCTCAAGGGGGGAGTAATATGCTACAGCATGCAGGCACTGGACACACATTACGAGGAAGCTGAGTGCTGTGTAACGGCGCCTTTCCCAACTGCAGTGCTGCTGGCTGCCTCTTTGCCCCCTCCCTCCCCCCCTGCTGCCTCTTTGCCCCCTCCCCCACCTTGCTGCCTCTTTTGTCCACCCCCCGCTGCCTCTTTGCCCCCCCACACTGCCTCTTTGCCCCCCTCCTGCTGCCTTTTTTACCCCCCCCCGTGCTGCCGGAGCTCCACTCGCAGAGGGACCGGCTGCATGTTGTGAGGGTGTTAATGACTGACCATCTGCACAGCTCCAGTGATTAAAGATGATGATAATTAATTTCTATTTTATCCTGAAGGCCTCTTCTGTCCTTCATGGTTTGATCAGCAGCCTCTTCGTGGCTTTTCCTGAGGGATATGCTGTCCACAGGGTTGTTTTTGCTCTCTGTGATGTTCAGGCAAGCCTCAAGGAAACCTTGGGATGGATGTGCCACCCAAATAGATCCAGTTCAGATCTGCATTGGGTTCAGTTTTTCATGAGTTGCTTTTTTGTAATGAGCCACAGAATCACAAGGCTGGAAAAGCCCTTTAAGCTCATCCAGTCCAACTGTCCCTGTCCTGTGCTGACCCAGATCCCTGAGCACCTCATCTCCCCTCTGTTAAACACACCCAGGGGTGGGGACTCAGCCCCTCCCTGGGCAGCCTGTGCCACAGCCCCACAACTCTGCCAGGGAAGAACTTTTCCCTCCCAGCTGAGCTGACCCTGCCCTGGGGCAGCTTGAGCCCATTGCCCCTTCTCCCATCTCCTGTCCCCTGGCTGAAGAGACCATCGCCCACCTCTCTGCACCCTCCTGGCAGGGCAGGGGAGGTGGGGAGAAGGTCTCCCCTCAGCCTCCTCTTCTCCAGGCTCAACACCCCCAGCTGCTCCTCAGAGGATTTGCCCTCCAGCCCCTTCCCCAGCCTGGTTGCCCTTCTCTGGACTCGCTCCAGGACCTCCATGTCCTTGTGATGGTGAGGAGTCCAGAACTGGACCCAGCACTCGAGGTGCAGCCTCACCAGTGCCCAGTCCAGGGGCACAAATGAGGATGAGTTGCACTCATCCTTGAACAAGCTTGGAGTCCTGAGTCTGGCTTTGAAAACTCCTCCTTTGTTCCCATGTGTAACCTGAAGACCCAGGGTAGTGGCAGGAGAGTATCAGAAGCAGCTGAGCTGAGGTCCCTGTGAGGATGACATGCCTTAGAAGCATGTCATGGCGCTGCTCTGCTCAGCCCCTCTGTGTGCTGTGGGCTTTCAGAGGGCACTGGGAAGCGATGGGTGCTTCTGTGCTGGTACCACTGGCTGCAGTTCCTCCTGTGATCCCATTGGGAGCTGCGGTTTCCCATCAGCTCTTTGTGTTGCATTACTCCTGCGTGGGGTAACGCTGGCTGGCAGAGCTCCACCAGGGCCTGATGAACACAGGTTTCTTGTGGAGATGTCACTGCAGTGTGGGGCTGATGAGTTCTTTGTTGTGTTTGCAGCATGGAGCGATACGATCCCAGTAAAAACTCCTGGGAGACGGTAGCTTCGATGGCTGATAAACGGATAAACTTCGGTGTGGGCGTCATGCTGGGCTTCATTTTTGTAGTGGGTGGACACAATGGTGTGTCTCACTTGTCAAGCATTGAGAGATATGATCCTCACCAAAACCAGTGGACTGTGTGCCGGCCCATGAAGGAGCCCCGGACAGGTAGGGACACAGCAAACTCCCAGCGGGTACCTGGGGTGACACCTCTCAGAACTGAACTGTCCTTTGCCCTGAGAGATGCTGCAGGGATGTGTCTGCAGAGCATCGTGCTTTGTGCAGCAAAGGTCATGTAATCAGCACTGGGGAAGAATGAGTGTTTATTTCTCTGATTTTACACAGTCCAGTTGAGTTTAATTCTGTTACAGCTCAGTATTAATAATCTCAAGTAGTGTTTCTATTTCTGTGCTTCACACAGAATCACCAGGTTGGAAAAGACCTTTAAGGTCATTGAGTCCAACTGCTCCTGTCCTATGCTAAACCATATCCCTAATTAATTATCGTTAATTTTGAGTGAATTTCAGCAATTCTGTGGTTTCTGTACTACTGTGTTTTATTTTACATGGACACTCAGTAGGGCATCGTCCCTTCTGCCTCCCTGAGGAAGAGTGCTGGGGCAGGAAAGCCTTGCTTTGTCATAGAATCATAGAATCCCAGCCTGGTCTGGGCTGGAAGGGACCACAAGGATCACAGAGCTCCAACCCCCTGCCACAGGCAGGGCCACCAGCCTCCAGGCCTGGAGCTACACAAGGCTGCCCACGGCCCCATCCAACCTGGCCTTGAACACCCCCAGGGATGGGGCACCCACCCCCTCTCTAGGCTGCTTGTTCCAGCCCCTCACTACGCTCTCTGGAAAGAGCTTCCCCCTAATATCTCATCTAAACCTTCCTTCCTTTAGTTTTAATCCATCCCCCTTGTCCTGACATTGTCTGCCCTTTTAAAAAGTTGATTCCCCTCCTGTTCCTCTGCTCCCTTCAGGGACTGGAAGGGAAAGGGTATCAGAAGAGTCAGGAAGGAGTGTAAGCCCCAAACTGAGAACAGTTCTTCTTTCACACCCATTTTCTTTCAAAGCAGCCCAACGTTGAGCCTTTAGGGGTCCAGTTAGGAGCAAAAATACCTCCTGCCTCCTAAACCTGGTGATCCTGCAACTTCTTCCTTTCTCCTTTCCCCCAGGAGTTGGTGCAGCTGTCATTGATAATTACCTGTATGTAGTGGGTGGCCACTCAGGCTCCTCCTACCTGAACACTGTACAGAAGTACGACCCCATCTCAGACAGCTGGCTGGACTCTGCTGGGATGATGTACTGCCGGTGCAATTTCGGCCTGACCGCGCTTTGACGGCACGCGGGGCTCTACGGACCTGGTGCCAAGGTGGAGCTTCCTCTGCTTGGATATAAACCCTGCTGGTGGAAACCATAACCTGCCTCTTCTGGAGTGGGAGGAACGTGGAGAAGTCGGGATTGAAAGGAGGAAGGATTTGTTTTCTTCCGGTAACTGGCCTCTGTTACGCAGTGACGGGGGCAGAAGGAGCGGAGCGCTTCCCACCGCTGGCTGTGGGGTAGCATCCTCTCAAGGGCAGGGAATTCTAGGGAGTAGTGGACATGCCTGGGGTGGGATTTGCAATCTTACTGTGTATCTGACCCTTTCACTTCCTAGAGCTTTCCTCTCCTCCTCCTGCCCACTACCAGACGTGACGTTTACTGTGCTTGGGGCGAGAGGCGTGTGAGTGTGCGTGTGCCTGGCTGACCGCTGTCTGGCTGCGTCTTCAGAGTCAGAAAATGCCAGTGCTTCATCATTTTTTTTATGACCAGTAACTAAAGGGCTGCCTTGTTTCTGTATCTCAAGGTCTGTAAATAATAAACGCCATAGTATGTTGCCTGTACCCTCTCCTTTGTTACCCACTAACCGGTAGGAGGGCTGGGATGGTAATTAGTAACTCCTTCAAGAGATTTACAAGGCAAACCTACTGCCTCCTAACAAAACCTTGCGGTCTGCTGAAGAGAAATCCCAGTTCCAACTTGCCCTTACATTTTCTTTTTGTGGATAAACGAGTGCTAGATGAAATAACTTAATCTTGCTAGTCTGCTGTGTGTTTCCCCTTGTGCTGCGAGGACAAGTGACAGCAGCAATGCATCAGGAGATGCTGCAGCAGCATTCATAACAAGCTGTGAGACACTTGTGTCCATGTTCCATATCACTTCCTCTTTTAAAAGAATGTACCATTGCTTTCCCAGAGTGTCCAGATACAAAAAATGGTGCTAAATGTGGGACTAACGATACAGCTGTTACTGACCTCAGTGCAGTGAGCATTAAGCATGGTTCTTCTGATTGTTCTAGTGGGGTTTTCGTTTGCTTGATGCATTCGTGCCTATGAAAACTGTTGAGAATAACACACTGTACTGAACCAGCTCCATTGTTGTTACTTTTTTTTTTCCTCCCAAAAAAGAAAAATCGAGGTTTATTGTTCCTGTTCTCCCAAATACACAAGTAAGGAGTCAGCAGGGAACTCTGCCTTGGGTCCCTCAGGCAGTGTCTTGCCTTGGACACAGGGTGTAACGAACGAAAAGTGCAGGGTGTAGTTCCTCACACCCTGCATAGCAGAGTACTGGGGGTCAGTTCTCAGCAGAGATAACTTTGTGATAGCCCCAAACTTAGTGAACATTTGGGCAGATAAATAGAAAGTGATGCTGTGGGTTATAACTGTTATTTAAAATAGATGACTAAATAAACATGGATTTTAGCTTATTTAGACTGTTTGGGTTTGTGTTCTGATTTTTAAGTAGGAATCATGGTTAACTTGAATTTCTGTTTCCATGTCTGTACATGTATTGCCAGGCCTGATACTGAAGGACTTTTCTGCCTCCAGACTTATTTTCCTTTTGTTTTAACCTGTTAAATTAATGTTTGTTTCCCCTGGCTTTCAAGTCCCTGTAGCATTATTTTTGAAGGTGCAATAATATTTGGAATAGTTGCTTTAAAAGCCATTTCTTTCTCAGCAGGAGAAGTGGAGGGCTCTTGACTTGGAGTGTTCTTGTCTTACTCTGAGCTGTTGCAGCGCTCCTCACAGCCAGGCAGGCAGTGGTGGTCCTTGTTCCTCCATGGAACAGTCAAGGAGATGAGGGTGTTCTCACCATCAGACGTTCTTCACAGACACCAGGTGTTTGCATGGATCATAAAACCCTGCACGTGTTCTTCAAAGGTGGTGGAATGAAGCAGGGTTTTAAAGGCCAGTAACTTAGCAAATTCAGTTTTCAGTGCAGCTTGTTTCACCCAGTGAGGATTCCAGTCCCACAGCAGTTACAGCACCGTGTGATGACTGTCCCAGTGAGGCTGTTGCCTCAACAGGTAGCTCCGTGGCTGAACGGTGTGTGTCTGGGGGGGGGAGAAAGGAGGGGAGCAGGTTTGGGCACCAAGGGAGCTGGTCACAGGTCGCCTTCTGCTTCCTGGGTGAATGCATGTGTGCTGCCTTGTGTCAGTCACTGGTGGTCATGCTTTCCAACATACAGGGTGATAAAGACACTTAGCAAACTACCACCTAAATCCCGAACTTCCCTTGTTTCCTTTGGGTTCTGCCTCTTACTTATGGGTGGCTTTACATGCCTAGGGTGCATCTCCTGCTTTGGCAGGGGGGTTAGACCAGGTGATCTCTTGAGGTCCCTTCCAACCCCTATGATTCTGTGATTCCTGCCTTTAGGAGCTTGGCTGCAGTAGGGTCCTGTGGATGAAGATGCTCATATGCAGGTCCTGGGTGGAGATACCAGCTGAAGGCTGGGTTTGTTGCTACAAGGTGTTGTGAGGCACAGAAGGACAAAGCCCCCAGGAGCCCAGGGGACACACACACACTATTTGATGTTTATATAAATGCCTTTCACTTAGGGAACTCAGATTGCAGAGTGTTCTGCTGTCCTTACCTGGGGGTGATGATGTTAAATTAGGTGATAGAGATGGACCCCGCGGTGGTGATGTGTTCACAGAATCATAGGGCTTGGAAGGGACCTCAAGAGATCATCATGTTCCTGCATTCCAGGGAGCAGCATAAAAGGTTTTTGTAGTGTGTGGGGGTCATGTGAAGAACAGGGGAGGCACATAACGAAATCCACTGCTGTTGGGAGAGGAACTGCCCAGGCAGAAGTGGCTGAGGGCTCACGTCACTCGCGGTGATACCATCAGTGTTCTGTTCCCGCTCACTGAAGCGGTTGGTTACAGGAAGCTCAGACACCACAATCCCTTGGAACCTGCCTGGAAAGAACGATGCTCTCATCCTAACACCTTTCTTGCAGTTTAAGACTTGAGGACCTTCAAATAAGATGTCATACAACTAGACTATCATCCAGTTCTCCTCTGTGATCACTCAAGATTACCTGTAAAGCACTTCAGGATGGCTACGAGTTTCTATGTGTACATACAGCTGCTGAATTCCTCTTGTTTGTAAGTTACTCATCCGTGTGGTTCTTGATGGTCTCTCACAGGAGGAACACTGTTCTCTCCAAAAGCCTGGTGGGACCCCAGGTGGGTGATATGCCCAGGGAGGGTGATGTGCTCAGGGCGTGTTACAAGCAGGGACCAGCCTGTCGCTCGGTGGAATCTGCCATCTCTACATCCCCATTCACAACACAAACCAATGCAAAACGCCCAAAATTGCCTTAACTCCTCAATATTTACCTGAAAGGCAAAGAACCAGGGATGATCATCCAGGTATTTACCTGAAAGGCAAAGAGCTGGATGATCATCCCTGGCTCTTTGCCTTAGTGCTGCGCTGTATTTTCAACCCAAGGAGAAGGGGGGTTGTTAGCAGGATTTAATAACTGTACAGACAGCACCGAACTGCACTGGGGCTTGAGCAGGGTGCTTCAGTTGGGGGTATGAAATGATACGTGGGTTTCTGTGTACCTAGTGTGTTTTTTACATGTGCATCTTTCCCAGCAGCACCATTCTGGGTTGGTTACTGTTTGTGAAAGCAGCGTCTGGGTTCCCCAGGGAGCTCCCTGTAACCTGCCTTCTCAGCCTGTTTGCTTCTGTGATAACGCTCTGTAAGTATTGTTGTAGCTACTTCACTGGATGTGAAACAATTTAGTAAATAAACCTGGGGAAAAAAAAAAACCTGCCCTCTGTGCTTTGGATGGTGAATAGAAACAGTCAGCAGCATTTCCCTTGTAAGAGGGTCACTGAAAGGCAGTGATACCTCAGGGTAACAGCCAGGATGAGGGGAGCTGGAGCAGGAGGATGCTGCCCCTGCATGGGGAGGAAGCAACCATTTGACTGGGCTTTGCCCTGTGGGAATTGGGATCTCCTGTGGAAGAGGAGTTTGGTTTGTGGCTCGTTTTCTGTCTGTCCCTGTAGCCATAACTGTTGCCTCCACGGTGACTCAGTAACCATAGAAGGAGCACAAATCCGCTTGTTCTGCTTGCCTTGGCTCTAGGAAGCTCCTGAACGGACTGTTCTCTCCTGGGGAAGACCCAGCAGTGCTGAGGCACTGCCATCTGTCCAGACACAAAGTGGGCTGCAGCTAAGGGACTCCAGTGGTATCTCTGTGAGAGGACGTGTTTTCACTGCGGGTGATGGTTTGTGTGCAGGACCAACAGCCACCCCCCTCTCTCCATCAGCAACATGGACATGGAAGAGTTTGTGGGGTGAAAAGATTTCTTTGCTGGCTTCCCCTACCCACAGACAGAAATGGTTAGCTGAGAGCAGGGAATAGTGTGCTGGGCTCCCTTGCCCAACACCCACATTCAGCTTCTGGTGGCGCTGAAGGTGATGCCGCTCAGCACTGGTACTCGCTGGGAGCTCGGCTGGACAGCGCTGCCTTCTGCAGTCACCCCCATGAAAGGAGAATGCTCAAGGGAAGATCTGCTGCATCACTATAAAAGACTTTCCAGTAGCACCCACCCAGGACTGGGTTTGAGCTTTCCCTGTGGTTCAAGGCTGATGTAGCCTGTTTTACAGATTGGGGGAGCAGGGGAGGATTTTTCCCAGTTTGTTTTAGCCATAAAGCTACCATGTGAAAAAAAATATGTTGTATTGGATAAATACAAGCCCTGTGCATGGCCCTGGGCTTAAAGCAGCATGGGCAGCTTCACACAGCTACTGACTTCCTCCTCTCTCTGGCTCCATCCACCTCTCTCTGGCTTCTTAATACACAAACCTTGACTTTGGGAATGGCCAGGACCACAGTGGCAAAAGCAACGTGACTTAGAGGCTTTAGCTGTCTGATACTAAGTAAGGATGGCAAAAAATATATAATAATCTGGTGTGTCATTTTAAAGAAAATTGATTTTTTGGAGCCAAACGTAGGGGCATCCTGTAGGCATCAACTGGGGAAGCTGCAGTACAACTCTCCATCGACGCTGCAGGACAACACTCCATGGAAGAACATGGCCCCTGCCAATAACCAGCTGAAATTAGGTGAGGGGAGCAGCCTGGACATGCAATGCAGGTGGCTGCTGGTGCAGGAGGTGCCTGGTAGGCACCCACCTGTGTGCCATGCTGGGCATGTGTTGGGCAGCCCAGCACCACATGCTGCTCAGCACCTGGTACCCAGGTTTGCCTGGGCAGCCAGTGGTAACTGGTGAGAGGGGATACCTGGGAGATGGGACAGACAAACCACGTTAGCATTGTGTGACACTTCTCAGAGTGTCCTTTTCCTGGCTACTGAAACTCCAGTCCTGGAAAAAAACCCAAAGCTGTTCCCTGCCAGCAAACTGCTTCAGTTATCTACAGGTTTCAGGTGAGATGGGAACCCAAGCGACTGCTGCATTCCCTGTGCCTGTCCCTTCTGCTGCCTAGAACCTCTCTCTGCTCTCCTTGGGTAAGGGTCTTCCTGCAGTTACAGACCAAAAGAAACCAACAAACCAAAACATCCCCATCCTCCCAACCTGCTCCTCCTCCTCTTTGCTTCTGCAAAGAGTGGGTGCTGGACATATCCCCCCCCGCCCCCCCGCACCAGAGGGAAGAGCTTCTTCCTCAGGTCTCATCTGACCCTGCCCTGCTCTAGTTTAAACCATCACCCCTCATCCCATCGCTCCCTGCCCTTGCAAACAGTCCTGCCCAGCTTTCCTGTGGGTCCTTCAGGGATGGGAAGGGACTTGGAGCTCCCCCCAGAAGCAGCCTTCTCTTCTCCAGGCTGAACCAGCCCAGCTCTCCCAGCCTGGCTTCACAGCAGAGCTGCTCCAGCCCTCAGATCATCCTCGTGGCCTCCTCTGGACCCGCTCCAACAGGTCCATGCCCTTGTGCTGAGGGCTCCAGAGCTGGAGGCAGCACTGCAGGGGGGTCTCTGTCCCAGAGCAGAGCAGATGGGGACAATCCCCTCTCTCCATCTGCTGGCCACACTGCTGGGGATGCAGCCCAGGTGCTGTTGCCCTTCTGGGCTGCCAGTGCCTGTTGTTGTCTCCTGCCCAGCTTTGTGTCCATCAGCACCCCGAGTGCCTTTCCACAGGGCTGCTCTGCATCACATCACCCCTGGCCTGTGCTGGTAGTGAGGATTGTCCTGACCCAAGTGCAGGACCTTGTGCCTGTCCTGTTGCACTTCATGAGGTTAACCGGGCATAATCCCGGGGCTGAGGATAATGCATCCCCATGGCAGGGTGCTGGGTACACCAAGGGGCCCAAACCCTCATGGCAGGGTGCTGGGTACACCAAGGAGCCCAAATCCCCATGGCAGGGTGCTGGGTACACCAAGGGGCCCAAACCCTCATGGGAGGGTGCTGGGTACACCAAGGGTCCCAAACCCTCATAGAATCATAGAATCATAGGGGTTGGAAGGGACCTCAAGAGATCATCAGGTCCAATCCCCCTGCCAAAGCAGCTCCCTAGGACATATCACTCAGGCGTCCAGACAGGTCTTGAATATCTCCAGAGATGGAGACTCCACACCCCCTGGGCAGCCTGTCCCAGGGCTCCCTCACCCTCACTGGGAAGAAGTTCTTCCGCATGTTGGTGTGGAACTTCCTGTGCTCCAACTTGCAGCCATTGCCCCTTGTCCTGTCCCCACAGACACTGAAAAGGGGCTGGCTGATTCCCCCTGCATCCCCTGCTTGAGATAATTATAGACTTTAATTAGGTCCCCCCTTAGTCTTCTTTTCTCAAGGCTGAACAGTCCCAGCTTACTCAGCCTTTCCTCATAGGGGAGATGTTCCAGGCCCCTAATCATCTTCGTGGCCCTTCTTTGGACTCTCTCCAGGAGATCCCTGTCCTTTTTAAACCAAGGAGCCCAGAACTGGACACAATACTCCAGGTGGGGCCTGACCAGGCCAGAGCAGAGGGGGAGGATCACCTCCTTTGACCTGCTGGCCACACTCCTCCTGATGCACCCCAGGATCCCATTGGCTCTCTTAGCCACCAGGGCACACTGCTGGCTCATGGCCACCCTGTCATCTACCAGGACCCCCAGGTCCTTCTCCACTGAGCTCTTCTCCAGCAGGTCACCCCCAGCCTGTACTGATACATGTGGTTATTCCACCCCAGGTGCCAGACTCTCCACTTGCTTTTGTTGAACTTCATCTGGTTTCTCCCAGCCCAGCTCTCCAGCCTGTCCAGGTCTCTCTGGATGGCAGCGCAGTGTCCTGCGTGTCAGCCACTCCTCCCAGCTTTGTATCATTGGTACTTGCTGAGGGTGGATGCTGTTCCCTCATCAAGGTCGTCAATGAAGATATTAAACAGGACTGGACCCAACACCGAGCCCTGGGGAACACCGCTAGTCACAGGTCTCCAGTCAGATTCTGCTCCTTGAATCACAACCTTCTGGGCTCGGTCCGACAGCCAATTCTCAACCCACCTCACTGTCCCCTCATCTATCCCATGCTTTCTCAGCTTTGCTATCAGGATGTCATGGGAGACAGTGATACCGGCTCGCTAGTCGGGCCTCATTATCAGCGTACAGGCAGTCAGAGATCCTTTCCAGCTGTGGTACAGTTACATTACACCAGCACGTCCTGTTAGACTGTGATTACCTCTCGCCGCTGTCCGGTGAGTTTTGCACGCAGAGGATTCGCCAGACCCAATTGCCTGGGTGCTTGAGACTTGCATGACCAGCGAAGGCAGAAGTTACTCGCCACTTCCACTGACCTGCTGTCTCAGTGCCCTCCCGGCTGTATTTTTATTTACATGTGAACTAAGTTCAACTCCATCATCTAGGGAAGGTTAATATTACAAATGGAAAAGACCTTAAAAGCGCCTTTTTGTTCCCTTCCTGACAGTCTCTGGGAAAAGGAGTCCTCTCTAAGAACCGACCACAACTGCAACAAAACTGAGTGGAACTGGAGCCATTTTGGGAAGCTGTTTCAGAACTGGGGCCTCTTGTACAAGAGGCAGAGCAAGAGGCTGGTGTTGCTTACAAAGCACTTGTTCCACTTTTTTGAGTGCAGATGCAGAAAGCGACTCTGGTGACAACCTGGTATCGATGGAAGTAAATTGGTAATATCTGAAACTGGGATTTTTAAACTAATACTAAATCTCTGCCCTAGTGATGTGTGGGGGGGGCATATAGAAATAGAAAGAATAGCTCACAAGACTTAAGTCATGTAATTATGTAGCTTGAAGAAACAGATAAGGAGGCCCACAGGAACTGGCTTGCAGGGAGGTAGATTTTGTAGGGAACAGCTGTAGGAAAATTTCAGGAGGCAGAATGGGAACAGGATAACATCCATCACAGAGATGTCAATTATCTCTTTGCTAATGAGGGAACAGATAGCTGCAATACACCCATAGGTCTCCCTGTAGGGACATAAATTGGTCCAAACAAATAAGAACACTGCAGGTTGGCAAGATTCTTGCGTTCCAGGCAAGGAAGTTGAAAAGTCCATCGTGAGGAAGACTCGGGGCCTTCATCCCATGGACCACCGGAGACCCAGGCAGGCCCAACATTTTTTTGAAGGATCTGCGCAAGCGCGGAAGATGATAAAGTAATTAGCATACGAGGCGAGGGTAGGCGGGCACAGGTAATTAATATGTATAGGTGTAAATGAATATTCATCATTAGATTGTATAAATACACGAACGGCTTGCTGTGTGGGGTGTGCACGCTTGTGGTGGAGAGATCCCCCGTGCACCCAGCGCTGAATAAACACACCTACTTTATAACTTTCGAGTTATAGAGTCTATTTTCCACACGCCACTAGAGAATTTCACAGTCATTCTAAGCTAACTGGAAATAAATATATCTATATTTTTAAAAAGTTAACTTGTGAAATGTTTCTGAAATTTACTTTTTGATTGATTTAACAGAGCTCGGTAAAATACTGATTTAAATTTACACCTCCCTTCACCCAGTAAGTGCTTCTGAGAAAACCTATCAGGAAAGATTTCTAAAAACTCTGTGTCTTACAAAGGATTTATTACACCATTTAGTTTCCAGTCAGCTCACAGTTCTTTATCAGCATTGTGCCTTTTAATGCTCATTATTTATCAGTTTGTAGACAGTTGTCATAATTTGAAAATCAGAATAAGATTCTAACATGTAATACAAGTTGCAAAAGTAATTTTGTGTCTATAAAAGCCTAAATAGAGAACCGAAATAGAGAATATGAATTCTCCATCACTTTTTTGGAACAGTTTAGGTTGGAAAAGACCTTTAGGATCATCACGTCCAACCATTAACCTAGTACTGCCAAGCCCACCACCAAATGATTTCCTTAAGCAACACTTGGCACTATTGCACTTTAAAAACACGGAAAAAAACATTTTCCTCTGACATACAAATGGGAAATTTGCATTTGTTTCAAGTGAAATGTAACTTTTTCCTATAAGAGTTCAGTATTTTGTTTTTATCAAGAAAAATAACCAAAATTGATAATGGCTTTAACCTAGACACAGAGTAGTGTGTCTGGGTTCTGATTTTTTTCAAAACCCTTCTAAAAGAACAGTGCCAATGATGAAGGCTGATACTGGAATTTGATGGCTTGCTGTCATCACATGCTGATACTAGCTTTCATTGTTGTTCTGGCCTTTTTGAATTATCCTCCTTAAGCTTTGTGTTACATTCTTACTGTGTATAAAGGAAAACAGCAAATGGAACGAATCACTAATAGTTAATAAAATCTACATTCCAAGCAACTGAAGTTCATGTAAAAAGACTGGAATCAGTGATTGTAATTCTTGTATTCCTTCGATTAGTACAGGAAAAGTTACCTTATATTTGACAGACAATAACTTAGGATTGCAAAAGATTTTTTTTTTAACTGTTAACTTAAATATTTTATTTGTATTAGGGTTTTTTTCTCTGAATTTTAAACATTATCCAATAAAACATTTAGTAACAAATGAGTAATTTTATCCTTTGTCACTAGGCGGTGCTCTGCTCCCTGTTCCAAGTTCCAAGGCAGCATTTCGGGTTGCTGAGGTTTATGCTGTGGTCAGCCAGTGCTAATAAATGAGGATTTTCATGCTACAGATGAAAAAATACCAGGAAGCAAAACTCAGATCGGATAAGGGATTTAAATATTCACTTTTAAAATGTAATAAAGAAAGCTCTGACTTGTTATTTGTCTGGTCCCACAAGTACCCGAATTACCAACACCAATTTTAAACTTTGTCTTACCACTTTCCCAGGAAGGAGCCTGGTTCTGTGGCTGAGCAGTTCAAGCTCTCAGTGGGCACTAGGGAGTTTCAGAATTGATCTTTTTGATCCAGTTTAACCTAAAATAGAAGTGAGATTAAAAAAGAGTTCTGGAAAAAGTGTACTGGTTTACAGAGGGATCTTGACAGGCTGGAAAGATGGGCCCGAGGGAACCTGATGAGGTTCAACACTGCCAAGTGTCAGGTGTTGCACTTGGGACAGAAGAATCCCAGACACAGATACAGACTGGGAGAAGAGCTGCTGGAGAGTAGCCCTGCTGAGAAAGACTTGGGGATTGTGGTGGATGAGAAGCTTGACATGAGCCAGCAGTGGCTCTTGCAGCTCGTAGGGCCAATGGTATCCTGGGCTCCATCAGGAGAGGAGTGGCCAGCAGGGACAGGGAGGTGATTGTCCCTCTCTACTCTGCCCTGGGGAGGCCCCAGCTGGAGTCCTGTGTCCAGAGCTGGGGCCCCAGGACAAGAAGGATATGGGACTGTTGGAGAGGGGTCAGAGGAGCCACAAGGATGATCAGAGGGCTGGAGCACCTGCCCTACAAAGAGAGGCTGAGGGAACTGGGCTTGTTCAGCTTGGAGAAGAGAAGGCTGCGGGGGGACCTCATTGCAGCCTTCCAGTCCCTGAAGGGAGCTTATAGGCAGGAGGGGATTCGACTTTTTAAAAGAGCAGATAATGGCAGGACAAGGGGGATGGAGTGAAGCTGGAGGAGGGAAGGGTGAGATGAGATCTTAGGGGGAAGTTTTTTGCAGAAAGAGTGGTGAGGTGCTGGAAGGGGCTGCCCAGAGAGGTAGTGGATTCCCCATCCCTGGGGGTGTTCAGGGCCAGGTTGGCTGGGGCTCTGGGCAACCTTGTGTAGCTCCAGGCCTGGAGGTTGGTGTCCCTGCCTGTGGCAGGGGGGTTGGAGCTCTGTGACCCTTGGGGTCCCTTCCAACCCAGACCATTCTATGATTCTATGATTCTATGACTGTTCCTTTTATGAGAGCACTAATGACTTGGCCAGAGAGGTGTACACTGGCTTGTGCTCTATCTGGTAAGAAGCCCAGATGAGAGCCTTTGGTCTACATGCACAAGATGCTGACTTTATAATATGCATCATCTAAGTGTTGTATCCAACCACAGCCGTTGTCCTTGGAGATTAGTGTGATGAGGGCTGACATTCATCTATGAGTCTTCACTGCTCTTTTGAATGTGCAATGTTTCCTGTAAAGGCAAAAAAATATTTTAAATCCTAGAATACTCAGGAACTCACAATGATTTAGTTGTGAACAAAGACTGTAACCACTCAACCTGCTTGGTGTATTGTGGTAGGGGAACCACAGGAAGGGCAATTAAGATTTATATATTCAAGACTACTTGCAGTTTTGAAGGTATTTTACAACACTGCAGCAGTGAAAACTCATGGGCATTTTTCTCTGATATCGATTCTTTGTTTTTCAAAGTCACACAGAATATACAGAAGAAAACCAGAGATAAACTCAAGCTTCCTGACTCTGAGGCTCTGCTTTAATCACAAGGTTCTTGTTATTTCGTGTGAGTGCTGCCTATACTTAAGACTTGACTTTCTTACCTGGGTAAAACTGGGGCAGGAGTGTGGGTTGGGAGAGGAAGGTCTTAAATGAAGTCACAGAATCCCAGAATAGCAAGGTTGGAAGAGATCTTTGAAGATCATGGAGTCCAACCATTCCCATCCTAAGTTAAACTATATCCCTCAGCACCTCATCTACCCTTTTTTTGAACACATCCAGGGAAGGTGACTCAACCCCCTCCCTGGGCAGCCTGTTCCAGCCCTGACAACTCTTTCAGTAAAAAATTTTTTTTCTAATATCCAATCTGTCCCTGCCCTGGCACAGCTTGAGGCCATTTCCCCTTGTCCTATCTTCTGTCACCTGGCTGAAGAGACCATCGCCCACCTCTCTACAACCTCCCTTCAGGTAGCTGTAGGTGGGGAGAAGGTCTCCCCTCAGCCTCCTCTTCTCAGGCTAAACACCCCCAGCTCCCTCAGCCGTTCCTCATATGATTTGCCCTCCAGCCCCTTCACCAGCCTGGTTGCCCTTCTCTGGACTTGCTCAAGGACCTCAATGTCCTGTTTATGGTGGGGAGCCCAGAACTGCACACAGTACTCCAGGTGTGGCCTCACCAGCGCCCAGTACAGGGGCACAATTACCTCCCCAGACCTACTGGCCACACTGTGTCTGACACAAGCCAGGATGCCGTTGGCCTTCTTGGCTGCCCGGGCACTCTGCTGGCTCCTATTCAGCCTGTAGTCACCCAAAACCCCCAGGTCCTTCTCTGCCTGACAGCTCTCCAGCCAGTCTCCCCCAGCCTGTAGTGCTGCCTGGGGTTGTTCTGTCCCATGTGCAGCACTCTGCACTTGGCCATGTTAAACCTCATCCCGTTGGGTCTCAGCCCATCGGTCCAGCCTGTTCAGATCCCTCTGAAGAGCCTCCCTACCCTCAGGCAGATCAACACTTCCTCCCAGTTTAGTGTCAAACTGACTGAGGGAGCATCCAATCCCTTCATCCAGGTCATTTGATAAAGATGTTGAACAGAACTGGGCCCAGGACTGAGCCCTGGGGGACGCCACTCGTAACCGGCCTCAGCTGGATTTGGTTCCATTCACCACCCCCCTTTGGCCCCGTCCATCCAGCCAGTTTTTAACCCAGCTGAGGGTCTGTCCAGGCCAGTGGCAGCCAGTTTCTCAGTCAGAATGCTGTAAGAAACCGTGTCAAAGGCTTTCCTGAAGTCCAGGCAGACACATCCACAGCCTTCCCCTTGTCCATTCAGTGGGTCACCTTGTCACAGGAGGTGATCAGGTTAGTTTGGCAGGATCTACCTTTTGTAACCCCGTGTTGACTGGGCCTGATGCCCTGGCCATCACACATGTGCTCCATGATAGCTCCTAAGATGACCCTCTCCATGATCTTCCCCGGGACTGAGGTCAGACTGACAGGCCTGTAGTTCCCCGGATGCTCCTTCCGGCTGTTCTTATATATGGGGGGTCACATCTGCCAGGCTCCAGTCCAGTGGAACTTCCCCAGTCTGCCAGGATTTCTGGGAGATGATGGAAAGGGGTTTGGCAAGCACATCTGCCAGCTCTCTCAGCACCCTTGGGTCCCATTGACTTGTTAGTGTCTAACTGGCCAAGTAGATCACTAATCATTTCCTCCTTAACCATGGGAATTATGCTATTCTTCCCCTCTCTGTCAGCCAGATCCTGAGGATGAGTACTCAGGGAGTAACCATCTTTACTACTACAGGCTGAGGTAAAGAAGAAATTAAGGACCTCAGCCTTGTCCTTATCCCTTGTCACTAGTGTTCCCTCAGTATCCAATAAGGGATGGAGATTCTCCCTGACCCTCCTCTTACTGTTAATGTACCTATAGAAGGACTTTTTATTATCTTGTACAGAACTGGCCAGTCTGAGTTCCAGTTCAGCTTTAGCCCTTCTGACTTTCTCCCTACACGATCTCACTGAATTACTATTGTCGGCCCAAGACACCTGCCCCTTCTTCCAAAGCTCATATTTTTCCCTCTTTTCACAAAGATCTTCCTGGATCTCCCTCCTCAGCCAAGCTGGCTTCCTTCCTTGCTGACTCCTCTTCCAACAGACAGCCTGTTCTTGTGCCACCAAGATTTCCTTCTTGAGGAGCAACCAACCCTCTTGGGCTCCTTTGCCCTCCAGGGCTGCCTCCCATGGAATCTTATTGAGCAGCTTCCTGAACAGACCAAAGTCAGACTTCCATAGGGCTGGTGTTTCCCTTTCTTACTTCTCCCAGTACTAAGAATTCTGTCAGCTCATGATCACTGTGCCCCAGGCGTCCTCCAACCTTCACATCCCCCACTGGGCCTTCGCTGTTTTCAAACAGCAAGTCCAGCAGGGCACCTTCCCTGGTAGGTTCTGTCACCAGCTGGGTCAGGAATTTGTCTTCCAAACACTCTGGGAATCTGATAGACTGCTTCCTCCCTGCTGTACTGTACATCCAGGAGACATCTGGTAAATTGAAGTCCCCAATAAGGACGAGGGCTAGTGATCGTCATGACAGTTCCTTGCTAGACAGGTTAAGTGAGATGATCACCCCTATCTGTAACCCCTTCTGGGTCTGACAAGGGTCAGACAATAATTACTTTAATAGCAGGGCAAAGCAACTGAGAAAGTCAGGAATGAAATTGGACAAGCAGACAGTATGGTATCCTCCTGATAGTATGCTTAAAGCTGCAAAGTTAACTGCTCTGATATCCATATAATCATGAAAATGCACAAAAGATTAAATATTTTTTCTAAAAGTTTGATAACTTTAAGTGCTCCACCTCTCACCTTTAAAAGTCACTTGAATTCATAAGTTAATAATCAATTAACAAGTCAGTTATCTCCATCTTCCAATGAAGATCCCTCCCACCTTCTGCTGGATATCTCCAGTGCGTTACCTTCTATTTTTATTTTGGAATATTGGTTATTGTGTAGATTATCCAGGGATCTGGATAATCTACACAATAACCAATATTCCAATTTGCACATCTTATAGCCCAGCTATATAGCTTTATCTTACTTGTGCTAATGACCACCCCTCTTGTGATTTACAAACTCACTCATTCACTCAAGGAAGGACTATAATGCCACTAAGTTGTTGTTCCACTTTCCACGCAAGCAAGCAGGGATTGGTACAAAAAGCCCTTTCATCCCTATCAGAATGCCAACTATAGTACAGCCTGACCCTAAGAAAGTGCTTTGAGTGTGTTTGCTGAACTGAATCTAATAATAAACTTTAGAGCTGACTCACGTCAAGGTTTTAGACCAGAGCAAGAGGACTGGGGTTTCAGGATTTCACGGTACTTTATATACCAACCTGGACAAGAAACAGTACTAGAGCTGTAGTTTTGTGGAATGTCAGAATTACAATGCACTTACTCAGTGTTCTGACTAGTAAACAGCATGCACAGCATAAGATGAAAGAGTTCCAACTGGAGCTGCTCCTGTTGTTCAGGAGGGTTAATGTCCCTCTTCAGTTCAAAGAGTGGATAAATCAATACATCTGAGTGCATCAATAGAGACAACAGATGTGATTTTACTGCTCTTCACAACACCACCACACCCCCCACCCTCTCACCCCCCAAAAAAACCCCAACACCACAAAACCCTCAAAAAACCCAAAAGCGGGAAGGGAAGGGAAGGGAAGGGAAGGGAAGGGAAGGGAAGGGAAGGGAAGGGAAGGGAAGGGAAGGGAAGGGAAGGGAAGGGAAGGGAAGGGAAGGGAAGGGAAGGGAAGGGAAGGGAAGGGAAGGGAAGGGAAGGGAAGGGAAGGGAAGGGAAGGGAAAAAGAAGGGGCAAATAACCCGAAAACCAAGAAATTAAGAGGCCTGTGGGTTGGGATAAGGATAGTTTACTAAGATAACAGAAAGATACAATATAACAATGCTGACAGGACTTCAGAGCAAAAATATATGAAGCTGTTGATACACAATGCAGTTTCTCACCAAACCACACAGCTCAGGCCGTGCCACCCAGAGCCGTCCCAGAACCCGACCGTCCCCCAAGAACCGCGCGTCCCGGAGCCGCCCTCGGCCTTCCTCCCGTCAGCCCCCGATATCCTGGGCAGGACGTAACTGGCGTGGAATACTCTCTTTGGTCAGCTCGGTCACCTGTCCTGGCTTCGCCCCTCCTTTCTCATGAAGAGCTGAGAATGTCCTTGACTGTCTGACAGCAATTAACAACATCAGGGGGTTATCAGCACTACTCCCATTTTAACTCCCAAACACAGCATTCCATCCGCTGCTACAAATGAAATTTACTCCATCCTGACCAAAACCAGGACACCTTCCTTCCCACACAAGCAGATTCAGTGAGAGACAACCTGCCTGTGTCTGGCTTTTAAGGCTGTGTGAATGCCTCAGAACATCTCAGATGGCATTAGAGCCCTGTCTGGAGGCAAGCAGACAGCCTGAAACGTCCCACCCATCTGCCATCATTGCCGTGCCAGCAGTGATTCTTCTGCAGGCTGAGGCTGCTCTGTGCACCTTCTGCCAGGGAGTTTTTCTTGTAACTGAGACTGGTGTGGAGGGAGAACTGGTAATTTTGAGACACAGTCAGTATCTATTTCTTGAAGCTATACTTTCTCAGGTCACACTGAGGTTTAGAAGCTGAGGAAATGTTGGATTCCATGCAAGAGGCACATTGACGCTGGACGGTCATCACTGTAAGCAGGAGATTTATTTGTTCAGACCTGGAGAGGAAGATGTGACAGAGTTGAGGGAACTGTAGAAGAAAAAATCTAAAGAAAAAGTGTGAAGAAATAAAATCTATTAGTGAATGTCTTGTGTATTGATGGTTTTATAGTAAATGAGGGTTTGACCTGGTTTGGCTCTTTTTTGTATGGTTGGGAGTATTAGATATGAAAAAGCCTATTTATCCAGGCTGATTGGTTTCAGGCATTTCTGTTCCTTCGTGGTGAGCACAGAGCATCCAGAGCAGGCAGAGCTTGGCTAGATAAGAACAAAAGTCCATTTAGTACAAAAGTCTACAACTAGGAGAAAGAAGTACTAGATTCTCAGGGAATAAATATCTAAATTCAGGGAATCATAGTGTTTCCTCTGGTCTGTTACCATTTTTTGATGCCAGTAATAACCAGTCTGAGCTGTCCTCATAGCTCAGTTATGCCTAATCACATGTCACCTCTGTACTTAGGCAGTTGATGATCAGGACACTAAAAAGAAGCTGCTGTGTATTTACTGCACCAGTCAGATGATTTTTCTGGCTTGTTAATAGTGGTTTTGTCCTGAGCGATGGGACAGTGTATTTTATATCCATTGCTTTTAGGTCAGAACCATAGGTTTGTTATGAGTGATACCCAACCCCTGGAACAGACATGCCTTTGTTACTGAATGCCAACACAGATGTTTATATCTGACCCCTGAAATGCAACAACTAAAACACCGAATCTGCAGCTTGCTGCTCATCTCATAGGTGGGAATATACTGGGAGTTGCGTGGGCATGTTCTTAAGGGTCTTCCTTCCAATCTTAACCTTCATGGGGAATTTTCTGTAGCAGTGAAAAAGCAAAAACCAGTTTCCTTCATGGTGTCTTTGAGCAGCTCAGCACCAGCTGGGCACCAGTCCCCGGTGAGGCTTCAGCCACACCAGATGCCCAGCCTGTCCAGAGCAGCCCTGGGGAGGCAGCCATGGGGCCTACGGGAGTGGGGCCAGTCCAGGGGCTGGTGTCCCCGCAGGGTCCCACAGCAGGAAGGAGCGTCCCGGGGCACAGTGGGAGCTTTTGGCTCAGGGCCCTGGGGCACCAGGCTGCCATGGGGGTCTAGGCAGGATCAGTCTCTGCTCCAGCTGCGGCCAAGCTGAGGTGAGGGCCGGGGTCCCTGTGAGGCAGCGAGACCATTGGCTGGGTGCAGGGGCTTCTCCTGCCTGCTGGCTGCCCAGGGCTGGCAGGGAGGGAGATCCAAACTGGAGGCTGGGCGGCCCCAGGGGTGATTCGACAGCTGGTGAGGGGAAGAAAAACATCCATGCCTTCTCCATCACTCCCAGATACGGCTCTTCCAGTTCATCACCATCACTCTTCTTGTCTTTGTATATTTATGAACACATGTAACACACACACATACAGACACACACACATCAGCTATCGATCCCTCAGTCTATGGGCCAACCCTCTCCGATGTCAGCACATGGCCAGGGGCTGACAGGACAGCCAGCAGTGCCAGGCTTGAGGGGTGAGAGGACAGCAGGAGGTGACAGGCCAAGGAGAACAGAAGGCACAGCAGTGGCACAGGCTGGTGCCAGGTACAGGGCTGATGGGCAGTGACAGCAACCAGGAACGGCTCTCCCCAGGGCTTGCAGAAGAGCGGGCCACCAAGCCCAGGTGACCTGGGCTTTCTGTCACAATGCGCTGGGCCACAAGGGGCTGTGGTTGGTCCGTGCTCTTCTGTGTGCACCGGGCAGCGCTGGTGGGCAGTCTGCTGTGGCAGACCCATCGCAGAGCAGGCATCGCCTGGCCCCAAACATGTCCTGTGTGCACTACAAGTTCGCCTCAGTGCTCACCTATGGCACAGTCACCTTCAACGGCCTCCACATTTCCCTGGGTGACCTCAAGCGCCAGATCTTTGTCCGGGAGAAGCTGAAGGCCACCAGCTGTGACCTGCAGATCTCCAACGCCCAGACCACCGAAGGTACGTGGGGGTGGCAGGTGCAGGGTCTGTGGGACCACCCGGCTGGCAGTGGCACAGACTGTTGTGTGGCAGCTGTGCCCGGAGGGAGCCATGCTCTGCTCTCTGTGGGTTGTCTCAGGATAGCGTGAGTCAGTCACATCTTCATTTCAGAGCAAGGCGTGGAAGAATGCCTTGCTGAGGGGCCACCAAATGTTTACCAAAGCTGTAGTTCCCGGGAATCCCTCTCGGAAGGCTGCCATGGGGCAAGCGCAGGGACGGCACGCACAGCTTCAGGCACACGCTGTTTGCCAAAGGCTTTTCCAGGCACTCTCCAGAGGGGATTTTGTTGGAGTCTCTCTGCCCTATTGGCGAGACACCACTGCAGTGGTAGCCTGAAATTTCTTCATATGGACTCTTAGCATGTGGAGTGGATGAAAGTGCCATGTTACCTCTCACCTTTTGCTCCTGTGTCTGTAAAGGGCTTCCCTGAAGTGCTCTGTAACAGCACAGTAACATCCGTGCGTAGCAATAAGCTGGTGTCTTTTTCTGTATTGATCTCTTTAGAATACACAGACCACAATGCCCTGATCCCCAAGAACTCCTCGGTTCTTGTGAGGAGAGTGCCTGTTGTAGGAGGAAGAGCCACCAGGAAAACACCCGCCGCGTAAGTGTCCATCGAGCACGGGCTTCTTTGTCCAGGCTGTCAGTGGGCTACCCCGTTCCAGGGTAGGAGCTTACAGAGGCATTCAGAGAGTCTGTTTCTTGTTAAAGCTGCTGTGAGTTTCGGTTGTCAAGTATCTGTCCCGAAGAGGGATTGGATTTTGAGCCCTTAGAAAGGAGATGATGAGTTCCTGTGTGCCTGGAACCAGCAGTGCAGCAGCACCCTGGTACCCAGGCAGCATCTGCAAGCCCAAAACATGCATCTGTGTGGCTCTGCATGGCAGCAGTGGGCTTCTCTACCGCAGGTGCTGTTGCAGTGCCTTCAGGCAGTCCCCAGTCAGCCTGGTTCCCAGAGTGTTGTGCTTCTAACCACAGCCTTGTTCTGGGGGTTCATTTAAGCATGTACGCTTTGTGCTCTCCGGACATCCCGTTGGGATGCTGAGGTTTTACAGTCTGTTGTCTCTGCTTTCTGTTGGGCACAAGTGCTTGAGCTTCAGTTCTGATCTCCTGCCTTTCTTCTTCCAGAGGCCGAGTGGAGCCAGCCAGAGGGACATCCAAAGCCGTATGTAAAACCACAACCTCACCCTTGTTCCTACACGCTGCCCTCCATTCTAACCAGCGGGGCCCTGCTGTGTTTTCCAGACACCAACTTAGCCCATATTCCAGCAAAACAGAGTGTGTGATGTCACGACAATGTTAATAGGTTCAGCGTAGTCCAAAGTAGAAACAGTGGCCCCAGGAGCACAGCTGGGATGTGGATATCAGCATTGTGCCCAGCCAGGTGCTGTGCTTCGCTCTGCAGCCACTTGATTGTTTCCTGAGTGACTCTGGGTGGCCCAGATCCTGTAGGATGGGTTGGGTCACAGTGTTTCCAGGTTGGGACAAGTGAGCGTGGTGCCCTGTCCTACACCTGCCTGCCAGCAGCCAGTCAGATGGGTGTTTGCATAGCTCGTGTGTGCTGTTTTCTTCTTGCCACAACCCTCATTTGGTGAGGACTTGTACTTTGGGCACACGGTTAGAGCCTTGTCCACCTCCAGCAGGTTTGGGGATTTGAGGTTCTTCTCATTCAGTGCAGAGATGCTCTGAAAGAGTTGTAGGTTTGGGCCCAGATTTGAGCAAATGCCAATCAGAGCAGAATGGAAATGGCTCTTTCAGGGACACTCAGGATGTAGGACAGACCTCCAGACTACAGAAGAGGTTAACGGGTGCTGTGCTAGGAGTGTAGAGCTTGAATCTGTATTTCATTATTTCTGAGCAGGCTGATGGCTCCTCTGCACCCACTTCCCTGGCCCAGCTTATTAAGGTATGAGTGTATATTTATCTAGAACTGTTCCTGGAAAGGAATCTTACACTGAGATCTTGAGCTAGATGACAGTTGCCATGTGAAGCAAGTTTATATTTAAATGTTAATAATTTAATCTATTATGTTTTTTCCAAACTATGTGTCTGACACGCTCCTGTCAAGAGTAGTGTCCAGCCTGGGAAGACAGGAGGGGTTTAGAACCTTATCAGCCCCAACATATGCTGTCGTGTATCACTCTCCACTGCAGCCCAGTTGGGAGCAAACTGGCCTGGTGACACAGGTGCTGATAGAAGGGACAGCAGAGCCTGGGGCTCGGAGTGCCCGGGAACGCTCTTTGGACGTGGGGTAACAGGCCCAGAAACACCGTGTCCTGGCGTAAGGACTGCCCAGAACATCTCCAGGACAACTGTCTGTTGTACCAGCAGCTGTTCCCCTTCAACCTCCGCTAGCCTAGTGCTGCGCTGTCCAGGATGGGAGGGGGGGTGTTGTCTTTGTCTGGGGGAACTTCCCTCTGTTCCTCATGTGTGTGTCACATCACGACCTGTTCCCCAGACTGCTGATCTGGCTCGTGCCGACACTGCCGAGGAAGAGAAGATCGCGGCAATGATGGCCCAGTCGTGCCAGCAGTACCACCCACGCACGTGAGTGTGGAGACTGCCCCGCCTGTCCTTTGAAGGCCACTGAAGAGTCACTGAGCTCTTTGCTTCCACAGGAGAGATACAGACGTATCTTGGTCTTTCTTTGCCCTTTAGCTATTTGAAGACACCCTGGGGTCCACCTCCCCCCTCCTACCTGTGCTTCCGCTGCGGGAAACCTGGGCACTACCGCAGGGACTGCCCCACCAACAAGGTCAGTCTGCGTGGGACTGGTGGCATCACTCTGCTGTGAGGTTGTTTCCCTTGCCAGTCAGATAACGGAGGAGTGACTACTCGTATTCAGACCCATTGCTGGTGGGGTGAAATAGAGAGGCTCTGTGGCAACGTGTCACAGCCCTTCCAGATGCCAGGGAAACCTGGATTTATCCATGGAACATTTTCTCCTTGGTCACTGACATTAAACATGCCAATATAACTTTCTCTGGGAACTTTCATGCATGTTATGATGTTTTTTTCCTGGTTTTCCCTTTTTTAATGACCGTTCAACATTTCTAGTATTTTTGCTAAACCCAAGAGGTTTCTGTTGATGCCAAGTGGTGATTATTTGCCTGTTTTAATTGCACGAGTTCTCTCTGCATTTCTCTTCTTCACAGGACAAAGATTTTAAGCCGGTTCCCAGAATTAAGAGGAGCACAGGAATTCCCAGGGATTTCCTGGTGGAGGTGGATGATCCCAGCACTCAGGGTGCCCTGCTCACCAGCACAGGAACATACGCAGTACCCATTATTAATGTGTAAGTGTGGAATAACTTGCACTGAGAAGACAGGGAGTGAGATGAAGCGTGGAGAAATGTCTTGAGTGGCAGTGCAGCCACCTTGTTTGGCATTTCTAGTCACAGGGAGGAAGCACTGTCACTGGACCTTGGCCTTAAAATCTGTGACACTGTCTCGTGTTACAACTGGGGGGGTCTCACTTGTCATGCCCCTGGGAGTTGGTGACACTTGTGGTATGCCGTTACCTGTGTTTCTGCAGAACATGCAGGCAGGACTGAGTTGGACTCATTCTGTTTGCAAGCTCACTTGGCTTTGGCTTGATGTTTCATTGCTCCTGAAAACATTTCACGAACAGCTGTTGGACCAGGCTTTCCAGAGCAGTTCTGCTGTTGCAGCGATAGAAAAGTAGTTTCAACTAAAAGCTGAAGTTTCAGAAGGCCAGTGGAGAGACTGAACAACTCCACTGGTTTCCCTCCTTGGGTAGAATCCAAAGTCTGGAAAATTTCTCTTTTACCCATCTTTCCCATTCTTCCTCCTCCTTCCCCACCCCCTCCAGGGAAGCGTATGCCAGAGGAAGGAAAGAAAAGAGACCCTTCAGCTCCATCGAGTCCTCCTCCTCCTCAGACCATCCCATTCCCAATGAGTTGCTTTGTCCCCTTTGCAAGGAAACTTTGACAGACGCCACAATCACTCCTTGCTGTGGAAACAGTTACTGTGATGAATGTAAGTCTTATTCCCATGATGGTCAATCCAAACCCTCACATCTTATCTTCTGAAAGCAGAAAGAGGGGATCACCCATTCACTTTGGTCCCAGTTCTGGTTCCTATTTCAGTACACCCTGGAAAGGAGGGCAGAATTGTGCACTAGCAGAGAAATGGCTTTTGAGAGGGGTTTTTTAATCAATAACCTTGAGGCTGGGGATTCTCCCTGTACTTTGGAGTGAAATGATGATGACTGGAAATGTCCTGAAATAGCATCCTTCATGTTATTTGCCACAATCGACAGATTTTTGTTACACAATACAAATTTTATAGCTCCATGCTCTCCATCCAGATCATATTCAGCCATTCTACTTTACAGCTTATTACAACTCTAAAAATGTCTTTACTTTGGCTAAACCCTCTTGTGATTCTGCTCATCATTCACAGGTATTCGAACAGCGTTACTGCAGTCAGAGACACACACGTGCCCAACGTGTCACCAGGCGGACGTCTCCCCTGACACCTTAGTTGCCAACAAGGCACTACGCAAGGTAACGTGGGGACTGTGGTGTCAACTGCTTGTAAGACAAGACTCTGAAAAGCTGAAAGGGAAGAAAACGCTCACTGGCATCTCCTTAAGCCCAATGAAATTGAAGAAGGCTGTGTTTACCTTTCAGAGGTGTTCTCTGTGGTGACAGAACCTCACTGCCCTGCAGAGACCCCCTGGCCTTTCTGGGGTCGCTGTTGTTTGACACGATTGTGTCACTATCCAGTGTGATTCACACTCCAGTCCTTTACATGCAGGTACTGGGAGTTACCGGTCGTTGACATCAGGGTTTAGTGGGACGTGGTTGTACATCTGTGTGTTGAGTTACTGTGGGACTGTGAGCGGGTACAGGAACACAAGTGATTTTACTCTGTGGGGGAGGCCTCATGGATCTCCTCAAGTTTCATGGTACCTTTTTGTCAATGTTTTCTGCCTCCAGGCTGTGGACACCTTCAGCAATGGAACTGGCTACACCAAAAGGCTCTGTCTTCACCAGGTCCAGCAGCACCAGCAGCAGTAGATGGCGGCGTTTTAACGCACAGAGAGATATTTCACTTTAGTTGTTTATATTCTTAATTTGTTTTCATATTACTTCTATAAATAGGTTTTGAACTCACGCCTGCCCTTTATTTTGGAAGAAAGCACGCAGCAGCATCAGCTCTTCTCAGGGTTTAGCTGTAGCTGCTGAGGTGCCTGAGCAGAGCCAGAGAAATCAGGAACACGCTGCTCCACCGACTGCCAAACTAAACCTGCTGGGATGGCTCAGGGGGCCTCTGGGAGTCGGGGTGCCCAGTGCCTGGTCCCAGGGGGCTCTGACTCCATCTCCTTGCCCTTGCCAGCTGTCGAGTCACCCCTGGGGCCGCCCAGTCTCCAGCTTGGTTTTCCCCCTCTGCCAGCCCTGGGCAGCCAGCAGGCAGGAGAAGCCCCTGCACCCAGCCAAAGGTCTCGCTGCCTCACGGGACCCCCCGGCCCTCACCTCAGCTTGGCCACAGCTGGAGCAGAGGCTGGGCCTGCCTAGACCCCCATGGCAGCCTGGCACCCCAGGGCCCTGAGCCAAAAGCTCCCACCGTGCCCTGGGATGCTCCTTCCTGCTGTGGGACCCTGCGGGGACACCAGGCCCTGGACTGGCCCCACTCCCATATGCTCCATGTCTGCCTCACCCCGGGCTGCGTCGGCCCAAGAGGGACAGGGGGATGGTGGGAAAGATGGGCAGGAGTGGGAGAGACATGTGTGGAGAAAGGGAGGCAGAGCAACAGGCTGCAGGACAGAGAGACAGGGACCAGGAGGGAGAGACAGGCAGTCAGGGAAAGACAACATCAGCCAGTGTCTCTGGGCCAGAGGGGGAGCAGGGAAAGAAGATGACCAGGCAGCAGAGACAGACAGGGAAAGAGACAGTTCCTGGTGGGCTGCAGGCTGGGAGGGAGGGATCACAAACTGGGGACAAAGGTCTGGACAGAGCACTGTGGGGGAGATGAAAACCAGCACTGATGGGCAACTGGCCCAATTCCTGAGCTCCAGTGTGATCTTTGAAATGTCCCCTGTGCTGCAGAGCTGCTGCAGGGAGTGACAGCGACTGCAGAGCGATGCTGAGACCCGCCTGACAGACGAGGGGACGGTGGCTGCAGAGCAGCCCAGGGGAGCTGGTTCTCTTGGCTGCCAAAGGTGACACCCAGAGATGGTGAAATCCCAACAAAGGGGCACAGGCACATGTCCATCGTATTCACCTCTCCTCCCAAATCACGTTACTCATCACCCCTGTGAGGGAACAGCTAAGACTGGGGTAGAAAGGAGAGCAAGGAAATTACTCCTGGGGTAACTGCTCCCCAATTCCATGGCTGGCAAAATTCTGCTGTTTCCAGGAAATCCACAAGATGGGCTCGTCCTCCTGAGCCTTGTCTCTTAGAGGAACTTTGGGCTGGGGACCAGCACTGAAAGTGGCTCTGTGATCACAGAAACCTCAAGGCTTGCCCCAGGGGAAGGCTTTGTATCACTAAAGTCGAGTTTTCCACTCCACAGGGACAGAATTGGGGGGAAAGCAAGGCTTTTTTGAGTTCTTTGCTTAAGCTCTGCATAAGTCGTATCAGAAGGAGATCCGGCAGCAGCGTGGGCTTGTTCCTACAGGCTGTATTGGTGACACAGGGAATCATAGAATCATAGAATTGTAGGGGTTGGAAGGGACCTCGACAGATCATTGGGTCCAACCCCCCTGCCAAAGCAGCTCCCTAGGACATATCACTCAGATAGGTGTCCAGACGAGTCTTGAATCTCTCCAGAGAAGGAGACTCCACCACCTCCCTGGGCAGCCTGTCCCAGGGCTCCCTCACCCTCACTGAGAAAAAATTCTTCCCCATGTTTGTGCGGAACTTCCTATGCTCCAACTTGCAGCCATTGCCCCTTGTCCTGTCCCCGCAGACCACTGAAAAGGGTCTGATTCCCCCTGCATCCCCTGCTTCAGATAATTATAAACTTTAATTAGATCCCCCCTTAGTCATCTCTTCTCAAGGCTGAACAGTCCCAACTTACTCAGCCTTTCCTCATAGGGGAGATGCTCCAGGCCCTTAATCATCTTCATAGCCCTTCTCTGGACTCTCTCCAGGAGATCCCGGTCCTTTTTATACCAAGGAGCCCAGAACTGGACACAATACTCCAGGTGGGGCCTGACCAGGCCAGAGCAGAGGGGGAGGATCCCCTCCTGTGACCTGCTGGCCACACTCCTCCGGATGCACCCCAGGATCCCATTGGCTCTCTTAGCCCCCAGGGCACACTGCTGGCTCATGGCCAACCTGTCATCTACCAGGACCCCCAGGTCCTTCTCCACTGAGCTCTTCTCCAGCAGGTCACCCCCCAGCCTGTACTGATACAAATGGTTGTTCCTTCCCAGGTGCAAGACTTTACACTTGCTTTTGTTGAACTTCATCTGGTTTCTCCCAGCCCAGCTCTCCAGCCTGTCCAGGTCTCTCTGGATGGCAGCGCAGTGTCCTGCGTGTCAGCCACCCCTCCCAGCTTTGTATCATCGGGTACTTGCTGAGGGTGGATGCTGTTCCCTCATCAAGGTCGTCAATGAAGATATTAAACAGGACTGGACCCAACACCGAGCCCTGGGGAACACCGCTAGTCACAGGTCTCCAGTCAGATTCTGCTCCATGAATCACAACCTTCTGGGCTCGGTCCGACAGCCAATTCTCAACCCACCTCACTGTCCACTCATCTATCCTCTGCTCTCTCAGCTTTGCTATCAGGATGTCATGGGAGACAGTATTAAAGGCCCTGCTGAAGTCAAGGTAGATGACATCCACTGCTCTCCCTCCATCTACCCAGTCTGTCATGAGATCGTAGAAAGCTATGAGATTGGTCAAGCACGATTTCCCCTTGGTGACTCCATGCTGACTACTCCTCATGACCTTCTTCTCTTCCAATTGCTTGGAGATGGCAGCCAGAACAAGCTGTTCCATTACCTTTCCTGGGACAGAGGTGAGGCTGACTGGCCTATAGTTACTAGGTTCCTCTTTCTTGCCCTTTTTAAAGATGGGAGTGACATTGGCTATCCTCCAGCCTTCAGGCACTTCTCCTGTCCTCCAAGACCTGTTGAAGATGATAGAGAGCGGCTCAGCAATCACCTCCGCCAGCTCCCTCAGCATACGTGGATGAAACCCATCAGGGCCCATGGATTTGTGTGCATTAATCCCTCTGAGCTGCTCCTGGACCTCCCCTACCACAACCAGAGGGAAATTCTTTGTTTCCCCAACACTCCAACTTTCATACAGGATCTGTGGGTCCCGAGGGAGCAAAGGCAGCATTCAGTATCTCCACCTTCTCAGCATCCCCCGTTACCAGGACACCCTCCTCATTCAGCAAGGGTCCTACATTATCCCTGGTCATCCTCTTACTATTAACGTATCTAAAAAACCCCTTTTTATTATCCTTTATGTCCCTTGCCAGCTTCATTTCCAAGAGGGCTTTAGCCTTCCTAGTTGCATCCCTACAGGCCCTGACCACATTCCTGTATTCTCCCCAGGTGCTCAGACCCTTTTTCCACAATTCATAGATCTTCTGCTTCTCTTTGAGTTTACTCAATAGCTCTGTGTTCATCCACGCAGGTCTTCTGCGTCTCTTTCCTGATTTCCTGCTCAAAGGGATGCATCGTTCCTGTGCTTGGAAGAAGCACTGTTTGAATAATACCCAGCTCTCACAGGCTCCCATTCCTTCAAACAGTGTCGCCCACGGGATAGCCCCTATTAAGTTGCAGAGGAGATCCAAGTTAGCTCTTCCAAAATTCAGGGGAGCTATCCTACTTTTTGGCTTGTTTCTTCCACCCAGGATCTTGAACTCGACCATTTCATGGTCGCTTTGTCCTAAGCTGCCCCCGACCTTCACTTCCCTAACGAGCCTGTACTTGTTAGTGAAAACAAGGTCCAGCACTCGCCCTCCCCTTGTAGGCTCCTGCACCATCTGTAGCAGGAAATTGTCTTCAACACACCGCAGAAATTGTCTGGACTGCACACGACTGGCCGTGTTGCTTGCCCAGCAAATATCTGGATAGTTGAAGTCCCCCATAAGGATCAGTGCCCGGGATCTTGTGGCTGTTTCTAACTGCTTATAGAATGCATTATCAACTTGCTCCTCTTGATCAGGGGGCCTATAGCCCACTCCCACAACAATGTCACACATAGCAGTTTGCCCCTTGATTTTAACCCACAAGCACTCGACGGATGGTTCATCCTTCCCCAGGTGGAGCTCAATACATTCTAGGTGCTCTCTCACATAAAGAGCAACTCCCCCACCTCACCTCCCTAGCCTGTCTTTCCTAAAAAGCACGTAGCCATCCAGGACAGCGTGCCAGTCGTCCAGGTTGTCCCACCACATCTCTGTGATTGCAGTGAGATCGTGGCCCTGCGACCGCACCAAGATCTCTAATTCTTCTTGTTTGTTCCCCATGCTACGTGCGTTTGTATAAAGGCATTTTAGTGGGGCAGCAGATATTGGTACCCTCAACAGTCCACAGTGAGATTTCTGGCAGGGGATTGGCAGAAGTGGCTCCACTGAGGAGTAATCAGGGCAATCCACAGAATTTTCCCTACTGTCACGTGGAAAAACGTCCCCAAGTCCACCACTGTGCTTTTGGTATTTACCTTTTTCCACCATCAGCTCCCGCTGTGACTCCTGAAGTACTTGCCTAACCCCAGCAGCCTTCGTGGTATCCCCTTCCCCCTTCCTAACTAGTTTAAAGCCCGATGGATGAGCCCTGCCATCTCCTGGGCAATCCCTCCCCTGAACCTCGTCCTTCAACTCCAGGAGTGGTAAGATTTCCTTTCTCCAGCACTACAGCCAGGCAGTAGGGACAATGTCCTTGCTATGGCTATATTGTTCCCCTTCCATTAGACTTTCAGGTCGTCACAGCCTAGCCAACGTGTGCGGTTTCACCTCCCGGAGCAACCAGAGAGGTGGGTGTTACTGAGACTGAGAGGTCTCTTCAAACTCAGATAGCTGGTTTAGAAAGAATCAAGGTTTTCCTGTTCTGTTATTGCTTTCCTTCTAGGCAGAGGCCCCATGCTTCTCCTCGCAGGGTTGCAGATGCCGTCTGCTATTTTGGTTTTGGTTTTGGTTTTGGTGGTGGCTGCTTTCTATTGTTGTTACAGCTGTGTACACCAATAAAGTTTAGTTTGGTTCAGTTAATCAAGAGTTTCTATATATAAATTCTTCTACAGAAAATACAATAACCCTTTTCAATTTGCAAAAGCAACATTTCCCAGCATTTTCCACAGTGCTACAAACTCTGACCAAAGCTGTGCCTACTTTGTTAGGTCACCCGCTCTTGCAGGAATGTATAATAAATTACTGTTTCACTAATGATTCTACCTCAAGTCCTTTCTTTAGGACCATTGGCATTTCTAACACATTGAAATGGAACAGTGAGTTGGAAATGCTGAATGACTGCAGCCATGGGGGTGCCAGAAAACCTGCCATCCAACTGCTTTAGGTGAGTCGGCCCTGGCCATGGGGTCTCTGGCCCTGGCCATGGGGTCTCCGGCCCTGGCCATGGGGTCTCCGACCCTGGCCATGGGGACTCCAGCCCTGGCCATGGGGTCTCCAGCCCTGGCCATGGGGTCTCCGGCAGAGCCAGCACTTGACAGCAGTCCAGTGACCGCATTAGGCTGCGTGCCACCAACCCCCACTCACTGAAACTTCAAAGCAATATTTAAGGGCAACTTTCCCTCCCTGGAGCTTCCTGGCTCCGTGTTACGCTGCAGCCAGCGACAGGTATCTGCAGCCTCAAAGCTCTGCTGCATTTAACAGCCTCGAGGTGAACTTCTGCTCTTGGACTGCAGCACGTTTAGATGCTCCAGCTGGTACAATTGCTTCCCTAGTGTGATATATGTCCATCTGATTCGTGTTAATATGGAATCATGTTGGGGGTGCATCATGACCTACCCTTGTATGGCCAGGGGCCTGGGAGGGACAGTTTAAGATTCTTGCATGTGCTGAATGAAGGATGTTGAAGCAGCAACAAACTAGATAAAGGACGTGCAAAGCTTTGCCTAAAGGACCACAGTGTTAGCACATTGTGTGCATTGTGATACCTGAGGAGAAACAACTGGTCTCTGAGGAGGAGGTGATGAAGAGGAACAGAAGAATAGGAAGGCTCCTGAAATCTGCCTCAAGTCTGCAGAACCAGCTGCCTGACTTTGTTAGCAAGACAAAAGCTAAAGCTGCCCTAAAGGATGTCTGGTGGGGGTGGCCTGGCGGGCGCTCCAGCCTGTCAGTGGGGCCTGCGGGCGGTGCTGGCCCTGGAAGAGATCTAAGCCAGGGGCTGGGGCTGTACGGGGTGCGGCCTGGCGGAGCGGAGCCTGGTGGAGCGGAGCCTCCCGCAGCAGCCGGCGCTGCGCCTGCAGCCCGGTGCCGTCTGCTCGCCTTTGTTCGTTTAATAAATCGTTCCGTTTGGTTCTAATCCTGTTTGGGACCGAGTCACTTGTAACAACTGGGGGCTCGTCCGGGATGGCTCTAGTACTGAACGCTGAGGTGATCTAGGAGGGGCGCCGCGCCATTCGGTGGCTCCTGCTCGGGTCGGGACTAACGCCATCCTGAACCTGAGAATCGGATTTTTACGAGCTCCCTTGCCGGCTGCAGCAGGTTTTTGTGCCCGGAATTGTGCGCGCAGAGACCCAAAGGAGACGCCAGTCGTGCAGCGTGAGGCGGGTTACGTTCGGCTGCCCGAGCGAGGCCGGCAGGAGCCGTGTCCGTCGGCCCGGCCCGTCGGGTTGGGGCCGAGTGAAGACGACAGAGTCGTAAGTATTTTGCGTGTAGCGTCGGGTTGGGTGGGATTCGGTTGCCTGTGTGTGTGAGAGTGCGACTGAGACGGAACGTGGTTCCGAAGCGAGTGCGGAGGTTCTCTCGTAATCCTGTCTTCTTTTCTTAAAAAAAAAAGAGTATATGCTATTTTTCATGCAAATTATGGTGAAGTGAGACCTTGTGATCTGAAGAAACATAGGTCATTGCACTTATTTTGAGCTGGGTAGTTATATTATGGTGCCAAAAAAAGCTAAAAATAAGTGACATAGAGATTGACCTCAAACACTGTTTCTGCTGGTTTGTAGTTAATGATGTATAACTTACAGACATGGGATCAAACAGTTAGAACAGAGTCAGAAGGAAGAAGAAACATCTTTCAAGTACTTCACTTCCATCGGAATCATAGAATGTGTGAGGTTGGAAGGGTCATTTAAAGGTCATCTAGTCCAGTCCCCCTGCAGTAGGCAGGGACACCTTTAACTAGATCGGATTGCTCAGAGCTTCATCAAGCCTGACCTTGAAGTCTCCAGGGATGAGGCCTCCACTAACTCTCTGGGAAACCTGTTTTAGTGTCTCATCACCCTCCTAATAAAGAACTTATAATGTCCAACCTAAACCTACCCTGCTCTAGTTTAAAACCATTGCCTCTGTTGCTACATGCCCTTATAAACAGTTCATCCCCAGCTTTCCTGCAGGTCCCCTTCAGGTACTGGACGGCTGCCATAAGGTCTTCCCAGAGCTTTCTTTTCTCCATTGTAGAAACCCACTAGGTTGGTCAAGCAGGGCTTGTCCTTGGTGAAGCCACCCTGGCTGTCTTGAATTGCCTTCCTGTCCTCCATGTGCCTTAGCAAAGCTTCTAGTAGAATCTATTCCATAATCTTCCCAGGCACAGAGGTGAGGCTGACAGGGCAATAGTTCCCAGGATTGCCCTTTGTACCCTTTTAAAAACCTGGCTGTAATTATTCCCTTCTTCCAGTCATGAGGGACTTCACCTGACTGCCATGACTTTTCAAGTATCATGGAGGGTGGCTTGGCAACTACATCAGCCAATTCCTTTGGGATTCCTGGGTGCATCTCATCATGTCCTATGCACTTGGGGATACTCACGTTTCAAGGTCACGAACCTTGTCTTCACTTACAGTGTGATGGACTTTGTCCCCCAAGTTCCCATCTTGCATTCAAGAAAAGGCACTATACATTTAAACAGTGTTCCCAACACAAACCAGTACCTCTGCACAGCACTGCAGACAACCATGGGAAGACAGATCAATTCAGGTGCTCTGAATGCCTCTGCAGTACTTCTACTGCACAGCATGTTACTGCTTATTTTGGTGGCATTCCTCTGATTTTGTTAACTGCAGATAAATTGCAGAAAGATGCAGGGAATGAAATCATAGATATCTAGAAAGACATATTTCTATAGACATCAAAATGATGTGCTGGGTGCAAGGGAATAAAATTAGGCTAAAAATAGTGTGCCATATGAAAAGAGTTTCCATTTTAAAAAATTGGAAGTTTGATAACAGGAAAATGTTCTAATTTTTATTTCACGAACTGCTTCTTTTCCCCAAAACTCACAACACAAAAAAGAAGCAATTTCAAGCGAAATATTCCAGAAGTATCTTTGAAATTACTATTATGACATTTCCCTTAATACGGAAAAAAACTCAAAATTCAGCAATTTCGCAATTATATTAGTTTAAAATATAGCAAAAGTTGTCTTTCTATTCCACCTAAGAATGATTTCTAGTAACATCAGCAAACACACTATTTGTCTAGCCTTACTTAGGGTTAATTTTTTGAGCTGAAGGCAAAGAATTTAATCTCTTTTGCTTGCAACTCACATTAGGAATATTACTTCTGAATTCCACAGGGTTGTTCTATATGTGGACATCAGTGGATGCTTGGCAATGGTAACGAGGTATGAGGAACTGTGAGTCAGCTGGGAGTAACCCAATCTAAAAATTAGTTTCTATGTGAAAAAGTAGAGAAGATAATTAAGTTTTCAACATTCATCAATGTAATCATGCTGATCTCTTATGTCCTGTGTATGTTGCCAGTTATTTGAGAGGTATTTTCATTCCTCTAAATATTGCAAATCATGATAAAATGCTTCTTGTGGGAAACAAAGCAATCCTTTCAAAGAAGATGTTAAGCAGCTCAGCCGGCAATGCAACACGTAGCAAACCACTACTGGGTCGTATACAGGCAATGATACAGAATGACCTCATGGGATAAGACCACGGATATTTCTGGGAGGACTGTGATTTAGGGTTTGACAGGCACAGGCTATGCTGCTTGCTGACTTTGGCATTACTTTTACGGCATGTTGTGCCAGAACAGCTGCAATGCTGATGAACTTGTCTGAACATGCAAACAGATACCACTTACCCTATTATGCTAATTTATGGTGACCGTTTTTTAATTTTCTTATCTATGGGATGAAGAAAGAATATTCTATCAAGAGCCCTAGCTGATTATCCACAACAACTCATGAGTATTGCTTACTAGACAAACCCACAACACTCAGTCAAGTGGTAACCTATCAGCTGGGAGAAAAAAATACTCATTTTGTGTGAAATATTAATTTTCTCTTTGCTATTCTTCTTGTCTTCTATCCTCCTTCTTATGCTAGTTGCCTTAAGAGTAGATCACCATTCCAAACTGTTACCATACCTTATCTTTTTCTAGACAGAACACTCACATTTCATAGGCCTAATACTGCTTTTATAAGCCTAGAGATTGTGTTAGCAAACTTCATGAAGAGTAAGTCAATAAATGGAGGAGGTCAATAAATATACCCATGACACATTCATTGACACATTTTTGTTGCTTCCTAAAATTTGATACTGAAGCCACAGATATTGTTCAGGCTCACAAAATGTGTACTCGCCTCTGAGCTTCCATTATATACTTGCTAAAAGTCTTTAACCATGCTGTATAGCCTTAATTAAAAACTAATGTGTTTAAAGGTCCCAGTAGCACAATCTAACCTTTCTATTGCCTCCTCTGCTTAATTTAGGGATAGTTTCTGTCCTTAAACTGGTTTCACAATGATGAAATAGCACAAAAACTCTTGTACTTTGAAAGAAAAAAATCACCACTATAAACTGCAGTTTCATGCTCATTTATTCTAAACTTAAATGTTCCCATTATGAGCAAAATGACACAAGAAGACACATGAATGTGCAAAAATATGGTTTATATCATGTGAGTCTCATTTTTATTTTAATTTTATTATAATGTCTATCATTTCATGTCTATAGTCACTGCCTCTTGTGCAAAACTGCATGTATGCGAGTGAGTAAAAAATTACAATGCTTTAAAATAAAACAAGAGAACTGATTTTGCCAAAGGATTTGTAGGTATGAATCATGTGAGCAGCTCTAAACCTCCATCACCGGCAAGCAATACCTCTCCTGACTGGAATGATACTTATATAAGTTCACCAACACACACAGATTTTTGTATTCTAATCAATGAGACTTACTGGACATGAAAGATAATGATACTAATAATCATTAATAATATAAATTCTGACTGTAGCCAGTGAGAGGACAGTGACAGACATCCCAAAAAGCCTGATTCAGTGTCCATGTATCTACTTCTGGAGCACTAGTATGGTTCAGCTGTAGTGATCAGTTCATGGTAGCATTGGGGAGCACAGAGGATATTAAGCCCTGACAATAATAGGGAATCATGAAGCTGACAGAAGCTACAGAATGCTTTACATACATGTTTTGCCCATTCCTAAAAAAAACAAACAAAAAATCCCCCAACCAACCAACCAACCAAACACACAAGAAGAAACTGTGTCTGGGTAACATGATACGATTCAAGTAACTTCTGCATACCTCAGAAGTGATGATGTGCCATAGGAACAGAGCTCGAGTATCATTCCCCTGCTACTGATCTTTTCATCCAAGAAACCCAGGAAAAGAAAAAAGGTTTCTTTATAACCTGAAAGAAAACAAGTGCTTTTATTGTTATTAACTGTAGTTAGTCATACTATCTTTGGGTGATGGCTTTGACTCTCAGTCAGATGTGCTTGAGTGTCCATAGAGGCTCTTTTTGCACAAAATGGAATTGAAATGCACTGCCGTGATGAATTGAAAATATTAGAGACTAGCAAGAGTACTGATTAAAGAATAATAAACAAAATTCCAGAAAAGGGTCCAAAGGACAGATACATCCAGCTGTAATATTAAACCAAGCTATCTTTCACTGCTACCACATGCCAGAGGTGTGGAATAGGTAAAATTATGTAGTGAGGGAGTGATGACAGGTCTGTATCCATACATCATTGCTATTGAATTGCATATGTGCACCTTTTATTTATTTAGGTATTTTTGCTATTACTCTTGGATGTGTTTCAGCAAGTTAGAATTTCTAATTGACCTAATGGAAACAGTCTAAAAAGAAAAAAAAAAAAAAGAAAAAATCTTTTCTGAGAATATTACTGATTTCTTTTGGTTTTCATATAAGAAACAAAAAAATGCTGTCTTTTGGAATTATAATGCAGTAGGGATAATAAAAGAAATCTGTAGCTTAGTCTACTAATACTCAAAGTGTTACCCTCCTTGTTTTATTTGGTTTGTTAGTTCAATGTGACATTAATTTAGAAGATTATGCAACTTTAATATTTTTACACATCTCTTTTTTCAGTCACTGTTAAAGACATTGAGTCAGCATTTCTGTTTTCAGTTCTGTTATTCAAGGATCAAAATGGCAAAAAAAAAAAAGAAATAAAATACCCCAAAGTCCATAATTTTAAACAATAAATAGTGGGAAAAAAACCCCAAACCCAACAGTACCAAAATCTCAATAATGGATTGAGGAAGATATTGGTACAGTAGACATTTTTCCTGTCTGACAGACAAAAAATTTCATGATGATCATTTGGTGGTGGGAGGACCTATGTTCTCAAAAGTCCTAAATTAGTTAATTGCCAAATGTATCTGACTTCCCAAGATCATAATTTTCCCATGTTTTCCCATTTCAATTCTTATTCAGCTGTTAATATTTGTCAATGGGAAGTGATGTTATGTGGTTTGAAAGAGACTTGCAGATGCCATGAATAAAATTTGGGTCGTCCAGATGATTGACATTTCCCCTTTCAATGGTTTTGATCTCTGGTAAAAGCATCCTGAATTTAGCAACACAAGTCAGCTTTTATCCTGGAAACTAACAGCCACTGCAGTTCTTAGTAAGACACCTTGAGTACAGGGCATTACTATATGCACGTGGCTTCCAAAAGGGATCTTGCATACATCTGGCTGAGTAGAGGCTTGGTGTCTGTGACTAGGCATTCTAGATTCCAGTAGAGTTAGATCATGGTACCTTGGTACAACAAGGTGCTTTGAGTAAAAGGATAACGTCACTTTATCTGACAAATAGGAAAATATTTTCATTAGGCTTTGAAATTGCTGATGTTGAATCTTATTATGGTTCTCTTTCAATTCTCTCTTTCTGAAGTTACTTTACTCTTACACAAGTTCTTCATGTTTCCAAATTGTTTATCAAGATGAGAACCATCCCCCAGAACCATATTATGACCTTTAACATATACAGAAATTTACCATTTATCACAGGTTTTGTTTTCCCTCCCTTAGTCAATTTTTTCATGAGATTGTGTTGTGGAATTCTCACAAAGGCCTCAATTAGTTTAAATGGAAAAAAAAAATAAATTGCTTCCATGAAATAGATTTTGAGCACAGAAACAGTCACAGTCCTCCTGTTAGAGATCCTCCTACTATATTGTCAGATTTTTACAGGCAGAGGGAAGCTTCAGAAATACCCCCCCTGAAAAACAAGTTGCACAGGTATGACTAAGGAGCACCCAGTAATTGTATAAAGAAGGCTTTTGTTTTTTAAAATACAGTAATTGCCCATTCACGGGTGATGATTAGTCAGGAGAGACAGGTGCTGGGGAATTAGAGGAGATGCATGACTTTTGAGGCATGACAACTGTATGGAGGGACTAAGATCTCTAATATCTTAAAAAAGCACTAAGTACCAGTCAGTGTTCTTGGCTTGTAGAAAATACGTTTTAGGACCTTTACCAAAAAACCCCCATATATCTTTTCTTTACAATCCTGTAAAAACAAAAAAATCTGTAACTGTGGGTGCATGGTGATTTTATCTTGAAGTCTTTCCACTGATGAAGAAAGAATTACAAGTCCAATTAAAATAAACATTACTATCAGAAAAACTATGATATTTTAGGAAAAACTAAAATTTCCTAGAACCTCTTACAATTACAATATGGTCAGCTGATACAATCCACAAAACATTTCATTTTCATCTACACTCAAATATTTTCGATAATGCCCTGTGATTAAAATGATAAAAAACACACCCAGACAGTCTGAAGACTGTCTGAGTGACAGCAGGTCAAGTCAGGTGGCCACAGTCAGAAGCAACATGGCAAAGACAGATTATGAAACAGTAAAGAAATCTTGACTCCAGTATAATTTGAGTTAACTTTTTGGAGGTCTCGTGGTTGTTTGTATATTTTATCTTATAAATTGGAGGCATGAAGTTCAAAGTCATTTATATAATACTGAGGCCTGAGTTGAATATTGGATATTAGCGGAATTATATGGTTAATAATGTTATAAATTGGAGACATACTCCAGTTGATAAAGCCAAACAACAATTTATTAATTAAGCAAGCCCGCAAGATATAGGCAAATATCAGCGCTGGGCGTCCGGAGGAGACCCTTGCTCCTGCAAACGGCACGCACCTCACCCTTCTGGAGTCCCCTTTTTATAGTCCTGTAGTTCCGGGTACACGTGGCATATTCCAGTGTTTTTCTGTAGCTGTGTAAGCTGGTAGTGGGGGTCGTCCTGGTCCCCGTAGTCCTCCTCTACGTTGTGTTCAGTATCTTATTTGGTTAACTCATTTAATCCTATCAGGATGTTGCTAGTGATAAAACAATGGTTCCCCTTTTGACCTGGTTACCTATTCACAGCCATAGTCTACCACAGGCACCAACTCAGCAAGATCTGAAGTTCTTTCAGGGTGTTACTAGTGATGGAACAATGGTTCCCCTTTGCCCTAGTTGCTTATTTACAGTCATAGAAGGTTTGAGAACAATTACTTATTACAATCCCCCCTTTCAATTTTGACCAATTTGTTTCTCAAACCGACTAACAGCTTTTTGAGATAATAGCATCGATGCCTCTTCTTTTTCTAAATCGGTTTTAGGTCATCATTCAAGAAACATTAACGTGATCACCTTCGTTACATGGGTACTTGGCAGCATCTATGTATATACAATAGCTGGTATTCAAAGAATCCATATTTATATCCATATATTGTATATATATATATCCATATATTGTATATATATATATACACATATATATATACACAACACATATATATATACATATATATATATATATACATATATATACATATATATTGTGGTTCTGGACCAATTGGGACTCTATCATCCCAAGAATCATACCTTGTCATGCCCTCACTGGCATTATAAATATAAGGACATCTTGCTATTTTACTCATTGCAACCTCAAAAACTTTCCAGGTGGAACTATTCAGTGGCACTCCTACCAAGCACGTGATAAATGGAGTACTTGGTGTGGCAAGACTAGCACAAAAAGTAGTAGCATTCAAAGCTTGAGATAATGTAACCCAATACGTTTTGCCTTGGATCTAATGTGGTCCCAGTCCCCAAATAACAAAATACAAAATTTAAATAAATCTATAAAAATACAATTATTAGCCCCCCTTTATTTAAGGCAATTGGTGGGTTCATAATAACTATTCTAGAGTGGTGACGCTTGGACTCAATCGTTTTTGTTTGGTATTTTCTGGTTCTTGGGTATCTGGTGCCTTTTTCAGCCTTGGTGTATGGAGCCACCTCGTGATAGGACTGGAGGGCTTAATACCCCACGATTTCCTTATGCCTCTGCCTCCTTTGCCTACTCCGTTGCTTGGAGCAGCAAGGTGTTCCATCTTCTCGGCAGCAGTCATAGTCTTCAGGGGTTCTTCCTGTCCTCAGCTTACAAGTGTTATAGGCTTCCCAATTTTTATGTTTCACTTCCAGGGCTGAACAATCCAAATGTTTCACCTGGGACCGGCACACTACCCGAATTATTTTTGGGCTACCTTGTTTATATTCATTAGGATATGTACAACCTAATTTGGGATTTATCCCTTTTGTATATATCCTCCACCACTCTTCAGACCCTTGGATAATCTCTCCGATTTTTGTGATGAATGGGTTAATATTTTGTTCATTGAAACAAGGAACGAATGATATTGTAAGTTGCTGATGAAAGTAGTAAAATCAACCAATAAATACAATGCCTGCTAAAAAAAAAAAGAGAAGAAGACCAACTATGGAAGAGGGGTCTGTGATAAGGAAACTAACTAGGAATTGTTTTCAAACCTTCTGACTGTAAATAAGCAACCAGGGCAAAGGGGAACCATTGTTCCATCATTAGTAACACCCTGAAAGAACTTCAGATCTTGCTGAGTTGGTGCCTGTGGTAGACTATGGCTGTGAATGGGTAACCAGGGGGAACCATTGTTTTATCATTAGCAACATCCTGATAGGATTAAAGGAGTTAACCAAATAAGCAACTGAACACAACGTAGAGGAGGACGACGGGGGACCCGGACGACCCCCACTACCAGCTTACACAGCCACAGAAAAACACTGGAATATGCCACGTGTACCCGGAACTACGGGACTATAAAAAGGGGACTCCAGAAGGGTGAGGCGCGTGCCGTTTGCAGGAGCAAGGGTCTCCTCCGGACGCCCAGCGCTGATATTTGCCTATATCTTGCGGGCTTGCTTAATTAATAAATTGTTGTTTGGCTTTATCAACTGGACTATGTCTCAAATTTATAACAATTTGGTGCCGTGACTCGGATGCAACTCACGAGACGGGACTCTTGGTCTTATCAGGGAGGCGCCCCGCCTGTTTTTTTTTGGCGGCCTTGGTAGCCCATATCCCATCTCGATTGCACCGACGAACCCAAATTCCAAGATATTAGGCAAAGGAGGCCGGCAGACCCTATAAACTTTGTGCACAAAGGTCCGGACGAAGACGCAGGACGCGTGAGTATCTGTGGGGGAAATCCGTTCGGTCTGGGTCGGGGATCCTGGAAGCGCGGCGAGTGTGTGTGTGCATGAGAGGGGGACCGGCAGCTCGGATTCCCCAAGCGAGTGCGGACCCTCAGTAGTGCGGTTCTCATTGCCCGCGAGGGCGTGAGCCACGAACCAGGGGAAGCGAGTGAATATATTGTTGACTGAATGCGCTCCAGACGATGGGACAAGGGAAAAGCAAGCCCCCAAATCCCATAAAATTTCCACCGGTACCCAGGGATAGTCCACTGGGCTTTATGTTAGACAATTGGGAACTTTATCCCACCACAGGGGATAAGAAAAAGGCGAGGATGATCTATTATTGTGTAGCAATATGGGGAGGGAAGGAGATTTCCCAAAATGTTTTTTGGCCAATGTTTGGGTCACTGGAGGATTGGGTTAGGCAGAAATTAAATCTGTGGGTAAACAGTAAGACCCCTTTGAGCCAAGAGGAGAGTGAGTATGCTAGAGTATGGGTAACTAGACCAGGTACTAATACATTATTATTTCCTCTGAAGGAAAAAAGAGGGAGAAATAGGGAAGAGGAAGAAATCCCATTAATTCCACCCCCATACGTATCACCTCAAGACAATCCACTCTCTAATGCACCACCCCCAGTAGAGGGCCACCCTGAATTAGTGAATGACACCCAGGGTCCCATGACTCGGAGACGGGCCCGACAACAAAATTTATACCCACTCCGAGAATTGCCCATTGGTGGCCAGGGCCCAAATCCAATTATAGGATTTGTATCGGTTCCTCTAAGCTCGGGGGATGTACGGGAATTTAAGAAGGACATGGGGAACCTTTTAGAAGACCCACTAGGAGTCTCAGAAAAATTAGATCAATTTCTGGGGCCTAGCATTTATACTTGGGAAGAATTACAATCCATATTGAATATTCTGTTTACAGCTGAGGAGCGAAATATGATTAGGAAAGCAGGGATGCGAATTTGGGATGCACAGCATGCTCAAGGGCCCTTGGCAGATACTAAATGGCCATTACAAAACCCTAATTGGAACCATCAACAACCAGACCATCGGACTAATATGCAGGACCTTAGGGGAATAATAGTGCAAGGGATTAGAGAGGCAGTACCTAGGGGACAAAACATTAACAAGGCATTTAAGGATAGCCAAAAGAAGGACGAGTCACCCACTGAGTGGTTGGAACGATTAAGAAAAAATTTGCAAATGTATTCAGGATTGGATCCTGACACTCTGCTGGGGCAGGCCTTGTTAAAAACACAATTTGTGGCCAAATCATGGGAGGATATTCGAAGAAAACTAGAAAAGATAGATAATTGGCAAGATCGAGGTTTAGATGAGTTATTAAGGGAAGCACAGAAAGTGTATGTAAGGAGAGATGAAGAAAGCTATCGAAGACAGGTAAAGATGATGGTAGCGGCTGTTAAGGAAGTTAGGAAACCCGAAACCTTCTCTGAAACAAGGTCAATGACCCAGAGAAATGGGGAAAAGACTCCCCGGGTGGAAAGGAAAGAAGTAGGTGTATGTTTTTACTGTGGAAATAAAGGGCACTTTAGAAGGGAATGTAGAAAAAAATTAAAAGATGAGAAAGCCTTTAAGGAAGACTAGAGGGGTCAGGGGCTCTACTTGCTGGGGACACAGAAATATCAAGAGCCCTTGATAAAGTTAAAAGTAGGTCCCCAGCAACAAGAGATGGAATTTTTGGTAGATACAGGGGCGGAGAGGTCAACTGTTCAAAAATTACCTGGGGGATGCAAATTATCTAAAGAAACTGCTCAAGTGGTAGGGGCTAAAGGGGAACCTTTTGAAGTCCCAGTAATTAAAGACGTGTTAATAGAAACAAAATTTAAAATTGGACTAGGAAATTTTTTATTGATCCCGGAGGCGGATTTTAATCTATTGGGGAGAGATTTAATTATTGATCTAGGCATTAACATAGAAGTAGTGAACAAGGAAATGAGGATTAAACTTTGTTCCTTAAGAGTAGAGGATGAAGCGAAAATCGATCCAGAAGTTTGGTACACTCCTGATAGTATAGGAAGACTAGATATAGCACCTTTTTCGGTTACTATTAAGGACCCAGAAGTGCCAATAAGGATTAAGCAGTACCCCATCTCCCCTGAGGGTAAAATGGGGCTACAGCCGGAGATACAAAGATTACTGGATAAAGGCCTTCTTGAACCTTGTATGTCCCCCTTCAACACCCCCATTTTGCCCATAAAGAAAGCAGACGGGTCGTATCGGCTAGTGCATGATCTCAGAGAAATTAATAAAAGGACGGTGGCTCGTTTTCCAGTAGTAGCAAACCCCTATACCTTGTTAAGTAGACTGGGTCCTGAAAAACAATATTATAGTGTGATAGATCTCAAAGATGCATTTTGGGCATGTCCCCTGGATAAAGGGAGTAGAGATTACTTTGCATTTGAATGGGAGAACCCGGACACACACAGAAGGCAGCAGTTGAGATGGACAGTACTTCCTCAGGGGTTTACTGAATCCCCAAACCTATTCGGACAAGCTTTAGAGCAAATGTTACAGGAATACCAGACGGGAGAAAGGGTTACTCTCATTCAGTATGTGGATGACCTCCTTATTGCCGGAGAAACGGAGGAGGAGGTCCGGGAGGAGAGTATCAGATTATTAAACTTTTTAAGCTCGAAGGGATTGAAGGTGTCTAAAACGAAACTCCAATTTGTTGAGGAAGAAGTAAAATATTTGGGACATTATCTCCGAAAAGGGGAAAAGAAAATAGACCCAGAAAGGGTAAAAGGAATTTTAGCTATGCCACCTCCTAAAAACAAAAGGCAAGTACGACAGCTGTTAGGACTTGTCGGTTATTGCCGACAGTGGATAGAAAATTTTAGTGCGAAAGTAAAATTTTTATATAAAAAACTAAGTCATGAGGGGTTATTAAAATGGACCAGGGAGGATGATGAGCGTTTAAATGAACTACGACATGATTTAGTTAACGCCCCGGTATTGAGCCTCCCAGATGTTAAAAGACCTTTTTATTTGTTTGTGAACACAGACGGTGGCACGGCCTATGGAGTATTGACTCAGGAATGGGCAGGGAAAAAGAAAC